>NC_053518.1:47690562-49168062 GCF_016920715.1 Anopheles arabiensis | reverse complement strand
GTACGGAGTGCACAGGATGGGCTTCCCACATTCCCTCATGCTTCTCCCTTTTTTTGGCTGATGAGGCTGACGAAGGTAGAGTAACAGCCAGTGCGAACGCATAAATGGAAAATAAAGAGAAAACTTCATTCATTTCACTGCGCCTCGAAAATGGCACTAAAGTAGTCTGGAAAAGGTAGTGCTGCTTGAAATGCATCTCAGGCCTGCATACAAATTTGTTATTGTTGCATTGTCAATAAAGCAACGTTCGAAAATAAGCGGTTTTGACTAGCGGTTTCATTTTACATCGAAATTTCCTGCGGTTCGGAAAGGTGTTTCGGTCTATATTATGGAGCACGTAGCTTTGGTCCATTATGGGGTCCCGAGTTTACTATTGTTCCGAACTAATTGATTTGATGCATTCGTCTAGCTGTGTATTTCAGGAAGGCAAGGATTTATTGCTGCTTCGTTTTGACCTAGTGCATAACACATTGTTTTTTTTTACAATTGAATTCCATGCAGTCTCACATGACACAGTAGTTACTGCATCATGTACTGTAGGCTAAATGCCTCAAATATAATTTTATAGAATTAGTTACCCATATCTACGTAGATCAATCCGGCTCGAGGATCAAATGACATTGTCAGCGTACACACAACGCACACATGTCAGCGTCATGTCCAAATGCAGAGCCAATAGCATACGATTCTATCTTCACCATTGACGTAAAAGGGAAAGAGTTTATACCCCGAACGTACCTGAAACATATACATGCTTCACTCATCATGATCTGAAGACAACGGCATGACAAAAGAGACATAGACAAGTTTTCTCACAGCTACACATGTCCTCTGGATGCGTTGACTCTACGTAAGCAGTACAACTGCTGCTACCAAATACGCACACATGCTTAAAGAACACAACTATTTTTGTTCGGTGTCGGGTAGACGCTGGAACGCAATATAGCAGACTTTTTCATGATTTTGCATGACTTCGGCTGTTCTGGACGGTACGTGTGTACGCTTGCAATGCAGCCCGCAAAAAGATTAGACTGATTTTGAAGGACGGGAAGAAACTATCTTTAAAAAAACTTAATATCAAAGTATTAAGGCCGGGGGACACTGTCCGTACTCGTTTTTTCACCGTTTCTTGATGCGAAAATGGCTGAAATACTTGCACAACATATTCATCTATCAATAGCATAGCTTTTCCAGTCCAGTTAAAGTAAAAAACAAGGAAAAATAACATATTTTATGAAGCGGATACAAATTGTTTGGTTAAATGCTTCCGACAGCCGCCGCCAGATACGATAGTGAAAATCTAAATTACACTACGGAGTACGATCAATGTAGCCCGGCCTTTACGGGTGAAGCCGTTCTCTCTGAATGAAAAAAAAAAAACTTTCCGTCTGACTTTCAATAATTACTCTCCTATTAATACACGATGCGCAATCTCAGATGGTGCATATATTCGTTTTATCAAAACATATGTCATTTTGCGAGGCCAACCCTGAGCTATAAACGTCATTTCCATACAATTTCAGATTGCGCCAAGATTGCGCATAAATTTTTAAGATTATATGTCCGAGATATATATATATATTTTTGACCGATAAATATATCAAACCGATCCGTTTGACAGATAAATATATGCGCAATCTGAGATTGCGCATCGTCTATTGCTACGGTCATACCTCATCTAAAAATCATGAATCTCACCATTCCTGGAATTGATCCCAACTCCTAGTTGATCCTGAAACCGCTACCTTATTTATTCCGGGAGGAAATGGATCATGAATCCTGCAATTGATTCTACTACCGTACTCCGGTTCCGGCGACAGTATTTACAGGGTTTTCCGAGTCAGTTTCGAATGTGCAGATGATTATTCACCACCTCCAAGATGTTTTTCAAACGCTGTCAAATGGAGTATTTGTTTCAAAATGAAATTTCAGTTTAAACACATAATTTTCAACATATAACAAAGAACTGTCAAACTCAATCCAACTTGAAATGTGTTGAAAATCTTGCTGTCGTAATTAAAAATTATTGTTATGGAAATGAAATGTCAGATTGATGTGGAACAACATTTTGCATGCGGTGAATAACAATATTTACATTTGAAAGGGACTTGGAAAACCCTGTATTGACATCGATAGAGGATTTATTGCAAGGCTACCGAACAGATCCCGCAGGTGTATATGGCTCACTCAAGGGCTTTTATTGTAACACACGCGGTACTATTCCCCATTTATGTCATTTGATAATTTGTTTACATGAACGTGATCCTATCTGGTAGCAGGTTCCAATTCACACTTCATTCTCGATTCCTGATCCTTCCCGTATAGTTTTCTTTCGCAAATTGTTCGTTCATCCTTTTATAGCAAGACATTTGTCCAATCGCTTATGCCAATTGAGTATGTTATTTAAATGTTGTTTCTTGTTTATTGTTTAATTGTTTATTACTCGTTCAATGGATAACAATGGATTTGTGTGAATGTTCTTAAGTCTAATATTAGTTTAAAATAAGTAGTAAGATCATCTTAATAATTCGCTTCTAAGGCAGTTTTTAAAGGATTGCACTGAGGTTCCAAAATCAAACAAATGACGAACTTCGTTAAACACCCTAATCATGGAGTTGAGGGGGTCTCTAGATCCATATCCAGTTCGACTACGGTTCAGGGCAAGTAACGGACGAGAGCGAAGCTGAACAGCAGGCGCGTAAAAGTTTCACTGCTGGAGTAGGGAAGGACAGTCGATGTTACTTTGCAGTAAACCAGCCACAAATAGTTGTTGTGCGGTACGGCGTCGTATGTGGAGCGGTTGCAGTCCTAGGAGCAGAAGTCGCGATTCATAAGGTGGTAACTGACTGCCAGGTGGCCAAGGTAACAAGCGTGTTGCGTATCGGGATAAGCGACGCTGTATCGATTCCATTCTCTCAGAAAGTCTTTGGGTTGAGGGCTTCCAGACGACACAGGCGTATTCGAGTACCGGGCGGATAATACCACAGTATAACGCTTTGATGCAGACTGGGTCTTTGAAATCTCTTGTTATCCGAAACAACATGCCAAGCAATTGATTACCTCGGGTAATCACCTCCTCTGTTTGCTGGTCAAATGACAGCTTTGAATCAAGTATGACTCCGAGATCCTTCATAGCATTAGTGCGTTCTATTGGTAAACCGTTAACTGTGTAGCTGGTGTTCTTAATTTCTCGTGCTCGTGTGAATGAAATGACTCGGCATTTTTCAATGCAGAGGCTCAGGCGGTTTCGATTGCACCATTGGTGAAAATCGAGAAGGTATTGTTGTAGCTCGGAGTGGTCATGTAGATTTTAATGTCATCTGCATACATTAAATGATTCGCTGCTGGTACTACATACGATAGGTCGTTGATGAACAGTACGAACAGTAGTGGACCCAGGTTGCTACCTTGTGGCACACCAGATGATGCAATGAAAGACCTTGAATGGCACCGTGAGAAAGATACAGCATACGATCGATTGACAAGGTACGATTCTAACCAGCATATTAAATTTCGCCCAAGTCCCAACTTATTCATCTTGGCTAAAAGGATGTTGTGATCGATGCTATCAAAAGCAGCCTTTAAATCCATATAAACTGCATCTGTTTGAATCCTGCTATCCATGTTACGGAGACATTGTGATGTAAAGTCAACAAGGTTAGTAATCGTCGACCGCTTTGGAACGAAACCGTGTTGTTGAGGGCTAATATAGTGATATGAAGCCGTGAGTAAACTTGTTTGGATCACTTTCTCAAAAACTTTGGCTCCAGCACTGAGTGATGTTATGCCTCTATAGTTGGCTGCATCTTCCTTGTCACCTTTTTTAAATATGGGGACAATCCATGAACTCTTCCAAATAGAGGGGAATTCTCCTTGTTGCAGCGAAAAATTAAAAATTTTGGTGAAGATCGGCGCAATGGACTCACAGCATCGGCTAAGAATGATGGCAGGAATACCATCTGGGCCAGGACTAGCTTTGGGCTTGACTGCTTTGAGCACATGTTGTGGACTTGTTACACAGTTTCTATTAACCTTCAAACTAATTGTTGGAACGGTTATAATACCAACAATACCACAACATCACCATGACGAGTGATGAGTGAGAGACCACCAGCCTTCGCATCAAGATCAAAGAGCTTTATCAAGACTTCGGAACGGAAAATCCTGGCTCACCTTCTTATTGAAAAAAAATCAGCCCACCACTTTGCAGTTTCTGTGGCGTTGATATTACCGTTCGCAATATCTTAACCGAATGTCATGTATTGCGGAACACATCACCTGCCAGCACCCCAGCATAAACACAATCCTCTCACCAGACAGTGATTGTCAGCGAAAACTTTTAAAAGTTTCCCGTATTACTATCCTGTATAAATAAATATAACCGAAACTACATATAAACCAGATAAACATTTTTAATAAAATCAACCTGACGAATGAGACCTGTTGCGAACTATTGTTACATCACTCTTTCTTCGGTCCGAAGTGGTATTAGATATTTATAACAAGCATTTCTTGAGCTGACTTAATTTGATAATTTAATGTGATGCTAAAAAATTCATCGCTTGATTCAGGCTATCGCGAATTGGTGGTGTTCGGTCATTGTCTTAGTCCCGATCTTCGCGAGACTTTGAGCGATCGGGAATATTCGGCTTGAATATTTGGATATGTCGGATGACTACTGATGGGTGGGTCGACCCGAATCTACAGGGTTGGAGCCATCTACATGCTACCCGTTTCACGGTAAGTTCAGTAGGTTCAGCAAAGCATATGCGATTCCGACTTGTGGATGCAACGTGTTCGGTAGGTTTATTGGAGTTTGATAGGTTCACACGAGTTCGTTAGATTATTTTACTTTAAATTTTACATACACATGGGTATCATCACACCATAACTATCTAGTCAATTTGAAACAAACGTTAAATAATGATGTTTTGTTTGGACTTAAAACGTACTTATGTAATGCATTTTGCCTGAGGCGGATTTATCCATCTCGGGGCCCTAAGCGGGGGATAGAAATGAGCCCCTTCTTCTCCTTCTTCTTCTTCTTTGGCACAAAACACTAATGAGCTTGGCTTTCATTGACTTACTGATTAAACATAGCAAAATTGTCAGTCTAACGTATGGAGGCTTAAACCCAAGACGGGCATGTTGTTAAGTCGCGCGAGTGTATGACTGTAACACCCAACCGAAATAAGGCTCATAGTTTCCTTAAAAGTCCCCAAAATATATGAATATCAACAAACGTAACATTGTTCGTCTTTTTTATGAAAACATTTTTCCGTATACCAAATACATAATCCTGAATTCGTTAAGGATTAATTTTCTTCTGCCCTTTTATATAATATTGTAGTTAATTTAATTAGAATTTAATGATATCTAATTTTAGGATGTCCATCATCAGTACTTGCAACAGTGCAAATTTTTCAAAACTGTAATCAAATACTAACCAGTGTTTGTTGTAAGTACATTTTCATTTTCTACAGAAGTCTTTGAAGACAAATACGCATTTGGCCATCCTTCTACGCTAATACAAAGAAGATGAACATCTCATCATCTTCTCATCTCACACGTCATCGAGTGCAAACGTCCTCCCGATTTCGTCCACAGTATTATCGTCGTGAATAATCTACACTACTCTGTTTGATCACTTCCGACAGTCGCCACATAAACTCAACAGTTTCCCAAGTATCTCCTGCTTCAGTGAATTGTTACACTTGTTATAGTTCGGTAAATTTTCGAGTGTAAACGCATTTCATAATGACCGATATTTGCGTAACTTGTTCGCGCCCTGTAACCCCAGATAACCCGACATACACGTGTGATGGTGTTTGTAAACGCTGGTTCCACACCTCCTGTATTAATGTAACAAGTGCCGTGTACAAGGAACTCACTAAAACAGACACACAGTGCCTGTGGTTTTGTTTGGATTGCCTAGAGTCGCGACGTACTGGTCGATCCTTGATGCTACAAGAGCTGTCATCTGCTCTCTCATCTCTCAAAGAGCAATTAATAGAGGAATTTGAGCGGCGCGTGGCTTGGGTTTTGGACGAAACTAAAAAAGCGTTAGCCACTGCACTTGGTGATATGGTTCCTCGAGCAATAGCCCAAACCCATTCCACTCCACTTGCACCGACAACGTCACTACGCAGACCATCACTCACCGCACACACAACACATCAACAAGACCTGTCCAACACATCGAAACGTAGACTCATCGATCGTTCACCGCCTTCATCGAATGTAATCCCTGCACTTCTTTCGGGTACAGCATCACCGCCAACATCGTCTCACCTGTTTTTACCGAAACGTGGCTAAACGAACAAATACCGTCTTCTCTCTTCTCGGGTAACAAATACAACATTTACCGTTGCGATCGCTCTCCTAATAACAGCGCATAATCTCGTGGTGGTGGTGTACTAATTGCATGTGCAACGGATCTGATCACCGAATTGATTTCATCTCCAGCCAACATCGAGATGGTTTGGGTAAAGATTAGGATGCAGAGAGTATCACTATTTATAGGCGGCATTTATATCCCGCCAGGTATGATAGCAAATAACGCATTGTTAAATAGCCTTAGCGATAGTATTGATGCGGTTCAACACCGCCTAAAAAGAAACGATTCAATGTTATTGTTAGGTGATTTCAATATGCCTTCTATTGTTTGGACGCCCATTGAAAACTATTATGTTTCAAGTAATGCACACTCATCAAGCAACGCTCAACATAATGTATTTCAAGGCTAAATCAATGTATTTGCATAATAACAGAGTGTAGTCTCCGTCAAATCTCAGGGATCAAAAACAGTCTGGGACGTCAATTAGATCTAATTTTGTTAATGAGAGCGCAGTTGATATAAACTCTCAGGTGCTATCGGCTGTAGCACCTTTACTTAGACCAGATGATTATCATCCAGCTTTAGAATTCTCTCTCTCTGCAAATATTCAAAAGGCTCCGCGCTCAGTATCGTCAAATATTCGTAGATATAACTTTAAAAAAATGGATTACTCTAAACTTTCAGCTATGCTTTCGAATATGAACTGGTCGTTCTTAGATACAGATATTTCAATTAATGATGCGGTTACTGCTTTTAATGCTAATATTATCTCGGCTTTCCCCTCCTGCTGTCCTACCTATAAACCTAACAACTCCCCTCCCTGGTCTGACTCTACATTCCGCTCCCTCAAAAGAGATCGCAATCGCACACTACGTAATTATCAAGACATGCGAGATCCTCATCATAAGCGCATATTCAAATACGCCTCTAATGCATATCGCATATATAACAGGGCTTGCTTTAGATCTTACGTCCACCGAGTGCAAGCACAGTTTAAAATTCATCCTAAAGCCTTTTGGGGATATGCTGATAAACGTCGTAAATCTAATGATATCCCTTCTCATCTGAATCTTGGCAATCTCTCTGCATCCGGTACTGACGGCTGCTGCAACCTTCTAGCTGAACATTTTTTAAGTGTGTATGCTGAATCAATCAAAACCAAAGCATCAATCTCTAATAGCACTCATAACACTCCCACCGATGTAATCAATGACAGTAATCTAAACTTACACCTTAGCACAGTTTTACAAGCAATAAAAAATCTGAAACAGTCATATAATCCCGGTCCAGATGGCATTCCAGCAGCAGTATATAAGAAATGCAATACTGTGCTCGGTTCTCTCCTATTAAAACTGTACCGTATATCCATTAAATTATGTTCATTCCCGGACACATGGAAATTAGCTCATATTACTCCTATCCCTAAGAAAGGTAATCGTGCAAACGCTACCAATTATCGTGGAATAAGCATCCTCTGTGCAAGCTCCAAAATATTTGAATCTATAGTCCACTCACATATCCTCTTTATTGGAAGAAACTGCATTATCCTCAGCAACACGGTTTCTTTCCTAAACGTTCTACCTTGACAAACCTTATTTCCTTGACTTCCGTTATCACCTCCAGTTTAGACAGCGGTTCTCAGGTTGATATCATTTATACTGATTTTAAAGCAGCCTTTGACCGTATTCCTCACCCTATCCTTCTTGCGAAGCTATCCAAAATGGGTTTCATTGACTCACACATTCGTTGGCTTGATTCGTTTCTCAGCAATCGCTCTTTTCGTGTTAAACTAAACTCCTGTTTTTCCAAATCCTTTTCATCCAAATCGGGAGTGCCTCAAGGTAGCGTGTTGAGTCCTTTATTGTTCGTTTTATTTATTAATGATGTTAACTCAGTCATTCCACACGATTGTTTTCTTTGTTATGCAGATGACCTAAAGATTTTTAAATCTATATCGTCTGTTGGTGACTGCGTATCGCTCCAAAACATCCTCAACCGATTTGCATCATGGTGCTCATCGAACCAGCTAGTTCTATGCCCCGAAAAATGTCATGTCATGTCCTTCAGTCGTTCACGTTGTCCCGTTACGACTGCTTATAACTTTAAGGGTATAGCAATAAATCGTGTACTCTCGGTAAAAGATCTTGGTGTAACTTTCGATAGCAGGTTATCATTCCTCGATCACATTGACGTTACCGTTAATAAGGCTCGTAAAACAATCGGTATGATAAAACGTTTTTCAATCCGCATAACCGACCCTCTGTGTTTAAAAGCGTTATATTGTTCGTTAGTAAGACCGATTTTGGAATACTGTGTTGTTGTTTGGTGTCCCACCTCATTTACATCGATTGACCGCATAGAAAGAGTGCAGAGATCATTTACTCGGTATATTGTCAGCAAAATGCCCGGTTTCACGTCAGATACCCTACCGGACTATGAGCAAAGATGCCAGCTGTTGTGTCTGGACTCATTGGAGAAACGCCGTCACATTTCCCAAATAATGTTTGTTGCCTAGCTCATATCTAATGCTGTGGATTCACATATCATTCTTTCATCCCTGCATTTCTATGTTCCAATTCGTTCCTTACGCCCTCGTGCTCCTTTATTTGTTCCAAATCGACGCACTTCAGTTGGTTTAAATGACCCTTTATTACGTGCTGTGAGATTGTTTAATTCCTGCGCACACCTGTTTGACCATCACCTCTCCTTACCATCCTTCCGATCCATCCTCCGAGCAAATATTTAATAAGTTTAGTTAATAGGTATGTTGTTAAGAATTCAACTCAGACAGCAGTTATGTAAATAAATAAATAAATAAATAAATAAATGACTCATGACGTTGGAAGCAGAAAGTGTTAACAAAAATATAAACTAAGTCGTAGTAACTATTTAGCTTAATATTATACGGCAACTTAAAAAAACATATCTTTACACTCATCCGTGTCTGTTTTTCGTGCAGCAACTTGAGCGTCTGGCGAGGAGAAATAATTGGAAATGATTATAGTTTAAAATCATTTTTTCTCCCAATGCAATAAAAGCTTCATGGCGTTTCCACTAAAGTGATTATACTGTTCACACACTTGATCTCACGTTTGGCAATAAATGTCCGTGTCAGGAAAGTACTGTCGTATATTTTTGTGACACGACGAAGGATGACGACAAAAACGGACAATCGTTAGAGAAAGACTAATCGGCCACGGGTTATAGAGCAGATTTTCGACCCAATCCAACCGGTGATTGATTGTCGGACACCACAGGGGTGTTAGCGCCTTTCTGCGCCTGATCTCAAGATTGTAACGATTGCCTCACACCATACGGGACCGGTAGCAGCAATGTCCACGCGTTGAGCTTGGCTATGCCGCACAGAGCACTATCTTTGGAGAGTAATTTCGAGGGTGCTATTGCTTGATTATCTTTTGCATTGTCAAGAGCGACAGTAGACATACACAACAAAATTGTCTTGCATCATCGGACCGGCAAAGGTGCAAGCAGCGGTAGAGAAGTTTACCTTTCGGGTGGAAACGCTGGAGATTTAGGACGGTATTTGTCTTCACGCTTAGACACTTCACGGTTTGCTGGGATTTTGCGTCAGACGCCACCCAGGGTTGGGAACGGGTAACATAAATCTTCCTACTCAAACGGTTCCACCCGACCCAGTACGACTATGACACCAAGGATGAGGACGACTGGGGCCATTGACGGCGTCCAGGCAGGTCCTGAGCGCGGATGGATATGTGTTTGTATATTTCGTCGTGTCAGTACCTATTCGCATTATTTGAGCGACGCAGACATTGCCGTAATTCTCTTTAGCCTTTTACCTCAAACCGTTAGTTTGCTCGACGCTGCATCACCGTAGCTGCCCTGTATCGCAAGGGAAGCCTTTTTTCCCTCGTAGCCCTTTTGATTCCCTTCCGACCAACATAAACACATTAGTCTTGGAGTAAAAGTGATATATGTTCGTAATAAATTCTCATTCGTTAGCGTGTGTAAGTTATACTGCTTCTCTGTGTCTTTTTCTCAGCTCTGCCGCCACGCGCTGCCCCGGAACAGCCAAAGTACTGCCACACACACACACACACACACACACACACACACACACAAACGTTTTCTCCATTTTCGTAGTGGTGGCTTCACGAGTTGCTGGGCTATAACTTCACCTGGGATCTGGATCGTTGTTCCGTAAATCTTTCCGTCGTCGGTTTGTATGCGCTTCTTGTTCACACCACTTCAATTCATTGTACAATCAAAGGCGCAGCGCTAGAAGACATTTCTCTACATGGAGTTCTGCACGGCAAGCCCGGACAAGTTGGGTTTTGCCCCCAGTGCGCAAGACACCCACCGTTGTTGGTACAATGTTGGCCAGAGCTAGTAACGTGTCGCAAGGAATCTTACTTCGCATCTTCCACCATACTGCACTGTTCGTAAAACAGTATTTATACCACATTTCAGCCAAAACGCAAAGTGTTTCACATTTTAGTTCGTCCTTCGCAGCTAGACTCTGTTTCGGAACCTTGGAACATTCGTTTACCGTAAGGTGCGATGCGCTGTCTTGAGTTCCGTTCGTACAACTTACTTCCAATCTAAAATGCGTCCCCTATCTTAGCCGTCTACTTCATACGATAGTCGTTTGCCGAGCGGCAGGAAAGTAGGGGGAATAAAAAATGTATAAATATAAATTATATTTTATATATCTATTTTCTTGTTACTCAACGCTTCCGAAAACAAAATTTATGGGCTCGTGCGAGTTTCCTTGCCTGTTGTGACGACTTCTTTAACGGTGACAGGAATCTCACAATCCCATATACCCTTCGGTCATGAAGGGGAAAACAAAGACGGTCTCTTTGTTAACCGACAGAAACAAATTTGGTACCTTATTATGGACAGCCCTCTTCAGAGGTTAAGTATAGACAGTGGAAACATCTAAAAAAGCATGTTTATTGTCATAATTTATCTTGTAAATACTGGCAACTGGATGTTTGTGTACCTTATTCAAAATATGAGTTAAACCATCTTTAGTTTGCTTAGAATTATCCCGGTGGTCTTTTAAAAAGATGTGTTAGCTCATACAAGTTCAAACACGATCGATTCTCATTTCGACCATTCTCTCATAGCAAGGGTTGACCATCCGACTGCGTGGTACATTGTGGGATCGATGTGGGATGCGGTGACAGGCGACATGTGTGCGTAGGGTAAGTTTATTAGCACTAGCCTATATAGCACAGTTGCAAGACTAAGTATGTAACATAAAATATGCATATTTATTTAAAAACTACAGAATGAATTTAAATGGCACTAATCAGTTGTTTTCACTTTGCTGCCCACACAAAGACCGCAAAGCGGTTGTAGCGCCGGATAAAGAAAGAAAGAATGTCCACGCCGATAATGCCGAACTCTGTCTGAGGAATGCAAGTATTCAATACATCACAAAAGTACTCTCAGTTGGTGTTGCCATCAGAGTTGATAATATCTATCTTTTGTTAAATCACGGATAGTTTCATAATGTACCGGAAATGAAACTACGAATGTTGAAAGAACCTATTAGTTTTCGTAGGTATGTTACGTAGGCGATCATCATTCAAATCAATTTGATAGGTAAAATATCTGACAGGTATCTGTATGATCTCATCTTAGAAAAATGATGATAAATTTGCAAAAAAAAAGAAAAGAATTTCTCTTATCATTATCCAAAAATTGTATTGTGTTGTATTGTATTTATTTCAATTGTTTGCCACGAGGGCTTTGCAATAAAAACTTACATCTAAACCATATATAGCTAAGCCCTAATGCTTACATTGAGTTCAAATTTGAATTTAACTGTTTAAGTTTTTAAAATGGAGATCAACAATAATTCTCCAGGATGCTTGGCTACATCTCATTATTCATGCAGCCTTCCGATTTTCGAAAGATTTTGCTTCATTTTTCTGCATCTAACGAACTCGTTGAAGGGGTGGAGTGCACACCCCTACGCTTCGTGCCAAAGTGAGAGTTGCTGTCAAAACGTTACATTTCATTTCATTTGATTTATTGAATCCAATATCACCCATCAAAGCTAAATAGCGCGGACTTAAAACTAATTAATAACTAACAAATAAACAAAATCATTCTTCAAAACGTACCCTAACTAAACTAGTCCTGACCTAGCAAAACATAAAAGGATAAAAACAGAGGTAGAGCGTAGAGACTATCATAAACTTAGAGAAAAAGAGAGTAAAAGAAAACTAAGAAGAAGAATTAGTGAGAATTAGAAGAAAGAAGACGATTGCGGAAAGAGATAAGAGAGGAGTCGAAATCAAAGACATAGTAGAAGTTAAACAACCTGAAACGGGATATAAGGAGATCATAGAAAGTATAAAGAGTATGACGTGTTTCAATTGACAGAGGATCACGTAGACGAAAAGAACGAGAGAGAATATACAGCGAGATGGACGAAAGTAAACCAGGAGCATCTGTATCAGAAAGTAATAAGTCACCAATAAAACATGCCTGAAACACTTGGCGGCGAAAGCTTAAAGAGTAAAGATTGAAGAATCGCAATCGCGTTTCATAGAGAGGTAGTGAGGCAGCACCGAACAAACGACGAAAAGCAATACCGGCAAAGACACGCTGAATGCTTTCAATTCTCGAACAGCCATCGATAGTGGGAGGATTTCAAATGATGCAAGCATTTTCAAAAATAGGCCTTATCAGAACACAATAAAGGTTTCTTAGGAAGCATTGATCGCTAAAAGTATTGATAAAATGTAAAATAAACCCAAGGGTTCGTTTAGCTTTTAGTAGAACATCATCAAGCTGCAGTATAAGATGACTGTGAAGTATAACCCCAAGGTCACGGATGGACATAACACGAGAGAGTATAGTTAAATAAAATAGGAGAAAGAGAGTGAGAGAAATAAATAACAGAATACTTTGCAGGACACAGTAAGTAAATTTGATGAACACCGATGAACAAATGCATTGAGGTAATGCTGAAGTCTCAAACAATCAGTAGGAGAAGACACAGCTAAAAAGATTTTGATATCATCCGCATAAAGGAGATGACCATGATGAACGAAGAAAACAGAAGTGGACTTAGCACACAACCCAGAGGGACATCTGACGTACAAAAAAAAACTCTTCAGCTAAGTACGACCCGGTTTTAACCCTGGAAGATCGATTACTTAAGTATAAGGACAGCCAGCTAATAATGCCATCACCAAAACCCAGATTAGACCAATTAGTTAATAATAAAGAGTGAGGTAACCTATCAAATGCTGCATGAAAGTCAGTGTATATTGCATCAAGTTGGGTAGCGGCCTCAAAAGATATTGGAAACAATGGACATGAGATTAGCTGAAGTAGACCTACCAGGCATAAACCCATGCTGTTTAGGGCTAATAGTGGAACTACAAATATGAAATATGGTTGGAAAGATACATAGCTCAAAAGTTTTGTGCTGTGGCATAAGTTTGGGTTATCCCACGATAGTTAGAAACAATGCTACGGCATCCCTTTTTGTGTACTGGAGTCAACAGGATTTCTAAAGAGCAGGAAAGACCCCGAGAGAAAGTGAAAGGTTGAAAATTTTAGCAAGGTGTGGAGCAAGAACGTCCTTACTGTTTACTAAAACTGAGGCAGGAATACCATCTGGACCAGGAGTAAAAGAACATTTCAACCCAAATAATACTTGTACGACTATTTCATAGCTAACCGAAATATTAGAGAGATTACTTAAATTATCTGGCGTATTGAATAGCGTACCCTCAAGAGGGTCGGAGTCACTAACAGGTGGCTCAAACATTTGGGAAAAATGAGCAGAGAAGAGATCGCAAATCTCCACAGGAGTAGAGTTCTTCAAGTACCATTTCATTAGGTAACGCATTGCACCCTCTTCGTCACCTAAAAAATCGCCAGAAGGATGCTGGATCAGAACGGAAACGCAATTGCAGTCTACTCATATAGGCCTCAAAACGAGCCCTGTTATATAATCGCTGCGCAGAGGCAGCATACTCAAATAAACGAAAGTTGTATGCAGATCGGTTCAGACGATACCTGCTAAGATATTTCATTCTATCCTTTTCCAGGTTGCGAAGACTATGATTGGACTAGGGAGGTTTAGGTGGGGAGCGAAAAATAGGTGTACAAGAGGAGAGGTTAAACAAAGCATTAAACGAATGGACAGCCTCGTCGACCGATGTATATTGATAAAAAAAGACCAGTCTGAGTGAGATAGAATAGAATTAAGTTTACGATCGTCTGTGAGATGAAAATTATAACGAACACTTAATGAATTGGGAGCAGAAGGCAATACATTCCTACTAGCCCTAAATAAAAAAAAAACTGTAACGCAATTTCTAGAGCAGGATGATGAGCACCCTAGGGCAGGAGCAGTGACGATGCAAGATACACAGAGCAGCAAGTACAGTACAAGAAAGTACCAGATCCACATAATGATTTAAATGGTTATGCACCCCGTTAAGCTGATGGAGTTTATGCAAATTTATCATATCCAAAAAGCAGGAACTGGATGAATGCGAAGAGATATGTGTCACATAATGTTTTATAGGTAATGACGGATCTGATCTTACTGCGACGGCAGGCGACCACTCTAACGCAGGTTGAATGAAGTCGCCTAGAAGGATAAGATGATCATTCGGTTTCATTTACATGTATGCATCGCTGATGAAAGCAGAAAGGGATTCTAAATAGTTGGTCGTTGCTCAAATACGGTGGCACATAAACAATACCCACATAAAGACGAAACTTAGAAAAAGAAACACGGATACATACAGTTTCAAGCGAGGGGTGATTAATGTTAAGTGCCACAGAAGGATAACGACTGGAACATACAAGTAGCACACCACCACCACGCGAACGTTCATTGTTTAACCTGATTCATTCGCAGAAAGGCGCAGTTCATTATATTTTGTGCGAAGGCCTCGAACAATTTGGTAATAGATCACGAAAAGGCATCCGTTTGGCAAACGGGCTGATCTGTGGTGAGCGGTTCGTGTTGCTGAGATTGGATTGAAGGCCCACCCCCAGTGATAACTGAGGAGGTGTGGGAGGAAACTCCAGTTGGATAGCCTGTAGCATCTCGGTCATCTGGGATAGTGATTGAATATCACGCTGCGGGGATGGCGATCAATGTTCCAAAAAATGATGAGGATGAGCGGAAGTTTTTGGCACAGCTGAAGAGAAATTTGTGCTGTTTGTACAATGCTGTAATGTGATGATCGTATAACTGTACCTCGAGTACCGTCGCGGTAGGTCAGTGTTTCGCTGACATGTATCGATGTAGAATCATACTTTGTTCGAAGCGGACTTTTCAACACTTGATTGTCCAGGCGATCATAGAAACCCAAAAGGAGTTTCCCTTAACTGGAAACGTTGGAGTTTAGAGGCCTTAACTTGGGTAGGGTGACATAACTAAACTCTTTAAATGATAAGTCGATAGAGAGTCTGCCATGATCGGAGTTGGTTTTATTTATACTCAAATTAAGTTAAGGGTTTCGCACATTTGGTTCCGGGTTTTATGTTGGAAAGTTATTGTTTTCACTCAGCTAGTTACGTTTGTGTTTTGTTGACAAGAACGATGGTTCTTGTCACTAAGTTCCTGTTTTGAGTTTAATGCATATACTGTTCCTGCTTTGGGTTAAAATGCATAAACTGTTCCTGCTTATGTTGTACGTTTCGGTTGGTTCTGATAAGTGTGTCACAATTGTGTATTACAATATGTTCTGTATAGCAGATATGCTACAATGCGAAGTAAGCAGAGAAGGGTCAAATCGAGTCCTTTCATGTAAACTTTGCTTTGGTAGGCCACGATCAACAAACTCACGAACAGTTAGGGGAACTGGTCAAATAGTAGATTGAAGCGCGAGATCCTTAAGTGATTTAGGAATACTCACTTTAAATGAGATAGAGGACATTGAATCAAGGTTCACACCCTTTTTCGTGAGACGGTAAACATCAATATTGGGACCCCTTCCGTTTTAAGCTCGTAGGTTGAAATTTCAGCCTGTCAGCTGTTTGAATAGTATAACAGTTTTAGATAGCGAGCAGCTATCTAAGAGGATATAATATAAAGGTGGGCTTATCCCAAGGTGTATGAATTTAGAAGGCTGATTTTTATCGCTTCTGTTTCTGAATGAAGATTTTAAGAGTGTTTTGAACTAATAAATTCAAATTACAATCTCTAACAGTATTCGTCAAGCCTCCAGAAAGCTTGTTTGAACAAAAGTATTCACCCATCTTGTCAAAAAGTGATATTCACATTTGGTTTGAAAAACATGCTATGAGACCACCTGGACTACATACACTTTGATTTTGGATTCCATCACCAGATCTCTTTAATGCACCCTGGGATAAATGTAAACACCACCTTGTTTTGCCATTTTTTGAGCAGGTACTCGAATCTAATTCTAGCTTTGAGGCTAGAATAATCTAGACTGAAAATCGCAGGCTAGTTTTGTGTGTGGTTTTGTATGGGGTGTTTACACGATTTCAGTCTCCAACTGTCAAACTCCATACAAAAAGCTGACTAGAAAACGTGAAGGGCCCCATTGTCAGTTGATAGCACAGCTATAAGCAACACACGCATATCATCAGCGGAGACATGCGATTTGATGTTCGTGAAGTATAACCATACTTTCTCAGTATCATGGTTCGAAACAGAACCAGAAGATGATTGTGTATTTGTTCGGCAGCTTCCAGCACTAATATCACTAGTCGGCTTAGTACGATGATTGTCGTGGTTGCAGTTAACGTAGGTATCAGAAGCTTCCACAGTGTTGATATCGTTCGCTGCTAGTTGGATATCAGCAGTGAGCTCCGTTGAGTTGACAAATGTACGGCGAGAGGATGCTGTTTTGGTCATTCTGGTTGTATTAGTGGCATTGAGTGACGATACATTAGTGAAAGTGTGCGTTCGCGATGCGTTAGAATCAGACGGCTTAGCTGATATGGGTGTTAGCTTATCAGCGAGAACGAGGATCTTACACACTTAAAAATATTTCACGACCTCGGTTAAAAATACTGCCGAAATTTGTCGGCTCTTTCGATTCTTGCTGATATGTCAGTTGAAAAACCCCAGTAGCCGAAAATCAGTACCATTTAAAACTGAAATATCAGTTAAATAAATATTTGAAACGAAACTCGGCAATACAACATGCCGAGAACATACGTTAACACAGCTGTCACCGAGCTCATCTGTCACAAAAACCGAGATTTCAGCTTTACTATTTAGATTAGCCGAGGCTCGGTTTTCTATCTGTCATTCATCATTATGTTAATCTCGTGCTAATGAAACGAAAACCTTTTCGAGTGATGTTGTGATGTAAAATTAAAAGCGTAAAAATAAGTGAAAATGAGTCTCTCCGCGTGAAAAAACCGAGCATCAGTAGCGTGCGATCGAGCACGGGTATGGAGCGGGGTTGGGGCTAGAGACTCCATCAGCGCACTCTATCGGTGCTCTTCAGAGCATCATTCGGAGCAGTTCCTATTCAAGGATCAGATGTGGAAATCAATTCGATTGGTTCTACCTTTGCCAGAACGTTCAGACTTCCAGGATTCATTTCCGGTCACCTACACGAGGTAAGTATCAACACTCGTCCACGTGAAATCTAAACAGGGTTCACTCAGACTTGTTTCACTTTGCCCGCTTTACAGAACTGTGCCTGTACCAGTGCCCGTTCCTTGCCCGGCTCATTTTCCTGTACCTGTACCGCATCCAAACGCTGTGCCTCATCCGGCGGTTGAACCGGCACCTGTTCCTACGCTACCCATCACACCAGAACTCTCATAAAAATAGGGTGACTTCCTGCCGTCCTGCTACAGTAAGGGGCACGATGGTGGCATCATGCTGCAGAAGGTGTACACCGGCCATCATCATGGGCTCAGACTGCTATGACTATTTCTGCCAGTAAATCATATTGTTTATTTATGTTACCTAAATAAACCCACTTGATACGCAAATAAAACCACTAAAAAAAATAAAATGTTTTTATATTTAGCCTCTCGATCTCTCTAACCTCTAATCTCGATTTGCTCTAACCGAAAATCTCGGTTAAACGTAAACGTCAAAACAAAATGTCATTAACCGAGATCTTTGCCGAGATCTCAGTTGTGCAGATCTCGGCAAAAATTAACCGAGATTCGGCAAATTTTTTTAAGAGTGTATGTTCTCGCCCAGCGCTAGCATCAGCTCCATCGGCTAGAGTAGCTCCTTGATTGCCTCTACGAGTGCAACATTTTCCTCATTGGTGGAGGGCAACGTTACAGTCTTGCTTTCTCGCTTCAGTCTTTTACTGATCGTTCCTCCGTCCAGCTTGCATTAAAGCTTGCCGTACAAGCTCCTGAAGATACAAACGGAGGTTGTAGCATGAAGATGACCTTGAAAGCTTTTCATACACTCTTAAAAAATTTTGCCGAATCTCGGTTAATTTTTGCCGAGATCTGCACAACTGAGATCTCGGCAAAGATCTCGGTTAAATTTCTGTTGCCGAAATCTCGGTTAATGACATTTTGTTTTGACGTTTACGTTTAACCGAGATTTTCGGTTAGAGCAAATCGAAATTTCGGCTAAATATAAAAACATTTTATTTTTATTTTAGTGATTTTATTTGCGTATCAATTGGGTTTTTGATGTGATGGGAAGCGTTGGGACAGGCGCCGATTCAACCGCCGGATGGGGCACAGCGTTTGGATGTGGTACCGGTACAGGAAAATGAGCCGGACAGGGAGCGGGCACTGGAACTGGCACGGTTCTGTAAAGCGGGCAGAGTGAAACAAGTCTGAGTGAACCCTTTTTAGATTTCATGTGATCGAGTGTTGATACTTACTTACTCGTGTAGGTGACCGGAAATGAATCCTGGAAGTCTGAACGGCCTGGCTAAGGTTGAACCAATCGGATTAGCTTCCACATATGATCCTTGAATAGGGACTGCTCCGAGTGACGCTCTGAAGAGCACCGATTGCGTGCGCTGATGGAGTTTCCTAACCCCAACCCCGTTCCATACCCGTGCTCGATCGCACGCTACTGATACTCGGTTTTTTATCACGCTGAGAGACTCATTTTCACTTATATTTTTACACTTTTAATTTTGCATCACAACATCACTCCGAAAGGTTTTTGTTTCATTAGCACGAGATTAACAGAATGGCGAATGACAGATAAAATACCGAGCCTCGGCTAATCCAAACAGTAAAGCTGAAATCTCGGTTATTTTGACGGACGAGCTCGGTGACAGCAGTGTTAACGTATGTTCTCGGCAAGTTGGGTTGCCGAGTTTCGGTTGAAATATTTATTTAACTGATATTTCAGTTTTAAATGGTACTGATTTTCGGCTACTGGGGTTTTTCAACTGACATATCAGCAAGAATCGAAAGAGCCGACAAATTTCGGCAGTATTTTTAACCGAGGTCGTGAAATATTTTTAAGTGTGTACAACTACGTCGTTTTGATATTGATGTGTTTCACCTTGATCTCGCGTCGTACTGCTACCGACAAGAGTACCCAGAAGGTAGTTTGATTTGCTAACGGCGCGTAAGATTCGTCAAAGTCAGTGTCAAATTTATTAATATGCTTTATTCTTGCGATATTCTCGGGCTCATCCAGCTTCTTCTGGAAAACTTAATGACATCTAATTGGCTTACGGTTGAAGGTCAGACCATTGATATCTCAAGTAGAATTGTCCTGTTGCGAATCGATTTCTTCATTACAGGGTTTTCTTGCCAGCTCAACATCGTTACACTATGAGTGACTGACAAGACAGTCAACAAATATTTTCCATGTTCAGATTGGGATTTTGCAGGTCCGAAACCTAATGCTACAAATTTGTGCATGTGCATGCGTCCATGATTCCTTGAATTTTAAGGTCTCTCTCTCTCACTCGCTCTCTCTCTCTCTCTCTCTTTCTCTCTCTCTCTCTCTTTCTTGCTGGCCTGCTCACGACTGAGCACGTCGATATGACAAGGCCTTGTCAACACTGATTCTCCAGGATGCTCGGACCCTGGCTGCGAGCCTCCCATCCATGAACGCTGCCTGATCTCCGACAGGTCTCGCTTCACCTGATCCAATCATAGAGTTTGCTATGCTCCCCTGCGCCTTATGCCGAACAAGGGATCGCTGTCAAACACCTTTTTGGTGGGGCACGAGTTCGGCATCCTCATGACATGTACCAGTCATCGTATTCTGCCAGTCAGGGTGGCTAACTTTCTAGATTTGACAAAATTGGAGTTTATAAAATACACCTTCTCGGTTCGATGACTAACAGTATCTAACATGTTGAGGTATGTTAACATCAAAATGTGTATACCTTTAATTCAAATCCTGAAAAATAAAGCATAACTTCATCGTACTATAAATCATTCTTGTTTCTTACAAATAGCAAACAATCGCTTTTCACTGTCGTCTTGTTAATGATGGCAATGTCTTCCGCGAAGCCAATATATTGGAGAGAACAGGAGCAGTGGTGGATAAAGACGAGTGGAGAGCCTTAAGTTGTCATAAAAATGTAGGCTTGGTTGAAGCATCTATAAGGGAAATGTTCTCAACCAGATAAGGATTATTTGCGAGCGGGGGTTGGGTTCAATTTTTCGGGCCCCTCAAGACCACGGGTCCCCACGCGGCCGCTTAGTATGCTTAGTACTTAATCCGCCCCTGAACAGGAGAAGGTCGTGTCAAAGATGTTGTTGTCGTGCTGCGCGTTTCGTATGACACCTTCCAAGGTGGTATTGAGGTGAGCTTCCATTGAATTTCAGAAAACATTAACCAGTTCAGTTGGAACATTATTTTTCGAACACGTTAAACGATTGTCAACATCGTACATACAATTCGGATCCGTAAACTCTTTTCAGATTTGTAAAACTAGGTTCTAGATTTGTAAACTAGGAGTGGCTGATAAGACAGCTAACAAACATTTTCCGGCTTCGAGTTGGGATTTTACAGATCGTTTATCCTAGCTATTTTACAGCAATGCAAATGTTGACTTGAAATTGTTTCCTTTTATGTCCGCAAGAACCATTCGCGCCAAGGCATTTCATACAAATCACGTGAAGGAAACAATGGATTATGTCAATTTCGAAAATGTTAATAGAAAAACCAAATCCATCGACCATTTTTCAATAAAATGGATTAATAGTTATAAGAAATAAATAGGAAACTACAAATATTTTATCAAGTATTAGTATTGTCATGATTTTTTAAAATTATTTTAAGTGTACATAAGCCCTATATACTAGTACTACTGCAATCCTGAAACCAATTATTTCACTTTTCTAACCAAAAAAAATTCTCCCGCAAAACAAATTTAATCTTTTCCACTACACAGTACATTACTATAGGGAAACGATGAGTCCACGTACCTTGATGCCTAAGTCTATTCCTAAAGTTATGTTGAGATATGTTAAAATCGAAATGTGTATAACTTTAATTAAAAGCGTGGCACAGAAATGGATCAGCTCAACCTCAACGGATGGTGCGGATGTAGCTTTCTTAATGGCACGTTTAATTCGATCAAATATACAAGGTTTCTCAAGTCAGCTCAACATCGTAACACTATTTTTCGAACATGTTAAACGATTGTCAACATCGTACAATTCGAATCCGTAATCTCTTTTCGATTTGCTAACACTAGGTTTTGAACGCGTAAAATCCCAACTGGAATCTGGAAAATGTATAATGGGAAACAAGACAGCCAACATACATTCTGTACACAGTGCATTCTGTATACAGTCTTCTGTACATCAGCAATTTATGAAAACTGTAGAATACACGATTCCCCTGCAAAATGCATCTCCGAATATCACTGCTAATATGCTGTTCAAAACTAAGACTGTTCCAAAATAATAAAGCTTGGTTTATTTAAAAATGGGGTACTTTGATTGAATTATAGTGGCGCCTCCTATTGACAAAAATGGAAACTTATGACAGCGTACTGTTCACAAACACTATACTTTGTCAAAATTTCACACAATTTAGTCATTTCTGCTCCAAGATATTCGTCAGGAGAAGCGAAATCTAATTTTGCACAACTATCTGCTTAATCCCTTAGTGGACCCCTTTCCGTTTTAAGTTCATACGCTGAAATTTCAGTCTGGCAGCTGTGTAGCATATCTGCTAGTGTCGAAAAATCCGCTCGAACAAAGTTTTATTCCACCTCGGTATGTCAGTAAAAACTGACCCACCGCGACTGTACTTGAGGTACAGTTGTACGATCATTACATTACAGCTGTTTGCATTGTATAGCAGTTTTCGAGCAGCTATCAAAGTAGGTATAGTATACAGATGGGCTTATCCCAAGGTGTATATATTTAGAAGGCTGATTTTGATCGGCTCTGCTTCTGAATGAAGATTTTAAGAATGTTTTGGGTATTCGTCAAGCTACCAGAAAGCAAACAAGGAAAAGATTTTTCCCGTCCTGTCAACAAATGACGTTTAAATTTGGCTATAAAAATATGATATGAGACTACCTGCTTAACATACATTTTGATTCTAGATTCCACCACATGTTCTCTTTAATGCACTTTGAGATACAGGGTTTTCAATGATATTATTGACATGTTCAGTGAGTTGTTGATTCGTTCGAGCATATAATTGACTCTTTCAGCGAGATAATGAATCGTTCGGAAGCAGGCGTTTACATGTTCGGCGATACCTTTGAGCTCTCGTTTGTTTTGTTTACACCCTGTGCCGAAGCGTGTATTTTTCATTCTTAGAAGTCCTAAATATATTGAGCAATTATGAAACAAAAATTAAGGAAAAAGGAAGCAGTAACTAAGGACACCATACAAATGAAGTATTGATCAAATGAATTTACTGGCCAGAACAGTGACTGAAGCAGCTGTGCACCGGTTGATATGAGGTATCAACAGAAAAGTTTGAAAATTTCTTCGAAAAGCGAAGATTTTTATTTTTATTTTTCAAATATATATCATAACAAAATGTATGATTCCTTCAAACAACGGATTTAGGGTATAAAACGATGCTCTCCAACTTTTTTAGGATCGCGGACCACATGGCTTTGAATGTACATTTGACGCGGCCCTCATCTAGTGGAGGCATACATTTTATTGACTTAGTTGAACGTTGTTAATCAAGAATATGTTTAAATCTTATTCTAGACGTGCCTGTTGAAGATTTAAAATATTGATTACGGAAAAAATTGCACAGTATATACAGTGGAGCGCCGTTTATCCGGGTACCTTTTATCCGGCTTTCCGTTTATCCGTGCTGTTGAGAAATGACAGTTCAATACAAAAGTGACATTGTGTTATGAGGAGGATATTTGAAAAAGCGGTTATAAGAGCACATTGTCATTACAAAAACACTATTATGCATGGCAAATTTTAAATATTCTCTTTGGAAAAACATGAAGTTAGTAAAAACTGGGTTATTTTTATCAAAAAATAAGAAAAATTCCAAAATATAACCAGGAATTGGTGATAAGCAAATATATCATTTTACTCATTATCCGTGTTATTCGCTTATCCGGGCGAGGTCAAGTCCCGAGAAGCCCGGATAAACGGCGCTCCACTGTATTTAAATAGCATTTCTATCAAAAAATATATTTTGGCAGGCCACTTGTGTTAACGTCACGGACTACACGTAGTCCGCGGACTACAGGTTGGATAGCACTGATATAAAAGATATACGCAATACAAAGGGCCCCATTTCTAAATGATCTAAGCCCAATATTACTGGAAGAAAATTACATCGTCATAACTTTTTTATTCCATTTAGTTCAAAAACGTGATGCCGAGATCGATTTATTGTTGGTAGCTAATACAGAATGTGGCTTTAATTAGTTCGATTTTTTTAGGTTTCATCGATTAAAGGTTTTTCAATTTTTTTAAATAAGATCACAATGAAATGAAATATAATCAAATAAAAAATTTGTAATAAATTTTATCTTAAAATAATTTCAAACAAGTTTAAATTATAAATTAAAGGAAAGTGATAATTTTATATTTTATAACAAAACAATAACCCCTATTTAGAAATAATTGCGATTAGTAGTATATGTTTCATCATCTGGAGTAATATCCATTATCAACATATTACATTGCTGCTACATATTTCATATCACGACCATAAAAAAGTGATGTTTTTGAAAGATGCACGCAATGATAACCATTAATCGATGCAGATTCTTTAGACTTTTTGCCACCTTTTGTAGCAAACTCTTTAATCATTTTACCAGAACAACCGCGTTTGCTTGGACAGCTGGTAGATTTATATGCTTCCAACATGTATGTACCTCAGTACACTGAATGGCCATTTTGCCGCTGGCTTGGTTCCCTTCTAAGAAACCTTTAGAGGCCAAGCCGCTTCGCTATGCCGCGGTGATAGGTCGCGTGAGTTGTACCGAAAAGGCTGCCGTGGACATGGTTTCCCGACGTGGTACGTGGGTTAAATTTGCCCCACTACGGAGCGCTAAACGACAGTCATAATTCTTACCCACTCCTGGGTCCCCACTTTTCTCCACACGTCATGCGGTGTTTCATTCCAGCAGCGCTTCTAGAAAGATATATGCTCCACGAACACCGACTGGGTCGTTTGGTGCTGATAGTACGAGTGCGAGCACACCGAAACAACGCCGGAGAGAAGGTCCTGGTGGCTCAATGCTCTGGCGGAAAACAAAAACGAGCAACATACCGACTCAATAACTATGATGTCGAAAGAATTTATTTCTCCTTGTCAGGTTTTAATTACGATCACGGGCAGCGGTGGAGAAGGTACGAGGTTGTCAAAATGCCACACACTAGTGCGCCCGGCTACAGGGGACGAGGAATATATCATCCATCAGTTGGTAGCGAAGGGTGGTGAATGTCCTTTGTGTTTCTTTCTGCTGCCAGCCGTATCTCGTCAGTTCAATGGGATAACTGGTCAAATGAACTTGTAACTCAATACCATGGCTGAGGTGTGCGGTCGCGCGAAATTGTAACGGCTGCAATTCACTCGGCTAAAACGACGGATGACAAATGAGACGATCGCATCTGCTATGGAAAGGTTGAAACTACGAGAAGAAGCCTGTCGACCCACTCACACGCAGACTGTCTTGGCAGATATATCCCACGCAGAGTGAGCTGGGTCTGTCTGTTTGGTACCGTTTAGAGAGCTGCTCATAAAATACAGCATCAAGAAGTGATTCTGACATTACATCTACATAAATGCTGTCGAACGACGTCGGCACGCACAGCGTGTGTGAGCATGTTTGTGGGGAAGCTTGCAGATGTGAACATAGAAACATTGTGCCTGATGACTCCTCTCTTCAGCGAGGGTAGAACACTGATCATCCGTGAAGTTAAACTATTTCGAGTCGTTCCGTTCGTACTGGGTGGTAATAAGTAATGTGTTGTAATCGGACAGGGAAATATATTTATAACAAGTGTGGCATAATGCGTGTTCGTTTCCTGCCGTGATTGGACCAACGTGGATTCACTCATCGTTAGCACAGTGATAAACAAAGCAGAGAAAAGCGAAGGGGAGGAGGGTTTTTTTATATGCTTCCAATGAGTATTCCCTCCCGTGAGACTGTCAATTAATTGTCTTCACATAACACAAGTAGGGGTGAATCTGTTTTGTTTCATTGTACATCATCCTTCAAAGGGGGTTGCTTATTTAGGGAACTTCATTAAATAATAACGCGAAGCAAAGATCGTTTGAGGAGAAACGAGGAAATTATTCATATCCTCAGAGAAGGTGACAAACGCGTTCATGGGGGTCGGGTCGACAGTCGCTAGAAGGAAACGGCAAAAATGTGTGCACAAAGAAGTGAAACCATTCAACTTAAAACAAATTACTGCGACCGTGGTCGCACAAGCTGGTAGATAAATAATAGGTTGCCAGAGTGCTTCACCGTACAAATGGGTCTTAAGGCGTTTGGCCGGGCGAAGAATGCACATGGGCAGTTTGTGATGATTTTCGTTTAACATCGCGTCCTCTAATGACTGACTTTTGGGGTTGTCTAAAGGTTTCGAGAACTCCCTATGGCCTACGGGGTGTTGCTAATTTGAGTGCAACTTCACGAGACGGCATGCTTTTGTCTTGCTGGCGGATGTTGGTTGCGGACGAAGCAACACATACAAAAACACACAAGAAAGTGTGCGATGATGGACTTGTGGAAGTACGAAACGGCACGAAAAGTAAGACAAATCGATGGCGCTTTTGTGTAACGCATCTTTTGCTTGGAACGATAAATTTCGCGCTAACGGCGATGTTTGTGAATAGTATGAATTAGTATATTAGTTGGAGATCATTATTCATTTCAGTGTAATGAGTTGTAAATTATAGGTTTGTAAGAGGTTTGATTTTTATGTAATTGTGAATTTCCAATATGCTTGTCGGAAGGTGTATTTTTAGAAAAAAAAATAGATGGAACAACTCAATATTATTACACCACAAATGTGATTTAATTCATATTATTTTACCACCAGAAAAAAATAGATGGATCAACTCAATATTATAACACCAAAAATGTGATTTAAATCATATTTTTTACCACCAGCAATAAAAAAAATCTGCTAAATTTGTAAATTTTGTTGTTCAATTTTGTGTGCATCTTTCGTCATATGTATAATATTACTGCTAATGAATTTTCGTTACAGGGTTCACCAAAACCACAAAATAGATTTTTTCAGCTAAGGGGGACCTTCACGATTCTAGTCAGTTTTTTGTATGGAGTTTGACAGTTGGAGGCTGAAATCATGTAAACACTCCATAAAAAACCACACAAAAAACTAGCCTGCAATTTTCAGTCTAGATTATTCTCGCCTCAATGGTAGAATTAGATTCAAGTACCTGCTCGAAAAAATGGCAAAACACGGTGTTGTTTACATTTACTCCAAGGTGCATTAAAGAGATCAGGCGGTGGAATCTAGAATCAAAGTGTATGTAGTCCATGTAGTCTCATAGCATGCTTTTATAACCAAATTTGAATATCACTTTTTGACAGGATGGGTGAATACTTTTGTTCAAACAAGCTTTCTGGAGGCTTGACGAATACTCAAAACTACTTTAATACTTTTTAAAATCTTCATTCAGAAGCAGGTAAAAATCAGCCTTCAAAATTCATACACCTTGGGATAAGCCCACCTGTATTTTATACCCACTTAGATAGCTGCTCGAAAACTGCTATACAATGCAAACAGCTGACAGGCTTAAATTTCAGCCTACGAGCTTAAAACGGAAAGGAACCCAAGGTTAGTTTTTTACTAATGCAAAAATAATTTTCACTCACCGACTATGTTTTATGACACTTCACGACAACATAGTACGAAGCACAAACTGTTAAATCAAAGGCACAAGAAATATAAACAAACCGGTTTGGAATATTAACACTCTAAAAAAATCAAAAACTAGTAACGGTTTAAACGACACTGGCAAACCAGCACCTAGATAAAGTTGTCAAAAATCATATGAGATGAGTGAATATTTATGCTGGTCCAAAACAAAAAAGCCTTGTAGGCCATTAAATTCAAGCTCCGGCCGTACGTGTAATGAGACATGAGAATTTTTCTGTTAGTTTGTACATTCTTCACTCAAATTATTATTTTTCTGAACTTCATCACAAGCAATCAAGAATTGTTTATCATTCTTCAGAAAAATCCTCTCCGGAGCAAATTGAGACTGAGCATGTTGAATTCCGATTTTCAGATCATTCGTTATCTGTCGATTGTGTCATCTAGTAATACTGTTAGAAGACACAATAAGTTTCATAAGCTACAAAATATGTAGCACACATCGCATAATGACATAAAAACCCTGTAATGTTACTTTTCACAGTTTAATTGTTTTATCTATTTGTGAGATGAATTGCGATGATACAATTTGTGTAAATAATGGAGTAGTGGGAATGATGCATGGAACAATAATCATAAAATTCATTTCAAATCAAAAGCTATGGACAATTGTTTGACACAGCTCTATGTATTATTATAGAAATCTATTCTTCTTCTTCTTCTGTGACACTACAACCGTTGTCTGACAAAGGCCTGCCTGTACCACTAGTAGGCTTGGCTTTCAGTAACTTTTTCATAACCCATAGCAGGATGATCAGTCCTACGTATGGAGGGACGGTTCATCCTGTGCTTGAACCCATGACGGGCATGTTGTTAAATCGTATGAGTTAGCTATTGTATCGTATGAGTTAACGATGTGTATCGAGATCGGCTGAATTTATCCTTACATTATTTATATTTTATATATTATTCATTAGTTATAATTTATTTGTATAAAATTTATAATTTTTAAATTGTCTCGAACCTCTTTTAAAAGATTTTTACATAAATAATGATATGTAGCATATATTGATCTTCAATGTTTGTTTATCATTCGTTGATAACCTTATGTATTTGTTAAATATCACTTTGAGAGTTTATCATTTGAGACATATAAACATGAGCAATATTTCAAAATGTCCTTAATGTGACCACAAGTTTTTAAAAACGCTTTTCCCTGCAGAAGCACTCCACTCTAATGCGATGGCTGAAACATGATACTATCATTTATTTATTTATCAATTAATTAATTAATTAATTAATTAATTAATTTATTTATTTATTTATTTATTTATTTATTTATTTAACAAAGTTATCTAGCCTTGCTGGCCTCCATAACCTAATACTAGATTTCTAACTAATATAAACACTGAACTCATGGGCAAATAAATAAAAGCTGACCACAAAAATAAATTGATAAAAATGATAAGAATTCATGAAATTAAATTTATCCAGTATATTGTGTAAAAGGTATAAAAGGTGTAACACCAATCAGAGATCCATTATATTGTATTTAATAATAGTTAGAAATGAAAATAATAATAATAATAATAATAATAATAATAATAATAATAATAATAATAATAATAATAATAATAATAATAATAATAATAATAAAAATAAAAATAATAATAATAATAATAATAATAATAATAATAATAGTAATACAAATAATTAAAATAATAATAATAATAAAAATAAAAATTCAAATATTAAAATCATAATAATAATAATAATAATAATAATAATAATAATAATAATAATAATAATAATAATAATAATAATAATTATAATAATTATAATATTAATAATAATAATTAATAATAGTAATAATAATAATAATAATAATAATAATCATAATAATAATAATACACCTGTTCTCACTTTCCTCTGAATCTTTATCCGGTTGCTATGGATCGCAATCCATGAGATTGGATCGCAATCAACTACGTCTGAATCGTTTGCAGCTACGTTTGGATCGTTTTCAGCAACGTTTGGATCGCTCTTAGCTACCTTTGGATTTTACGGTAGCTCGCGTATATCTCGTTGCGGCGCAAAGTTTATTTAGTGACCATTCGGCGTGCCTCACGATTCTCCTCATGGCAGACAGTTTGAAAAGCAACAATTTCGTATTGTTCTATGTTTGAACGCAATTGAGAATATGTGTTAAAAACCCATTTTTGAGCTATGAACAACATTTGACAGATTTGTCTGCTTCTACGCATCAGAACAGATTTCCTCCATTCTAAAGATGGAATATCCGGCTATACCTCGAAACCCCGAACAAGACTAAATGACCACGTAGGTCGTTACGCTAAAAAGAAGAAGATTGTGCTGGTTTGTTTGGAAAACTTGGTCTAATAACCAAAAACGTATGAATGGAGATGTAAGCTTCATATAAAAAATACGATAAGATTTTATAATTGAATGCATTAATTGTTTAGTTCTTTCCTTGGGGTGCAAATGTGTCCCGCGGTCACCAAATAAACGGTGCGCTAAAACGAAATTTGCGCGAGCTACCGTAAAATCCAAAGGTAGCTGAGAGCGATCCAAACGTAGCTGAAAACGATTCAGACGTAGTTGCAAACGATTCAGACGTAGTTGATTGCGATCCATTCTCATGGATTGCGATCCATAGCAACCGGATAAAGATTCAGAGGAAAGTGAGAACAGGTGTAATAATAATAATAATAACAAATATTTCGAAATGAACATTGAGGCTTCACAAAATGACTGATGTAAAAGTAACTTTATATTTTAAAAAATTAAGCGAACTTTAATGTTTAAAAATTAATGTAATTCTCTTCTAATATGATTTTTTAATCTAAAATAGTCTTTTTTTGTGCAATAAAATATTACTGTTCATATGCTTCATAAAATATAATTGTTGTATGGAGATACGTTTTTTAAGTAATCATTCTCGTATATTAAAATTCAATCAACAATTATCACAAGCTTAAACCCCTTCTCTACACGAAGAACGTATGTAAGAACATATTTCAACTGCCCGAAACAAATCTTAAATAAAAGCCATCGAACAACATTGATGTTGGAGGAAATGAGCAAAGAATTACTCCAGAACGTATGAAGCAGTAAGTAAGAATGTTGATGGCTGTGCTGTTACCAACACAGGATGGTAAACATGGTAAACCGAGTATTGGAATAACAGCAGAAGCTATTCGGAGGTTTTGAAGTAATGCGCACCTCATCATACCACGCGTCGGCGAAGGAGGATGGATGGTTTGACGACTGAACTGAAACGCCGCTTCAAACCAACTAACTGACAGAGATGTCAAGAATGCACAGCATGGAATCTCACTCACCATTGAGGAGTGAGCGGCTCCGGCGTCCTGAGGTGTAGTGTGTTGCCGATGACGTTGAATCCGATGCCGCCGTCACTGTCGATTGGAAAACACAGCCTTTTTTCATTGCTTCTTTTTCTTTATCGTTCCACTCATTTCGTTTCGCTCGTAACCAGCTCGACCGACCAACCACGATTGATCGAACGACAAACGACCGGCTAACGCCGGACGAGATTTGGTTTCGGAGGAGAGTTTTGATTGACAGCACCTATATGCGGAGTGACGGGTATAAATGACTTTAGCAATTCATCACTTAACAAAGCCTGAACACGCAACGCACAAATCAGTAAGATATCGAAATACAAAGCTATCCAAAATAATTTGACATCATTCAAACAGTTTGACGAAGGCGCTTTTGAAGGCACATTGCCTCCACGCCACCACACTAACTACGTGGGATGGAAATCGAAATTCAAATATTTCGTTTTTTGAAGGCCTCTGTCTGAGCTTCTTCCTCACTGCATTCACGTTGGTGTATCAGGGCGCTGCTGTCTCTCTGGGAGGTTCTCTACTGAAAGTCCCCAGTTCATACTCTTCCGCAGCTTTACAAACTACGCCTAACGAATGAATCAACTTGGTAGATAGACAGCCAAGGCAACGCCACGAAACACGAACGGAAGCCCGAAAGGAGTCGGTGAGTATCGTGACTGTCAGGGTTTTGCGGTACAATTAAATGGTTGTGTCAGTTTCAGTTAATAATACGCTCTCCAGCCTCGATTTCATGTCACATGGCGGTTTTCATCCTTTGTGCGAATTTTAGGGCTACTTATCGCTCTTGACAGCTTACAGTGAAACATAGAGCCTAGCATAAATCTAGGAATGTTAATTAAGATCATTGTGTTTGATCAGGCTTACGTAGCGAGTTTGCAATGTGAGAACGATGATTTATTAAACATGTTGTATTTCAGGTTTGTGTATGTTGTGTTGTTGAAACTAACCCATTGCTATGTTACGGTACTGCAACGATGCCACACTGTTTGCAGCTGCAAGTGGCATGAAATATCATAAATTAACCTCATGCATCTCGCATGTCTTGACGATGATGCGGGCAAACTACCACCAATTCAGATGCCAGTATTAATTTATCTTTCCTGCTCTTATTTTCAATCCATCAAACCTTGCCTGTTTCTGTCGCGTGACAGGCGGTACATCTCATTCATCGGTGAATTGAGTTTCAATGGTCATGTTTGTAGGATCCCCCGATATTGCCTCATCGAAAAATACCACTGCATTCATAATATGGTAGGACGAAGCAAGCGAAAAGACATTTTTCAGTTCTTGCACGGATTGTACAGTGATGAACGTTGGAGTTATTATCATCGCGGGACAAAGATAGTGCTATATCATCGGCTGATATAAAAGGAACGCGATGCGATCGATCAGTTTTAATTTTTAAGAAGAAGAATTAGTCATAGTTAGGCCATTTGCTGGGTTTCACGTTATTTTACTCAACAATTCTAATATGTGCTGGAAATATTCCTTTTTAAAGTATATAACATACAAAAACATAATAACTACCGGTTGTAATTCCTACGGATTCGAACACATTTGAGTGCTTGCAAGTACTTGTAAATGTAAAAGTTTCTATACATTTTAATGCAGCAAACTACTGGTAAATGCATTTATACCGTTTATTTCCAACACCGGGACTCAACCCCACTATGCTGTCAGACATATAAGTGTGAGTGATTTTCCATCCACTTTTGTGTACCACAGTAATGACAAGCAGCGAAAACATACAACCGAACCGTGGAAAACGTTGAAAAAACTGCCCCGAGCGGAAAATGCCACAGCATTGGCGTGTGTCGGGAACGACGTCGACAGCGACGATAGAGATGGTTTCAAAATTGCCGGGAGACGAAGAATGGTCTTGAGGGTTTGAACGCGGTTGAAATGAAGTGCGAGCGACAATGGTGCATTTTCCATCCACCATTCTCCATTGTCGCTCCAAATTACAACTTGTCAAGTGCACTGCATGCTGAACTGACAAGTAGAAATGAAATCCTTCTCGCGATGACTTTCTCCAGTCAGTACAACTGTTCTGATTGCTTGTTCCCGTTGGGGTTGGCAAGCGTGTTGTATAGGGAAATAAAAATCTGAGTCTTAATTTGTGTATTTCTTATATTAAACATTTTACCACAGTTGCTGGTCTTTTAAGATCTTTTGAAAAATGTATGGTTAATGAAAAAAAACTGATTAAGATTAGCGTATTATATGTAGATAATGCGTGCCAAAATATTTTACAGTGAGCAGTAAAGATGATCTCCCACCCGGTCTCGTGGTACAACCGACAACTCGTCCAATTTAACAATATGCCCGTCATGGGCTCAAGCTCCAAATGGACTGTGTCCTCATATGTAGGACTGACTATCCTGTTGAGGGTAATCAATAAGCCACTGATCGGTTCCGGAATCGACTCCGGAATTGGTTCTAGAATCGAAATCGGCTCTCGAATCGGAATTGGCTCCTAAATTAGAAGTGGCTTCCGAACGGAGTCAGTTTCGGACATAAATATAGGCGTTTGGGTCCAATCATATTACGTATTGATAACCACAAAAAATCAAAATCTTTTAAATCTAAATTTAATCTTTTAAAAGATCCATGCTCATGTATATTCCCGGACTGATTTCGCTCCGGAGTGAACTCTGGAATTGGCTCCAGAGTCACCTCTGGAATTGGCTCCAGAATCGGCTCCGGAATCGGCTCCGGAAGCGACTCCGGAATAGGAATCGATCTCAGCTTCGGAATCGGTACGGAATTGATTTCAAACATGGAATCGGAATCGGGTAGGTCCAATTTCGAGCTCCCAGCACTAATCAAGACTATGCGAGAGAAGAAACTTAATTTTTTTTTGCTAAGCTCGAGACAGAACATATCGATAGTCAACAAACGATTGATTTTATTATAAATAATTTACTCCAGGTGAATGAAAGTATCTTGATGCCTTGTTGCAACACACTCTATTTAGTATGTTTACATTACAAAAAAAAGTTGCTTTTCAGATTAGTGATTGGTGACAATTAACAAGAAACCTGCTACATAGTCATATTAAAAGATTGTTCGCATATTGAAATATATATGTCCAGACGAAAAAATCTTTCTGGTTCTGGGAACTATACACCATACATTCCTTTCGATTGTTATTCTTTCTAGTTTTACCGATCTCGTATTGACCAAAGCAACCTTTTTTCAATATTCATTATTAAATTAGCGCAAACATTTAGTGTACCATCAATTTAGTGAGGTAATGTAAATGCAAGAAAGCACATGCTAAATGAAAGAATAGCAACAAAAGTTTATAAATACAAAGAGCAACAGTTTCTAAGTGATATTTAAGTTTCACTGTTGATAACAAGCTCTTCTAAAGAAACAAGTCATCTGCTAATTCAATTATAATATTTTGAATTTTGATTGTAACCAATAAGAATAAGTTTACATGTACTCATTTGCACGTTTACCTTAAAAATTTGAACAAGCCAATATTTAAAGCAAACATGCAATGCTGATCATTTTGAGGAACATCCCTTTACCACATTAAAATCAGCCGTTCCTCCTTTACTAGAATTATGATATATTAGCATAATGAAAAAGAACATCCACTATAAAATGGTATTAAGAATGGTTTGCTGTTTATGACGAAACGTGTATGTGCCTTCATTCTATCCCTTAACTTAGCGCATCACTTTTCATCCTCACGTTTAACGTATGAAATGTAACGATTTCTACTGCCGTCTTTAACGAACAAAATAAACCGACCCAATGCTGTTATTTTGAGTTACTGTTTCGTGTTGGGCCTAGGCCGAAACTGTTAGTTTCGATAAAGTGATTCTCTTTCACATACACACACAGCCACAAACGCACACCCACCTTAACCACTCAGGAAATTGCAGACTGCTTTGCCCATTACTGCTTGGCCCGGAAAGGTGGGACAGCCAAATGGTGGAAGGTTACATGCTTGGTGTTATTTCATTTGCAATACAAACGATATGGCATTGAACATTTCATAAAACGCTGGCTTGATTGTCGTAAAACGTTAAGAGCTCAACACCCTAGGTCACATATACACGCCAGTCAAATATGATACAGAGGAAAAGGGATGACTTGGCCAAGGAGCCAGAAATGTTTCATAATTTAGCCGTCTCCTTAGCCCCCGGCAAAAGGGAAAACAAACCGGAACACTACGGACCGGTCGACTGCACTAAAAAGTGCCAGAAGCAGGTAGCGCCCTCGTTTTCGATTATACGTTATGCCAATGGATTGCGAATCATTTCATCCTCTAATACTTCAAACGGGCATCGTGTAGGTGTGCGCATAATGGGCATCTTTAGCATCTCTGCACTTCTTTACCCTTCTACGGTATCCCTATACCGGATGGAAAATAAACAGAGATAGCCCGATGTACCGTGTTGAATGGCGTTAGGAAGGGATCAACAGAATGGACTTTTTATTAAACCATAAAATTCTTTTCTTTATCAAAACTTACGTTTATGAAAATGACGCTCATAATGACTTTTATGGATGTTAATGCTATTATGAGAATGTAAATATCAAAAATATCTCTAAGCTGGGATGATAATATTGCGTAGCGTAGACAAGAGCAAAAGAACACAACGAATGTTACATGACAGCGTTAGTTGCCTAGCGTGATCGAGGAAAGCAAATGTATCTTTTCATACAAACCTTGTAGACAGTACAATAATTATTGTAGGGTACGATGACGAGCTGCTATACTCTTTAAATAAATAGGTGCATGAAAAATGTACGTATATCTATTGTCTATTAATATTTTTATCATTCTTTTAAGTAAGCAAAAAGCATAATGACATTGGGAAGGGAATGTTACCACAACAAACTTTAACCGGAATGAACTGAAATATGAAAAGGAAAAAAAATGCAATAATACATAAGGAACGAGGTTTAAGTCATACCACCATCGATCTGTTCTAAGCGCTATGAGTCCTCTACCCTCTTAACCTTGGATATGTGATGACACATGTTATCAGTCTGCATTAACTTGTAGTTACATGTCACATCAGTCTGCATTGGATGTATTGAACAATGACGAGTTGAAGTTACGAAACCTTATTTTATCCCTCACAAGGGTTTGGGATCCTATTTCATAATACAGAGCTAGTAAGTAAATTCAACAGTAAATACGGTCGCACCACATATCTTTTTCTATTAGTCTATTTTAAAATAACTATAACATTAGTTGAATAAACGATATATAATAAACCATACATTGCACGTAATGTCAAAAACAATGAAACTTGCAACATGTTCAAATTTTACGTACTCCAGAAATACCATTCACAGCGGCCCCGTGATACAGTCGGCAAATTGCACGACTTAACAAAATGTCCAACGTGGGTTCAATCCTCGTTGAAAGAAGTACATTTTCAATCATTTCTAGCACCCTGCTCTGTAGTTTTTCAGAGTGTATTAACATTAACATATGAATGCAGCATGTCATGCAAAGAAAAGCTGAACTTTTGCATGCGTTTGGTTGATGGTACATTTAACACATGATAAGACATCACTTTGATGTTAATCACCCTCATCAAAAACTGCCTTCATCACAAAGTTTGGACAGGAGCGTACTCATTCTTAATTTTCTCATAACTTATATCATGTGTAAACATGTGCTTGTAACATTTGTATTTATTTGACGTTTATTGTTCAAATAGCAAAATAATTAAAATCCCTAGCTTGACAAAGTCAAAGGATATGTTTTCATCTTTTTTTGTAAGATACTTTAGCTGATGCTTAGCAATACTTTCGACCAAAAGTGTCCCCCTTCAGCGATGAAAATATTCTCAACAATAACAATCATAGAAAATTTATGTTGGAGTATAACCACTACATCGCATCTCTCTTTTTTTGACAAGCATACGGCAACGGCCTTACGAAAAGGTTATCAGGTATAAATGTATTAGCACAACTCATTTGGATAATCAGAGCCCATGCTTCGGGAGGATTGTCTGGATGAGAATCGAACCAGGGGATAGAAGTGCGCATCCATCGATGAGACCGCCATGCTACGATTTTGGTTAATAGGTATGAAATGAAATATTTGATCAGTAATATTTTTGTTACAGTGTTTATTTTTTGGAATGGAGATTTTAATATATTCGTCAATGCATGTAAATGATTGCATGGATGGAATGTATACCTCAATGCAACACCACAGAACATGCAATTACATTCAGCTATTATTATTACAATTTTTTTTTATTCATTAATATAGGTATTTAACCAAATATTTAAACAAGATGAATATTAAAAACGAAAATTTAAACCTGATTAATATGATACACACAGCATTTCACACTTCGACGGCCGCGCACACCACTGTGGTGCGATAAAGAAAACATTGATTAACGTCCGAGTTGTTTTGTGCGTTTTTCATTATCGGCATTTTGTATTGCTATAGGAAATACAATGTTACAGCTGAATTCTGTCCAAATTACTCAGAACAGAAAAGAACAGGAGAACGAACAATAGTTAAGGCGCCTAGCGAAAAATCGAGAGCGAGTCGTGCGGCCGTCAAAGTGTAAAAAACACAGCTGTTGAGCTAATATTTAGTTTCAACTAAACTACATAATTAATATTTAAAGTACACAAAGGATTGAAACTGATAAAGTATCAAAAAGAACAACCTAATAATTTGAAGAAAAGAATTCTACTTTATCCATGCAATTATAAATGGCGTATAACATTCAGCTAAAGCTTTGTTGATGGTATAACACTGCGAGAGGAAGAGCTTTCATGTTAGGTTCTAAAAGCTTTGTGAAATATTTCACTGCTAAATGCATTTAGAAATGTTTCATTTTCCCGACGAACAAATCTCGCATCATGGGGTACAACAGAAGCTTTGGCCTGCTTCATACTAGTGATGAGTGAACTCAACAAAAATCTGGATTCTTCCAAATTACTCCGCCAAAATACGGCTTCAGATAGCTCCGATGGTTCCGACGGCTGTTCTGGAATAGTTCCGGAATAGATTCCGATGGCTCCAACTGCCGACTAGCGGATCCGAACTGCTCCGGCCGAAATAGTTTGATATAGCCGGAATAGTTGGTTTGATATTGCCGGAATGGGAGCCGGAGTAGCAATGTTCGGAAACGGTTCAGAGTCGTGGGTGCGATTCTGGAAACCCATCACTACTGTACACGGCATAATATGCAACGCAGCCAGTGGCGGATCAAGGGTATCAGGGCCCTAGGCGGAGAGACGAGTTGCAGCCCCCTGTAAGTGGTAAATGTTGTTGGGGGGGGTGGTAGCGGCATCGAACTTGCTATTGGGAGATTGAACAGTAAACTTGAAATGGCGTCGGGGCCCCCTTCGATCATCAGTCACAGGCTCTAAAATTTTTGCTGACGGGGGGGGAGGGTGCTAATGATTCGCCAGCCTCGGGGCCCCATCGGCCATCCTTCCGGGGGCCCTTGTCGCTAGTACTCTGTCCATACGGCATACTATAGAATGGCGATCTACGGGGCCCCTAAATCGGCGGGGCCCCAGGCGACCGCCTAGTTCGCCTACCCTTAGATTCACTACTGAACGCAGCATCAGAACCCGTTCGGCAAAATTTGCACATTTTTTCTGCAAATATTGTACGCAGGCCTTTGGGTAGTGTATGTTCGACTTTTGGAATCCATTATGTCACGAGTCCGCTCAAAATACATGGAGTGCTCTCCAGCTTTCGTTGTGTTCGTGTTCTTCCAAGTTATGCTAACGATTGTTAACTCTCTGTTTCTTTCGATTTACACATTGCACTTTCTTTCAAGCTTTTACACGATCACACATGCCCATTAATTCTACAAATATTTTCAAATACGGACACATTTACTCACATTTTTTAGATATACCAAACAACACAATAAACATGCGTTCGCGTTCTACCTAGGATTACATGAGTCAGTCAAACACTTCTATCAGTCAAACTTTAAATGTAATGGCCAAAAAAGTGAAAAAACTCCGTTCATAAGTATGCGCGTTAAACAAGCGACACCCCGTTGCATCGAAAATTGGCATATGTGGACATATGGACGAAATCATGCGGCACTTTGCGTATGCCTGATGCGGACAACTTCTGACAACACAACATTGAAAGAAAGATAAGTTCATAACGGCCGACAACCCTGAACGAGAAGAAGCTCCAAAGGAAGCTGAAAAGAACGACCGAGGTAGAGTGGCTATATTGCTGCATGCGCTTGGCTGAAAGGTGGCTGCAACCGGCCAAATAACAATAAAGTTCCTAGCCAAAATGGCCATACATGTATAAGATATCCACTTGTAGTGATGATAACGATCGTTAAACTATATAAATAACCGAAACAGATGGAATAGATTCACTGACATTGACATTGACAGAAATTGATGTTTGGAGAAAGAGAATCAAAATAATAAATGTTATGTAAAAACTAAAATTACAAAGCCATCGCGGGCCGCATTATAGGCCCTCGATGGCCGCATGCAGCCCACGGGCCGTAGTTTGGAGATTCTTGGTCTAGACCAAATACCTTTCAAGTTACAAAACTGCTTACAGTAGTTACAAGTACGCGGTCGCGGAAACGCGCATTGTGTATGTGAATATTTAGTAGTCCCTCAAAAAACAGGGCGTTGCAGTGTCGCTGGTTTAGCGATTCGATGTCTAAGAGCGCACAGCGACCGGCATAATCTATATGAAAACATTAGAAGCGCAAGGCAACCCGCGTGAGTTTGCGCTGATGATCACCATACCCGCGTGACGAGGCGTGCAGCTGATGACCACCATACTACCGAGGCGTATTCCAGCACTGACCAGTCTCGTAGTAAAGTCGTCAACTCGTACGACTTAACAACATGCCCGTCATGGGTTCAAGCCCCAAATGGACCCCGTCGCCATACGTAGGACTGACTATCCTGCTATGGTGGGTAATCCATAAGTCCACTGAAAGCTACGCCCACAAGTGGTATAGGCAGGCCTTGACCGACAGCGTTTGTTGTGCCAAAAAAAAAACAAAGAAAAAAAATTGTTTTAGTTTTCATGTCGTAGCGCTGCACTCTTCTCAAACAGTGCACGTCTGCACTCTTCGTTGAACCATTCCTTTTTCTTTCTATGTGGTAAGCGGCCGATCTTGTGTTAAGCTGCAGTACTGATGGCTCGTTCCGCCATACGCCAGTGGTCTGCGAGGGGCTTCGCAGCGGTGTTGTTGCCGGCCGGAAGCACTTCTCCGAGCTTTGTCGCGTATCCCTCCTCCACATCTGCCTACTCTACACGGTCCAGGTTGAACCTTGGAGTGGGATGGCTCCGTTGATTGTTAACCACGGTGAGTTTCTAGCGTAGCTTTACCATGACCAGGAAATTATCAATAAATCGTCGACCTTTGCGTCTCTATACGTCTTGACGATAATATCGGAGAAGTGCCTTCCGTCAAGCAGAACTTGGTCGGTTTGGGACTTTGAACCACCGTTTACAGCACATCTCCAGAAGTGCTACTATTTCAAAACCGCAGGCTCTGACCTAATCGAGCACAAATCGGGTCTTTACATCCGATGAGAGGCTTTTGCAGTTCCATGTCCCGAGCTTCCAATCGTAAATCCTTTTTCCTTGCGTGGGTCTGAATCGATTGGACCGATATGGATAAGATGATCATCTCGATTTTCTACACGAATCGCAACATGGCGCAACCGACGAGCCCTATCTCACCCTGGATGGCAATGACTGGCAGAACACTTCATGTTTTACTTCTCCCACGAAGGAATTGGACTCCAAGGTTCATTCCACACACCAAGTTTTCTAAAGCAGGTACTGATAATCAGCGAGAAGGAGATGTCAATGTTGCTATCGTGCTGGGAACAGAGACATTTATTGTGCGAAATGTCTGCAAAACAATTTCAGTTCATCATGAAAGGCATAAGGTCGAATACCATAGTATGTTAGATAAAACTGGCCTCTTCCATTTACTTGAAGCAATCGTTGAAGGACATTTAACGGCTGAATATCGACGTAGTATCCACCTTAGCTAATCCATGCTACGTCCCTTAGTTAGGAATGAGAGGGCCCCATCGGAAATCTGTGGGTCACTCTGAGGTGCAAAACTACCCCAACAATATTTACGCGAAAACAGAGGAAGGATCGATACATAAAATGCCGAATAAAACATGTGATTTGCCTTGTACACTAGTTAAAATGGCCCGGTTACAGGGCTACGCAACGTTTGTCGAAGGGCATATAAGAATTGCACTTCAATTAACCATTTTGTTTTTGGATCCTTTGTGAAAGATTTTTTCTGTGTGCTTATATTATTTAGAACATATATTGCAGAATATTGATTTATGATTTCTTAATGTTCATTTAGTCAATATTTTATTAATTAAATTGTGGATCGTGTACCCCTTGAAATACACAATTTATGTATCAAAATTCACATTGTTTGCGATAAATTTACGTATCCTTTCGTATCAGATGTTCCAGGTAATATAAAGTCCCGTGGTATCTTGGCATATGCCTTGCCGAACCCCGGGAATGTCTTATGCCGTATGTCGTATGACTCTCGCTGATGCAGAGCAGAAATTCTACGAACTCTTTCCGCTCTTCAGCATCTCGAACAGTCTGGGCTGTATGCACACGCATGTTTTCCCGCAAATACACTGCTCCGTCGAATACACTGCTTCAGACCTTTACTGTACACGGATATTATAGAAACTGTGAGCGTCCAGGATGAGCGATAGCTAGAATGTAGAGTGTAGCTTGCCTTCCATGATTAGCAGCAGAGTAGCAATTCCACTCGAAGCCACTGCGATTGCAATTTTTGATTGTATGCAAGAAAGTTTCGAGCATAAACGGATTTCCGATGCCACCAGGTCAATTAAGGAAAAAACCTGTCCATTGTGTGTCTCCTCTGGATTGTTCTGTCAAATCGTAACTGTCCACTGCTGCGGTAATTTCATCGCACACCGTTCATTGTTCGTTGTTCAATCGGTTCACGTTTACTCATATGTTGTCCAGCTCATCGATAGCAAAGAGTGTTCCGCATCCACCAGGGAAAATATTTCGGCTGCGGATAAGGCGCATTGTAGAAAGTCTGGCAATATCTGCACAAAGTCGTCTAAATGCAGCATGGTCGGAAATATCGTAGCGCCTTCCGCGGCGTCATTTCTCACAGATACTAATCAATGATTCCCAGCGCTTTGAGGTTCTCGAAAGCTCGCAGTATCTGATTCTGTTCGGAGTCTTCGACGGTGTACTGATCTTGATTTTGCGAGTGTAAATCTTCACAAAAGTGGTTCACGTTTCACGTTCACAATAAGAGAGGATAATGCGACATTTCCTCCACCAATATGAGGGCAAACAGGTGACGCAGATGATTGAACATTTGAAATGAGACTGCTGCCTGTAGAGTCCTGGATATTTTGGTGTCGTCCTGCAACAATCCAGACATCAACAGTACACCATGCGGCCAATAACGATCAGCCAATCAGTCTGGCGATGGCCCGCGATCCACTGGTTACCCGTACCAACATACCACGGAAGCTGCTGCAACTCATTTTAAGCTTAACTATACTTTTTGAATCTTTATGCTGTTTAGATCACTTCATAAATATTACACAATTTCACATACGTGAGGGCGATAGTCGTCTGTTCGTTTGACGAAAACATCCTTGTCGTCTTTCGTCCAACGCCTACATCGATGAATCGCTATGTTGGTGCAAAGTGTGCAAGAAAACCAATACGGTATAAAAATCATCCAAGCTATCTGCACCTAACATCAACTCTCTAACCAACTTCGTCTCACTATAGGAGTGAAAAAGTAACGCTCTATAGTGAGAGATTGAAAATGAGAACCTTTTTGTAAAATTTGTTATAGGACTAGTTAATTTGGCCCGGTTACAGGGTTATGCAAGATAATTTCTGGGTTAATATAATAACCTGCAGGCAACGGATTTCTTAAAATACAACGCTAATTCCATGTGGTTTTTAATTCCAAGTGATGCATTGATCCCGAACCCATGTAATCCTGAAATTTTATAGAACTTATTCTGGTGCTGGAACTGATTCCATTCCCGTATAGGTATTATAATTAGTCATGAACCTGATCGTGGAACTGATCCTAACCCCTTACTGATCCTAACCCCTTACTGATCCTTTTTACTGATCCTGATCCATTCCGGTCGGGAAGTTGATCCCATTCCCATACCGGATCTGAAAAATATCTTGACCCTATAGGGTAAACGTACCTATAGTGGTGTAGTAACAATAGTGGTAGTATGGCTCTAAAATGTGATAATAAGATTATTAAGAACAATTAACTTATTTATTTCATTGTTTAATGTTCTCTGTTCTTTTAAAAAAGGCTATAAAAGTTAAATTGGGCCATTCCATTGCAGTGATAGAAACACAACATATTTTGTGAAATGTGTCAACATTCTTCCAAAATCCTTAGGATTTCAAAACTCATATTTTTGTTAACATTTTAAATGACCACATAACAATGCAATTATTATTTTTTTAACACAACTTTCGTGAAATGTTATTGATTTACTAATATTTATTGCCTTTTGACCATATTTTCGCATTTTTATTTGTTTTTTTACCATAGTGCCATTATAGATACAAAAAACAGCCATGTTGCTATAGTAGTCATAAATATAAAATTAGTAAAAACCGAACATTTAAGATTTTTTCCCCGATATTGTTAACATTTCGTATTGTTTACACTAAAATAAGCAACGGAAATGAGTTTCCTGTAAGTAATTTACCAAAAAGTCAAAAATTCGTATATTCAACTGAGTGAATAAACGACTTCGAATCAAGCTTACTCTTACTGGTTTTTAAAGACTACAGTTATAAAGTTTTTAAGTTAATATTTCAATTACTAGTCACACTTAATACATTTTTACGATCAAATTATGTAAGAAAACAATATTATGGATGTGATTCTTACTATTCATTTGAAAACAGCTTCAAACTTCAAGTTCCGTGTGTATTATACACAGTTTTTAGGTATCTTTGTTTACCAACACGATAGTAACACAATACCACGACTATAGGAACCATACCACCATTATAGGTACAACGAAGCAGTCACAAAAATATACTTTTTTCGTAAATTTGTTGTGTTTGATGGTTAAAACACCGACAAACCGACGTGACACTGGCGTTACAAAAGTGTCCCACACGAAAGTACTGTCATTTACCAGTGAGGCGATCACTTCTGTCAAAGTAAGCTCTGTTCACTGCTGCTTCGATGAAAACAACTTTTCTAAATACAAATGGCGAAGGAAGTGTGAGGCAAGATTTTGTGAGAATTATTGGACAAAACACACAGGAAAATCATTTTATAAGTTTCCAAATCAATGCAAAAGATGTGAGAAGTACATAAAACAATACGCATTGGAATTTGCGAAGAAAAAACAAAAAGGGGATTTAGCAGTTTCTTCTCTGTGTCAGTGTAGTAAGCGAATCATTATAGAGATGGCGCTAGTGTTTAACGTATTTTCATTTGAAATAAGGAGACAACTTTTGAAGCTCATTTTGTTCAAAGTGTCACGTCAGTTTGTCGGTGGTTAAAATGCTTGTGATTGCGAAGATAAAACATATTCCCATTGCTTTTTGTTAAAATATTCATAAATTTACCTTCCTGACACTTTAAATCTATTAAAGTACATTTGTACCCTTTACATTGATATTTTTACCCTACCGGTACTTAAATTGTATATATATATATATATATATATATATATATATATATATATATATATATATATATATATATATATATATCGGTATAACAGCTCCAAAAACCGTACCGGCCTTGGAATTGATCCCAAACCCACACCAGAACCTACACTGAACCCATAACGGTCCTGGAACTGATCCTGACTCCATGCAGATCTTGCAACATATACATTTCGGTACTGGAACAGAACCCCCTACTGATCCTTGAAATCATTAAGATTCCATGTCTGTCATGGAACAGATCCTGATTCCTGAGCCCAGATACTGCTTTCTTATATATTTCGGGACCTGAATAGTACCTGAATCTGATTCACTAATCGAACCACCCAGTCCAATTTTCCTATTTTTATCTCTTGTTGCATCGAGGGGTCCCGCGGTACTATCGTCAACTCGGACATTTTAATAACATGCCCGTCCCATGGACCGTCCCATGGACCGTCGCCCTAATCAAGGATTAACTATCCGGCTAAGTGGTACTAAGTATCGAAAGCCTGTATAGACCGGCATGTCCTGTTACTCCTAAAAGAAGGTTATTTGTTTCAGTTACTTTTTCGTATAAATGTTTTCGCAACGTTTTCATACATCCGGATCCAGTTCTTTGGACCACTGATTGGAACATTTTACTTACATGTAGTAGAAGACATTCTTTAGCTTTGCTTAAACCAAAAACTAGGCCCATGCATAGAAAAAGACCACGGAAAAAAGTTCAATTATTCAATTCTGACTGTAATTTGTATCATTGTTCTCCATACGTTTCAAAATACCAAAAACTAAGTCAGCGTTGCGTTTTCTATAGTCGATGTGGTTGCCATGTAAATGCCATGTAATGGATGTAAAGTAAGCAAAAAACATCCAAGCTACCGCTGGAAAGTAACGCTGATCAGCCTTTACTAGAATTTTATAATAGAGACTAGTTAAGGCCCGGTAAAATCTACCGGATGTCCTCAAATTAAGAATTATTTTCAAACTCTACACGTTCAGTGGCAACAACCATAACTCAAAGACCTATTTGTTCTTATGCGTTACACCACAAATGTGTTAACCTTGTAACTTCTTGGACAGTTACTGTACTTTGCAGAAACGTTAAATATCGATGAGGCTTGGCTATTGAGCCAAGTCACGCAATTATGTATTTTCGAACTGATACGTTCCATGCCTCTGTTGACACAAATGTATAATTTTTTGATTATTATTTTTTAGTTATCGGCGTGATTTTATGGAAAGCATAGCTAAGTAGTAACCTCAACAACGCGTTCATTGAATAACGTATTGATGTGCAGTGGATTAAAAAAATTAGGGTGCCGCTAATACATATACAGTGTCGGACAAATCGATAGGACCACTTATCAATCTATTATTCACTTATCATATTTCATGTTTTAAAGTCAATCAATCTTTACCAAACTTTCATGAAAGCTTTATTAGAATGTTTACTTTAAGAATATTTTTAAAGTTTGGTGAAAAGTTAAGAAACAAAAAGTTATGATAAGAAATGTAAAAATAACCCAAAAATCATGCGCCAAAATAATAGGACCAGTTCAGAAAATTTTAAAATAATTATCATTTATTATTGTTTATTATGAGTTGTCGGATAACTTAACTTAAATTAGTGAACTAATGCGTATTCATTTTTTTTGTAGAAACGCTTAGCGCAGTGGCAATTCGCTGTGTCTTTAATTAACATGCTCTAATTTACTAATGCAAGAATATTACGGCACTCGCTTAAGGGTTTTGAGCTCCCTTTGCACTGAGAGACGAAATAGTGGTGAGTACCTTCGTCTACGGGTATAAAAGCGCGTCACAGCGCTGGATCGCTTACACTGTGTTCTAAGCCGTTGCCTAGAACACTTCACACGATCCATTAGCTCGTGTATTTTTGGGTGCACTACTTCAAGCGTTTGATTGACTCCCAGCGTAAAATCGCGGAAATACTTGGCCGATCCAAAACATTCGTGTATAACGCGCTGCATAGCACGGGCACGAAAATACCAACGGGTCGGCCACGCAAGACATCCGCTAGAGATGATGCTCGGATGACGCGATTGTGCAAGGCTGATTCTTTCAAGTCGGCCAGGGCAATTAGGGACGAGCTGCAACTTTCCGTAAGTGATCGGACAGTGCAGCGTCGCCTATTTGAAAACAACCTGGTCGGCCGGAATCCCCGCAAAGTTCCGTTGCTTCGACGGTGCCACGTTCAAGCCCGGTTGCAGTTTGCTCGAGAGCACTATGACTGGGCAGGTGAAAACCTGAACAAGTGGCGAAATGTACTGTGGTCGGACGAGTCCAAAGTGAACTTGGTAGGTTCGGATGGGAAACGCTTTGTGCGTCGTCCAAAGAATACCGCCTACCGGCCACAATACACTTTAAAAACCGTGAAGCACGGCGGAAGCAACATAATGGTTTGGGCATGTTTCTCTTGGTACGGTGTCAGTCCTATCTTTTGGATCAGTTTAACATCATCCAAACTGTCATGCTGCCTCATGCAGAGTGGGAGATGCCATTGAAATGACAATTCATGCATGACAACAATCCAAAACATACCGCAAAAGCGGTTAAAAAATGGTTTGTTGATCAAAAAATTGACGTCATGAATTGGCCTGCACAATCGCCTGACCTGAATCCGATCGAGAACCTGTGGAAGATTGTTAAAGCTAAGCTTCCACCGGCAGGTTCTCGAACTAAAGAGAAACTGTGGAAGCAAATAGAGAATGCTTGGTACAGCATTCCGCCATCGACTTGCAAAAGTTTGGTGGAATCCATGCCTAAAAGGATGCGAGCTGTCATCCGGAACAATGGGCATGCTACCAAATATTAAATGCTACCAAGTTAGCCCAGGATAAGGCTGTTTTGTTATTTTCTTTAGTTTTTCAAATGTACGGGCTGGCCACATTGCGAATTAAAAGCCGGAGCTGTTATTTAATAATGATAAATGGTTAAAATAATAAAATTTTCTATACTGGTCCTATTATTTTGTCGCATGATTTTTGGGGGTTTTTCACATTTCTTATCATAACTTTTTTGTTTGTTAACTTATCAACAAACTTTCAAAACAGACTTTAAGCCAACATCCGAAAAGTGCTTTCATGAAAATTTGGTAAATATTGATTGACTTTAGGTAATGAAATGTGATAAGTGAATAAAACATTATTAAGTGGTCCTATTGATTTGTCCGACACTGTACAACATGTTTAGATCCAATCCCAATTGCGTACTTAAAACATACAATTTTTGAAATGCTCACTTCTGCTTCAATCCATTTTGTGTTTTTTGTGCCCATAGATGTAAGATTGAACTATAAAAATATGATATTGCACGGTTCGAATTCCATTTCTACTCTTTTTTTCGACTTATGTTTCATACGTTAGGTAATAAGTAATCAATGCTTAGAACATATTCAATGTAAATTTTCCCAGTCTTAAATTTCAAAAGGTCATTTCCAAAAACGCCGTCAAAATTTTATTTTATTATCCTGAAACTGGGTTTGAAGTATTCAATGGAATGGGTATATGTGTATGAGACAATTGTTATTGTTGTGCCAAATATCAGATTTCGACAGTGAACATATCCCCTCAAATAACCATTCCAAATGTGTAGTTCTAATATTCCAATCTATACTGTTATAGAAAAGACTGGTTCAACACTGTTATAGCCTTTCCACATCAATTAACTAAATTCACGTTTACTTGCAAACTACTTTATTTACTCTTGACGACCCACATTTTTCAGATTTTGCTTCTAATTTGACGTGTCCTTGAATATAACGTGGTTGTTCTTAATCAACACCATAGTACGGTGATAGCATCACATGGTAGATATCGCCATCACTCTTGATAGATACAGTCAGAATCTTTTCAGCCCTCTTGGGCACGTGACAGTAAGCATAGTTTCATTGTGGATCATTCTGCAGTTGATGCTGATCCGGCTAAATGCAGTGTGCACGGTTGTCTCACCTAACGCGCAGTATGTTGCAGCCATATTGCGCAATGAATCATCTCTCCCTTTAGTGCTTTGTTTCGGAAAGACATCCTGAAATAAGTAGTTCTTCCCGCCCGCGAGCAAATCGTTACAAATTCAATTTTAACTTTCAAGCCATCAACATCCGCCGCTTTTTTTTCCTCGGAATTTCAGCAAGGCTTTTTAGCATGGGCCGCTTAGGGTCTTTCGGCTACATCCACCTCTAATTGTCATGCGTTGTCCTTGTCCCGACTCAGCCAATATTGCGAAGTAGTAGATTTGAGGGAGTGGTAGATTTGAGGCGGTCCCGTGGTACGTGGTCGTCAACTCGAACGACTCAATGACATGCCCGTCATGGGTTCAAGCCCATGGACCGTCCCCCCGTAGCAAGGATTGACTATCCGGCTTCGTGGTAATGAATTAAGTCTCGAAAGCCTATGCAGGTCGGCATGTCCGCATAGGACGTTACGCCAAATAGAAGAAGATTTGAGAGAGTGTACATGTTCGACGTCCTGGGTATAGCAACCCGTGTTATAGGTTATTCTGTACCACACTTATCTGCCGATGACGACGGTGTATGTAGTATTCGAGGTGCTTAAGGTGCAACCAATAATGAGTATGGTTGGCTTTATTAATGATTGAATAAATTGGAATTACAACCATTTTACAATTACAGGGTTTTCAATGATATTATGGACATGTTCAGCGAGTTGTTGATTCGTTCGGGCATATAATTGACACTTTCAGCGAGATATTGAATTGTTCGGAAGCAGGCGTTGACAAGTTCAGCAATTCTGTAGTGTTGTCATTTGTTTTGTTTACACACTGTATCGCAGGGTTCAATTTTTCATGCTGAAAAGTCCTAAAAGTAGCTATTAATCATTCCCCAAGCTGTTTAATTCATGAATTAGTTAAAACAAACATATTTTTAAGAAAACCGTTTGTTTACCTTCTGATGAGAATGATCCAAGCTGCAGTCCAAGGGGTACGAAAGTGACAGCTCTATAGTATCGCCGAACTTGTCAACGCCTGCTTCCGAACAATTCAATATCTCGCTGAAAGTGTCAATTATATGCCCGAACGAATCAACAACTCGCTGAACACGTCAATAATATCATTGAAAACCCTGTAAGCTAATTTGGATAGTTTTAAAACATGTTTTCTTTATATTGCCTTGAATATCTTGATTAATAATGGTAAGGGGTATGAGATGGGACACATTATCATCAAGTGGCTAATTTGCAACTTTAAATATTTAAAAAAATCATTATATCCAATGCCATGTGAATTCGAATCGGTCAGTCAAACAAAAAGTCTAAGTAACCATTGCACTCATTACTTGCGGGCTAGCAGTGGTGCATGGAGCAAGTCCTTTCGCAGCAACGCACGTTGCTAAGAGAGCTCTGCTCTCACCGCTTTCTCTCTCTCGCTGAATGTTTACTCTCACGTCATTGTGGCGATTTTCGATTTTATATATAGTGAGATAACCAAAGAGAGAGAATGCATGTCTGATGTGAACACCATTAGCCAATATTACCAAGCAGAGCCTAGGAAGCCTAGACCAAAAGATTTCGAACCGGACTAAACGATACCGATCCACGCAACCGAACAAGGCTAACGATTGGAAACTCGGGACATGGAACTGCAGGTCCCTCACAGTACGAGGAGAGGGCCCATGGCTTCAGAATAGCACTTCAGGAGGTGCGCTGGAAAGGAGTGACGGAGCGCCTTTAACACAATGATTGCATGATCTACCAGAGCGGTGGTGAAAAGCATGAACTTGGTACGGCGTTTCTGGTCATAGGTGAGATGCGGAAACGAGTGATCGGGTGGTGGCCGATCAATTAACGGATGTGCAGGTTGAGGATTCTTGGCAGGTTCTTCAACCTGAGCATTTTAAATGTGCATAGTCCGCACCTTGGGAGCACCGATGACGATAAAGACAACTTTTATACGCAGTTGGAGAGGGAGTACGACCGCTACCCACAACACGATGTCAAAATTGTCATAGGAGATTTTAATGCTCAGGTCGGACGGGAGGAGGCATTTTACGACAACGGGCTTCGGCTCGTCAACTTTGCCTCCTCCAAACACATGACCATCCGCAGCACCTTCTTTCAGCACGCACCTCGTTTCAGCTACACCTGGAGATTACCGCAGCAATCATTATCCCAGATCGACCACGTTCTCATCGATGGAAGGCACTTCACGGATGTAATCGACGTAAGAACCTATAGAGGAACAAACGTTGACTCAGACCTTTTCGAGATTATGGTTAAATTACGCCAAAAACTATGCATGGTTAATAAACTGCGCTACCAGCCTACCCCAAGGCTCAACACAGACCGGCTGAGACAAGCTGATGTGGCGAGGGACTTCGCAATCGCGCTTGGGGAAGCGTTGTCGGAGGCCACCACTACCGGGGCGACGTCTCTCAATGACCACTGGCGTATGGTGGAGCAAGCCATCAGCAGCACGGCCGAGCGAACAATTGGTCACGTGACCCGTAACTAGAGGAAGGAATGGTTTGATGATTAGTGCAGACCAGCACTCTCCACGAAGAACGCCGCGCGTACCCGCATGCTCCAGCGCGAGACCCGACAGAACGAGGAAGACTACAGCCGACTCAGGAGGCAGCAGACCAAGCTCTTCCAGGACAAGAAGCGCAGCTTCGAAGAGTCGGATGAGCAACTCATGCAGCAGCTATCCCAGTCGGGGGAAACTCACAAGTTCTACAGGATGCTAAATGCGGCACGAAGCGGTTTTACACCCATGACCATCATTTGCCGCAACGAGGAGGGAGATATCCTGTCGGACGAGCGAGAGGTGATCGAAAGATGGAAGTGCTACTTGGACGGACACCTGAACGGAGCAAATACCGGAGCAGAAGCAGGAAGCAGAGGAGAGCAGTTTTACTACAGCCATCATGACAATGACGAAGTGCTCCCGCCATCTTTAGACGAAGTCATTGCACATTGGGCAAACGCCTGTCTAAAAATCGAAAAACCAACTTCATCGCAAGTTAACACCATAACCATTTTCTTAAAAAAGATACTTAAACTTAGTTGAAACCAAAACATTTCACGTTTTTATCTTAAACTTACTAAGATATAGGCCATCAATGTGTAAACTTTGTGTTTATTGTCCCAAATTTGAGCTATTTTTCGAACGAACATACATATTTTAGTATATGATAGTTAGATTTTGATAATTAATGTGTCGTTGCAAAGGTTTTTTGTCATGTCTGAATCGATGGTGAAGTGGGTGGTGGGAGGAACAAAATGTCGGACCAAGATTACATTCCTCAACTATGTATGTAACAGCAGCAAATATTTAGATTCTGCTAAAAAAATCGTTGTTGAGCTTTTTGTGTCGCTTTTGTTCGATCGGATTTTGAACCGTTATTCACAAAATTGATAAGGTTCTCATAGCAATTTCAAAATAATTTTTGAAAAACTTTTTACATACTTTGGTTTGTATTTTAAAAACAATCATTACAGGCGAAAAAAAAATCTGAAAGTTTTTTATATTCGAAAAAAATATATTTTGATAATTACTTTAATAAAACTTATAAAGCCTTAAAATAAGTTATAAAACATTTTTTAAAAATCGTTCAAAAATGTATTTCTTTAAAAACTTTGTAAAATATCTTATTTATATTTTTGAACGATTTTTAAATGCGTTAGTTAGCGCATAAAACCAGTTTTCGAAGTGTCTTTATAGTTATTTCGTAAAACAGTTTTTCGTAAAAAATCGTGTAAAAATGTGTTAAAAAAATTTTGAAAAAAATATACAGAGATGTGAAATAATATTTTGCTCAAACCATACGTTCACTATTTTTATCTATCTCTTATGGATTTTCCACAAACCGCGAAAAACGACTGTCCATATAGTTGTGGTAGGCGCTATATCACATGAAAGATCAATGTTTTTCCTACGTTTTGTCGTTGAAATTAGATGCAACCATCCGCCACCCCGAAAATTATTAAACTTTTTCTTGAAAATAGCGCGAGCGATTTTGACATGTGGTGTTGTACGGACCATATACCACCAATATGAAACTACCTGTCAAAAACGGGTGAAACGAACAGGCATAAGAAACAAAGCTGAACAGAGAAAAAACAGTTTAAAAAAAGGTCGTAAGATAGGAATCAGCTCATTTCAAAACTAACCGTGAAAAACTCGGCTTTTTTAGCGCGTAATACTTAAAAAATCCTTTTTAGTAAGGAACTTACTCCGCCTTTGTTTTAATTCTTAACAATAATTGTTGATGCTGTTAAGTACTACACAATTATGTAATGTTGTGAGAGATAATTATTAAGGTTTTTTCGCTGTCTTGACGATTTTAGTATAGGACTGCCCTGTGTGGTAAGAGCAATGATATTGAATGAAGAAAAACTGCAATAGCACGAGGAATAGATTTTCATCCCGGCGTTTGTATGGCCGTTACCCACTGTGCATTGGTGCTATCAAACAGCTGAAGTGTAACAATCAAACAGCTGAAGTGTAGGAGTCGATTCCGGAGTTGATTCAGGAATCGACTCCAGAATCGGAATTGGCTCCGGAATCAGAATGGACAAGGGAATCGCATTTTGCCCCGGTAACGGAATCCGGATTGACACCAGAAACGTAGTTAGCTCCGGAACGATAATCAGTTCTTCAATTGAAATAAGAAGTTTCAGAAGCAATCAGTCCGGGAATCTGCATGAGAATGGATCGTTTTAAGTAAATTTTGATTCTTTGCGGGTATCAATACTTAGCATCATTGGACCCAAACACCTATTATTATGGAAATGCCGCAACCGATTTCGTTTCGAAGCTAATTCTGATTTCGGAGCCAATTCCGATGCCGGGGCCGATTTCGATTCTGGAACCGATTCCGATTCCGAAGCCGATTCCGATTCCGGAACTAATTAACCGACGAAATCTTAATTTTTGTTATCAGTAGTTCCAAGTAGGATTATAGTTTTGTTATGGCGAAAGAAGCCTAGGCGTTCCACAGCCTAGATTCCAGGTTGGAGGTAAATCAGCTGGTGATTATGCAATTTTAGTCTTAAAACATGTTAAATATGAACAAATTCAGCAAAATGACAGTTATTAAATAGACTATTGCAACCAGCCTCAATGTAATTGATAATCCAATCGATTTGTGATGGGCGGCAGTACCAGGGACGCATTTGATTAAGTTTGGTGAATGAAGAGAGAGTTTTGTCATCGTGACGAAATTGGCATTTGGCCTATGGATAACGACTTCAGCCTTGACGATGTTCAGCCATCATTCGTTCTGCAGCGTCTACCATCTTGTTGGATATGATGTCGTCGAGCAGTTGAAGTTCACATTCACAGAGAAGTGAAAGTATGATGCTTGTAACGAATATCCTAATAGCACAACGGAAGTGTGTTATGATTTTTTTCCAGTTACCGGGACACTAACTCGATGACGTACAGTAGTTTCAATATATGCAAGCTGGTAAAGATCTGAAGTTGAGTTTGGCGGGAGGTGCGATGTTGCCGGTACCGAATGTTGCAAAGTTGGCTCTTTATTTCACCTGATAGTTTATTAAACGTGAAATAAACAAACGTTATTTAAGAGGTCTTGATTTTGCTTATTTTATTTCGACGATAAAAACCATTGTTTGTCTCCGGGTTCAGCGAAAGAGTGTTTCATAAGGTCGTCACCTTATCCACGTTCGGGAGATTTCGGGCATTAGAGAGTAATCAGCGTGATCAATCTGTGACGCTTTTTACACTACATCATATCTTTTGCGCCGTTATCTGCTAAAAGATGAAGGCCGCACGCGGTTACTTCGTTTACACAGCTTCACACGTTTCACGATATTAGTCAGCTTTTTTATACGGAGTCTTTTATCTTTATGATTTCACTTGGCTTCGTCCGTTGATGCATCATGTATGTACTGATGTATGTACTGATCTAGTTACAGATGTAAAGTGATCGATCATACGCACGTCACAGAGATTGTCTAGCACCGTCTCAGTAAATCAGTGATACGTTAACATGAGCCAAGACGGAATAAACTTATTCGAACCGCACTAATCGACATCGTCCCGGCAATCATAGAAATGTTGAAGGGGTTTTCCTTGCAGGAAACGTTATAGCAAGGGCCTTACTTTGGGTTAAAGTAAATGTCCAATTTAGTGAAATGAGAAGTAGATTGATTAGTTGGAAGGGATAGTCCTAACCTCACAATCCCAACGAATCTGACTTGCCATAGACGAAAGTGGTTTTATTTACACTCCAAAGAAGTTAAGTTTATGGTGATTGGTAACAATTTATAAACTGTAATACTGCGAAGAGGGCCGGTCTGGTGGTACAGTCGTCAACTCGTATGACTTAACAACATGCCCGTCATGAGTTCAAGCCCCGAATAGACCGTGCCCCCATACGTAGGACTGACTACCCTGCTATGGTAACAATAAGTCACTGAAAGCCAAGCTCACTCCACTAGTGGATACTGGCAGGCCTTGACCGACAGCGGTTGTTGTGCCAAAGAAGAAGAAGAATACTGCGAAGTGGATCATTGCCTACGTTGTGATTTTAATGTTTTGCTAAAGTAAGGTTTCAACTGTTGTTAGTAAAGAACTGTGTTTCTGAATTTTTAGTTACTGTCGCTTTTGGAGGTCAAGTGCTATGCGTTCTCGATTCATCTACTATTCTGCAGTGTTTCTCAGTTGTTTTTGTATAAATGATGTTCTCTGAGCTCTTCCGGGTTTGTTGCTACGGTGTGATCTGATCTAATTTTTTTGAATTTTGTTGTTGTTGTTTTGTTTTGCAATTAAATAATAAGCAGTTATACACGAATGTGCCTTAACTCTGCTTGCGTATCCCTGTGACCTAGCTAGAGTCTTTCCGTTATTTTTTTCGTGACAGTCGTCCTCAATGCCATGAACCACTGTCTTAACGCCCTGACGTTACTTGAGCGGTTATGGCTGCCTCCTCTTCCGGCGTCGCCTCACCTGTCTCTCGCCCGATGGTGATGGCGAAGATGGTGTCGGTTTGGCTCGCTCTTGCATCCCGCACTCTACGCTTTGCGAATTCAGGCCGCTCGTCGTACTGCAGCCGAATCTCTCAGCGTAGCGGAATTTCAAGCACGTTAATCGCTGCCTCATCTTCTCTCCAGTGCAGCTGCAGAACCGTGATAATACGCCGTGGCATCTCCTGGATTCGGTTCCAAGAGTCTTCACTTTGCACAAACCTCCGCCGGGAGTTACCCTTATTAATGGAGGTCAGCTCCTGTAAGTCGCACCGGACCTCTGTAAACAGCAAACAGCACTGACTCGTGAGTCTATGCATTCCAGACATTCTGGGGATGGAGCGATGCAGCAGACGTGCAGAAACTCTCCGAAAAATCCGTGTCCCGAGAGCATCTACGCAACATGGAAAACCACTTCACCCCGCTTCTGTACCATCCATGTATGCACGTCGGGAATCGAGGGATGTGCCGATTGAGCCAAAGAGCATAGCGGCCGACTCCTGGATTTGCAACGTTAACATCCCATTCCCGTTGCAACACCTCAATCGCCACGGCGCGTTCCTTGCGTCGTATAACGGTATGACTCGCCTCCGGGTTGGCGAGGTATCACTGGTGGCATTGCCCGTCCTCCTTTACCAAATGGTGGGGGGGAATGACTCTGGGCATGACTACAGCTACAGCTGTGGCTCAAAGAGCGGAATTCGCTCACTACTCGCTGCGACAGGTGTCGTTAGACACTAGCCAACATCCGCCGACACCACTGACGGTCCGTGGCCGCAACCTAGATTGATGCACCGTAGCGAATGATAGATTCAATCACCCCGGCGATTAATCTCCGCTCGGCTACCTATGCTACCAATAATTACCAACCTTGTAATGACGATTTGCCAGAGAAAAACAGGACGAAAAAGCCTTTTCGTCATCTATTTATAAATGCTAAATCAGTTGTTATGTCAGCGTAAACAAATTTTTGGCTACCAGAATAAACGGTAGACTTGGGGCAAGTGTGCCATACGGGGCAAGAGTGCCACCAAGCATTTTTCCTTAAAAACTTTAGTTTAATGATCAATTGTGTATACAGTTGGTTGCTTTCCAATGACTAAGTATTCTGAGCCTAATTTCATATAGACCAATCGATATTTCCCATTGTTTTGAACTTATTTATATTGAGTTTCAAAATAGAGCAGAATATTATAATTTTTTAATCCAACCAAATAAGCTCTCAAAAATCATGCGAACAATCAACCGAGAAAATATTTACACCACCGTATAGCTGAGAAAACGTGTAATTTTTTGTGGGGTTAGTTGAAAAAAACTTTTTTTTTGTCACTGAAAAATTCAATTTCAAAAAAGTTACAACTTTTGGGGCAAGTGTGCCATCTCTGTTTGGGGCAAGTGTGCCACCATCTTTCAGAGGCGCGAGCTGTCAAAAATGTAAACATTGTTGTAGCGTGCTGCGGAATGGTGCGCTATTGTGAGCGGATTCCACGCCAGAAAAACAGAACAGTAACAAACCATATTGTGGTACAATTGGTGGTCAAAAAGGGTTCATTGGTGACTAAATACATGTAGGAATACATACACTAGTGGTACAAACGTAATAATTTCCAATTATCTAAGAAATACGGTTATTTTAACCAGGTGGCCGTCTTGCCCCATACGAGTGGCACTCTTTCCCCATAGCCCAAAAAAGAACGTCTTTTTGGATCCTTTTTAAAACACTTCAAAACACTTGCCCCAAGTTCCGCTAACGTTTCGATTTCACCTGAAACATTACATTCAATTATACCCAGAGACAGTCTGGTATCCACAATGATCATACCAGAAAAATGAAACATTATTGCGAATAGGTTGCATGAGGTCAAGAAAAAATGGTTAGGAAAACCAGGAAACAATTGATTTGAGTAGTTCTTAAAATTGGTGTTTCAAATGCATGAACCAATTAAGAGGTTAAAAACTAAACGCCATAAGAATACATAGGTAAGAGAAGTTTCCGTTCACAGATAATAGAACAACGATATGACGTTAGTATTAAAAAATATTGACAAAATTGTCGAATTTTCTTGATTTTATTCTATCCTGCACTGACAAAACGTTAAATGCACCTTTAACCATAGTATTTCATGCATTAGCAGAGGGACAAGTGACTACATTGCTACGATAGCTTAGCCGGGAGACCGATGCAACCATCCAAACCAATCAGCAGAAATAGTACCTGCAAAACATAAAAAAGATCATCAGGAAGCAGAAATCGGGTCCATAGGCAGCGGCGTTGAATGACGCCAAAACACAAGTCGACCATTTCATTTTGGCTGAATTTCTATATGACATCCTAGTACGCGACCCTGTACAACAACCCCAGCTGCGTCCCATCCAAAATTTCTTGAGCGACATGATGCAAAAGCTTACTAACTTACTTATCCGGCGCTACAACCGCTTTGCGATCTTGGCCTGCCTCAGGAGTGTCCGAAACCGCTCACGGTCTCGCGCCTTCGTCTGCCAGTCCGTTATCCCGGCCTTAATGGCGGACGGCCTAAAAAGACTTTACGGGCTGGGTCGTCCGTTTCCATGCGTACAACATGGCCAGCTCACCGGAGCCTGGCGAGCTTGATACGCTGTACGACAGTGAGGTCGCCGTACATCTCGTATAGCTCGTCATTATAGCGGCTCCTTCATTGTCCTTCCACACAAACAGGGCCAAGTATCCTTCTGAGCATCTTCCTCTCGAACGCGGCTAGGAGGGTTTCGTCAGATTTGGACATTGTCCATGTCTCAGAGGCGTATGTGAGTACCGGTACTATATAGGTACTATATAGTCCCAGCTTCATCCGTCGCGACAGGTTCTTTGAGGTGAACTGATTTTTCAGGCTGTAGAATGACCGGTTGGCAACCAGCATCCTTGCGCTCAACTCAGCTTCCATGCTATTGTTGCTGACCTTTGACCCAAGATAGGTGAATTGTGGGACGAATTCAAAATTGCGTTCACCAATCTGTACGTCACGCCTACGTAGGTTTGGATTATTTTTTGGTAGGGCCGCTGATGTTGCCACCATCAGTTTGGTCTTTGCCTCGTTTATCTGCAATCTGAGGCTCTCTGCCGCCTGCTCGATCCCTTGGTAGGCTTCTGCTACATAGGAGAGCCAAAGACCAATAATGTCTATATCATCAGTGTATGCCAGGATCTGGGTTGACTTATAGAATATGGTTCCCGTAGTCTCCACCCTCGAGTCACGGATGGCTCTCTCTAGCGCCAGGTTGAATAAGAGACAAGCAAGCCCGTCCCCCTGGCGCAGACCTTTGGTGGTAGCATAAGGTCCTGAGAGTTTTCCATCCACCCTCACTTGGCATGTGACGTTGGTCATAGTCATTCTTACTAGACTTATCAGTTTGGCCGGGATTCCAAAAGAGCTCATAGCGTCGTAAAGTTTTACCCTGGCTATGCTATCATATGCGGCTTTGAAGTCAATGAAGAGATGGTATGTGTCGTTTCTGTATTCAGCCATCTTCTCCAAGATCTACCGCATGGTGAAGATCTGATCAGTAGTTGATTTTACGTTTCGGAATCCTCTTTGATAGTTACCGACAAAGACAAGACGACCTGAAGGATCAGGGAGAATATTTTATAGGCGGTATTCAACACTGTAATACCCCTGTAGTTGTTGCAGTCCAACCTGTCTCTATTCTTGTACATGGGGTAGATGATGCCGAGATTCCTATCACAAGGCATCGATTCGCTATCCTACACCTCAGTAAAAATTTGATGAATCTCGTTTTCTGGTCGTGCACCTCCATTCTTGACCAGTTCAGGTGCAATTCTGTCGGTTTCGGGTGCCTTATTATTTTTCATCCGACGGATAGCCTTTTGTGTATCTTCTATGCTACGTGGTGTGGTGCTAGGTGCTATTTTTATAAGTAAGCTTGAATAATTTGCTTATAAAGGATGTTCATCAAAAGGAATTATATTGCTTAGTATTCACTTAGTTTACTTAGTTCACTTAGTTTAGTTTACTTAGTTATTCTTTTCATAAATCTAAAGAGTATTTAAGTACCTTGCTCATTTCTTTTCATGCGTTGGTTAGGTTCCTTCATACAGATGTTTTCATAATCTTTATAATTACCATCAAAGAGATTATACAGCGCCTGCCACAACTATATAGAACACTTTATACTATAGGACTATAGGACAGTCGTTCTTCGCAATTTGTCGAAAATCTGTAAGAGAAACACAATTAATACATGAGTTGTGTAGAATACTATTTCAGACCTTCGTAGACTTTTTAAACATTTTTTAAAAACATTTTACACGACATATTGCGAAAAAACTTATTTATGGTCGTACCATAACTACAAAGACACAGCTAATAACTATAACAGTTTTTTGTGCTAAATAACGCTTTTCAATATCGTTCAAAAATATAAATAACATATTCTAGAGAGGGTTTACAGAAAAGTATTTTTTAACACATTTTAAAGTATTTTATAGCTTTTTTAATGTTTTAAGAGTTTTCTAAGAAAAATTATCAAAATAATTGTTTTTAAATTTTAAAAGTTTTCAAAAAAATATTTCTTTGCATATAATGATTGTTTTGAGAATACAAATCAAAATATGTAAAAAATATTTTTTAACATGGCCATAACAACCTTATCAATTTGGTGTATAACGGCTCAAAATAGATCCAAGCAAACTAACTTACTTACTTACTTACTTATCCGGCGCTACAACCGCTTTTTGGTCTTGGCCTGCGTCAGGAGTGTCCGAAACCGCTCACGGTCTCGCGCCTTCGTCTGCCAGTCCGTTATCCCGGCCTTAATGGCGGACGCCTCCATGCCATCTTGCCTCCTCAATTTGGGCCTACCACGCCTCCTCTGTCCTTGCAGACGGACTAAAACGACTTTACGGGCTGGGTCGTCCGTTTCCATGCGTACAACATGGCCAGCCCACCGGAGCCCGGCGAGCTTGATACGCTGTAGGACAGTGAGGTCGCCGTACATCTCGTATAGCAAACAAAAGTGACATAAAAACCTCAACACAGATTTTTTAGAAAAATCTAAATATTGACTGCTGTTACATACATAGTTAAGGAATGGAACCTTAAACCGCTCCATTTCACCATCGACGTTCTCTTAGACCGTTACAAAGTTGCCCGTAAATGTTTTGGAGAAAGTGCAGACGAATACGATATTCAATTGCAATGGGCCTACCATAATACTCTTTCCACATATTCTTATCGGCATTACAAATAGTTATCTGATAGATAAACTTGTACGGTAACAATATTTATCCCATTAAAGCATGCTTGAAGAAAGCATTTGTATAACTTTTTTGTTTTAATTTTCGTGGTCATTACGATCTTTGTATGATTTATGTGGAAAATACGTTTTTTAGCTTTTTTGGGAACACTATTGCACCAAACTGTTTGCGACATTTATTCTTGGCCGATTTTATACAAAAAAGGCTCGCTGCGCATAATTTCACCCTTTTTATAACTTTTCCTTCGTCCTAAATTCACCACAATTCTTGTCGATCTGATAAAATCTCAAGATATAGAAACGTATCACCAGTCAACATTAGGAAACGCAGTGATAGCGTGGATGGTATAAATACCGTCTGTTTACAACTATATCCTCGACTTTTTAATTTCATAAATGTTTCATGGAATAGTTTTTTTCTCGTTTTATTTTGTATATTTTTTATAACCGCCTGATTTGATATTGAAATCTATCTAATCTTGTTCAATTTATTAGTATTTCTATAATATTTGTTGTTTTTTTTATTGTAGATTCGATTTTTATGAATTCGATTCCGCTTCTATTTGGCGTAATGTCCTACGTGGACATACCGGCCTATACAGGCTTTCGAGACTCAATTCATTACCACGTAGCCGGATAGTCAAATCTTTGCAACGCGGTGGGTGGGGGTCCATTCTAGGCTTGGACCCATGACGGGCATATTATTGAGTCGTTCGAGTTGACGACTGTACCACGGGGCGGCCTCATTGAAGTCGACTATTACTATTGAATCGTGCATTAAACTTTTTTTCTGTATAGCAGATATGCTACAGTGTATTCGTTGCGTCAACGCCATATCACATTTAAAAAACAACTGGCTATTGCGTGGTGTAACTCTGTAGTCAAGTCAAATTAACTAATGTACTTGTCAACAAACTGTGTTATGTAAAGCATGTCCAATAATGTTTATGAAAATAAAACTCTCTGAAAATGTTGTTGGACATCTAGTAACAGTAATACGAACATGTGACATGTTGTTACACTGTCTGCCAATTATCGAACATCTCTCTAATGACATAGCATCCTGGCATGCTATCTAAAACTCCTACAACTATCGAATCCCGGCTATACTGCCTTAATATTTAATTATAACACTAATGCAGCTATTGTCTTTCGAAAACAAGGTAAGGTAACCAATGGTTGTAAATAGAGCTTCCGCAGACACAAAAATAAGTAGACATTTGGGCTTAATGATAATATGCTCTCATGCAATAAAACTTTATTGTGCCTACTCAATAAGCAAGTCAACTCTGCCTCACATTCAATTGCATCACATTCAATTAGAATGTATTATTTCGCCTTCATCGTAGTGGGTATTATCTGCATTGGCTTGTTGCATGGCATGATATATAAATTACTAACAAAATTTTTTTTTTATAATTTCGAAGAATTGTATGTGTCATATAATACCAAACAGCAAAAATAACACACTAAAAATAGATTTTTTTATTGTTGGACATTTTAGTTAGAGTTTTTTTAGTGTTAATGATACTTGATAATGTAATACCGCCATAGCAGGCTAATTTTGTTTTAAATACATCGTAAACACATTCAAAATTATATTAAATATTCAAATATTGTCTCATATTAACACTTTGCAAGCGATATGGCCAACACGGAAAGTTCTCCCAAAATGAAAAAAAATATTTGAGGATTTTAAACGAAGAGCATCGGCGTGATGATACTTGTAAAGAGAATAGAGACTACGGAAATTTTTCAGACCATGTACAAGTACATTTGAAGGTTGGTAGCCCAATAAATACCTCATGAAATTGAAATAGAAGCTTTAGGCTACAATGCCGTTGCAGAATGGATTTTCATCACAGACAAGCGAGATTGCTTCTGTATGCTGTCAACTCGTATATTATCCATCAGACGAACGTATGATTTATGGTTCTGATTGATATGAAATGATGGATTGGTACAGTTTTACCTTGCCTTTTAGCTTGTAGTAACATTCTGTCTATCTGCTTGGTTGAAGTGAGTATCATGCAACTGCATGTCTATCGATTGTTGATATGGAATGTCCACAGTTTGATCGACAATAACAAAGATCTGTTCAATGTAACAAGTTGTACAGGCCTTGTAGACAGCCATATATGATGATCTAACTGATTTAATTAATAATTCCAAGTAGGGAAGCATACGCACTACTGTTAAAGATGACTCACACGTAACTTTTTATTCATTAATAGATGTACTGTGTATTCTTGAGTGAACATTTAAACCTCTTTATTGGTGTGTATTTTTGTCTAATCTCATAGCATAATAATAATATTAACGTCTTCTAATTGTTACATTGTTAGCACCTACTATATCAGTATTTTGTTGGCATGATTAACTTAAGAGCTTGAAATATGGAAAATTATTTGGTCCACATGCGCATTGCAGCATGCGTGTCTTTTATTCCTAACTTGTTGTCATGATGGAATAAAATACCAACTCTAATAATATTTTAGAGTCTATATATTATATCTAAAAAAATTTTTAAAACCTACTATTATTTAGGCTAGCAATCAAGTGATTAAATGTGTTTATGTGTTAATATATTAAAAATCTCGACAAATAAACCCGTTGCACGTGCAGTTTTTGGTTTACATTAACAAAATCTCCTCAAACCTACCCGTTGCTGCGATTACAATAGCTCTATGAAAATCTAAAAACTACATGGACAGAAACATGCTTAAAACAATTTCTTTTTGATCGGCATATCGTATTACTGCCAAGATGGTTTATCAAAAGCAAACTTGAGGTACAGGGACAAATTTAAAGGGCCTGGAAAATGTTTTTTTTCTTTCATATTTTGCTTTCAATATATTCGGGGCTTGAACTCATGACGGGCGTACTATTGAGCCGTAAGAGTTGGCGACTGTACATTTAGATACTAAAAGTATGAAATATCGTACTAAAAGATGTTGAGAACTGTTTTTATTTCATTAATCAATTATCTTTGAACGTAATATTTGCATGTCGTTGTACTGACCTAAGCAATTTAATTATAAATTATCTTAACACTATGCGGTAGCTAACATTATGTCATGAATTGGGGTCAAGAATATTATATTAAGCTAAAAGGTGATTTTTAAACGTATCGATCGAATTTTTGGTAATCAAAGTAAAAACTTTTTTTTTTCTTTGGCTCAACAACCGTTGTCGGTCAAGGCCTATCCGTACCACTTATGGACTTGGCTTTTAGTGACTAATTGATTTCCCCCCATAGCAGGATAGTCAGTCCTACGTATGGCGGCACGGTCTATTTGGGGATTGAACCCATGACGGGAATGTTGTTAGTCACACGCTTTACACAACAATAAAAAGGACGCTAAAGATTCTGGCGAGAGGCGCGAAGTAAATTAATGCGACTCAACACATTTGCTATCGTCATGCCGGGCTCATACGCATCAGATGCCGCATTCAGAGCAAGACCTATATGCAAAAACGGGTCTCGGGAGGCGAAGGCGGTCCTTGTCTCTGGGATGGCCAGCATCGTAGAAATTTGTAAAATAACGTAGAAAACATAGGAAAACCTGCACCTCGGTAGGGCTGTCAAAATTAAACTTGACCGGGATAAAATTAACATTGGAGCAGTCCAAGTAGGGGATAGCGGGGCAAAATGGCCATGTTAAGCAGTTTACTGAATATTCCTTTGACTAAACCACAAAACACAATTTTTCTTTCATTATTGTATGCCTCCACCATTTATCTATGGATTAAAATTGCCTCATAGAAGAACACAACTTAAAACATGAAAACGTGTAAAATAAAAATTGATGTTTTACGAGAAGCTATTTTGATACGCCGGGTAAAATGGTAAAATTGTATAGAAACATCATATATTTAAAAGTATATCATGCAAAACTTCAACGCATCCCTGTGACGCTGGGTTAAGCTAATTTTCGAAGTGGTAAAAATTATATCAATATGCTAATAAACCTTATTTTGCATTTTTCTTGGTTATATGTTACGTAAGGGTTATGAAACTTACATGGTGTTCATAGAACACTCTAATGAATACATTTTGCGTATTTTTGTAGTGAAATAATGCTGAAATAGAGGGTGCCCATTTTGCCCCGCTTTCCCTTACGCACTAGGAGTTAAAGTAAATTTCGTGCTTGACAAAATATGCAGCACACATTGCAAAATGACTTGTATAGTATTGTTGGAAACTCGTGAGTGCCCAACAATCTGCCAGGTCACAGCGCGAGAGAAGAAATAGATAGATGAAGAAAGAGTGAAAGGGAAGTCAAGCGAGCGAGAGGAAAGATAGGGAAAACGATAAGTTTGGCGATAAAAGGGCAGGATGCGCCTGCCCTCGCCCTTTTAGTTGAAACGGAAACCAGGAACAGTGGACTAATTTTTTGATTACACCACAATAAAATCAGCACAATAAGTGTTTTTCAAAAAAAATCCACACCGTTTTCAACAAGTATAGTATAGTATAGTAATGAACATAGAAATCAATTTAATGAGGTTATTCAGGTTAATTTAAAAATGGAAGGTGCTTAAATGCTTAATGTTGCGGAAGGCCGCTTTTGGCCGGTGAGCCGTACTTTTCCGAGCGCTGATCTAAAACATTGGACTTCAAAGTATTGCATCACGCAAACACTATTTGTTCTAAAATTTAACAATTTAAAGATCCTGTTTTATGAAAGTAAATGATTGATTATTTTAATTATTTTTATAGTGCTTGAATATAATTATTCAAACCACCTTTGAAAAACATTCATGGTTACTTGATACCTTATATACTTTCTTACTGTATTACTTTTAGTTACTGAGTTGCTTTTGATGCTACGATACTCTATATAAGCTTTCTTATTGGATATCTACCTATTAAATACCATATTAACATATTAAGTTAAAGCTGGATAGTCAATTGTTGCTTCGTTGGAACCCACGAAAACATGTATACGATAAATTAATTTATTGCAAAAAGATTGCTCTTTTTTAACAATCTCTTACATCTTATTAATGTTCCGAAACACGCCTACCGAACTTTGGATTAAAGCTTCATACAATATTTTAACAATTGTTTAAAAGACAACAATTTGTAAATAAAGATAATTTTGCTAACTAGAACAACGCTTCAAAGTTTTCCTTTTCTGGAAATGTTAACCTTTTGTAAAAAGACATTATAAAATGAAGCGAATATCATTCACGTATATACAGTGTGCACAAAACATTAAGACATTATTCAAAAGCTGCGCGTTAAATCCCTATGTGAGAGATCCTGGTAATTAAATGGTCTTATCAGTAAAAGTTAGCTAAGCCTCTCATAATTGCACTATAAAAGAGATCCTTGGATGGAAAAAGAAACGCCTCGACGAAACATGTAACTATCTTTTGTTTGCGTCCAATCCCCTTCGTCCTCAATAGCTCTGTCGGTGATTCCTAACGGCCAAATGAAATAAGGCACGTGCAGAATATCGTGGGTCGAAAGAGTGCAAATTGATGCATAGTTTCGGACTAAGAGCTAACTTATGAAAGCTCGTGCAATATGATGGTTTTAATATTCAGTATTAATTGCTTTCAGTACAAACCCTTTGTCTGTAGTTTACAGCAAACAGTTTGGGTATGAAAATTATGCGTAAGGAAGGATGGAAAAAATGCATTCAACATATGTAAACACCATTTCAAACCCTTTCAGTATGTCATACAAATTATTGTGGTTAAAATGAATGCAATCCCCTTACGTAAAAGAAATGTTTCTAAAAATATATTAATTCCATAATAAGCTTGCAAATAAAAGTAATAATTGCTTTTTAGTTACAAAAATCTGTATCAAAATATAACTGAAACTTGAAAAGCATCCAACAGCGTTGCTGTACGGGAAGGTACAAATAACATAATTGCACAAATACATTTAGACAGAATGAATGGTTTTAATTACAAATTCGATTTAAAGTAGATTGTAAATGTAGTTCAAAAGAAAACAAGAACACAACAAATAGCAATATTTTTTTGAATATCTTAGTAAAACATAGAAAATGATTAAACTTATTAAAGTTTTGTTAAATTAGCCTGTTAGAGCTATTGCAGCTATCGACGGTATGTTTGTTAATTATATTCAATTCTATTAATATACATAAATGAGATAAGTATTGTTATATTGTTAACTGTGGTCACACTTATATCGACACAAAATAAATGCAAAAGAGTTGTATTCGTATATAACGTATTATATCAAAATAACAGCCCAAAACCATATTTAACAACAATCAATCACATACAAACATTTCAAACAGTCATTTTAGCTAAAAATTCACTGATATTGTATTTTTTACTTTGTTTCTTTTTTCTCGTCAGAACGGCCATGTTGGCCATATCATTTGTCTTATTTAGTTATGAGTGATAATTAACAACATATAATTTCACTTAAAAATGTTACAACTTGAAAATATAAACTTGTTCAAAATCGATAGATTTACTAATTGCCAACTATTGACACATGTATCCTACCCCATACCAAACTAAAAAACAGTGTATCTGTTACTAATAGTGGTTATAATGGGTTTTTTTTCTACATGGAGGATAATGGATTGTGGATAGATCCATTATGTGGGTCGGCATTTTCATAGAACTTTGTATTCATTGCCTTTAGATGATGATGCTTCCATTTCATGATATTGCAAAATACACTCCGCACGATAATGCCGTAAACACCTCAGAATAACAGCTGTTCCAAATTGTGTGAAAATCTTGCGATTACACCTTGCGCTTTATCGTTTTTGTAAGTGACCATGATGAACCTAGTATTGCGAAACGAGGAAAAAAACATGAAATACTGAATCATATCTAAACGAAACAGGTATCTGAGAATCATTGGTTGGGGCTATCATAATGAAAGCACTTCTAGACATGCGATCACGGTGTTTGGAGGCAAATTGTTTAGTTAGTTTGATACGGGTTAATGTATAGTTCACACAATAATAGGCATCGTTTTTGTTTGCTTGCAAAAGAAATTAATATCCACCAAGCTCGGCGATTTATTATCTGTCTCTCTATTAACCATGAAATGAGAACCGCAAACCTTTGAAAGAGCTAGTTTCTTGGCCTCATCATACCTGGGGAAGCTAGCTATTACTGATTAAAATGCATACTTTAACGTTTTCATACAAGGTTGAAGTATTTTTCTGTAACAAAACACCATTTGTAAAAAAAATGTGTTACTCGTCCATAAAAGGAAGAGTTTATATCTCAAGAATTGATTCATTTGTTGCCACTTTAACAAGCGTCGAATGGACTGACTAAATTGTTTTTTGTGTGGTCTGAAACCACTTTTCAAATTCTTTTACAGATGAGATATATTATATTTTGCATCAAGAGTTATTGTAAAACGAATTAGCCGAATAACATTAAAATATGAAATCAGAATCTAGATTTGTACTTCGTCTCAATCAGTTCACATTTTCTAACGGTTAATGTCTAAAATTCCCGCCAGCATGCTCGGCATGGTTTCAAGCCCTTTGTAGACCGTGTCTCACATTAGAAGGGTTGACTGTCCTGATTATGGGTAATCAAAGAATCACTAATAGCCAACCTCATGGCAAATACAGGCAGGCCTAGTCTGACAGCGCCAAATAAAACAAAAAAAAGAATGATAATAATTTACTTCAAAGAAAGGTAACTCATTTTGTGAACCCAATTGTTCAATAATCTTAAAATAAAATCAAATCTGTCCTATTTCAAGACTCAAAACCGGAAAACAGACGTTGCTTGTCTTATCAGAGCGATGGTATCCGTAAAACAGATTTAATTAAATCTTCTTGCCACTAACTTTCCTGTCCGAGCGGAAGAGTATCGCGGTGTTTGCTTGTTCAAATTAAAAGGATTTAATAAACCTCTAATTAGTGTGAAATTAACTTTTCAACACGATTCAGCTACCATCCGAATCTGGATAGCACAAAGGATAGCTCATTTAGGAAGAATGTCGGCATTTCTAAGAGGTACACATTTTTAACGGTCCAAATTTGCGCTGTTCAAATGTCTGGTATAGTGACTGCTTGGCATGTAAAATACACGGCAAACAGAAGTACACGGGCATTTCACTGCAACCCATTGACATTAACCATCTTGATTGCGACGCAAAGATCTACAAAGTTCAAAAGCGTGGTGTTGATGGATGCTGCCGCAGCACTTGCACATTTTTATTATTATCTTATTTGATGTAAGTCAAATAAGAGATGTGACACAGACTATTGTTTGAGGCTAGTTGATGTTCGGAATTAATTAATCGAATGATTATGTCGTTGTTTTCTCATCCCATCAAGCAACTACATACACCATAGTACGTTGTATTGAAAGGATTGAATTAAACTTATGAAATTTTTACTTGGATAGTATTGTGGAAATAAGTAAAGATTTCAATTTACACTTAATTTTGTATGTGCTTCTTTTTATCTTTAAACTTGGTCAAGCTGTTATATTGCCACAGCAAATTGTAGCAATATAATAAGCAAACTATAGTATGATAGAAAGAAGCAATGTCTAATGCTCTTTAGGGTTCTTATTCAATCGACTGTAACAATATCTCGTCTCAAAAACACCAGGTTGTAGAAAACTCAATTTGTGCGTAGTATATTTTTATGATTTGTTGCGTTAGTATTTTAACGTGTTGTTGTAGTTTTGAAACAAAGAATCTATCCGTTTAACTACCTTTTTCGAAAAGAGAGTGTTAAGGTTTCAATGGAATTATTTGGAAAGAGATATCTTATTTCATCATTTTTCCAAAGGTAACGAATTAAAATCCAACCTCACAATGTGAATGTGAATGAAAGTGTGCTATCCGTTGAAACAACAACTGCTACGCTCTCCAGCAGTTGTAGGTACGATCAAATGGTCTGATGAAGAATCTGTTAGCAGTATCCTTCCGTAACCCAAACAACGGACCAAACCAACGACCGTTCCAACAACGCTAAGCAGCTACAATTCCGCACTGTCTCTGGAGCAAATTTCCGGAAGTAGCGACGAATGCGTTTGCAACTCAAGAAGCGACCAAAGACCAGTCTGGAACCACTAAACGCTCGCGTGGATGCCCGTCATAAATGGTGGAAAACAGCGGAAATTGATTTGATGGGAAAGGATGATTATATTTTTCGTTAATGAATTTTCTACACGAACTACAGCAATACCGACTGAGCTGGTGTATCTCGTTGTTTGTGTTCAAGTTGCTGTTTTCTGTCTTCTTCCGTGCGCTACGAACGATTTTAGTAATGCCTGTATCCTCTTGCCATAAGGGTGCAACAAAACAGTTAATTTACGAACATGCGAGCAAGATCGTGCTTTAGACAACCACTGCTGCTTGTAGGATGGCTCTCGAAAGACAAAAAGTTTTGATTTCAATCTGGATTTGTATGATGTAGTTCAAGTTTTTACCCTTAGCAATCCTGCAAATGTTTGATACTGTTTGTTTATTGTTTCATTTTTGCTATTTTAGCCATGATATTTCACGAATTGTGTTAATTTACGGTATTTATTATATTTTTTTCTCGAATATTTAGTATATAGTATTTAGTATATGTAGTGTAATTTTTTATAAAATTTACATTTATCAGAATTTTATGCTGTTTTTGCGTAACCTTTTATTATGAAACTCCAAGAGAAAGTTTTTGTTATAATTCATATCATTTAGCACAAAGTCAAAATTAGCAATTCACATTACATTAGTTAAACTGTTCCTTAATTAATCTTTCATTTTCTCACCTATACGGGTCCTATTATTGGTGGCTGGGGCGATCCCGTAGTACATTCATTAATTCGCACGACTGGACAACATGCCTGTCCTGGGTTCAAGACTATATTGAACCGCCTTCCACTAGCAAGGATTGACTATCCGGCTGGGTGGTAATGAATAAAGTCTCGAAAGCCTGTACAGGCCGGCATGATATGCAGTGTTGATCTTTACGCCTAAAATAATAAGAAGAAAAAGAAAAAAAGATTATTATTGACTATTCGCTGCAATACATATTTTGTATATAGTAGAAATTCAATACTAAAAAATAGTGTGTAAACCAATTCATTAAAAGTATAATTTTAAATGAGTAACAATTACTTTTGAGATGTGTTATAATATGCAGCGTTTTGTAAATTATCAGATTAGATACATCATCAAACCGTTGCTCCTGTTTTGATCGGCCGATGGCGTTATTATCCCAAAATATGAAAACCAACAAACCATCTGTCACTTCCGCGAAGAACAAGTAAACAAATTGCCGTCGAAAATTTGTCATGCGTAAGACGATTCGACAAGAGTAGGTAGGTAAGGTTCATGTTTAGTTAAACTAGAGCGTCTGTTGCTAGCAACGCTGAAGCCACTGCACATCGGTTAGTATGGTAAAGTTTGCTTCTCGCTGGTTCAAGCATCATCCAACACGAGGTCAGAATCGGTCCCCTAGAAGAAAGCTACAAACCCTTACCATGTAGAACGCAAAGATGGGTTTGCAGGAAGATGAAAGAAAGTTAAAAAGACAGCCAAAGCAGTCAACTAGTCAAACCAACCAACCTGCTAACTGGCATGCGGACAATTCTGTGACGGGCGAGTAGCACGGTTGATACAGGACACCGACAAGGCTGGCGGAATTGGCATCTCGTAACGCCACTTCTGGAACGCCGCGTCTGTTACGGCGGCTGCAAATCTGTTTTCGTGCTTAGCAGAGTGGAAAAAATAATTGCCTTAATTAAGTATAAAATGAAATATGCTCAAGGAGTTCAATTCTGTCCGTGGGCATGGCACAGACCGTAGGAATCTCGCGTTTCTACATACTCTGACACGATTTACAACGCTCACAAATGTACCTCATGGCATCAATATTCATGCATTACTTCAAAGAATCTTACCACGTGTAAGTCAGTAATTAACCGAATGTGCCTTTGAATTGGAAATAAACCATAATTAATATAGTAGTTTGAAGTAGATTATTAATCTTCTCACTTACACGCAAAACTTGCTGATAACTGATAATGATAACTAATAAATGGAGGTTGTTACTTAATTATTTCTATCGAACCAGAAGTAATACTAGAAACAGGTATATTGTTATTTATATTTTTTTTAAATAAAAATATCAGTCAAAACTAGGACTGAATACATTCTAACCAGTGCGAATCGTTTATTACGGCACGATTCCATGTTCATAAAATTAAAGTATATTTACGTTACATTTACGAGAAAAAAACCAGATACCAATAATTGTTTATGGTACCGTTGCATACGCGAAGTGTTGAACAGAACTTCCTTATGAGCGGGTTTTTAAACATTTCTGCGTGAAGTGAACACAGTCACGTGCTTCAACGATAGGTTTTGTGATACACGCTTAAGGCAATCATAAATAACAAATCCATTTGGCACACTCGATAAGGGGTTCTGCCATCTTTGCTGGGAATTTCTTCGTATTCCTTTTTCCCACTGATGCGGTTGCAAATGGTGATGCTTTTATCCAATTATGTGTTTCAATTTGCTCCTTGCGAGAACAAATCCACAAACGGCCTTCAACAAAGTCATCGGGAACAAGACATCGATCGACATCGTCCTAAAAGCTCACATCCGCAAGTTAAACTGTATTATTTTCAATTTGAAAGATTTTGCTAGGGTTTTGGGGTATTTTATGTGCTGGTTTTACGAGACAACATGCTACTGAATAGCTTTTAGCATTACCTTTTCCTTTCTTCTTATCTCTTACGTCGCTAGGTGCTTACTTCAATACTGACACCGATGCTTTGTGGTTTGAAGGTATTGATTTATTTTTGTAAACTAAACCAAGAAGATTCGCTAGATCTGTGATGCAGAATCTAATTTTAATAGCACTGCTAAACAAATGCAGGGTTTCATTCAAGCATGTTTTATTTGCGTAACCACTTTCGCTTCGCCAATATTCTGAGGTCAGCATCTGCTAAGGAATCCAATATCACGTTCAATCAACCATGTTGTTTGCTTACTTCTGATACCGTGCGTCGTAACCTGCTTTATCTAATCGCTATTTTTCTAACTGCAACGTAAATACAATGAAAGTCTTTGTAACAATGGGTGCACATTTGCGTGAGACTGCTATGCAATCTGCTTTTACCAAACACTACTATCGCTTTGAAAAGATCGGAGTGTAAGGTCACAGCACATGTTCCATGCTTCCTGGTACAAGAGAGATCATCGTTTTCATGGAGTAATATTGCTTTATGCTACCAGCAAGCTAAGTATACCTGCAAAAAAAAAGCTGTAAAATGTGTCATTTTAAGATGTAGATTCAAGTACACATTACAAAAAACTCACATACACACTGTCCTGGATGAACGTTGAAAACTAAAACTAGGCGCTACTGAGATCAAAAGATCAAACAATGTTGATGGCGTGGTACACTATCAGCAACATACTTTTTAGTTCGGATGGTATAAACCATGTTGCTGTTTTTCTGGTTTTCTGTTTGCCTCTACTCTAATTTTTTCTAACGCCCAGGTGCCATTGTAGCCACACAATCAAGAACTGACGGTTTAAAATGGGTGACAGAAATGTTGTGGGTGTGTTATTGATGGGTAAAAATTCTTACTGGTCGTTGATGTTAGGAAATATTTTATATCATAGTGGATAAGTCTAGGAAAAGTGGCTTATTCTAGGAAAAATTAACAGACTAACGATTTTTTCTTAGTTGATAAGACCTATGACCTATAGATTTTAAACACAAATTAAGTTTTAAGATTCTAGAAACAGATTTTCGTTTCTGATTGAAAAAAAGAGTTCATGCTAAGTTCAAACACCACCTGACCCAAAGGTCTGCTCTTACATTATACCCACACAATCAACGTCAATTTGTTCTGGAAAATGCAGTTTCACCTATGCGCTTATGGCGAGTGCTTTGATTCGACTGGTGTTTTGTAACAAAATCCTTTGGTTCAGCCAAAAGTTACAATGTGCTGTCATTTCTATGCAGAACGTTAACATTATCCAGGCGAATTTTTCTTCATACCAGGTACCTGCGAGAGCTCGTGGGCATCCAATCATAAACGTGCCATTCTAAAGATAAGAACATTAGACCAAGAATGTGATTATTGGAAGAGCACAGGTGAAAAACACTAGCTGTACAGATGGTTAAGAGAACCGTTGAGTTGAGCAGCTTTTTTTTGCGCAACTATGGAATGCTACTTGCAAAGAATGTAGTAGCTATCAACAGTTTAACATGACTAAAATATGCCTGTGCTTTGCAAACAACAAAAAACAAACAACCCATCATCGAGCCAGACGGTTGCCACGGTATCCTCCAAACACTTTCCGACCGACTATATTCCATATGGCAAATTGGCTTTCAAATTTCCAATTGCAACCACTTGCCCCCATTGTTTGGCGGATGTTGTGCCTCGACTGTGTTCTATCCGCCTAACGCAGAAGAACAAGGGATAACAAAATCGTGCTAATAAAAAAAACCCTCATCCTGTGTTGTTTATTTTCTTCCAAACATTTCCCACCTTAAGAAGAAAATTATTTAAAATTTAATTTTCTGTCGAGCAATTTATGTCACTTTTGTTTTTGTTCGTTTCGTTTCACTTTTTCGGTTTTGGGTCGAAGAAGCACCAGTCCCAGCAAGGTTTTGAATCCATCTTGTGTTGTGCTCTCACCTATCCCCAACGGGCTGGCTTGTCCGCACCGAAGAGCCCAAGCTAGAGACCTGGGAACGCAGAAAACTTTCCAATTCCAGTACCGTGATTTAGCGCGCGGCTAGTGAGCCACAAGCGTATATGCTGTGTTTATATGCGTGTAACTGAGTGTGTGAGTGTGGATGTACGTTCTGTATGTAGCGAAATCATACGGCGAGAACATAAATAATTTACGAATCTAGAGACTTTTCTAACACCTTTTGTGTTTTTGTACCAGTTTAGCCAGTTTCTTAGTTTGGCACCAATTTTTGATACCACCAACCACGGAGGCAGTGCGAGTATTTCAAGGCACACAAGCGTCATGAACTACTAACAAGGGAACGGTAAGGGATTTGCAACATGGATCTGTGCGAAAAGGTGGAGTTCAAATTCCAATTGGACACGCAACGGGGTATGCGTGATTCGGTGTTTTTCGGTTCATCTATGGGTGGATTCTATGATAAATTGTTCGCTTTGTAATAATGAATAAAGTATGTTTCTTGATGTATGCGCTTGTGTATAGGAGTGTGAAGATCACGAAAAATAGTGGCATAATTAATGCATTGCTGTTTGGCTTCACTTTAAAGTAAGGCCGATGAGAAAAGCTGTTCCTAATGTTTCACATTTCTGTTTAGAATGTTAAGTTACGTAAACATTTTATTTATTTCTGAATAAGTTTAAATTGTTTACATAAATCCCGCCGCATAAGCCAGCTTTCCATCGTCCGCCTCGAACTAAAAACAATTCTTCTGAGATTACAAATTCCCGTGCATTACATGTTGATTAGCCATAAGATAAAAAAAAAGTTTAATTCCCATACGTTCATCACCCCTTGGGTTGACGTACTGGGCTTTCTTGTGCAAAAGCAGCAAAAGCAACAAAAAAAACACACCAACTTGATAACGCAGGCTTTTGAATGACCGGCGAAAGGGCGGAAAAGTTTACTTGCCTCGTTGTGGTTTCCTTTTTGTTCATTTAGATTTATTATTATTAATGCGTTTCTTTTCACCTCTGCTGATGCTACACATATCTTACCGGCACCACCGTTCTAGTGTTGGTTGTTAAAAGTTGAAAAAACTAAGAATCCATTAAATGGGTCTATCGGCTCAGCAGGAACAAAAAATCGCCACACGTTTCTTTTGCGATTTCACGTGTGATATCATATAAATGCAAATTTCTTGCTTGATTTGCAAATAAGAGCATGCTCTGCTAGCTACGGATAGGCAGGGAGAGTTTACGAGATGAAACGGACCAAACTGCATGTTACAGCTACGCGAAATGCTGACGCATTAAACATGAAATAAAACATCCATGCTAGGCGTAGCAGAACTAGTGATTGCTTTCCGCATGTAGCAAGCAAATTGTTTAATATTTGCAGCTGCTATTGTTGCACTAGCGAGCGATAAAACTTTGCAGCCCTTCGAGTAACTAACTTATCTAACATCCTGCTCATCTGCCCTTCCGCTTGTGCGCCCTTTGGCTGTAAAATACTTAAAGGATGTACCAGCAAGTGTTTAAGTAGATACACACTTGCTTTATTTAATATCCACACCGTTTGTTTAATCGATGGAAAGCACTAATTACGTGATGATGCATGCATGGCAATGCTGGTGTGTTGCATTCACGCGAACGTTTCTCATCGTTCGTTGCCTGAAAGAATGTAATTTATGTAGTGTATTGAAATTAAAACGATTGATTTACCTGATGATGTGGTGGCCTATCCCAGTGTATCGAAAAGTATTGTTATGACCAAATAGTCTTTGTCGTTTGTGCTGTATCTATGTGAGAATCTGGGAAATTATTCAAAAATTCCAAATTATGGTTCCAAAAACCAGTTACTCGAAACCAGAAGGTTAAATACAGAAGAGTATTTATCTACCATCAGTAAATTCCATCAAACACTGCATTCATTCCTAACACAGTAGCTACCGCACCAGTGTTCATTTAAGCACGATTTTCCCCTAGCAGGAGAAGCACTTCCTACTGAAGGCTATTGCGCATGTTTGGCAAAAGGACGAAGCTCCGTTGTTTTGAACGTTCGTTTTGTTTGTTATTAAACCGGCATGACGACCATGGGACGAGCGAGCACACTTTGCGTACCGTGCACTTTTTTGTCGGTACACAACACGATCGGCTACGTTTCGGCACTCCGGTTCACCAGATCATGTGTTTTATCGTTACAAAAGCAACGGCATTAGACTACCTTCAAGCAGTTCTGCAAGCAGCATTGCCTTGGTCAGATCTCGGTGCGAGGCAGAACATCAGTTGAGAGCTTGTGATTTGTGGGTGGTAGTGTGCGCTGCATTCGATGGTTTGTGAACAAGACACGGTGACACTTTAACGCTAAGTGATTTATTTCCGGTAGTAGGTAGCCCACGTGGAACTGATGTTTTAATGGATTTAAGTGATTAGATTGTTGGTTTTTTGGGATTATCTGGGAGTTACTCTTAACCACATTGCTTTCGGTTATGTGCGATTTGTTTTCGGTCAAATATGAAACATTTTAGTCTAGCGATTCGTGCATATCGTATTATGTGCTGTGCTTCTTTAGCGAAATTTTCGTACATAATTAACCATGGTGTTCGCCAGAGAAAATAATTAGGACAACCTTCTTTTAACAGACTGAAATTAAATCCTACAGTTTCGCTTCTTCGTAATAAATGCCGTCAAAACCTTTTCCAATCTGCTTACATTTTGCATAAAAGAATTGCACCAGTATTCAACTGCGCGACTCGTATTCTTATAATGCGCTACCCTTCTCTCTTGGCTAGTCTTTTGATCCGTCGGACGGGCACTTCGGATCGGTCTCGTTGCACACACAGAACATCAATCAGAACCGGCTCGATATAAAGAAGGAAGAAATTAATTAGTTCACAATCACTATAATGAAGCCGTGCTTTCTTTCCCTTTCCTGTACTTAATTAGCCTTGGTGATGGCAAAGGGTAGGCACGAACAGAACCCGCAAGTCGGGGACAGAATCAAATTAACGCATATCGGAAAATATTTCTCGCCCGCGAAACCAAATGCTGGTATCCACACAATGGAATAGCAAGGAAATGAAACGACCAGCCATATAGACTAGCGCCCCCATCCGGACCGTCCCCTCAGTGGAGCCCGCACCGTCTCGCACCGGTCAGACGAATTTGTTAAGTGGACGAATTTATTCTCGACCAGTTTTTAGAACCGACCAAAAGCGCCCTGCAGCGAAGGCTGCTGCCCTCCGCCACGTAACAAAACGCGTTTAGTGGTCGCCGCACAAGTTACGGTAATGTTGGCGCCATTTGCGTGGCAAGTGCGTAAGTTCGTCAGTTCACCTCCGTGAGTGTTGTCGCGTGTGCGAGATGCATATATAGCCGCGGTAGCAACAGCTAGTTGCTGCGTGCGCTCTCTCCCAGTAGCCGGGGTGGGCGTTCGCAGTCCAACACATAGGAACAGTTTGAAAAGATTTAGTGAAGAGGGTAATAATGTAATAAATTTCGAAGGAAAGTACAATTTCGTGACAATCGGCAATAAAAACATTTCAAACAAAGGAAAACCAAAACAGTGTAAAGAGAACATACAAAAAAACAAACGCAAAAAGGAAAACTGTGCGATAAAAGGTGACGGTTCGCACAGACGAGGAAAAGAGAACCAAGTGGCATCAAGCCACAGTATCGTACACCATCTGGCCGTCGCCCCGGCGGCAGTGCTACCGTTGGTAGCAACCATGGAAGGCAGGTCTGGAATGCTATTTCTTCGCTATCAGTTTGGCAGGAAAGGCATCAACTAAAGAGAAAGTGAACGGCCAAGGTGAGGCCAGTGTCGACCGGCAGAGGAAGTAGTTGAGGGAGGGAAGGAATATTTACTATGCAAGGATAAAGTGAAGTGAGAAAATTCCGAGTGTTTTATTTTGCGTAGCCCGGCCATGCGCCCCCGCTCGACTGGTGGCTGGCCCCGTCGCACATTAAGCATCGAACCATTGGACAGGATATAACGACGAGAGAACTGTAGCGTATGTGCGCACAAAGGGGTTCCAACATGATTTCGGTCGCGTGAGTCAGTCGCAAGGCGTTAGTGTGTTCATTGTTGTGCCGGGCTTTGCAGTTCCTGCATTCCTGGCTGTGCAAACGACAGCTACAACTACGACGTTGACTGTAAACACCAGCCCATGAACCGTACTCCTCTGTTAACGTATATTCATGCGAAGTCGGGTCGATCGGATCGGTGGCTATCTAAATGTGTATACTTTCAAAAGCAAACTATTCCTCTACTCCTGATGCACCATGAGCGTCTAGATTGTGGAGGTGCTGGAATCACATACACACTCACATAAGCTGGAACCACACGGTGTCAGCTCAATTCGGTTAGTTTACCTGCTGGCCGACGGGTAGTGAGGTTGCAATACTACAAAAACCCATTGGTCTCTGTAGTGTGGCTGTAGGTTAGTGTACGTGTGAGTGTGTGTATGCATCTGCTAGTGTGTGAGTGTGAGAGATAGTGTGTAGCTTGGTCGGTCGGAACACCTCTCATTCGAACCAAACGTTTGTCTTGGATCACATGAGCTGAGAACTGGCTAGGATAATCACAGCTACATCTGATGGTACAAAACTGCACTGAGCTGCATCGAATTGCACATACCTCGGAGAACGACAGCGGTGGCGGTAACGCAACGATGGCCAGGATGACCACCATGCCACCTCAGCGAGTGAGAATGGAATTTCTTCACTGGTCCACGATAGCGCTGGTCATTGTGGCGTATGTACTGAATGCAACACACATCTTTGCCACTGCTCAGGGAGAACAAGGTAAGAACGTCGGATTCCATGAGAGCCACGGACACTTTCAGCTCAGTTTCATGCGAAAAGAGACGAAATGGTAATGGCTCAATGTCATGTTTCCCGTCATAAACATCCTTCCCTGACCCGATCCCCAGGATAACTGATTCCAGGAACGACTGATGTTTGTTGCGAGTAGCGGTGCATTGAAAGTTCATTTAAGCAGTTCAAAGAGGACGTAGGTGCCGACCGACCGAACGTTTGCATAGTTTCGACAACATTTTGAGCTTTTGTGCTGCCAACATGGCTCCACAGTAAACCTTATGTTGACATGTAGTGAGTTATCAGCACGACTCCTGGTATGGGGATTGTTGTTTGCGATCTTGCTAAAATGTTGGTGCTAAAATTGATTTAGTAAAACAATACAATACAATACATTCGTTAAATGTATGCTAAATATTATGCAATATTAATATTAATAAATATGGCACTTATTTAAGGAACTGATGATGATAAATGCCTGTTAATTACGGCAGGAGCTTCTACATTCGTATAAAAAATACCAGCAATTAGTGGATATACAAACATATAATTTTTATGTGTTGTGCATACATGCTTAATTTTACCGTTTAACGGTGTTTTTTACTATAAACCGTGAATTTTGTTCATCTTGTAGCGAAACTCTAACATATCTAGAAATCTATTCGTTATATTCTTTATATACACTTTTTTCTTTATTGGCTCCCATCCGTCGAGCTCTGGCTGTAGTTCCTTCACATCGATATTTTCGACAGCATGTCTTCACTGTCATACAATGCAGGCGTTGAAAGCAACGAGTAAAATATATGTGTGTTTATATATCTAGTACCTGCACGAAAGCTTCCCATTGTCTGATTTCTCATTCATTTGTTCTTAAATTTTCGTGTTTCCGAACTTCCCCAACGGGTGCACTTCCGTGCGACCGATTACATCTGCAGGCTCAAGAAGCAGAGGCAGCACCAAATACGGTAGCTGAAACACAGGTGCTAGAAGCACACGCAATATATTTCCGGTCTCCTGCAACGTTTGCAGGTATTAGACCAGCCAGCGGGAATGGGTTTCATATACTTTATATACACTTTACGTTACAGCCAACTTCTAAAACAAACTTTCCAGATGCTCGGTAGGCAGACGGCAGGTACATTATGCACTGATTCCCTATTGTTTCGCAGATGAAAATTTATTATTTCCTGCCCTCATTGTGGTTCACGAGGCAAATCAGGCAAGCATGGTCGAAAATGGTTCAACTCGAATTACAGTCCATGGTCTTACTAATGCAGGCTATGAATTTTCTTGCCATAGATGGGGGTACCACGGATCCAGTCAGTCACTCCATCGTTGATAGGGCAAAAATCACATTTTACACACCTCTACCGCGAAAAAAGAAAAATAATATACACTCATAAAATGAGCAAAAAATTGAATATATCAAAACCCACCTATCAAAATATTTCAATGATAACTTATGGATGAAAAGGTGCTGTATAACACAAATTATCCGTTACCATTATGATTGAACGAATCATTAATATTGAAATAAACTCATATTCAAAAAAAAGCATAGTCATACAATTTTATCAGAATACAATTCTTATAAAAATTGAAAAGTTGCAGCTTATAAAGAGCGCGCATTTTGTAATTAAGCATAGGCATAAAGGTCCAGAGCATAGATCTGCACCTTACAACCAAATGATCAATAGATAACACATCATTAAGCATCAAGCAAACGCATTAATAACACTTTATTATTTTCCAACCTATCAGCGTTTCAGCATTGCTCAAAGTATTAGACAACATTTGGCAGCTTTTGCACGAAGCCACCATAATTAAGATGACGATTGTTGGCGAAAGTGTGGCTTAGAATGCCAAGAAAGGTCTTCGCAAATGATTCCCACGCTTAGGTATTTGACGTCTTCACCAAAGCGTTGCTATTTTATTTAAACAACGTTGTTAAAACATGAAATTTGCCAGTTTTGGCATCACTGAATGGAAAGTACCGCATTTGCCTGCCTTACCTTGCTGGAAACCAGCAGTAGGTGTGGAGTCACATTCTTCGAATGGAGGAAACCCTGACACCCCCGTACGGTTTCTCGTGGTGGTCCTTCACGATAAACGGCCTAGTTACGGTTTTGGTTGCGGGTTTTCACGAAGAACAGAGCGGCGCGCACGAGTCGCTGTATAGTATGTGTGCGGTCTCCACTGCTTTCGGCATGGTTTCATTATTAATGATTAGCTGTTTGGTTATAATTTTCCTCTCCGAAAACCGCAGACTTTGGCTGAAATTGGTTGAGAAAGAGAAAATGCCAACAGTTTCCACATCACAGAACATAACATAAAACCCGATGTATGTAAAACCCGGCTTCCCTCTTGCTGCTGCCACAGTAGATTTCTTCTACGGTCGTCACGGATCCCCAGCACGGGGCTTTTCGGTCTTCATTTTTGTGGTTAACCCGGTGTCGAGCGTGAACAACCCGGAGAGTTCTAATAGCTCCCGCTGTGAACCTTTGCTGAGAAAAGAAGAAAAGCGAAATGGAAACGCTGATGGCGGCTAACGCGAGACCAGCAGACGACACTTTGGGAAAATGGGGAAAGGCGGTAGCGTTCACCACACCGGTGACGATGAGCATGAAAGGGAACCGACATTGCTTTAGTTGCTAATTAAATGAATGAAGGGATTTTGGTTTACCTTTTCAACAGGCTTGTAAATTTTATGATTTCCTTTCGATGCCTCCTCACACAAAACAGGCATGAGGTTAGAGAGTCAACAGGGAACAGTGTGTTGTTACCTCTTAATAATGATGTGTCTGTAATAGCACGGTGACCATTTCGACAAGATGTTGCTTAATGAGTACATTTCAGCTGCCACGTGCTTTCGAATTATTTTCAAGCTCTTCAAGTACTCAAATTTTCTTAATCCCAACCTTAGAACCTATCTTTTAATAAGTATTGCCCATTTTTAACTGGCTGGCTAGCTGTGATTCATCGTTTAACATGTTCTTACTTTGAACAATATCACAGATACAGCAATTTGGAATAGTTCTAGTACTCTAGACACCAAACAAATTTGCATCATTTTATAAGTGAACTAAGCACGAGAGCGATAAAATAAATGCAAAACAAGTTGATGAGACCGGAAAGTAAAACGAGTGAAATAAATTCATTGCTGCTTAGCTTAGCTGATCCGGACTATTGTGTAGCTATGGTGTGCTTCAGTTTAGAGTGTTATAAAGCACGCTCTGCTCCATGAACGATAAAGATCAGAATTGTAAAACATTGATATCAGCAGTACACGGTCACTATGAATAGCGAGACAAATAAAACCTGCTCCATTGCCACAACTCGTCCAATTTGTTTTTCAGTTTTGATGAGAATGAATGGGTACCGACGGTGAGGTGCGGCTGCTGACAGTAGTGTTGAGTACAGGGCTGAATGAAAAACAATGAATACATTAGCAAGAATGTTGTAAACAAGAGCTAAACAATTAAATTCCACTTTTACAACACTATTAAAATGGAATAATAATCAGAACGATTGTATAATTTATGACGGGGACTGAACGAACAAACGTTTCGTTTTCATATACAGTTCATTTTAATTACACGCCTTAAGCCTTTGTTTTCAGCATTTTTTGTTCTGTTTCTTTGTCTGTTTTTCGAGAAAAAATATAGTACTCTCTCTCTCTATATGTGTCTTTATATCTAATTTGAGAGTTTTCTATTTCTGTCTTTTTCTGCTCGTAGATGATGCAATAGAGGAAACTAACTCTTATATACTGGATAAAGGTAAGTACTACTAAACATATATTGGTAACTCTTTTTCACATGAGTCAAAACGATCATTGTATCGTTAAATAAAAAAGTTTAAATCATTCTGAATTACATAGAAAAACGTAAGTTAAAATGCAATTTTGGATCTGCTAGTAGCAGCTACTATAAAAAATGGTTAACGGACTCTTTTAAAAATGAGTCCTTGCATTCAATACCTCCGTCAAACCGCCTGTGCGAAGTGCACCTTGTGCAGATATTATAGCACAGTTCTCTTTTGGCAGAATCATTCCTCTATCCGGTAAAAGGCAACCACAGATTTTTGTTTTTTTTACCGCTTTATCCAAGCTCAATCAGGCGGGTGAAAAGAAAATTCATGCAAAAAAGTGAGCTGCTACCAATTGAGAAAAAGTGTCGATGTAAGAGTAACAAAGAAAGGTAGACAGAACACAGCAGAGTCAAAATGAGATAGAGTATGGTAGATAAAAGCAGGGTATCTAGAGGCTAATTGCGATCGAATTGCTTGCATTGAGGCACTGCTCTCATTTTTAGGAATAAGTGCTTCATGAATATAATATAGCAGTAGCGATGCATTATTCAGTGGCATTATGACAGTGCGGGGGGGTTAAATATTCATCATAATTAAAATTGGAAAATATCGTGTATCAGCTGATAGTGCGAGATGATAGCGCTTGCTACCTCGAAAACAAGCTTTCGAGCTTAGCGGGTAAAACCATAGAACGTGCGGATAGGACGCTGAAACTCCATCAGCGTTGGAAGGGCAAGATATTGAGCGCAAAACAATTGAAGAGCAGTACAGCATATGATCGAGACGAATTTAATTGATTCAATTTAACCAGGATAAATGCATACCGTTACAATCAATAATGAGAATCGAATTATGGATGCTGAAACGCATATTCCATTGTTCCATTTTTACAGTGTGGTTAATGGCAGTATTTTGTATGTTAAATTTATTTGTAAGATTAAATTGATGAGTAAAATGCAGAATTATTAAATTGTGTAACGGGACAGGTGTACCAAATTAATATCAAGAAACAATTTAAAAAGTTTCAATTCCACTCCATAACAAAATACACTCTAAAAAATGCATCCTTGCAGATTTACCGAAATTTGGAGAGCCAATTCAAAATCTCACTGTTCCAGTTGGTCGTGAAGCGGTACTGACATGTGTTATTAACAATCTGCAAACATACAAGGTAGGTATGAACATGGAAAGGTACCACATTGTACTTTCTGCAATCAGTGATTGGGTTACGATTTTACCTTTAAGGTGGCGTGGCTTCGGGTGGATACTCAAACAATATTGACAATTCAAACACATGTCATTACAAAAAATCACCGCATGACCATCGCTCACGTCGAGGGTCGCGCCTGGGTTTTGCGCATTCGCGACGTGAAGGAGTCGGACAAGGGATGGTACATGTGCCAGGTTAACACGGACCCAATGCGTAATCAGATTGGCTACCTTAATGTTGTAGGTAAGGATGCGTTGATAACGACTAGAAGATGCAGGCTATCGTGGAGCCTGCTCATCGGATCTGTCACTCGTATGGGGTGAATTAATGCGATTTAATTGTCGCTGCTCTTGTTGGCTTATGCTAATGATCATCTCCGTCCCTTGCACGCTTCGAAACGCTCATAAAAATATCAATATAATCCCAACAGTTCCACCCAACATACTGGACTATCCCACCAGCACCGATATGGTCGTGCGCGAGGGAAGCAATGTAACATTGAAATGTGCCGCTTCCGGTTCGCCAACTCCTTCCATCATTTGGCGACGGGAAGGCAATGAGCCCATCAGTGCCGGAGGTAGGACAGGGGTTTATTGGGTTGTTATGAGTTTTTTTTCCTTTGTTTTGTTTGGTATTTTGTCATTGTTGATACACTTTGGTGCTTTATTTGGTTTCTGTCGACCATTAAACTATCATGCATATATAAAGTGCATCGGGCTGGCAAACTACAACCAAATTGTTTCATTATTATTCCACCCGACGCCATTTAATACAGCTACCAGCCTGAACAGCTCCACCTTTTCCATTTCGCGAGTTAATCGACTACACATGGGGGCATATTTGTGCATCGCGTCGAATGGTATCCCACCGTCGGTCAGCAAACGCGTCATGTTGATTGTCCATTGTAAGTACCACCCATGGTTTTTATGCTGTTTTATATACTACAATAAAGACCGCTAAATCCAACTGATGATAGCAGTCCAGTGCTTTCATGTGCAATTCTTTTTTTGTGATTTCGGGTATGCGCCAGCTTTTTTGGCTTACATGAAATTCTATTTAAATATAGGTTGTGAATAAAGTATCCTTATACAAAATTATTGATAAAAGTTTAATATAAGTACAATTCACCCAACTATTTGCTCGTGAACATTTATTCCTACTAAATTCTCCTTCATCAAAGACAATTGCTTGTTATATTCTCTTCAACATAATTTTTCGTATTAAAGTCACCAAGAATTATCTGGACACATTCTTCTCCATCCAATGTTTATCATCATCCTTAATTATAAATGGTATCTTAACCATGTTGCAACGCAATAAAACATGAATGAATCCTAGAAGCTTGCTCATTTGGAATAATTAGTCCTCTTCATAAAGGCCAAATATAATTAGCAATAATATTATAACACCCCTCTTGCACCTTTTTTCAACCTTAAGTTCCGCCAATGATATGGATTCAAGATCAGCTTGTTGGCGCCGCCCTGGGACAGCGTTTGACTCTCGAGTGTCAATCGGAAGCTTACCCACGCTCCATCAATTATTGGATGAAGAATGACACCATCATAACGCAAGGTAAGGGCGCACCACGATTGTAGTCTTGTCTTTATACAGCATCTATTGATGAGTATAGATAAAAATATGGTTCAAAAGCATCAAAATCCGCTTGCACAGCAGGTTCAGCACGAATAACCCGGGACAGAATGATGTTTGTCCCTTATCAACCAGGTACTGCGACCGGTTGCAGAATTGTTCATCATTAATATCTTCCTCTTCACTGCCAAGGAAACTGGCTGACTTTTGGTTGACGGCTGGTAGATATTTCGTTGAACCAATTCCACGCCCTACCCTAGCCCTCCCAGGCGTACCGGTCCTACCCGCACCTAGGCTGCCCACTCTGCTTGTATGCATGTTTACGTGGCGAACCGTTTGCATGAACGTGGTTTTGGTCTTTTTTTTTTGTTGGAGAATAACCACTGTCGACCAAGCAGAACGAAACAACACCCAACGGATGGAAATAATAAACAAGGAAAAATCTGATAACGAGGAAAAATTGTGTCACAATCATCATCTTGTTATTCAATCAATGTAAGGACATGCGACGGACAATGGCAATGGGAAGGAATCTACAAAAAAGGAAAAAAAATTGAGACGTTTTTCGAAGAAAAGTAAGGATGAACCAGTCGTACTTGGAGTTGTTGGTTACCGTGTTTAAGGGTAGTACAGACTCCCGATCCAAACAACGGTGAGAGGAATGATAAGGGCCCATGTCAACGAATTCATTATGCTACACAACAGTTTGGCAACCTTCTGCGTGAAAAAGCAAAACATAGCATTCAGATCCCTCGTTTCGTTCCGAGACACCAAGGGCAAGATTTATGAGAATGATCTTCAGTTGATTTACAACGACGATGAGAAAGCCCTCGAACACTAACATCCAAATACCAACAAACTGTTAAGACATGCTTTCAACAAATATCATCCACGATTCGTTTGTACTAATTCGAGTTCTTCTACATTTATTGTACTTAACTTGATTTTGTAAGACATATTCCAATTTATGTTTACTACTATGGATATTAAAGAGCTATGAATGAAAATTAAAAAAAAAACTCCACCTATTTGAATAAACATGAGTTCAAACAAACAATTAATATAAACATGATCAATGAACCATCAATAACGAAAGATGTAATATTATTTCGACAGGAAAACACTTTGAGCCGTCAATAAAGGAAATCAATAGCTACAAGGTGGTGATGAAGCTGACAATTAAAGATATTAACATCGCCGACTTTGGAACATACAAATGTGTTGTAAAAAACTCGCTCGGCGAAACGGATGGCTCGATCAAGGTCTATCGTAAGTGTTGCAAACTAACGTAGCCGATGTATCTGCGATTTCTCACATTTATATAATTTTATGCAGACATTCCTTCTACTACTACAATAGCCACAAGTCCTCCTGCTACCACGACAGTTGCAACTACCACAGAAACAGTGTTTCGGAAAAATTGTTAGTATTAGCTACACGATTGCACCATGCACGATAGAACACGTAAACGAGTTTTCCATGTTTTGCAGATAAAAACAAAATCTATCGCCCGCCGCTGGATGACTATTCTTCATCGTCCAACAAAATCATAGGAATAGGAGACAGTTCTGAGACATGGAATATCGACGGAACAATTGAGAAAGGTAATTGCGGAACTGTAACTGACCGTAAAACTCATGCTTGTTCAGATGAATGCATAAGACTATTTTTGTTTTTTTTTTTTCGACAGATCGTGACCACCGATACAGAGATAATGGAGCCAGTTTCACCGAGGATCAACGGGAAAAGGAAGCGTTTGTGGATACTGAAGGAAATTCACGAGCTTGTTCACATGGCTGGTCTACTGGATATATTCTGTTAGTTGCCGTCTCTTTCATTATTGTTCTTTCTGTAATCAGGTGCAGGTGATTTCTGTATTAGATTAACTCGCTACAACATGAGATTAATTCAAGTAACGCAACAATTACGCATCAACATTACTTAATCTTAGATAAATTATAAGACTTGAGTGACATAGAAATCAGGCCAAACACGGTTAGCAAAAGAATACAACGTGCGTTGAAAATTGCAGGAGCACTGTACATGTAAATTTCTCTGCGAATAGCAAACAAATAAATGAACAGACGATTCAAAATCGAGCATGATGCTTGAAAGAGCAATGTTAAAACTGACAATGTAATAAAGTTTTTATATTAAAAATGAAATGAAATTAAGACAATCTTTTACTTTCTACTGCTTTCAACAAAACATCCGACATCTTCTACTCGCATCAAATGCCAACACTGTTCCAATTGTATAAACCGACGGACGTCACACCAGTAACTTGGTTTAACAATACTTTAATGCTCGTACAATCGTTCTTACCGTTTCATTTTGTGAGCTTATCTATTTGGGTGAAAAAATTAATCTCGAAAATGGTTTGTTTACGTGTTTCTTTTCAGTTTCAAACGTTTCCTGCGAACACAACTGTCCGCCAAATGACACTTTACCGCACCTTACACCGTTTTCCCTTTTTTCGCTTGCTTTCGGTTTGTTTCCGCGGTTGCCTTCAACAGCTGGACTTCGAGGCATCGTCTAGTTGTTGTTGATGTTTCCATAGGATCGTTCCTTTAGCTTCACCACAAATTGTGGCCAATTTGTTTCACTTCAGTGATTTAATTATTCATGTTGGTTGGGCCTGCTCAGGAATAATGCTTAGGCTCGGGCTACCGTTAAGACAAGCCTGTTGTGCTATCAAAGAATGCGCACTGCTCCGAGAGAGAGAGAGAGAGAGAGAGAGAGAGAGAGAGAGAGAGAGAGAGAGGCGATAAATGTACTACCAAGGAAAGCTGAAACGTGAGCAATTGGAAATACTTGACTTTGATAGTTGATTGAATTAAATAAGTATAGTTTTCGTTGGAGGTCTATTGCTGCAGGCGCGAATGTTTCACAGCTACTTCTCATTGTTTGGTTACTTCTCAGTACACCTACAAATGTAATTAATATACTTGAAATATGAGCTGCTCGCACGAACAATTTTACAGTAATTTTGCTGCTTTTACGTCAGCGTGTGTCTGATTGAATTAATTGTTTTGCAATTGTAGGGTTTACAGTAAAGTATAAATATATCCAATAATGCAAAAAATATAAACACAATTTGCAGATTACACGTCTGTTAGCTCTTTGTATTGAACGGAATCGTTTTAATTTGTCTCCCAAAACATCTTAATATTCTTATGTAATTAAAAGAAAAGTTGGGCTTCTACAATTCGCTGAACATGTCTATATAATGCTCGAAAACCCTGTATATTATTATTATATTTATACATGTTGTTTTACTTTATTTTAACTTGCTTCAAGAGGGCCATACGGCCTGTTAAATTTAACTAATAAAATATATCAAATATCAAATATGTCCTAGTTTGGTTTTTGTTATCGTTTAAAACTCTTAAATTCAAGTCAACCGCTCAACCCGTTTCAATACAACATTACAATTGTTGCTCGACGGTAGGTCCAAACAACTATACAAACAACAACTTTTTCATCTGTGATCGTCATATGACGAGATTGAAATTTTATTTCTTAAATGTATTCTTTTCATTTAAATTGACATAAGCTTTAAAAAGGTGCAAAAGACCCTGTAATGTAAGGGCAATACTTTAAAAAGCGTATATTTGCTTTTAATGCTAATCGGCCACACGCACATGAAATAGTTTGGTCGTGGGAATGAACGATACGATTGTTGGAGTAGAACTAATCTAATGCGGTCTAACGTACTGCATAATGTTCGTTTTCAGAGCCGTCTTTTTGCAATGTTCGTGGTTATTTGCTATAAACCGCTAATGGAGTTCTCTCGTCTATGATAAATGAAAAGTAATTCTAACATTCCTAGCTGAAACGTGCACTAAGAATCATTTTAAATGTGCCACTTGTGAATGATCTATTTGGCTCTCGCTTTTTATCGCAAGCTTAAAATTGCAATACAATACTAGCATGCCTTTGTATTTCCAAAAGTACGCTTTGAGTATTTGTTAACATGTTTACCTCCAAAATACCTGCAGCTGATGATAGGGGAAGATGTATCATACATTAAATTGCTTTCTTTTCGAATGCTTCGATGTTGCAGGAGAAAAATCAGATGTGTTTATTCAATTTTCATTACATATTTTCACCACCGTTTTGCCGATTGTCATCGTTTAGCACCAAATTTCGTTCCGCCAGACAAGCGGCAATCGCTAATAAGCCAGGCAACGTAAATTGTAGTGAAAACGCACCAGAAAGACCATAATTTTAATTAACAAGCATTTTGTCGCGATGCTAAAGAGAGTGTAAAAAATATGGATGCCAGTTCTCATGCCGTCTGGGAGGGCGCATTCCAGATTTAGGGTAGGAATGGAGAAAGCATCAGGGCAGTCAAACAGAAGAAGAGTCAGGTGTGCGCAGGAACGCACGCGGTGCCTGTTATCTTGTTTACATTCCACTTTTGCTCGCTGCCCAGAAGGCTGGCTAACGTGCAAAACGGCTAGATGGCTGTGTAATGAAAATCCTGACATTTTTCAACACCTACAACAATATCACTTCCGCTCCGTTAACCCGCCGTTCCGTGCAGCGCCTTGCCTCGGCGTGCGAAGGCTAGCCGCGAGATCAAGAAAAAGTAATTACCATAATAAAAAAGAAAATTATTACCTTTCGCGGATGCACGAGCGTTCGTCGGTCCGACGTGGTAATTGAAGCCATTGCTGCTATCACCATAAATTCTAGTGGGCTCACTCCCCTCATCTTAGGCGAAAAAAACCTTGGCCATGGAATCGCGTTCTAGGTGCGTTTGAAAGTACGGGAGCATTCGGTAAAGCGATAACCAGGAGTTTAAGAATTTAATGACGGTGCCATTAGGAGGGTTTTACCGTTCGAAAGACCATCGTTCAATTTGTAAGCTCATTCGAAGACGTTCGATATTTTTGCTTGAACGTAATAGTTGCCTACTGTCTTTTGATATGGCATTTAAATGGCCAATACTTCATATTTTTAGGTCCCTTCTTTTATTCCTTTGATTGCACTGAATGTGAGGTTAAAAAACATAAATATTTGAAAACAAGAGTTTTAACATAATAGGTAAAACAGATCTTTAGAGAACATTGCACAAGTTGAAGATAGTTTCACATGCTAAAGATATACCCCTTGAGGAGTATATTACAAAGTAATGTACTTAAGTAATGCGGAGGTCGCGTGGTACAGACTCCCGACAGGCATCGTGTGTTTAAGGCTCGCATAGACCATCCCTCCGTAGCAAGTACTGACAACCCGGCTGCGTACTATTAATAACTAATACATCTCATAAGTCTACCTGGCCGCAGTCCGCGTAGGTCGTGATGCCAAAAAGAAAAGGAAAATATGCTTGAGGAATAAATTGTTTTTAAAAGAATTTTCATTTTCTCACATTGAAAAACAAAACCAAATGACAATATTGAAACAAATTATACCCAATACCCTTTGCTGATAAAGCTGCTTATCCCAGGCGAAAGATTATTACATTTTGTTCCTGATGTACGCTAATTGCGGATGATAATGTACGGATTGCAAAGAAACCGCTTTCAAATTTCGAATATTAAGGTTTGCTGCCAACATATATTTACTTTTTGTGTAGTATTACATGAAGTTGGTTGCAACAGTTATACTACTTCCTTATCTTACCTTTTTATCGTTTTTGAACAATTGACTGTGTATTTTTGTTGTATGATTGACCAGTCTGCAAATATCAGTAATTGCATATGTCAGAAAATACTGCACATTCTTTTTGTTATGAAGATTAATACTTTTATTATTAATACAAATCATCGTAATCGTAGTCACTATTCTAGAAATATAAATATGTTCAACTTTTAAAAATGTTTTCTGTTTTGATCTTGAATACATTTTACTCTATTTTGTATTTATATTATACTTAATCATTTATTTGTGTTAGTGAATCTCCTCCCCCCCCCTTCCCATTTGCTTTCATTCTACACAGTTAGAACAGAGGAAACCACTTTCTTCGGAATTTCGAACCCGATCCTTAACCACTAATAATCGGGCACTAATGATAATGATTTTATTGCCTAAGATATCTCCAACTTAGCCCGATTGCAAGCGTTGAACGCTCTGGATGAGGGTTCGCTCAAATTTTAATTAAGGATGACCACACGAAAAACACCTAGACCCAAGGGCATATTGTGCTTTCCGTCCCGGATCGATGTAGCAAAAGTGTGAAGTGCGAAAGTTGCCCACCATCGACGAAACATGCTCATGTTTAAAAGATCTTTTAATGATTTTATGTTACCCAACAGGTTCTACGTTCGAGCTTCAACGGTTTTGCTTCCTTCAACTGCCTCTGCTCCTGACCTGAAAGCCTCTGGCCAGCTTCTGCAAGCCGATATAGAAACCCACTTTTACCTGGCACGTAGAATACGGAACTTTTTCCTCTCTCCTTGGTATGCTAGAGAAAGAAGAATGAAGGAAAAACTTCCCCATCTTGCCTTCATTGTAGGAGGTACACACATAATTTACGAAAACTATTTCACCTTACCGCTAGCCACCTAGAGGGTCAAAGTTTTAGGCTACTAAAAAGCACTGCAGCCAACTGGACCTAGGGAAAGCATAGGACGTATGGTGTTGGTTAAAAACAGGTACTGAATGTGGAAAATACACGGGGAAAACCCCGAAATGCCTTTTTATTTGGTATTTAGTTAAGAATTCATTCCGATAAAGTTTTGATTTATGCATCAAATTTTATTTCCTTTCTGTGTATTTAATTTACCTTCTATTTTTTACCGTATGTGTAAAGAGGTCATTCTCTTACAACACCTTATCGTGTATGATTATTTTGAATTTCCGTGTTTTTATCAGCATATATCAAAAGTAATAAAAATATATATCAACATGATGTATGATCTTTTACTTCAGGAAATTGTTATCACAACTATTTATTGTCAATTTTACTTGCATTCATATGAAAGTGTTGTTTTTCTCTGCATATTTCTCTTAATTATAATTCTGCTAAATCGGCTCTTAGCTACGAATTTTGCTTTAAAATATAACGTTTTTTAAATTATTCTATGGTATAACGGACCATTTTTCTCAACATATCAGACACAATATAGCAATTGTGCACAAACGGCAGGTTAATTCGAAAAGGTTTGTAATTATCGTTTTGCTCACCATAACTTTTGAGATTAAATCAAAACTAAAACCTCCTTTAAATTTGAATAACAACTGGCAAAGCTCATTAGATATACCCACCTCTACTAAATCCTAAATACTGTTTCATATTCATTGGCTCGAATGTGGAAAGCATCAACCATGGTCTACGTTGCAATATTTAAAGTTATCCTTGGTGCAATCGAGCATTACAGAATCTGAACCCTACTTTTGAACATTTACCACTCAAAAGTTGTTTCAAATTTATCTCAGTTGTTGTAGATTGGATCAAGTGTGTTTGAACTGAAAAAAATGTTGCATCGGCTAGAGATGACAAAGTTTGGGCCAAACAATCAGTGTCTCTTGTTTCCGACCAGAGTACAGCACTTGGTAATGGGCATCTAACCTTTGGATAAAATTGATCGCCATATAAACAACATTTTCATGCACGGATATTTACACACAGATCAAGCATAGAACTGCGACTGTTAAACACAGTAAGTCGATAACAATACAGCATTATGGAGCGTATTTATTTTGTTAGTTTGTTACAAGTTTCGTCCTGTTTTGATAACATACAATTTAACGCATCAGGCCCTTAACGAATTTGTGATATAAAATTACGAGGGTGAAGAATATGTAAAGAAAAGAAGTTTATTTTCACAATAGACGCTCTAGCTGAAAACTTTGCAAGCAAGCCCTTCAAAATCACACCTTTTCCTTTGGAATGCGTATTTTATGTCTTCCTGTTTTCACCGTATACTGCAACGGAAAAGTTGCAGTTGGTTGTGTTATAGGTAATCTGAACGATGTAATTTAAGTTGATTGAAGCGTTTTGAAAGCTTTTAAAGATGTGCACGAGAAAACCTCGATTTCTTTTTTGGTAATACATTTAAAATTTGATTAAAAATAATTTTAAATTAAAGTATTTTCTAAAATAAATAGTACACGATAGTACATGATTTATTTCTTATTCAAGAGGAACGGTCCGAAGAATGGTACATGATCTAAAAACTTATTTAATGTTTTAAAAAGTAAATGTAAATGTAATAAAAAAAAAGAAAACTGCTTCATCGCACATATATTGTCTTTTTGATCTTATCCCTGGATGTTTACAATCTAGGCATGCCTGTTTTTCAAAAGAAGCTGTTGTGTTTATAATTCGATGAATAGTCAACTCCAAAATAAATGGTAAAAGTATCTCAAAATTAATTCTTAAAATTACAATGATATGATTCATATGATATCCGATTACAATTTAAGAGTTATGTCTCATTAAATCAAATTCAATCATCGTTTTAAAACTCTAATTTATTCCTGCTTCTATAAATTTATTCAGCCTATATTTGGAACAAGGCTAATTGTAAATCCAATTGTTTAGAATGCGAGGGTTTTCGCTGAGTAGATTCGATTGAGTAGGTAATTCCCTCTTTTGTACTGTGCAAAGAATGAGTGATGCTACAGTGTGATTTCATAGTATAAAATCGCCCCATTCGAGGCTTGCTGGACTAAAATCAAATGGGTTTTACACGTTAAATAAGTGTATACGTTAAAATTTCTGGGAACGAATTGCAAATGTTTGCTCTAAATGATGAACGCTATTACCTCATAATAAATATCTAAATATAGATATTTAAAGTATCGTATACGCATGACAGCAGGTGAAACGCAGGAGTAATGGTACCATAAAAAAGATAATGTTTTCCACTGATAAAATGTGAATTAACTTTTAAATAAACCTCAATTGTTTCTTTTATGTTTAAAATGAAATGGTATAAAATCATCGAAAGACTCTGGATCAGTTGAACTATGCATTACTTGTACAATCTTCATATATTTTAAGAGATGGCCCTCCAATATAAATTTCTTTCCAGTTTTCTAAAAAGTAAACGCTACTGCTATGTGTATACAATGGTTTCAAGAAATTCTGTAAAAAAAAACTTTTCAAATTAAGAGTCATGTTGTCATGAACATCGACATTATCACTTTCACTTCACGAAACGAAGCATTTCATTGTATATTAATCTTTTTTCCTAGCATGAATGAAATCAACAGACCCGGTAACGCGAATCAGTCAGTCTCGGTCGAAAAGTATTTCAATCAAAAATTTGTCTCTTAAAAGGAAACCGGAAGAAAGTCGTCATGCTAATGACTAAAGAGATGAAACTCCTCAGGTAGTTGAAGATGACGAATCCCGAGCCAAATTCATTGACAGACGCTGAGCTTTCAACAAGGATGGAAAAAAGGGTTGAGGTGGTACCATACTTTAAACTGTTTGTATGTGTCTTATTCCTTCGCCGAAGAAAGTATTGGAAAAGTTTAATGTCGATGAACATAGGCAAAAGAAAATCGTACACACACACACAACTTCATGAAGGATATTTTTCCGGCTGCTAGATATTTAGCAATAAGATATCTTTTTGAAAGAAAGTGAAACTTTGTGCCTATTTAATAGGCTGAAGGGCGTTCAAGCGACGATTATACAGTTACTTAGTCAATGTCGAAAAAAAAAAAAGAATAAATAGATTTCACAAACAACAAGGCTTGCTCCACGTGGAGGAATCTGTGGCATTTCAATGAAGTTGTGTTAGTTGACAATCGAAATCATTCCTAATCGGAACTCCTCATGCTAGGTGTGAAGTACCCAAGCATCCTCTTTTCAGAAGAAGAAAAATCGTCAAGACGGCGTATTCGGAAAAGGTAAATTCACATACCATTTCGGCCTGTATTTGGTAGCAAGTAACAACGATGGTTGCCCTGATAATTGTGCAAGCGTTAACGTGTTTGACTGTGGAGGGTGCCCCCTTAAATAAAGTAAAATTTTGGATGAAGCCTGAAGGAAGGATAGAGGAAGCCGGAAAAGATTTTACTGGGGAGTGTGATACAGTCGTAAAGCTCACTAGCCCAGAAAACTCCTGGAACGGTGCAGAATCTGACTACCTTCCTACTCATTTCTGCATACGTGCCATGGTCTGGTTGTATGAGCTGCGGAGCATTGATGTTGTTACTAACACTGCTATTGCTATGCAACCGTATGAGTGGTGAAGTGAAAAAAATAATGTTTTGATTCGATTAAAACGATAAGGTAGAATAATATCCACGGCCACGCTGCTGAGGCAAATCATGAATCATGGAGACCACTGCAAAAAGGCTCTACCCACCCCCCAACCATACGACCGACCGATTTCGAAGCATATCACGTTTCCCGATTTTCGGTTGATTCAAATTTAATCCGGTTATGCCCGGGATCCGGTTGATGATCTGTTTGACGATCAAGCAAGGGGAAGAGAAATGGGTATAAATGAAAGTTTGCCGAGGGAGTAGATTTGAAGCTGAAATGCAAAAGGCAAACGCAAAGCGAGCATAAAATAACAGCAAACCTCATCCTTACTTTGCGTGAGTAAATTTTATATTCACGGACAGTGCACGAATGTTTTGATACGCAGCTCGTGAAAAGTGGAAAATAATGGTTACGCAGCGGTGAGTGTGAAAAAATCTACAGCTTATTCGATTGTATCAATGACTCGACATTTTTTGTACTGTTGGTCTTCAATCCAACAAGTACAAATATTGTAACATTAGTTCGCACCCAGAAAATCCTACCATGTAAACAACATTTCCATGCTACTAAATCAATAAAACCCCGTATATTTTAAAATACACCATATACTTTAGTATGGATCGAACTTTGATTGTTAAAATATGGATAGATAAAACAAAAACAAAAAATATTGTTAACGCCGGGCTACATTGACCGTACTCCGTAGTGTAATTTTGATTTTCACTAGCGCATCTGGCGGCGGCTGGTGGAAGCTTTTTTTGGTCGTCGAGGGAATGGTCATGCCGGATCTCAAATTTAAGTTGTTTTTCATCATTTTTTGATGCGAAAATGGCTAAAATACTTGCACAACATATTTATCTATCAATTGCACAGCTTTTCCACACCAGTTAAAGTAAAAAACATGGAAAAATAACGTATTTTCTGGAGCGGCTTCAAGTTGTTTGGCAAAATGCTTCGGTCAACTGCCGCCAGATGCGCTAGTGAAAATCAAAATTACGCTAGCGAGTACGATCAATGTACCCCGGCCTTTAGAATTACATAGACTAAAATCTCACTAAAATTACATAAACAGATAACTTCCTCTAGAAATTAAGCACTGTTTTCATATTTGAGTTGACACCATCACGATGAATTTCACAAATAAGAACAATTGAAACCAATCTCTCCAAATGAAGATAAATGACAATGACGGGTAAAATAACATTTCAAACGTAAACACAGCCCTGAATTCTATCTGATTCATTTGAGATTTCTGATGAGTGTGACTGATTTGGACAACTTTATGCTAAATTGTGTACGATGCTACCAAAACAAACGAGGATGGTTTCCACCATCTGATTACAGAGTGCCTGGTGAGTACCGCGGTTTAGTTTCGCGCTTGCATCTTAATCTGCATGGAAAATAAATACACAGCCGATGAAACTGCGTATCAATTTAGAAACGCAGATAAAAAAAGCATTCATTTTTCTTTCCAATACTAAATAAACCTATTTTTATATATTCCTTTTGAATTTTTTTTATACTCCGTACAAATCAAAGTATTTAAGCTAGTTGCGAAATTTTTTGCCAATTTTTTGCCAATTGTAACTAACAATTGCCAATGTGTGATACTAACACGGCCGAACCGCTTTATAGGGCGAAAATAAAAACAAAACCAACGAAAATAAAACACGCTCAGGCAAATTGTACCAATACAAATTCACCATTCAACTGCTCAAAAGCATACGCATTAATGGATGTGCTCGAAAAGAAAGCGATGCACGTTTGCGTCCAAAAGTGAAACCTTCGAAATCCTTCGGAGAAATTGAATTTCCTTTCGAAAACATATTTCTTGCTACCCTTTCTCCTTTCCGCTTCCCACGAGCTCAAACCGGTACAGCTAAAAGCCAACACAAGCGACGTGAGCTACCGAAGGCAGCCATCGAGGCAATTTAAGAGCGATGCAGTTTAGTTCTGCACGTTCCACTCCGCCACCCACGTTGGAATCCATGACTCTTGGAAAAGATTTCCATACCCTCTTTGAGCATCAAGTGAGAGGATAGTGTACCGAGCGCCCTATGTGAAGCCGGCCGTTAGCTTTACCCTTAAAACCATGGAAATATAAAATAATATCTTAAAGGCCGGGCTACATTGATCGTACTCCGTAGTGTAATTTTTATTTTCACTAGCGCATCTGGCGACGAGCAGCGCAAGCTAGATGTCGGTATAATTTATGTGTCAAAATTATTCATACTTGGTGTCTCATCAAGTTTCGAGCAGGCTACTTGTATGCCGTTTGAAATGTTTATAAACGTCCATAAATTGCAACAAAATAGGCCGTTAATTGTTGTTGGTGGATAAATCGTCATTCATACAAAGCGCTAGGCAACATTTTTCCCCATCTTCCAACATCTTTCCATCATTGGGTAAAATTATAGCCTCCTCGACCCAAAACACTTTTTGACAGATAAATTATACCAGCCTCTAGCTTCGACCCGCCGCCGCTAGATGGCGTACGCGTTCACAAAAATTACACTCAGGAGTACGATCAATGTAGCCCGGCCTTAACATATGGGACGCCACGTTGTCTATTCAATACACAAGCATCTCTACGTATTATTCTGCATATTGCCCCGATTGTCGTATGGAAATATCACAAAGCGGCAGGAGCACGAGAAACAACCAGAATGGAGAAAAATGGATGTCTTAAGTCAGAAACATGTTCCATTTTTGCCCTTTTTCGTATGTTGTGACGATTGAGAAAGGTCCACATACACATATATAAAAAAAGATACCCTGACACCTCCGATTGAAATAGTTAAGCATACAGCGACAAATCGACGTCGGCTAGCACAGCTCTCCACAGCCTGTTCCACCAGAAAACCTGGTTCCTACTCACGCGCCGAATGGTTGGTTTCAAAAGAACCACATCCACCTATCTTCCGTAAATGCATCCCAGAGAGCGGCTCCACTATTTGGCAGCTCGAGGAGAAATGAATGGAAAATTGAATAAAATTCAAATTTACAGTGAAAATATTTTTCCCGTACTGGGTGTCCCGATTTCCGAAGAGTGGCCAAGCTCAGAAAACGCAAGCAATGGTTCTAGTCGCTTCCGTTTCCGTCATCACGACACAGCTGATATGCGTGTCTATAGTTTTATTTTGTTTCGTTTATATACATACCACGCTAGCAGTCAAAATGTTGCGCCAGTTTTGTGTGCATGCTTCAAAAGGCACACAGGCACAATTCCATATTTTGCTAACAGCTTCACTAGCTTCACCACTTTACCGTCATTATGATATTTGTAGCTCGTGATTTCTTTCTTCGTTTTCATGCATTTTACATTCACTGTTTCGTTGGGGAAGCTATCTTCATCGACGCATGGTTGACATCCTTGAGTTTGTTTCCTTTTCCCATGCTAAACCTGTGATTCTTCTCACGGTATTCGAAACCAAAAGCGTATCATCGTATTTCAATCCACAAAAAAAAAAAAAACACTTTTCCAATAGGGTTCAATAAAAATAAGTGCGATGCGTTAAACATCGGAAATTGTAGTTGAAAAAAACCACACGTGCAAAAAACCATTCACCACTACGACCACAATAGTGCCCCTCGATGACATTCTTGCGAGGTGGGAATAAAAAGAGCTTGTGGAAAAAAACACTTATACAGCTTTTTATTAGGACTATTATGATGTACACAGCCTCTTTGCCGCATCGAAACTTTAAACGATAAATCTTTCACGCTTCTTGGGAAATTAAAAAGCTACTTATGTATTTTGTTCAATTTATCATTGATTGTAAGCAACTTTTTCTAACGAGCATCGGTTTCATTGTTAAAACTTATCCTTTTTTTCGCATTGCTTTCCGCAAACACAGAGGAGAACACTTTTTAAGAAAGTCAAAAAACGCCTTTCAATGGTATATGCTTCCTTTCAGCTCACCACAGGAATTGGTCGCACTTGTCGCCAACGTGTCGCATTGCAATTCAATTATGTAAAGCACTTTCTGCATTTCTTATGCTCGGTTTGTTTATATCTTTTTGCTATCTCGTGCCTATGGCATTTAAGTGCGGCTTCCGGATACTCATCGACAGGGTATAAGCCGCAATCCGTATGCCTACTAGACGGAACATCTCGTCTGCTTTCTGCAATGAGACCATGAGCTCTAAATGTACTTTTCTGTGCTGGTGGTAATAGCGACAAGGACGTACATAAAAAACTAGAGCCACACAAAAAAACTAACTTTACACTCAAGTATGTCATCAATCAGTGTTGAATATAACGGCGAAGAATAAAGTGAATGGGTGAGTTGGAGGTCATGCTGCCGGCTTGGTAATACTACGAGTTGATGTAATTTAGCGCTCCTCGTAGCTGCTACAATCGTTCAAATAGGTAGTTAGCTCGAAAACGATTTTTCATCTATTATGTGCGGGATGTTCGATAGACTTTTAGGTCGTAGCCAACGATGGTGGTTGCATATTCGCATCCATACCGCAATGGGGAGAAATTTTGCACATATTGCAATGACACTAATTGTTGAAACATGTCCAAACTATCTTTTGTATTCTCTCACTACTTTCATTATATTACATCCTGAACGTTCGAAAGGTCAAGTCTTTTACGTAATGAGCTACAGATTCTCAGAAAAAAAATCCCTTTTGATTCATTACCATACAGCTATGAACAGGTATATATTATCATTAAAAAAATTAACTAATTGCTCCCTAATCGCAGGGAGTTGAGGAATCCCTCCTTATCAAACTAATTTAAATGCCGTTAAAAAAGTGCCTGTAATGTAAAAACCATACTGTGCTAGAAAAAATCACTTCTCTGCTAGCTGAAATTTGTCACGCTCTACTGTCGATAGCTGGAATCGGGTGGAGAGTAATAACGAAGAACATATGATGAATAAAAATGAGCAGACTATGCGACGATCTCCGCTCATCCTTTGTCCTTCTATGTGAGTAAAAAATGAACGCCTGTGAACAGTATGGCACAAACTATCATCGAAACTGATGCAAACAGATGACACCATAACGTAAATATGATAAATTAGCTCTCAAAAAGTATTCTCTCATTTGACAAGTCCCAGGATCAGTATCAAGAGCATTATCAAGAGCAGCTGACCTGACCTGAAGAGTAACAGTTACTCCAGACAGAGGCAGGGTAAAACATACTTAAAGAAATGAAAGAAAAAATCATCACCGACACTATTACCACGATATTAGTAAAGTTTCTTTTTCTTCTATTTGGCTTAACGTCCTACGCGGAAATGCTGGCCTATACAGGCTTTCGAGACTTAATTCATTGCCACGTAGCCGGATAATCAATCCTTGTTACAGGACGACGGTCCATTCTGGGCTTGAACCCATGACGGGCAAGTTATTGAGTCGTTCTGGTTAACGACTGTACCTTGGGATCGCCCAATTAGTAAAGATATTGCTGGTTTTTATTCCGATAAAATAGATTAAAAACTATGGTGCGAGTTCGTGCCCGAAAAGGTTGTTGCTTTAAATTATAATAAAGGACTTGTGTACCAATACATTGAGATCAAATTGAAATAATATTTAATTTGCTGTGAAACAATAAATCGTACCCCAAATCTCGTACTCCCAAAAGTCATCCATTAGACATGGGGTATGCAACGTCTCAAAATGAATTTGCTACATTTGAATGAAAAGTACCCGTGACATCAGGCAAAACATAGGTCGTAAGCCCTACGATTTCAAAGCATTAATCATGTAATAATCAAACCTTGCAAGAGATGGAATAGAACCACAGAAATGTATTTAAGAAACCACATATATTACGTAAGAAGATATGATATCACTTAAAACAAGGGTTTTCAAAAAGAAAGATTGTTATACATTCCATATTATTCAGAGATTCATTTAGTCTTGCGAAACCTTTTTTTTAAATTATTCTAATTAATTTAAAAAATAATCCCTCTATCCCAAACATGTTCTTCTTACGTACTACGTACTCTGACTGTAAAAAAATAAAGCTTACATGGTCTATTTGGCTTGATCGATGATCATTCATCACGTTATGGGTGATTATCACTTTACAGATCTTTTGTTGATACGTAAAACTTTGACGTGGTATACATGATAACACGGTGTTTTACAGTGTTTAAATTTGACATGATATCAAAGATACTTGAATGATAAAATAGAGTAATGAAATAATTGACATATTTTCATAAACTAAATATTTTGTAATAGATTAAACCCTTTCAAAAAAAAAATATTAATTTTCAAAATTTGGTCGAAAATTGTAGAATTTACAATGATTTAAAATAGTTAAACGTAAGGTAATGGTTGTGATTTTTGTGATAAAATTTTGCAAGACCTAAGTCTTTAGAAGTCTCTTATCTTAATCTTAATAGCTAATACGAATGGGAGACTGTAATCTCGTGTTTTTCTTAGTTTGATATTGTATATATCATTCCTCGGAATAAAGAAATATGATAATTAAACAGTTCATCCTAGGCTTGAACTCATGACAGGTATATTGTTAAGTCTTATGAGACGACTGTATCACGATACCGGCGAAACATTTAGTATAAAGATTTAAAATATATTTTTTCGAGATTTTTATTAGAATAGCAACAGCGTAATGCATATGGTCTCAAATAATGCCCGGATGTTGCAATGATTTTGTATCAAGCAAACCCCTAGATGCATAACTTATATTTGACTGATGACTAAAAACAACAACAAAATATCATCATAAGAAATTATCAAGAAAGAGCAATGGATAAGACAGATTTATGAATCTGATACTTTCGATTCCTCCACGAGTACGTGTTCATCGAACACGGCAAATTACACATGTAAAGGATGGAACGGTACAAATTATTGATCTAAACTTAATGGAACTACATCAACGACAGGAAAACGGGATGACCAATAATAAAGTCAACCCACTTGCTGGTAAGCAGCATTGGCTGATGGCCTCGAGGTGAACTACCGATCATCAAACATTCATAACTCACTTGTGAGCGGTTTACTTATTTTATCACTCCTCACCATAAACCGAGAGGGAAGAGCTAGAAAAAGGTTCAACCGATAGGAGAAGCTCACCCTGGAGTACGGTTTTTAGAGTACTAACTCAGGCTTGGGTTGGCTACTCCTCTCACATATTTCGCTCACCCTCGGCTTGACCAGCTATTCGCATCAGATAACGAAGCCATTCGGCAAGCATATCACGAACCGTCAAAAATAACCAACGCCACTAAAGTTGATACAATTTTAATTCGATTTCTTCCGACCCCATCCGAATCCGGAGAGCCTGCGTTTGGTCGACTCGCAGCTTCACTAACCTACACCCTCGTTTAAGCATGGTTTTACGTTAGGATCAACATGGTGGTGTCTCCGACCCTCAATTCACCCCGTTGCTCTTCGTCTAAGAGTCCCCGTTGGCGAGTCTGCGTTACCTCCGGTGTTAGTGTCTGCACGAACCGGGTTGGATCAAAGCGGCTATCCACGAGAAACTCTTGGATTTGTACACGAGGTGGAATAAACAGAACGATTTTCTAGTCTTTACACAAGCTCTCACACGGCTCCAGTTCGAACTGCAACCCTGGAAACTGCTATTTGGCCTTTCTTCTCGATCAAAAACGATTCCCCATGGACATGACACGACGACCAACTGAATGCCGTACGTTGGAAACGTACCCAGCGGTGGAAAAGTGTAAAAAGTAAAGGATGGAAAATAAAACCCTTACGAAGCAGCTATCTCTAAACTCCGCCATCACATGCAACGCAGGATAAAAATCATGATTCTGGTGGGTGTATCGGACACGTCCACCGGACGAGGTAAGAGCTTCGGTGAAGATTTTCTATCGACCGAACACTCATCCGAAAATACGGGTGTGTTGCCACGAGAGAATGCAGAAACCTGATTAGTTTAATTAATTCGTAATCGTATTAATGAACCAAAAGATTGGTGAATCACAAATTTGACCGATCAAAAACGTTGGGTTAGCTGATGTGATTGTGGTTTCGCTATGAAGCGTTGAATCGAACAACTCTCTCGTGAATGCACAGATTATTTGTGTCTCCCCATTTCTAGCACGCTTATAGATGCATAACCAAGGTATGGATGAAAATGTATTTAAGCAGCCTACACAATTACCCCTTAGTAAAATGTTGTATGCGTTTGATAGTCTTAACAATAGCTTATTCTCAATATTTACACCGATATAGATCCGAATACAAGATAGATAAAGAATATGGAGAACATAGTGTACATAATATAGCTTTATCATTATTTGTATGTTTCATCCACTTAACAATCGTGTTTTTCAAACTAAAAAAAAACTACCGCTTTTACGCTATTTTACAAAAAATCCGCAAAACCTTAGCTTAAAGGTTTATAAAGTTGATTAAATTAATGCTACTCTTTCGTTTCTTATTGTATATAGATTGACTGTTTTATTCTATTCAGCCTAGAATATTCAAACAGATTACGAACAAACACGCCAATATTTGATGAACAGGCTAAAGTGAGATTTATAAACGATTGCAATTGGAATAACGGTACTATTTCTGTGGATCTACAATTTCCACCACAACAAACGTCTGATGTAAAGTCAGGGAGCTTCCGTGTAGCATATGTGAAAAACTGTATCGATTACTTTAATTCAATTTTCCTCGCCTGTGGCGTCCTTATTGTTCGCACTCATTAAACACTTGGCATCATTGATTAAAATCAATCCTTTCTGCCTCTCATCCCCGTACAGTTTACTCACACTACATTGCAACCGATTTTGGCGCGACCGCTTTGCATAGGAAGCTTCATAGAATGAGAAGCTGGTGGTTTCGGGTTTTCGTGGTAACCAGAACCCATTCATGTACAACACCAAAACAAACCTGACGACCCAATTCAAGGATTTTCGCGTGAACTGTTTCACTATATTATAGATGCTGTTCACCCACATCAATGGTCATCGTTCTTTTCATCAACAAAACATCAGATAAAGCTAACAATCAGCAGGATGAGAAGATACGGCGGGGTAAACAATCCAAAATTGCTTCATCATGTAATAAAACTGAGGATCATCATTGTAGGCGATGTTGTACGTGAGGTAAAACGAGCCACGAGGCTGGTAGTAAAACGCTGCACAGTAAGGTACGGGCGCTAGCCTATTGGCTCTTAATAATTATCAGATTACTTTGTTGGAGTACGGTCTACGCGATTTTGCACGTAACTGGTAGACATTATGTCTCAGAAATATTAAGCATGGCCTAAACTTGTTGAAGGCTTTAGAAGCTTCCATCAGATTTTCCTATATTTGCTTGTGCCTGAGCTAGATAAACCATGTCCTGTATGTTTTGAGAAAAAAAATCGTAGACTGATGTGCTGTTGTGCACAACAAGCATTATCACGAAATTTTCCTACAGGACCACAATAACAGTAAAAAAAATCAATCCATAATTCCCTCGATGAGAGGATATGAACCTTCGCCGTAGATATCGTGCTGTGCCCATGAACTGAATCAAGTCAAATTTTTAACACCCTTTGCGTAATTTATGAACACATAAACGCCTAGTTTTGGGCAGCCTGCCCAGGATATAAGAGCCGAAGAACATTGTGTCTCCATTTTTCTTAAGTCTCTGGGAACAAAAAAATAGTTGACTGCCATGACCCTCTCCACGCTTCACATACATGCATCCAGTCTCATGTATGCAAGTAGAAGCGGCTTTCGAGCCGCAAGATAAGGGTGTATACCGCAGACATGATGGCGTCTCACTAGAACATCTTCCATTCGTCCTACTGGACGCTTCTTTGCATGAAATGTGACTATCGTTGCGGTGCGGCTTTGCGTCTCCGGCCCCCTGTCGATTTCTTGTATTTTGTACATCGGCTAAGTAAAATGCGTCATGTTTCTCTCACTGTGTCACATCAGGCGAAGATAAAATATAATTCCTGGCATATTTTTTTCAATTTAAATATCTACAATAAAATTAAATGCTACCAAAATAATGCTATACAAACCTATCGCATTCAAAGAAAGCTAGTAAAACCTAACTTTCTCCAGATGATTTTGATGCAGTAGCATGCTGGCTATAATTATTTAACATGCATTCGATTTAATCAATATTGCAACACCACACAACACAATTCAAAGCATTTTTTGTTTTGTTTTCTTTGAGGTGCTGTTTATTCGCATCGATCAATAAGACAGTAACGTATGGCGAATATGACACTTCACTCTACCATTTATAATTTTTTCGTCCGTCCGCATTTCCGGTTTCAGCAGCCGGTTGGTGGAAAAATGAATTCATTGTTTTCCTCCTATTTGTTTTACTTGCAATGCAACAAAAATTGAACTCGATTATTTAAGTAATCGATTGCCATCTCGTCCCAATGCACAAATGATTCATACTGTATAAATGCAGCTGACGAAGTACTGGTCCACAGTGTTGTTGTGCAGTGGAGGAGCGTGCAAAGGTCGGGATTGTAACTCCCCCATCGGTTCGGCAAAGGAGCGAATACCTGTGATCCACATTTTTGGCGGAGCGTGGTCGAATTGGTGAACCGATAAAGAGGGCATATTCGCTTCCTGCTACACCGACACATTTCGAAGCAGGATGGGGAGTCACACATCGCCATTCCGTTGAACGGTTTGCCTCCAGAAACCTGTTCGCCAAGTATTGCATACTGCAGTGGCGATTGTGCCACTACCGGCATGATGGTCGTTGTCGGTGGATTGCACCACGTGTCAACCGCATGACGAAAGTGGATGTACAGTAAGAGAAGCTTAAATTGTTCTTGTACATGCATTAAAACTAGCATGAACACATGCACGAACGCATGCATGCATGCATGAGCATACATCGTCATACGGCAAATATTTGCCAAACGCGAGCATGACAGAATATTTTATTCCATTTAAATTCAATTAAACAATAATAAAATTATTCACAGAAATAAATTTAAAACAAATAACAGCTCCAATGTTTGGTTTCCAATCGCCAGTGCAAGTTGCAACCTGAACTACGCCGTGGCCGTCGATGATATTCGATGTACGGGCCGCAATTGCGATACTTTTGTAAGGGTGTGTGTATTGGCAAGCATTTTATTCTGAATTTTGCTATCCTCTGAACTGCTTTTGCTAAATGATATTTTAAAAATAACATCAGACGACTTTAAGAAAAATGTGAACCATGAGTGAGTTTTGTCAAGTGTGCATCCAGCTATGTCCTAAAATAAGATGATTTTTTGCCTTCAAGATACATAAATGTATTAACAGTATTCGCACCCAGAATTTTTCAAACCTATTACAATTCATAAACGTAATCGCATTCCAAAGATGAGTTTGCGCTGCAATACATGTCATTCTATTAAACAAAGTTATAAAGGAGTTAATTTCCACTCACAAAATTATGTTAATTAATTAATGGAAATTAACAATATTTAGTATTTTATTTACTAAAGACAATTCTTTGACAGCTTTCTTGTGCCAACAACTACCAGTATAAATATATATCCATATATACATATATCTAAGAACGTGAATTCATATTTCATCGGTAATTCTATTACTTCTGTGGTAAAGATGTAACAGGATCGGTTGCACGGAATTTCACTATGCAATTTGTATAAGCTAAATCCAACTCGGTAGTTCTTTTTAGTTATTTTTCGGAAAAATCATACAATATTCAAAACGCCATTGACAAATCTACACCTCGATCGAAAGGATTTGAAAGTGCTGTGGTGTTTATACAATTTGGTAGCATTTTTAATTCATTGCAAATAAATTTCTCACACCACATGCACTTGTTTTGAAACATACGAGCTATGCATGAGGTAGCTTTCGATCTGAAGGCTAGTGATAAAAATAGTAAGTTAAAAACAATATTGGTACGGTTGGGACTTCACTACTCACACCAATTTGTGGAAGAATAAATATATACCATGCAATTATTAATCTTTTAATGCGAGCATTGGTATATCCTGAGAAATCATTGGTCTCACACTTTGATTGCTCGCAGATAAAGACTTATAAAATTATAAGCATCTAAACAATACATGAAACATGAAAAAATCAATTTTTTTTAGCATGTTTAAAGATTAAATTACATTACATTATATTATATTATGTTAAAATGAATTATGTTATATTATTATATATAGCAATGAAAATCATATTATATTTATTGTATTACATGATATTACATTACACATTATATTTATTATATTATATTTTATTATATTATAAAACATTATATTCAGAGTATAGTATGACGGGAATAAAGCTCAGTTTGCACTTTATTAAATTATATTCAATTGTATTGTATTCAATTTGATAAAAATATTTTATATAATATGTTTTAAAATTCGTAAAATATTATAATAAATATTATATTTTGATATATTTAATTATATTAACTTCATTGTATTATATTATATCATATTTTATTATACGACGTTTTATAACACTATATTCAGTGTATAGTATGACGGAAGATAATGCTCAAGAAGACATAAGTCTGTTGGATAACGAATTCTATTAAAAATGATAAAAATATTAATAAAAGTCATAACTTTTGCATTCTAGACTAGTCTTTACCATCTATCTGACACACCAACACATATGTTTTACAAACTGCATATGTAAATGTGCTAAATTATTTGAGTGTTTGTGGGAAGCTCAAATTAGTGTTGTTGAATGTATTTGTCCCGTGCGCCGTTCTTTCAATTTGGTTCTCTTTTTGTTAATCCGTAAAAGCAATCGAGCTCATTATTTTCAACAATTTGGACTTAAACCAACCATGCATTCTTCAAAAGTTTTCAATGTTCTGATGACATGACGTAAAAACAACGAAACAGATCAACCTCAGTTTACCTCTCTTTGCCCCACTTTGCTCCTGCTCTGTTTGATATTCAACAACAGCCCTAGAAAACTGTTTATCACATTCTTTCAACTTTCACCCTGAGTGCATCGCCATCATTATCTCCATTATCACCATCAAAGAGAAAGACAAAGAGAGCTCAAACGCTACCAATGTTCATTAATTGTCTTACTGAAGCAAAACATAAAAAATACTCAATTTTATGCTATAACAGACGACGATGAATTGAGTAATGCACATCATAAACGCAATGCACTCCTACTCCACCATCTAAATACAATCGAATAAAACAAATAAAACACAAATATTGCTTTAATCTTAATAATGTTAATGTCCAAGACATGTTTTTACAATATCAAATCCGACCTAAAAAAAACTATGCAGCTAGAAAATTATTTAAACGTTTCGAAAAGATGAGGCAACCCATCAAAACCTAATAATGCTCAATCATTAATTCTGCCCTAATACTCATGACTTAATTGAACTGTGCGAATCGTGTCAGAGTTCATCAATCGCTCATAATTCCAAACACTCTGCGATTGATTGTTCGAATACCGATACACTAAGTCTTCGTTGTGAGGCAATCGCATAAATGAAGCTGTCAAATGAACTAGATTCATTTCAAACGCTGACAGCCTCAAAGGGAATAATTGGTGATCATGCGCAAGAGAACCATTCAATTTCTCCATCTTACGTTTTCCGATGTTTGGCCGAACTACGAACGAATATCACATCTCCTAACATCGGAATCCGAGATCTTGGGGAAATTTCCGCGAAGTATCCCTGTACACACTAAAAACGATATGCATTTGTTGGTTCACGGTTAGTACCTCAAAGGCAAGGAACAAAAGCTGTATGTTTACAACGCTCACTTTGACGATTTGTAGTGTTTTGTTTGCGTTACGTAGGCGAACTTCTTGTTTGACTTCAAGTGTTTTTTAAAGAGTTTGTGTTAAACGGTGTTTTTGTTTGAGGTAAGCAACTAGCTAAAATAAAATCTTCCTACACACTAAATTTCATTGCAAGTTTCCGTTCAATGATGTGCTCCTAAAATGATTGATATAGCTAGTGGTGAAACGATACCATACGGTAAGGATATCCTTACTCTCAACCTTACGCAAATTATCCCAATTACATGCGCCGCTTATACAACGATGGCACCCATTGAAGCACATTGTGAACATTCCTTACAAGGCAGTAAGTGTCCTGTGCTTAATATGCATGACTTCGCGAGTTGCTACTGATCTCTTGGACTCAAGATGATAATGAAATACAATTAGCCTGGGTGACTGTGATTAATACAAGATTGATGGTCTGGTCTTAATCGTGCCCGTCCTTTCCTTTGCGACATCTCCGTCAACAAGTCGGAACTCCTTGCAAAGCATTCTATGCTAGGAAGAACCATTTGCATACAACTGTAACTACTCAAAATTGTGCTTCTGGGACTGCGTCAACAGTATCTGATGCATTGCATCGAAATTAGTTTCCCTTGTAAATGTTAAAGTTCGCATCGTAATTAAGTTACATCACAAATCTTGTGGTTGTTCTGATTCTGTATTTTAAATTCCTTGTAGAGGAGCAAATCCCTGGGATACACTCGATTATTGCATATAGTATTAATATTTCACAGTACTTATTCAAGAATCGTAAAATATAAAGTATTAATATTTACAACTTTTAAATTATAACGTTTTTGTATAAAGTTACTCTCATTAAATTCTAAACACGAGTGTTGCATTAATAATTTCAAAAAAATAATTAAATTATGTTAAAGATTAATTTAGTTGCTAATTTGTCCGATGTTGTTATAATTTCTCATTACGTTAATATTTCAGCGTACAACACAAAAAATCTCTTAAAATATTCCGCAAATCTGTAAGCTTACAGCAAATGCCTTTAGGACACTATGATACAAAACAATACTAGGAGCGTTTTTAAATTTTTACTAAATTGCAATCGTAACGAAACTACACCATTACCTGTTTGGCACCTAGCACCTGCAACAATACTGGTTCAGCAACTTGAAGAAAGCTTACAATCTACATAAGAATAAAAATAATTAATACCTACAGTGTGGAAATACTCGAATAGAAACAAATACGAACCGTACATATTAGTTAAACTTGGTTGCGTTCAATTCCGTGCGCTACCAGCCTTACAATTTCTAGCGCCCTGCAGTGAAACGATAGGGCTGAGAATGTAGAGAGAAATAACGTAGAGCCGCAGTTGCTCATTAAATTCATTCACCTTGCTGAATATTTACAATATTCTCTGCACATTGCACCTCATAGCGATGCAAACACCATCAAGTTTACAAAATATGGAGGCTTGTTAAAGTGTTTTGCAGTTCTTTTTTTAATCAACTCAATTGTACTTTCGTAAACTCATACGATTCTAAGCCATACGCAAATCCACAAAATATGTATTTTATGCTCTCTACGTTAATCTAAAGTTTTGAGAAATGTTTATTATGTTGTCAACTCAGCAAACAAAAATCAAATTAGTTTGTTTATACTCCTTCTTCCCAATTCTGACATACTATAGTCAACCATCCACCCCTAAACTGCTTAGCAAATGATAAATAGCTGCCAACGTAGTCGATGACGATCGACAGTTGATTTCTGCTTCAGACAAATAGGAATTGAAACTGACATCATGAAAAATAAAATATGATTTCCATAACCACCGGTGCAAATACATTTTGTAGCAGTCAAACGCTAGCCCCAACAATAGAATGAGAAATAATTTGCTTTTGGAAAAGGTACGTAAAAGCCGACCTATAAAATAGTACCTTAACCGCATGCTTCTTTCACGAAACATCCCCATTTGCATCGCTTCAAAAGGGGGAAAAGGCTGAGGGGACTAGTTTTTTTTTTTGGCTCTTTGCTTCCAAGCAATGTGTTTTAAATTGGTATGCCTCATTTTTTATAGTTTTACTCTACCAGTTTTACCCAAAGTGACTGGTTTCCGGAAAGTGACTCCATTTGTTGTCGTTGGCATCAGCCGCCAAAACAAGAGAAAGCAAAACTCTTTGACAGAATGGATTTATCGATTGAATTTTTCACCTCCACGGTTGCTACAGACTCGTTTTACCTGTAGTGTACGTACATAGAGTCCGTAACTCTAAAATTGATCATACGCCTATAAGGAACTTCATAACTAATCTCCATGCAACATTTCACCGTTTTATATACTGTGATGGCTGTGATATTTCCCAAACTTGAAATAATAATCAAAAGAATGCCCATTACTTAGTGCCACTATTTTACAGTTTTAAGTTACACCTATTATCCATTCAACATCTTCCTAATAGTCACTGTAAAAATAATAAACTGATATGACAACCTGATAATAGTATTTTGAATATAGAATTGAAATTATATATACTTTGTATAAATATCATTGAAAGGTTACTGCCAAAACCATAAATAAAAAAGGATTCTTAATAATTTGAATAATTGGAGTAACAGACATAAAGAAAAAACAATACCTTCAAGATATAAGGAAACATTTTAGATACACATTGTGCTTCGCACTTTCCTCTTTGTTACGATTTGTTGTCATGTTACCGTAGATTGCTTACATGGCTTTATTCCAACATACGTTAAAAATAAACACACACATGCTCGATAGATTAATCTAATACAGGAAAGCAAAGGAAAGTAAAACTCTTCGAAATATGTGCCAAATGCCTCTTTCTTGTACACACTACAGGAAAACCGAAGTGAAAATGGTCAATTCCCAACAGTATTCAAACACAACCCAGTTCCGGCACTTCCAATGAATTTGAAACCATCTATATAATGCAAAAGCGATACGGTGCCATACAGGTACAGGTAATAGTGACCGTTTTGGCTCACCTTGTTTTCGGACCAACATGTGGACGGTGTTGCAAAATCAAACTCAGTACAAAAGATGGTGAAAGTGGATTGAGATGTATCTAATACCTACAAAAAAATCAGCCACTAGCCCCTTTGTCACTATGTTCAGTCAAACAGACGATTCACTTCGATACCCCCAGCAGACCAGTTTTGGATGACAATGCGTTCATAAATATTGAGCTACATTGGATAGTTGATAGACTTATCGCGCTAGAAAGGTGACAAATTTTTCGAAACCTCAGAGCTATTTTTTCATGAATTATCAATACTAGATAGTCTTAGTCGATAGTTCCTTTTTTCTGGTTAATTCATTGAAAGCTTCGATTCATGGATATGAAATCAGTGTAGATCAAGAGTGTATGAAATGCGAATGACAATACGAAATTGCTCGTTGCCTGTTTTTATAGCCAAAATCATCGGTGACCATGATAATCAATGCAACTTCCTACTAAGTTCCACTATAACTACACAAATTTTTATTTATTATAAGATTTCAAAGACAAACTTCGAAGAAAAGGGAGCCCATCCGGATTCTCCTCAAATAAACCGCTACACAAAATCTCTCATTACGAGTACGCTTAACCCGAGGATGCTCTTTAACCGTATCAATAAAGAGCTTCGTTCAAAGATTATCACATGCCGTCTTTTGGCTCTCAATTCACCTGAGCATTTTGCCTCGAATAACTTTTTGCTGAGGCAAGGTAGAGGAAAAGACTCATTTCTGCTAATCTCCCATTATCCTTTTTTATGGGTAGAGTTTTCTTCTACTAGGAATATAAAGTATCTAAACATAAATACTGATAAATCTAATGATTTATTCATTTTACTAAGCTGTCTAGGTGAAGATCTGTTTTTTGCATAATTAGTCGTTCTTTCCGTTCTTTCTGCATAAAAACAATATTAATAATTTTACCAGCCTCAACAGCTTGCTGTAGACACGAATCATGTATTGTATTCGCAATTTAATCATTAATTTATTGCCTACACTAGTATAATTCGCTTGGTTATCATATCACATTCGTGTAGTCTTCAATTTTAAGACGAATTATATTCATACGGACTTTCTATTACCTTTGGCTACCATTGAATTGCATTACGATTCCTATCCATGTTTACCCTGAACCCCAAACTCTTTTTAATATTCAAATTTACTCCAGGTGTGTTAATAAACAAATCAATCATTCATTTCTAGCCCTACCACCAATGAACATGATTCTTCTAGTACCTGCCTATAGGCTCGATGACAAAATCGTTTCTTAAGCCAAGCGTTGGCAAAGCTATGTCAAACTAACCCGTCCATTTCAAACGCTTCTGTGAACATGTCTCAACCTCTGCGAATCCCAGCATTTGCTAAGCTACCAATTGTTATCAGAGTTGGCTTTCCTTTTGTCTCCCATTTCTTCGCCGTGCCATCTGATTTCATGTCACTGTTGAAACCCTTTGAGAGTAAATTATGCATGCTTTCACTGATGTGTCCGGAGTTAGCGGAGCCGCCTACACTACGCCACGTTACGGTACTATCTGTTAGTAGTGCGGCGAGGTGAGGTGTTACAGTACGCATAGGCGGTACCGGAACACATCACACTATTCACGTCACTCGATAAGCGCCCATCTTCATCTATATGCAAATAACTGTGCTCAAAACGTGGTCTTATGTTAAATTCACCTATCTAATCAACTGTTCTTCTTTGCGCAAGTGTGAAAGCGGAGCTGCTGCTCCATGTCGCTACTGCTTCTGTTGTCTAAACTGTTTGTTTTGTTGTCCTTGTTTTTCTTGCTAATGATTGTCGTGCTCGTTTTTGTTGCTATTATAAATTCGTTGTTTAACGCTTAACCCAATAGTAGACCAAATAGAAGACACAAAATCGATTGAACACCTTTCTTAAAGAATGTTTAATTAAAATGTTTCAATCAATTCTGTACCTTTTCAATGTTACAAGGTCTTCATACTTCAAAACTTGAAACGTATTTTCTATACATTGTATGTTATTCATTTTTGAAGATTTTAAACCTACTGACTGTCTGCAAATAAAAATGTTTTACGATGAAATGCGAAAAGTACTTAGAGTAATTATGAACCCTCATTGTACAACGCAATGGACGCAATGTGACATAACCAACCAAACCACAGGCGCTTGAAGCTACTGGAAGCTTGTCACATTTATTCAACGAGAATTTAACCAAATCCATCATTGACAGTTTTATGAGTTAGCTATCACGGGGGAACAATATGGGACTGGCCTTTCCATCACCATCAATCAGTCGTATAGCGATGGGTTCAATCTCAACCGAATATCAATAAAACCGATCAACTCCATCATCGTTTCACCAGATGGTTGGGTGTTTGGTTGGCAGTCAGTATGACTACCTTTGACTTCTCCGTTGTTCCTACGCTGACACATTTTATCTTCTTCACCCTTCGTGGAACCGCTCGAGCTTGATTTTAAGTTTCAACTTCCGCATGGCAACCATGTTCAAAAATCAACTCCATTCTGCCATGCTTTTGTAGCCTTTGGCAAATCCAACAGTACCCTAGCTCCCGTTCCGCAGCACCGAGCATCCGGTGCAGTATCGAGCGCAAAATGCAACTGTGAATACTTGCCCGTTGCACCTGTTCGTACGTCTACACTCGATTGATTGAAATAATGACTTTCGTTTTAATGGAAAACCTATAGCTTCAATCGTATGAAAGGGAACGAACGAATGAAGGAACGATTTGCGGAACGCTTGTACCTCGGCAAATGGGTTTAGGCAGACCGCTCAAGACTGCCTAGCACACATTGCTAAACGGTACACAACACAATACCAGGCGCTGCAACGTTGTCTTTATCTTTTCATCCCTCTGCAATAGGGGCTGCTACTTGCAGGGTTTTGTTCCACTTTGCCACCCTTTCAACCGTACCGGAAGTACTGAAGTATTTTTCTTGTCCGCCTCAGCTCGTTTCTTTCGTCACTACACTCGGACACATGCCTGGTTTTCATCTGCTAATGTCACTGATGATGATTGATCAATTTTGTGATATTGAATTATGTGATCAATATCCTATTCATGTGCAGTTGTTGAAACAAACCATCATTTAAGCATATCTGCAGCATCTACAATGCACATTATTTATTCGTATGACAATAACGAGCGATGTAGAAATGGTGAAAATTTAAACAAATAAAATGAAATTTTATTGGTACTGTAAAATTTAAAATTTCAATGTAATTTTATGTGTACAGTAAAATTTTAAACATACAATATAGTAATTTTGATAAAACCTTTAATAACTTAACATTTGGCTAGTTAGCTATTTCGTTAAACAGTTTTATAGTTTGTATAGGTAGTAGCTACAAACATACGTATAACATTTAAAACGACCCAATAAATCTTCTTCTTCTTCTTTTGGCACAACAACCGTTGTCGGTCAAGGCCTACCTTGTACCCAGTAGTGAAGTGAGCTTTGGCGTTCAGTGACTTTTTGTTACCATAGCAGGATAGTCAGTCCTACGTATGGGGGCACGGTGGTCTATTCGGGACTTGAACCCATGACGGGCATGTTGTTACGTCGTACGAGTTGACGACTGTACCACCAGACCGGTCCTGACCCAATAAATAATTGATTTTAACTAAATAAAATTGAATGTAATTGAATGGATAAGAAAAAATGAAAATAATTTGTTAGTCTAATGTTATGTAAAGAACTATATAATAATTCCCTGAATGACTCTTGAATATGGATGCGTGTTCCAATATTTTTTTAAAGATGTTCTTTTATTTTGAAATCAATAGAATATTTTCAATATTTACATTTGTTAACTGATCTTGATGGAACTCTACCGCTTATTCACATACACACGAGAGTCGACTGACGATAGGTTAACGTGTGCGCATGGTTCTCGATTCTGGACTTAATGACTCGTCACTAACCTGCTCGTCATCTTTGGCGTGGATTTAATCTTTTTTATGTTTTTATTTACATTTTGATATTTTCTGAAACTAGTATTTTTTTTTCATTTTAGTTTGTTGATATTTCTCGTATAATTTAATTTTGGTACCATTATGGGATCCAATAATTTTTCGTATTATGTAAATTCATGTAAAATTGTTAAACTAAGTTTAAAAAAAGATCATTTCAATGAATTTCCGTGTCAAATAAGCAGCGTTGTTCAAACATATGTGATTTTTTATTGGACGTTGTAGCCCATTCCTCAACGATCCAGTCCTCTATTCATATGCCTCTATTCATGTATGCATTGCACAAAATATGCAATGTTTGGTAGCTTGCTTGCTTGCTTGCTTAAAACAGTATTAGACTAGTTGCATCTTAAGCTAAACAAGTTTTTGCAAAGAGCAGATCCCTCTCATGTAGGATTAACTGATTCTTCATTGCATTCAGTATGTATTTTCACTGTCTATCATAAATTTATCCTCATAAGGCGTTGTAAATTAAAGCTATGGTTGTTGGAGTATATAATCATGATTTATTTGTTACAACACCTATACAAGGTGGTCAACCATTACCTCCGGTTCACACCTTACGTAAATCCACTAATTATTTCTTCGCATTTCATTCTCCTATCACTAATCTAGCATTTACACTCGTTTGCAACATTTTGTCACTTGCAACACTTTGTTTTTTTTGCAGCACCCCCTGAAAAGAGTACTCTAAAAGCCACTATTCATTACAACTACACCCATTCGTTCCTAAATGTTCACATCAAACAGCAAAACGCGACTAGTTCTGGTTGGATGGAGGATTGATAGCTCAAAACAAAAGCGCTCCAAGAAGTCTACCTTCATCCTATCTGTATCATAATCAAATTTGCCAAAAATGTCCGACTTTCCTATTTTCGTTGACGCGAAACACCCGTCACGCTGTCGCCAAACGGTTTACGTTTAGTCCGACAGTCCGCTGCAAGTGAAGGTTCTGATATGGCGTAGAAAGCAGGATAAATTGAAGGTTCACTTTTAGTACCGTGCACCAGTTTGTCACGAGTTTCAAAAGAAAAGCGGAAGGATATTATCGTAGCTAGTTTACCCAACACGATCGGTTCCATCATTCAACCGTTACGGAACCTAAAATTTCTGCTCCGAATGAGCCCGTGACATGAAAGAAAAGTATAAATACCGGTACCACACGAAATCAGTTTTCATCTATACGTCGTAGCGCAGTGAAAGGCTAGTTTTTCCTGTCACCATCTCCACGATACAGCCGTGGTCTTGTGATCGCCGACTACTCTGCAACAGTCATATTATGAGGCGCACCAAGCCTGTCAACCTGATGCCGCTGAGGGTGTTTGTCCTTAGTTGACGTGTTTTTACGCGTCTTCCAACGAAGCGATGTGCCATTTTCACCCTTGTGAGAAGAAACGCTCCAAAAGACAGGTGCAACATTTGTGCTGATTAATGTCGGCTTATATTCACCCACTCTATCCACACACTACTACCCAGGTCCATGCTTTAGTAATCAGACGACGATGGTAATAGAGTGCAAACCCTGACAGTTTGAGGAACTATGTGTATAAGTATGTTTGTTCGGTTTGTCGCGATACTACACACAACTAGCCTCACAGAACATAAATACATTCCAAAGGGTGTGTTGCGCTTGTCATTCATTAAACTGTTCAAGGTTTTTTCGTTTCTCGCAACTATTTTATTTTCAACAATCGATGAATGCGCTATTTCGACGAAACACTCGACTATTCCATGTATCTAAATTTGCGAATGTTTAATACATACACAAATAACGCTAACAAAATATTTCCGCCTAGTACTTTGAACTGTGTGCCTTCAAAAACTATATTCTTTTTATATTACTTATCTCCCCCCCCCACCTCTTTCTCCTCGAAATTCTTTTAAATTTTCGGTGTCCGAATTTTTCAATTCTAGCTAGTAACAAAGCTTCCTGTTTCGTAGCTCAATTTCTTCAGAAAACCCTCGTTGGGTGCATTCGTTTGTCTTAACAGCACAGTTCTTAGCTGCCGAAATATATTAGCTGAAACCCCAGTTTCGTTACGACACCTTTTTATTCGCACCCTGAAATATTCTACATAACGAAGGATAATCGTAAACATGTTTGCAGTGGTTTAACCTTTTCTTTCCATTATTCGGCTTTCTGCCTACGCTATAGTGGTATCCCTATTCTATCTGTATCTTTCGGCCCTGTATCCCATAGCAGTCTGCAAGCATACAGCTCGGGTTGAATGTTTTTCTTACTAAAGTGTAATACCAGTTTCTCAGCATGCACTTAAGCGATGGAACCATTACGAAAATACACACAACAACCACATGACCATGGGCCTATCCCTGAAGGGTAAACAATACTAAGCTAAGCATAAAATTATTAAACGGGAAAATTATCAGTTACAAAAGCCTGCCATGTGGCTTCAAGGTGTCCGAGACCCTATGTGTGGTAAAAGCCATAGGAAAACAACACAATGTTTTCATATGTTTTGATCCCCTGTTTATCTACAGGTTTTGTGTAAACAAGATGATATCGGTCACTTCATAGTTAAATCCACTGCACGAAGAAAAGGGTACCGTGTTGAGTGTTTACGTACGAAATCAGGTTGCTCTACGAACTTTTCAAAATAACCAGACGAGTTTGCTTTAGGGTCCTTTCTCGGGCAATCAAAGGATATGTTAATCTTCTCGTTACTTAATGTCATAATATGCTCTCGGTTTCAAAACTGTATAATAAACGACTGCAATGTACTTCTTCCTATTCTTGCATCCTCACCGTTTTCTGTTACCGAATTTGCCAATTATTCGCGATCATATCGTGACATAGCATAAATTTGAGTCAATAATGAAAGCATTTCTTACATTATTTGCTCAATTTTTATATCTTTTTTTTAGTTTCGTTACTGTTTCCAAAAAAGATTTTTAAAATCACAAATTTCTTTTTAACAATTAACCATTATATTTTGACATGTTATATTATATGTTGGCTTGAAATTTATTAAAATTTATAATAATTAGCTACTTTTTTATAGTTTCACGCTTTTCTAACAATTTCCTGGTGCTGGTAGAGTAAATTTGCCGTCCTATTCGTACATTACGACAGAAATGCAAAGTATCATGCATTAAAAAAGATATAAGTGAAATTATTTACATTGCTATATACATGTTGTAATCCCTTCCAAAGGTTAATATTTGTATAAAATTTATTAGTGAAATCAAAACTAAACGGAAAATCATATTCGCATTACTATAAATAAACACGAAGTAAGTAGAATTAAACCAGCACCACTAATACTTCACGGTATGTGGCAGGTGGTGTTTTAATTATGTTAATCTTGAATATTAATTATTTAAAACTTTTTTTATTAACATTTACTGTGATTATGCTATACATACTTCTAATCTTACTCTTGAAAATTGCTCAGATGCATCTTCACTTTTTCATAAAAATGAATGTAATTGTTAAAACTTATTATTCAAATGTCTCCTATTTGAATTAATTTTATGGTTTTGTTAACCTTTCCGAAATAATCATATAAAAAGAAACAATATGGCATATACTTCTTTTAAATTGATAATTACATAATTTGATCTAACTTTTGAAATTGCAGCTCCTGATTTTTGGACACAAGCTCTATAATAAATTCTAATATGTGTAGTACTAAGGAAAACATGAATATACTTTTTTAGCAGTATTTATTTATACATAAACTTAATTTTCTTCACAATTCATTACATTGGTTCTGGTAGCTTAATTCCATTATTCGCACCTTAAATCAATACTAGCTATTTCCTTTTAAAGTTTAAAGATTATTACATGTATACCTACATTTCATGGTTACACCTTTCTAAAACAGTATTAACCTTAAATATCAAATCATACCTTTTTGAAATATTGTAGTTCAAAGATGCTCCTTTCATTTACCTAAATGCGTTTTAATATGTTTTCCTTACAATCCACGGGTTAGTAGGGCTTCTAATGTTTGGTCTTTCTTAATGTAACAATAATTTAAAGCAAAAATACTGGTGGCAGTGTAATCTAAAACTAAAAATATGATTTTCATCCCGGTTGAAGTAGACTGCACCCTGGTCTATGGGTTCGAAAATCATTCAGATAACATATTTGTATATTTATTTGATACCCCTTAAAACGTAAATAATTAACAAGAAAAGTTTAAGATTGAATCACATTTTAATACAAGTATCAAGTATCAATTGTATCGGTCTGCTGAACGTCGTTTAATAAGTCCCATTTTAAAAATATTGATGGATGACTCAAACGACGGCGAGAACGCTATTTACACGCTGTTTTGCTATCTAATTTAGATTCTTTTCATTATTACAATTCTTAACGAGCTTACCGTTCAATTAAAAGCAGGTGTAAATAAATCATAATTCTTTCCACTCTCCATTAATACACAATAATGATGAACTCGGATACGAAATACGTGATAAATCATTATGCCCGACTCAACTCTACAGAACCGTTAATAATCTCTAACATTTGATAAAGGAAATCAATTACCTCGGATCGAATCGCATAAAACCGCCTTTCTGCCACGCTACAACAATGCAAGAGATCGAAGCTTTCACAACCTTCATCACATATAAATTATAGTTGCTCGTGGCGAGCGCAAACGCTTGCGACGGCGTTCACTAAATTGTTCCACATGACCTGTTAAATCACTTCATCAATAAAAATCGAAAGAAATCGTTAAGAAAATGTTCCAAAGAATGAAATATGCGGAGCGCTAAGCTGAACAGTAAAATTTATTAAATCCTCTTTCCAGATAAGAACGAACTTTTGTTCTATTTTGGCCACCTCAACATCACACGACTTAAATAAGCACTGTTGAACTGTGTAGGCAAATGGAACGAAACGAGCCTGGGTCTTTTAATATCCCACAATTTCCTAGAAAACCATCATATGCAGGTAAAAAGGCAACAGCAAACCTAAGGAAAAAGTTTCCGACAACCGTATCGCTATGAGCACGAAAAAATGGCCCTATTCCGGGTTATCGATGCTCACTGCAAAAACGTTTATGCGTGGCTTTGCGTTCGCTCATGCAGCTCACTCAACATGTGCGCCATTCGATAATAATTACGCCAAGGAGTACCGTTTTCCATTTCATTGATTGCAATAGCAGAGAAATAGAAGCGAATAGAAGCAAAAAAAACTCACGTCTTTAAAATACCGAAGGGCATATCATGTATTGAACTGACAGTTTCTGCAGAACAGATGAACAGGATGATCAAACATTGTATTCGTTGCAACGTAGGATCACGTAAATAAGCTATTTCTTGTTGAATTAAAACCATTCTCTATTGTAATATCAAACAAGATTGTAATGTTTTATAGTGCGCATCGTTTAACATGATTTATTTAACAAGCACCATTATCTAACCAATAATATATTTGCACCAGTTTTTCAAATGTTCCATAGTTTCTAAACGGGACTGGTAAACAGTTTCGATTTAAGACTAACTTATGTGTTATTATTTAAGATTTTTTCGACCTAAACCCTATTAAAATAAGGCCTACTACGCTATACACTGTCACTTCCTTCTCAACTTTCAACAGTTCTTGCCTTCAACGGTTCAAGTAGTAAACAAAAATCTGTCCTTTGTATACACAGAATTACTTATTATCTTGATTGGCGTATCAGTTGCCAGTTCCACCCATATCAATAGAAAACAAATTTTCCCTTCCTTCTCGACGAATGAGCGCCAGACTTGCTTACATAAGGCCGAGTGGTCTAGTGGAAGAATTGAGTAACAAATTTGATTTTTCAATCAGGAAAAATTGAACGAGGTGTGATAAACATCTTTTCCCTCGCCCACAGGCAAATGTTTAGGAAAAGCTTACATTTTTTTTTACTTCAGCCCTTCTGTTTTCAGACGCTGTTCAAACCTATAGAAACAGTTGCGGATTTTTTTTACAAATATGTGGCTTTGTGAATGCATGTTATTTTTCTACGTAAAGACCGACGTGCTACGAACAAAACTCCTTCCTTCATTCGATCACGTGTCGTTGTTTTTATTACTTTTGTCATCGTTGCTTTTTTTCTTTCTATGTATGTAGGATTCAGTGCTACTGCGTCCTTTTATTTTCAGGCACCCAAGCGAAATAATAATTGATAAAATTACTTACTCGCTTCTCGATGCTATTTCAGACAAGCCCTCAGTATGTCACTATCTCGTTTTGTTCGGACCGCCTCTACTGCTTGCTTGTTAGCATGGTGCGGACCATCTTTTCCGAATGGAAACCAGCTGGCAGCAGGTGCTGGGAAAAGCTGCTACGTGAACGAGACCGAAATGGAAGAATGAGCAACGCCACACTATTTACCATCGACAGCTTTGACTTGATTCGCACACTTACGTTGCTTCTGTTGGGATCGTACGCGGTGGCAAGACAATTGCCACAGGTCGTCAGATGAGCTCGCAAAGGAAGTCAAACAAAAGAAGAGAAAAAATCAGCAGCAAATTGACAACTGAACAAGAACGAAGAACGTGTCATTATTTCTGACAATTTTCGATTCATTTTTCATTACTTACTCCTGCAGTTATCACTGTGTTACAGCCACATTCCTAAGATTCGAACTTTCTGCTCTCGTCCGGTGGTTCTGTTCTTTCTGTTCTTCATTCCTTTACGAGCACAGTACTTCGTTACATTTCAATCTACCTGAACCTACTGGTGCTTCGGATTTTCGTAAATCCCCTTGCAGCTCAAAACGGAAAAGGCAATCCGTCGCTTCTCAAGGACACCATACGGAGGGAAACGTAAAAGATCGAAGCCAATAATTAGCTACGTGTCACAAGAGTGTCAAAGCGGACCCTCGATGTTCTCTTTTATCGATCACACTTTGAACCAAGTCCGTCATTCGCTGTGCTATTTTATGAAAAATTGAACAAACCTTTTCTATATTACCAAAAGCCTTGATGATAATGTATACAAATAAGAAAACTTACATTGCTAAAACATCCTACGAAACTGAAAACAGAGAATTGCTATCCGCGGTATGACATTTCGCTAGTTGTGTACAAACAATCATGTATCAATCATATTGTTTTACTTTCTTTACTAGGTAAATCATAAACAGTAGTAAACATCGTTTAAGATAGGATACGTCATCGCGCATGAATTGAATTGGCGTTTGCTTACATTTTTACAAGCAGAAATAGTCTAGGCTCAAATTCTGAGGCTAGTTTAATGTATGGTTTTGTTTGGACTGTTGACAAAACATCAGCCAGCTAATGTCACAATCCATGGAAAAAACCAAACGTCTAGTATCGTGGTTTGTTTCATTATCATTGAAAAACGTATTTTACGTTACATCGAGGGCGATTGATTTTTCTCGTTCACTTGCTCGCAGTTATCAACGTTGCACAGTTGCAAAACTACTAATTTGCCTTGAACGTACATGTGCCAAGGACAAAATTTGTCATTCATTGCTATTTCTTTTCTTTACTCCCACATACATAAATTCATCGCTTATCCTTGCAACATTGGTGGCCCTGCCATGAGGGCATGAGAGTCCCAGAACGGAGAATTGACATTTGAGAGTCAGGACCGTTGTAGAATTTCACTGCAAAGCTAGAATGTGACGGTTTGGTGATGGAGAAATGTGTATCCCATTTACTACTTGGTTCAAAGGACTCCAGAGCATCACAGGCATAGTATTTCAAGATTATGTTTCATCCAGTATGTGCCAGTCCGGCAAATGTTAGGGAAAAAGGCAACCATGTGTAACAAGCTATCGTACAAGTTTAATGAACTAACCAATCTGTGACTACGGTGACGATGACTAAGACCGAGTGTCCTGCTAACTGTTCGACTGCATAACGACAGTCCTTCCGGTGGTAGTACTTGTGGCTATCGAAACGAACCCATTGTTCCCTCGACCAGCCTATGCAAAAAGCGGCCCACCACTAAACTACGCCTCATAACGGCCCACTGTGGCGAAATGTTTCGGTCCGGGTTAATCAGAGCTACAGCATCTACTGGCATTCAACAAAACGTGTAATCCTGTAAAATTAAATGAAAATCTCCATGTCTTCGATGAATCTGTCGCGTGAGGTGGTGCACCGCTCCAAATACCTGGCCAATCTGGGCCTGGTTGAATCTGTCACCAGGCCCGGCTTTGCATAGTCGTTGTTCCGCTCTGGCAGGTACAATACGTCCCAAAACCCACCGGGGATAGCAACCGCAGCATTTCGATTGCACAAAACGATACCACGTGTAAATAGATTCAGCAGCATATTGATGCTTATTTATGCATCGGGTCTAATGGAATTCTACCATCATAATCATTCGTTGGCAATTTCTCGATACTTTAGTCAACATTAGGGAGGCAATGTTGGTCGTTCGATCAGCAAAGGAAAAAATGCTTTGCAATGCATTGAACCGAAAGAACATCTCACTTCGTTTGTATTATTTCAACACACACAGAAATACTTTTCAAATGCAGCTTCACATACATAGAGCTGCAATTAAACAGCTTACAGGGTAATAGTTTTTTCAGCTGTAAAACAAACCCTTGAAAACAGAAACAAGACATTACGTAATGATTTCAACTACCTGGTTTACTTCATTTGAGATAACTTTTGCTAAAACTCCATTGCAACATCATGCAATTTTGATAGGATGCTTAATTTAAAATGCAATTCTAAAATACGTTCTGGATGATTCTAGCCGCAGCTTGAAAAATAATATTTTATTCAAATATTTTGAACTAAAGCTCTAAACCGTGTTAACTTTTCTACCAAACATACTTTTTTAATCGATTCACAAATCAAACTGACCTTCACTGGCTCAAGCAATTTGCTCCTAAAATAACACGATCAGAAACGAATAAAAACAAGTTTAGTTTAGTTATGTTTCGATTAGTTGCAAAATCAAAACTAAATAAATACTATTGGCCTTTCGTTAACATTGCCTGATACATATATTTTAAAATTTTCGTTTCGTCTAGACACGGTGTCAATCATTCTAACGTACGGACACTATCTGCTGCACCCCTGCTGTTAAAGTGTTATGAAATGAGGGTTTGCTTAATTGGCTAATTAAAACAACAAAATCTAAATGGGATAAATAATCAATCAACATGGCACGATCTCAAACACATGCTTTATGTTTGCGACACGTTAGGGCAATTAACGTTTACCTTTTCGTGGCATTTTGCCTCCATGTTTTCACCAATGAAAGCGGAGTGTGGTAAGTAAAGCTGAAAACAGTTTTTAGTTCAATCGCACCGTACGACTAGTCTGTTTCTAGTGTTACGCCATTTGTGGGCAGCGGAGTTGTAGCGTAGTTTCGCAAACACGATGTGTAGCATATGGCCATTGTTGCAGTACAAGTGTCACAATTCACACATGGTCCCATTCTAAACGGTTTCCGCTCACCACACCCAATAAAAGCCAAACAGGAGTGGTACCAACACAACCACTCTACTTTAAGGCACAATCTGTGTTCCATTTCGAACGAAGAACCGCTACGGATCACAAAGGTCAGCGATAGTGTCTAAGCAGGGCGGGTGAAACCGAAATCGCTGTAATGCTAATGAAATTAATTAATCACAGCGTGACAGTGGAAATAATTTAAAATTCTGCTTGATTTTATCGTCGTATTGCTTTGCGTTTGGCCCCTAGTATGGAAACCGACCGCCAACAAACAGCAGGATCTCGAAGACCGGAAACGTTTCCCTAAAGCATGAGCTACAACACATTATTCCTAACCAACACATAGAGAAAGATTTACACATTCTAATACGATAAGCGGAAAAGTGGTACATTCATGCAATGTAGCAATTCTTGTGATAATTTCCATACGAATCAATGCACACTCCTAGACGTAGCACTTGCAAAACAAAACGCTCGAATGCTTGCACCGTCAGTTTCTATATTGGTAGTAGTATAAAATATAACCACTATATTAAAGTCGCATATAATATTTTTCTTGAATATTAGTACATACGGGTAATTTAGTTTAAAAAACCGGGGAAACATTCTCTTTGCCAATAAATTATTATACTGAATCATTGCCTAGAAAAATATTTTTACTTTTATTCAACATAAATTTAGATATTTATAATGATTTAAAATTGATTTTTTTTTGTTTCGTTTACTTCTCCATACATAATTTCGAATGCGAATGCCTTTGCTTTGATTATTGTATAACTGTTCACATACTGTTTGCATAATTCTAAACAAAGTCATTCTCACACGATTGTAAATATGAATAACAAGCTTAGGTACGATTGTAAGATGTGCGTTGAATTTGAAAACAAATCAACAATTGCTTTGTATAATGCGCTCACCACGCCACCTTACGTGACTCGATACAGACGCTTTAGATGTATGCTAGTTTGAAGTTTCGTTTGCTACCATAAGAACTGCCAGGAAGATTCTAGGATGCCCACAACGAAAGATAGCCCGAGAACTCACAAACCATCCTTCCCGAAAACTTCTCGCCGTCACCAAAGTCAACGGCAACATCGGTAGCCGCAATGGTAGCAGAGGCAAGTAGCAGCTGCGGGAAATGAAATTAATTTTATCGGTTTCTGATACTTCTGTTGCGGAACTGCTCGGGGCAGTCATACGGGTATAAACATGCTCCGTGCCACCTACGGCACCTGGGCTTGATTCTCGCGACGCCATCGATTGAGCGAAGACGAACATGTAGGAGCGTCGATTCGTATGCGCACCAAAGTTAACGTTAGTCCCAAAGGCGACGCCTGCTAGGGAGACGCAACGGCTGCCCCATCACAGTAGATGTCTGTATAGTAGAGACGCGGTAAATAACTCCAACGCCACCGGAAATTGGATTCTCATAATGAAAGCAGCTCCAAGACAAAGTTCGTGGAAGTTGAATTACCGACGCGCAAACGAGCTAATTTGCTTAACAGTGCGGCTTGATATTTCGCTCCGAGCTGACAACAGATCTGATCGGATAGATGGATGGATGGATGGATGGATGGATGGATAGGTGGAACTTATAAACTGTGTTTGACGAATCATGTGTACATCCTTGTTTATGTATCTTTGCCTATTATCATTGCTTACGTGGCACCTGCTTTAGATAACTATGCATTCTGTCCGACATAAGGCAATGTTGAATAAATTAGAGATAGAGAGAGAGAGAGAGAGAGAGAGAGAGAGAGAGATAGAGAGAGAGAGAGAAACAATGTAAAACTTTCAAAACTACTTCTGTTGTCGTTGAAATTGCAAAACGACCTTTCATATCATCATAACAAAATATAATATTCATGAAATGAACACTTCCAAGATTATCCAGTTTACTACTTAAAGATATCCTCGCAGGTAGAACCGTTCTTGGCAACTCTTACATGGCTTTATTTTAACACAATCCCATTTGCTCATAGTTTTCCTGTTAGATTATCTCGGGAATTATTTTGGGTGTGTACTTACTTACTACCAATCGTTTCATTAACTCCCTGCCTTAATTCCACACCTTAACGAAGACCTACAGCAAATCCTATGAGCATCCAAGCAACCAATAGAGGATGAAAAGGAAACCAAATTCATGGAAAATGCAGAACCACCTCTTAGCCATAAAATAAAAAGCTTTTCAAAATAACACACAAGCACATAGGTTTACGAAGCAATCCTCCAAGCGCTGGTTAAATCGAACGATATCGAACTTTCATGGCCAAGAATGTTCATAGACCTTTCCCACATTTGTGTGCCTTTTATTTATTTTTCCACCTTTGGGCTATCGCTGCTGATCGTTTTGAGGTGTTTTCTAGCACCGATTCAGTACAGTTCAGTTTTTTGCTTCAAACACGAAACGATCTTGCCCAAACCACATACTGTCTGCTTCCCATGCTACGCGAAGAATCGGTAACGAATGCAACTCTACCCGGAAATAGAAATAGTAAACGTAGTGTATTGTGCTGAGGGAACGATTGCATTGCCTTTAAAATGGTTCAAACCGACCGAAAGACGAAGCGTTAATAAATAATGCATTTCAGCCCGTTTCTAACGACAATCTTTAGGCACTGAATGCATTTTAGCATCGCTACACCTGACCCTAGTACATATCAGATTTTTTGTTTGTGCGGTGACCTATCTTTTATCAACAAAACCTATGGTTCTTTAAACGTTTTCTCACTTTACTGTACCATATTCAACATGTAGGGTGTAGCAAAAACCTCCTTCCTAATTGTTATACCCTTACAGTTTCCTATCCTTGCATGAACGAATAAAAATGTTTAAGTTTCCACTAACAAATGCATCGATAGAGCTTTGGAGAACACACATTGACAGCGATTGACAGCGAAATAGGGAAATGAAGACGCCTAACATCAAATTCATCTTAGGTGATGACTAAGTCAGATTTTAAATTTGTGTTAGTTGTTATTTTTTAGACAAATTTATTCTGTTTCAATATTATTGAATCGCAAGTTCAGATTATTCAGCTACTTTTTTCAGTATTCGCACCCTCCTCCCTCCATTTCATAAAAAATATACATAACTAACACTTCAATTGTTTTTTTTTTCTTCCAGATTTGTATCGCTCCATAATGTTTCTGAGGATCTCATCATCAGCTACGCGATAATTAAAGCAAATAATAGAATTGATACAAATATATTTTTATTGTTTTAGGTGCATCGGGACACATCATACCTCATAAAAAATCGGAATATTCGTTAATAACGAAGAGGTTGCCATACATGTACCTTTTTCTTACTTTATATATTTAGCTACCCCCCATTATAAACAATGTAAACAAATGTAGAAATTTGTTAAAATGTCAGTGAATCGTATGCGATTAAAACTAAAAAGATTAATTTCATGAATGGACACTTAATTTTTAACAACAGCACCAGTACTAGGGCTAGTTTGATTTGGTAAACAATGAGGGTAGCCGAGCTCCGATCGATGGGAAAAGGAAATAAAATTGATTTGTTATAGAAAATATTAACAAAACGTAATAGAGTTTACATCAACAGTACAATAATATCTATTTAATGTTCTGGTTAAGTACTGTTGGACCTTGTTATCACTAGAACACACACAATAAGAACCCAAGACTCAGGTCACTGTAGACATGAAAAAAACAGAAAAAGAAAGTGTATCAATATTCAGACATCCCTTCAAGAAGAATCTACAGAAACATTGAAACATTACAGATACGGAGATTTTATGACCCTCGTGACTACGACGGATGGTCATCAACTTTAAGGAAGCGTTCACGTTACATAAAAGCGATTTTAATATTAAGTAAATAAGCAAGAGTGAAAACCTTTCGGATTATTCGTTCGAGATATTTATAAATATTAACAAAGGTTTATTTCTCCATTTCTTATAAAAATTTAGTTTTAAAATTCCACTTAAGAAAATGAACAAATCTAAATAAGTTGTGTACAACTTTATAACTGAAAATGCTTATCAGTTTTAACTAATATAAACTATCAGAAATCCTTCTCCTTTTCTTCTTTTATATAAAACTAGCTGGCCCGAGAAACTGAGTTATTACGAAAAAAACTAAAATATTCCATTATTGCTTTTTTACTTGGGATAGTTACATCGTGCCCGTAACCCCTCAGGATCCGATCATCGAGTGTAAACCGCCAGGCACCATACACCAAGTGTCAAAGTGCTGTAACAACAACAATCCTGCTCTTTGTATGGGAGTTAGAAAATCATTATTAAATTAAGTTTAGTGTAACATCTGAACGATTTTTAAGTCTTAAAACCTATTCTCATACCACCATAAGGTGTGTGCAAAGTTTCGTTGAAAATGATCCAGCCGTTTCGGAGTTTGCTCGCAACAAACACCGTCACACGAGATTTTTATATATATAGATTTCGCAAAAAGTGAAAGAATGACTAAAATCTCGGAATGAACAATAAGACTTTTTAGACCATTCTCCTTGAACAATAATGAAAACATATAACATAACATATAAAAACTACATTTATTTGTCTAAACAGCATCTTTATGAGAAGTAATAAATCAATAGTACTCCTGAACGTCAAAACATATCTAATTAATCCTAAGTCCAAACCAAAAACAGCATACATTTGCAATAATGTATTCATTTAGTAATAAATTTATTCCATTAAGCAATGCGTTCGATGCTGCTTTTCTCCGTAAAAAAATCCATCAAAGAATTGCTGACTATTTTATTCAAATCTTTGCATCGCACTATCACAAGTTCTGAGCATACCGATATATATATCCTAACTACTGCCAAACAAGACAAAGAGCATTTTGTGTTACATAAAACAGATTATTGAATGTATTTTACCATAAACCACTGACCTGACGCTTTTGCGGGTAAACACAATAGGTGACCCAACAGAGAATTGAATGACGATAACTTTGTTTGGTTTTTCATCGTTTGCTTGGACTTGCATCCGGTCTCTCAATATGCTACAAATCACCGCCTCACTTTTTTATCGGATATGCATGCATGCATACATTTGTGTTTTTTTTATATAGCGCTTTTCTGAGTTTGCGAATTATTTTCATACACTAACAGCTACAAACGATACAATAAAATGAGAGACGGAATAAAAAATGATGAGCACATATTCATCTCCTGAACAGTAGGGACAAAACTGATACTGTGTAACAGAGTTGAGATTTCACCGTTAACACTATATTTATCAAGTGATGTGTAGGTCATGAGGAAAGGAAAGAGAAGGAAATGGATTACAATGGATAAAAAAAAACTAGCTGAATTTCAATGAATTGTTCGATTATTGACTGAATAATTGATGATTTAGCTAGTAGAACTTTTTTGTTGCTTGGACTGTTTTCATTATGAATGCGCTTTTTTACGACATTTCAAATGATTTTTTTTTAGTTTTTGAAGAAAAAATGCATGATTGCTCAGGAATCGGCTATGATGTAATACGTTTGTAGAAACGTTTTTCAGTATAACAACACGTTATTCAACAAAACATAAAATTAGTTACAAAAATGACATATTGAACTTATTATTAATTGTTGTAAGTCTGACATCGACTGTATTCATTTTATTGAGTCTCATAGCTCTCGGAAAGCCGATCTCCAGAGTTTTAGAGATAAAATGGGCTCATTTTTAAGGAATTTTACACCTTTTTTATTATTTGTCTCATACAGGTAGCCCTTAAAATATAATCAGTTAATGTTATTTTAGCCGTTTATTCCCAACAGTCGCACATGAATGAATTGCGATCATTTTTTAATACTTTATGTTTTTTTGCTTTTTCAGCACTTTCCATTCCATCGAAAATCCTGTTTGGCATACTATTGACCAAGTTTATTTTTAAATTTTACTTTATTCAATCTTTCCAATATATAATGTATGTCTATTAAAACAGGGAAATTGCAATATCTTTGATACATGCCCTTATCGTAATTATTTTCTCAATATCTCCTACCAGATTACTTATTGACTCACTCACTCACTTACTTACTTATCCGGTGCTACAACCGCTTTGCAGTCTGGGCCGGTCGCAAGAGTGTCTGAAACCGCTCACGGTCTCGCGCCTTCGTCTGCTAGTCCGTTAGCCCGACGTTCATTGCGGACGCCTCCTCTCAATATTGCCACCTCAATTTGGGCCTACCACGCCTCCTCTGTCCTTGTAAACGGTTTAAAAAGAACTTTGCTGGCTTCGTCCGTTTTCATGCGGACAATATGGCCAGCCCACCGGAGCCTGTACAGATAGAGAGGTCGCCGTACATCTCGTATAGCTCGTCGTTATAACGGCTTCTCGTTATTGTTCTTGCACCATACGGGGCCAAGGATGCTTCTGAGCATCTTCCTCTCGAACGCGGCTAGGAGGGTTTCGTCAGATTTTGACATTGTCCATGTCTCAGGAGCGTATGTGAGTACCGGTACCATATAGGTACTATATAGTCCCATCTTCGTCTGTCGCGACAGGTTCTTTGAGGTGAACTGATTTTTCAGGCTGTAGAATGACCGGTTGGCAGCCAGCATTCTTGTGCGCAACTCAGCTTCCATGCTATTGTAATTGCTGACCTTTGCCCCAAGATAGTTGAATTTTGGGACGACATTGCGTTCACCAATCTGTATATCACGTATACGTAGGTTTGTATTATTTATTGGTAGGCCCGCTGATGTTGCCACCATCAGTTTGGTCTATGCCCCGTTTATATGCAATCCGAGGTTTTCTGCCACCTGCTCGATCCCTTGGTAGGCTTTTGCTACATAGGAGAGCCAAAGACCAATGATGTCTATATCTTCAGCGTATGCCAGGATCTGGGTTGACTTATAGAAGATAGTCCCCGTAGTCTCCACCCTCGAGTCACGTATGACCCTCTCTAGCGCCAGGTTTAATAGGAGACAGTTAAGCAAATGGCCCTGAGAGTTTTCCATCCTCCTTCATCTGGCGTGTGACGTCAGTCATAGTCATTCTAACAAGCCTTATCAATTTGGCCGGGATTCCAAAAGAGCTTATCGCTCATCGTATAGTTTTACCCTGGCAATCTGGTGCATGGTGAAGATCTCATCAATAGTTGATGTTCCGTTTCAGAATCCTCTTTGATAGTTTCCGACTATCTCTTCGACTTTGCGGGACAAGACGATCCTGAAGGATCAGGGAGATTATTTTATAGGCGGTATTCTACACTATAATACCCCTATAGTTGTTGCAGTCCAACCTATCTTCCTTCTTGTACACTGGTGGACATTAAAATAGGAAAAAAAAATTTGTGTGTTTTTTTTTGCATACACTAGGTGTGTCATCGCCAACAGTTCGAGGCGTACTGAATTTGTAATAGCCGAATTTTGCCTTTTATACTCTCATTTTTGGTGCGCTACTTATCTGAGTTTTGAGTGCCGGCAGCGTTTTGCGGCAGTATAAAAGGAGAGCCAAACCGTGTTGTGCTTCATTCTTCCATCAGTGGTCAAGGTGAAAGGTTGCTGTTTAAAAATTCCACAAAATCATCATGGGTCGCGGAAAGCACTGCACACCAGAGGAGCGAAAACACATTCAGGGGCTGTATCGTGAGAACGTGCCAATCAAGACAATCTGCAAGGCGTTCGGCCGTTCGCGGACGTTTGTGGACAACGCCATTCGTAGCGAGGCTACGGGTAAATCGACAGGTCGTCCGCGAAAAACAACGGCCGACGTTGACGCGCGGATTGTTGAGATGATCAGGGCGGATCCTTTCAAAACTTGCACTCGTATCAAGCAGGAGCTTGGTTTGCAAGTTTCGGCGAAAACGGTGTCTCGCCGTTTACACGCCGCTGGGTTCTGTGCCCGGAGACCGAGGAAGGTTCGTAAGCTGCAGCCGCACCACGTAGAAGCGCGCATTCGGTTTGCCGAAGAACATTTAGCTGCATCCATCTTTTGGTGGAGCAAAATCATTTTTTCGGATGAGTCCAGAATCAATCTGGATGGTTCGGACGGCATTAAATACGTCTGGCGCTTTCCTAATCAGGCGTATCATCCGAAAAATACGATAAAAACCCTTAGTCACGGAGGCGGCCACGTAATGGTGTGGGGTTGCTTCTCCTGGCACGGCACGGGTCCTTTGTTCCGTATCAACGGGACACTGAACTCGGAAGGGTATAGAAAAATACTTAGTCGTGAGATGTTGCCATACGCCCGACAACAATTCGGAGACGAAGAGCATTACATCTTTCAGCATGATAACGACTCTAAGCACACATCGCGAACAGTTAAATGTTATTTGGCAAACCAGGATGTGCAAGTTCTACCGTGGCCTGCGTTGAGTCCTGACCTCAACCCGATTGAAAATCTGTGGTCAACTCTCAAGCGTCAGCTTAAGAACCAGCCTGCACGTTCAGCAGATGATCTATGGACACGCTGCAAGTTTATGTGGGAACGCATAGACAGAAGCGAATGCCGTAATCTCATCGGCGATATGGCCAAACGCTGTCAGGAAGTGATAGCGAATAACGGTCACCAGATTGACCGTTAGAATGTGTTTTCGCTCAGTGGAACACCGCAACATCTCCTCCCAACAACCACTTAAACAGTCCTTTTCAGGGCTACCAAATATTTCTGACAAGAACTATGTCTTTCGGTCACAAAAAAGTTCCTATTTTTATGTCCACCAGTGTATATGGGGTAGATGATGCCGAGATTTCAATCACAAGGCATCGATTCGCTATCCCACACCTCAGTAACAATTCGATGAACCTGGTTTTCTAGTCGTGCACCTCCAGTTCAGCTGCGATTCCGTCGGTTCCGGAACCCGGGTCCCTTGTTATATTTTAGCCAACGAATATCTTTTTGGGTTTTGTCAATATTAGATGGCAATAGCATGATACTATTTACTGGTGGAACCTCTAGCTGTTCATTAAACTGGTCGTTGGGTAATTCATCAAAGTACTAAGCCCACCGCGAGAAGCCCTTTGGCTGCTTACTAACCAATTTCCATCCTTGTTGCGTCAGCAGGTTTCCTTAAGTATAGCGTTGTTTCAGTGACCTGCCATCGCTTGGTAAAACTTTCGTGTTGGTCTGTACACCTCTCTGGTTTGCTCGAGTTCCTTATGAGTTCCCATACTTGTTTCTTGAAGCGGTGAACTCGTTTCTCTTCGCGTCTGAGCCGGGTATATTCCTCGTCAAATGCCCACGTTCTATGCCGTTGCTGCATTGCTCGGTATGCATTGTTCTTACGTTCGGTAACTTATCTGCATTCTTCGTCGAACCAGCTAGATTTGGTGTTTTCACGACGTGGTGGCAGTATATTTTTTGAACAATTTATTATTTTTGGTTTTCGAGCATTCCACCTCTCGCTCGCTCTGGCTTTCATATCTGTTTTCTGGCAGTAGAGACTCGTCTAAAGCGGCTTTGAATGTTTGTTGGACAGATTTGTCCCTTAAAGAGTCCGTGATCAACCGAGAATTTCTACCAAATTAGGATTAATGATTATAGTAAAATGTGTTAGAAGAGAGAAAATGCACAGAAAATATACAAACGGTTTTCCGGCTCTGTAAACAGCATTATTAAAAACTTGCTATATGTTTTTCAACAACTATTATTATTTGTGACAGCTGTGCTGTTGAAGAAACGTGAGGCTGTTATTGGAGAAACTGACACTATAAACTGACTCGAAAAACAGTGTACAACAATTATCCGCAGTACACGATACTCGATATACGCGAATTCGCAATACGCGATTCCTCTAAATTTGACAGCTCCATGTGTTTTTTGCAATTATTTTAATTCTTTGAAATATTGTATGCTCTTTTTGGATTTCCTTATTGTTCTTAAAGCATTTTGCATTGAATTTGTGCAAAAGATACCTGTTTTACAACAAAAAACATTAAAGCATAACTCTGTGGGGATATATTTCAACCCTCGAACCGGTAGTGTACACTATTTTTCCATAGGAATCCGCTGTACGCGAAAACTCGAGATTCGAAATTGTGCTCGGTCCCGTACGATAGCGTATATCGGATAATGACTGTATATACCATTTCTTTCTAGCACACAATTTGAAAAACTTGTTCTCTGATGGAAAAAGCTAATAGCAGTAGTAACAGAAGAACAATAATATATCAAATAAAAACAACGGTTTTCTTTTTTATTAGACAGCAATATCTCGAAGCAACGAAATAGTTATTACTAATATATTAGGCTTTTTAATAAACTTTTATAAAACAGATAAAACTTCCATTGGTTCAAAGTTGGTTAGTTTGATACTTTTCCGTTTGTCTCAGATAATTGGCGGATATATCGCTTCTGTATCGTCTCATTTTTCGTACACGGCCGTACTAAAAAACAGGATTGAGATGGTCCAAAAAAGTTATAAGCTTTGCAATCAGGAAATTAGGTTGGACAGACGTATCAACGTTAGCATCCTACAATCAACGCTGGCTACGTCTGAGCCTAGTCCTTAGAAACTAGACGCTGTAGGCTCAAGTTTGCTTCTTAGATGGGTTATTGTTATTGTTATTGTTTTACAGTCCTGCATATCACTTCGAGGTATCGTCAAATTTTACACGAAAATCGCGTCAACACTCTGTATAGCAGTAACGCATCACTCAACGCATTGATTCGTAGATTCAATCAACATCCCGGGCAGTTTGACTTTACCATGTCCATAACACTGCGAATAACACAATTTCAAATATCCCTCGTATACTCATCACTGAATCGTCTGTAAATGTGAAATGTGTTTGTATCTAGAATTTAATTTATACTTAACATAAGCTTATGAGACATAGACACTGTCAGAACATGGCCGCATTCGAAACCCTCTTGGCCGCATTCGATAATACTCTTGGCCGCATTCGATAATACTCTTGGCCGCATTCGATAAGAAGATTCTAATTGTATGATGAACATTGACTCAAATTTGAGGAATGACAATGAAAGATCCGCTACAAGATAATAAATGTACTGCGATCTCACTACCGTGCGCGCATCAAGCTCGTCAGCGTCCTTATCGTCAAGCTGATCATTTTACACGTATCGAACCGGCGACCCAGCTCGTGAAGTATGTAAGGCCGTCCACAAGAACAATGGGGGGTAGTACGCCCAAGATAGAATGGCAAGTTGGCATCACCATTAATGCCGGAATTACGAAATGGTACAGCGGTTGTATCGCCGAATAAATAAAAAGGTGTAAAAAGAGCAATTAAATTTTCTTTTTTTATTGGATTTATAAATATCCCTTCCACTAAATAGCCTGTCACTTAAATCACGAATCCTAGTATGTTACAATAAGAGCTTCAATTAAATTTTAAACTTCGATCATTGTAATCATTGTATCATTTAAATCATTATAAAGTAACTTTATTTAATAAATGCAAATTTTACGACAGCTACATAGGCATTACCTGTGACTTGTTGATGTCAACCAACAGGTCAGTCAGTCGTAGGAGTTCGTCGTAAAAGTTGTCGCCGATGAATATGAACTTAGCGATAAAAAAGCAAAGCGGAAAGATAAAAAAAGATCTAGTTCAAGGACGAAGTGATAATTTGAATGAATAAAAAGAACTAATATCAGAACAGGATTAGAGCTAGGAACTCCGTAGAATAGTAATGTAGGTTAAAATATTATTTCTTTTGGCCGCAGCCATTAAATACATTAGATTAACGCCTAAGTGTAATTAGTGGTTTTAGTAATATAGGTAGTAAGGCTTAAAGTGTGTTGACATAGACATAAGGCAAGTTGAAAAACAAGGGCGAGGGTATTATCCATAAGGACAAAGCATATAAGAATTTGAGGATTATGAAAATAAAATTAATATCAAGGCTTTCCCTAAGCGATTTAATAAAAGTAGTTCCGGTATTCTCTAAGCACAGTGTAGAACTTATTCCACTTGTACACTAGGTTGCGATCCCGTCAATGCAAAAATATGTGAAAAACATTTCATTGCTATGACTGGATTGTTATAAGCGTATTCACATCCGCGGAAGCGCGTCGTGTATTTGAGGCCTTATACTTTATAGTCTTTGTAATGAAGGATTTTAAAAAAACTATTCAGAAAGAATGTTCAAGATCAATCTTCAAGACAAGGAACAGGAGCTATATCAATAATTGACATACTACATCTAGTAAGATAACCCCCATCCCTTACCCTTTGGCCGGAGTGAGCTATGGACCATCATGCAGCATTACCACTATCCTGGTTATTCAATCCCTTAATCTCTTTCGCCTGCTCTTCAACATCGCTTTGGAAAGTGTTATTCGAAGCCCGTGGCTAGATACCGACATCCATGGCACGATATTCTATCGGGTTTCTTCAATTTCTTAGCTTCGCGGATGACATCATATTATTGGCGAGATGTTTGCGAAGGTGAGTATGCCTCACTCACATGCAGGGATGTACCAAATCGGGTATTTTCAATTTCGGGAAAAAATCCACGGGTATTTACCCGGTAAAATCCGTATTTTCCCGGGTAGATTGAGTTTTTTCAATCGCCCAACAGCTAATAAGAGTTTTTGCATAATGGATGTAATTGTTATCTATGATATGGCTACAATGGAACGGTATCCAAAGGAAATTCGAAGTGAGAGTGTCAAGCATGGATGCACGAAGTTTAAGTGATTCCACCAGAACATATATTAATTGTAGAACATAGAAAACATTAAAACTACAACGCCTAACAGAAAGTGCTTAAGCACTTGTATTACTGGGTGGGTGGGTGTGTCAACACAAACCTACAGGGCCGGAGCCACACGTAAGCGACCCGGAGTCGTACGAGTCGGCCCGATACGACCCGGAGTCGACCCGAAAGGTATATCAGGTAGGTTCAGTCGCTCCAAATAATAATAATGATGCACCAATGATTTCGGATCAAGTCGGGCAAAGGGAATCAGTGGTAAGTCCAGCGAGTCCGGGTTGACTCGAATTATCAGTAGTTGCGAGAAATAGGTTTAATACCCTACGCGAAATCGCAGTCGATGAGAATAAATATTTTAAGAGTGTGTATCACTAATTATTTCGCTTGCACTGCACTATAAGCTAAAACCCAACCAGTAAACGCCTAAAATTTTAAATTTAAAAATCCCTGCTGTCAGACCATGTGTCCCTGAAAGGTGACAAAGTGTGCCGCAGTTTTCCGATCAAATCCGCAGATTCCGGTATCGTTAACGTTTTCACGTATCGTCCCGCAGTCATGCAATTGACTCCCGCCGATTCATCAAAGTGTCCCGCGGTATTGAGTTCTATCAGAAAACCCTGTATGAAATCCTATACAGGCTTTTGACACTTAATTCATTACTACGTAGCCGGATAGTCAATCCTTGCTACGGGGGGACGGTCCATTCTAGGCTGTAACCCGTGACGGGCATGTTATTGAGTCGTTCGAGTTGATGACTGTACAACGGGGCAACTACCTTCTATTAGATTTTGGGAGATGCCAAATGCAACGGATAAAATGCTTTGATTAACCGCGATTCAATTTACTGTTTGAACAATAGATTTCAATCCAAAGAAATTGTATTTACTCTTGTTGATTGAAGACGTGGAAAACATTGTGAACTATAAAGTCGTCCATTTGAATGTTTTGATAGAACAAATCGTTTGCACAACATTTTAAATGAAAAAAAATTGGTGTTGCATCATGGTCTTGCTAGCAATAAAACAACATTTTTTAAATATGTTGGTAAAGCAACCTTGTATTAGGCCAAAAGCATTAAAAATTTAATGCAATCGAAAATACCCAATATTTACCCGGGTGAAAACGGAAAAGGTAAAAACGCGGTAAAAATTTAAAAAATAAATACCGGTTAAAAAGGTATTTACCCCACGGTACAACAGTGCTCACATGATATCGATATCGTCGGCGAGATAACTGCGAAGGTGTGTACGCATCACTGTTACCATGTGATCACAGTATACATAGACATGGGTATTATTGTAACCGGGTGATCAGAGTACACATGGATATGTGAACAATAAATTCAATTGTCGATCAGCCTTCAAGCTTAACAGTTGTGTTTCATTTGTTCAATTTGCACATTACAATTCTCACACACCCCGACACAAACAAGAAACAGCAATAATTGGATTGAGGATCAACGTAGGTGCTGACCCGAGATTCAACCTCATTGGGAGGTAGTGTATAACTTGTCTGCGATAATCTTCGAACTTCAACATCAGCAGCGAAATCCAGAGACGAATTTTGCAAGGAAAAAGTGCCTACCATAAGCTGTACCATTTGATGAGAACCATCGGAGGGTCCTGCGGTACTATTGTCAACTCGGACGACTAAATAACATGCTCATCCTAGGTGCAAGCCTTGTCCTTGGACCCAGAACATGATATTTGTATGAACTTAATATGTATCGAAAGGCTGTACAGGCCGGTACGGCCCATTACCCCTAAAAGAAGGTTATTTGTTTCAGCAACCTTTTTGTAGAAATGTTGCCGCGGCGTTTTCATACCTCCGGTTCTACAGTGGCGGCCACATAAAGCATCTATATTCTGGCTTTGAGGCTTCCTGGACAATTCCTCGAACCAATTATCAAAAAACTTTCTTCACACGTGATGACATTATTTAGTTAAGCAATCTTTCAGCCAAAAATTTGGCCAATATATGAACAAATATAAAAAAAGAATGCAAAAGCATGAATCTATTGAATTCTAACTATAAAGTGAAATCTCGTTGAGATGAAACTTCGAGTTACCGACAGCTTAGAGAGATATTCATGTTGAGAAAAAATAAATTCAAATGAAGGTGTTGCTATGAAGTATGGATAAAAAACAAAGTTTATAAAATACAGAGGTCGAAGCATAGCTCCATTCTGGTCCATTTACAAAGGATTTTTTGACAGTTGGATGAAAAAGTGTTTACGAAAATTTGCACACAAAGAAGCACTTTGGTCGAAGCCAATTAGTCGTTTTCTGGATAATATCAACTACAATAACAGGTAAAAATATACATAATCATCTCATGAACGTGGCATGAAGTAGTTTTTTTAGTAGTTTACCACTTAAAAACTACCACACTCAGGAAACTAGCCTCTTAGTCTTGGTCTGCACATGACTTCATCATTATTTTGGGCACTCATTTTGTTACAACCGATAACTGCACAATATTTCTATCTTTTCTTGATATTTGTAAACTTTTCTCAAATAAATTTCAGTCTTAACTTCTTTAAGATGAACATTTTGAAGGTCATATTCCATATATTTTGTGTTTCTATAAGATGAATGTCTCTCTAACACTGCTTCTAGACTACCCAAAAAATCTTCCGCGAAAATGTTTGGCCGCACTTTCCATCTGTCAAACCAAGGTCTATGAAAGCAAAGTGGATTAATAAGATCAGGTGGTGGAGTCTAGTGCATTTTGACAATTCGTCACTTTACGTAAGGTCCCCAGGATTCAAACTTTGTTTACATTTTATTTTATTTAATAATATAATCTATAATTTATCTACCACATTTTTTCGATTCAATATACTTTAAATTCGTAATTCGTTAATTTATTATATAATTAATTGTGTTTTCGACATTTTTGTGGATAAAAACTAAAAAGTCATTTAGTTTTCCAATTTTTACATTTATTCCTCATTATTTACGAGCCGCATGAATAAATTACGTGAGATTAGAACTCGTGCTCAAATGATTTTACACTTCATGCCTAAACAAATTATCAAATCTTTTGTTAATATATTTCATTTTTTCATAAATTCAATAGCCACACAAAAATGCACGTATAAACAAAAAAATATTTCCTATTTGTGTGTGGAAACCATTAGTTAACGGTTTTAAAATGACGTAAAGTCCCTCAACTATGGCGTCACCCCCAAAGGCCCTTATCCACCACTTGATATTTTTAATCCACCTTGCATGAAAGAGACCAGGTCGATGTGTTTAGAACAAATTGACAGAAAGCTATGAGAAAATCTTGACAGTTAAATTAAACATTGTGTATGGTCGTTGCTATGGAATAAATGGGAGTCTTTTTTGCTAATTTGGACTCATTGTTTGCTCCTGATTGCAAATATTATTTGTTCTATGGCAGATTTTATTCAAGGATCTCTTTTATCATTCACCGGGTTACTAGCAAAGGGCAGTGTGCATATTGTGTGTACCAGTGTGTGCCGATTGGATATTTCATTTTACTCTCTGCGTTTAATTGAAAGTAAATAGGACATGTTTTACCCAGCTGGAGCATGAACTGTGCTGTTTTATGCCTCTTAAACTATTCGTTCCTCCAGCGGTACCGTTGCAAACGGTAGTGATTCGTGGTCACGGAATGCAATGAGGTTATCTGAATACAAAGTAGACTGCAATTACTTATCCTTTATTCTCCAGAACTGAATGGCCGCAAAAAATTTAACCAATATAATCTTCCTAGGCCGGTCTCGTAGTACAGTCGTCAACTCGTACGACTTAACAACTCATTAACATGTTGGGCATGTTGTTGCATGTTGTCACTTTTGACAGGACGGGTGATAACTTTTCCTCAATCAAGCTTTCTGGTGACTTACCTAATACACAAACACTCTTCGTTATTTTTACTAAAATACCTTCAAAAACACATAAGATCAAATTGAAAGCTACATCAAATCTGAACGGTTTAAAATTATTTTTTGTATCAAAATAATACCGTCGATGAGGAGAAAAATATATACTACGTATGCGATGCTATGAAAAGCGATCCATTCCTATGGAAATTCACAGAGTGTATTTAGAACAAGTGGTCGCGTCTCATACAAATTGACAACTAATTTCGTAAACAAAAAAAGCTCCTTTTGACAAAATGGGTGAAATGAATTTCCATAGGAACGGTTCGCTCTGTTCCTCAGCGCGGTAGGGAAGGAAGAAATTTGAAAGTTACGGTTTTGTTGATTATTAGTGATTGCCTTGCCTTATCAACAATATCAAAGTGGTACACTCACAGGTATTTTTTATACAATTGCATAAAAAAAATGTTTTGCTCGCACGTTTTTTGAAAACGGATCACGTTCAGCTTTGTTGTCTACGCCGGAAAGCAAAACTGGGACAAAATAAAGGCTGCGCCGTGGACCCCGAATACCATGAAAACTATTCGAAATGAGAAGGAAAACTGGTTCAAGAAGACTTTGGTGAAGATGAAAGAAATATTAGTCTAGCAACAATAAAGAGCAATTATTTTTGAAAATTATCATAATTATCAGTGTATGCGGTCCTTCTCAGGGTGTCCTTCGGTGGCCAATAATCGATGCCCAGGACGAATATTGAAATTGATTTCAATAGATCGCCTTGGAAACTACATTTTCTTTTAAATAATCATCTTTTTTTTACATGTTCATGTCTCTTGCCGTAGGTAACTGTCAAATTACAGGTACTCGGAACACGCAGTAGATACAAAACACCCCTTTGAGCAACAGCCTGATCATGTAGTGGCAAGACGCAGATTGATCTATTATTTGACTCGTGAGCTGGATGACCCTCTCTGTACTTAAACGTTCTATTGCTCATTTACAGGGTTTCGAATCATATAATGGATTACTTGAACCGCTCGGAGGAATATTTTATATGATTAGGGGATGTGTGCAACGTTACTATGGAGGTTTGCAAGCCTATAGGCGAATAAGTCAAACGCTCAGGGGAAGATTTAAAAACACCTATGGTTTTTTGCAACCACCTATGGAGCGCGCGGTTATAGCACTTAGTTTGGTTTAATCTAGTTTACGTAATTACAGAAGTACCTATCCTGTGGAAATGAGGGATAACTGAGAGCTCAACTTGTTCTTAAATATCTCATCCTTACAATCTTACTGTCACTGAATTATGATAGTAAATGGGCAATGGATTCCAATAACATTGCACTGATAAATTACCGTTTTAATATTAAGTGTTAAAAAAACGCAAACAAAATGAGCCTGAAGGCGGTTGATCCGGAGATCACTTCCGGATTTAGGAGTGGGGTTTGGGCTTAGCTCTCGATTTATTGTTAGCATCCAGAAATTATTTGGATTAAATTACTTAATTTGAATTATTCAACAATGTACTGAGCGTTGCTCAAAATTAAAATTTCAGAAAATTGAAACAAAATAAATTGCTTGAAAAATGTTAGGATAATGCAAAGCAAATCGTTGAACGAATCCAAACATATTAGGAAGGTAAACAATAAATCACGAAATTTACCAATTCAACTTTATCAAAAATCTGGAAACAACCGGAAACCCATGTAAAACCCAGTATACGGTTTTTGTCGTTAAGCACATAGACGATCGAAGTTTCGCTAATGAAGACAGCAATTTTAGCTTGGAGCTAGGATTTCTTGCAAGCTTGCTTTTGTAATGTAAGTACAGGCGTCTTCCGAGCTACGACCCCCGCGAATTGCGACGATTCGCAGATACGACGATTTTGATTTTGACAGTTTAAAGATGTCATTGAGAAGAAATTGATGTATTTTTTGTTTGAATATCTGGGCTGATAACCGTTACACTCACATTTCCAAAGATTACACAATTACCCGATCTTGAATATGTATATAGTGTATACGGCGTATGGAATATAATAAATACATTATTGAACATTATTTTAAATAAAATACACGATATCATAGATTCAAACTCTTCAACTTCAGTTATAAACATTATATGCACAGACATTCGACGTACGACTTTTTCGCCTTACGCCTTGCTTTGAAAGTTTTTTTCGGTCCTAAATACAGTCGTATCTCGGGGGACACCTGTATTTTGCTTTACGAATTAAGTACGGTAGCAAAACGGATTCAATAGGAGCCATTTGGTTTCGATCAGAGTAATCCGGATTAAATTGGAGTCAATTGGACCTGTATTCGCTCGGAGTAGCCGGATTCGAAGCCATATTTATTTTGGAGTCGGATCCGGATTTGGAATGTCGTTGCCGGAGTGGATTCACGAATCCAATTCGGAGCTCCCATCACTAAATTAGTTGTTTCTAATTATCATATTTTTTACAGCATTTAGTACCATTATTTCCTCATGTAGGTGATGTACTCACTAATTGCTTGCTTAAAATTCAATATATTTTGATTGGAAGAAAAATTAATACAAGTTACTACTGTCATGGCTGAAATTGTCTTGATGTGGCAAAAAAAATAGGAGTATTATAACATTGTTCAGATGATAGCACGACTGATCTCCCATGTGGAATTGTACAAAAAGGTAAAAATCTTAAGTCATTTCTTCAATAGTCGTGGCTATGCATGTTTTTGGTCTGAACACTGGTTGAATGGTTTATGAGTTACTACAGAATAATCTGTTACCTGAAAAAGTTTTACAACTTCTGGTAACTGGTATAGAGAGTGAAATTGGGATGCTTTTTGTTAAATTTGAAATATGATGCATTTGAATGTTCATGCGAAAAAACATTATTCAGTCAAAAGCAGTGATGTTTCATAAAAAAGAAAAATTGCCTTTCTGGTTTTTGTAAATATAAGCTTTCTTTGTAAAACATGAAAGGATATGATGTGTTATAATCAACTCATGGAACTATACAAAAATATGAAGTTTAAACGACACATCAAAACGTTATTTGAAATCTACATTCAGTCAACTGCGGGTTATGGAGTGTGAACTGTAATTAAGCAATTATCATACTTTGAAAGTTTGTGGATGAGACGACAACCTGCTTCTGTGAGCTCGATATGCGTATGCTGGGGATATCGAGGTGTGTGATCCCCTATGTGGATCGTGGCAAAAGAGATCAAGCGCTTATAGACTACCCACCAGGTAATTATAAACGGAACAGTCGTGAATGTGTGAACGATACCCACCGATAGGTATACCCCTCCAATGAAGACGGTTTGTAAATGGATACGTCCTCCACTAAAACCTATTTGACACTGATCCTACCTGTATTATGTCGTTTTAAATATCTACTTCTGCTTCGTTCACTATTAAAAAATTCCAATCATTTGTGACGAGCTTTAGTTCCTGCAGGTGCAGAGTATTTTTTTAAGTTATAAAGGGCAAGTTTTTGTTACAGCCCTCGCATTTGCGAGAATTACATTATATCACTTAATGCGTATTGTTTCGTCTTTCTATTTATTTCCATAAAAATATTTTATTCTATAACATTTTACCTAACAATAAGCGTTACAATTCGCTTGTGATAAGTTCCAGTTCCTTGTTACCTACATTTCCTCAATATGATACTCATGTACGCTTATAAAGCCGATATGTCATGCATTTTTGTAATACAAGCATTAGATTTCGGTTGAGTTTTTCTTACTTTATGTTATTCTTTACTCTAAGGATATGTATCAATGTTGCTTTTGTTTGTTGGTTTGGATGTAACTTATTATTGATAGCTGCATATTTACAATTACTAGCTAATTTTCTTTTCTAGCGTATATTTCCCTACTATATTTTCTTTGTATAGTTTGTAGCAACATGGTTTGAATCATTTAAACATATTTAATCAAATAATCTGATCAAATCAACTACATATAATAATAGCTTTCAACAGAAAAATAGCATCTGCTATGCCAAACTGAATCTGAACATTCAAAAAATTTGTTTTACTATTGGATAACTGTACTATCTCATTCTAAATGTCATGTTGCTTCTATTTTCCAACCAAAAAGCAAAACAGCTACAGTTATAATAGTTTGAATATTTCTGAATATCATTTCTTTCAAACACACAGCCCCACTGACTCCAGTTGTTGATATTTCGTAGCTGTCATCATTTCGATTACCACCTATTATTAAATCTGCATCCAAATTCGTCAAGAATATGAAAAGAAAGAATATGCATTATTTATACAACCAAAACCATTTCAAATTACAATTATACGATTTTACCTTTTCTTTTGCTATTGCTATCCATTTCTTCATCGATGAAATCATTAGCTTCATAAAAATGGCTACCTTTTCGTGATTTATCTAAAAAATAAACAGTATAAAAATTAGTCATTTTTCATCATTTTATGTGTAAATATACAATTTGAGGAGTTAGACACCCAATGGTTAAAATAAATTATTTATTATAAAAATTGGTAAAAATATATACACATTTGCATATCATTATCGGAATGCCTTAACCAAATGCTAACATTGAAACTATTTGATGTTTTTATTCACACAATCTACGAAAAAACACAATATGTCTTTTTTTTGTTATCAGTCCGGCCCGCGAGAGGATTCGACTGATTTTGAAAGATAGGGAGTAACTTTTACTATTCAAATTACTAAAAATCTTTTAAAATTAATTGTTTACCGATGTATATTGCAACTCTTATTATCACAATGTGCAATGACGGGCCAATCAGTATGGTTGAGCTAGAGTTCAATATTCCCATATGTAATAAAAACATTATTTCAACAAAACCCTTAAGCATTTCAGAGAGGAGGAAGTGGCATACGAAATTTTGTATAAAGATCATAAACCAAAGTCTGGTTTTGCATGCGACTTTACTACTTTCGCCAACACAATACATCCAAGACAAAAATTGTGTAATGGTGAAAATAATTCATGCATTTTTCTCGTGATAATAATTTTTTCTTCCATTAGTTCTTCTGAATTTCACACATCGAAGAAAAAACTTGTTTTTTGCCCGAAATTTTACCAATTTTTTGACCGAACATAAACTTTTATGTTATGTCTTCTTCTTCTTCTCTGGCTCAACAACCGATGTCGGTCAAGGCCTGCGCCTGTACCCACTTGTGGGCTTGGCTTTCAGTGACTAATTGATTCCCCCCCATAGCAGGATAGTCAATCCTACGTATGGCGGCACGGTCTGTTTGGGGATTGAACCCATGACGGGCATGTTGTTAAGTCGTACGAGTTGACGACTGTACTACGAGACCGGCCAACGGCATGTTATGTCTAAATGTCTTTTAATATTTTAAAACAAAAAAAAAGTTTTTAAATTCACAAATCATTGAAAACTAAACAACACTGAATTTTTTTTTTTTTCATTTTAGAGAGCGATTTTTTTATGATTGGACTCGATTTCAATCGTTAGTCGTATATCATAGGAAAGGTAAACATTTTTCATACGTTTTATCGTTGAAATTAGCTGCGGCCATCTGTGACCCCGCAAATTATTTACCTTCTTCTTGAAAAGAGCTCGAGCGATTTTGACAAGTGTTGTTGTAGGAGCCATACACCACCACCATGTAACTGCTAGGCATAAAATGGTAAAAAACCAGGCATAAATAAAACAGTTTAAAAAAGGGCTGAGGATAGAAATCAGCTCTTTTTTTTTATTATTATTATTATTATTATTTATTAATCTTCAACGGGCCGTATGGCCTAATTAAGATGTAACAGTTCAATAAAAAAAAAATACATAGCAAAAACAAGATTTGCATCGCAATTCACTGCGGCCACGGCAAAAGCCGGAGACGTTCCTTGAAGCACTGAGTTGAGATGTCGAAGTCGAAGCAATCCGAGACAGTGTTGAAGACAGCCGACATGCGGAACATAGGGTCTGACCGACCAGCACTGGAACGGGGTTGAGCGAGCCGTAGAGTTTCTCTAGACCTAAGTGTTCGGGATGGTGCATAGATGTCGACTCGATGCAACAATGGCGATGAGTCGATAGAGCCATTTAGCAATCCAGCGATGAAAGAACACTGTGCATTGCGTCTTCTGACCGAAAGAGGTTCAAGGCCTAGAAGACGGCACCGCGCAGCATACGGAGGAAGATTATTGCGATCCTGCCAGGGAAGTAGGCGTAGGGCATATCTCGTGAGCTTACGTTGAATCGCCTCAATTCGAGCAATTGAAGAAGCGGTAGTTGGGCTCCAGACTACGCACGAATATTCCAGAACCGAACGAACGATACAGTTGTACACAGCTTTGATGCACATGGGGTTGCGGAATTCATTAGTTGTCCGGATAACCACGCCAAGTAATTTATTTCCTCTGGCTACAACGTCATCGATATGCTGTTTAAAGTTCAAACTAGAGTCAAGCAGAACGCCCAGGTCTTTGGCATGATTCTGTCGATTAACTGCAGTGCCGTCCATGAAGTAGGTCCCAGTCACTGGGCTCCTGCATCGACTAAAAGACACACAGTAGCATTTCTCGATGCAGATAGTCAGTCCATTACGCTTGCACCACGAACAGAAAATTTCGATGCAGTCTTGCAGGAATGTACAATCACCTGTGTTGTTAATAGGCGCAAAAATTCAAATTCAAAAATTCAAAAATTTAAAACCAACCGTGGGAAACTCGGTTTTTTTAGCGCATTATACATTTAAAAATCGTTTTTAGTAAGAATTGTTCCTTATTCCGTTTTTGTTTTGATTTCTAACCATTGTTGTTGAAGCTGTTGACTACTACGCAATAAAACAATGTTGTGAGCAATAATTGTTAATTTTTATTCGCTGTCGTGACGACTTTAGTAAAGGACCGCCCTATATAGTAAGAGCAATTATATTGAATGTATACAAACGACAATAGCATGAGGAATTGATTTTCATTCCGGCGTTTGTGTGGCCGTTGCCCACTGTGCATTGCAAACAGTGCCATACGGTTACCACACTTCTCTTCCATTTGGTGCTTCTAGTGAAACCAACAGCTTTACTGATCTTAAACAGCTCAGTATATGTTGCTGCTGCATGAGAGAAATCCTATTGACTTCTAATGATAACGTGAGTAAATGAAACATCAAATCGGCACACACATTTACAATATGAATAGTGACCAATACTTATCAAACGGATAACAAATAATAATTGTGGTCATCGGATTGAATCAGTCATATGACATCTAGTTAATTTTAGAAATCGAATTACAGAAAATACAGACTGTCTCCGACCCCCTCGAATTTCACTGTTTCCTACCAACATAAAACTAAATGTTCGTGTAATGGTCCTTAAAGTGGTAGGTTTTACCTTGAAGTGGTAGGTTTTAAATTAATCATTTGAGATGATTCCAACTGAAGATTACAACGTGGTCAGCCCACCAGAGCCTGGCGAGATTGATACGTTGCACAATAGCTCATTTTCTTATAGCTCGTCATTATAGCGGCTCCTCCATTGTCCTTCCACACATACGGGGCCATAAATCCTTCTGAGCATTTTTCAAACGCAGCTAAGAGGATTTCGTCAGATTTGGACAGTGTCCATGTCTCAGAGGCACCTTTACTATATAGGCTATATAGTCCCACATTCGCCCATCGCAACAGGTTCTTTGAGGTGAACTGCTTTCTCAGGCTGTAGAATGAACTGTTGGCAGCCAGCAACCTTGCGCGCAACTCAGCTTCCTTAATATTGTCGTTGCTAACATTTGATCCGAGGTAGGTGAATTGTTGATCAACCTCAAAAGTGCGTTCACCTATTTACACGTCATCCCTACATAAATTTGGGTTTGGCTCTAGGAACTATTAAATCTAAAAAATCGCGTATCTCGGTGACTGTCTCTAGTGAAACAATATCTCATTTGTTACATAGCAACCAACACTAAATATGTCTAAATGGAAAGAATGTTTAGTCTAACTGTCTGAAGATTCTAGCGGTGTTCTCTCAATTTGTCCTATATACGATCCATCATGTTGACCACTTGAAACCACCTTTAGTTTGATTAGTCACTTTGGTTGCATCATACATTTGAAAGTTATTCAAGAAAACAACAGTAACAGTAGTAAAATTGCTAGGGTCTAATGCCAATCCTGTGATACAGTCGTCAACTCACACGACTTAACATCATGTCTGTCATGGATTTAAACCACGTATTTTATGTCCCCCGTAGTAAGCACCTACTATTCAACTGCGCGGTATTTAAAGACCTTTTTAGGCCGGCATACCGCGCTGTGAGTCCACTGAGTTCAAAAAGTCTAGCTGAATGTTTTACAGAAAAAGGCAAATTATGGTAGCAATACGTATGGGTCGGTAATTTGAAGGTAATTTTGAATAGAGTCATAAGCAAATAATACTACATTTAATTCATGTCTAGGTAGTGTTTGCCCAACGGAAATAAGTCAAAAGCTAGGCAGACGAGTTGTTTTCGCGCCCGTCAAACGACTTTTTTCTAGTTTTTTACATGTTCATTACTTTAATGCTTTTTATTGAAACGAACGTAGATTATTTTATCATACCTCATCATTACTTTAACTGACCCACGCCTATTGCGACCATATTTTACTTTTGCTCTGTAAAATATTCAGCCCTTTTTGAACATGTTTGGCCCGTATGGATCGTACTCCCGATAAAATAATAAAATTTGGCTGACTAAACATAATTAACTAAACACGTGTTATGCCATGATTATTGAGACTTCTGGTTGTAATTAATTACAGAAAAAAATTGTAATTACTTGTGGTAAAAATTAACTGTAATAATATAAAACCGTTAAATAGAATATTTTCCGTAACTTTGATCTGATAGAAAGCTGTATATAAAAAACTATGGTCTCCGTTTCAATCAGCTAATGCAAATTTTTGACTAATTCTTTCGTTCAGTAAAAACTACCAAATGAAAACGCTCATGGAAAGGTGCTCGACCAACTCATTATGGCGGAACGGTCCATTCGAGAGATATAACGATACCATGCATGGAATGTCCTATATCATCGGATATTAGAGATGCTTTCGTTTCTGTTTTTGATAATATCACGTCAACATACATTTTTATATAATGTTTAATTCTTCATTCAAAAACAGCTCACAAAGAAGTTTTCTGCAAATACATTCTCTATTGGCTGTTGTTTTCGTATAGCAATAGCACTTGTGAATTTCCTGGATTCTTAATTGCATTATGTTGCTTTACTATCCTAACCGGACTTTACAATATCAAGTCAAGATTTAACAAAGACACACTTTATGGTATAATTGATTAGCTTTTCCACCATAGAAATATCAATATTTCTAAAACAAAAAAATAAAAGCACACCCCAAATTATCATCCAATTTGCTACGCTCATCTTCTACACAGGAACATCCAATTGGATTTGTGTCAGATTTCAAGTTTTCATTTAACAGCACAACACATTCTCCCGATTAGTTTTTCCAGCCAAAAAAACTATAAAGGGCTAGTGCTGGTTTTATGTCTCGTTTTATTCGATGGTCGGAAAACAAATTTTACTCTGTCTGCAAACCATACCATAAGAAAATGGTAAGACATACATGAGAGACCTACGAGAATGCCTGCAAATCTCACGGGAGTTGTTTAGAGTCGCCTTCAAACGAACCTTGTTAAAGGGGACCAGCATTTTGCGAATTGGAACCGCCTTTTTTGTTCACAAACAAGAAAACACGTAGCACTGATTTTGTTGTTGTTGTTCTTGTTCTTTGACATTACAACAATCGTCAAATATTACACTATAACGCTTAACTAAGGCAAACAGTGGTTTTCAATACAACTGTTCACCACATCAAAAAATATGCAACCTAAATGATTTCTATGCATCTTTAACAACTTTCGTTTTTCCACATATACATCAATAGTCACATAACAAAAATAAACTAATTATATATAGACAAAACTTTTTTTAATTCTTAACAGCTATATCCGCTAAACCTCTGAATACACGCAAATTATTTTATATACATACACACATATATGCACAAACAAAGTAAAAAAAAATCTAAAGAAATTAACGACAAATAAATTGTTAACAAGTATTGGATTTCTTTAAGAATGGCTTTTTTATTGTTATGGATTTTTTTTTTCTTCCAGAAAGAACGGAAAGAATTGTTTGTGAAAGCTTTCTTAGATAATGCAAAATTATTTTAGTATTTATAAATAACAGCATTCCGGTGCTATATTCATACGTCGAAACAAATAGAAAATAGCGCTCAAATCAATTGGTTTGCACACAACTGTTTTTAGATTGCGTTTGCCATACGTTTTCGTTTTCTCCTTGCGACTGTTTGGCATGGAAACAAACAAACGGCAAAGTCCAAATGTACATGTAGATACGTAAGTTAATACTGACGGAAGGCCTTTGTGACCTATGAAGTCATAAAAAATGCTCCACATGTGTAAAGCCGTGTCTAATGAGTATTATTTCACAAATGAGGTTTGGCGTCTTGCGCCATTCGACTCCCGGAACCGAATTGACCTTACTGCACAGAGAATTACCGAGTTCGTGTATGTGTGCCCAGGCTTCTTTTGCTGAGCGTCTAGCGAAACAGAGCTAGCCGGCGGCAATCACAAATAACTTGTAATTTTCAACAATCGTACTATGCGGTCAACATGTACCTAATTGTTAGCCATCATCATTTTTGCTACAAAATGTGCGCATATGTTTTTGGCTAGCCAAAACAGTCGTACACAAAAAAAAAACACAGGAAACAGGAAATGTATTGAATCCCACTCCACACACCAAATTGTTCTAGAGCATACGATCAGCTCCAGTAAATATAATTAGACACGTCCTTTCGCTGACCTGTAAGCCGATAGAGTTCGTAAGATTTTACAGGTCATTTGCATGTTGTTTTTTTCTCTTTCTGGTAACGTTTCCTCGTCGCGTCTATGCTGCTAAACCAAACTACAAGACTTGTATAATTTGTACGATTCATTGCAATATTGCTGACGGTAAGCTCTTCGCACAACTATTCATAAAGAGTAGGGAAATGCAAACCCCTGGTACCAACATTTGAGATTTACAAGGCAAACCATGTGTTTCAAACCTGCTGACCATTATTTGGTTTCGGTACGTGTTGAACAATTGCCTTTCTTCTATAGAGAATAGAATTTCAACCCTTCGGCTTAGTGTACCACAGTAAAGTATACACAATTCCCTAGGGGTGTAGCGTTTAAATGCCTTTTCTACTTGACATTGACACCTCCACCGATTAAGGTATACCTTTCATTATTTTGAAAGAGGTTGCGGCTTTGGCTCTATTACTTTTGCTTCAACATCCCTTGCTACGCCATCGGTGGCTAGTAAATTTTACTAATTCCCCAACGAACCACTGCTGAGTGACTGTATTTTCTCAACGCCGTGCGATTGCGTTCCACTCTCTTAACGAGTAAGGCTTTTATGTGCCATTTCACTTTCACTCAATTTTGCAGCGATAAACAATAATACACGCCAGCGAGACGCTGATCGGCTAGACGTCCATTCACATTTTTTATTGCATAGCCTAAACGCGTTCAGCGAAACAAACCTCTCCCTCAGTAACCACCTAGGAGTGCTTACCTTACCCCTGCTTACCTCACAATATAGTGCTGTTGAGCATTATTTCATTAGGATGACCATATTTCATAGCGGAAAATCTCGTAAAACCAACCACTGTTTTGGTTTAGCATGAAACGAAAATACGTCATGCAGATCATAAACGCTATGTCTACCAAAGTTCTGGACGATTGTTTTGATCATGCAGCACATGCGAGCTCAAATAAAATGTCTTGCAACACAGACGCGTCTGTTTGGTGAAAAAAAAACCATTTGCACAGTTCAGAATTATATTTTTATTGTGATTAATGATGAACTCGGTGGTTAAATCACTGCGCTAATGCTCCTGGATACCAGTCACTATACATTGCACACACAAATATCGCACACGACAGTCAAATGAGCATTCGCACACTTCCTCTCACTACAAGCGCTTTGTAATTTGAACCCAATTTTCCCACACCGTGCGACCGATCTGATGGCGGAATAATTGCTTTGAATTATTATAGAAGGAAACGCACACCAACGGCATCAAGTCGATGAACTGGTTGATTGCTCAATCACAATAGTATGTTATCATCATTAATCTTGATTTGGTTAATGACTATTTTAACGCTGATTAGTACACTTTTTGCCAAATATTTACAGCACTTTTGGCTAGTGAAGGTTGTATCAAATTATAACACTAATGAAGGTTTACATCAACTTCAACAGGTAGACATTTATTTGCTTTTTAAAACGTTCCACTATTTTTACAATCCCTATCAACCCTTCCTTAAAAACTAAAAAAGTGATGATTTTTTTAGTACGTGACATAAATATTTTAATGTTAATACTTACTTCTTCGTTTGCCATCCACTGTTTCCACTGAGTTGATAGCACTTTTTGGTAGCTCTGTTAAAATGAAAAAAAAAAATGATAATTTTAATAACAACACTCCTCCTGTATTTCAGAAGAATATATTAAAGCCTAGTCAAAGCAGAAAACGATCATATTCATTCGAAACCAGACACATGCATAGTGCAGAAATGCGATTATTATCATTAATTCGATAAAATGTTCAATTTGAATTTATGAAAAACAAATCAACAAAAAAGTCTTTTGTTCTTACACAATGCAAGCTCTTGTTTGTTAGGTACGAATAACACTATCAGAAATTGTGTTTGTTGCCTGAATGGCGAAATAACGCCAACCGGAAAAGAATTGCTTAAACGGTCTACATAACAAGATTCACCATAAAAAAGAGGGACACTTTCGCTAGCGAACGAGGCTCTTTGCTGAAGCAGTTAAAAAAGGAAAAGAGCTTACTGTATAGTTTGATGGTTCCGTCGGTTTCCCCTAGGGAATTTTTGGCGATACATTTGTAGGCACCAAAATCGGCTAGGCTCACAACCTTGATGCTAAGCTTCATCACCACTTTGTAGGCATTGTCTATCAGAACCGGCTCGTACTTGCCACCTGGAAGAGAAACAGAGAGAGGGAGAGAGAGAGAGAGAAATTGGAAACACAAACAAAATCACTGCTGTAGCAGAGAATACCAAAAATTGTATCAAAATCGAAGATTCAGACGTACATGCTAGACACAAACTACTGTTTTTCACACCTTCTGTCAAATTTGCATAATTATTCAAGTTGGAGTTACCTTCTCTGGATCTGTCCAACTATCAACTAGGATCTTTGGCTCAACTGCGAATAATTTGTTCATAATACATCTGAATTCGCATACGTGTCGTAAGCATGCTAAACGTACATATTTGGGTGTCATAAATGGGTACCTGTTCGTTTCCTACTTTCATCTTCTTCCTATCCACAATCTTTTAAACAAAGAACATAGCTGCTACTTGAATATACACACCGACAAATCCGTCTAAATCTTATAATAGTGACACCCTACATATTTCTTACATCAACGAAACATTCGTCGTATTTAATCCTTTCGCTAGCCATTCGCACTAAAAACGAATTCGTTGCCTTGCAACGCCACGTAACATAACCACCCTTGAAGGAGTCTAATAATGTGGCATTAACCTAATTTCAACCCAATTAAGATATTACTTTCGACACAACCGCTTTCACGGTATTCTGACGATGGAGTGAAATGGTTGAAAATGAAAACGCAAGAAAAAATCAATGTCAAACCGCAACCACAATCTGGTCGAATAGAACAAGGAAGTATCGGAAAACACAACGGGCATAAATTATGCTTATCAATTCATTTATCCTAAATCCAGTCGCCTGAAGAAGGTTGCCCTAGCCTGGCGTATTCAGTTGGGAGGGTTAATCTCTTTTCGTAGCAAACTTCACAGCAAGCGGAATGGAATGGTTTCGAGGAAGTCAAAGGTTCGAATCAAAAGGAATTAGTTGGGATTGACTATATTTTGCTGTCGTCATTAACACTTGTTTGATTTAAGTCGGAGTTTTCCAAGTATTGTTTTAAAATAACACCTCAAAAATACGCGAAACAAGCCTAACTGTCATGTCTTCCAATGCTCTAACTCAATGCTCAATGCTGTTTATTAACTATATCAACAGTCGTTGTGTGAACACGTGTTATTCTGGACAATGTATTATGATGCACTAATATGCCCAAACATTCAATTGCTTGTGGGGTTTTGAACCGAAACGCAACTCCAAAATTGACATTTTCAGTCCGCGTTATGCCGAGTGTTGCCCGTTGTGCAAATTAAGCCTATGTTTTGGAAACATGCATCGTTTCGCTGTCGTGTTTGTGGTACGCTTTTACACTAAATTGTGTTAGTTTCAAATATTATTCCATAACTATCGTTTGTGCAAGAATCAAAGATTACATTCATATCTTGTCCATCTAAGTTTCACACTGTCACACTTCAAAAACGAGCCAACATTCTTCCTTCACCATTCCTTACATAAAACAGCCGCCGTCATTGAAAGCACGTACCCCGTAATTGTGTGTTACGGTTTCGTTTTTCCCAAGGACAATAAGAGCACAACAAACCGATCCTTTCCCTACAGCTCACCTACATGCTGTTAACATTCACTTATCCTCTTATCACTACTGTGTAGCTACAGAAATACCTGCGCTTTGCGTATCTTTACCCAAACAGTGAGTTTCGTTCCGCTATTCCCCATCCACGAACATTCGCTCATTTTACGCTTTTGCTAAGAAAGTAGAGCTCCGTTCATTGTTTCTCCCTCAGCACGTAACAGATACGTAATCAATGAAACGTGATATGTAAAAATTATGATAAGAAACTATCTGACGCAAGCTAAATTTTCATTCTGTGTGTTGAATATAGCTCACCACCAAGTACGCCAACAAACTGCATCGAGTAGATACAGCCAATGGTTTTTAAAACTCAAAAGGAGATTTCATACTCTTGCAAAAATATTGTACAAATTATATTATTATATTTAACACTTACCTTGGGGAACAATATCTCCCTTCTCGCGGGTCCAGTAGTTAATTGACTTAGGGTATGCTTCCGAGTGACACTCAAGAGTCATCCGTTGACCTTCAACCGCTCCAACCAGTTGATTAGGTACCCATATCATAGGGGGAACTACGAGCAAATAGGGGAACTGAATTATTCCAATCCGATTCACCTCAAGCGCCATCGCATTCCGTAATCGCCATATGGTATGCGAATACAGATCGTATGATACTTACAGTGTACGATCAACATTACCCGTTTGCTTACTGATGGTGGTACTCCATTGGACGCAATGCACAGATACGCACCCATGTGCAGTCTGTTGACTTTTGGTATTGTAAACGTTGGACCTTCGACGGATGATACTGAAAGCGGACAATAATTTAACGTCAAACGAAATCAATTAATGGAGCCTCACATATCACATTATATTGTTGTTCATTGTAGTACTCAGAAGCTTATGTGAGAATTACCAATCCTAGTCGCACCGAAGCAAATATATATAACTATATGGCTTGATACCCGGTTCGTTGAAATGCTTATCTTTCTTGTTTTATTCCTAAATGCGGTCACATACTCTTTCAAATGACAAAACAGGAATGCGCCCTGAATGCACCGAAGGTGCAAATAACAACTGGAATTTTCACACAACCGCAACATAACTCCTAAGGCCAAAGACATAAGGTGAAGAATTCGTAACAGCTTGCGTCTTCCTGTTGCTGACTGAAGCACCGATGTGTAAGGACGGAAAAAGGGCGCTTACTTATACTAAGAGGTGTTTTGAGTTCTTCCCTCAAGGGTAGGACTGGTGTGAATGATAAATTTTCAATTGGCTGGAAAATTGGATCTGGGAAATAAAGTTGTCATAAAACAAAATTATTTTTCTGTTTCGTACGCTGTTTGGATCAGCTATGCCATTCGACACTATTGTGTGTCTAACCCATGCTTTGGGAGAATCATATTCAACTTTTATTTTGTTTGCTATCTAATTCAAATAGAAAAGGGAATTTTCTTTACTAGAATATGAACCAACATGCCAAAACACCAACAATTGTTAAAAAAATATCATGCTTAGGTCATTTGACAAATTCCTACATAATGTGTGTAAGGGTTCAACAAAATACTAAAATTGGTTACAAAACTTATTTGTCTCTTTAAAAAACACTTTGCATTTTATTAGCTTCTCGTCTCTGGCTTCTTCAATCATCACCCATCACCAAACTAGCCACTACGAATATCTGCATGAGACAAGCATGGGAAAAATGATTCAATCGATTCCAAACAACACCACTTTGCGACCTTCATGTAGAAGGTCGCACGTTTATCTCTCGTTCCGCTCCGCCTATGGCTGATTTTGTATATCGGCCAATCCGCATTTGGTTATATCTTGATCAAATAACAAAGATCTACAAATATTGACAACACTTCTTTCGAACCTCTTCCTTTCCGAACAGTACCGTAACGAATGAGCTCGAAGTTTATTTCACTTACAACGAGTTTTCCACTGTTATCCACGGTCATGGCTCATTGATCCGTCTTTCACGCGTGCAACCATGTTACACAGAATCGACCACGGTTGTCCGGGCCAAGTGGCAACAATAAAATGTGAAAAGTATTTGCCAACTGTCGACGGTAAATTAGCCCAATTACACCCAATCTCACCATTTGCCTCCATTTCCGCCAATGTTTCCGTATGTATGTTGGGCGTGCCTATCCATGGTTTTGTGCTCGTGTATCGCTTTGTTTGCCAGTCATGATGCTTGCAGCTACATTTACCAAACAAATAATTCATTTGCACCTATTCGTTAGCTCGTCTGATGACCGATGGGATTGTGGAATTGGTTTCGGCATACTGACAACGATTAGGCTGACTTTCTCGTTTCCAATCACCGAGCTTTCGTTTTCAATCAAATCAAACTTAGCATGATTGGCGTTCTGAGTGTACCCGTGGTCGTTAGTTGTTTATTTTTGTTGCATAAATCTCTTTCTTGTCTGTTGATTGTACAAAGCTTTACTAAAAACGAATAATAAGAGTAGACTGCCAACAAAATTCATTCGTCGAGGGAATTTTGTTTGCCAAACGTAACCGCTTGCACGTTTGCTTCCCTACCCTATACCTCCCTATTTCCGCTGACCGTAAAAAGTTCACAAACGCAACGAGCTATTATTGAAATTAAACTCATCTCACCGATTCGTATATCATTCACTGGTTGCAAACATATCTGAAGTAATTCGAGCAGTGGTGCTACCATCAAAGACGAGTGGAAGGAGAGTAGGTGGAGATAGGGTGGGAATGGAAATAAAATGCCATTGATAAACAAGCATGATGTACGCTCTTACAAACTCCCTCACATTGCAAGCCAATAAATTATATAGCCCATCAAATATCATTGCTTTACATCTCGACGCCCTTGTAGCTTCCAACTCTCGTTTTTTATTCCAGACGATACGGTTAAGCACATCTTTATTTTGTGTACTTTTTTCAGTTTTAAGCTCACTCATATGTTTTACACTCACTAGAAACTACGAGTATCAACTTGCTCTTTTTTTTTTTTGCTCAACATACGCCAAAAGTTTCAAATTTAATGGCTGTGTACATAAAAATACGATACAGTTTAAATTTATTGCAAACCTTCACCAACCAATCGTACTAGTTGGCGGGGTTCAGATCAACTTTGCGGTGGCTCTACGGTTTATTACGCCCACAACTCTGTACTCAGCGCGGCATGTTGTTTTATCACTCTTGTATCGCGCACAAACACATTGGTAAATCATTTAGTGGATTTATACTCATTTTATTTATTTGTGTGTTGCACCTGTTGGGATATATGATGAGAAGGAGCATCAGCTTACCTTGTTCACCGTCTTGAAGTGAGATGTTATCTCCAGCCTCACGGCGCCACACAATTGCAGGGGCAGGTGATCCTACAGCAGCGCATCGGAGCGTCACGTTGCTGCCTTCTCGTACCACCATGTCGGTGCTCGTTGGATAGTCCAGTATGTCCGGTGGCACTAAAATTCCCAGAAAAATACCAGCATGTTATGGTTATTGACAGGATCTTAACAATATTTATTTACTTTCAATCCTCCGATTTCAATACTTCCAATGCTATAAACTGTTTTTTCGCAACTTTTATTACTAATCCTTTTCGATTTCGATCAATTGACTTTTTCCTTCAATCTTTTCATCTTCGTGTCATACCGGTAACGCTTTACGACTTACTGAAGTTTAATTTTAACACATAGCCTGTTAGTCAATCCTTGCTTCCGCAGCACAGTCTGAATGCGAATCGATCCTCGTTTGACCTTTATATGCATTGCTGCTTCAATCACTAATGGTCAAATTGAAAAGAAGCGATGCAACGAACAAAAACCAAATACAAACACATGTACTCTTTTTGTTCCCATTTAATTGTCTTATTTTGTTTGTATGCAATCATTTGAATTGTATAATTCTTTAACCACCATATGCGCTTAGGCTTAACACAAAAACATTATCGTGTTGCCATAATTGTAACTTAAAAAACACACGAGTAACTTTCCAAAAAGCGAATTCTAGCAGCAACCTTGTACATAACCTTTTCTCGAGGCTGCACTTTTTCATTTACACAAAGAAAAAACAAAATCACTATGATGACAGTGCAGAGGCGTTCAACACGTTTAAACGTCACAAAATGCATAACTCATATACTTTCGTGAAAAATGGCCGCTGTGCCTGGATTCGTTTGCTTCATCGTATATGCCTATATGGGTTTTATTTATCAATTACATAACACGTACATAAAGGAAAGGAGGTATCGTCATACGTTAGTTCTGTTTTGTTTGATCGAGTGGATCGTACATTTCGATTTTTGTGCTAACATCATTTTCAAAGTACTAACAATATCACTCTCAATGCACTAAGAGCTACCGTTTGATATGTATTGCCTTCTGGTACAATAACTAAAAACAGGAAATCAAAGTGTAAGACAATTCAAAATCTAAACATAAAATGGTATATATTTTTGCAATACGAGAGAGGAGTTCGATAAAATACAATTTGAATATAACGTTATTGAAGACCGTTTTTACCGTTAGTTGTTTATTCAACTATCTGCGAGAAGTTTCCTTGTGCTTTTAATGCTTTCGTCAAGACGGGTGGTTTCGTCAACAAAAATGGGCTGCTCATGAGATATTCCCGTGGCATAAGGTGGCCAATTTAAATATATCGTGACTACACGTAGTAACTCGCGGTGCATAAGTAGCGTCCTGCACATTCCAATTCATTCTTAATTACAATTCTCTTTCGATAAATGCACTGCATTCGTTTCATTGGCGGAAAGCCGGTAACGTTGCAATTCACATTACATTGTGACTCACTGTATTATTTGAATATGGCTTGTATATTCAAAGGATCCTCGCATTCGGATAATGTTTAATAACTTAACGTATGGAATAATTTCAGCACTAACCCTTGATTGAAAATGTAAATTTGGTGATATCATACTTTCACAAACTTTTCATAAATATGTACCTACAACATCCAAGTAACCCATCTGACTTTTCATAGGATCCGTATTGATTTGGCACATATACCATCCTCGATCTGTTTCACGGATGTCCTTGATGCGTAGTTGCCAAGTTTTTTTCTCAGTGTATGTAATTCCAATGCGTTTGTTTTTCGTAATGACATGATTTTGGATGGTAAGGATAGTTTGCGTGTCGACCCGTAACCAAGCGACCTATTAGCAAATATAATGTAAACAATATATATTAGATAAGTAACTATGATATGGTATATAATTCTAAACACAATTGAAAATTATTAAATTATATAATATGCATTAATTTATCATTATGCCCAGAATCTTTTGAAAAATCATAAAACCTAAAATTTTGAATTTAACTGATATTGTATTTCATAACAACCATTATTTAATTATACTAGTAGTAATCAAACCTTATAAGCACCTAAATCATGCACTACACATGTTAAGGTCGCTTCGCGTCCAACGGCGGCGGTAACATTAGAGATGGGTGTACTGAACTTCGGATCGGTTATCACTGAAAGTTAATAAAAAAAGGGATTTTATAGGAATTTTAATTATTGTAACAACTGAATATGATAGCCGACAAATTAACTTATCATAAAATTTTAAATATCTTTAAATATATAATACATATTAAATATATTATATATCATAGAATATATATAATTCCGAACCATAACATAACAAAATAACATCTCGACCGTTCTATATTCTAGTCTGGTCCAAGACCCAGCTACCCATATAGGGGGTTTTGCTTTGGGTTTACTTATTATTCACAGATAATTAGACCTATTGTTGGACAAAGTTGGTCTGTACTATACAACAGCATTTCAAACCAGCTGTCTGATAAAAACAACTACAAAATTATCTGTTTAGTTCTCTTTACATTTATCATACCACGTTCATTTCAATATGTTTATGAGTTTCACGTATATTTTTTCCCGTTTAACAGACCAGACCGTGAGTCTTTTCTCCGTAGTTTTTATAGGTAACATTGACGAGAAAACGAGAAAGAAGCTACATCATCACGCAGCTGACAATCTATTAAGTAGTCTAGTGGTGTATTGAACCCAGCTAATGAAAATCGACGTTTAAACGAAATAATTGAATACAGAATGGATGGTGCCATATACGCTTTGAAATGATGCAAAAACCAACCTACACCTAGTATGGTTTTCTATGACCTCAGTGGGATTGAAAAAGAGAAACATCATCCACAGCCCGATGCATAGTGGCTCGACTCGATAATTCGAGTATCCATACTTTGCATACACTATTTCATCTGCCACAGTGAAACTCACGCTCATGCCGATGAATGCAAGGAGCTATTTGATTTTCCCACATAGCCCATGTATTTGTTTGTCTGCCAATATTCAAGCAGTGGCCTAGCTAAACTACACTTAACACAAGTCAATGCTTGGGTGCACCGAAACCGAATAGTGTGTTCCTATATCAATTGCGTTCCAAATCTCGGAAGTATGAATTTGGGTAGCGTTCAGTATTCTGGCACTGCAATTTGTGTTTTCATGATGATACAAATGCCGTAGGTTTGCACATTGTACAAATAAACATTTAATGACACTTTTCGGATTGAATTTGACACTACGCGTTAGTAAGCGTAGTTTTTTTCTGTGAGTACTAATTAAAACTATTTGCTAGCAATATGCTAAAGGTGCATATTAAACAGTTTAATATAGATGTATCAAATGATTTTTATATCATGAGGCGAAGTATACGTTTGAAAAACTTTTACTCTTTTACTAAAGATTTGTTTTACACTTTTACTTTTTTTTTGTCCATTATAAGCTATCTCTAAATTCCGAAGCCATCAGGACTTATTCGTTCTTAATTGTGTAGTTTTCAAAAAGAGTTTCTAATTTCCATACTTTTGCTCCCTTACCCCTTTTCAGCTTGCTATTATGCTTTTGTTTTTTTGCGATCATTTATCGTTTTTATTTATGTTCTTTATTTGTTTGAGCTCTGTAAGCAAGGAAAATAAGTTGAAGTGTAAAAACATATCCAAATGTCTATTTCATAGCTTTTTTCATTTACTACCTAAATGATTCATACTTAAACACCAAATTTAGGTTTATATTTCTTGTTTCCAAACTAAGTCGATTTTAGGGCTGTCCCGTGGTACAGTCGTCAAGTCGAACGACTCAATAACATGCCCGTCATGGGTTCAACCCTAGAATGGACCGTTCCCCCGTAGCAAGGATTGACTATTCGGCTACGTGGTACTGAATAAAGTCTCGAAAGCCTGTATAGCCTGGCGTGTCCGCGTAGGACGTTACGCCAAATAGTAGTAGTAGTTGAGAGTCGATTTAAATTTAACGTGGAAATAACCCTCATCTTCGTAAATACTCGTGTCGAGAATACATTTCACTTTTCTCTCTTGTAATATTAGAAAAATTATTAAATAAATCATATTCAACTAAATGCACAAAATCGTTTTTATCTCCAAACAAACAAATTAATTCCGCTCTACAATGATTCTCAACCTGATGAACGATTTGAAATGCTATGAATTGTTGAACAGACCATTCCAAAATTCGCTTACAATTTATAAACTCTGCGCTTTCACACATGCTTTGATGGACATAAAAACGGTGCTAACAGATCATCTCTGACACAGCGCAAAGGGTAGCAAATAGCTGCAGGACAGAATTATTTTACAACCCTACTGCATGCATGGTGGTCAGAGATCACCGTAAGGTACAAAAACAGCAATATATAATAAACTGAAAAGCAAAAATCTGCCCTCATTTTATGTAATGGATTTTCTCTGCTCTATATTCTCTCTTTTGTCAGCCCATTCATCTTTTTCCATCCGTGGGTAAGCCTTCGAACAACTGGACGGCTTCTCCTAACACTATGAATGCGTCCATACAGAATGCGCTTTGCAGATTCACTCTGCTACTCGTCGGTCTGTTGTTCTTTGAGTGGAAAATTCTACCAAACATTCCATCACTCTCACTCCTGTCATAGTGATATGTTCACAACCTTCTCAGTACCCTGATCTGCAAGCGTTCAGGTGTAGTTGCATGCGTACGTGTATGCGAATCGGAAACTTGAGCAAGCTACCTTGGACCATCAAAAGGCTTAACCAGTGTCTCTCACTAAAACACGAAATGCTTACGGGCGCCCAACGGTCAGTATGCGTTAGTTTTTAATCCCTGCCACAAAACTTTACTCTAATCTGTGGTGCAAGGATTTTTTTTACGTTCACTACCAATAGCGACCTACACTGACCACATGCGACGAGGTACGCCGTTAAACACTGGACCAGACAACAATTTCATAACTGCAGCTCATTCGACGATCGCACAAAAACAGTTTTTGTGGGGTCATGTTATCATGGGGTCATGTGTCATGGGGTCATGTGTTATCCAAGCTCAACAGCTCCAATACTGTCCTAAGGTAAATAAAACTAATCATATTAATTAGAGCGTTAGGTCCAGCATCTCTTACGCCATCGCTCTACTCGTCATTGCTAAATCTGGCCAAACGAGAAATCCTGTTACAATGATTTATTTTATGTTATAATGTCGTGCAATGTTTCCATATTCGCCTCTTATCTTAGAGGTTCTCTTAGGTATGAGAACACGTAACGAAGTAAAGAAAAAGTATGAACGATTCTTCAGAACGGTTTTAAAGCAGTGTCTCTTTCCATCTACTTTCCAGCAGAAACAGATCTACAAAAATCTACAAGGTTTAGGTTTGCAAAGATTCTTTCAAGTTCTTTTTGATTCAAATTATATAGCCGACAAGTTTGCATGTTTTTTTCTCATCTACAAAGTTTTAAGAAGTTTTAAGTTCTAATTTAAGGAAAAGTTTTTTGGTTTTGGGGAATTACTTCCCTACACTACAACGTTTACGTTAATCTAGGTTAACGTTAACTCTTAAGTCTAAAACTTCCCAAAATGTTGCATATTTCAAATAACTATCCCATAGATTTCAGCCTACACCCATAGAGTAGTTTCTTACATCTCAGCACGACGGTCAAACCATATTTACGGTATTAATGTACTGGAAAATATTAAACATATGTTCGCGTTGCAACATAAGTACAATAAAATAACGTCCATCCGGTATGATTCGGCGAATGAAATGTGTACTAGTGATTTTGTACTTATTGAAATTATCACACATTTAACAGGCACAGATTGATGCAGTAAATTGTGGAATTATCAGTTATGCATCAGGGAAAACCACGACGATGTATCATCTCTTCTATATGTGATGTATGTTCATGATGGTAGTGTAACCAGTCATATGGAGACGGCACCTTCTATAATCGCAATGTGCGGTTTTATGTGGACTTTAGCCAGTAGTTAAAGCTAATTTTCTTCTCCCTTCACCTCCACCAATACATCCAGCATAGCCGAAGTGTAATATTCAGATATTGTGTCCAACATATCTATTCCCCTCCAAATCGACCAATTATTATTCGGATCCAGACGAACTATATCAATTACAGAGGGACAAGAAGAAACGTCAATACATTGTTTTACATTCATGTCACAAAATGTGATAAGAATGTGAACACATTTGCATTTGGCTGCACGATTGTACAGCGGCATCGGAAAGCATTGCTGTTTTCTACGTATGTGCAATTAAATATATGCCCACTACGCCATTGCTGGCTGCGCAGTTTCAAATCAATTAGGCTGTTCGTAAAATGCAGTCCTTGTATCTTTCGCAACAGCGATGCCAACCAAAAACCAAATGCAGTACAATGGTTACAACAGAATTGGATTTGTCCATTTATTTTACATGTTCATTACCACACTAACAGTTCACCACTCAGCTAAATATATTGCAACACATCACGTTCTTCAATTTGGCTGATCAGAAGACGATAAACAAAATTGCAATATTTTTTTCAATTTACTTTCTGCCCGCTGTGATGTGATGTAGTTTTAAAGGGGTTTTATAATCAAATAAAGAATTTATAAAAACTAATTTGTGCGTTTTTATTTTATTTTTCGTTTTATTTTGTCATCTTAGTTTAATCATCAGTTATTGAAAAAACATGACTTTGACTTGTGACAAATACTAGAACTAGAATTCTAGAAGAACACTCAACGGAAACCATACAAGCATACAAATGTGTGAAAGTAATGTAAAAAATATATTTTTTGGCAATTTTCATAGGATTATATATATATATATTTTATCTATAAGGATATATATATATATATATATATATATATATATATATATATATATATATATATATATATATATATATATATATATATATATATATATATATATATATTCACCAAATGCAACATTTAGGGAAGTTTTAGACTTTAAACTTAACATTAGCTTTGTAGTGTAGGGAAGTAATTCCACAAACCAAAAAACTTTCCCTTTAATTAGAACTTAAAACTTCTTACAACTTTTTTGATAAGAAAAAAATCATACTTATTATACATCATATTAAACAATACTAACCTGTTACTTCGGAAAATAATGCTGGACGAATAAATATACAAACTAATAATATTAGCCAAAATGTATTAACTGTAACGCAACAAAGCATTGCTTTCACACGCATCAAGTTCGTACTGAATAAAGAATTAATTACACCAAAACACTACACTGATTTTAATAAATTCACATAACCACATTTCACTTCGATGATAACATCGTGTCTTAGGTCACCAAAAAACTATTCCTTTTGAAGCTTGATAATATTCAGCCTCCAGGGGTTTCCTTGAGTTTTTATGCAACATCGTTTCACTTATTTGAACTACTCAATATGATGTCACTGCAAGTACAAATAAACGTAGTTCATTACACATGGTAAACTCTCTGGCGATTATTTAAAATATGATTGATTATTTCATACGGAGTTGTCACTCAACTTAAAATACATCTCTACTAAGAAAACTTATTGCAAGCTAAATATTTAAAATCCAAACTAAGTATATTTCTACAACCTAAAACAAGCCAAAAGTGAGTGTCGTATGAGGTTTCCATATTAGAGAGGTTTGAAGTTCTTGCGATCGTGTAGGGATCATTTGATTTTTTTAAAGAAAGGCTTATGGCAACACATATTGTTCCAGTTTTTCCCACAATCAAAATTAAATTTTCTACAGGCATGTGTAGGATAAGATTAATTTTTTTTCAATATTTTTGATTAAAAAGCTTTGGTCTTCCAATCCTTTTTTTAGCCTACTATATGCACTTAATATATGCACTTAATATGTGTTGGCCGCGGCACATGCATTTTCAAAGACAAGTGGTCCGTGATTCTTAAAAGGTAAGCGCGCACTGATGTAGGGGATTGAAGGGCTACAATTGAAACATATTGTGACTTTACGTTACTCTGCTACTTATATGATACATGCAATGCAACCTGGATTATACAAGCAGGTTGAAACAGAATAAATTCCAAAGGAAAAATTGATCAAAAAATCGTATTATACTAAATACAATTTGATTAAAAAACTGGTTCCGTGGTAAAGTTGTCAATTTGCATTACTCAACAAACATGTCCATTATGAGCTTAAGCCCCGTATGGAGTACATGAACAGGTTACAGCTAGCTTAGCTCCCTTACCCAGGCCTAGACTGACTACGGTCATTGCGTGCATCCAAACGGAAAGCGTTTCACATATAAAATGTTCAACATTCAAATTTTACCTGTCATTTGAAGATAATCGTGTTTGAAGATGTAAGTATTTAATCTGCATTATTTATAAAAAAGTTTCCCAATTCTTTTGACAAACATAACAGTTTCACACATTCATCCTCTCTGACCGCATCAACAACCGATATTTGCATATATCTTCCTTGTTCATCAATTGGCTGCACAACGTTCCCTTTTAGACATCCTGTGGTTCTCCTACTGCATACTAACCATTTGCTCGCCGTTCATGAATTAGCCAAAGGACATGCGTTTAACGCCAAGAATGTTCTGCCATTCCACTTATAAAAAAAAATCTAACACTGCAGGTTGAAAGCAAGAGCTAATCTTCCTAGGGGGTCAATCTTCTTCGCACTTAGCAGCGCTATGAATACAACTAACCACACTACTACTAATACTTGAGAAAGTAGCATTCCACATGGATGCGTATAAGCAATCGATATAGCACAAAACAGAAAGCGTGTTCTAACATCGATCTACCATCTGTCCAATAGCTTAACGTTTTCGAGTGCAAATCATCCTCGTTCCAGGAACATAAATGACACACCGGGCTAACTGCTAACGGCTACGGCAATCAACACTTCCAAAAAGGTGATTGCAGGTGGTATAAGAAGGTCAGGCTCGAGGCCAATGCGCTGGCCTTTAGCTCCGACACTAAAAAGGGTCCGTTTCGATCCATCCCGATAATCGGTCGCTTACGGGCATCATCTGTCTACTGCCAGCTGAACGGTTAAACGAGTTTTGCATGAGCAAAATTTCTTGTTTTCGCATCAATCCCATCTCGCCACGATACCAATTCGGTGTTCATCGAAATGCTGGGCAATGTGATCACGATGACGATGCATTGAAACTCATATATTAAACGAAAACACCAACACAAAACTACTCGATCCTTGGTGACACCGATTGACATGCTGTTTTGGCGGCATCCAACACCTCGTACGACGCGTAAAATAACCAACGAAAGGTGTTACAAGGAAGAACCTCAATGTTGAAATGAACTTTGGCACTTGATTAACGGCAATAACCGGACCATACCAAAGCATGCTCAACACACAACTCGTTGATATGATACGTTAAGCACGGTAAACGCTCTCTGGATAAACTTTGTCACCACAATCACAAAAAAAAGCAAACTTTTCGTGATCTGTGCTTTTGATATGTTGATGTGAGCATTTCATACGATGCTATAGTACCAACATCAGAGTTACACTTCACTTTCGCCAGTAAAGTATGACAGTAAAATTACACCACATCAGAAATGTTTGCTGACCAGTTTTGTTTTTCAGTTTACTGTAGGAATTTTTAATCCATTTTTCTAGCATCTTCCGGCATTTTCACTCCTGTTAAGCACCGCATTTCTCGGGTTTCCATCTGTAGCAAGCTTGTCGTACACTTCTGCCATGCAAAACCAGTTACGATGCAGTTGGAGTAATGCCAAGGCGAGAATTCACATCGGGTCTGATTTGAGGTAGAGTATGGAGCTCGCGAGGAGTTGGCAAAATCAATAGAACTAGAGCTTAAGAGCTACGTTTGTCAGCTGGTGGTTGCGTTTCTCGTTGTACAAATTGATTTTTTTTCTAATGAATGTAAACACCAATGCCTAAAGTAAACTGCTCCCTTGCTACTGACATGACCCAAAGGGTTTCAGTCAGAGAAGTTTGTTGGAGTTTCATGCGTCTAGCACACGCACTATAATGATTGTTAGCTCATACCATGTTTGGCATGTCATCATCAATATAAATTCAACTAGCTTGTTTCAACTGGCTTGTCAATCACGAGCCTATTACCAACAGTATTATGCGCTGTAATCTAACGTTTGATGGACATTTGCGTTAAAATTTATATTTCAGACTAGAAATGTATTCAATAATTGCATAAAACGTTGTTTTAAATTTATTTTTGTAGCAATTTTAAGCTATGCACGTTTAACCTGCAATACTCAGCCAAAATCACTGTACAGATGTAAACTCATTCCTAATACTGATGTTTTATCAACAAATAATCATATTAATATACTTTTAGTAATCTAGTACAAACTGAAATAGGTCTCAATTAATAGTGATAATATTGTTTTCATTTAATTATAATGACAATATGATTTTATTACAAGTACATGAACAATTTTGATGTATTATGTTACTACATGCTAGGATTCATGATATTTTTACATATTCTTAAGGCCTACACATTTTTTGCTGAATAGTACTTTTCAAAAAAATCCTTGCCAACAGTACAAACCAACTAAAACTATTAACTAAATCTGGAGCTGTTGCAATTATTATGCATCATGTTCTATCACGCGGAAGTACAGGCAATAACAAAACGCAACTGCACCAAGAGTGCCAACTACAGCATCAATTATACTCCGACATGCAACTACACAACAAACGCGAACAACAACTGTGTGAATTATGCATAATCGTTTTGGGGTTTGAATATTTCAACATATTCAAAACATCGTACTTCTTCACCCATGTCCGACGGATCAGATTTATATCGCGGAACAAAGGCCAAACTTCACTACATCATACCAGCACCATCTGACAAATGAACTCTGGGATTCGGAAAACAACATTCGGATAGCTCTATTCTGTAGTATACCTCATTCACCATCTTTAAACATTATAATTGACATCGTTAATGTATGAAAAACTAACGAAATGTACGGTGCAGTCATTTTCAAAGGATTTTTGCTCGTACGACAAAATCTGTCTAAATTCAACGTTTAATTAGACCAGAACCGGCGTGTAACGTTACGAATGAATATTATAGTATTTAGAAGACCAATTGGCATCATATGAGCATACACTCTGCATAGCCATTTTGTAGACGAATTCAGTTTTAATAACCTAGGGTGTGTCATAGCTTAAATTATTAGTAGCCTATCATTTCTAGTACTTTCAACGATTCTTAATTTTCATTAGCAAATTTTAAAAGAACGTTTTTAAACTAACCGAAGCTCTTCCTTTGGAATAAAACAAATCGTTGCCGTTATGTATTCTCACTATTTATTTTGTACTTATTCCGTTATGCGAGGATAACTGATACATGGTTAATAAAACATGAAGTGTATATACTTGGAATATTGTTTTAAATGCTGATTAGTTCCAGGAAATATGCCTCGCTCCAGAAGGAACCAATGTGATTGTCCAGTGGTAAATTACAAATAATGGATTGTCGGACAAGTATGTTTGAAATGTGGTCGCAATGGAACTGCACGTGATATTTGATTGAACCTTAGTTCTCTTTCATTCTCAGAAGTAGTGCTGCAACGAACACATGGGGTTAATTTGTACTGCAACTCATATCGTTTGCTTCTTTGATTCTGACTCGCCAATACTGGACAACAAACTAAAACCTAATGGTAACCTTTTTTCCTATATCCTTCCATTGTGTGATTACTCTTCTGGCGCCAAAACCTGAGACACTAGTGGAAAATGTTATTGATTTTTTTCACCAGAAATAAACAGCACATTCAAAATTGTTGGGCATTGTTCCAACATAAATCAATTGATTGTACATCTGCCTTACCAATACAACCGAAAGGTAATGAGACACCTTGGCACCGGTTGGCTGGGTCCGATATATTATTCACACCCCTTTGTAGAAGCTAAGTGAAATGAAATGCTATAAGATAGAGGTTACCGATTGACAACACCTGATAACGCATGAAACTTACACTCACGTAGAACTTACAAAAGATAACACCGTCTCTAAATGGCAACAACAAAATTATCGGTTTTAAAAGCAATTTTTGTCATTTTTAAATTTGAAAATGAAACAAGGTACACGTGGCGTAACACACTGACTCACAGAAACACGATAGTGACACATATACACACGCGATATCTGAGCGCAAGGAAAGGAACACACGAAAGAAATTCCACAAATTGGAAAAAGTCATACACGCCGGAGATCGTTGAGAATAAGTTTTTAGCCTTCCCACACAGCCTAGGAAAGTAAGAATGGCTTTTCACTAAAAAACTCAACCACACAGAAAACAACACACAACACAAGAAGCGACGAGCAATATCTCTGATTCGTGACTAAATTACAGTTCCTTGCCAAATGGGAAGCCGACACAAACTTTTATGATGGTTTGTTTTAATTCCAAACAGCACACCACGTCACGGAACGATTTCAGCCCAATCTGAACACTATCAAACGCTATATTTTACATACACGGTAACCGCAAAAACTAAAACTCAGCACTCGAAAAATGGCGAAAGCAAACGAACGCACAAATGAGGAACGGTTTTGTATTTTTGTTTTCTAATAGTTTTGCTAGTGTGCAACTATACAGTTCCACCTTTTGCCACCAATCCCGTCAACTAGCACAGATCGACTGGACTGCTATGAATGTTGGCCAACGGATGAAATGTGGTGTCGCGTGTTCTGAAGCACTCATGTTTAAATTCTGGATGAGTGCTACACCTGACGGCGCATGTGTAGCAAAAGGACACTCACTAAACAGAAGATTTTAATAGTATCACAAATCAATGTACAATTATTATTTAACTACATATTTCAATACAGTATTTACTAAAATATTCTACCACTATTTTTTTCTATTCAAATAATTTCTCTCAATTTCCATATTGAACTTTACACAGTCATTTATATTTCTCATTTCCCCTCTTTAGAGGTACTCTCTAATACAGGTATTTGGTACTCAACGTTCCAGACCTTCCCCTAATCAACTAGTATGTTCCAATGCCAATTAGAATCAAATCCTGTCAATAACAGCCAAATCCACAGCAAGGTAATGCATCGAACTTAAGCGAAACACCATAATAGATTTTTGTGTTACTAACAAGAGAAAACAAATATATTTTAAATATGCTTTGTATAATAATACAATTATTTACCGTGGAACAAAATATATTTAATATATAAACAGTGACTTGGATAACCTAAATTCAAATATGTTAAATACAAATACAACATTCATTTCAGAACGATTGTAGAACGATAATTTACTGTAGATTTATAAAATTTAACTTTATACCTGCCAAACAGTGTTCTAATTATTTACAAATAAAATTATATTTATCATCAAAAACAAACAAACATAATATGTATATACCCTTGCTATGAGTTAAAAATTGTGAATATTTTGCGTAGTCTTAAAAACAGAGGATTCTTTCAAATTGAAATATTAAGTTCAAAATAAATAGCATTGGGCAATCCCGTTGTACAGTCGTCAACTCGCACTACTTAACAACATCCCCGTTGTGGAGTCTTGGGTTCAATCCTATACAGGTCCGTCACAGCAAACATTGACTATAGCCTGCTGCGTGGTCTCAAAAAAGTTTCAAAAGTCTTTACATGCCGGTATGTTTGCGTAGGACATCACGCCAAATAGAAGAAGAAAATAGTGTTATATTTATTAAACTATGCTAGTAAAAGAAAGCTATGAGATAATCAAAAAGGTCAAAAATATTTAAATATATTTCATGTAAAATTTTCCAAATAATTATTTCACAATTTTACTAACATTCAAGTGGTACACCAATTAACATTTTCTACTTGTCTGGCTCGACATTTATACTTTCACATCGAGATGCTCGTTAATTATTGTTTGTCGGATGGTCAGATGGATATGGAATGATCGGTATGTAGCTACTTTCAACTTCCGAATTTGCAAACCGTTGCGGCACTCAGTCAGTTGTATTGCATCTACTTTTATGTGCGTCGCCGTTACCTTAATGAAGTAACCAGCTATGTAAACACTGCACTTCGACATTATCCTTAACTAATATGCTCATGCCTTAACACCAAACCTTATGAAACGATGTTGCTGTTTATTACACATGCAATAATGTTTTAATGGCATTGAAGCGATTGTTTTCTATTTTTCGTGTATTGGTATAAAAAACTCTCAACTAATTACAGCAAACGAAGTCCACTTTTCATCTTTGTTCAACCCAATCTCAAATTCAAAACTTCACTTTTTTCACAGATAGAAAAATGGAATTGCGATATGGAGAGAACAAACGGTTACAGAAAATAATAGAGGGTTAGCCACACACGCTAGTCACGCTTGCTAGCTGGCACGCTTTATTTGGCCCCGACACAATATAAATGTAGTAACACACACTTAATGAGCCGCATAACTGTTAAATCTCATTACTGTTGTTGCTGTGAAGTGTTTTTACAGTCATTCTTGTTATTGTTTTCTGTTACCCCGCCTCATCGCCTTGTTCATACCCCACCGGGAATACTTCAGCACAAAGCAAAAAATACACCGAATGCCTTTGTCTCAAACGTTCACAGGATCTTGGGCATACGGTTGTGTTTCTGTTTGTTTACACTTCTAACCACAACAATGTCCTTTCATTCACGAGCTTTTCACTTTTCTTCATATTCTTGTCCTGATTCTCGCATTACGTTCCGCTACCGATTCGTTTAACCGCACGAGATCAGAGTGCTCCATACCCTGCGAGCAATACAACGTGTCGGTTTCATTGTAGAGTAAGAAGCACGTCAATTGACTAGAAAAAAGAGGCATGACTTTTCTTCCCACATGATGAGCTCTTCATGCCGAAGCTCTTTCTTGTTTACAACATGCACCACCACCTAGGTCTATTTACAAGAGGCATTAGCTTGAGCTTGTTCAGGGCAAACATGGTGGCCTTTGTTTGAGACACGTTGTTGGTTGATATTAAACTAAGTGTAAGCGTGATTGTTATCACCCAGCTGGAATCAGTGTTAAGCACTTCATGACAATGACGAAACCACAGAAATCACGGACGAAACAATCGCAGGCCTTGATACTAGCAGCGTCATAAAATTCCGTCCAACCACGCCACGCCGTTAACACAACAATTCAATTTTCGGCACAAGCTGAGGCGTCGAGAGGCAAACAACATGAAATGATAATAAAACAAATCAATCGTTTGTATTTATAGCATTTTCTCTGAGACTAAAAATAAGATGAACTCGGTTTGACTTGGCAAAGCATTCGTTTTTAGTCTAGTTTAACATTGAAGGGATGTAACAAAAATTTAAAAAAGGCCGGACAGAAAACTGAATACCATTTGTGCGCATTTTCATTATCATAAACTCTTAGCTGCATAGTATCGAACTCCGCCCATTTTCAAAAATATATTCCTTAACCATTTTGCTAATAGAAAGCATAGCACTGCATCCTTTCTCGCTGATGAAATCGATCGCAGATCAGCTCATAAAGTAATAGGCACAAATCTTTCTATAACGCTGTCACTGTTCACCTTGTAATCACTTAATTATACCAACATCGTCAAAAAGCTCAAACGGGTTGTTCCATTGCCATTCTATTATCATCAAATGGTTCCTTAAGCTTATTGCTTTACTTGCAAGCATGCTCAAAATGGATAATCGCACTTCAACCACCCCTGTGGTATCGTTATTAAATCAAAATTTGTAATTTTATCGCTCAATTTCTCCCACCCCATCCATGATGTTAAGGGAAGTCGCGTAATAAATACAAATGTATCCATCCTTTGTTACCAGCCGCTCCGAATGATGGCGATAGTCAAGCGAACACAGAAAACGGAACGGTACGGTACGAAATGGAATAAATATTTATTCTACATTACGTCTGATATTATCATTATAACATCACGTCGTAAGTTTGATGTCAAATCAGGGCGTCGAATCCTATGAAACGAGCGGATGGTGTTCTTCGTATTGTGTACTAGAGCACAGCAGCATAGGGTAACGCGTGATGGTGGCAAATTCTTCTACATCTTAAAATTATATCCCTTTCACTTCATTTTTCAGTAAAGCCGGCATATTTTTCTTTCTTTTTCCCTCACCTGATAGCATCAACACGACACCCTAGCGAACGATCAAAACAGAATGGAATTATTTTGTTATTTCAGCCTCCGCCTCCATCGCCACTCCAGCGCGATACTGCCAATGCTCGGAAGCATAATGCCGCATAAATGTAGTATGCGATTTGTTACGCGATGGCAAAGACGAGCTCATCCTCCAACAAGAAAAAAATCTCATAACCTATGTGTCTCATTAGCACTTACATGGATTTTATATCGAAAGATTTTGCCATCCAAAACGGTATATTCTTGTTGATATTCTTGTTTATCCTGCAAAGATGAACAGAATGCTAATGCTCTATACGCAATTTTACTACATTCCTTGCCCTACTATTCTTACGTTCGGTGGAAGGATAATATTCCCACGTTTCAACCTTACCCACACTAAAGCATTGCATAAGATTCCGAATAGCATCCATTTCAGCACATCGATGACTCGTGGGAATAATCAATCCCAATTCTTGATCTTCGTTTATTTCTCTTTTCCAGCGCCTCCGCGTATTAGTTCTGATTAATGTTATTTTTCCACATGCTGAACATCAAATTAGAGTGCATCGCATAAAATTGGCCCAGCTTCCAGACGCTTTCCCAATTCTGGCAGCTATACACCTTCGCATCTCCTCAGCCTCTCAATCGCCTTCGTGGCGTTTTATCATACTTGCAAAATTTGATGAGCACCAGTTGATTGATTGAACATTAACAATAGCAACATAGTATAACACCAGCGGTGGGTAGAATCAATCGTCCTAGCAGTGCTACCGTACTAACACATGTGTGATTAATCTCATCATAAAATCTATTAATTACCATCAAGCGAATCAATCCATGTGATGCGAACATAGTGGAAACTCCATCCCTGAAATCAGTGCCGTCTGTATTCATTTCACCTGACATAACACACGACCTGTTTGGTAACGATGTTAATCAATATTCTTCACGGAACTGTGTTTCGTTGCACAACGCCTCACAATGATTGCCCTTTCCTTTATAATGTATTGACCTTCCCTATCACTTGGCTTCATTTCTCGTTCCCCAATGACTGTTCTTTCGCATTTGCAAGATTAATTATACAACATCAAAGTTCAAAGTTCCGCAATTTGGTTTCTTCCATTTGAGTGTATTTATTTTTTTTATCTCAAATGGTGTGAACAAATCATTCAATGTTTCTGCTTATGTTCTGCCCAATAATGGTGACATTAAGATCTAACACATTTTGGTCATTTTATGTTCAACTAAGGTTTTTTAATTACTTTCGTGTTCTATGTTGAGCATTAAACATACTTTCAACATAGAGAGCATTAAACATACTTAAAGGCAATTAATAAACGGCGGGCCATTTCCAACCATTCAGAAAAGCGGGCTCAAAAAACTTTGCTTATTTCTCAATGGTTTTGGCAAACCTGTGCTAAAAACTGAAGTATGTATCATTATTTCTCTCTGACCTACCTAAATTACAGTTTAATAACAACAGTTTAAAAAGCTTAACTTCCACTCAACCACTTCAATTTTTATAATGTGCCTGGCAGCAAATTTAAGCAGATTATTCATTAGCGTATTTATGTATTACAATTAAACGGTAATTAAACTTTGCAATGATAGGAATTATTTTATAACATAAAGATTGAGTAATGCTATTCACGCAAGTTGCAATTGTTGACTATGTTTTCACATATTTCTTTTTCGGAAATTTTTGCCAAATATCATCATGACATGACAGCTCAGACTGTATTGCTGTTGATAGTTTGATTCATGAAAAACACTATACAATACCAACCGCCTAACAAGCCAATCACTTCAATGAAGATGTGCTGCAAAACGCAAACGATGCACCATTTTGTTCCATGGTAACCCTCACCATCGTACTATCATTTGCAAAGTGCAACTATTTATGCTTAGTTTATTCAAATTAACGGTAAGGGTGACCGAAGTTTGTGGTTGACACCTGAGAGCCAACCAATGCTGCACTGAATTTCTCCTCTAACAAGGTACATATAAAACACAGCATGAGCACTAGCTCTGACTGCTAACCATGTCCACTGCCGTGTTCCGGTCGTTCTAGACGTGTCCAAGCTAATGTTTACCAAATCAGAGCCGCTTTGCTTAACCTGAGTCTTGGGTAGCTCAATGTCAGTGAGAATTTGTTTAGCTCGCTCCCAACTCACACGTGTCCCTTTTACCCGCTCATACATTTTACGATGGAGAAGAAACAATTTGGGAACATTCTTTGAAGCAACTCTTGTTCAGCTTACACTCGGTCTCAGTGCACTTTTCGTACATTCTGAAGATTCTGTAGGATCCGTTATTTTGCACAACTTTGACTGTTCGTTGTTAGAGAACTGTATTTTAAGGACTGAACAAAACTGGATTTGTATGACTTACGAAGCGCTGGTCATACGTGCCAACCTCGTCATCTCCGCTGCTAGCAGCCCATGTTTTGAACAATCTGAGTTTACAAACCAACAACATCTCTGCGTTGTTACTATGAACGTCAATCCTTTCTATGGTGCATAAATGAAAACTATCCTTTACGATGATGACTTTCTCTCACACACAGGAATCCTCTGAGATGGAAAACAACGCACCATACAATAATTGTGCAGGAGTGAGAGCACGGAACCAACCGGACCGGCTAGCGTATGCGAGAAAGATCGAAATCTGCACTGAAACTAATTATTTGATTTAACTCATCCTACAATGTAAATCTCTGTATCAAAATGCATAAGAGAAGTCGGGTGAAATTCATTGTCATTTGCATTTTGATTTATTTATGTTTTGCCAGTGAGATGCCTTAGTGTCTTTACACGTTATATACATAAATAAAGGAAACTCGAGTATGCAATTTGTCAGAGAGAATACAAACGAACTATGCAGTCGAGCTATGTTATGCATCATTCACATGGCTAGGTTGTCTGAGTTAGTGTACACAACACATTGTCGGAATGTGTAAACAATTATCAAAAAAAAAAAACATTTTTCGCCAACGGAGCAGATCATGTTTTCGTTTTATATGTTACTAAAGTAACTCTCACTTTTCGCTCTACCATTACAAAGTTTGACTCATACACTTGAATTACAGAGCTGCGGCAACACAACTCCAATCCGTTGATATCTCGTTGTTTATTTCAGCTTGTCGATAGCAATCTAACTTACAATATCAATATTTATTTTATTTTTTCACAATATATCGTCAGATTAAGGGATTTTTTCTAACACTTTCTAAAATTTAAATTGCATAGTTTTTCATTATTTTTCTTTTTATTTTCTAGATCTAGGCCACTCAAGGCTTCTAATGCACTTGAATTTATATAACTAGTTAGTGTAAAGAGATGAATGATGAAAAATACACAAAATTTCTTTAATCGTTAAAAAAAACTTGATGATGTGCTCATACCAGGATAGTCAGGTAACGAGGTTTGAGCCCATGGCGAGAATGTTTCTAAGCCGCACGAGTTGATGACTGCATCACGGGACCAGCCCAGTAACTCAGTAAAAACTAATTCAAAGTATAAACTGAATTGTAGTATTTTTTTATTCAGAAGGGACGGCTTTGCCGTATTGATAACATGAATTGTAGTATATAGGCTAATATAATTAACTGCACAAAATTAACTGTAAGAAATAATATTCGAAATTAATAATATCCATTATTATGATAAACAATGCGATAGATTATTAACAGTTGCAAACCGACCAGTGATTACAGGGTACGCTTTTCGCACCCTGTATATATCTTGCATATATCGTGAATATGTTTCACTAAACCAAACAACTCTCAAGTAAGATTAAATTTCTAACTTACTCATTTCATCCCATAGTACTTTGTATTTTTTACATCTTTTCTTCATGTGATGTTCATGATATTACGTGCAATCAAAAATGGCTCGTTTATTTGTCCTTACAATTTCACTCATTCGTGACAAATAATCACGTTTCAATCGTATGTAATGAATTTCGTGATCTTTTCATCATGGATATTGTTTGGATACATTTTACCGTTTCCTACCAAATCATTCGAATACATATTCATTCGTATTCGATATATTCACTACAACCAGCGTCAATGGTTATTGTGTAAATGGTTTGCTTTATACCATAAAAAACCCTCCCACCGTATGTTGATATTTATCATTAAATATTTTACATTCACCATTGCCAGACAAGGTATACAGTATCAATTCGATGTCAATGTGGTTTTCACTTGTCATTTTGATGAAGATATCAACTGGATTGATTTAAAGAATCCTGCTTTTAAGATTCAACTGTGGCTTGTTTACTTCGTACATGTTCAACTACAATCAAACACCGTACCTTCACTCTTCCACAGTGCCCTACTTTTAACAAGAGAAGATAAGACTTAAACGTGTGATCGTGAAATAAAAAGCCATAAAACGAGAATGTGCTTCACGTAAAAGTATCGTTTCACTTCGAAAAGATCCTGGCAGACAACCAAGTAACGCTTGCTTGTGCTTGTCGAAAGTTACAATAAACTACACCAGTAGTTCTCGAGCTGCCATTCACTTTCGCCGAAATCATGTGGCGTTTCATCAAATTTCCACGTTTCCTTGAGGCCAACATGTACAAATTTTATCCTTCTTTCGTCACGACGTTAGGCCAAAGACATCATCACACCCGTCCCAAGGGGGTCAGTAGCATGGAAATGTTGTCAAATGAAACCATGCCGCTTCGTACGTACGCACTACGCTTGCTTCCACCTTTCTCGTTCATTCTTAGCTGTGAATGTTTACACGTGCCTAGCTGATTTTATTGGTAGAATGACGACTATGTTTAAAACCCTCGGCGTCCGATTCTGGCAACTGATATCAACGGTAGAAAATACATATCAACGAATGCATTTCAACGTACAAATTTACATTCATAGCACTATGTATGAAAGCAAAAATTTTCTTAGCAATTGTATTTGACTTAAATAAAGAGCAGGAAATCTACCGTACAGTATACCACGAGAGTTGTTAGATTTACAGTTTGTTTAAGAAATGTTATGCTCATATTGCTGTTGATATGTCAATATGTTCATGCTGCATAATATTGTTATAATTTTTATCTGAATGTTGACAAGAGGTCTAGATACCTTACTAAATTACAATGTTCAAATATTTTAAACTAAAAATTTTATTTTAGCGAAATGATAAGAAATTAATCATGGACAAATCAGTAATGTATATTATGTTACATTTGTGTTATTTGAAAACAACTATCACAAAATTTTTGAATATATCTCAAAACTACATTACAATCAAATAACGTTACACAACTCTCTGATTTCTTGGTAGAGATATTAATCATTGAACTAGTTTTATCAAAACTTTTCTTTTACTTTACATGTGGTTACTCGTCCCTAAATTCCCCAGTTCCTCCATTATTCTTGCTAATCATTAGCCACCGAACCACAGGGAAACACCCTTCTTTCTATCCTTCCCATAACTCAACTCTAATCATTTTCTGAGGCAGGTATGTTCAATAAATGTTAAATCCATGGCTGGCAAATTTTAATTTAATTTTCCCATAATTCATATCGTATCACGTCACCTTTATCAGCTTCAAAGTTTGTCTTTGCTAAACCATACCAAGCGAATGTAAACCACATCGTCTACCGGGCCTTTTATCATTTTTTCCTCAATGAAACCAAAGTTTTCCCAGATAATTTGAAATAACTGCAAAATGTCTCGGCATTCCAAAGTCAAAGGGTAACCGTTTGAGCTATTACAACTTAACTATTTCTTTCCATTCGCGACATGCACTTGTTCGACGACCCAGTCAAACGAGCGTAAACAATTCATTCCCGTTACATAGATAGCGAAGACAACACAACTGATTGCAGTAACTCATACCGGCAACAGTCTGCTATTCCGCCTTTCCACGCGTCGTCAACGATTGGAATTTCAGTTATAAAAACTACTATCTTACGGAAATTGGGCTATTCCTGAATACTTCACCTGGGAAGGTATGGAGAAACGGGTATTGTATGCTCATGGGATTCATCACCGGTGTGTGCGGGCTATAGGCGTTTGGCGCTTTCACGAACGCTTCCACAATATTTGTGTTGGATTTTCGTCTTCGAGTTATTTCACCTAAACGGGGACGCAGGGTTCCTTCTTCTTCCGTGGAAATTTCTCCTCTACAGGCAGCATGCAGTTAACCGTTTCATTCTCTTCGTGCGAATCCGTTTCCGTCGCCCCACATACATTTTATTTCGGAATTAAATAATAATAAATCTTCCTACCGGCAACAACATTTGTGCGCTTTCTCATCGCGTTCAACGTGCATGAACAAAAAAAAAACTTGGCAATAATAATATCAATAATGGAATACTTAAGACCGTTTTGTAGCCTTCCAAAGGCAACGTTACGCGCTCGCATAACGCACAACTAAATGAGAGAAAACTTCCCCAAAGTCGAATCGTCAAGCGATGCAGAGCAAATTCAAATCCGGAAATTATAATAACAATTAATAGGTGAAAAGTTGACTTTGCCGTTTCCTTCCATCTCCCTTTACGCGATCAAAATTTCTGAACCGACGCTAATAATTGCAGGTCGAACAACCACCAACTGCGGAGTTCAAGTTTCGCTTACGAGTGAGAAAGTAAATAAATATTTTAATGTCTTAACGCTTTAAGAGGCGATTATGTGGAAGAGTTTTTGTATTTATATTCATGAATAATGCATTTTTGATGATGAGAAAACTAGAAAAGGTTAGTCTTTGGATTAAGATTAAATTTCTTACAGCCATTATCAAAAAACTCCATAGGTCTATGCGTCCTTAAGGCTACCCTTACTGACCAGACCAGTTGCACTTAGATATATTGTCCACAAACTTTTCGAGGATTCTGAAGTGAAGTAAGACATGAATGAATAATCGGATGATACTTTCATTGAGCAAATGGGTGACATTCTTTGAAATCTCATTGCAATGAGAAACTTAATGAATACCAAACATTAATTTACATAAACACACGGCCCGCAATGGTTGATAGCATTCAGCTAAGCAGGAATTCAAACATTTTAACCCAGATGCTCTAGTGGGTGAGAGTATATTATAAGGATTAGATCTCTGCCCTCCGCAAAGTGCAATGGTTTAAAAGCACAAGCGAAAATCTCTCTAAGATTTTTACAAAAATCTTCATCAAATAACAATTCAACATACTTTTATGGGGACTGTATGGTGGTTTGTGCCGAAAACGTGACAGCTTCTACACGACCGAAAGGGTTTAGTTCCTAACAAGAACATTTACCGACTGACTGACCCAGTTCCATTGGGTGGTAATAATAAATCTAGAAATCTTATAATATGATTCACATAGATCGGTCACTACACCAAAGAAGAATAAATAGAAGGACTCTTACTTGTTTTTAACATGTTAAAACATCAAGCTAGTTTTATACACAAAACCATCGGTGACTGCTATCGTAATGCTAGGAATGTAAAAATCGATATCGTATTTAAACAGTATAATCAATCCATTCAAAAATATTTTTAACTCATTCCATCCAACCCATGGAAACGGTTATAAACCGGCAGCATATAATTATATTCCTGTATTGTCAAATAATACCTGCTTATTACACACACCTAATGAGTAGGTTATTTGAAGTATGCAACTTCCCAGGAGCAGCAGGACCAGTTTTACATAAAAATCTTTTTGGATGGTTTCGAATTCACGTACCCGTTATGGTTTTATAAAATAATACCTGAATGGATCCATGGTAATTTGATTTTTTTATTGTTTAGAACAGGAAGCGGCAAAGTGCAGCTCGGACCGAATCAAATTCATTTCGCGATGAGTCAATTGAATGAATTCCATCTAATCAACTTTTATTTAAGTTATATTTTCTTGTTTCTTTCCTCGCACGATAGCTGTTACATGTATGTTGGCAATGTATCAGGTACATATATTTAGGTTTATTGGAAATGGCTTTATTGAACATCAAAATATGTTGCGTCTGAGTGGTACTTAATAAGTTTTAAAAGCCTTATAGACTGGCATGTTCGCGTAAGACGTTACGCCAAGTACAGGTGGTTGATTTTAAATTGTATGTTAAATGATTTTTGATAATAAAAATAAGTTAACGAGTGCAAATAAAAAAAAGTGTGAGGATGATTTATCCATACAATATTTGGAGTTTGATTAAATTTATACATTTATGTTTATAGCGATTTTGAGCCCATCGGCCATATTCGCCTGTATTTGGAGTAATGCCTCCCGTGTCGCGTGTCGTTCGAATCGGCCAGTAAGGTATTCATAGCTGCATCGATTCTGGTTGCTTGCATGTGTAAGGTACATTGATGCAGTAAACTCAGGACGGGTCAGTTCAGTAGCTAGGGTTCCCAATGCTCAGCGGTGAAACAATCTCCCAGGACGTCTCATCATGATCTTTCATAATCAGTTCACTCCTCATATTGTTAAGTCATAAAAATCTGGAAGGGGGTCCTTGAACCGGAAAGAAATTGATAGAAACAATTAGAAAATTTCTTACGTAAGTATGTTTGACAATCCTTACAACACTCTCATTACTATATTGCGCCACTGTGTTTACCTTACAACAAACGGCAAATTTTGTGACCAAAAGAGCCAAATTAACAAAAATGTTCGCAGAGTTTGATGTAAAGAACCAATTAGATAAGCCAAGATTAAAAATATGTGAAAATTATATGAACTATACTTACGACTAAGAGCCGCCATGAGCCGCTCTTTGCTGATCGCAGCCTTATAGCGATTAAGTTCTGTTCAAAAAGATGTCAAAGATCGATTGCTCAGTTTATTATTATTATTTTATTTGTAAAATGTGTGTAATAAAACATGCCAATACTTTAAGTTTTACAGATAATAACCTTCTTTTCATCTCGGTCGTTATAGCAGTCCCACTTAGATATTGTCATTCCATTGGTAAACCTTTAATTTTTTTTCACATACCTTTATGATTTAGAATTGATGCAAGGATCAGTTTTTTTGCAAAAATTGGCTGTTTTCTAAAAAATTTATAATTCATAAGATTTGAAATCAGACTAAGAGTAAATTAAATTGATTGTGTTTATTTATCTAATTTTTAGCATTACTTTATCATTTGTATTTGTATTACGTTTGTGTTTGACTTGGTTTGTTAATTTTTCACCAGTTTGAATACATTATTTGTCCTTTAAGATGTGTGCGTTACCACCACTTGGGTGACAGTGAGCTTTAGCTGCAATGCAATAGCTCAGTTATGGCAACGGTATCGTGATAAACTGAAATAGCCTTTGACAGTGAACATATATATACTCTTCTACAAGTAACTGTAAATTGTAATTTAATTGTGAAGGTTCAAGTAACTTAAACCTGTGAAAAGCCGGTCTCGTAGTACAGTCGTCAACTCGTACGATTTAACATAATGCCCGTCATGGGTTCAATCCCCAAATTAAAAGTGCCGCCATTCGTAGGACTGACTATCCTGCTATGGGGGGATCAATTAGTCACTGAAAGTCAAGCCCACAAGTAGTGGTACAGGCAGGCCTTGACCGACAACGGTTGTTGAGCCAAAAGAATAAAAAAAACTGTGAAAAACTTAATTCTTCTTCTATTTTGCGTAACGTCCCTACGCAGACATGCCGGCCTTTACAGGCTATCAAGACTTAATTCAATACCACGTAGCCGGATAAGTCCTAAACCTTGCTACGGGAGGACGATCCATTCTAGGTTTGAATCCATAACGGGCATGTTATTGAGTCGTTCGAGTTGACGACTGTACAATGGGACCGCCCCTGTGAAAACTTTATATTTGCTAATGATCAGACTTGAATATTTGACGTTACCAAATCAAACGTATTTTCGCGTTTATTGTGTTTTTGCGGTGGTTATAAAATTTTAAATCCTTTTTCTTCTTCATCTCTTTTTCTTGTCACACCTTCATACATACATACATACATACATAACGGTCCATACATGCTTCCTAAACTTATTAATAAACGCAACCGGATAGTCAATCTATGTTCAGTAAACAAGCTCCAAATGTAAATCGAACGTTTCGAAATCAACTTTCGAAATCAACTGTTTCGATGATTTTTTTACATTCATTTCGAGTTTTTGACGTAACGTTTTTTGAAGTTGTTACTAACAATAACATGTAAGCTACACTATGAAGACGGAAAACCAGCGATCGATAAATATACTTACGCCGACCAACACACTAGATTTGGTGAATCATGACCCTCCATACCAATGCAGACAGGTACGAATTATTGACCCCATCTAGTACTAAACCTTTACATTCAATGCCTTCCGGATATGACTCTCGTTTCGTTTGTATTGCTCATTGTCGCGCAATCCATTCGACCATGGGCAGGACATGTTTATAATAATACACACCTAGAGGTAGTTTTCAAAGCTAAATCAAATGAAATACGTGCTTACTTATTGAATCGTGGTCATTCTTGTACATACCACGATGCTCGCACTATAACGGTTCTCATCAAGCTCACACTCGGAAGCTCTGCAAAGGTAGTGCCTTACCCAAACTTCATTTCCATCATGTCCAATTGACCAATGTTGCAATGCTAATTTCTTCCGAATAGCGCACCAATGTCGTGCGGACACAAGCTTGAAATAAAACTAACATCCAATATGCAGGAAAGGTTGGCAGCTGAAAACATTTTCCGTCACCACTGGGCTTCCTGTTCTTGGAAAAAAGGGGGCTCGATTTAGGAGGGCACATTACCACATCGGAACGTGGAACTATTTTTATTAGGTTATGCCAGCAATCAACATGGCCATTTTCCGAAACGTCTTGAGAACGTCATCGTCCCCTAGTGCACCACGCCGGTCAATTCTTTGGCCACCTTCTGGGACAACGCGGTAGCATTCCACGCCACTCGACGCGATTTGATTCCCATTAAGGTTCCGTTGTTTATTGTCCTTTTTCGCGATTTACGATTATTAGTGTCCAGTTGCTGTAATATTCATGATATTGCATATAAATCGTCGTTAATATGTTTAACTTCCCACTTTCTGCAATGAAAATCGCCACACCTAGCAAAGCAAACGGAACTAAACAGCTCTCCCTTCCCTACAGGTAAGTAGGTATGAAACGCTGAAACATAAACGGGGTAAAATTGCCTCTGGGGGTTTGTTCAATATTAGCTGCAACTAAAGCTTACACCACACACAGGAAAATGGCCATACATTGTAGGAATGCAATAGTTTTTGATTCTTTACGCCATCAACTTTCATTAGAATTTCCTGTTAATTTCGTTATCTGTTAGTCTAACCCATTTTCTTGTAATGAAAGTTTAACGCTACCTATATTGCATTCTACATATGCCGTGGACATCAACTGACCCTCAAAATAAACTTTCAACAACCTTATTAAAAATTTCGACAGCAAGATGCTTTTGTGAGTAAATCTGGTTGTCTCCAAATTTGTCTAAAAACTATTTAAAAAATAAAAACAGACCAAAAATTAATACATTATACATCACATGATCTTTTTACGAAACAAAGATGTATACAAAATAAATATGTCCTGCTTTCATATTTCAGGACAATACTATGCTGTACATTGGAATTGTAGTAGTATATTTGCTGAACGTAAGATGTAGTCCATCCATGGTCATTGATTGAAAATCAAAATGTTAATAATTTACCAGCTCTGCTCAGCTCTGTCTTTCCCACTTTCCCTCGCCCAAACTCATTCCCCTTCTCTCTTAACCGGATAATAAATAAGAACTATATGCAAGGGTACAATGGTATGCCAGCAGCATGCGGTATGGTACACGTGGAAGCTACCTTGGCAAAATAGTAGCATCTGGGATGCAATACGCGACACGTTTATTTCATTATGTTTCAACTCATTCCTCTATTATTCATGAATTATGTGCTCAAGACAATCGAATTCATAACTTTATTAAATCGTTCTCTCCTCGAGCACAAGGGTACAAACATCGAGCCAGAAGGCTTGCGTTGGCGCATTATGGGAAGCAGCATCTATTCAAACAATAGCAATAACAATCAACAGCTTCATTTTCATCAGACGTGCAGCTGCGGATTATTGCAACCGCAAGCAAACAGTTCGGCTGAACTCTTATTTCATAGTTTGCTTCCATCTCCTGCAGTCCGATATGCCTAGAGAAGCTTCATTTGACATTTGTTATCATGACATTTGAAGAAATAATCAAATTGACCCAAATCAAGTTCAATAAGCGCGTGTCTGGCTTGGATTCTGAACCAAAGGTTAAATTTCACGAGCAATACAGACATTGGTGTGCCAAACCTTAGGAACGTTGATTCGGTAACAATTATAATGCCATGTTTCTTGAGGACGTTGGCATGCCTCGATGTATTCAGTAGGGACATAAACTGAATTTTAATTCAACTACCCACCCAATCTAGACACTCCAGCAACCATAACTGTACAATGTAGGTGTATTGCAAAAAAATAAAAATAAACTTTTTCTTTTGAATATATGACATACTTTCACGGCAGAAATAAATATTTCTGTTTACAGTCATGTAACAATTTTGTAAAGACCTGGATATATCAAAATGTTTCAGCAACATTCGTTTTATAGAAAGGCTTTCAGATATTTATGTTCAATTAAAAAAATAAATTGAATTAAATTTTTTTATTGCTTTAGCCAGCCTTATTTTATACCCGTTTTGAATTTCACACGCATACGAAACTGATCCTCCATAATATAAATATGAATTAGACCCTAACCTATTGTTTATTAAAATTAAATGCGGTGAAGTACAGGGCAATCAGTTTCGAACACCTACCAACCTAAAAAAATAACTTTACCGATTTCTCTACAAATTATTATTAAATTAATATTATAAAACCTTATATAATTTTTCTCTTACCCGCTCTTTGTGCATGTTGAAATAAGCTTTTCAATAAAATCCTCATTTTGTTGTAAACAATCCTCATTTGTTGCAAACGCCCTATCCTCATTTTGCTGCAAACAATCATTTGATTCGAGTGTCAGAAGACATATGACTCTAGATAGTCGAAGTCTATCAAAGAGAGAGTAAGCCTCTGAATATGCTGTTTCAAACAAGCGTTTGAACAACATAGGAGGATACATCCCCTCTCGTCGAAAAGAATAAGAAAAAGAGTGTCATTCGACTTATTCGATAGGTGTGAAAGATTCGCATGCGAGCTTCTCTTACCGTGAGGCCAGACGAGGCGAAATATACAGCGAAATGAACTATTTGACAGGTAAAGCTAAAGGGTTGGGGGAGATACAACATCCGCGTTTGAAAATCACATGAAAAGAGTATCTCCTTATGCGGAACATTTATAAATGGGAAGAAATGATGAACTATTGTCTGAAAATTAACGAAATACTTGATATCGAAGTTTTTTAATGGATTTAATTGCGATTTTGTACGCGTTATTTGTTTACATTGCACATCAGCTGGTTGCTGAGATGCGTTATCTGACAGATATTTCACCTGTCAAATAGTTCATTTAGCTGTGTATTTCACCTCGTCTGGCCTTGCGGTTACACAAACATTTTACGAAACTAGAAGCAGCATAAGTCCAAGGCTGTACTGTTGTTTATTGTTGTTACACTGCAATTTTGTTACACATCATTACACTGCTATTTAACAAACGGAAACATAATCATACATATGCAATTTACTTACGCTACACTACTTTTCGTGAAAATGAGTAAATTAAATCAATGATCAAAATTATGCTGTCTTAGAAAACATGGATATTGAGTCGCAAAAAACTTGACGTGACTTTCTCTCAGCACTATTTAAAACTTGATTTTGAAGAGTTATTTCGTTTTATTTTTCAAGCGTTACCTGTTAATAAAAAACTTATCGTATAAAAATTGCTTTTTTAATATCCCTATTGTTAAGCTAAAGAGTGTTAAAGGGTGTTAAAGTTTTGCTCACGAACCGTCTGAAAATTAACAACTGTGATTCCGTAAACGGTTTGTCAATGTTATACGTTCCTACTTTTACTGAATAAACCAATTAAAATAACGTAACGACGAATGGATATTTCTTTCCCGTTGTTCAAACAATATCATCAGCATAGGGGAACATGGGGTAATATGCACCCTTCCTGATTCTCTATAAAAATCGCGTTTTTGTCACAAAAAAACGTAGTCGGTAGTCAAGAACGGACTAAAATATGGTCTTTCTGTGAGTTATGCTGCTCTACATGCACATAAACGTGAAATATTAGCAAAACATTCATCAGTTCGAGCACGTTTAGATGTAATTTTGCTTTCCGTTTTGCTAAGATATAAAAGTCCGAAACTCGTTTTGTTTTTATGCGTGGAATACATAGCTCTATTAATTAGAAGCAGAACTTTGAATTGTACATAAGTTTGCCGGTACAGTATGCAGATTTACATGTGTTTTAATAGAAAATCTTTTAACTATGTATTGGGGCATAATGCACCTAGCAGAATGGGCAAAATGATCCAATTAGTCAGTGCAAACTAGTATGGGTTTTGTTATAGTTTGCATTTGTTTTGGTGGGGTTTGTCCCGATGTTGTGTTGTGTTGCTAAGCTACGTTTCGACCTGTTGTGCATTTTGCCTCAGCACAGGTGCATTTTGCCCCAACCAAACAAAAAGTGTTCAAACATGATCTGTTTAGAAAATGATATGTTCATGGTTCCTTGGGCAACACTGGCCAAAGTTCCTTATAGATTCGGATTAGTTGATAAAATCAACAATCACAAGTGAAATTCATTGAAAATTCCTTTATTTTCATTAAGTGGTGCGTATTACTCCATATTCCCCTACTTTTTAATTGCGTTCATCCACCTCTATCACTGCTAATGTTTGTGTCTTCTTTAGCAATGAATAGTTTTCAATTAACCGTAAGCTAACTGCTGCCATTCTGCTGCGTGAAAAATATTCCTTTATGCGCAGGAATTACGAATTCAAAAGCTCTCTTCCATCGCTAAGCAAACATACAAATTCCTTTCAAATGGAAGAAAATGCTTTAAAACTGGCAACTAATGAAATGAGGGAAAAAACCGTTACCTGGACTTCCGGAATATGATGCTGATCCAGTTGCTATTATTTTTCATCTATTTTCCTCTTCATCCTTATCTAAGGTTTTTTTTTCATTCATTCAAAACTATTTTTTGTCTTACCAAAAGCACGGTTTATCGTGCAACGTAATTATGCTGTGCTAAACGGAGAGAGAGTATGCTCATCTTTGTCGTTCAAAGAAAGCAGAACATCAAATCAACTCCATTTAAACCATCAATGGTAACCCAGAACAGAGATGAATAGCCAGAAGGATGTTCATTTTCATCATAACGTCGTTCGTTGTTGCTTAGTATGATTGCTAGTAAAAGAGTTGTAATGTGGTCTTAATCCAGGCACTACGCTTCAAACACGTTGAGATTAACCGTCAAGACTGACCAACCGCCGTAACAGTATAACTGCAAAACTAGCATGTAGTTTTTCCAAGGTTATTTTCTGTTGATACTTTATACAGGTCATCTTTGATACTGATTTTCATTTAATTGTTTATTCGTTAAATTAGTTTATGTTCAAAACATGTTTATGTATTACTATGAATTAGGAATTAAATTCTTTCGATATTATTGAAGTCATTTTATTACAATCATTATCAGAATCAGGAATATTCAACAGCAAATAATTCTCCTCTTTAGTTTCAGTTTATTGTAGAGGATTTATTTATAAAATTTTATGATATAATATTACTATTTGTAAAGCAATTCTGTTACCTAACGTGACATCGCCAATCAAATTATCTATTTTTAGACGATTGTATCGATGCCATAGCCGGTCTCGTAGTACAGTCGTCAACTCGTACGACTTAACAACATGCCCGTCATGGGTTCAATCCCCAAATAGACCGCGCCGCCATACGTAGGACTGACTATCCTGCTATGGAGGGGAATCAATTAGTCACTGAAAGCCAAGCCCATAAGTGGGTACAGGCAGGCCTTGACCGACATCGGTTGTTGAGCCAAAGAAGAAGAAGAAGAGTATCGATGCCATTTTAAGTTCCTTGCATTTTTGGCTTTTGAAAGGGTTGGTAACCTTAAATTTTTACACCCGGTTTAACTTCTCTCGAACCTTTGACGGTTCTTGGGTGTTCCTGTGCTTTGGTGTTGATGTCTTTCGTTTAGTGCTCAACTTCGACTCAAAGTTCCAGTAGAAAAAAATCTCTAAAGTATACGTCATTTTCAATTCTCTTCATCACCACGTTCTAAATATAACGCTTTGCTGCACACGTACCTCGATTTCATCTCAACCCATCGTGTGGTTTTCCATGTAACTTACATTTGCTACTACAAGTCATCCACAGTGGTGTTGACCAGGGGCAAAAGGCAATGGTAAAAAATCCATCGCTCGATAGCTACTTAGAATCGTTGAACCGTAAAAGCCTATGAAACACCTTTCGCATTGAAACCGATCAATGTCTACACATGGGAGAATGAAGGCTGTTCCATGCTGTAACTTGACTACTGTGGTCGGGTTATAGCATGGAATATGGCTACATTATTGAGATGACTGCATCGAACTAGGTGTTTGTGATTCGCTTTTATAGTGTTGAGCTAACAAAAAAAACGAATGCCAAGCTATTGCTTTACTGACATTGAAAACACATGTACACAAATTAATGTTCTTTTCAATATTTTTCTAACTAATGCAGTAATCAAATGGCAATGATACTTATCAACATGCTTATGGAAAAGAACATAATAAAAGCAAAATATTAAATTGTTTCATGATTCTTTTTTTTGCGCTTTTCGCTTACTTCTTACAATCTTTTCATGAATATATTTTTTAACACAATTTATTGCATTGTTTCGTTACATAAACTTTTTTCATTCATTTTTTTAAATTCTATTTAAAATTATTTGAAAAAATATGAATACTATTTTTATAAACCTATATTAATAAAAACGTTTAGTAATGAACTTTAACATAATTATTTAAAATATATAAAGCATTCTACTAAGTAATATTAAATACCATTAATCAGAAGCTTATTTTAACCCAATACTTATAGCTACTAGGCTAATCTATTCGTAAAAAATAGTGGAGTGAATGAATGGAAAATTTAATTTAATAAATTAAGCTTGAACATTACCAAAAAACGATCATGCATGATAATATTTTCATTTTGACATTTCAATTACTTGCTTAAATCAGCAATACATTTTCCTGTATGACTGGCGTACAAATGCATGTGTGTTATTGTCAATATTGGTTATCTGATAGAACGCCAAGGTTGTATCTCTAGTTTATGATTCTTGATACTTGATTTCAATCAACCCTAATAGCAGATCAACTCGATTGGAGATATAGAACGCGTGGAGGCTAAGATCCTACCAACCATATGCCATGCACATCACGTTGTGCTGCGCTAATGCATTGATGGTATCATGTTTTATATCTGCTACAACGACGAAAGGACGATGAGACACCAAATAGGGCAAAGAAATCAAAGAAACATTGCAGCTAGTGTTTTTGCTCCACTAACGGTGCGTGAATCTTACCGTACGGACTAACGTATATTCAATGTCTGCATGCCTTCCATTGCATGTGACTAGCTGACCATTTCAACACAAAAATACAATGTACTGACTAAATCAAAGCATCTGCCCAATTCAGCTATTTTCCTGGAGTTACAAATTTCTTCCCTGCCATCTGCAAAAAGGCACACATATATGAACGGTTATGATGAAAATATAAACGGAAAGGTAAAAGACGGACATATAAATGGACATAACAAAATAACCACAAAAACAATTTAAAAATAGAACAAAGTGGAAGAAATTGTTATAAAATCTCAAACCTCACAAAGCGCAGCTTTCTACAAAGTAAGCTTCCTCAGAAATACCCTATAAATCAAACGGTTCATCTGTTTCTTAAGGTGATAGCATGCTTCTTTCAGTAAACTTTCCAAAGTGATGTATTGCTCCCAAAAGAAACAATCGAGCTAGTGGAGATCGTTTGTAATATGCCGCACGTTCGGCAACATACTGCAACACCCACGATGACCATACTTGCACGTCCGTAGCGATGATAGTGCAAGTATTTTCTGTTGTGTCTGGTGGTTTTCTGGTAAAACCAGCAAACACACATCCTGGAACCTCTCCTTCACCATTCACTAAACCGAAACGCTCACTTGATTCCCGCTGGTCTGATGAAGTGCCATGAATTTACAGGTTGACAGTGGCCAGATTAACAGATGATGATCATTCTGAATGTTATTTTTTTTTTTTTTGTAAATCGTTAAAAACAAGTTCTATCCCACTTTCAACACCACTTTCAACACTAATTCATTTTAAAAATTCTTATTGATCTTAAACTTAGATTAATTGGACAACATATATTCCGTGGTTTTGATCATTTAGATTACCCGAATTGTTTGATGATATTATATGTAACAATACGATATTCTATTATACACTGTTTTAATTACTTCAGCTTTATTAACAGTACTCTATCCAAAGCCCTACTCAATCTTATGCTTAATGACACTATCTATAGCGTGCAGCCATATTTTCGCATGCTACAATATCCTTCGATATTTTTCGCAATATTCGCGAAACTTCTAGCTCTCTCTTCTTCGTAACATATATTTACTTATTAACTATCATTTTTTACCGTTTTGTAGCGATACATTAATCACTCCAGTATCGGCGCTCTTTCAACATTGCGACAGATGTGTTGTTATTATGCACATCTAAATATATCCTACGCAAATGAAGAAACCTCTACTTGCGCTCTTAGAATGATTTGTTTTAAATGCACTCAATCTGTTGAGTGACTGTAAAACGGGTTTCCCCTTCAAGCACTCATCGGCTTCCAACGCATGCCTACCAGCAAGAAAAACACGTGTTTCCAGCGAGTGACTCCCTCCCTCCGTTTGTTCATGTTTTTATTACGACCGGCAAGTAAAACATAAACCAAAACTCACCTTAACGTTATGCTGCAAGGTGCCGCAAAAATGAATGAACGCATAACCCAGCGTCAAGTAGAGGTATTACTCTAATGGTGCAAAATGTGACCGACATCAACGCTACTACCCCCTCGTCTTGATTTCCAATGCATCCCCGTATAGGGCCATGAGATCCATTCCAAGACCTGTGCGTTGCGGTGACGGTGTGGATGATTTAGTTCGATATTTTCATAACACACTCCAAGCAATTGCTTGGCATACGACCCGGCTCCATTCGAAGCCTTTGTTGCAACGATTATTATGCTCCCAAACTGGCCAAAGGCGATGGAACCGGCCGTGCAAGAATCGTAGGACTATAAGAAAATAATGCCTAAGGCAAAGTGGGTGTATCTTTCAATTCGAATGCATACCAGATGGTAGTAGTTTTGATATGTTTCATATTCTAAAACAAATTTAGTAATTTTATCAAACAAGTTCGACGAATAACATAAGGGGACGCAATTATTTCTTGAAAAGTTATTATTAGGGCGTTTTTTTACTTTAAATCCTTTTATTTGTTCGTTGCATTTTGCTTGCGCTTCTCTTATCTTCTACTTATTTGTTTATCTGCTTATATTTTGCCTTTTTTACCTAGTGATATAGGTATTATGCACCATTTAAAGCTGATCCACTCATCACTATTTTCAACGCATCTAACTCACACCATAATACAAATTCTTATGCAGAAAGGCTCTTGATTGCCCAGATCCTGCAAACTATCGATATATCAATTTTAATAGGCCCTCAGTTAATAGTAACTCGCAATATATAGTTGTATCCGTTTCGTATTAAATTTGAATACTTTCAAATTGCTCTAGTACCATCCGTCATCGAGCCAAAGGTCCAAATAACAGCTACGCGTACACCTTGATGCACCATGCTTGACGCGTATCCATCTTTCAATGCAAAAACGCCTTACCGTTTTCTGCATCGCTGGTGTGTGAACAAGATTCAAGCACCTCCAAGCAAGCCATCAACACCACCGAACAAAAGGTTTATACATACCTAATACGCTCAATTATATGCAAATGAGATAACACCAATCAAATTTACATACATCAGACACGTACGCTGCTGCTAGCTTTGTAATTAATTTCTTGCTAAATTTTAACCCCTTTCACCGTGGTACATGCCGCGGTTTGAGCACTTACTGCTAGAAACGTCCTTATCCACTCTGCAAATCCGTGCTGCTTATCCCTAACCATCGCTACGTACAAAGGTATTGGTCGTCTAAAGAATACCAGTTCCGCCAACACGATAACATACATGGCTACTGTGCACGCTGTCTTGAAAATATGGCGAAAAAGTATGTAAAGCCAAGATAGGCTGCTGGTATCAAAGACAGTAGTCCGAAAATCAATCACTAATTCACATCGTGTGAACAATATTATTGCTTCAATAGAAAACGTTTAAAAATAGTGCATATACCTATCACTTTATTCACAGTTCCAGTTTTCTCATTTTAGTTAACTTATCGTTATCTGTTTATTTATTATCGATAGACTCCAGCATTTGAAAATTATTCGCGCTTCTTTTGCATAACGATTTAGACGATTGTGCCAGCCTACAGCTACGAGAGAGATGGTACGGATGGGAATCAATCCCGTCAGGGGCTTGCACGATGTAGAAACTAGTGATGGGTAAATGCAACAAAAATCCGGAATCGCTTCCGAATGACTCCGCCAAAATTGGAAGCGGTTCCGGAAGGTAGGTGCAAAACTCCGACCTCGGAGCCGTCTGGAGCCGTTCGGAGCCGTTCGGAGCCATCCGGAGCCGTCCGGAGCCGTCCGGAGCCGTCCGGAGCCGTCCAAAGCCGTCCGAAGCCGTCCGGAGCCGCTAGTCGGCAGCCGGAGCCGTCCGGAGCCGTCGGGGCCGTCGGAGCCGTCGGAGCCGTTGGAGCCGTTGGAGCCGTTGGAGCTGTCGGAGCCGTTGGAACCGTCGGAGCCGTCGGAGCCGTTGGAGCCATCGGAGCCGTCGGAGCCGTCCGGAGCCGTCCGGAGCCGTTAGTCGGCAGCTGGAAACGGTCGGAGCCGTCGTGGCAGTTGGAGCCGGTTGGAGCCCGTTGGAGCCGTTGGAGCCGTTGGAGCCGTTGGAGTCGTCGTAGTAGTTGTAACAGTCGGAAGCATTCTGAAGCGCATTAATTTCCCGATATTAGTGATAGTTTTATTGCTTACGAGTAAAAAAAAGAGTCTTCTTCATTTATTGATATGAAATTTTTTTGCGTGTTTTTTTTTTCAAAAATAAAGCCAAAAATAATTGTTTGCTCCGTATATATATATAGGAAAAAAATGAATGTTTAAAAAATTACAATAAAACTTCAGCGCAATAAATGAAGAAGACTCTTTTTTACTCATAAGCTGTTTTTTAAAATAAATCATCGCTGATATCGGGAAATTAAAGCGCTTCAGAATACTTCCGACTATTACAACGACTCCGACGGCTCGAACTGGCTCCGTCGACTCCGACGGCTCCAACGATTCCGGACAACTCCAACGGCTCCAACGGCTCCAACGGCTCCGGACGGCTCCGGACGGCTCCGGACGGTTTTGACGGCTCCAACGATTCCGGACAGCTCCAACGACTCCAACGGCTCCGACGGCTCCGGACGGCTCCGACGGCTCCGGCTGCCGACTAGCGGCTCCGGACGGCTCCGGACGGCTCAGACGGCTCCGGGCGGAATCGACGGTTTGAATTTTTCGGAATCGGAGCCGAAGTAGCAATGCTCGGAAGCGATTCCGAGCCGTGGGTGCGATTCCGGTTACCCATCACTAGTAGAAACCTATTATGGTCGTCAATTTGTCTATTTTAATGAGTCTATTTTTCTATAATGTAATATAGATTGTGGTTAATACCTTCCAGCAGCTCTAAGAACGGCACGATTTAAAAAAAAAAAACATCTTTTTTTATTGGAACGGCTTGGAACAGATTGGGCCACGTTGCTTAAAAACATTGCTTTCATTTTTTTAATAACGGAAAATTCAGCAATTAAGCTGATTCAATGGAAATGGTGCTGTTTTGACCATCTACTCATAAAATCTATATCTTCTTCTTCTTATTTGGTACAAAAACCCTGATCCGTCTAGATTTGCCTAAGCCTTAAATGGGCTTGGCCAACTGCGACTTACACTGTTTTCTGGATCTGTTTTGAATGTGAACAGCATTATTCAAAACTTTCAAGGTGTTTTTCAACAGCTGTCATTATTTGTAACAGCTGGTTCGTTAAAAACCCCTATTACGGCTGTTGAATATTACCGATCACTTGAACTTGAAGGCTTGTTAAGAAAGCATACCGAACTTGGTAGAACTTTATAGCTTTTTAATGTATGACATCGGTACGAAGTGACCCTCGTCAAAGTGTCAAAGACTAGTGCCGTCAATCATCTCGTTGCTGCGGCCTAAGCTAGTTAAGTTAATTGAAGGAGGAGTATTGAGTCAAGTGATTGTGATTGTACAGTAAATTGTGTGACATTTTGTATAATTCATGAATATTAAGGATTTAAAATTACAGTAGAACGTTGATTATCCGGGCAGGATAATTATTATTTGCACGGATAATGGTCCTAGAAATGTCATTTTCATATAAAAATTATTATATTACTAGTTTTTGATTAGTTTTATGATTAATCCAACTTGAATAAATCGATTAATCGTTATTAAAATATTATTTTAATCAATAACTACAGGTTTAACAACTGTTCATGAACAAAAATGAATTTCGAAAATACCCTTAGACACCTCAGAGCTACACAAAAATCTGGTTGCCCACTTGACTATCGCTGCAAATGTTCGCTGTACGTTTAAACAGCTATCACATTTATGCGCACGGTTAAGCCGTCCGCCGGTTAATCCGCCCCCGGATAATCGACGTTCTACTGTATACACATGTACACAAACAAAACAAATCCTGTTGTTTATTTCATCGAAACACGCTTGCTTGAAAATAAAACACAAAGAAAAATAATCCCCAGTACCCTGGGCATAAGGATGCTGCTTAACCGCAAAAGGCGAATTCAAGCAGCGATCTTTAGCATGCCAAAATTAAGGATTAATTAAGGATTTTTGCTATTTGAGCAATATTGAGAATTTGATATTTGCCAGTGGCGTTTGGGGGTATCGGCGTTACATGTGGACCACGGATGCTAATTGAAAATGTCGTGTATATTTTCGTACAGTACATCATTGCGACGGAACCTTACAAATGTTATTGCGCGGTCGAATCAGGAATCGTGCATCGAATCGATACAAGAAGGGAGTACGAACGATGGGGAGAAGAGGAAGCACAGAGAATAACGCTGCACATTCACTCATACATTCTTACAGCAGTAGGCTATTTGCGAGAACATGAAATTGGGAGAGCATATTTCAACGCTCGCGAATGAGTGCAAGCAGATGCGGTATAGAAGATAAAGCAAGATTGCCGAGTTTTTGTTCAAGCTAGGTCCAAAATGTCTCATTGGGAACTGGAACTTTGATGCTGTTTATCAACTGCAAAAGGCGAATTCAAACAGCGATCTTTAGCTTGCCAAAATTGACTGCTTAAGCAATTTTGGCTTTTTGGGTTATCAGGAATCCTGATTCAGGATGGATTAAATATGTACAGGCGGTCCCCGAGATACACGGTACCTCTTATACGCGGATTCGGAGATACGCGGTTTTCAAAATTTGACAGTTCTTTGAGCAAATTGTACTGATTTGACACATCCATTGTGAAATACCAAATAATTTCCGTACTGATCGAATGTAAAATACCATTTAAAAGGGTTTAAAACTGTTCAATTCATTAGAAACATATCAAATAATTAATTTGGTAGCTAAAACCACCCCCTACCTCCAAATTTGCACGAAAATTAGTGATATTTTGGATGGAAATCACGAGATTCGACTTACGCGGAAATTCGAGATACGCGGTATTTTGCGGCCGTTTTCGGTCCCTAATAACCGTGTATCTCGGGGACCGCCTGTATTTCATTTCACCTTTCATGAAAGCTATTGAAATTAGTTAGAAATATTAACACATTTCAACGGGTTTGTATTTAAGAACTAAATAATGCAAACCATTTTCAATATAGTGTGTTGACGGCGGAACTCGGGCCAGGCCACGCGAAGGAAAGGCCTTCAGTGTCCTGAATTCCAACCGAAAACAAATGTATATAAAGTTATATAAAGATGGGTTTCTGCCCGAAAGGAGTTACCAAAATAAATTGTACATTAAACCTTCGGCTAGTGTTCGCGATTCGTGGGAACCTATGCTTCGAAAGTGGCACAATTCATTCAATAACTTTTCGGATGGGGGCAGAGGGACCCGGATGAGACCTAAAGCAAAAACCTAGGAAAGGCCAAGACGTTCAAAAAATCGAGACGTTTTCCGTTCAGTTTCTAAATTAGATCTAACGTTTATTTGACAAAACATGTTCTTATATACTAACATTTTTGATGGTGTTGAACGTGTCCGTACACGTTGTTTAATTGTATTGGTGCCAGTGTGCTTTATGTTTTCGTATGGTGTTTTGTTTATACTTCAGTTCCACGCATTCTAGATTGATCCTAAACTAACTTGAAACTTTATGACCTCCTCGTTTTGGGTTGATAACTGAAACAATTCGTTACATGCACATATGCATGTTTTCGTCCTTCATGCATTTTTCTCCTAATTTCTGTCTGCATACACCAGCTCTAAAATATTTTTATTACCCTACACGTTGTTCGAGTGGCTTATGCTTACCAATGAGCTCAAGAAACGGGCCGTTCCCAAATTGTATGTTTATTTAGGCCAGCGATCTCGTTCTCATACGATAAGTTACAATAGCTTCGAATTTCTATCCAAACTTAGCCGTTGCAAATGAAATATTTTTTAAACTTTGTATCGTGCCAACCTACCCGTTGCTGTCGCAACAATAGTGTAATAGCTCAGGGCTTCACGCAAGAGAACATAACACGTAAATTGTGCTATCGAATCTCACGCTCATATCAGGGAATCACTACAACAGTACAGTGTTGAATACGCTTGTAAGGTTTTGTTTTGGCAATTGTACATTCAAATTAAAAAAGGAATATTTTCAAGGAAAATTTCGAAGACATTTATTTACTGCTAAATGCACTGTTAATCGCATTCGCTTTGACGGCGATTACAAGGCGATTAGAAGGCATTCAACTGAATTTTACGGGTAGGGAAAGATTCACCATCAAACAATCGTTCCGCGGAGAGTTACCTATTTAGTGCTTTATAAACAATATATCGATCGATGTAGATTTTTGATGCGGCCACGAGAAGTGCTCTTTTTGCAGTTGACAAGCAGTTTTGACAGTTTTTGAAGTTGTTTTTTTTTTGTTTAACATTTTTCACCTCCGTGGCCTTGCGCCTATTGACACAAAGGTTAACAGTAGAATTAAATAAGGTCATTTCAAAAATAAATTCATCCTCAACAAAAACAGTTATCGACCACTATGCTTTCCTTTGCTGTCAACAATGCCAAATTGAATGACAGCTTTGTGTTGTTATTTCGCGCCTTTTTGGAAGCATCCAAGGTGTACCGCCAAATTACAGGAATATTTTCTCATTCATCTTCTTACCTCCTCCGTGTACGTACGCTTGCATCTCGTTGCTTGAGAGCTTTTTGTGTCATTTTATTGTGTTGTAAAGGCAAGTATTTGTAGATCAGTTCCTATTGCTACACTAGTTTTACCTGTAAATACATGTTGTAACGCGTGTGTATTTTTAATTTCATTCTAGCATCATCATGTTCGAAGCGCGACTGAATGCTAGCCACGTTCTAAAGAAGGTCCTGGATGCCATCAAGGATCTTCTGAACGAAGCCACATTCGATTGTAGCGATTCTGGCATTCAATTGCAAGCGATGGACAACTCCCACGTTTCCCTTGTATCGCTCTCACTACGGTCCGACGGATTCGACAAGTACCGGTGTGACCGGAACTTGTCTATGGGAATGAACTTGGCCAACATGGCCAAGATTATGAAGTGTGCCAACAACGATGATACATTGACGATGAAAGCTCAGGACAATGCCGACACTGTAACTTTTATGTTCGAATCACAGAACCAAGAAAAGGTGTCCGATTACGAAATGAAGCTAATGAATCTGGACCAGGAACACTTGGGCATTCCAGAAACGGATTATGCGTGCGTTGTTCGCATGCCAGCGATGGAGTTTGCACGCATCTGTCGCGATCTGTCGCAGTTTGGCGAGTCCGTTGTCATCTCCTGCACCAAAGAAGGTAATGTGTTTTATGCTTGTGCGATTCTACCTCTATGCTACAGTAATGAGTTTTCTCTTTCGTGTAGGTGTGAAATTCTCGGCTTCCGGTGATGCGGGATCGGCTAACATAAAGCTGGCGCAAACCTCGACCGTGGATAAAGAGGACGAATCGGTCATTATCGAAATGCAGGAGCCTGTGACACTCACCTTTGCCTGCCGGTACCTGAACTCCTTTACAAAAGCAACGCCACTGTGTAACCAAGTGCAGCTGTCTATGTCGGCTGACGTACCGTTGGTTGTTGAATACCGTATCCCAGACCTGGGCCACATCCGCTACTATTTAGCGCCTAAGATAGAAGACGATGAAAATTAAGCTAAATATAAATACAAATAAGACCATCTTTCTCTTTTATACACACAACCGCTAGTTACGCTGTTACAACATTGATCACAAATGATTGTAAGAGCAATCGTTTCGATTAACTTCTAAATGAAGAGTGTTCAGTCTCATTAAATTACTCAACTATCTTTTCATGTACCTTAAAGAAATGAAAGATTTTTAACCATTATTTGACACATTTGAGAAAAACGTCCAATTTTAATGTTGAACTACTTGTATTATTATTCTTCTTTTCGAGGGCAATTAACATTCCAACAATGGGGGTCCTCCGATAACGGTCCGCTGTTATGATGTACGTATTCAAATCAGTGATTGCATATGGAACGTAGCCAAGGTCACATGGCCGTTACTCATGCTAAATGAATATTTCGCCATAAAGGGATGGTCCTGTGGTGTCAGTCGTTAGCTCGCACGACTTAACGAGATGTCCGTCGTGGGGTTTAAGTCTAGAATGGATCGTCCTCCCGTAGCAAGGACTGACTATCCGGTTGCTTGGTACGTGCTATCTGACGTTACGCCAAGTAGAAGAGTGTATTGCCAGAATAATATAACTTTTACACCAAAACGCGTCAACTCGTGTTGACGAGAATAGTATTCCAAACTCCAGATCAGTGGCAGATTTAACGGTACGCGGACTCAGCGGCCGCGGGGGGCCCCGTCAATGTAGGGGCCCCGTGTATGGTTATTCCAGCATATAGAACAGTGTGAACTCTTGCAGTAGTCTCAACAAGAGCTTCTGTGCTAGATAGGGGCCCCATGGATGAAGGGATTCATAAACTATAGGGGCCCAGCAGAGGGATCCTGAGCCCCCCCCCCCCCCCTCTAATTATCAATTATAAATTTAATTTAAATTATCAATAAGTTAATTATAAATTATCAATAAGTTTATTGTTCAATTTATTAAAAGGAGATACGCACAAATGGAATACAAAACCACTTAACCTAAGCTGAAAATGTGAACGCATTTATGTTCTGAAAAACGATCGCTTAGTTAATTAACTTTCAACAATGTAATTAGGGTGAACCACTAACAATACATCTTGATCCCCAGCATCGTCTTGGTCCGCTTCGCCCAGTTTCGCCTGCTTTAGAGGTATGATTACTTGATCCTGCAAAAAAGGTAAGAAAAACAAAGCATACGAGCAATGTAAGCATCATACATTGACATGCTATCTATCATAACTCTACGCATTTACTTACGTGATAAATTAGTCGATCGATCACCTTCTCAATCAAAACCTTTCTCTCCATCAACTCTTCAACCGATTCCAATTGATCCTCAACCTGACTAAGGTACCAGTTGATCAATTCGGTCTTACTAATTCCTTCCCGGTCAAGCTCTTCCGACTCCATGCGGCTTTCTTCGTTGCGCATGTGAATGACCAGCATGTTGGAGAGATTTTTATATTCTTCGAAGGAAAGGGTCAGCTTCTTCTTGGCTACTGCCGGCGTATCCTGATCGTTTTCTTCGGTTTCGTTCGTTCTGGGAGTATCTTCTGGCGTTTCCTCACCGATGTCCATTACGTTCTCATTTTCCTCGCCTTCCTCTTCATCCAGATGAATGTCCGGTTGCTCAACTCGAATGATCGATTTGTTCAATAGCCGATACGCTTCCTTTACGTGCCGTTCAGTTACCTCTTCACTGCATTCCATTTTGGCCATTGCTTCGCTGAGTCGAATCATACTTTCAAGCTGACGAACAGTGATTCGCCAAGTGCTTTTGCCAGTCGTGCCGGTATCTCGCTGCCGCAAATGGCCATAATTCTCGACCAACAGTGCCATTGCCTCTGGCTGAATAACTGGTTTAAATTGACGGGCAAACATGATGTAACGCAGAACGTCCTCACGCGAGTACACCTGATCCAACGAGTGTTCTATATGCGAATGCAGATCCACAATCTTTCTTGCGATCGCATAATCTACCACCTCATTGCATTCGTCTACCAAAATGAAGAACAGATCAAAACGCGACATAATCGGAGCAGTCAGTTGAATGTTTTGCTGCAGCGATTTCGACCGGTCGTACCTGCCACCAATCGGGTTGGCAGCGGCTAAGATGGATGTACGCGCATTCAATGTAGCCCGGACGCCTGCTTTAGCAATAGAGATTGTCTGCTGCTCCATTGCTTCGTGAATCGCGACTTGATCATGTGGATCCATCTTGTCAAACTCGTCAATACAACAAATGCCATTGTCGGCCAGCATAAGCGCTCCAGCTTCGATTACAAAGTCGAAGCTTTCCTCATCTCTTACTACGGCCGCCGTCAGACCGGCAGCAGACGAAGCTTTTCCCGATGTGTACACTGCACGAGGAGAAAAGTCCGAAACTTGTTTCAAAAATTGAGACTTGGCCGTACTGGGATCGCCCACAATGCAAACGTTGATGTCGCCACGAAGAGTAGTTTCTGGAAAGAGATAATAAACCAACGAACGAGAAGGATTAGAAAGAGGTTAGGTAAATGGTGACGCTCTGTTTCCTGAACTCACTTTCTTGCGTAGTTTTAGCTACTCCACCGAATAACATCAACAAAATCCCACGCTTTACCTCGTCGTTGCCGTATATCGATGGGAAAAGACTGTTGATCAAGTTCTGGTACAGTCGAGGATCGCGCGACATTTCGTACACTTTGTTCCATTCAGCTGGCGTCATTTGGTCCTTCATGATTTGCGATGTTACTTCACTCATTGGCATATCGGTGCCACCGAATCGAGACGATGTCACCTGCACTGAACAGGCTAGAAAAGCCATCTTGTAGTTGAGATCTCGCATACCCAGTGCTTTCAGTCCACGCACTCCTTCGGCAGCATTGTCGCCCTGCTTGTGGCGGGATCCTATTTCTGCCTTTGCACCCGGCAACTGCAGAGCTCCAACATCCGGAATCACAATCAGCGTACCAGTGAAATCATATCGATCTCCCGCCTGTACTGTTTCTACCATTTCCGCACGCAAAATCACCTCAACCGAACGAGGAATGCATCCGCGCGGAAGTTCCGCTTGCGTCTCTTGAATGCGCACCTTTTGGAAGTCAATAAACAACGATTTATCCACCTCCAACATGAAGCGTCGGCGATTAGCGCAAACTGGATTCCGGCAGATGGTCGGATTTGTAAACTTAAACTGTTGCTCGACGTCTCGGATTTCCGTCTGACAATCAAGGCAGACGAACGTTCCCAACACCAGCTCAGGATGCACTGGATGCGTGCGTACCACCTGTCCCGAAATGCGGATCAGCGTTCCTATCTTCGACGTACTTAATTCGCGAACCTTGTGGCGCGTCGGTACGTCCACAAACGATACGTAACATTCTTTGGGTTTTTTCAAGCTGGTTCTGTCGCGAACGAAGTTCGACACCGATTGACACAAATACGGAAAAATTCGATAGTACTCCTCGATGATGGCGGTGGCCAATGTTTGGTTGTAATTTTCCACATCCTCAAAACTGACCTCCAGTGTCGATCTGTCCGGATTGACAAGATTCTCCACCGTTTTCAGGTACTTGATTTCACCATCCTCCTTAAACCTGCGGTATAATTGAGATTATGCATAAACAACATGTACACAGGCAGGAGGCGCCGTACTCACTCTTCGAGGAAATCCAGGAACAATTTTTGGCACCGAACTCCCACTTCATCGCGGACACGAAGCTGTCCTACATGTGCATCAGCAACATCCATGTTAAATTCGAGCGTGCGAATAGAGACACAGGAATTGGATTAAAACACAAATGTTATAACAAACAACAAGCTGCCTTAACTCTTGCGAACCCACAAACACAAGACACAAGCATTTGGTGCGCGCCAATTTTGCATGACATCTGTTTCTTGCAGCGCCCTCTGGTGATTTTTTTGTTTCTTGTGGGAACTGGATTTTACATTGAAATTGACATTCAGCGTTTCAGCGCTTTCAAATTATTCTTCAAAAACCGTTAAAGAAAATTCTGTAAAATATTTTTTATTTCATTCAGCGATTTGCCTGAGTAACGCCAGGACTCCACACAGCATAACACGGAGCGCAACATGTTTTGTACCATGTTTTGAATATCCTTAGTAGGCCGCTTATTTTTCGTTGAAAAGCTACCAACCTACTGCGATGATCGATAGTTAATGAAACGCTTAACCTCCTTTCCCAAGCGTTTTCTCAAGCGTTTGGCAGCTGTCAGTTGTTATGTTGCGCTCCGTGTTATGCTCTGTGGAGTCCTGGCGTAAGACTCGGGTTGTATTTTTTTTCCTCGTTTCGATTCAATCGTCGTGTGGGGAGAGGTGTAGTGAGATAAAACAATGATAATGGCACATTTTGCACATCATCTTATGTGTGAAGCAACGGTTTACTGAATGGGCCTACATTATTTCTTCTTATTAACTTTTTGTCATCATTTCATTAAAGGTTTGTGCATTTTCTAAAATTCGTTAGACTGTCAAACGGTTAAAATCAAAATTTCTTTCAATTGATTATAATAATAATTCATGTTCAAATATTAAAATTAAACCTTCATCATAAGAAAGTGCTTTTATGCGGCACCTTGTTAAGTGCAATTTGAGAACGATAGGAATGTTTTTTTTTAATTTAGGTGTAGAATTGCTCAAAATCCGCAGTATCAAATATTGTCATCTAATTCAAGCATAGTACCACAATAATGTCATTCATTGACAATGTACCGAAAAAGTGTCCCGCGGTTTTGAGTGGAGTTATTAAAAATTAATCGTATAGTCATTCATACCAGAAGTTATCGGTGCATCGAACGTTTATTACGATCCCGAGCACTCTTGCTAGTCGACTGCATAGTTTTGAAACACTGCCAACGGACAAATATTCTATTTTTAATTGCTTATTTCAAAGCCATACAGCCTTCAAAGTTGCTAAGCGTGATATCTGAAATAAGGTCAATTTCTACTGTAACGAAGGCGAATAAACCTGTATTCCATACCATTGCCATATTTTGATTGGAAAGTAAAATAATAGTCATAAAGACACCGACACCAGCAACGACATATGTAGACTTCTTCTTCCTTGGCCCAACAACCGTTGTCGGTCAAGGGACTGCTTGAATCACTTGTGGGCTTGGCTTTCAGTGGACTTATGGATTACCCTCCATAGCAGGATAGTCAGTCCTACCCGTATGGTGGCACGGTCCATTTGAGGCTTGAAGCCATGACGGTCATGATGTTAAGTCGTACGAGTTGACGGCTGTACCACGAGATCGGCTTATGGAGACGCAATGTGGAAATATGGAATATATTGAACACGTAATTGTCGTGACCGGGGCAACCTGCCTTCCTTTAAAGCACCTTTTTGAATTTAAGATAATAAGGGGCATACGATGTTATGTTCTTCCGTTGATTAATCCAACACGATTGATGTTTATTTCCGTTTTCTCAAATATTCTTACTCGAATATCCTATCTCTCGTTACCTATCTCTTTCTTATCTGTACTAATCCATACAGTAATATGGTGCAATATGTTTTGAGGAAAAATTTGATAAATAGGGGTGAATTGCAATATTTAGTAATTGATTCCTTCAGAAGATTTCCTTTGATTAGCTGAAGCACTTAGCATTTCGAAACTATTTCTTATCTGGTAAATCATTGGTCGGCTTTATGACTGAAAGAATAATATTATCTAAAAATGCTCGTCGAGTTCCACGTGCAGAGCTAATTTGATAAACCAAGCATACATATGAGTAAATGCAGTGAAATATTGAAGGAAAAAGAACAGCAAATAGCGCCATGCGGCTTAAAAACCGTACCGACCACTGTAGAAAAGCAAATGATTAAAGTTCCATAGTTCAAAATGATGTTAGTCTATTCATAAACTAAAGTTAGTATGGTAATGGATGGCGTCCATCTTGTCTACAAGCTACAATCGAATAGGGTTTCCCTTCAGTGTCGGTGTCCTCTGCGAACAGTCGTAGGCGTACTTGAACAACGCAATAACTACAACTTCTATAGATTTGGTCATGTTGGCATAAGCTCCTCAACACTGAGTTAGCCAATACAAACAGGAAGAAGGATTAAAAAGTAAATGGACTATTACAAACAAATAAATAATTTTGTAGAGGTAAATGATCAGATTTTGTCTAGCCTAAAAAGAGGTAAAAGAACATCTTTTGTTAAATCTAACCACTTCCTCAGTAACAAATTTGAACCACTTAAGTATGAACCAGTCATAAAAGCTATATTGGTTTTATTGAATGGATTCAATTACAGTAAATATTTTATAAAGCATACTGTTGTATGTAGAAATTGTTCTACAAATAATTGAATGCCAATACAACTTTCCAGTAATTGAGGAGTCTAAAAAAGACTAAAGTGTATGTAAACTAAAACATATTTCAAGATTGTATTAATATTATGCTTACAAGATATACTTTCAAGTAAAAGAACGATAAGGAATTTTTAGGAATATGGATATAACAATTATCGGTAAGCAATTAAAAATAAACTTTCATTTTGATCAACATGATCAAAGTTAAGTGTCAAAATTCAAATACTCTTGTCTCTTGTACGAGAGAAAATGCTACAGATTATAAGCATTCATCATGTGGCATATGATATGCCCAAAATCAACAGACATATCTACAGACATAACACACTCGACAGACAATATAACAGATATAATCTGTGAAAAGCTTTCATTCATCCTTTAAGAACTGTAAAAAATTGTGTAAATTTTCAATTTACAATTTTTTCTTAGCATTAAACGAATCAAACACCATAGACCTAAACCTAAACAATCAAATCAATATTCTTACTCTACAATACGTTTCCACGGTAATGGAAATTATCGGCTGTTTGTTTGGTTTACCAAGTCCTACCAATCATTTCCACAATGAATCTATTAGCTGCTTGCATCATACGAGGTATTGGATATCATTTTAATGAGTTTTGCATGATAAACGAAATGTTGACCCTTGCATTTTGCTCACACAGTACACTAGCTAGGTTACTCTGTATCATTAGATTTCAATAGAAAAATACGGAAATACTAGTGCAAGCTAGCAATATGCAAGGGTATTTAGCATCATAATTTTTAGTTTAAAAAAGAGTAAAAAAACATACTTACACACCAAAGCCTCATTCTCATTCAAAACTGTAACAAACATCAAATGTAAAAGCTGGTATCAATTGTTGCAACTACATAATACTGTACATAACAGGCTTGTCTAACTGATGTGATGAAAGAAATTAAATAAAATTCTAATACATCTTATAAATGATAAAAAGTTCTACTGTATTAATATATCGCTTTACGAAAATATATACCGAAAATATAATATAATATATGAATACTAGAGTGGGGAATGGAAGAGAACTTAAATTTAACGTGAGCGTGTTTTTTGTCTTGCACGAAGGTTTGACATATCTGGGGTAGACGATTAAACGTTAGAATGTTGCATGATACATCTTCCACAGCAACAAGTGAATAATACATCATTAATGCTACATCCAACGTGCAAACCCACGTGGTTTTTAATCACTCTGAATTTATAACAGTAGATTTTGTACAATTCTAGACAAAAACAGGGTGGTACCTTTGTTATGGACGATTTCCTAAATTTTTGTAACAAATATATAGAATATCTTGTTTTGCTACATTTTCAAGTCTTTTTATGATGTTTTTATTTAGCAAACCAGTACATGTTTTTTATATAGGATGAACGGTTTGGGCGTACAATATAGTTCAAGTTGATAAAAAAATCATTGATATAGTTATGCATACATTATTGTTTGAAATGATTAACAATTCATTGCACCGACAAGTTTTTCTATATTATTCACTCCACTCTTTATTCGAAAAGATTCAATTGTTTTCCTACTGTTACTGAAACGTGGTTCGAGTGACGTCATAGTTTTTTTTATCAACCACATTGTGGATGTCACACTTAGAGTCATCATGTAGCACGGTAAACAGTATCAGCGATGGAAAGCACACCATTCGCATCATTTGAACGGTACATCCTGACGGTACAGTAAGCAAATGTGTAGAACTGTATCAAGGAATGCGTCCTGTAGCAAGGATCTGCGGATGCGTTCGGTTTATAAATACGTGTGTACCACTGCTTGTAAGGACATAAAGTTCCCGAAGTGCGGCGGAACAACACGGATCAACTGTTGGTTCTGCTGACCTGTTGTGCGGGAAATACCTGTGGTGCATGAAAGTGTTAACAACAGTTGCTGCTAGTGATCTTCAACTCGGTGTTCTTCAATACGTTTGGTTGCATATAAAGTGCAGCATGTGGTAGTGACTCAACCTGTACAAAACATTGTTTATCTCGCATTTTTGTTGATATAGACAAGTTACTAATATTTAGAGCGATTGTCAAGCAACAGTGCGTACTGGTGAGCTAATTTGATGCATCAAATTTTACATCTGCAAATATTATATTATGAAGTGTGATATAAACTGTGTACTATAAAGTAGTATTCATTTGTGTACAATTTTTTTCGCAGTTTTTTATCCAACAATAATGTCATACTATTGTGGTTTACTCTATATTTAAAATATTAGGTGGAATTCACAAAACCGTTGATAAGTGCAAATAAGGCTTCAAAACCATTGTACTTAACTTACCAAGTTTTCAAATATCACGTAATCAATTTTATTACAAATTTACACCACGTCTTTCGATAAAAAAGAACTTCATCACAACCCTACGAGCTACGGTGCTAAATCATCAGAACGGCACCATACACAATGGTGGCAATAGTTCTCGTAATAAAATAGAAAAGCAAATTAAAGCAGCTGCAGAGAAGCAGTACAGTTTTTACTCGTGTAGCTGTTATTACATGAAACGTCTACAAGGAATGTTTTCAAAATCAACTGTCGATATTTTCATTCCTCACACTATCCGGTTCCAGCATAATGCGTACACGTGGCTGGAACTGTTAAATTACGTTGACATCCATTGAACGCTTTTTTTTAAATATTCTATACACATCTTCGATGGTATTTGTTTCTTAAAGTTGTAACTATTTAATATCGCGTAGGATAAGTGAGAGGATTTTTGTTGCTCCTTGTACTTTAAAAAATCCTTTTTATTTCGTTATTTCTAACCTAAATGTTCAATGAAAACGATTTGGCTTTTATATCTATATTCAATAAAAAAAACTTATTTACTTATGGTTCATACGAATAAATCTTTCCAATATCAATATTTTTAGTACATTTTTGGAGATGGGCCCCGGTGGTCTACTCAATATAATTGTCGACTGCTATAGGCCCGCTTGGGATGGATTCCCATCCAAACTGCATCTTTAGGACTGTCTTTCAGATTACGTGGCACATTACATTTAAATATAAGAAAACTTGTATAAGGCAGTATGACCGAGACGATCATTACGTCAAAGAAGAAGCATATATCGTTCATTTGAAAATCTGATTTTCCATCTGAAAATAAATGTATCACAATCATCAAATTCGATTCATAAAAGTTTTCAGCTTCTAAAGAAATACCTTTTATCAATTTTCACCCACCACGGTGAATCACAAACGTTACAAAAAACTGTGTAACAAAAACGAAAGGAATGACTGCCTTCAAAGCCTCTCCATCCACGGATTCGCAGAAGTGTATTGAACAACTGAGGTGTTGAGTTTAATTGGTGTAACAGGTGCTAGATTGCTTGGTTGACACACATTTTTGCTGAACTTCATAAAAAATAATGATTTTTTGATGGCATCCCACACTCACGATGCTAGATGAAGATAGAACACGAAACATTCACATTATCCTGTTGTATTGATGTGAACTGTAAGCGTTCAGAAGAGTGTATGTGTGTGTATGTGTTTTTTTTTTAAATAAATACCATGATGTATTTTATTTTACCCCAAAAAGCGTTTCGGGCTTCTCTATGGTGACACAGAAACGCACTCACCTATAGGCCCGCACAAATAGGGAAAAACTGGGGCGAGATAAAACATGTCCCATCAATCCGTTGACATGAACGATAATTGCTTTAAATCAAATCTGACAGGAATTCATTATACTCGCGACTGGAAACGTGCCGCTGTGCCGCTGCTAAGGGTTTTTGAACTGAAGTGGGTATGGCGGATTTGGGAAAATGCTAGTTTTCACTTAACATACGGTGATACACATCACCTAAACAATGAGACGCACCGTACTTTTGTTGATGAAGTATCGGAAGCATTCATCGCTTCACTGCTAACTAACCAAAAAGTAGACTTAAGGTGTTTCAATGAACCAATTAATTTTGGCTTTTGGACTATAAATTAGTGTATGGCTGGTTAACCGCCAGGGAACGAGAAACTCAAACTAAATCCCTACTTAAAAATTATCGTTTACCATTACTCATCGTAATGAAAGCATACTTCAAAGGTTCTGATTAACTTCACAAGCATTTCAAAATGTTTTCTTTTGCTGATAAACCTTACCTATTTTTACAGAGCATGAATATAGTATAACTATCTCACTAGAAGGTACTCTCGTGCCATTCATGAATAGTTTAATCAATAATTGAAGAAGAATTTCATATAAAATAACAAACAACTTCAACAGACCATCATTTAATTTATCAGAATTTAAATAGTTTCCTAGCTTATTTACATCCAATAGTTTTCCACGGATGGTACATGCATTTGCTGTTACGAAACAGAGCTAGTTTGCCCTATAATCTTGAATCAAAATTCATAAGAAATTGCACACAATACAATAAAACATAAAATATTTTCTTGAAATAATGAACCTTGAACAAAAAAATGAAAAAAAAATCCTAGCCTTATAGCATTTATTAATGATTTTGCTTCAACACTAATTCCAAATAATTGTACACTGTGCACACATGTACAATACGTTCCTTCTGAAAAAAATTACAATCCTTAATCACATAAATGTGCACTTTTGATATTTATAATAGCAAATATTTTAACGAGTTCTTGATTATTTTGATCCAAAACACCATATTTTAATTCAATGGCATCTATTCAACATTAGAAGAAAAATATAAACTTATCGTTAGGCATGAGCCGTTGTTGGTACAATTTTAAATGATACTTACAGTCACTAGCTCTCCTCACCATACTTCAGTTTTTATTATCTATTAAGATAAGTGTAGAAGACTACACATTTACTGGAAAAACCTCTTTTTTTAGCTTTTTATGAGCTTTCGTTAGCGAACTAGCACTGATTTGATGATACAAATAGTATGTTCAAACGTTTTATTCTCGTCTACAATAACGATGAGCATACAATTAACTCTACCATGAACTTTCATCTTTTCCTACCGGAATCATTTATTCACTGTCATTATTTAATGACACTGAAATTTATCGACACCCTTCTGCCCTCTGTATTCAAATTCAATAATCGTTACATTTGCTACAGGTAACTATTCACCACGTGTTACAGTTATAATTTATTCCACCACCATCGATCGCGTCAATTGTTGACAATCGAAATCTTTCGGCATTGACTATGGCAGTTCGGCAGTAAATTATGATGGAACAAGTTTAAAGTTTTATTAACATTACTCTCGAGGAAATCCTCAATGGACGTCATTGTCGAGCTCGTAGCCCTTTCATCCTACCTACTTTCTCCGAACACATCGAACAAATGGGACTGTTCAATGTATGTGTTAAGTTTTGTGGGGTCTGGTGACCGGTGTATAAATCAATGGATCAACATGTATAGCAAATGAGCCTTACAAATATTTTATACATTTCGTGTGACGGTATTGAGCTGCCTGTACGGTAGCTTCATTAATTATTATAATATCATTCAAAGGTTACACCTGATGGCGATTGCCCTTTTGGCTTTGATGCTAAATTATCTGAGAATATTAGATTGACCCGTGTGTTCAGGCTTTGCAGGGCGAGCAACCCTTAAAACTAAAGGTGGCGAACGGATAGTGCTGTTTGGATCTAAATTGACTACAGATTGCAATTCCCATTCCACTACATTCAATAATAGTGTAAATGGCTAAAAAAAAGCTAACTGGCCTCATTAATGCTAGTGTGCATATCGGATCGCTTATCAAACGCACTGAACAGCGCCGGGAATCGTGATAAGTATCAGTTTACAATTTAACGAGTTGGATGGCAGCGATTAGCACGCTTAATTCATTGCTATCCAACACCCACAACTTTCTACCGCTCTTATTCACGCCATTTATCAGACGTTATGTTGCATCAGTTTTGGTTTCCTTTCAATTCTCCCTTAATTGCCTGCGTTTAAGCTTCACGCCTGCTAAAAAGTGAGAGATGTTTTTATTTCCCTGTACGAAATGCACGCTCCTTTGGTGTGTGTGTGTGTGTGTGTGTGTGTGTGTGTGTGTGTGTGTGTGTGTGTGTGTGTGTGTGTGTGTGTGTGTGTGTGAGTGTGTGTTTCATGTGCGTCAGCCGAACTTTATTTCCGCCTCGTGGGTACGTTACTGACTGTTCATGATTTATGTTTCATGATTTTTCATCACATTCACATGCTCCACACTGTCTGCTCACTCGGTGCTCACTTTTTGCTGTACAATAACAGTTTCCTATTCCCTTATCGTATAATGAAGTGATAATGAATTGTGAAAACGTGCAATGATATACCATTTTGTAAACCATTAAACCATAACGTTTTTTCCAGCAGGTTGTGTGGGTACAGTGTTTTTGCTGCCTTCGCTATACACCATCTCGATTACAACATCGAGAAGAACAAAAAAGTACCTGCCTATCACTCTTCTTGTGTTTTGCAACAACAAAAAAACAGACTACAGTGAAAGCAACTAGCAAAAATAACTAATCTTATTCTTACCTCTATGTATCCAAAACGGGATAACGAGTTCATGATGTGCCAGTGTTTTTTTATGAAAGCCACATTCTTTTACACAATCCTTCGCAACATTAACCGCTTTAAATTGATATATCTACCGACCATGATTCAGTGGATTACGGACAAATAAGTACGCAAGTGGTAACTATTTCATAACGAAAACTTCTTACATTGTCAGGCTGTTATACGCTGTCCTCGCAAATTAGCTTCTTCGGGGCTTGGGCAAAGATACATCAATGCAATCGCATTTGGACTTTTGCCTTGTTAGAATGCTGCTTGCCTGCGATACCTACTCCATCCGGACAAAGTGCACTACCACGGTTGGAAGCGTGGGAATTTATTTTATTTACAAAAATAAACTTTCATGCACAATCCAACCCAACCCCAACACTGTTGCCCATCCAGAGTGTACATAAAATCCAAAATCCAATGCACCGATGAGGAATGGTTATATTTCATTCACGGTGTATTCTCCATCTATCCCGCACAAAAACACACATCCACCTGTCCAGCTTCGGCTGGTCGGATGGAGGAGTTTGTTGAATAAATTATTTAAATAATTAAATTGTTTCCCTTTTCACTCGCTAACGACGGCAGCGCTATTTCCTTTTGCTGCAGGTGACTATATCTTGCACCATGGAATGTGTTTAACGTTACCAGCAGCATAGCGCGGCTGGAAGGAAGGAAAGAGAAACCAACACCTGCGCAAGCAAAACTGTCGAATGATTCGTGTAAACTGGGGGAAATTGTTGAGTGTTGCCGGATACTTTCTGGCCGGTAGAGTTGGAATGTAATGTTGCAAAGCAATACCAACAACAACAACAAAAAAACATACAATTTTTCTATCATTCATTTGTCCCTTGAGTGCTGGTCGTGATCGACCCAGTACGGCACAATGGCCCATCCGTTGAGGATGCTATCACAATTATTTGAATATTTATTACCCATAATAAGAGGAATTACCGGCTAAATTTAAATGCATGCAGTGTTTTACAAGCACAAAAAAAAAATAAAACAAAGTTTCCATTCTTTGGAACATCAAATCACATCTAGTCGAGTTTTTCTGTGTGTTACATTGATTCTCTTTCCTGGTTTCGGATATAGTTCGTAGTACATAAGAAAATTAGTACTTGAGCAGATCATGGTTGATTCTTCACAAATCTAACTCGCTATCTCCATGACATCTTAACTTTACAAAGCGCAGTTAATAATATAAGACGCATTTCAAAGCAACCCCCGACCAAGCTTTAGCCAACTTTGAAGAAACATGAGACGTTGCCACACATGGCAATACACGAAGAGGGTGTTCTCTTACAGGTCGAGCGTAAAGATAAAATTATACGCTTATAGTGCACGGTTTCTGCTTATTATGAAACCTACCTCACCGTGCCCCGGCACAGTTTTGCAGCACGACTATTGTTGTAAAAAGGGTCTATTTCTTAACAATGGGGAGACACAATTGCAGTAAAAGAATGTTCATTGTCCTGTGCCGAGGACTCGGCGTACGGTACAGCGCCGGAATGTTGACAGGCGCTCAAGTGTTGATGTAGCAAATGCTACCGTGTCTGACTAGAGTGACTGACTGTTTGATGGAGAGATAAGATGAGATGCAACACATCGCATCTCCCACAAATGGAGATCCGAAATAAGATGTAACCTTGTGCAACCAGCTGCGGAAGGTGTGAATTGCATTACCTCTTGCGTGGTGCAAACCTTACACCGAAAAGCGCGCAAATCTGCTGCAAAGTTAAACATCTCACGACGAGATGAGGAACGTCAAAATGCATTGCATAAAGTAGCATACCACATTCTTGCCTTTAGAGCATGTGCTGAACATTAGATATCGCTGAACAGCTGAATGTCTCACTGTATTTGGATTATTAATCTGCTACAATTTTGCCTAACATACAATACCCGTCGGTCAAATTCTACACATGTAAAGTTCTACGAGTTTTCTGTATCACTCGCTTCTATACATGTCCTAGAGAAAGCACTGCATGCAAACGCTTTCGTCCAACATTTTTGAAGCCAATTGGTAATCCAAGTTTATGCATTTTAGTTTTAAAGCCTTAAATAAAGTATTTAAATCTGGGCACAATAATTTCAATTTGCAAATTTCATTTTAAATATCTTAATGATTTTCAATAGCCGGATTTCATATATATTTTTTTTGAAAATCTTTTTAGTTAAAAGATAGCTACTGTATTCATGTGTTTTGTTGTATGCGATTCAATGTGGTTTGCTCTAGTATAAATGATGTAGTTAGTTTTTAAAGAGTTTCATCGTGTGTTACTTTTATTGGAACATACAATATTTTATTATTAATTAAAATAATGCAATTCAATAATTCATTTCACTTTCAATGGACGATAAACTATTGATCGTTCTTCATTATCGCATATGGCTTACTAACTAAACCATTGTTTAAGTGTATGTTGTAGCAAGTGTAATTTATCGCAACTGACTCCTGTTTTCACCAAAAATACAGTACCCCCAATATTATTCTCGTGGGTGACTAAAACCCTTTACAGTGTCAAAAGGAGAAAAAATAATCCTTTTTGCTAAACATGTGTAGTAACATGGTTGTTTGCCGTTGTACCTTCACTTTTGGTTGCCCGAGGCGTATTTGTCGTAGTGCGTTGCAAATGTGGCCCGGTTAGTGCACGATGTCCCTTTACCAGTAAAACATCTAGGGTGAACATTCTGCTTCCCACCGAGCTCTACCACCAGCCTGGTAACGCTTCTAAAAGCCTGTACCAGTAAAAACGCCGACGCCGACGACGGGAAACAACACGCGATGCGATTACTCTCACGATGATACCAAATTCAAACATTTGTTTTGTTTGAACAACGATTCATAATTTATGGAGTCGGTAAGCTTATTTTTCCGAAATTGTTGATTTTTACAAACCTACTGCGAGATCGTCTACTGTCCCGTTTCCGTTTAAACGGTAGCCTTTTGCCATTGTACTATGCCACGACAACCACTGAAAGGTCAATGATAGCCTTCTAAAGCAAGGTAAGGTTTGTTTCCTCACGCACCAACGGGGGTTGTATCGTAAAACGGATAGAAAATGATAACTTTAGAGCCAGCTCGTTCCAAAATCGATTTTTTCGCGTTTTACACCACGGACCGCGGTATTCGCTGTGGGACTTAAATGAATGGGCGCACGGCTACGTTCTAGCTAGCTACAGGTCGCTAGTCAACAAGTGCTATGGCTACGTACACTAGGTTCCATTTTGCTACGGCCTTAGTTTAAGCTGTGCAGCCCCTCTCCCCGCAGAACGGAAACAGGTGCGAAGTGGTGAAACAAATTGAGACGACTACCCAGCCACATATGGCCAGTTTGGTTTGCTGTTTGTTTAGTTTCATTGAATTTTGCAGTCCATTAATTTTCTTTCTTTTTTTGCTTTTTGGTATTCCACTGTATAGTATCCGTTACGTACGCATTAAAAACGACCACGGTACGAAAATGTTGCTTAGAGCCAGTACCTAAGGCCAGTGTACTTGTCACAGAGCAAGCTTACATTATATGTTTTATCCTTTCATGTTTGTTGCTAAATAAAATTAATAAAAGCTGCTTCCGTGTTTTCGCAAGCAGAATGTTTATTCAATTTAATACAAATCGGATAAATTAAAGTCTGCATAAAATACGGATGTATGATACACATCGCATTTCCTGTTTCCATGCTAGTCATGGTATTCACATGCTATTTTAGCTTTGTGTTTTACTGAACTGTGGGGTATGTTAACGTTGAGAATATTCGACTATGTTGGTAGAATTAGAACTACAAGAATTATGGTCATCTCAATAAATTTATTTATATTATAAATAGACAATAGACAGAAGTTTATCAAGACAGAAAATACACCGCCTAGAAGATTGGTACAAACTCATGATTTTTACAAAACAATTTTCTATAATTGTATAATAAGTTAAACAAAAACGGACGTGTTAATAAACACTTCATTTTTTATAAATCATGATTTCTACTTTCCAATTAGAACCATCCACTATTTCACTGCTTTGCATCGATGGGTATGGTTACTACACATATGCGACTACCATTGCATCCATTAAGCATAGCATTGTTCGTTTGTTTTTAGACTAATTGCATAATGAGAAACCACCACAGTGGCAGCTTCCTATGCTTTCATAGCCATTTTATTGGTGAACTGCAACACGCTACCTTTTAGCTTTTGCCTACTTTTATAGGCCACATTATTCTTTGCATTAGCAAGGCAACCACCGTACACATGTAGTTGGGTCAACATTCACAGGTATGATTTTTAAGCAGCCAACATACTCGCTGTGCTTATTGAACGACTTTCAGTGGATATTTATCACCTTACGGTAAGCCTCCTAACGCACACACCACATGATAAAGCACGCTTCGGCAACAACTTCTCCCAAGTGAACAAGATTACACATAGGGCTATCAAGTATGTTATGTATATCAGCACATTTGAACGCAAGTTTCACACGTACAGTTGCATTACATTTTACGCGTAGTACTTCAACTTTATATTAGTTTTCCCTTGCAAAACAACTTATACGTATTGCTACGCCAAGCTTTCGCTTCAACTTTCAAACACCGAATACCAACACAGAGCACACATCGCATCTGATCTGTAGATGCGTCCTTTTACCCATTTAATCGAGAAGCCACACCTCGCTAATTTTACATTTAAATTGATATCTAGTACAAGCGCCAAGTGATAATCACTTTGTAAGTTGATAGACTTTCTTTCAAACCGATCCGCTTAACTCGGATGATTGCTTACTAGGATTTTATGCTTTACCCGAGGGTGCCGAGTCGCGCCAAGAAAAGAACAACTTTTCTCCTCCGAACTTTTGCCATGAATTGAATAATACCATACATATGTGTGTGTGTGCATGTGTCTATGTATGTGTCGTATTAACAAATCTTCCTTTGCTTTTCGATAGACTTTTTCACTGATTACACAAATGCTGTTATTCTTACTGGAGGAGAGTAAAATAACTCTGAAAGGAAAGGATTACTTCTCGTTTTCAATTGATGTGTTCTATTTGCATGTCGATTATATGGAGGGTGTTGAGTGAATGAAATACGGCGAAGGTGCGAATGTAATGTGTTATGAACATTTTCAAATTTATATAACTTTGTGCAGAAACTGATGGTTGTTGATGATTATTTATTAAAAACAGTAGTTTATTGTAAAATCTTTACAAACATAACGCTTATAATTGTTATGCGGAATTAGTTGGCCAAAAAAACTAGATTATTTTACATACTAAGCTACAAATTATGAATACATAAACAAAGTTCCATGCGATGCGGTTGGGTTTGTGGAAGTTTTGCTATGCTCTCTTATTGATATCGCAACGTGCTAGAGGCGAGAGATAATGTGAGTGTTGTTGTTTCACGTATCCTCTGATTAGTATCCTGTCACACGTAATAATTGTTTAGAAGATTGATTGATCTTACATCCTGTTTATTGATGGGTATTTTTCTCAGTATACGCATCTAACTGAAATTAGACCCATGCAACACACTCGTCGTACGATTCGCAATGATTTATATTACGCACATTGAATAAACATAAAAGTGTATTCAATTAAATTGCCCTCATCGTTATTATAATCTACGCATTGTGTGACCTTAAACGATGTATCTCAACAATAAATCCTGTAAAAAAGATAACAATCTTTAATTGGTTTTAAAAATAAGCGTTACTCGTGAATTCATGTACTACATTTTATTCAAACTTTTTGAATGTTCTACTTCTTTTAGTATGATACATTCTTTTCTACTTCACATGTATCTAATCTAAACAATACCAGTTAAATCGATAATGGATATAACATATGCTTATCTGCCCTTAGTTATACATTTATAATGATGTAGTTTAAGTTTACTCACATCTCACGATATGCGGTTAGCATTTTTATTGCTGCTCATCATTGTATAACACTTTACCTCACTCTCAAGAGTTTTATTGCACGTATCACGTGCATTGTATAGATAACACACTGTAACATAATAAAATCATAACAGTTTTACCTCATGTAAGAAAAAAAAACAATATTGATAGCTCGAACGTTAATCTTTCAGGAAATGCAAATGACGTGCGTTTTCTATTTTTTATTAGTAATCTGTGGCTTTATATCCAAATTCTAGTTCAATTGATGGATTCGTTGGGATCATGCTTTAACACATTTATTTTAAGAAAACATACTCACTAATACATTTATTCATATGAATGTCGAAATGGGCGATATATTATTCGAAGGGAAAAATCAGAGTTAAGCTAACAAACATTCAAAATATACTTTTCCCTTTCTTAACGTTGTAAAAAACTGATTAGATTTTCTAACAAAAAATAATCTATAGTAAAATCAACTCATCTTTATCCATCATTCTTTTTAAATTAATTCGACGACTACAATTTATCGGGATTGTTTGATCCGGCACATTGTCAATAGTTTCTATAAAATGCTTTTATAAGCTAAATTATGATAATTTTTGAATTACAAAACATAGCTTGAACGTTCATCGCACAGTAAAGAAAAAAATAATTAAAAACAATTCGACTGAACAAAACCACATAGTTTCTTTTGGATTGAAAATTTTTCATACATGTTTTTGTCGAGCTACATGAATTTTTTAGTTTGACTGTTCATAGTTCGAATCCATACAAATTTTTCTAATGATTGTCAAGTTCAAGATAAATTACAATTCTCCTCAAAGTTTTAAATCGCTCATTATACAGAAATAACCAAATTTTCTACACGAATAGTATAAAATAGGTTATATTGTGCATAAAAGTACTTGATTTAATCAAATATAACTATTTAACATCCATTTAAATAGGACTCAAATATTCTACTTACACGAAAATCCGAACTACACAAATGTCCCTGGATCGCATTATTTTCGTAACTAGGAGAAAGACTGTAATTATTACTTGCAAATTCTATTGGGTATCGCAGAGTTTTATTTTAGGATTCTTCGCAGAATACAAACGCATGCAAATGCACTTTTCGAACTATTTTATTGACACTCATTCTTTAATTTGCAATTCTTGCATGAATAAAAAATCACAGGCCAATTTCCTTTAAGAAATCACTAGCTTTTTAAGTAAATGCTAACTATGGTTCGCCCCTAGATAGAGTTTCGGTAAAAAACACAGTCAGCATTTACCGTAATGTAACGTGAGCATACAATAAATATCCTTCTACACTGTTCATAATTGTGCATTCCTCTGCGTATCTTCATTACCATGATGAGTAGCACCATTTAGCTCAGTGTTAGGCGGAGTTTTTCTTTCTAATGGAAAACTGACTAATGATAGCTCAAACGCTATGTTGCACCGAACCAACCAAGTGTATTTGACTATGTGGTTTGTTCAGTGCAATGTACTCTTTCCCCGCATGGGAACATTGTGCTTCAGCAATATCACATGACAGATTCGCTTGCTTAAATGAAAATTTGCGCTTAACAACTTATCCACAACAATGCGTTTGAAATATAAGCGAGTCATGCATGGTGGGCGAGCGCGGGCAAAGCTAGTTATGATCAATTCAATTTTCGCCGCATGCACTGTAGTCATGCTACCTTTGCCTTCTTCGGCACGAGCAGACAGACACACATTTTACACATAACTTTTTCTTTCATCTTCGTTAGCTCAACCCGGACGCTGCGGGAGCTTGATCAAAGTTTATGAAATAACATCAGCTCCCTTGCCTTGCTACAGCTCTACATTGCCAATATACATCTAGCTAGCGTCCAAACGAATGAATCATCGACGGTGTGAACGATAATTTAACAATTTGCTTGCACGATTGCATCCACGGTGGTGGTAGCCGATATTGTTTTTGAATTGATTTTATTTCACTTTAACGAGTTCCTTAACCATCAAGATAATCAAATGATGAAACTTGTATACATCTTTTTAAAAAACAAAAAAGGAGGCTTTTTTGCACAAGCAGTAAGTACATTAAGTATTTATTTTAAATTACCATAAAGTACACAATATTGGTACCGGTCCTGTGGTGCAGTCGTCCAGTAACATTTGCTAACAACAGGCCCATCGTGAATTAAAGCCCTGTATGTTCCGCCAAATAGTAAAAGAAAAATATGTAATACACAAATTGAAAATGTGTCTATCTGGTCTCTTGTATGGCTACACCGTTTGTAATATATTATTGCGAACATTTATTTCGAAATTCAGTTGAATTTTACAATTTCCTCAACAACAAATATAAATTATTAAATTAAAATTAAATTATTGACATATAATTTATTGAGACAATCCTAAAGCAACTTGAAATTCAAGTGCTGCCTAGTAAAAACATTATCACTTTAAAACTGAACTGCAACAGTTTTGAAGGCATAAATTAAAAACGATAACAAACATCTTCTATACCAGTCGCCAAAACAGTTCAGGTTGTTTGGCATAGCATTTAATGCACGCTAGGGGTTATTAATATTTTATTGATTTTACATCATTTCCACATTCCTGATACTGATGTTATCGGGGACTAAGGTTGCGCCTGATGTCCATATGCGCGCCTGATCCAGCCAGCCCGATGGCAAAGAATGTGACGCTCTGCTGCATTCAGGTGATAGGCGAGAGCAGGTACATCGTAGGCAAGGTACACCGTACGAAAGGAGATGGCCAACTTTCCCGGGAGCTCTCCGGAAAACGATGACAGAAGAAAGATACCTGTTGATTTTATATCCACCCGGATCGACCTAAAAGCATGTTTAACTGTTTTCCTTTTCCCCCTGGTCCGTCCTTGCACTGCTTTCAATTGGCCAAGTGTGTATTACTGTGTGTGGGTGTGCGTATATTTTGCCATATCAGAGCGATTCGTGTTCGTGTTCAGCATGTATAGTGTCGGCTAGATCGCTAAAACGCGAAGAAGCCCGAAAGAAACAATTGATCGACCAGATTGGCGCAAAATGTTACTAATAAAAATACACATATACACAGCAACATCCGCAACACAAAAACTAAACAATGGCACAAACAGTGTCGACTTGCTTGCGGAGCAATTCTAAAAAGTACAAAATACCGTGTAATCTACTGCACTATCATTCGCGCGACGAATGCCTTTTGTTAACGACGGATACGTGCCGTCCGCGAAAAATGCTACAAATGATGATTGCACTAGCATCACAGCTGGAAAGGAAAACAAATCCTCAACCCGGTGTACATAACTTTGCCGGTTCCGCATCGTTCCGCAGCCCTCCTCAGCCCATCGTTCCTGTGTAGGATGTGCCGGATATTGCACCATCTTTACAAGTAGATCGTTGCAACCTGCGTAAAAACATCGACAAAACAATTCAGCTCTCCTAAACGTTTAATAGCCAACGATTCTACGTCTTATGACAAGGAACTCGAATGAAATGCAGTGTTTTTTCCATTCTTTATACCTGGACGATTTATTCCGAAAGTCGTTTTGCTCCTTCTTATTGCTCCTTCTTTACAGCTTAAGTGGAGGTTGAAATGGGTTTCGTCTAAAACAAACGGCAACCGTTACAGCAAGGTGACAATATAATGGTTCACCTTTGGAGATCGACATTAATCCTCATTCCCGGGCATTTGATGCCTAATATTTTTGCTTCCATATTTTTTTAGTGCTTCCCAGCTTGCAAATTGAGCAATTTCTAACTTGTATTAAAGCGCTTCGAAAGCACACAATAAGGCATTTTATTTTTTTCATTTTTGTTTTGTTTTCTGTCTCTCTTCATTCACAGACCATGTATCGAATAAATCTGACCACGTTCACATTGCTGTTAGTCCTCGCGGTAGGAAGCTTGATGTCGGAGTCACTGCATCCGTCAGACGGTAAGAAAACAATGACAATTTTTATTTCATCAAGATTAAAGCATTTTTTGGTAACCGGACAACAACAAGGGGAAACATTTCCTTGTACCCGCCATTTATGAGTCATAAACCGTAAAAAAAATACTGCCAATCATCGAAGCGAACACGTCAAACACCCCTTTCTCATTCGCACGGACAACGGTGTCGAAACCATTTGCTAACGGCAACTTCAAACTCGAGAAGGCGAAAAGCAGATTAGGTCTTTAAGGTCCACCCCCCCCTCCCACCTCATTCACCATCTGCTACTTTCCTGCTACCTTTGGTACCAGTCACCAGGGTTGGAGTTTGTTGCTTCCAGATTTTAACTCCTTCCTTGCATCGTTTACGATGCCGCAAGGGATGGAACGGCATCACAACCCCATACCCAACAGTGACCGCATGAAATGATGGAGCACGTGAGAGCCGGAATGAAGCAGCAAGGTGGCAACGATCCACCACTCACTGCCATGATACCCCGCGTACGGACGGGGAACGTTGTCTAAGGTTGCCGCGAGTGAAATGGAATCATGCCGGATCCCGAGCCAAGGGCGGAAGAAAGGATCTTTTTGTTTGACTTTTGCACCGTCTTTGAATTACAAATGTTGCGCGAATTTAACCCCAAACTTTACGGTGTCACCCAAGTTAAGTATTTACATCTTCTGCCGCGCACTTCGGTCCACCCTTGAGCGATGCTACCCTCAAGCTGGCGTCAAATAGTGAAGCTATTGGGTGGGAAATACGGTTAGATTTGCAAATAAACACCAAATGGATTTCGTCCGCTCCAAAGTCATACACACGCTTTTCAACAAGTGTAGAGAGAGAGAGAGAGAGAGAGAAAGAGAAACAAAAAGAGCATAATGTGAACGATATTGTTGTCACCTTTGCAAACTTTTCTCTGTACAGGTGAACTGTGACCAAATTGCCGTTTGCTAGCGATACAGATAGCATTTCCAATTGTTGGGAATTGTTTTGTTGATTCGACAAACAATGGCAGGAACCATTTCGTCGCAGGATGATAATTTCATCTTGCATGATAAGAAACTACCATTCAAATTGGCTTTCTGACGTTACATGCACATTACACAAACCGTTTCATTACAGGAGCCATCAAAGATTTGTACGAATATCTTTTGCAAAGGGAATACGCAGCACCGGTATCATATGCCGATCACCAAATTAAAAGAAAAGCGGTTCGATCTCCTTCGCTGAGGCTACGGTTTGGAAGGCGAAGTGACCCGAGCGTACCGTTACGCCCAGAGGTAAGCAAACAGGGCCCATCATCGTTATTGGTTTCTTTATTACTCACTAACAACGATTTGCATCGCCAACGCCTAGGAGGATGAGCTGATCGACCAAAAAGCAATCCGTGCACCGCAGCTACGCTTGAGGTTCGGTAGAAACGACCCGCTCTGGACATCATTTAACGAAAATGCTTTGCTCGAAGAAAACTTTGAAAAACGAGCGCCATCCCAAAGACTGCGATGGGGCCGTTCGAACCTGTTCGGCAATCTGGTCAATCAGGTGCGATTTAAATTCAACCAATCGAATAATAGGATAGGAACGGCCACTATCAACATTTATAACACACAAAACCATTTCCATTTCATCCCCCAGTTCCAGCAGGACGACGTTATGCAGCAAAAAGCGATACGGGCACCGCAGCTCAGACTACGCTTCGGCAGAACCGATCCATCCTGGGCCATGTACAATGAACATCAGCTTACTACTGGTCAGCAAGCACAGCCGGTCAATGAGGCAAGTGAAAAACGTGCACCAACACAGAGGCTTCGATGGGGCCGTTCCGATCCAGCACTAGCGAAAGACTCCTCGGAGGTATGTCCCGCATGTTGACCATTTCGTTAGAAGTTCTAGCTCGTTTTCTCATTTAACAATCGAATTCAAAAGCGACGTAAAGATAGATTTCTAATTCAAAACGAATAGCACCCAAAAGTCTCATGTTTCTTGTGCGCATAGTGAGGAATATCTTATACCCAGCTGTCTGTATTATTTTAGCTTTGGTTTTATAAAAAAAAATACACACTCATTTCTGATTTGGTGTAGTGGTGCTAAAGGGAAGAAGGTTTAATTTATATGCAAACGTGCTGACATTAATACAACGATTCAAGTTCATCGTGCTCAACCTAAAACCAAAGTTAAAGTAAACATGATATATGTAGCATCTCATAAATACATCATATGAAGGAAAAAGAGCAGGAGCTATTTTCTTTATACCAACATCTCATTGGTCATGCATGTGTGTGTACATTTGTGTACGTAATTCATGATTTTCTTTCCAAACTTCATTTATGCTTCCTCGGACATCGCTTTGCGGCTTCCCAAAACTAATGAAATCACTGTAAATGCCACATCCTTCCCAGGACAAAGCGCTAGATGTGGAGGAAAGTGAAAACACCAACGCTGATGACAAGTAAACATGCACGGTAACTACCTGAAACCCCATCCAGTCGTCATCATTTGCACACGCTCATACCGGAACTCTCCTAATAAACGTACTTCAGCATGAAAAAAAGAAGCAACGTATGCGACACGAAACCTTTTACTACTGTTATGGACTGTTTATGCCAGACTCCTTATTAAAAGAATACACTGTTGTCTGCAATACACCAAGAATGCGTCTGGACGGTTGTTGTTTGTTTTATCATGATCTAAAGCATTTATTTCGATCGAGACGACCCGGACGATCCTTGCGCCGCGATCGTCGCACAACACATCAGAGCAGAATAGCACATTTTCATCGAACAATTACATATTACTAATAGCAAGTATACCTTAACAATGGCGTTGGCTACAGCAGACAAATAACTAGCGCTGTTAAATCGTTCTGGCAAAGATTGTTACAAGCAGACAGATTGTCTTTACTCCTCTTTCCATTTGTGAACAATTGTAAATGCTAATCTGTTGGAACTTTATTCTTTTTTCTCAGCGAAAATGCAACAGAGTTCCAACAGATTTCATTACCCTCCCCAGCCAACATAGAAAAAAGAAACACAGCAGAGCATACACAAACAAAACTGCATAAAACAACCACCTTTAACGGATGATTACCTTACGGCTCTTACGGTAAAAGTTTATTCGCGAGCGCCTGTCTATAACACCGAGATACAAGTAACAGGTTACGTTCAAGAAAACGTTAGATAATTGCACATATAAACATCCCACAGCAACAGGACATAAAGCAACAAAAGAGCGAACTTCAGTTTTTGCGAGCTATTTTGCTTCATGAAATTGTATGGTTAATGCAAAAGTTGAACGAACATGCGTGCGTTATCATACACGTACACTCGTTACGGAAAGACGCGTTAGAAGCGATGGAAACAAAAATATTCTGCACTCTAAACCATGCGCTGCTGTTACGATTCATCCACAAGCCAATCCTAATCGTATACAATGCGATATTTTAGCAGTATTTACACATAACATTAATGGTAGCATTCATGAATGCATTCTGTGACAACTTAGCTGAAGCATATTAAAAAAGCAGTGTACTACATATTTTTAATGCATCTCCAACCGACCGTGAAAAGACAAAACTTACAATGATGATGTGTATGTAAATATATTTATAAACAAATAAAATATTACCTAGCGGATACAAATAACAACCTGTTCGGCGGTGGAACGAGTCCTTTCAAATGATGACATTTAAGATAACCATTTTACCATTACAATGCCCCGTAAATTTTAAGCTCAGAATCCTGTATCATAAATCAGGTGAAGAGTTGCTTAAGCAATTCATTATTTTTTCATTTAATTTAATTTAATTAGATATCACATTCTAATATGTCATTAGCAATTTGCTGCTAATTAATTTTTATTCTGCTCTTTATTCTACTTTTTAAACCTCTGGGATGCTTCCCACGATAATCTACTCTAGCAAAATGCAGGAGAAAAAGCACTAATTTTACATTAATGCGCATACAATATTTTTTTGCATCAAAATATGTTGAAAAATCGTATCATCCTTGACACTGACAGTTTCAAACTGTTTCCTCATATGTCCGAAGTCTAAAGTCCTTCTAGATCAAAAATTAGAAAACCGTATAGATTTTGTACTGGGCGCTCATTAGTGGTACAACCCTGTCCACACATGAGCGACGAATGTTTTTCGTCGAACGAGTTCGCCGGTACGGCTGATTGGTGTAGTTATACATAAACTAATTTTTAAATTTCTGGATAAAAATGTGAACTTTTTACTTGATTTTCCGAGACATTAACTATTTGCCTACAATAAGTTATAGTATCGCAATTTCTTAACTGTTGCTTATCAGTTGTTTCTGATTTTGCTGGGATTTTTTTCTCTAGGAATGTTACAACCACCAACGATTTTCGTAGTTGGGGAATCTTATTCGTTAAGCCCGGGATACAGCTTCAGTGAAATTGAACATGAAATTTTGTGTTTTTTTTGCTAAATTTCATTAAATTTTTATCAAAATATGGCTTATTGTACTCCAAAAGAAAAGATATTCAATTACTTTACTATTTAGCCTATAACACATAAAATAATAAATTAATTGTTTTACTTGTGATTTCTCGTTTGTTCACGGTGAAAAAATGATCGTGAGTGGAGAGGAAATGCTAAAGGAAATGCATTTAAATCATTATTTGAATATTTTTTATGAGGTAGATAGCTGGAGAATTTTTAACATGTCTTTGAATGTGCGATAAGTCATATTCTGATAAATATTTAATTATTTCATTTGCATAATCATGCATTTGCAGAATTAACAAAAAAAATCAAGTTCAATATCACAGGAGCTGTTAAATTAACAAATTAAATTTCACGTTCACGCAAGGTCGAAAGCGAACTTTCCTCGTAAGATAATAATTGCAGTATTATAATAAGATTTGGCTATGCTTCTTTTACATTTTTATGCTATTTATATGCTATGCTATATAGATGCGTTGACAAACTCTCATACTAACGTGCCTAAAGTTTAACCGCAGATGTGAATTTCAATTTAGAGCAAAAAATGCGATTTGTGTGTTAAGCATATTTATTTTGAAAAAATAATACATTTTTCATGTTAAACCATCCCATCTTTATTACGTTTTTCGTCCCACCTGCCTTTTATTACATATAGAGCAGTAAAATGTCTTCTGTTACAAGCGTATACCATACAATGTAGTTTTGTTATCGTAAAAAGGAAAGCATGTTTGGCGTTCAAGCGCGCCTAAGGTTAAGTTGCAACGGAAGTTTTATTGATTTTTTACTTTAGCCAAAAACATTTTTTCTTCATATTTTCATTTATTTCCAGCAGATCATCAGAAATCTTAATAAAACATGTTTAGCTAATCAACAAAGTAATTTTATGCCACTCTAAACCCATCATATAAAAACATTCAGTATAGAAATAAATTAACATATTAATAACGTATATATGAATAGTACCTTCCTAATTTATTGTCATTTTATCTTAATATATACAATTTGAACCTAATAAAACTCCTATAGACTTACTCATTCAAACACGTTTATATTATTTCAGAAAGTACAAACTGAATATACTTGTATGCACCCCCAATCTCACAGTAAGTGCTTGCTACGAGAGGGCGATCGGAGTCGAAATTTATCTCAAACAGCCTTGTTGTATTTGGCGCTCCCTCATCCCCCCCATCCCCTCCCACAACCGCCTAATAATGGACTAAAAATATGTTACTTATTATGGTAACGTTTTATTTTTATACAATTCCTTTGGCGATTGTCCCTTTACAAATCGGAAAAGTCAAACGAAGTTCACCAAATATAATCTCAAGTTCGTTGCAGCATACACCCCACGGCACTCTATAAATGAGATAGAACTGTCCCTCCGGGTGCCATATATATATTTCATTTCAATCTTTTCTATCACCAGAACCAACTCTCACAATAAAGGTAAATTATCCATTCCTATCTTCTAGAAGTAAATAATTACCTTGTCATAGCCAGTCGCTAGCAATTCCTCGAAGTAAATAGCATGGGAAGCAGAAAAATTCATTCAAACTCTTGACATTCACATTAATGCTACCAATATGTTCGAACCAAATAATGAGATCACAATTCCTACACTATTCATATAGTTTTCACTCAATTGTAATGAAACTGAAACCAAGTGGAGTTAATAAATAAAAAGCTTTGTATAGTTATCTCAATGAACGATTCGTGCAAGATATCCAATCACATATATATACATCTCAGATGGCAGATAAACGCTTTCTATGAATTGTCTTAGCTTTTCAGCTTTGCTAAACTCATCTTATATTTAATTGCCTCTGCTCCGTATGGCTGAAACAATGCCTCCACTCAGTTTACAGTTTTTTGCTTCACCAAATGACACACTGACTACCTCTATCCTTGCTGGATTAATAGTGACCATTTGCCACCAGCCATCATCGGAATGTGGTCGGTCGTCTAGTGTACAACACTTTAGGGAATCGTGTACCTTACGCCATGGACTGAAACGGACCAAATCGTCCTGCATGTGAACGATACTGTTTATTATTTTATTATGCCCGAGCGCTTCCTGCGATGATGTGGCCAATGTGACACTACAGGACCATAACTGGTGGTTGCCCGTATCCTCATCTTCATCGGTGCTTAAGCTAAACGCAACGTACGCATGCAGCCTGTGTTGTACATGGCCCTTGCATAGTAAGTTACCTTGTTGTAGTGTAACCCCACTTTTTCTGGAGCCGATCGTTTTGCACTCGCCTCATATGGTCTGTCTTTCGTTTACACCGAGAAACTGCGGCTAAATAACACATCTTCTCATTTCCCTTCGGCATTTCAGCTCCGGAAGTAAAGGTGACTGTGTCAGAAACTACATTAATCCACACCGTTTGCAGTATAATCCCTAACAGCATACGGTCAGAAAGTGGGTGCATTCCACCACACTCCTTCCCGCAGCTATCATCGTACACTTTTAATTGCTATTTAAAATCTAATTATTAGCCTAACTTACTTCATGTAGCACTATAAGATCAACATTTATACCCTATTAAACCCCCTCAAACTTATACACACATTATACATACATGTAAGATTCATGTGTTAAATATCATTATCTTTAGCATGTAGTATCAAATTAAATAAAAGATTATACACAATACCCTAAACTTATTTGCAAAACAAGGAAAATGTCTTTTTTCTACAAAGTATGTAATATGCAACTATTTATCGATTATTATCGGTTAGATTATTTGATTTTTCGATAAGCGACTCACAAGGACAGTTTGGAAATTCCTTGTTGATTTCAAATGTTGACAGCAACCTTCATTACCCTTGCAGAATCGCCTTCTACTCCAATCGGTTGCAGAATCGAAACACACTACTTCCGGTGCATGGTACATGATAGACGAGTTCCATTTCTCATCGGACATGGCATCGCCAATCAAACCAGTCAGCATGCTATTGCAAGTGGTAATTTGAACTTCTGATACGTTTTCTGAAACATGCTTTTTGAGGAAAGTAGTGCACCGAAAGGACGACACGTTTACGTTAGTTAAATAGCGCCGGACAGTATCACTACACACGTTTCAGTAGGAACATTGCGTGTAGAATAGACGCACCACCAGCCACACTCACGATACATAGCCGTTCAGAAGGCTGGCGATTGCAATTTCCGGCAAGCCAATCGTTCACATTTGGTGATAAACCGTTCAAACCATTTCCAATATTCGAATTTTTTAATTTAGATACTCTTACGCTGGTCTCGTGGTACAGTAGTCATACGGCTTAACAACATGCCCGTCATGGATTTAAGCCCCGAATGGACCGTGCTCCCATAAGTAGGACTGCTATGATAATCAAGAAGAATAAAATACACTTACAGTAGTTGAACGCCTTTTTATTATCTCTAAAAGCTGAAGTAGATATCATATTGATTCTTCATGAATGTATGTGAAACAATGTTCCATGATGATTAATGGAGGCTCCCAGTACTTGAATAAATATTACATGGAGGTGCCTGGTACTTCACATTAACTATTCCTCTGTCGAGTGACCTTTTTCTTTGTGTTAGGTATAACTCATTCTAAATAATAGCGTTTAATATATTTATTTTTGCTTTTTACGTATTAGCTAACACGATAATAAATATATAATTTTATACAGAGATCTACATCCAGTGGAAAAGACACAGAGAGAGAGAGAGAGAGAGAGAGAGAGAGAGAGAGAGAGAGAATCGGCATTGTTATCGACAAGAGAGTGTTCGATCGTAAGCCAACATAACCGTTATTTTAAAAGGTCAAGCAGAAGATATTTGTCATGAAACCCTTCGTTTGAATTAACCATTAAATACTGATATAGATATGAACGTGTCAATTAACGTATTTCACTTTTAATATGTATACATATATGAACATAAATAAATATCTCGTTCTTCTTATTTTGGCACAACAACCGTTGTCGGTCAAGGCCTACCTTGTACCCAGTAGTGAAGTGAGCTTTGGCTTTCTTTGACTTATTGTTACCATAGCAGGATAGTCAGTCCTACGTAAGGGGGCACGGTCTATTCGGGACTTGAACCCATGACGGGCATGTTGTTACGTCGTACGAATTGACAACTGTACCACCAGACCGGCCCTATAAATAAATAAATAAATATATATTGTGATAAATAAAATCAATTTATCTGAAAATCCATTTTGTATTAAGATATGATATATGTAAAATAGAAGGCACCATTCAATCCACAGAGCACGAGTAAGAGCGCCCTATTGGCAGGGCAATATCTCGCCTTCAAGAACAAGTAGATCTAAAGAAGCGAAGAAACATCCGTATCAAAGCTCTCATTTGCCTGTGCAAAAATCAAAATCTAGGAAATGCTCAATGTTAACCGATCTTGATTTCAGATCTGCTTCCAAAAAATGTTTCCTGAACATTTATATTGCTCTTTATACGAAATTTGCTTGTTTAAGATTTATTTTTGGAACAAATAGATTTGCTCGTTATGCAAAAAAAACTCGTTATAAGGGGTACTCGTTAGGATGGGTTCCACTCTAAGCATTTACACATTTTTCTTAGAAATCCAAAGTTTGTGCCAATGTTTCGAAAATGTTTCTTGGGTAAAAGTTTATACCTGGAGTTTCCAAGCTTTTCAGTTCGTAGTTCCTCATTGTTTCGCAAATAATGTTGTTGTGGGCCATTTTGACGAAAAATTTAGTTGAAACGTAAACGTAAAAATCTTGTAAAGTTAAATTTAGTTCTTCGTCAGTCTCCGACCCGATCGGACGCATCTAATCGTTATCTGCGATCACTGATAAAGAACACACACACACACTAGTAAAACAGACAACTACAACAACAAAATAGCTAAGGCGTTCAAAAGGCTAGCTCGGCCCATAGCCATGTGCTGCAGCAAAAAAGGATCAGCACCGAGGGACGCCGTGCCTTCGTGCTCATACATCACGATACCAAACGTTACCACAAGTAACGATTACGACATTCTTAGCGAAGATGAAGAAGCTCCATCGATAATTGCCGCATCGGCAACGGCAAAACAACAGAAATCAAAAATACCACCGATCACAGTCACCGGCACACAAGTAGGAGATGTGCACAAAAAAATCACCTCCGTTGGTGTAGTGAACTACACAACTAACTGCACATATAAAGGTATAGTGGTTAACACTACCACATATAAAGACTTTAAGCTTGTAGTGGACGTGTTGAAGCGCCACATCAATTCTTTCTACACGCATCAACTACCGGAAGAAAAAACAACGATATATATTATATATCGATATATGTTAAATATTTAAAAAAAATTCTACAAAGTTTAGCTTACCATGTTTGCCGCATTTTTTATTCGAAGTACCCTAAGTAGTAAATGGTATGTGATCGTCACCACTGTGGTAACCACGATAGATCCTAACAAGGAATAACCTTCGGTGTACAACAGGTTGACGACCACTGGTCCATTAGGGACAGTCGTAATGATGATTACCAATAAAAGAGAAAGAAATAGGGAAAATTGGAAAAATAATATCAGTAAAAGAGCTTTTTATTGGCCAAGTAAATATCACTTTTATTTTACTATACACATCATACACTCATTCAATATACCATCGTTACGTATATCTAACGAATATTACTATTGTTTTTGACACTGTTGTTTTTCATATTGCTATTGTTTTTGTCATTGTTATTATCTGCACTATTGCCTGCCGGCGTAGATTCATTTACCAAAGGCACACCAAAGATTTTTTCCCACATGTGGCAGATGGTACTAACGGTGCTTTCTTTCGCGGTTGTTGTAGCAAAATCGAGTCGCCACGTTTCATACTTGTCCTCTTGTTCGTCCATATAGTTCAACCGGCATGACAACTCGTTCACATCCTCCAGCTCGACAATGTTCGTCATCAGTTGAGAATATTTGGGTTCAACCGGATATGCCGAGCTTTCATTGAGCCATCTAATATCTGGTGTTAGCATCAAATTGCTTTCCGTTACCACCAGCGTTGACAACTGCACACTCTCCAATTCATCGTTCAATAGCACATCACAAAAATTTATTATCATCACCATTTTAACCGGCTCACCCTTTGCCGCTTTCTTCAACTTTCCATTCAAAATTTCCGATGGTTGATAATCCACAGTACAATATTGCGGTAGTGGGTTTTCTGTGCAAAAAAAGATCAACAATGGTTTTTAAAATGCTAAATAACATTACTAGCTATTTGTCACTATTACTCACCATTGAAAAATAACATTAATTTATCCGTTCGCAAAATATCCTGTAGTATAACGTGTACTCCACCAATCGCGCTTATAATGAATTTTATTCCTATCTTCCACGGCAGTGATTGAGCTATTCCTACGCGATCGATGGTCCCGGACAGGTGTTTCTTCAGCCAAGTGGAGGGATCGTCGCTGTGGAAAAGAATTAAACAAACATAAAGCACATGCAATTTACAAACTTTACAGCAACGCGCGTTTACTTTTCAGCAGCCACTTTCTTCATTATGTAGAACTTCGTAGTAGACATGATGAATAATCCATCGAAACCAGATGGCCACTCTTCCACGCGATTATCGTCAAATATTACACAAGACACCAGCCATTTCAATGATTCTTGAGCATCTTCGAACAAATTCTGATACAGGTATAGCTTCAAGCGATGATCGACGTTCGCGAAATCGTTGTAACTGTATCGAATCGGCTCGTAAAATTTTTTCAGCAAACTTTCATCCGATTTTCCTTTTGGATTCTTTGCCATCAGCATATTGGTGGACTGAAACAATCCTCCCAGCACACTGGTGAGCACAGAACTATCCGCCTTGGATGCTGTATTTGCAGTCATACTTTCATTTTGTTCTTTGCGTTCTTCTCCAGCCACATCATGCGATGCGTTTTGTTCTACCGGTACGATCGCTGATCCTTTGGCAGTATGTTTCAGAGCCGATCCTTCCGTCGATACTCCTTGGATGGATTCGTATGCGGTGCAAACACTATCTGTGACGGAGCCGGAGCTCGAGCTTTCGGTCAAATTAACATTTGTAAGAAACGCTTTTTTATGTGAATGTGTCGTATGGTGCTTTGCAGCACTAGAACTTGCTACTGCTAACGCATGATCCTTGGCACTTTCTTGAACCGAGCTTTCCAGAGTGTGTTTCAGCGTTTCATCTATACCGTCATTCAATTCACTTTGTTTAGTGACACTCAGATCTTCCTGTTGCAAATTTACACTCAGCAGTGGATCTTGTTTGACGGAATCCACACTACTGTCGTTAATAGTTTCGAGACCAGAACTTCGCCGCTCTTCCGAGGCCTTTCGGCTGGGATGATAACTGTAAATTGCAAAACTCATTTAGAAAACCATTACGATGAAACATGTTGATGATTTTGTATTACCCTCGGTCAAGAACCTCAATACTGCTTTGGCTGGGATTACTCAACACTTCTATGTCGCTCTCGTTACCCAGTAAATCGGTATCGCGGTCTCGTTCTGAGTTTGTACTTCCGGCAACACTCTGATTCGAATCACAGGAGCTTCCCGGCTGGGATATTCGCGAAACAGACGAAGAATCATTAAAAGATTCGCCGGATTCTAAACAGAAAAAGACACGGTCAAATAGATAAAGGTTATTCACAACTCCTTACAGGTCTGAGTATTACCTAACTAGTAGAATGATACGATTATTCGATCTGTTCAATTGTTTGGCAAATCTACATCTACATAGTTCATTAAAAATTTGTCTATTGTCTTTACATACTGTTACCCAACTGTACTAGATCAATGTATTAGAATACCATCGATATTGTGTATATTTAGTTCCGCAGACAAAAGTAATGCAATAAAAAAGTTTAGATATTAGGTATTTTTGTATAAAATATTTAAAATATTAGGATGAATTATTCAAATGTTGTTTTTTATGCATGATTTGTAACTATGATACGACAAATGAATCAAAAATAATCTTCATCAATTTTTAGCATATTACAGTAACAATAATCAAATTCCAGAGCCACTGCAAATCGTTCAATAGTGAAATGATATTATTTATGAATGGTGTGCTTACTTTGGTCATTTTTCACCGGCGATTTCCATACTTCCGGGTGCACTAAATTTGCATACACAAGCACAAGCATCGCATACCATGTGCAGTATGTATTATTGAACAGCACATAACAATGGTGTTATTGTTGTTAATTTCAACCAAGTTCCGTATGTTTTAGTGTTGAAAGTTGTTGATCAAGTCGTGCGATTAAAAAATAAAAACAATACAAATCATACATTAGATACCTTTCTTCACCTCGATTGCTAATTTGTACATTAACAATAATTAATGCATCTCAAATCAAAAACAATGTTAAAAGATCCAGAGTTAAACTTAATTTAAGGGAAATAAAATGTAACTTATCAAGTTCATACTTAACCTATTATTTTCAACATCAAAGGTAACCAAATACTAATAAATATTGTTCACAATTATAAATCCATACATACCTAAGCTATTTTTAGATGAACTGTTATGAATCATATCAGGATCCATGATATGTGTACCAGAAGGACCTGGTACAGTATTTGAAACGTCACCATTAGACCCTAGCGTTTGTTTCACTGATGTTTTGCTGTTATCACCAGTGCCCAATACGGCAGGAACTGTTTCCTTCTCTAGCTGCGTCTCTTTTATTTCAATGCAATAACCACCGAAACATTCCGGGCATTGCAAATCTATAACACAGTAAAAAAAATTAGTAAATCTATGACAAAGATATAAACTCACATCGATAGCATACCATCAAACAGGCGTTTAGTATTGACTTCTCGCGAGAACTTGGCATTGCATACTACGCATTTGTACAAGCGCTGATTCATTTCAGATAGTGGTCTTTGAGACAGCATATCACGCAATCGATTCTCTAATAATTGGCAATCGTGCGCATCCATCTGATAAACACGTTCCCTTTTGTCGCGCTTCATCGTATCAAATGTCAAAGTTATCCGCGACGAAGTGGATCTTTCGCACGCTTCTAATGTTTTGATACCCCAGCGAGTTTTAGTTCTACAAAAAAATAGTAAGAAAAAACAAGTATTTAACGAACAATACAACATCAATTGAGTACAGTCACATCTATGCTCCGGTTTGTCTCGCTTACTTTCCAACGACGTCCTTCTCTTTGATGCTTTTATCAGAAACAACGATTGAAAAATCCGAACCATTGTCACGTGAAGATACCTGGTATAGTACTTCATTGTCTTCAACTTCAGACTCTAGGACAATAAAAAACATATTATAAGCTACAAAATACAATCACAAAAATGTGAATTCCTTATGTTTCTTACCTTCATCTGCCTCCTCTTGATTTCTATAAATATCGGTCAAATTCAACGATCCTTTTGTGCTGATTGTTTCCTGATCCACTGATTCGTATTTTGTATCACCGATGTTACTAGATACGCTTTTATATTCAGAGCTAGTAGTTCTACTTTCTGACATGAAATCCTTTCCCACGGGCGATTCTCTTAAGGGTTGCATTTGCACCATGCTTCGTTCGTCTCCAATCGGCGTGCTGGTGCGTTGAACATCCTCAACGTGTTGATTTTCTATATGCACTTCAGCCGTATGTGCTATTGGAGTTGTCTGTTGCTTGTTGGATGTTATATTCGTTCGTTGATAATGTACAACACTCTCATACTCCTTGTCCAGTCCGGGATCATACCCGATAACGTTTTTCACCATGTGACCAGCTTGACTTTGAAGCCATTCGCTTCCGTATTGGTTTCGAAGCTCTTCCAGCGTTTTCTTCGTCTCCAAATGTTCACGGCTACTCTCTAAAAATGTGTAAAAAAAATCGATGTCACACGCATGTTCAGACAAACCAACGAGATCGCTCGACTTATATCAATACAATAACTAACCTATCATCAAAGAGTTTATCGCTTTACTAGCATCTACCGAATATTTTCTTGTCGTTGTATCCTCATTATCGCTTTCCGATATAACAGCTCGCCGAACTCGCAGTTTCTTTTGACTAACAACGGACTCGTTCATTTGATCTAATTCAAGGATATGTTTAATTATAAAGCATTCTGATTTGCATTTGTTTTGTTTTTTTGTTAATATCTTACCTTTCTCATCATAAGCGCTCTTATAACTGCCCCCTGGAGGGTCATAGTCTCCGTCGAGGGCTATGGTAGTAGCGTTAGACGCTGGTGTATTGCGACCGCTCAGATTCAAAGTAGAGCCCGCTATTGCATTCGGAACCAATATTGCTTTGTAGCTATCGTAATTACCGGTGAGCGTTTTTTCATACCGTGAGAGTGGTTCGTTATCTAGTACAAATTTTGTCTCCGAAGTAGCTTTGTTTAGATATCGTGCTGTAGCGTGTCGGTGCTTCGGATGACAGGCAAGAGGATTGTCCAGCAGATTGACGCTACGTAGAGCGACCAGCGTACTCAATGGTAATAATGTTCCGTGATCTACGATGAAGTTTCCAGACAGGTCTAGCTCATTCAAACAACACGATAAGCAAGCCAATCCTTCAAGATCCTCCAGAAAGTTGTTCGATAGTAGTAAAACTTTCATCTTACGCATTGCATCAACGTGGAAGGTAGGGATTTTGTTGAGTCGATTGTAGCTAACATTGAGCACCCGCAAGTTTGGAAGACTTCGTAACGCGGACACATTGACAAGCTGATTGTGACTCAAGTTTAACTCCTCGAGCCACGGCGTATACTCCATCGAACCATCTAAATAATCAAGCATGTTGTATGAAATGTTTAGGCTTTTGAGCGAGCGCCACGACTTTCCATCTGCCACCTTGTCGCCGCCGCAACCGAACAGCACATCTGTTACGTCGGAGATGCTTCTCATGCAGGTTAAATCGTGTAGCTGGTCCCTTAGGTAGAGCAATCCAACGATTTGATTGATGGGAATTTTTTGCACTTCGAGTGTGCGTAGGCTACGAAACTTGCTAATGTCTACGGCAAATTCGTACGGGTCGTCGTTGACGAATTGGTTAAGGCTTAGTATGACCGTTTTCTGAACGAAATCATAAACGAACTGCAAATCACGAAACACGTCCGATTTGGCATTGTTTGGTTTCACTACTTGAAAACTTTGGGGCGGGAGCATCTCATTTTTGTCCACTATCAAGCTAAATGAGTCATTCAACGCCCGCAGCAGCGATCCTGCGAAGAGAATGTGAAATGAAAAGGAAAATTACAAAAAAAAACACATAAACACTCATTCCACAATGATCAATCAGTCGATCTTCTTATCAATCTGATTCAAATCGTTCGCTCAGCCCTGCCTACCTGATAGAGTTAGTTTGAACTGAGAGTTTAACACTTTATCACCGCTTTCCTTTAAAAGCTTTGCCAGCGCCGTGATTTGCGTAGGATCCATTTTTGACTTCTGATCTCGGACCCTCCTGAAGTTGTTCATTCATAGACGTAGTACGGTAGTTTAACTTTGTTGCGGTATGATTCATTCACCACATCAATATGTTTTATATGACTCCTATGTGCACGAATTAATACGCAAACTATTGAAGAGAAGAGAGTTTTGTAGATGAATCATGCATTATGGCTTTTATATAATTCATATGTATGTTATTGCTACTACCAAAGTAATTTTCTCAAGATGAAACAAATTATATGCCTAGCAATTGCTATACAAATACTGTAGAAGAAAACTGCGCCTTCAATTGACGAACAGAAACCAAAACTCACTCTCTGAATATTTTCACTTCGCAAATTCAACCTTCGATCGTGTTGTAAAACAAAGAACGCCACTAAGTGCAACACACACAACAGTAATACAAACAACGAACGCTATTTCACACACTAATGTAGTCTCGTGTTCTACAGATTCGTCCTAGCACAGCAAAAAGTCGAAGACAAATGTGCAAGGACTAGTAGTAATTAGATGTTTATGCTACATTAAAAATAGACAACGAGAGAAAATATGGACGATGATTCCAAAACAAAACTACACACACACACATACACATTCGTTTCACGATTGCGGTCAGCTGTCGCTTTGGATGGAAACCTCCGTGTCAAATGATTCCGCAAGGTTTGACGTTAGCGACGAAAGATGGCCGACTCTGACGTTTGTCGTCAAGCAACAACAGCAAAACCGGCTATGTGTAGTTTCATCAGGGCAATTGTTTCTCTAGGTTAAGGCTTGGCTGGAAAAAAACACAGTTGTTAGCTTCTTTGTTTAGTTCAGTGGGAAAGCGACATGAAAATGAAGCTCTCTGGTGTATTATTTATTGTAAGTGGCAAATATTCCACCCCCCAAGGGAAAGTGTTTACTTCCGATAAAAGCTGACGCCTACGATATCGCTGTCCACGGTTGCCAAAGCTCATCAAATTATTGCTATCTTTTTCAGATTGCCGCTCTTGGCATTGCTTCAGCCTACGCGAAAACGCAAAAAAGTCCCGTTATCGACAATATAACGGACATGAAAGAGCTGAAGAAACTGTTTCGCACAAAAACAAATGTTCTGATACTGTTCGTGGCAGGAATGAAGGACAACAATGCACTGCTGGCGTCCTTCAGAGATGCAGCGCATGCTGTAAAAGGCCAGGGCACAATGGTGCTGCTCGATTGCAACAATTCTGAGGTGAAGAAAATTTGCAAAAAGCTCAAGGCCACGCCAGCACCCTTTGCGCTGAAGCATTTCAAAGACGGCGACTTCCATAAGGATTACGATCGGCAGCTAACGACAACCAGCATGGTTAATTTTATGCGCGATCCAACCGGAGATCTGCCTTGGGAGGAGGATCCGATCGGTGCCGACGTGGTGCACGTTCCCGATGCCGTGGTATGTTTGCTACCGTTTCGTGCAGCTCAAGCATTTCGGTTAAACCTATTTTCCTTTTTGTTCAAGACTTTGGGTAAATTTTTGAAAAAAGAAGTGAAGCCAACACTGGTGATGTTTTACGCTCCGTGGTGTGGTTTCTGTAAGACGCTCAAGCCCGAATTTTCTGCTGCTGCAACGGAACTGAAAGGACGATATGTGCTGGCCGCAATTGACGTTAATCGACCCGAAAACTCGATCATTCGCAAGCAGTACAACATTACCGGGTTTCCAACATTACTATATTACGAGTAAATATGCTCACGAGCGTAAATGGAAGGCAGAATTCGATCAATTGCTATCCTTACTTTCCTTTCAGGAACGGTCGGATGAAGTACACTTTCGAGGGAGAAAATAACAAAGCAGGAATTGTGGCATTTATGAAAAATCCGGCCGCCCCACCACCGACCAAGCCAAAGGAAGCGGATTGGGCATCAGAAAGCTCGTCCGAAATTGTACATCTGACGGCGGGAAGCTTTGAACCTGCCCTGAAGGACGAAAAATCGGTACTAGTAATGTTTTACGCACCGTGGTGTGGTCACTGCAAAAAGATGAAACCTGAGTACGAAAAAGCGGCCGAAATTATGAAAGCCAAAAACATTCCCGGAGTTCTTGCAGCGCTCGATGCAACAAAGGAAGCATCCGTAGGCCAACAGTATGGCGTGAAAGGCTATCCGACGGTCAAGTATTTTAGCAATGGTGAATTTAAATTCGATGTGAATGTTCGAGAGGCGGATAAGATCGTAAAGTTTATGGAGGTACGGCTCTCTTCTTGCTTTCGAATTTGAATGTTTTTACATTTTTCCCATGAGCCTTTGTCTTGTTTCAGAATCCAACAGAGCCGCCACCTCCTCCTGCGCCAGAAACGCCATGGGAAGACGAACCGTCGGAGGTGGTACATTTGAATGAGGAAACGTTTAAACCATTCCTGAAAAAAAAGAAGCACGTACTAGTGATGTTTTATGCGCCATGTACGTATGAAAAGGTATCGGTGGGTTAAAACAAACGAAATCTAATATTGCCCTCTCTCTCTCTTTTCTATCTCGCAAACAAACAGGGTGCGGGCATTGTAAGCGAGCGAAGCCAGAATTCGCACGAGCGGCCGAACATTTCAAAGAGGATCCAAAAACGGAGCTGGCAGCGGTCGACTGTACCCGTCACAGTGCCGTTTGTTCATCTTACGAAGTACGCGGGTATCCTACAATTAAGTATTTCAGCTACCTAAAAACCGTACGCGACTACAATGGTGGCCGGACGGAGACTGATTTTATTGCCTACCTGAAGGATCCCAACGCAACACCCCTGAAGACTGACAAAGTAGCCGAGCCGTTTGGAGATTTTCCCGGTTCTGATAAGATACTTATTTTAACTGACGCCAACTTCGAAGAGGTGTCCAAACGGGAACCGAATCTGCTAGTTATGTTCTACGCTCCGTGGTGTGGCCATTGCAAGCACATGAAGCCCGACTTTGCCAAGGTAGCTCAGCTTTTGGCAACCGAGAAAGTATCGGCCAAGGTAGCTGCCCTCGATTGCACGGTGCATATGAAAACGGCCGAAAAGTTCCAAATACGGGGCTATCCGACGCTTAAGCTCTTCGCCAACGGGCAATTCCGGCGAAACTACGAAGGCAAACGCACTGCGCAAGATATGCTTCAGTTCCTGCGGACTGATGGCGCAGTGGCCAAGGATGAGCTGTAAAATGAATGCTTCTTTCTATTATCTCGGTACTCTTTATGCCACTTTGAACGATCAAATTTTCTTTACTCACGTCCAGGTAGCAGCGCCAAAGCGCTAGACGCCATTGTGTGCATGTACTCACTCAGTTTTGTCTATTATTGAATGATGGGCAACATATGTCTACCTCTTATCGTAAAACTCTCAATGTCCTCTGTTTACTAGATGTAAATATTATGTCGTCTTTGTGTCACGTATAGCGGAATTCGTCCGTATTGCTGTACAACCGTTACTTTGTAAACAAAATAAAGACTAACTTCATCACTTTCTATACAGAATTGTTCTCTCTTGGTTGAAAGAAACCAATCCTGGGTACTGGTGGCGAAACGTACTGGCTATGCGAGTTCTTTCCTTCAGTTCTACATACTTGCGAACTAAATATCAACTAGACGCAACACGAAAATTTTACATCCACTGGTAGTGTGGTTGTTTTCTTATTTTATACTCTCCAATATTACATTTTCGGCCTGACAAAGCCCAGATGGTACCAGCTTATAACCGACACGAAAACACCATACACATTGGCGGTTTCAGGTAAGAAACAAGTATGAATGTAAAAGTGGTTCACGCTTCTTATCGCTTGCCTCCTACGCGCGGTGCAGCCTTCTGGGCGACCTTAGCGGCCTTCGTTTTCTGCTGCTTCGGGTTGGGCTGGGCAGCTTTCGGCTTCTTGTCGGTCTGCTTAGCCTTCTTGGCTTCCTTGGCAGCCCTGCGAGAACATTAAAGAAGTGCATCAATTAGCCCATTCCTATCATAATCAGCTACTATTATCCCTGCACACGGTCCGGTTCGGATAAAGTACTCGGTGCTCAATCATCCGTCGAATTCTGATTCTACAGAGATTCTACGATACTTACTTGATTGCCTGCTCGCGCTGGGCCTTGCGGACTTCGGGCTTCATGTTGCGCTTAGCCATGATGTCCGAGAGCGAAGCACCGACGATGGCACGCTGGAATTTCTGCGTGCGGCGGGTACGCTTCTTGGCGGCTTCCTCCACAATACCCTTCTTGTGCTTGCGGCGGTACAGCACCGTCCATTTCACCTTGCGCGGGTTGCGCTTCATCAGGAACGAACGCTCACATTTTTTGTTCAGGAAGGTGAACGTCTGAAACCAAAGAACGATCAGTATTCAACGCCACATCCATATCCGCAACAAACATGCAACAATACATCCTCCCCCTTCTTGAGGCGGTCATCACACTCACCTTTCCATCGGCTTTGACAAGGGTCTTGCCGCTGGCCGGGTAGATTTTGAACCCGCTGAATGCACACAGTCCGATCCTGTGGAACAAAAATGCATATTAGTACAACAGCGAACACGGCAAAGCAACACAATTCGCTAAAGGACAATAATTACTTCATTTTAAAGGCCGAAAACTAACTCAGTTTCACAAGCTGCTTGTTTCCCTTGGAAAACGTGTGCAGAAAAGAACTTGCGCTTGACAGTGCTGTCAAAATGCTGCCAACATAGCGAACGTAAACTCTGCAAAACGCTTCAGAAACGCTTCCCGTTTTGAATCATTTCTAGATTACTCAAAATATTTATCTTAATACATATCTTTTGTTGGACAAAAAACCAAATAAATTGTGTGATAATTTGCATTTAATAAAAAGAGGTAAAAAGGTCTTCATTCGAATGCCGTAAAAATTAAATATCCCCGAATAATCCGAAGTGGCGCGTGCTTTTGATGCCATAATCCGGCCGTACCGGAAATGATTGGTTGAGCGATTGTCATTCTACAGAAACGTCATTTCAGTGTTGTTTTTATTTGAAAAAAAAATCGAACGCGAAAATTGTACACATCAAAACATTGCACAATGCTGAAGCTATCGCTAAAACGATTTGCCTCAGTTTTATTCTTCCAAATGCTCTTTCTCGTGGTGGATTTGGGAATAAACAGTTTTTCATATCTTGCCCGTGGTCATCATTCTGCAGTGATTTTTCTGTTCATGTACGTTACACCTCGTCTAAATGCAGCGGTATTGTTGGTGCGCCCGATATATGTGTTCTATCCCATTGTGTATCATTACAGCGCTCAGGATGTCTGCTTAATGTTATCGTTCACGGCGTTCGTGTTCAGTCTGTACTCCACTTACGTGTACCAAGCAGGAATGGCCAACCTGCTGTACGAGAAGTTCCGTACGCCGCTCCTCATAAGCATGACGTACTTTTTCCTCAGCATCGCTCTTCACCTCTGGCAGGTATTGGGCCACTCCAATGAACCGTATCAATTCCAATGGCCCAAAGCATTGACCGCTTTATTTATAATTCACCGACTGTGTAAGTGAAACGCAGGAAGGAAAATGTTAAATCTGCTGTAATTGATAACACTTATCATTCGCTTCAGTTTCACCCATCTATTACTATCTCTACAAGAAATCAGCGCTAAAGATGAGTGATCCTCGATTCTATGAAAATCTGGATTGGATTGCTTCGCAGCTGTCGATTAAGTAAGTCTTCAAAGTGCATGGAACCATTCTACGAAGAGTTAGTTGCACTGCATATGCTATGTTAAACCGTGTATGTACACTAACTGCGTAAGATAGCGTAGCTATTCTTCTGACGATTTGTTTATATGACATATGACTGTAACAATTCTTTTGTTGCTACTCTTATAAGACTGAGTTTCCACGAATAACTACGCTAATTTCCACACCGTTTTATGTAATCGTAAACAAACTAACCAAAGCACAAATGAATGAACTTCAGTATCTCAATACTTGTTCTACCCTTGTAAAGGGGGAACAGCGTAGACGTAATTCGAGGCTACAACAGCGACAACTTAATTTTATCAATTTACATTCCTAGTCTATAGTTCAGATTACTAGTCATCTAGTACAGATAACTTAACCATAAATGTAGTGTATAAATATATAAATGTCTAATTTATTACACATATCAAAGAGTTCAATCAATAAACAGCTGAAAAAGTTATAAAAGTGTTTGAATTTTCTAAATCTCGATAGTTCATTCTGAGATGAGACAACCATGCGATAAATTCAATTTTAAAAGTGCCATTTCCAAGAGCATGTTAACCATAAGCATCGAAACATGTGTATGTATTTAAAACATGTTCCATGTATGCCTTCGTGTTGTTAAATAAGGTTCTACAGCTGTTATGCGAGTTCTAAGAGTGTAATTTGCAAAGCTAATTAAAATATACATTAAGCTTAATGACTTCCCTCCAGTGCAAACTTGGCCATTAGATGTTTGTCTTTCTCTTTTGATGATTAACCCGACATCTTAAGTAATACGCTCTGGCCATTCTTTCTGAATAAAAACTCAACGCTTGATCTTCCGTTGAATGACTAACGCAGAATGTAAAGAAAAAGAAGAAAAAAAAGTTTGGCCATGGTAGACATATGACTTGCACCAAATTAGAGCAAAAAGCATTACACTGTGTATAAGATTACTCAAAATTCATTTTTTTTCTTTCGACTGCTTAAATTTGAAGTAAATTACACACCAGATCAAATTTTCTCTTAAAGTTCATGTTCTCATAAGACAATTAGGAAAAACGAAGAGCTTTTACCCTCATTTTGTGACGAATTTTATTTCCATTTCAGCAGCATTTACGCATTCATTCACCCTCAACATATTAATTAACAAACGGCAATCCGATAGTATACAAACATATAGTAAAATGTGTGGGGGGAGGGGGACGTAAAATAAAATGAACCAAAGAGCTACACGTAGGGATGTAGATGACTGATTTTATAGACGCTTTAACACCATTAATAACTAACGCGTAGTCCTGAAGGTGAAGGTAAAAACCCTGGAATCATGTTAGGGCAGCAACACAACCCCAGTACACACTATTTGTTGCCCAAAAGGGGAAAGCATAGAGTTGCAGCTTTCCCTGAAAAGAACATTAATCCATCCAGGAGCGTAACGGTACGGTTGTTCGGTATGCGTGCGTGCAAATGTATCTATACGACGGGTGGCGGGGTGTATGGGTGGGTGGTGGTGGTGGTGGTACGTGCAAAACAACATACAAAAAATGAATAATCATGCTTTGTTCCTACGATTACTGTCCCTGTTGTTGCGGCTGCACTACCGTAGGTGGTGCTAACCGGCTGATGAAACCGATCGCAGCGTGCAGACCTTTACGCAAAACCGGTGGTGTGCTTGCGCCATTGGCAAAATTCTCCGCCACCAATCGGAACTCGTAGAACATGTTTCGCGTGTAGGGATTGCGCCGGGACGAATAGCGCATTACCAAAAATTGATAGTACACCAGCGGTGTCATGATGCCGGCTTTGCCACTAAAATGTATAATTGTTTGCACCAATTAGCTCACGCTTACAGTCATTGTCAAGTCGTTCTCTATATACTTACAAAAACACAAGCAGCACAGTTATTGGCATAATCAAAATCTCACTGCAGGCGGCAAGCCTAAGAATGTTGCGCGTCTGGAACTCAACCACTGAAATCAACAAACGGGCTCCCCACCAAGAATTTTGCCCCAGTGTCTGTAAAACAACAAATCAACGGAATTAGTGCGATAATGAAGGACCCAGTGGGCGAACCATTTTACGCATGCACACTTACGTCGAGTAGAGTCAAGGAATAGCTCGTGGAATGAAGCAGCGAGAAAAGGATGACGGGCAGAATGATCACTAATAACGGGTATACGTAGAGGAATATCAAAGAAAACAGCAGATAGTGAAACGAGTCCTCTAGCATCGTTTGCTGCAGATAGGCACGGGACAGCGTAAATGGAGGTAGACGTTGGTGTAACCGTATCGCACTGGTAGCTGCATTTGCCATCAGCACTTTGTAGTAGGCATTAACGGAGTTACTGAAATAGGATTATTTTAAATGGTATTAGAATATTTAACACTATAGTCCTTATATTTGGATATTGTTTGTGTTGTGCAATTTAAACATATTTTTCGGTATTTTACGTTGATGAAAAAGTGTAAAATTTAAGCAAAATTTCATACACCCATATACCTATTAAGTTTACTAGTTAGAATAAAATAGATACAGAAGTTGATTTCGCTTGCCGTACTTTGCTTCGCAGGTTCAACACCGTCATGGGAAGTTATGGACTGTATCATTATTCGAAAAATTATTCTAACTCAATGGTTTACGTTACGGGCTATCATTAAACTTGACAATGAAAGCAATCGACCTATCTTCTGTTTGTGTATTATTCTTACATTTAGGACGTAGGTGTTGCACTGTTCATGTTAACATACACCTGTAGAGCTGATAATCATCGTAACACGCATTATTGTTACAATTATGTTTCGTGTATTCAAAACAATTGCTCCGTTTGGCGATTCAGCGTTCGCAAAAGCTTGAACGGTTCGCTTTCCCCCGCGCAGCACATTTCAACGACAGGGGGGGTTGGTGCGGGCCAAGGGGAAATCCGAAAGGGGCAAAGGCTGGAACTTGTAACGGCCCCCTCTCCCCGCCACCGTCTTGAACGTTACATTACGTAAGAAAAGTGGAGCCGTCATCGCAAGCTTGGCATGTAAGTGTGGGTTTTGCGGGTGTAAATGTTGCGAGCATTCGATGTGTGATGTGAAAACGCGCAAATCGTTTAAACGATCCTGGGCCTAACACCGTGCCAGCCGCTAGTGTTGCACTTTTTTGTACAGTTGCATGCATCTTACTTGCCGCTTACTGACCGCTCCGCTCACAAAGATATCTCTTCATTACATGAGCACTTTTACCGCGAAGACACAAAGTGTGCTGTGGTTGATTTTTTGTACTCCGTTCTCTCTCTCTTTCATACATTATTTGGTTTTTCTTAGCTTGCACCATCTCCATGGCGGTCATCGTGGTGAGCGGTGAGGTCAGACGCGCTCGTAAGCCATTTGACGAGGTGTAATGATATCCGCCTAGTGCTTACTTACCCGTACAGGAACGGTAAGACATATCCTAGCGCAAAGTAGATGGTTAACACGCGGGACACCCATTGCGTCGTTTCCAGTTTGTTTGCCAAAACATGCTCCTTCAGTGCGGCAAAACCAGTTTGCCTCTGTTGCGATTGTTGATCTCGCTGTTGATCGCTCATCCTGCAATGTATGTGGGTTAAGGCAAGAAGAGATGTGTTTATTTAACAAATGGCTTAAGGTTCACAAACGCGTCCATAAAATGTACATTCAAACAGCTCTATGCTGTCTGTTTCACATGCGAGAAACGAGGGCTGATAAGCGTTAACTCTTTTGCTATTGACAGGGTGTACAATTCCAGCTTTTATCACTATTATCAGTATGCTATTCCAAAGCTTATTGGGTGTCTATGTGCGTTCGAATCATGGTACGTGCAGTGTAAGAGTACTGGCCCTCCCGTCCCGTAAGAAAATGGTCGGAATTTAATCAGAGGCAAACCTCAATACACTGAGATTTATCTACAAGAGACTCAAACTGCGATAACCGCCAACAAGACGGCAATCGCTGCTACACATCGATGATATCAACCAGAGTAGAAATCGAATTTACCGTGCATCTTACTTTGCCTAAAACGCTAGCAAATAATGTTAATACCCCGATGCAGAAAATGAAGCAAAAGCAAAAGGAGAAAAGAAAGTTGCCGTAACGGGTGTTGCAATTGAGTAAGCATCCGTAGTTTTACCGCACGAAGTGTGGCAGCACACTACTCGAAAACGGAGCTTCGTTACCATGAACGCTATGAAACATAGATCACGTTTATTTCCTCCGCCTGCCAGCAGTATGCGATTAGAGATAAAATGGGAGATAAACTGATTAACTAATGGGAGTCATGATGGGTTGTACTCATCCATACGCCAGCTACAGAGATCCAGCTGCTCCTAGATGCTCCTAGAGACTAGAGAGGGCGCGTTTTAACCGTCATCGTCATTTTGATACACGCTATTCTGCCTACCGTTTTGAAATAATAATAATAATATTCTTGCAAACACGCTAGCAAAACGCAGAATCATAGGTTGGCTATAAATAAACTATATCGGGTGGTAAAGAAAGTAGAGATTCTATATCAAACCGTTAACAATGACACAGCACGATTGCATTGTGTTGATTTGAATAATAGTCAATTATGTATGAAACAAAACTAGCAAAATTAACGTCCCCTATACACGACACATGAACCAAGCCATTGTTTCGGAAGTTTTGCTGGCAATAGACGTAGGTAAAAGTAATCTACAATTAGGATGCATCTGATAAACTTGTTTTTCAAGATCATGTGAAATGTGTTAATAGGGAATCCACTTTGGCCGAGCCGCGTAGCGCTCGTTGCTGTCCCCATTTTCATCGCATTACACACACCTATCTACGCACGATTTCACCTGTGTGAGCGAACACCCTGGTCACTCAATCGATCCGAGACAGGTAATTATTGTTTCAGCAACAACACATACACAAGCACACACACACATAGATCAAAAACACGCTTTTTAATGTAAATCTTACGTTACCTGTTCTATAGAATAATAGCAAATGAAGCTCCCCACACAAGATGCTATGCTAGTTTGGTCAGGTTTACTGCTAAATTAAAGTGCGACTGATTTATCAAATTGAGATCCGATTAGATTCCACGCACTTTCCTTTGACTTTATCTATGTTTGACGTTTGAGCGAAGAGTAAGCAGCGTAATGTCATCGTAACATCTAGCGCTACAAGGTTGAGCCAAACATGCTTTTCACCCGCCATGCTGAATGATTAATTTTTATTTTTTCCAAGAAAACATATTTTTATCAATTTTCTCATGTTTTGTGTTCATTAAATGTAAGTTAAAATCATTGAGCTAAATTATTTTAAATTAAACCTCATTTATCCTGGTTGATGTGTGGTTCCTTTGGATAGTGATAGAGATGACATGGTGTTATCGCCTGTGTGTTTGAATAACTCTTCACAGGATGCGAGCCTGTTCATAATTATTTATGTTTACAATCGATCCTCACATGGCTCTGCCTGAATCGAAAATATCTGCTCCTGCGGAAGATACCAGTGATGATGAGGCATGCGTTTTACCAGCAGACACGATGCTCATCTTGCAACAGTTCCTACAAGAGAAGGCTTTAAAAGAGCGCTCTGAAGAAGCCGGACCTGAGTCGGCAGGATGCTTTGAAGAAAATTGGGTAAGAAAACAATACATAAGGAAGCAATAGGGTGAGCCACCATCATAAAAAACGCATATATTCTCTTACCCTACAGCAACTAAGCCAATTTTGGTACAACGAAGAAACGAAACAGAAACTTGCACTAATCGTGAAACATCTGCAAGAAAATAATCCTTCCGATTCGTTTCAAGTAGCGCTTCTATCTGCACCGTCTGCGTTTAAGCACGTGGTGAAGGAAAATAAGAAAGGTAAGCTTTTGTCGGTTCATGTTCAGCTCGCGTAAGAGTATTATGGCTCCTTGATGCACAGACTTTCTGTTTCGATTTCAGCTATGCTATTTGAATTTGACGAACGATTTGCTTCCTATGGAGAGAACTTTCAGCAATATGACTACAATAGAGCATTTGATGCGGGCTACATGGACGCGTATGCCCAACAATTCAACCTGGTAATCGCCGACCCACCGTTCCTGTCTGAAGAGTGTATTGAAAAGATGGGGGTGATAGTGAAAAAGATTATCAAGCAGGAGGGCAAAATTGTTCTTTGCTCTGGGGCCGTAGTGCACGATTGGGCAAAGAAGCATTTCGGTGTTAGCATGTGCGAATTTCGGCCAGAGCATGAACGTAACTTAGGCAATGAGTTTCGATCGTACGCTAATTTCGATTTGGACAGCATCTTAAATAAAGAACAGTGATTTTGCAAGCAGTGTAGTTCTTGTTAACGTAAATCACAACGCATTGCGTTTATTCCGCCGGTTTTCCATTCGTTTCGGTTGTCTCTGACTTTTTTTGCTGCACCAGCTCACGAAGGCTCTCTTCCTGCTCCTTGAGATTTTTGATCAAGAAGTCTTTGTTCTTTTCACACTGAGTAATTATTTCTTCGTAGGAAGCATGGGTCGTTTTCAGCTGTTCGGTTAGTGTCGGAACATCGTTCAGCACGTACATACGCCCCACCGACGCGTACACTCTAGTTTCTGGAGCAAGGTTGGAGATGTGTCGATTCGTTACTTCAATACGTTGCTTCGAAAGCTTCAGACTGTCCATTTTCATATCAAGCAGCCGGATCTTCTTTGTTGACTCGATCTTGTTCACCTGCATTTCAGTAAATGCCTAAAAATGGATGCGAAAGCCGACAAACCCATGAATAGAAATGGCTGCGTTCACGGCACAATTCAACTATATGCTACCTTTTTGAGCTCCAGATCCATATTTACGAGATGGTAATAGCGGCAGTTCGTGGTTTTCGTAGGTGGAAAGGATTATTTACCGCTTTTTCACAATTTGTTTTTGCATGTGCAAGACGAACACGATTGAGCGAAATTTGGGAAACCAATTTGACTGACAAGCAAACTTTGCTGTCAAATATGCCGTCCTTTCTCGATGAACAGTGGAATGCCCTCGGTCATCACGAAAACCCTTGTGTGCATACTGTGCGATTAATTTTCAACTCTGTGAATCTGAACAAAAAATTGCAAGACATCAGATGCAGAAAATGCATATTTTTTATTGCTATTACGCTATATTAAACTGTAAAAAAAAATCATTCATAAAGATATGATTTTTCGGAAGTTTCTAAAAAGATAATCGTCTGTGAAAATATATTGATTGTAAATTCAACTCGATGTGTATCATTTAAATGAAACTCGTGTAAATGGACACAGCTGATTACGCGTGCAATTGTGAAATTGATTCTCGCAACGCAATAAAACAATAAAACCGTTTAAGTTGTACATATGGTATTTACGATTTAGTACCATTCATTTAAGTTTTATTAAAAAAAAATACGGTGGTAAAACACTGATTCGTGCAAATCGTAGTTTTTTTTCTCTTTTCTTCGGAATGTCTACTCTACTCGTGTGCTTGATAAAATATGAAAATTTGTAAAAATGTGTAGATCTTACATTCTTTAAAATGAAGGCACAATCGGTATGCATGGCATGTAAGGAATGCATCTTAAAAGCTGCCTAATACTATCACTTTAAACGATCGTGATTGCCCTCGTAACAGTATTAAATGCGCAAGTCTTTACTGGCGCGTGCTCGCTTAGCATTGATTACCACCGTCCAAATCCACAAACCAACACAAATCCACGAACAAACTAAACCTATGATCAATGCAGCTGCCGTATTAATTCTTCCCTCTCGGTGTCTGTCAAACGAAACGTCTAAATGTAAATAATCCATAAAATCAAATACCGATGAACATGAAATGCGGCTTTGAATGATGGGTACTAAGCTGCCGTTTGCCTGCATATACTTGATAAGTTCATTGCGTTGCTGCTTGCAGGTAGTCAAGAATCCGTCCAAATACATCGCAGCATGTACAAGCGTAAGAACCGCCATCAAACTTCCAATGACGCTAGCCGGTATCCAGTAGTAAGGACTGATGTCGTCCTCTTCCACATCAGTTTTCGTCGTCATTAAAATTACATCTCCAGATCTGTGGAACAATAATCACACACATATTAATGTACAATGGTGTTCATATAGCACAATTAGTTTTGCTTGAATTTGTCTAATTGTAAAAGATTTGCAATTACAGTCAGAATTGAACAGTTGAACGCTTTTTAGTTGGACGCTCGATAGTTGACAGACAGTTCAATTAAAGAGGGTATGAAAAACTTTGGTTTTTGAAAAATTCACAAAAGTCTCAAAGGCCTTCCGCGAAAAATTTCAGATTTTTTTTGTATGGAAAAACGTGCCAACTAAAAAGCACATATTCGATAGTTGGCAGAGAATCGAAGTTCAACCAGTGAGTTCAGACTGTATTCCATTTTACAGTTTTATACGGACGTCACACGAGGCGTAAACTCAAAAAGTTTACGCTTGATTTGTATGGGAGAGCGTAAACTTCCTGTCAAAAGATTTCAGGGTTGTATGGCTGAAATCCAGTTTACGCCAAAGTTTACGCTTCGTGTGACGTCCGTATTACGGCAGACTAACCCTTAGCCAACTAAGATTGTCCATATATTTCTTTCCCGGAACAATTACCTTTGCCTAACGGTGGCTGTACCCGGGTAGCGACGACGGCGTCCGAAGCATACCCGGAAGACATGGAATATTCCAAAGATAAAGCAGAATATTATGGGTAACACCAATCCGTACGCTGCCCAGTGACAATAGGCGACATGGCCTCCGGTGAAAAACGTAGCAGTAGATCGGCCATGCAAAATACATCCGCAGTTAGTTTCAACACAAGTATCCAACACATATCGCCAGTGCTGCCATGCTACGGTTGTCGATATACAGCACACGAAAGATAAGGTCGCAATAATCGGATACAGATAAGCGAGCTGCTTCTCGCTTCGATACTGATTCATGTTTAGGTTTCACACTGCAAAAGAAAAGATTTAGTCGGGTACAATATTACAATACTTAATTAGTTCAATGCACAGTGGTGACTGCCGACAAAAGTGAAAACTGGGCGTGGGAATCGTGCCAATGAACTTAGCGTTCCATCTTGTCACCTTCCTTTTCTGTCCTGGGTATGGAGTTTAGTTGCTTGAAGATTTTCAAATGTGAAGCACACCACATGCATATCATCTTTATGATAATGGTTAACTGACTGATGCTACTCACCAGATTATTTCCAAATTTACGAATATTTATTCCAAATGAACCGAAGCGACTGCAAACAAACACATACAATTTAATGTAAACAGCAAGCCATTAATTTGACGTTTACATGCGTGGATACGTAGTGGTTACACTCAATGAATAAATTTGATTGTCAAACGATGTGTTGTCAAAGCGTTCAAATGGTCAAAAAGTTCAGTGTGAATAATTGCACCATAAATTATGCATTTTTCAAATCATTCCGCTAAAAGTTAACAGAACTTAAAGCAATTTCGATAGAATTTCGAAAACAAACAACATAAATGTTTCGGTGAACCAAGATCCAACAGAGAGACGCTGTTTACAATTTTAGACTGGACTGTTCTGTCGATTACGAGTTTATTGCCCGATTATGGTAAGGTTTCAAGTAGTTGCACCACCTTCACGCGATGTTCCTACATTTCGAGAGAAAGATTTAAACGTAAATGAGCCTACAGTAATTTACACTTAGTTGAATGCTCGTAGTTAAATCACATCTTCTCGCGATTGATTTGAACATGATCATGAACTCGGTTTCATGCAGTTCATGGTGAATTGTTCACATTAAGGATTTTGTTTTTAAAATTAACAAATTAACAGTAAATTCTAAACCAGTTACTTTCATTTACAAGAATTGTGACTTGAGATCACTCAGTTTTTTTGAGCCTCCACCAGCCACACTCCAGAGCACATACATTGATGTTAGCGCTAATCCAATGCCACCACCGATGGCACATTTCCGAAGACCTGCTGTGGATTTGTACAGTAGACCAGTAGCACCACCAGCGGCAATTGTATTAATCTCATCGTCTTCGCCTCTAGCATACTGTAGTAGGACACCAAACGCCGAATACATGACCGCTATCGTACCGAACGTGTTGGCGGTCGTTGCGCCTTGTTTCATTACATGGTTTAGCAATCTATGAATGAATAAATTAATATGAATAAATTTCCATGAGTCATTTTCATCGCAGTCAATTGAAATACATTCTACGATACGTACTGTGTTCGACGCAGTTTTCCTGTTTGGTTTGCAAGTCTCGTTGCATTCATTCCATTGTACAGTCCACCAGCGCCACCAATGCACGCACCAATCATAGCTGAGGAACCAATCTGTGAGAAAGCGAGTTCGAACCGTCCTCGCTGTTTGGATGCTCCTTCGGGAAAAATAAACTCGGGTTGCGTTTGCAGGTACCGAGTATCGTAGTTCAAATACGGCGACAAAGGCTGCAGTTGGGGACTTGCGGCGATTCCTGTTGACAGAAGGAGCACCACGATGCTTAGTCGAATGTTGCGTAATTGAGTTTTCGAGTCTGCGAACTAAATACATACCGGAAGATTGTGGAGCTCCGAAGGATAGAGGTTTACTTAAGAAGTCGTCGCTCATTTTGTGCTGGGGAATGGTATAATTTTCCAAATATCAATCAGTAAAAGTACAATGAAAATGTGCCCAACACGGAGGAGGTGTTGTTATGATAATCTTTTCAACTGACAGTTATGACAGCTGATGAACCATTGTTAAAGCCACACGGTCACTCACATTGGCATTTAAGCGAAATAATTATATTTACAGTAATATTCACACAAACTCTCTACAATTTGGAGCAAGAATACATTCTAAATAATTTAAATTATTTTGGATACAGTCTGTTCCCGAGGTACGCGGTTCTCGACTTAAATGGATTCTGAGATACAAGATATTTTTATCAGCATGATTTTTTTAATTTTGAAAAACAATTCATGCAGATAAAAATATCTCTTACGCCAAAGATTAGGCTTAACCGACTAGAATGTTAAATATCAATTTAAAAAGGAAAGAGGCTCCATTGGATCGAATCAATATATTTCTTGCATGGCGTTTTGCCAATCTGCTGCATATCATAGTCTAAATAGTATTCAAACCTTCAAAACAAAATTAATTAATATATTCGTGTCAACAGATACTCCGCTATCAACACCATCGACCATCAAAATTATTTCTCGCTTGCTAATATGAAGTAGATTTGTAATAAGAATTAAATATTTAAATAAATAGCACCGCCGTTCTAGCGCTAGCGATAGTTTACTTTAATGCGAAACTCTACAACAATGCAGACGAAATGCAAAAACGATCAAAGCGAGAAAAGCTTCACTGGCTGTCTATCCCCCAAAAGATGGCGCCACCAAAAATTCTTAAAGTTTTTAAATGTTCCACTCTCTTCGATTTAGACTGAGATTTGTGTCGTTTAAACTAGTGATGGACTCCCGGAAAAGCATCATCGGCTCTCAAACGCTTCCAAACATTTCAGGCTATATCAAACAGATAGTTCCGATCGGAGCCGTCCAGAGCCGTTCGGAACCGCCAGTCGGTAGACGGAGCCGACATTGAACGGCTGCGACAGCTCTGACTATTTCAACCATTCCGACGGTTCTGGACAGCTTCGGACGACTCTGAAGGGTCCGACGATTCCAACTACGGACGGCTTCATACGACTCCGGAAGGTTTCGACTCTGGTTGCTGACTAGCGGTTCGGAACGGTTCCGGATGGTCGCGATTTGAGTTTTGTACCTACCTCCCGAAGTGACGAAGCGATTCTGATGGAGTCTAACCGGGTTTTCGTCTTGCTCCAACACAGATTTGAAATGGACGGAAGTATCTTTACGATCATATTACTCTAATAGTTGTAATGAAACAAATTGTACGAGCAAGTGGTGGCATTCGAAAATCCTCATCGTAACGCAGCAAGCCATACGCACACACACACCCAAGACGACCAACATTGTTTTAATTAAGGAAAAAACCTCATCACTAGGTTGGACCTAGAATCTTTTAAGGCATTTTAAAAGTACAAGATCTCTTGAGTGAATCTGTACAGCTTCGTATCTCTCATTTTTGTGCATTTACAGTCAGAATTCAATAGTTGAACGCTTTTTAGTTGGCATGCTTTTTAGTTGAACGCTCGCTAGTTGGCTGACAGTTCAATTAAAAAGAAAGCGTTTGCATGGGAAAACCGGTTTTTGAAAAATTCACGAAAAACTCATGGCATGCTGAGAAAAATTTCAGATTTTTTTTTTTGTATGGAAAAACGTGCCAACTAAAAAACACATATTCAATATGTAGTTGGCAGGGAATCGAAGTTCAACCAGTGAGTTCGGACTGTATTTTTAATTTCCCAGTCATTTAATCTCAATGTGTGGCGCTTTGAATATCTGCATACCAGAATCATCATAGATTTTTATGCTAGGTGCAGCTGTTCGGCTTTCACAAACAACTCTACTATCAATTTTAAATCATTTTTAAAAGCAAATGGGGAAGTTTTGAAGTTTTGTAAACAAAATGCACGTTTAATATATTCTGAGGAAAATAAGGAAAAAGGAAAAAATCAAATAAATACAATAGAATATCCTATAATAAAATCTCCTTGGCGTAATAAGTAGCACATATACGATGCCCTAAGCCCTAAGCGGTAGCAATGACATGGCCTCTCTGTTACTAAAATATATAGGGCTAATATGACACTCTTACAAACTTTGGAGCTCTCACATCGACGAAGCCATTATCCATTAATCAACGTATTGTTAAAGCTACCATTGTCAGTGGTGGATTAACACGAGTGGAGGCCCTAAGCGAACACCCTTTCCTGCCACTTGGAAATCTTCCTGGATGACACCCATCTACAAGAAGGGCTGTAAGAATGATGCTGTAAACTATCGTGGCATAACCTCACTCAGCGTGTGTGCAAAGGTGTTCGAAATGCTAATCTATGAGCCATTGTTGGCCTCGGCCTGCAACTATATTAGTGTGAATCAACATGGTTTTGTACCCAGGCGATCTACAACGACTAATCTACTAGAATTTGTTAGCAAATGCCATAAATCTATCGATAACGGCTTACAACTAGATGCTATTTATACGGATATCAAGGCAGCATTCGACAGTGTATCGCACTCCATCTTGCTAGCGAAACTCGACTTACTTGGTCTCCCAAACCCTATGATAATGTGGCTTAGATCGTACCTTACAGATCGTCAATATTCTGTGAAGTTAGGCCCGTACATGTCAAGTCCAGTGCATGCATCTTCTGGAGTCCCCCAGGGCAGCAACCTGGGTCCTTTGCTGTTCCTTCTTTTCATCAACGAAGCGACATTGATCCTTCCGGCTGATAATCATTTACTGTACGCAGATGACGCGAAATTTTTTCGTGTTATTCGTGAACCAGAACACCACGCCCGACTGCAAACTTCCTTGCATGAGTTCCAGTGTTGGTGCAACCGTAATGCTTTATCCCTATGCACACATAAATGTGAAGTCATCACTTTCAGTCGATCTCGCTGCCCATCATTGTATGAATATGCGCTTGATGGACAGTCCTTGGTGCGAAAACTATGTGTTAAGGATCTAGGTGTTTTGCTCGATAAAAAACTATCATTTAAGGATCAGCTGGATCATGTAGTAGCCACCAGCAATAGAATGCTAGGACTAGTTATCAATATGACTCATCACGGGATTTCTCGACGGTCGTATTGACTCTCCGTCACTACTGGCTGCCATCAACCTGTACGTTCCGGCCAGGCCGCTCCGGACTCGGGCAATGTTGGCCCTCGACGACCGTAGAACGCAATTTGGCTCCTCTGACCCGTTCCTACTTATGTGCCGTGCTTTCAACGCAGTCAGCGACGCTTTTGAGCCGAGGATTTTGCCAACTGAGTTTAATGATCGTGTTTCTGTGTTAAATTTGGTTCCATAGTGCACATTTTTATGTTCTATGTTATTGTAATCCATTGTAAAGAACTCATTGTAATACATTGCTAAAATGGTTCGAGAGGGCATTATTGTCCATCGATAGACAAATAAACATAAACATACGCATAAACACGAATGTAGGCCTTTCTGAAGTGTCGAGCGAGAAATTGTTAGTGTAAATTCTAAACCCGGAAAAGATTGAGAAGCAAATTTACTTGTGAGCGGGCGGTAGGTTCCTTTTCTCAGGGCTCCCTCGAGACGTCGGGACTAGTAGTGATGTGCTCTCTGGAGCGCATCCACGACTCCGATTCGACTCCGGAAAAATGGAACCACTACATCTGCCCGGAGTCGGAAACGCTCGGAGTCATCCGGAGCATTCCGGAGTCGTTCGGAGTCGTCCGGAGTCGTTCGAAGTCGTTTGGAGTCGTTCGGAGTCGTCCGGAGTCGTTCGGAGTCGTTTGGAGTCGGATCGGAGTCAACTCCGGAATTTTGCCAACTTTACCCATCACTAGTCGGGACCCCCTGCGGTCGCTTAATTTGCGTACTGCTGATTCCATCCACTGGCCACTGATGTAGGTGCATTCGTTTTCAATACTTACAACAAATCGCTTTTTGGCCATTTACTCCAATGTGACGCAACAACAGCGAACCTGGTCGATTTGTTGGTTCCTTCATACACAACCTTCCAAAAAATTTTAACAAACAACCCAAAAGCTATGTTTCAATTTTACTTTTATTTTCTGTTTTGTTTTTTCATGCTTATTTTTTCAAAGTTTTCTTTAAATACCGATATTTTTTGTATGATTAGATTATTTAAACCTACATCTCCTTCATCAGACCACTATCTATCTTCCTGAACTTAATTCACTCGATGGCCTCACTTACGCACAAAAAAGCCAGTTAGTTTCCTCCGTCAATTGATCTTAAATGATGCTGCCAGCCGGCTTCAAGTGAGACGAGAAACATGTTTTACTCATTCTTCCATTACTCTGAACATCTTTCGCCCAATGCTTGTTCGGTCTGCTAGTTTTTTTTAGCGGTTGCCATTTTAGTTTTACACCTAAACAATAGTTTTGCTAATCGTATCAATTTCTGTGTTTCATTCGAGCTCGGATTATACTGTTCCCGTTTTTAAAATGCCTTCCAATAACTACCATCCCGCTTACCATTTCCAGAACCAGAGGCAAGTGTGTGTTTGCGTGTTTGAGTGAGTGATTCGGTAGGTAGAAGTGTTCTAGTGGACGTTCGCTAATGGAAAATATTTTACAATATTTACAACGGGCCGCATTATTGCCCTACCTGCTTACTTTACGCTATTACGTCCGAGCTAGGTTTTCTATTGTGTTAACCAATCTATTGTAAATCAACTTTGAGAACGTCAACCCTCTTGCATGTTCATTTGGCTTTCCCCGTTTGTTCCATTATTGTAAACTTTTTTTTTATTAAATAAAATAAAAATGCTAACCAAATTTAAAATACACGAACAGACAACCTCCACAATGCTACTTAAAGCGAGCATTCGACGATCGACAGCGTTGCACTAAAACCATACTGTTGAGGAATAACTTAGAGACAGAGTGTTGTGTTGTAACAAATTGTCCTAACTCCTACAATAACGAGGCTATGAAAAGCATTGTTCCTGGCATTGTTTTTTGCAAATATCATTCTCTGGTGCGTTTCAGTTGAATGGGGCATTTTTGTGTTGCTTCAATAAAAGCTATGCTTCCAAATATTGCCTTACGATTGCTTACTCCCGTACCTCGGCGGGCTGTTATGCTGGTTTGTGTTTTCTGTGTGAGCAAACAAATTACGGGCTGCCCTGCATGCTGTCGTCGCTTTCCAGATACGTTACGTAGGAGTCCGTACTATCCGGATGATGGTGCCCACTAAGATCCATGTGCGAACCGATCGGAGGAACCTGGCCTCCCTGGCCCGGCATGGGTGGCATTCCGCCGGGGCCACCTCCAGGACCGCCACCACCACCATTACCGACGTCGTAGCCATGCATCTAGAAATAGACGAAAGATCACAAAATTAAATAACATACAGCACACATTAAAAAGGTTTGTACGAGTAAGTTCAGTAGGTGCAACGATTCCGGTAGGTGCAAGAAAGCATAAGCGGCTCCGACCTGTGGGTGCAGCGAGTTCGGGTCGGGTCGAGTCAAGATAGGTTCAATCCAACCCGACCCGACCCGAACTCGCTGCACCATAGGGTCGGAGTCTCTTATGCTTTCTCGCACCTACTCATCATTCGAATCGATCCGAACTCGTTGCACCCGCGGGTCGGATTTGATTCCGACTCCGACCTAGCGCACCCGCTGCACCCACGGGTCAGAATCGATTCCGACTGGCTCGCACCCGACTCCGGGTCGGGTCGTGAAATGAATCGTATGACCCACCACTAATGTGAAGGCTTCAATAAACTTATTTAGAATAAAGCTGAACACGCCAGAGCAAATAACAGCACATCGAATATCCATCCACGAACGTGAACCATGACGAACAGAGAACAGGAAAAAAAACAGACACATCCGAAGACTAACCAATGCAAAGGCTTTAACGCATATTTCATGGATTGTTATAGCTTCGTTGCAGTGGCGGAGGATTGTGCATCGTTTTGCTGGTTCTACTTGATTGGCTTAGGTTTGTATTTTTTGTATCGCGGCGAATCCTTTTTGCCGTCGTCTTCCGGCTTAATCAGCGTATTAATGGCGGCATCTACCCCCAAGACGGGATTTGTGTTGCGTTCTGTTTCCTTTAGCTTTTATTGCAATTTTCATCTCCTATCTACCTCTTTTGTTCGTACCATTGTGCTGACAAAACTGCCATTTTGTAGCGTTTCATCGTTTTGCATAGCAGCTGCACAGTTGTTTAACGTTAATAAAAAAAACGCAAATGTTCAGTTTGCAAGTTTGTAGGCTTCGTATAGAGGTTTGAAGTTCCATACACTAGATGGAAAATTTTCATGGCAGGCCTTATGAAGTGTTAACATTTTTACAACCTACTGCACTGTATATGATACTTGTCGTGATCAGCAAATGGTTTGCACGGGAAAAAAGCACAATAATTCAACCAACAACAAAAACAGTTGCGTTCTACGCGAACAGAACCAGTTGCGTTCGTTGACATTTTACGATCATAATACCAGAGCTCATTGCTACTTTAACTTACCTGATTGACTAAATGCTGGAAAGCGGGTGTGTGCGTATTGATCGACCCGTTGCTATCGAGATCGGAGTGGAGTGCAAAATCGGACAGTGCCTTCCACGGTGGCTGATACGCCGTTACCTCTAGGCCGTGCAGATTGAGCGGCGAGTCGTGTCTAACGGGCGAGCTGGCCACCATCGGTATACCCTGCATTCCATATCCCAACTTTCGACCTTCCTGTGGAGCAATCGCAAAATAAAAAAGAAGGGCAAACGTTACTCACTGACACTCCTTCCTGCCCAACGGGCCGGCGAATAGATGGTGCAACCATGCTTACTTTCTCCTGCTGCATCTGCAGTTTCATTTGGATGGTTTTTTTCTTATCCTTGCAGCGCTTGTTCTGGAACCAAACCCGTATGACCCGCGGTGACAGACCGGTCATCTCCACTAGCTGCTCCTTCATCAGTGCGTCGGGCCGGGGGTTTGCATTGTAGCACGTGCTGCGGGGTGGGGTGATGGAGAAATGAAATGAAAGGTAAAATCAAACATAAAGAACATGCTTGGCGGCGTTGCAAGCTCGATAGTAGTAGACGCAGTCTCAAATTGCACATGTGCATTATGGGTTGGTTTGTTGTGAAGCGCTGTGCAAACACTGTGCCTGCACGGTTTACCCAGATTACCGCGGCATACGCGTGCTTTGCGCGGGGTTGACGCATACGCTTTGCCGTTCCGCACCCGAGCGACGCGGCATTATGGTAATAATTTGCACAATTTGTATTTCGCTTAGCAATCAATATTAATGATGGGCAACGCCATTCGACGCACGGTGTGCGCCGGGCGATCGCATGCATATATGCGCTTCTAATTAGAGATAATTCACAGGCGACTGGAAGTTCGGTAGGTCGCACACGGTTTGCGCGTTACGGAGTTGAGTGACTGCAAAAGTGTGTCTCCAAGTGACTGTGGAGACGTGGTGGCGCTCATGCAGCATGACCGACTACCGGTTTGCTGTTGGCTGAAGATGTTCATCAGAATCAGTTCCTCACTCTCTCTCTCTTCCTGCCCCCCCCTTCCCCACCTGCATTTGGATAATTTCAAGATAATGCCTTAAAAATGTCGGTGCAATTGTGTGAAATTGCTGTTTGTGTTTGGCACACAAGAGAACAAACACCATTTTTCGCATAAAACTGCGTTTACAGATGAATTGTTTAGCCCACATTTTATTGATTTGCTTTTGTTGACTAAGTTGAAGTATTTGAGAAAGTAGTGACTCTGTTGCGTACAAAATAATGGGGAACGAGGAAACAAAATATGCTTCTTGTGGCGATGAAAGACGCATACATGAGAACATTCTATTAAACATTTTTTATCTCAATCTAATACATTATTTGGCACCACATAAGCTAATAACGTTTTAGAGATCATTGATTGAATGCTACTATCAGCATCATCATCATCATGAAATTGTATGGATCAAATGTGATGAAATGTATACGCATAAGCATTCCTAATTTTACCAATCAAAATTTTAGGTAAATTTGGGTTGCTGCCCATTAAAGCGCCAAAATGGCTGAATTATACATCGTACCGCTTCGATAAATGATTTGCCCAATCATCCAAAGGGACTCATCGAATGTTGCAACTACTGAGTAGATACTTACCGTAGTGTGTGTAGCTGCTTCTCGTTTAAAACCGTCCGCACTCGCGTCGGTTTACCGTCCGAAGGTCCGGAGGGTCCTTTGCCTCGCAAGCTTTTATGAGATCCCGATTCGCTGCCAGAATCTGTGAAAGAAAACAAAAAAACGTTCGGTTAATTGTATCGTCTATAAAGCTATGCTTAAGCTTAGATCATGCATAATCAGTTGCGCTTCAATATTATCGATCGCCGGTAAAATCCTGCATGATCTTATTAATGAAAACATTCCTGCCGCTTTCTTTACGTACATTTTGTCAGGCAAACGACACCGAACGGTACCAAAATTGCAAGAACGCATCGTGCACGGGAAAAGAAATGTATCCGCAATGATAGAATTCATGTCAAACTTTGGTTCACATGAACTACATTTGCGTTGCTCGGTGAAGATTGCCTTTTGTTTGTATGTTTGTTATTTTTTTGTATTCTTCTTTCTTGCTTGCCAGCCTACCGACCGCTGTTTCGGGGTCCGGTATCTGTACATCAACCGTGGTGCGGCCAGCCGCGATTACATCTATTATTATTATTTCTCGTGTTTTGTTGATTTGCCGCCGCACCACAAAGTCCGGTATTGAATTGTACCGAAAGGCAATTGGGTACGAAAAGGAAGGAGCACACTATCGACTCCCGAAGTGAGTCAATTATTTGGTTGTAAGACTGTACTAGACGGCTAGAAGGTCTGGCACTCGGGAAAAGGCCATGGCACACGGTAAAAAGGGGTGAAGGTGTAGGGTTAAACAAGATACGGAGGTATAAGACAAAAAAAAGAAGCTCGCACAACACAACCTACGTACGCTACGGTGCCGGGCCGTACCACGTCAATACACACGCAAGCAAACCCAGGCAAGAGCAAAGAAAACACGGGTACAAACACGGTACCGCCAAATTCGGCAGAATAGTAGAGATCCGCGATCAGTACCGATAATTATCAATACACGTCTAATTACGGGCGGGAAAATCGTTACCGAAATCGGAAACTCGAGCCACGAATGCTTGCCCAGGCTCTAGCCTGCCAGGGCGGCAGGCTTAAAGGCAGGAAAAGAAAGACAGCGCAGGAAACGTGCGGTCGAGGGAACGCATTTTCTCTGCAACATTTTCAACGATATTAAGTACTACGGTACAGTGATCGCGATTGCAATTATCGGTACTGCGATACCTATGAGGTGCCGGCCGCGGTACAAAAACATGCCCGGCGTAGGAGAAAGAGCAAAGGCATCGCGGGACATACATACAAGACGCGATGCTGTCGAATCAGTGGTGGGTAGCTGGGTGAGGAGTTTGGCAGTGTCAGTGGCAGGGTGTGGGTTCGGAGGGGATCGGGGAGAAGTAAACTTGTTGGCCTAAAATTGGAACATTTGTACTGTATGTAGGACTGCTTTATGCTTCGACCTTATGCTGTATGTTTGGTGTTGTTGCTCCTCTTCTACCTCTTCTGCAGCACTCTACGAGGCGTGTGATGTATGCGATTGTCGTTTGACGAATGCCGTCTCCATGGCAATTATTAGCAAGCGCAGAAGCTCAATAATAGCGCTATAAACGATGTTTAAAAGAGTTGGACTAAGGCCCGGGTCTATGAACATGTTGAGGCAACATTCGTTAGATGGCAACATTTCTAAATTTTCCTATTTATTTCAAAAACCGAGCACGTTTTTGGCAATAAAAATGTCTTAAAAAATATTGTTTAAATTTTAGTATCCGATTTGGTATGAAAATTGTTCGACAATCTTTCTGTAACAAATAAACATGAAACAAATCGATTTGAAACAAAAATGTTCGTGCAACATGAGTTTGGCAGTTCGTCCATACGATTTGGCAACAAATGTTCCCCCAACATTTTCATAGACCCGAGCCTAAGCGGTTGTAAAAGCCACATATAGCCACAGTATAACATGTATGTCAAATACGATGTTTGTTGAGTGGATGAAATGCTATGCAGTTTATGCAATACATATATGCACGTTGCCTGCCTGCATCATATGTATTTGGCATAAATTCTGTAGAAATGGTAAACATTAAACAAATAAACATACAAACAAGCAAACGAACAAAATCAAAACAAAAAAAAACAAAAAGAAACACCATATAAATGCATTCGGGCAGATGCTAGAGAACAAAACAACAAAAAAAGTACCTTTTGAAGTTTTCCCGCCACTATCAACAGAAGACAAACCCGAAAAAGATTCCGATCGGACTCGCCTCCGCCTCGTTACCCTTTTTCGCATGTTCGACCAAACGTGCCGGAACACCGTCGTGCAACGGGAGGGGGCTGCAGTGTGACAAGTTCGGCCGATGTAGACCGTGTGTCTGGAGTATTTACACAACCGAACATAAGTGGGTACAAGCTGATCGAGATTCAAGGCGGCAGGGCAAACGTGAAGGAACAAAATAAATACCGAAACCGGACATTTTGTGGTGTAGCATGTGGGAGTGGGGAGTAACTCAGGGCCGCGAAGGACATACGCAGGCTGGTAGAGTGTGAAGGAACGGCACGACGACTCATCGTCATTACCATCATCAGTACCATCACCATCATTCTGGTAAAATGGGAAGGAATGAGCATCACCAACGGCCTCAAGTGGATCGTCACTAGATCGCCGTCATCAACCCGGACGTAAGTTGCCATACGACAATATCATCGATGCGGGTGAAGGCGGCAGAAGAGAGACGAGGGAACCAGCTATCAGACAATATTTGTCCACGAAGCACTTGACCATAAGCATAAAGCGATGCCGATCATTGTTACGCGTTTGAGGTACTTTCAAGCCGCCTAGACTCATGACTGACTTATGCCGCCTCGTTGGCGCAGGTTGATGTGTCGTGTGTGTGTTTTTGCTTATACTTTTCTATCACCGCTACCACCTGCCGTGGACGGAATGGTTTTGCGCGAGCGGGACAGGTGTGAATGTATATTTGATAAGCGATGGCATCGATAAGAACTGATTAGCTATTCAATCGATCGATTGACAACATACGAAAAGATGAGTGAATAAAGATTGTTCGAAATGGAAGATTAAACTGTCAATGAGGCATAGTACAACGTCGTTGTTGACTGGCATGAAAAAAATGTTTCAATAAACATTCTTATTTACGACATGCAACGTCGATTATAATAATTTATGGAAAATGGTATCCAAAATGAGACTTCAGACCTTACAGACTGAACAGATATTCAAACTTACCTGACATGGAGCCAAGTTCACTCGAGTGATTATTATTGCTTAAACTATTATTGTTGTTATTGGTACTGCTGATGTTGTTGTTGTTGTTGTTGGCATTGCCGCTGATGTTGTTGTTGGGCTCTACGCCCTGTATGAGGCCATTTTGGGACGATTTCTCCAAATGATCATGGTCCTCCTTACAGTACAGCGAACCACCATCCCGGAGCGCAAACTCGTCACCTGTAGGGTTGTTTAAGTGTTCAATTTAAAACTACGCAAAACTTTCAAACATTTAATGAACATTTACCTGGTATTAGTTGCCGAGCGCATGCCGAACATCGGAAGCATTCTATGTGGTAGATTTTCGTTTTGGCCCGCATCACGAAGTCGTTTTTGCTAAAAGAGCTCCCGCACTTATCACATTTGGTACCGAATAATCTGTTTGGGAGTTAGGGGGGATCATTTTTTTAAAGCATTCTCAATTCAATTCAGATGCATTAAAAGCAGTAAGACACTAACCTCACATAATCTCGCTTGCAATAGGTTTTGCCGTCACGCACGAAACAGGTACAGCTCTCGTCCAGAAATTGACGACACTCCTGGCACTTTAGGCAGGCCGCATGCCACTCGAGGTCTGGTGCGACACGCAGGATGTATTGGTCATGTATTTGACCGCCGCATCCAACGCACAAGGATAAGCGTTCTTTTTCTGTAAAACAAAAGTTAAAATTATATTTTAGTTTAGTGGTCCATAGTTTTTCACAATAAAGTAAAAAAAAAATACAAATAAATATAAAAAAATCGAATGATAGTAAATAATAGCAGTAAAATTACACTTTTTTCAACAAGTAACATTTTATTTGTAATTGTTTTTGTCTGTCAGTGTTAACTTTCTGATTGTTTGCGATAGAGAACTCCAAACACATGTACTCAAATATTTAAGTGAATCAAATTTGATTAAAACGAAAAAAAATCCCAAACTATTCACCAAAATGTGATTTTATTGCAGATTTGACGTCGAAACTTTAAAACAAACCAACAAATGTAAACATTAAAACTGAACGAATGTATGTCTTAGTTTTAATACTTTATCTTTATTTTCACATTGATTAAAATGTCAAAATTTAATGTTGAATAGCACAATAGATTAGTTACTACGAACACTGGGCTAGTATCAAATCAATTCCAAGCGAAGGTTTTGAACGAATTCTAGCGTTAAAGATTCTTCACCCAATGTTGGGATACATAGCACGCTTGGATACGACGTGCTTACTTTGTAGGCGGAGCTTGCGCGGTACATATCACGCACACAAATACGTCTTATACACGCGAAGTCACACACACACTTACCACGTCGTTCTATGTACATTCTACTATATACAATCGAGTGCTTCGTGATTTGAAACTATTGTAAATTGTAAAAAGCTTCAGTTTTTTTAACAATTAATATTTTCTCGATGTTTATTAAAAGAAAACGAATCCTCAAAAATATGAAAAATACCGTTCTTTTAGCTTAAAATATTCCCTATTTTTTTAGTCAGAGAATATGAACACGATATGGTTGGTTCCTGCCACGCAATGCTTCAAAAACGATATATGATAGCAATTGCGCTGAAGCATACCATTTACAGGACGCATTATCAACGCTACTATTTGAGATTCCGTCTGCCATTGTCACGCGAAAAGAGAAAACTCAATTGCACATTTTCTTCATACACCACTTCGTACACCGTACAGAAAACATGCTAATTTCTGTCATGCGATGCAAATGCACGAAACCTTCCGAGCGTTCAAGCTTGCTGTTGACGGAACGATACGATAGCATACGGTATAACAGCAAGATTTCACGGAATCACAAATATACGCGACTACTGCTAATAATCGACGAAAGTGTACTCCTCGGAGCTGTTTTCTCGGCTACGACAGTAAAAGACTGGTTCTGGAGTGTATGATTATGGACGTTTGCATCGTTCGATGTACATTTCCAAAATTTTCCAAGGTTCGAACGATAACTCCCTTGGTCGTTTTTCCCTTTTATCTTTATGGCGGAAAACACTTAAGCCAGCAAGGACTAGCTGAGGGGCCTGCGCTCAAAACTCAAACTCACTCGTCAGCCGTCCGCCATTCCATGTACATTCAATACGCTCTGAGTCTTCAATCCGCTCTGAGTCTTCAATCCGCTGGGAGATTGTTTTCCCCTACTACCTTAAACACATACTAGTGGAAAAGTAAATCTTTCCATCAGTCTCCGAACCACTGGGTTCCATTTATTGCTGCGGTTTTTCAAGTGGAAAGGGAAGTTTTTTTCATCTTCTTTGTAGAACCATTCGATTGTTCCCCAACCTAAGATACCCCAAGCGACAGAATCGAAGAGCTCTTCTAAGCGGCTTTGCTTGGGCGGCAATGAAGGTTAATTTTTAACTTTTTGAAAAAAACTGCATGATTAGTTTAACGAAATCGTAAGGTATATAAAACGGAGTGAAATGTGATACTACATACAAAACAGCTCAAATATATATAGTTTAAATGTGAAACACAAAACAATAGATAATTTTCATTAAAAAAATATATAAAAATAAAATTATAAAAAGTGCATCTTTCATTTGCTTTGAGTGTTGCAATAATTTTTAAGCAACAATCCCGGGGTTGTTGAATTTATATACTTTTATTGCATTTTGTAGCAAGCTCTGTGCGGTCAGAATCCGAACCAAGGATAGCTTTCTAATTAAAACGGATTGCTGGACGATTTAACTAAAGGCTGTTTCGAGCAAACACAATTATATGTTGACAATTTCTTGAAAACCCCCGTAACATGTATCTGACTCAACAAAAAAATATAGCACTGCGGCCAAACCTCGCAGAGAATGGATGTTTTTTTTTATCTTGTTCAATTTCAAATAAAGCTGCAAAGTTTAATACATTACTCAACACTTTAAGTACATAGTAAACTGCTAAAATCTACAACAAACACAACCTTTTTTATCAATTATAATTTTTGTATTCTACTTTAAAAGTCATTCGGTCTTGAGTAGTTCAAGTTCAAACACAAACTGCAGCAAACACCATTTTCATAAGAATGGCCTCTCAGTTAAGTTAATCAGCAGTTAAGTCTGCACATTAGAAGTGCTACTCAAGTGTGGCACATAGTTGAAAAATTAAACAAAAAATGTCGGGTGAAATTGAAGCACCTGTCTACAGCCTCAAACATTTTAATTATCATGACACTCGGTCACATTAACAACTTAATACGTTCAAATTATTCGTTCAATTAGTGGCAGCGTTAAACTGACACCACAAAAAAGTGCCTTCTGAACACATGTACTATCGTACGAAGGATGAACGAATGCTTTTATATGTGTTGCTGAGTTTTCGTTTTTTGTGTGTTTTGTTTGGCATTTGCTAGAATTCAATTACCTACATTCTTAGCAATTGACATTGGGTTCAATTTTTTTCAATTTTTTTGGATGTAAATTTTCACGATCGCAAGATTTTTTTTTTAAATTGAGCATTAAATGATCACGGGCTGTCCGGGGGATAATTTCATTACAAAAAGAAAAAAAAAAACAAAAAAACTTCAAATGAATTTCCGCGACTTTACACAAATAAATTATTCAATCAAACAAAGTCCTACAATTGGTGTGGCGAACGAACGAAAACGGAAGAACCACGCATATAGATAGAACGAGCAAAACAGGATTCCGGTGTTAACGATCTCCAGTTCGCTACCGAACGATAGGGACTTTGAGTGCTGACAGCATCCAGGACTCATCCGGGAAAGCATCAACAGCAGCAGCCATCTTTATACCGGTTTCTGCATCAACCTCAATTCCGACCTAGCGTACTTTGCAATCCGCTTTTGTCGACTTCAAAGTTTGCCGACAACGGGGACCTGTTGTAGGCCTGTGGGCTCAGAATAAAACACGTCCACCGAAAACATACATTTTAAATAAGCATTCTTCAATTGGCTCTTGTAGTCGCGGGGCGTGTGCGTCTGTGAAATCCAGTATATTTCGTTTGTTTTTTTTTTGCTTTTTAAAGTGTATATCGTGGTATCATGTAAAATTGTGCTGGTTTTTTCAGAGATGATACATTTTGGACTAATTTATAATCAAAATTGGTTTTCCCCTTCCATATAGTGAAAGGCAATTTGTAACAGCAACTGATTTTTTACTAATCATCGCACATCGTGCTACTAAAAATATCAAATAAAATACATGGACCCCAAAAAGTCATATCATGAACGTTTACAAAAGGAGATAGCCTAACAACTGATAAACAAAAATCAGTCAGTTTTGTTTTCCATTCCTTTTACTCTAGTTTGTTTCGCTTCTAAAATCGTACAGTTACCGCACGCGCCCGATTTTCACGGCAGAAAGATTTTTGGTGATTAATTTTATGTTCGGCTCCCCTCAGCTTTCAAGCAAGTCAGGGAAAGCAATCTGAGCGAGTGTGCACCAACAATGCCAAAGCGTGTGTTACTTATAATAGGAATAAGAAAACGAGAATGTTTTATAAATAGTGAAATGTCAATTAAATTCTAAAAAAAATAAAACAATGTACAAATTTAGACTGAACGATTTATAAAAAGCTAACACATATACACATTCCGAGCAAAGAACGACACACCAAATGGCAAGCGGAACGTGGGTCAAGAGCTTGCACGCGATCGACTAGTCCGTCGCACTAGTCCGTCGCAAATGGCTTCACTGGAAAGCTCTTTTGTGTTGCATCACACGGACATGCCTGCTCTATCGGTTGCCAGGGGAGATAAACAGAAAAGCATCCACAGGCAGGAAGATAAACTCCAAAACAGGTATCTTGTTAGGTTAATTTGAGAATGTTTTGTTACTCTTGGTCGGTGTTGTTGGTTTGGTGTATTGTTTTATTGTTTTTAATTTCGCTGTGCTTTGCTGTGCCAGCCAAAAACTGCCTAAGCGACAGTCGTGCCGTATACCTTGATCCTTGATGAATCGTTTGCATCGTTTCCAAAAGGTCTCGTTGATCTTTTTCTTTTGCCGTAACCATCGTCGCCGCCGTCATCGTCGCCGTCGTGGTTGTCTCGTTTTTATTACACCTTTATGATCACTTTTTTATAGTTTTAGATGCGTGTTGCTGCAAATGAGAGTCTCGGTGTGATGATCGCGCGTGTGCGGGATTTTTTTTCTCTCTCTCTAGTTGTTGTATCTTCTATCACCTCCAAAACTCTTTCCTTTCATATATGCCGAGTTTATGGAGCGCACTAGTCGGGGTATTTTGTAGTATAACTGCTAGTAACTCGCAAGCCAATACCATCCAGCTGTTGGCTTTTTGCGGGCCTGACAGCCAGACAGCCAGACAGATCATCATCGTCTCGTCAGACTGACGTTCAAACGTCAAGTGATGATGTAAAACTGGCATGTTGGAACCGGGGCAAGGACTGGTGTGTGGGACAAAATAATTAAAAAAACAAAACGGGAGAGCTGCGGCACGATAACCGAGTCAAGCAGTAATGCGATGGATTGGTACGAGATAAACCGATCGCAGTTTACCGACTGGAAACCGTTACAGACGGCAGAGTCACTGTCCTGATCAGAGTCTGTCTTTCTGCCGGGCCCAACACCAACGATTCCGGTGAGACAGTAGTGTTTATCTAGTTTATTACGGACGCCTGTCCGTCGACGAGTCGCGCTAAGCAATCACGCGGTTTTGTCCTTGGATGAAGCAAGAACCCAAAACAAAATCTCTCTCTCTCCCTTGTAACGATAAAACCGAACACAGCATCCCGACCGCTCAGCACCAAGGGTCAACGAGAAGGTGCTGCCGGTCTGGATGATCGTTGGTGCCCAAGGCACCATAAATATGTTGTTTGGTTTGGCTTCCAGCCCAGGCGCCGTCATGGTCATCGATAACTAGCTGTGACTGCACCTCCCAGTTGGCTATGCATCGATGCATTTATTTTCTATGCTGGTATGTGTGGTTGTGTGTTGTTTTTTTGGTTTTGTTCTTCCACTGTTTCTATACCCCCTTTCGAGGGCCCTATTCTTCACGAAACTACAGCTGGGCCGTTACTATGCTGCGTTTAGATGCTAATGATGATGATGAAGACGATCGATTACATTAATGACACCGAACACCTACAAAATGTGTCACCTTAGAGGATTGGTTATGGGTTGGAATTGATTTGAATATGGTTATCTTTCATTCCCATCTTTGGTTTGTTCGTGTTGATTCGGTGTTGTTCAAAGTATTGTGTATCTTAAAGCTGCCAGCCGCGTTTGATGTCTAGGCTACGGGTATCGTTTGATGATAGCAATTTCATTGATAATAATACTATCGACGCAAAAGTGCGTGCAATTATGCGCATCGGAACAAATCGTTATTAGCTATAACACATAACCGCGTTATGACGAAACGGAAAAAGGGTTGACGAAACAGAAAAAAAAATCTCCTAACGATCGTAATGCGTCGTGAAATTATAAGTCGTGAGACATTTATCACACATTTCATTCCGTGGAAAATCATTTAGTCGCAAGATTTGTTTGAAAATTGGAAAATTGGTAAGATAACTTGCCTTGTTGTTTCCAAAACTATGTGGCACAAAAAAACAACTAAGCGCAACATGAAGCATGATCACCACATAGTGTGGTCACTCCACCAGTCAAAGAAGAGCATGCTATGGATGCTAGCAAATTCTCGAAACGAATGAGTAATCGGACTTAATGGTCCAATCAACCACAAGAATGGTGACACATTGAAAATGAATGCCTGTCAGCAAGTGGATGGTGTGGAATGACGAAAGCACTGGGCTTGTTTCCTTTCCATCGTTCAATCAATTATCCTCATTCCTAGCACTCGGAGAACACTCCACCAGTGTTGAATGGAGGAAAAATTAACCAACCCAAAGGTAAATGATTAAAGTTGTAAACAATCATCTCAACAATCCGAACGGCGCCATCGGTCCGTTCCGTAAAGCGAGCAGATAGTCCTTCTGTGAGTAAAAATATCTACTTGGAAAGAGCAGGACAGGGTAAGGGGAGGTTGGGATTTTCGGTAAGGCTAGCAAAACAATCGAAAGATTTAAACAAGCTTAAGGGGGTAAAATGCTTCTCGAAGGAGAAAGCTAACCATCCGTCGATTTTAGAAACGAGAACATCTATTCGACCACTGAACTAAGCGAGTGGGCTGGTAATAATTCTCGTTTAATGGATTAATAATTTGTTATAAATTATGCTGATTTGCCGGACCCATGGTTCGGTTTTATGACCATCCATAAATCATAAGAGTCATCTCGTAAAGCTTTCGAGTTGAAATAGTATAAACGCTCAGCGAATTTTCGGAAGCACTTCGGGGTATGAGACGGATAGTAGTATACATTCTACGAAAACAAGAATCAACAAATCTAGTGTGTGTGTGTGTGTTGGGCATGGGTAGCTTATTAGGTATGACTTATTGTTTTTTTTTTGCGTGTAAGAATTCTTTCTTATAAAAGCATTATTTTGGTGTTTTGCTCTTGAAATTTTTGGTCCATAAACCATTCGTCGATACACGCGTTTGTTGAATATGTAGATGAACAACAATATCAGTATTTAGTAAAGTATACGAAACATTCCCCATACATGTACGAGCACTGTTACAAGATAAAAAAGGCAGATGTACAATTTGCATGATGCAATCGGGTGGCAAACTGACCTTAGCGTGACCATGTTAGAATAACCTTGAAGTCGGCGATTTTTCAGTGCAATTCATTTGCAACATTTATAGTGAAAAAGTGCGTTCTTGTCGTAATCAACCGCCGTCTCTGCTGGCCTCTTGAATGAACCGAGACAAATGTATATTTCCAGCCGTGGTACACTTCAACGATCATCAAAGCGCATCGCCGAGTGGCAATGAGAATCGATCGTAAGTTGGCGTTAAAATATTGTTCAACTTCGAGAGGGGCACATCATATGAAACAGGGGCTGAAGTGTTGTGGCCCGATACAAGTAGTAAGAGTGCACCGCGTACATATCTGGCTTAGTTATTGAAGCGAGTTTGGCGAGATGGTGGATTCATTTTCTCGCAAGGGAGTGTCGATCCCGATCATGGATCGATCTTTGCCATGTTTCTTTTTTTAAATAACCAACGAGATAGAGCTTTTGTGCTGTATTGAAGAACAAATAGGTTGTTGTTTTTCTCAACGTTCTTTGTTCAACCGCCAATCAACTTATCCGTCCACGACGCAGGACAATGCACCGAGCGCAGAGATGAAGCAATGTTTAGCATGGGCGTTGGATCAATCTTTTGTCTGGTTCTGTATCAACAAGAATCTTGCTACGAGAGATCTGACCTTTGTTTGTGTTGGAGTTGTTTTATTTCTTCACACCTTGCTATGTTGTAAAATTTTAAAATTTATAACAGCCGTGTCCATTTCGTATAAGACGATTCTACCAAGCGAGTCCGACAGAGTTTTGCTCAAGAACTGTTAGTGTGAACGTTTCACCTCATGTTGACCAAAACTTCATCGTTGGTGAATGATGAATGAATTCGATTGTATTTGGTTTGCTCGGTTTCAGACAATCGAAAAATCCGCTACTCGTCCAGGTTTCTTTACACCGGTTCGAGATGCGTTTTATTTAAATTACCACCACCGTCGTCTAACTTGATGCGCAAGGCTGTAGTGGCCTTGGGATCCCATGACACTCCCGAATGGCAGCATCCAGACACTCGCAAGTATGTCACTAAGACCCTTCCTCTCCGGCCGATGTGCCGATTAATGTTTGCCTTTGCGATTAGCAGGTATTAGCCATGTGTGGAGGGCCAATTAGCACGTGCGATCATTACCGAATCCAAACTATCTACCGCCATGCACCTGTGAGCCCTTACGTTCGGTCGTGGCAAGTAGGACCAAGCGTTCCAACCCAGGCCAGCAGTCTTGATCGGTCACTGACGGGGCATAGGTAGCGAAGATAAATTAGCGAATATCGCCGTGTCGGGTGATCGTGTCGCGGTCTTCCCGCGCAAGCTCTTTCGTCACCAGTGCGAGCCGCAGTTCTTTGCTCTGTTATGTCGTGCCCAAAGCCATAAGTCAGCACCGGCCCCGGGCTTATTTAAGAGCAGAAGCGGCAACGGCAGCCAAACTTCAACAGCTTTTGCTCACCGTAAGACTGGAGCGTTTATTTTTTTGGTTTCGTTTTGGTGTTACGTTCTTGCCGCGCGGTATCGCTGCTCGAAGGTTTCTGGCATGCTGCACGCTACATCCCCAGGCTCGGAGCTGCTGACTAGTTTTATTTATCGCGTTTGTGGGTCCATCACAGATCTCGAAATGCAAAGCAGCGAAGAACTCGTGTTCGTGGGGAAGAAACAGGTGGCAAACTGTGGAGGAAGGGCAACCGAACAACCACGACTGATAAGCAGGCATATAACAGGACGAACTAAACCGAAAAGCGTCTTTGATCTTTCCTCAGAGGATTTTGCGGCATTCGGGATAGCGGGCCGGATTCGTTGGAAGCGCGTATAAAAAGAAATCGAACGAATTCGACAAAAAGAAAACGGCGATGATGAAAAGCGGAGTAAAGAACGGCATGAATAATGTCTTCCATCATTCTAGTACCGGCGCGAGCTGTAAGCTGCAAGCACGCGGGAGAAAACTGATGAAGTACCAACAACCTTACCAAAACCGACCGACACACCCGGCCACGGATCGGTGTTCCGGGGGAATGTAGCGAGGTTGTCGATTTTCCTTGCTGGAGGAATGATGGTGGGAAACGGTGACAAAAACATCATTTGGTTTGAAACTGTATATAGTAAAGGCCCGGTTACCGCGTGGAAATAAATCTTCTCGTTTCGGTACTGGACGGATCAGAAAACAGGGAACAAGAACAGTTTGGTGATACATCAACAACTTCGTACAACAACGACAATGACAGGAGGATATTTTAGATAGTCAAAGAGTTATTGAGGAAAACAAACATTTCTAGCACTATTTTTTGTCATGAGCAAGTACGATCTGCATATTAAACATTAACACTGTACGTAACCATTTCACAGCTTCTCAATCGAACAGCGAATTTTGCTGTAGCTGTTCAAGAGCTACAATAAAATTCGCCGTAACTCCTGTTTGAATTGCAGGGTTAAGTAAAAGGTTTCCACTTTCAAACATCGGTAAACTTCCAATCTTCAATTGCTTCCAAATCGTCTGACGTAACTACAGTAGCATTTGTTTGAGTCGATCAATATTTTTTGAACGGAAGTGTGAAAGTAGAGTTTACATACGATGTCTTGTTAGCAAAGCACGTGATCATCTGTGCTTTTGGCTGGAAATTTCGAATACAGTTGAGCACAAACTGCCATCCAACACGATGTTGATATCGTTTGGTCGTAGATTACAAACGATCTTTAGCAGCAGCTTTAACAACACATACGATCGCAGAAAACCTATTCGTGTTCCGAAAGGTCGTGCATTGGACATGGAAGGTTTTGTTTCATCGTTTGCTCACTGCGCTTTATACTGCTTTCACACTTGGACATGCTAATTTATGAAAAATGTGACTCTAATAAGAAAAGCATACATAATTTGTTTATAAATCTATAAAACCGACCACACACAACGTGGCGTGGTGTGGCACTTGTTGAATTTCCTCTCGTGTCGTTTGAAGATACGAGATCTTATGGTCATCACTTTTGATGTTCGTTACCATCGTCGTCGTTGTGGTCGTCGTCATCGTCGTCGTGGTCGTCGTCAACGTCTTCTGAACCGTTCCGTTCAACGACTTCTTCATCAACACTGGGCAAACGTTGTGGACTCTGACTTGACATTCGGTAGGAAGCTGAGATCAAGGCGTCAAAAAGTCACACGCATATGCGATCGTGCGGCGATCGCATGGTATTGAAACGAAGAACCTATCTAGCAAAGATTTATTGCACTAAATTCGGAAGGTGGCATAAAAAGTTACGAATAGGTATGTTTAGGAAAGAAATAATGAGAGAGAATTTGGCGAATATTTTTCGGACAGCTTAAGGAATCAACCGGTTGGTGAATGACACGAATCGTTGCAAATAAACTTTTGGTGCAATGGTGCAAATGCAACGAAATTCTATGTATTAATCCCTGCTTGTACGGGAAGATTCTTTTGTAAGATAATTATATTTACAAAACAGTAAAACCATCTGTATATACAAATGAGTTACGAAATCTGTATCCACAGTTGTAAATGATTTATCATCCTTTTTAGACAGTTTATTAGAGGAAACTTTTGTCATCAAGGTATCATGATTTCTAAACGTTCCTATTGTAAACTATTACCTTTGTCGTTCTTACGTACGGGAGGATATGCGGTTAAAAGAATAGTGACACATTTGGACCGGAATTGTATAATATGCGAAAGTGCTCATACACTTCCAACGGTCTAAGTAGTAATGTAGTGAACAAAAAACCGCAGCTCAATAGGGACCGCCAAAACTGTGTTATCGCAAACTGCTTATCGCATTTCCGATTGACAGATTTCCGATTCCAATTCATTTGTGTGCCCTTCGAAAAAAGCCTCTCCACCGTTCGGCGGTAATATCAGACAAACGCACAGAACAAACGATTCTCCAATCGATTCTGGCATGGGGCTCTTATCTCGAAGGTAACTCGTGGAGCCCAATCCGCGTTGTTCTTTTCATCGTCAATTTTTCTTTGCTCCTGCTAAGATTTCCTGCTTTCCGTCGCCGCCGTTTGGTGGTGCTTAATTTGCATTAACATGGCGGCAATTCCTTTGCGCGGTAGGATCGCGAATGATTGTGGTTTTCGTGATGGCAAAAGTTGTCGGCAATGATCAGAAGCAAAAAACAGCGTTGCACAGGAACAGTAAAAAACAAAACACACCAGACACATATGGTGTACATTCGTTGTAGGAAGGTTACACATGAGTATAAGAAAAAAATCATATAAAACAGAGCCTTGAGGTCGGGGAATCTTGTCGTTTTGGAGCACCAATCTGTTTGGATTGTGTGACGCAGGACGGTACTTTAAGTAAAAACCATAGTTATTTCTGTCTTTTTACCAGTAATTTGGCAGCAAATACAATATGAAAAATACGGTACGTGCATTTGAAAAAAAAAACAAATATAAATAAAATGGTGTCAAAAATTCGGATCGGATGTGATGCTGCCTCACCGCGCTAAAGCATGGAACTTTTTGTTATGTTTTTTTTGCCCTTATGTACTGTAAAAGGGCCGGTAAAGAATACAAGGTATTCGCCATCGTCTGCCTGTTGATATCGTTTCGTGATGTTGTTACATTCTCTTTCTTTTGCACAGAAATACCGCCCGACAAACAATCCCGCGCAACTAAACTGGCCACACCGCATGCTGCACGGCTGTGCCAGCCCTCCAGGCGGGTTCGTTTATATTTTTTGCCTTAATAAAATAACCCAATACGCGAGGCCGAGCCAATCTTTGCCGTGACTTATAAGTGCCGAGAGACTGGCAGACCAGCGTGGTCAAGGTAGAGACCGCATAACCGAAAGAACGGAACCGAACGAAATGGTAATCAAATTTGCATAAAATCGTGGTGGTGTCGTCATGAAGCTCGGATTCTCCTCTACGCTGACCTGCTGCTGTTCCTGCGCTGGCATTTGAAAGCTGCTCGCACGCAGAGTGTATTGGTTTTTAATAAATTATTTAGCAAATTTATTTTGAAGTTAATAGAGGAATTTTGTAAATTTATTTTGTTTTATTATTCTACGGTGCAGTGAGGCGGTGTGTGGTGTTGATTTTTGCAGTGCCATAAGCTGGCAAATGGACAAAGAACTAAGCTCGCCGCCAGAGGAAAAAGTGCCGACCGGCTTCGGCTTCTCACATCTCACTTGTTAGCAAAGGTTGACCGCCGTTGATCCTACGGCGCGAAGGTGCCTTTTAGTTTGGGTGGCATTCTTTCTGAGAGAGGAAGGTTGGGAGCATTTTTTGTGTGTGTTTTATTTTGACTTTTCGATCGATCTTCCCGATCTAGCACTGGGGTAGGTTTCGGTTGTATGGTCTTCCCGACGTATACGTAGATACATATGTGTGTATGTGTGTGTATAATTATGGAAAGTGAATCGATCGAGATTAAGGCTACTGTTACACAACAACGCCAACGTGGCCACTAATATGGGCAGTCCGTCATCACGCGGGCAAATGAGATAAATCCGAAAGCTCACCCGCAAGTGCTGCCGTGTAGGCTACAGGATAGAGAACCGGATCGGAACCCAACGTCGATCGGATTCACGTCACGTCAGATTGACCAGCTGATTAATTCTTCTAAAATCGCTACTAATGCCCAATGTTTCATAGTCCGACGGTTGCGGGACAGATTTTATATGAATGTTCATTTCTTGAATCACGTGTTGCCGTGTCGACCGGCAAGCACAGCATGTTTGACGGTTAGTTGATGGGATCTGTCACTGGCGATCGAGATGTTGAGCTTGATCTCTGTTTTGCGCCGGGTCGGAGATTTGGAAAGATTCACACAACCGGTAGCAAACATTTAATGCTATCCAATTACCGAAGGTCATGTGCTGTCGGGTTCCATACCGCATCTTTCATGACGTTGGTAAACGGACGAAAAGTAGCATTTCGCGACAGTTTTATTATATTTTTTAAGGTTTTTTACAGCTTTAGTAAAATTTTTGGGGCGACTTTTACTTCCACCTTGACTACCTTGCAGCTTGCATTAAAAAGCAAATAGGAAACGGAAGCGGCTGTGGAAAGGCAATCTATAACGAATTCCCAAGCCACATGAAATCTGACAGCCTCAGGATGCAGTAGGGTAAACAACAGCCCTGAAACAAAAATGCTATTTGTTCCGGTTCTCAAGTAGCCAATGCACATTTTCCGATATGAATATCAAATTCCATTTTCGTTTTTAGTTTGATTCTCGTGTTGTAAATAAAATACCCGCTCATCCGTCCATTAGTGAATTGGTCCAATTGAATACACCTGCAGCATTTCATCATTTCGATGTCCGGCGTGTAAACTTGGGGAATTTGGCTGGAACAACTTCCTCGACCAGGAAGGAAGGAAGAACTCTCGAGACCGATGAGACTGCTGGAGGTAATCCTGAAAAATAATCGATATTCGTTGCATTCATTCGATGTTGGAAAATCGGAATGGAAAATGTAATCAATTTGATTCAGATTATTTCCAATTTTGTGCGGATGTAGTCCATCCTGATGCCATCCACTGTTTGCAGTATTGAAATGAGTTCAATTAGTAAAGGGGCAGTGGATATGTTCCCACATTCAGAAACAAACCCGCCAGCATCTCCCGCACCCAATACGGTCAATTTTGTTTGTTTACACTTCGTCGGTGGAAAACACCAAAACGGCCGTTTTGTCGATCGTGCGGGGCATCCGTCAACATGATGTTTATCATGCGAGGTCCCGCGGGACCCACCCCGAATGGGAATGCTGCGGGATCGATTCAACCATTCGACCACCGTTGGGAACTTTCTTTCCATTTCCAAACTGCTTTGGGTCAGTTTGGGACAACATCAGGCCGCAGACCGGCTTGGGTGGTTTGGCTTGGCTGTGCTTAGATGAATAATTTCTACACGAATTGTAATTGAATAAACAACCGAGCGACTTGCTTGCGATCGACTGCTAAACGCTGGTTCAAAGTGTTGCCGGCCGGTGGTGAAGATCGGAGCGGTGAAACAGATGTTGGAAATAATTGGAATATGATTGGGCTGGAACATTGTGTGGCTTGGAAGGTTTCTGTGCCAGCTGCAACACTTGTGATGCGTAATGTAACATGCAATACTGAAGCAAGTGCAAAACGAGACTAAACGAAACGGATCCGTCGCATTACTGTACGTGTGGGAACGTGGAGGAATGTTTATGGAATGTAGCAATTATAGAATTCAATTAGCCAAACTGAGAGTGTGTGAAAACGATGTGCAAGAAAACGGTTCGATTCCGAGCGGATCACGCTTCATCATTGTTCCAGTTTTAATCCATTCTTCCAATTATACAAAGTAAAGCATGGTGTCGTGGCAGCGAAATTCACATAATATCATAAAAGATTTGTCGCAAGTCTTGGTCGGTCCTGAGAGAGTCCAACCGGTAATCACATTCACCAGGGCCTGGGTGCTGATCTAGATAAAGGTAAAACAAAAGTCCAGTGAATTGAAAAATGGAAGTTTACGAAGACGATCATCATCATCTGAGCAACTGTTGCTACTGTTGGTAATGAAACACATAATGAGGATGAGTGTGAGGTGCATTTGAGTGGAAAATAGATACAGTGGATGAATGTCCAACATCCACGAAGTGGGTGCACTAAGCATAAAACCTCCATCTTCGGAGGCTCAGCAAATGGTTGTGGTGGTTCTGGAAAATGGTCTTCGTCATTTCGTTGAAAATGGATGTTTTTCCCTTCAAGCAAACTAGTCGTCAAAATCGCTTAGCTATGCAAAGGAACTATAAGCATTATTTATGATAATCCATATTCATATCGCTAGCTAATTCTACATTTTACTGTTTATTAATCATGCATATGAATAATTCGTACACGTTTTGTGCCATTGCCCATTATCCTTCGCCCTTTATGCCGTTGCCGGGGCCGGTTCATAGCAACGTTCAAGTTTCTTGACCAATATTTCGTGGTCGCAAGTAAAGAGCTAGATAGGGCACCGTTACGACAAGCAGTAGATCGTACAGAACGAACAAATTTCCAAAAGAATTCTGCGGAAATTCATCTCATTTGCGTAGGGTGTCCGTATGCGTATGGTTCACAGGAAGAAACCGTGAACATGACAGTTATATGAGGCGCAAAAGCTGCTTTTGCTACAGTTTTATTACATTCTTCAGAAACCTTTATCTGATTCCCTCAAGGCAAGACAACCTGAGGCCTGAGGTGTAGTGGGTTTAGGTTGAGCAAAATGCAAACAAAAAACCAAACTGCACATTACGTGATCTGCCATTTCGACTACAGTATTTTTACTGTAGGTGGGGCTGAGATTACTCTTGCAATGGTTCCGTTGGCGGGGCAACGAGAAGGTATCTTCTCGGTAATTAAATAATTTTCACTATCCTATCGCCACAAACAGCAAATCGTGCCTTTTAATGGCTTTACCCCGATGTGATGACGCGCAAAAAGCGTTAAAACCCAAGCGTTCAACATCGCGCACATCAGGATCAGACAACGTTTGGCAGATTCTGGCCTGGTTACACAAGGTTCAGTCGGATTTTCCTAGAGTCAGTTCCTTTTTTCTTTCTCCTGTAACGGTCATCAGAGAACCATCCCGAAACGACATCTCGCTAGAGGCTGCCATGAAAGCCAAGCAACAGATAGCACGGAACACGCGGATTGAGAAAGAGAGAGAAAGATGGTTGTGGTCCGTGGTCGATCATAAAATAGTGTGAACTTTATATTCTCCTTAAATTATCTGGTCGTTTATCGGTTTTATGGAGGTTCCTGTTTAAGGTGTCCATTTCTTCTATGACGCCACAATGCCGACAGACAAACCGTACGGCAAATACCTTTACTTTGTGGTCACCTCAGCTGTACTGTGAGGTCAGTTGTGTGTTTTTATTTTCAGTGTTTGTTTCACCGTTTGGTCAGGTGAGATTGGCCAGATTGTACTCTCCAAAACTGTTTGGGGGACCTGAGAGTAGCGTTTGGGTATGACTTTTTTTTTCACTGCGCCAGTGGGCACTCGATCATAAAGCTGTTGGACGTTGATGAACCTTCCATTTCCAATGTCTTCGTCAGTCCAATTATGATGTAACATGCTGGATGGTGGTACTAACAAAACCAAAAGGGAAGCACAGTTGTAAGCACTCATCAGAGTGAAGGCTGTAACACAAATTAATTAGAGTAAAAAATACTATAACGAGAGCTTTTATTTTTCCCCACTTGTATAGGCACGAAGTATGTTTAGTTATGTATTAACCAGCAAAATGCTCCAAACAGATGGTCCTTTTTGGAAATAATAAAAAAACAGGGCTTCACGTATTCCATTCCACGGTACGATGCCGGAAGCGCTAACCAAGATCCTCGCTCTCAAACACCGTCGGTCGAGGGAGTTTAATGCGTTATTACATCACACCACGTCCGAATGACAATGCTTTCAACTCTAAATGCATGCTTTGCCAATCGATTTTCTATGTGCACTCGGCTGTGCAACTGCCGCGATATAAAAAAAAATATACACCCGATCCGCGTGATTGACATGCACAAACAATCTAGACAGACAGATGGAGTAAATAGCCAATATTCCATTTTCAGTCAGTGCCGGCTCGCTTTACAGCAACACTACCGTAGTGGTGTATATTTATAAAGGTAAAAAGGTTCGACTCCTGCACACGCAAATACACATGTTTTACTTTTCAACTGCATCGAGTCGCAGCATTCCCTCATACCCATTTTCCGACGGCTTCACAGAATAAAGCGTGCAGCAGTACAACAACACCAACAACAACAAAAACATAATTTTCCTTCAAGAGGTTAGTTTTTGTTCCTTTTTACTTCGCTTTGAAAAATAACTGCTGGGAAAAATGATGTTTCCACCATTCGGGCGTTTTGAAAACTGAAGTGCATGCTGGTGTAGTCACCGTGCAGCGCTGCTTTGGATTGAGATCGAATCGGGCCATCCCGCCGAGTCTGCACCCAGAGCCATTAAACTGGGAAGTGAACTATTCCAAGTTGGCTCTCCCCCGTCGCCACCAAACTATTCCATTACCGCGGAAGCAGTGCCATGCCGGCTAATGGAGACGGGTGAACCCAAAATCGCTTCGATCGTCAATAAAACACTTGCTTCTTGCTCGATGATGGATGACGCGTGGAATTGTATAACAGACCTCTGGGGGAGGAGTGTGAAACCTTTGCTCTCGAGCGATGTTTTGACGAGTCGTCTACGATGAAGCAAAGATTGACACTTTTGTGCGCCTAATGCGTAATGTGTTTATTGAAGATCCACACCAGCTGTTCCGTCGACGGGGATCAGGAAGTTGGCAATGGCCGTGGTAGCGAGAGGTAAGGATGTTATCTTAAAAGCCATAGTGAAAAGCAGATGAGTGGAAATGTGATTCGGATCAGCTAAAGCTATTTAGTGACAGTTTCTCACATGCTGAAAAATAGCTCGTTGGTGGTCGACCGATAGAAACATCAAAGCATAAACATCGAAACATGGCTTTCGGCTCCTACTAATCACTCACATCAGCAGTCGGTTTGAACGATACACTAATTTTGTTCTCTGTTAGTCATCTGAAAATAATAATTCTCTATGCATAGCTGTAAGCATATTGGGCAAATTTACATCTGCAACGAAAACGATGATTGCAATGCTAAACAAGTAACCGGTTTGAAGCAGTTTTGGTATTGTTAAAAGCAGGCATGAAAATTATGTAGAAAGTGTGGGAATTCCGTGCTACCGGTTAAGGAACAACTGGTTATGAAAACTGTAAACCGGCATGTGTTGGATTTTCCCACTTTAAGGTGTCATTGTAGGGAAATATTTTACAAGCCATTTGCATGCGTAATGTTACAACAAAAACATATGTAAACAATGGGACACTGGATGATGTACCAACCAGACTTATTCGAAATCTGGTTTTAATTTCTTATTTGAGTTTAGCGTTAAAACAGTTCAAGCAAGTCTAAAAATTGATCAAATTACAGAGTTAATTTACTTTTGTTACTTGTTTAGTCCATTATTTATGCTTTATAATGCCTAAAACGCTTCTGCCAGCCTCTGTGCACGTTTTTTATTTATAACAAAGGTATCGTTATCAACTAGAAATATACAACACTAGTCCCACTACAGTATTGCAAACGTATTAGACGTTAGATTGCCCAATCTAGAACTGTCACTTACTTGGATGAATGTTTGGTCCATGGCAACTGCTGTCCAAAGAATCCAGGTGATGGTTCATTACCAGCGACGGTTGCACCAGTCCACCTCTATGATTGTGTAAGGGTAGTTGGTGTGCCAATGGGCCACCGATCTCTGCCATTACCATATAGGATGATTTTGGTGGGAAAGATGTTGATCAGGACTTGTGGTACTGCGATGCCTATAAAGGAACCGCTGGATTCTGCTCCGATCGCTGGATATCAACACACTATTTTTCTCTAAGGCACACACTGAATGCTTTTTTGAGGAGGTTTTTCCGATGCTTGGAAATGTGCGATGGTTTCTATTGGACGCCTGCTTGATGCTTTTGTGGCTGTTGCATTTTCTACGAATTGCAGCACTACTATCGCATACACTGTTTACTATTCGCCAACTGCTTACAACACTTCATTCCAGAGCACTAGCACAGAAAACTACACAATCCAGCATAATTGCCCGTTAGTCGCACAGCATTTCAGTATGAGGATGAGGAATGCGAAGATTTGCTCCCGTATTACTTAAAACATAATTTCGGATTGCTTTTGATAACACTTCCACGGTGGAACACGCGCGACATGCAAAACAAATACAAAACAAAGAAGCTCAAATAAATTAACTTATTATAATTAATTGTCACTAAGGTCACAGCACTGGTTTCGGATTGAGAGAAGCTTAATGCTTAACGACGATTTTGTATGACGTGTTAGTTTTCCGACAAGGCTTAACGCACATAAATCCTGGGAGGTCGAAAATTCGGAAAAACTACGATGCGGAAAAAACTGCGGTACGTACGCGGAGAACACGCACGCACGAGAGCTGAACTAGAACTGAAACGATATTTACAAGGCATGTATCTACGCACCTATATGTACGCAGCTTATGTACGCACACTAGGCGAAAAAGGACACAAATCCGAAATTGAGATCTTATTCGAGTATTAATAGTTTCAATCATTACGGCTGATTAGATTTTTTAGTGGATCGTATGATAAATGATTTAAAAAATAACTCTGCGGATATTATTACAAATTGAATTTGTAACAAACATTTCCATATTACAAAACGGAAAAAAAAATATGAGCGCAATTATGCGTATATTCTTTGTTTGACCGAATCTGTTGATTAATAAAAATATATATTTTTTAGAATTATAAAACTTAAGGTTTATAAATCTAAACAATACTCACTTTTATCCCATTGTTCAAACTCTCGATTTTCTGTTCCATTTTAACGTGTCATTCGTCTTTGAAAACATTGACTCCGCCTATTTCTTGCCGTGAACACAAATTCCACTATGAGGCAAAATGGACAAATATTTCAGTATCAAGTACCCTTGTTCGTTTGAAATTATAAACGCGTGCGCAAATTCATGCGCATTTGCTATCTTATATGTAAACAGTATTCAATGTTGCAAATGTCGCCGTTTGGAACGGATTTTTTTGGGACTAATCATAAAATCTGAACTTCTTTTAGAATATTTCAAATGTTATAAAAACATCAAAAACGTAATATTTAAAATTTGTCACCTATTCTAAAGCGCATTAGGCTAGCTGACATGTTTGCAATCGTTTATGATTCCAAAAGACAAATTGTTATATAGACAAATTGATCCTTAAGCCACACTGAACGTATACATACTTTTAAAGGATGTTTAGGTCTGAACTGCGTCTAGTATTGTTACGTGTGTAATTGTCATTGTTTGAAACGCGTCATCTAGACTCTATTTTCTATCCGGGAAAAACTTAGACAAACCTCATCTACACTTGTAGGACTCTCCATTCTCTGGGGAGGTCATTGTACGTGATTTCACGTGTCCACACTGCGAAGCATTTGTTGAAAACGGTATTTTGTCGCTTGGTTTCGTTTGCGCAAGACTGCGTTCTTCGTAGAGTTTCAACCACCCCCTGCAACCTTATGCCGCAGCACGGTAGCGAGTTCTTAAAGGATCACCTCCACCGTGCTTATACGGCGGAGTGTTTTTTTTTTAATTTTCCTAATGGATATCGATTAGAGAAAACTCAACCGGCCCGGTCGGTCATGGACGATGAAATACGGAGGTTGCGTATTTCTACTGTCTGTCGTTTCGGGGCGCTTTAACCCCTTCTGCGGCACAATTGCCTTTGCCTAGCCGCATTTCGATTTTTATCCTCGGGCACCGAGTTTTTGCCTTCGGTTTTCTCGTCTATTTGATTGCCGCTTTCAGAATGAGCCGATATTTTTCCTTGCTGCAACAGCGCATAGCACATTTCAACAAAAATGGCGTACTCCAGCGAATTAGAGCGATGGTTTCTTTTTCAACCGCGCATCCACCACAGTATACCAAAACAGGGTGGGTTGTGACGTGATGTAAACGCATGTACTACTACTATTACTACTACTACTGTCGTAGCTGCCTAGCTTAAAGCTGAATGTTTGTTAGGTAAAATCGTAACATCTTAAAGCGTGTTTTTTTACCTTTGGATTTCTTGATTATTTTTGCATTAATTTTTAATATTGTCCAAATGAAGTAATTTTTAATTTAAAAGAGAGAATTTGTTCTTACAGCTGCATTCGTATAAAAAAATTACTTAATAAAGTTTAATTTGTTATTGGCTGCTTTTTAAGTATTATCGTTGTTACTTACGGTCATGGTAACCTATTTGGAACCCAACGTTTGGAAGTAAACGCTTATAAAAGGGTGTTACAGATACAACGTTTATCAAACAATTTTTCAATCACAAAAATCAAAGCAAAGAAACGTAAATATAAATTTATAACACAAGCATAACCTATCATCTCCTAATTTTATGATATTCAAAATCAAGAACTCAATAAAACACGAAAAAGAACGATTATTTATGAAATTTCAAGGATATTTTTGGTCTGTCAAATTTAATATTACCTAATTTTGTGTTTCAAAATTGTTTTAAAACATAAAACTAAATCATTAGCTAAAAAATCAATTGTTGAAGTGTTTGAAAAATTGTGAGGCATCCTAAGAAATACTTCACCGTTATTTTGCTGCCAGAAATTATGTTTTGAAGTTGCTATACTCGCAATAAAAAAGAAACGGACTCAACTAAGGAAGTTACAAAAGTGACTTTGAATTGGTTGTTTCCTTCCGCTACGAAGTTTCCATTCAACAAATAATAATAGAAAAACGCGCCATGCGCCATGGAATGGAAATAATACGCCAAAAGTGGCACATCGAAGAAAAGCCAGAACAGCCTCGGCACGGTAATCGTATTTTGGTGACAGAAAGCAGATTCAACGCAGAATACAGAAGAAAAAAAGTTCGTGTACAGGCGCATCATCTTTCTCAGGCGTGGACTTTGGCGGTGGGCAAAGCAAGGAAAACTGTTTTACCAGCGTCCTGTGAACGGCTGGGGAAATACTGTTCCCAGGACCACACACAAACACATAATAGGGCTTTTCGCTCTTCAAATCGTAAGAGCATGCCGCTGTTGTAAGTACTTGAAAAAAAGGAAAGTAGTTTGAAATTTGATTTATTTGACCACTGATTGTGGGTTTGATCTGGGAGGAAAGAAAGCGATGGAATAAAAACAATGGTTTAGATATTACAGAAATGTGTAAAGCTAAGCCCGACCGCCACCTTATTTTCCAAACTATCAAATTCAATGTGTAGAGGAAAAAAACACTACCAGCGCATTTTTGTTCTCAGTGAAGCAGTAGTCAACACACAGAAAGCTTATAAATAAACATACTATTCTTCACCTTCGCCAGACGCTTCAAGTTATGGACTGGTAATGCAATTATGAAATTATAAACACTAAACAGATCACGTACCACCAACGTCGTGTGTGGCACGACGAACTGCTCAACCCAGATCATGTAAGGGTGGAGATGTGGTTTAAAGTGCTTTGAGGCTTGATTGTTTATCGGAGATAAATGGGTAATAAGGTAGGCCGTCATAGGGTGGAAGCTTAAGTAGGTTTGAAATCAAAGGCACATGCAAGCAGGTTGTCGCTTTGCTTGAAGCTAGGCTCTCGAAGGCATTTCGTTCGATTTACGTACTATTCAGCAATGTTAACTAGATCATTTTCAACCGGGTTTTACAAAATTGAGAACAATCCAGCCTCACATTGTGCTGCAACACTTCCCCTTTCAAGTTTTCTCCACAATCTGTGGCAACAATGGTGTTTGTATTGATTTGTTGTACAGACAGCTGCAATCGAGTTATTAAGAACAATAAAGCCTCGCGATAACTAATGTACAAAAGGAAAAAAAAACCTTACGGAGGGAGGAAAAATGACACAATCGTCAATCGCTTCTGTATGAATTGATCAGACGCTTATGAAGGTGTCGAGTTGGTCGAGCCGATTTCATGACCCCAATACGCTAGAAAACACTCCACCCAAGTCCTGCACCGTTATGTTGCTTCATGTACTATTTCGTTCAACGCCACTTTCCTGTTGCGTACGCACCAACTGCTGGAAACTTAAGCATTGCCTTACTCGCACCGAAATAGGGGTGGCCTTAACATCACAACCTGAACCGGAACTGCAATGCCGCGATGGTGCACCTTTAATGTGACGCCTTTAAAAAAGCATTAATGATTTGATTTATTGTTATGACCGTTCCATTTCGGTATGTTTTATACGGTTTTCCTCGATGAGTTTTCCGGCATCGATCATCAATAGCCGTTGTTTCTTTTTTTTGTCGTTGGAGTTTCCACTTTTGTTTTGCCCCTTGATTTAACAGGCCCTGTGCAGCGCCGAAAGCACAATAAAAACAGTACCGGCGTGTGTCGTCCAGAGGTCGAATTAGGGGTTGACGGGGGTTGATTGTATGGCCTGCGTACATGTATGAGTATGTGTGTGTGTGTGTGTGTGTGTGTGTATTTGTGTCGCCTGGAAGGGAATATGATTATTGAGGTCCTTCAGTAATCGCACTCAGTGTTTCGTTACGGTTGAGCGTTAACAATGGGCAATGTTTGTTGTCGCTACATATGTCCAGATTTGTGGAACAAAAAGATCTCTACGATTGAAGGAAAAAAAACCAACGTAGAAATGTGCCATTGTCATTTCCGACTTTTAGTCGGAAACCGATCGAGCGAGGTGCAATGTGCACCTTTATTGTCGACCATAATTAATCAATGTGTAACGTACAGCAGCATCTGTGAACGCCTGTGTGTGAAGAGTGTTGCTTTCTCCCCAAGTAATATACTTGTTCTTAATGACACTAGGTGTGTCAAGGGGGTATCGTTGTTTTTTTAACAGTAGCAAACCGTTGCATAGACCCTAGAATGTGTAAAGTAGAAAGTATTAAGTAAAATTTATATGAGATATATTCCAAAAAAAGTGTATTGAAATGAAAACAGTAAAATGCAGAACACAGGATACGTTCGCATACTTCCTAATTGTAAGGATACCATGTTTACCCTGTCGATCGAGAAATATCCACCGACCCGTTTCATGTTCTACCTGTGTACCGCCTCTTGCGGCGGGAAGTAGTATGTTTACGTTAAAAGTAAATATTATCATCGCATTAGTTGACGCTGCCCAGACGATGACCCTGAGCTGGCGGCGACGTTGGTCATGTTCGGCGCAATTTGACTATCCAGCCATTCATACCGTACCAAAACGTCCGGATAACCGACAACCGGTGCTGATCGTAGCCATTTCCTAAGGAACAGGGCGCCGCCGGGCGCCAGTGGCCGACCGGCACGGGACAGGATATCACATGCTGAGACCAATCGCCGTAAGTCGTAAAGGTAAAAGCCAACGAAAATGCATGCCAAAACATATTATTGCTGGTATTGTTGGTACTGCCCGGGCTTCGGCGGTACAGCTAAGCCGTCTTTATGACATCCTTCGACCCCGAGGCTTATCCTTCGCTACTCTTTGCAGGAGTTTGTTTGCTTGTTCGGGCTCAATTTTAGCCGGGATTTGACGATTACTTGTCCTAGCGTTCGAGCTGCTCCTCGCCAGCCCTATTGGAAGAGCAATAGTTCCGCTGATAAACTTGTCCTATGTCCGTGGCGACTATCCCGGTTACTTCCTTTTTCTTTCCAGCTGAGGCCGGAAAGTAGCCTATCTGCCGGTCGGAATTGAAGTGTATAAAGTTGAAGAGGCCTTTATGACTTAATTTTTGAGAGCTTATTTCCTGCTCTGTTCACAACTCTGTGTGTGTGTGTTTTAAGAAAAGTTGCAGTTGTTGGTGGCGGTGGACTATGGAGTTAGTTGGTACATATTTTTTATTACACACGTTATCAACACGCACTCCCCGATACGCTGAGAGCACAGAAGCTTTTAACAGTTTTCTAGCAAGAATGTGCCAGATGTAAAAGGTAAAAGAGCAACGAAACTAGCAGGCAACCGTATGTACATCACCGAGCGCAGGATGTTATGACCTTTTTTGTGTGTCTCGCTTCGAGTGGCTTACTTGTCAAATGTTTAGTGTGACAATTTTAGGGTGCATTCCCGTTCGCATCTCAGAAACATATATAGTCGGCTTTGATGCACATTGCAACCCGTATTGTCTCGTACATGGTGGGCAACTGTCTGTCGGTTTAACATGACAACGTTTGACACCGACTTTGGTTTACGCTTGAAGTGTGTTTCTGATGTATTCCTAAGGGAGCCAATATGGCGCGATACGTTAGATTTTGATGCACGTCTCCTTCTGGCCAATGTTATTCCGGCTTGAATAGTTTTTTTTTCTTTCTGGTTTCGATTACGCCGTATTTCAATTCATCTTGCTGGATTGTATGAAAAGTTCATTAATATTTCAATTTGCTCTAAAGCTGTGAAATAAATAGGAAAAAGTTGCTGTTTAGCCAAACGTTTTTCAACACAAAAAATACAGGCAACAAAAAAAAAACACTTTACTGTTATCATATTACGGGTTTCTGTTAAATTTTCGAATTTGTGTTTGTATTTATGAAAGTTTCTCAGCTTCACAATCTCTAAACATTGAACAATTTTATGAAATAGAGTTCTAATAGTACACAGAGATAAAATATTAATGATTCGTTTTGTTGTTTGCGTGACTCATGACTCAAGAATGCTTCTGCTTATCTCCTTCAGACTGAAACAATCCGTCTGCGCGTTGGCGACAATTTAGATTTTTCGGAAATAAAAAGGAGAATTTGACGCGAGTCAAGGGTTTTTTTTGTTTTTGTTTTCGAAACGTTGGATTTTTGGGAACCATCCATGCATTTGGTCATTTGAAGGAGATATCAAAAGCCGCTCGTAAAACTTTCGCTTTTGATGGTCCCTTTGAGTCCATTTGCTGTGGCCACGGCCTGGTCGGTGCACCCTTTTTAATCCACTGTACCAAGCAGCCAGCCGAAAGAAAAAAAAAACAAACCGAAAACGACCACCGACCGCCGAAATTCTTGTCCAGTGACCGTATAACCTGTAGGATGTGGGATCTTCTTGGGCTGGTAAGGTCGGTAAGCTTTCGGCTTTTTGCCGCGTGTCGTGTTTGATAAGCTGACGACGTTTGTATGGTCCTGCGGGCGCCACGGACGGTCTCTGATGTGTATGCGGACGGACGGTCACACTGCAGTAAAAGCGTGGTCGTAGCTGATGCAGGGAATGGATGAAAAAATAATAAAACAATATGTCCGATAGATACGCGTAGAGCCGTACAGTGTGCGGCAAGTGTAGAAAGCGAATGGGTTGAGTTGATACTACTGTGATTACGATTATTTTGGGCGCCACTCGTTATCGAAGCTCGCAGGCGCCGAACGGATGAAACATATGCTGCCCACCTTAAGCAGCTGGCAGTATGTGAAGAATGTGGCCCGATCGTTCTCGGCCGATGGTGATGATGTTGCGGCTAAGGAATGTCTGACTTGGCTCGGTTTGCCTTGGAGATTGCGCGAAGCATTGCGGGACGTTAAGTCCGATTTATTGCCTCTACACAAGTAAGTTACTTAAACTGTCATCCACAGAGCGTACAAATTGTAGGCGATAGTTTTGACATGACCATCAATGACATCGAGGTTACGTTTAGGACGGTGACTTTTTTATTTGCAATTTTGTCTGCATAGCTAATCGTGGTCTTACGTCAATACGTTGGTATATTTGTTTAAACGTGCAATACAGGAGGCGATACATTTTTTTCTATGTGCACTCTGTAAGGGCCATCGGGGACGGCTTCAAGGATGCACACGCTCTTTTATCGGGGATGGCAAATGCGCGACAATGGTGGCGCCGGCAAACGTGAAAACAACTCCACTTCAAAGCGAAGGCAACACACTTGAAAGTATCGTCGAGATGCAGGGCACACAGCGCCTGCTTTGACAGTGGCAATTGGTTTGTTGGATAGCGTGTACAAGAGTAGCAGCGCCGCTACATCCACCAAACCGTAACATCGATCTAGGCCCCGAAAAGGACATGCTTTTTTGGACGTACCAGACAAATTCGATTGCCGGGACATGGTTGAGCAGCAACCGGCAGCCGGCTTCCTAGTGCAGCTGTACGAACACCGATGCCCGGTGGGTTGACCGGGACCGCGCAGGGTGTAATTCGTGTTGATATCTTTCCCTGCGTCGCGTTTCTACTGCCATTTGTTATGCACTTCTTAAGTCGAAGCCGCATGAGCTGCTTGAATATGTTAAGTGGCTTAACTTACTCACGGTACTTTGTTTGATCCTTTTTATACGCTGACGGCACCGTCCGGTGACGAACGAACACTTCAAGGCTACATGTGGTTTGCGGAAGCTTGATGGAAGTGCGTAACAATGTTCTCAAATATGAGAGTGTATGCTACGCTATGAGATAAAATTGTAATGTATGCATAGTAATGTACAAGCTATCAGAAAATAAAACAAGTATATAAATTAAGAAGGCTTCAAGTTTTTCATTCATTGACAATTGCTATGAACGTCCATTTACATGAATAATAACAATAATACAAGTGATCCCCGAGATACACGATTAATGGGGACCGAAAACGGCCGCAAAATACCGCGTATTTCGAATTTCCGTGTAAGTTGAATCTCTTATTTTACAGCCAAAATATAACTAATTTTCGTGTAAATTTGCTAGAAGGGGTTAGTCACTTCATTGATTATTTGCTATGATTCTGACTGAATTTTCAAATAGTTTGTAACATTCGATCAATAGGGAAATTATTTGGCATATGACAATTGATGTGTCAAATCAGTTCAATTTGCTCAAATAACAGTTGAATTTAGAAAATCGCATATCTCCGAATCCGCGTATATGAGTTACTGTGTATCTCGAGAACTACCTGTAATAACATATTTTGCCACTGCCAAAAGCGTTCATTTGTTCCCGATGACTGTATACAAACGCTATCGAATTTCAATTGGCTTTGGATCATGTTACCCTTTTGTGTACCTTTTTTCTAGGGAAAACATTCTATTATCCACCAGTTTCCCTGGGACGCATTATCAGTTTATCAAAACCATCTACAAACCTCCCGGGCAATCTGGTGTACGGATATCATCAATATCCAACACTTCCAACTCGCCCCTTCACTGTTAAAACTCGTCTTTATACCCAAAAATGATGCGTTGTAGGTCTCTATTTACTGCGAGTTCATTAAACGCTCATCTGCTACGGTTCGACAACAACCAACAAAAAAACCCTCCACCCTGGACAGTAGCATTTCACGCGTTATCCTGGTGAACTACAAGCATCGAACATCTGAAGGGCCCTTCGACTGACCCCTTTGGTAGTACGGTTAGCAGCTTGACCAGCCATCCTAGGCACCAACTGCACCTTTTCCTCGTTGATCGACCGAACACAAACCGTTCCTGATGGACGTTCGTACACAGGACCCGGGTGCATCTTCGACAGTGCCCTGAAAAGCTGATTTATTTTACGACTATGACCGCCGAGGGAATACGCCGTGAAGGCAATGTATTAGTGCGTGCGCATGCGAACGGAAACAGACAAGCATGTAGCCATTTGCGCGACTCGACTTTAAAGCGTCTATCGTTCAGCTGGACATTAGAGGGCTCGTGCCGTCTGATGTAGAGTGCACTTCGTTGAAGGAAAGGTGACCTCATGTCATTATCAGCAACATGAAATGCAACGTTCCAGTTTTCGTTTCGGCTGTAGAGTTTATGTTGATTATGTTTAGGCTTTACGTGTTTATCTGCTTCTCGCTTGACCATTTATCCGGAGATTATTATGACCCAAGTCTACCGTCCTGTTTGTGTCTTTTTGATCCTGGCCCAATATTAGAGTCCATTTGATTTCCAATTTTTAAAGGAATGAACTATTTTATGTATATGTCTATAAAAAAACACGATGAAATGATATTCAAAAGCAATACTTCAATAAAAATTAGAAATTTTGTTTAATCAGCCAACAAATGAAACATTATTTGGCACGACTTTTTCGTCCCTCAAATAACAAAACAAGGATGCGTTTTACCTTCATGCCCGGTCGAGTAAATGGACGGTAATTATCAAAAGTCATGATCAAGCGTTACGTTTATTACTGACCAAGCAAGGGATTGTCTTAGTACAAACTCCCCCAAATTGTGCAAGCCACGGCAATGAAGCGACCGATTGACTCGGTCCCGACCGATGTGTCGTATTGAAATGATGACTAAAAGCGTAGGGTGTGTTGCTGTCGCGAACCCCCTAAGAAGACTCCCACCCACCGATCGACTGGGTAGATAGATGACTTTCAACTCGTGCTAACTAACGCCACCCTCTACAATATGGATTCTAATCGCAGGTTTTTTGTTGCGTGCCTTGTTTCCGGAACCTTTGTGCGGCGACCTCACCTTCGCGCTGCTGCCTTTACGCGACAGACACCGCACCGCACATATGCCAAGCCCAGTGGCCGGGACATCACGTCATCATCAGGACAATCTAACAGTCCCCCAGTGCTATTCCTTCACGTAACGATCCACACGGGTAGGAATTCAACTCGGTCTCGGATCAGCCACGATGACCAACGACGACGTGGAGCGTTCACGATTGTCCGTGTTGGTGATGATGATGATGATGATGATTCATGCTTACGATGTATTGATTTCAGACACGCGAATCGGCACTCTGCCAGCTGACCACATAATTTATGATAATCAGACAACACTGGTACCAACCGGAAATGGATAGAAAATACGCTGCTTTTGTCCGTACAATGGATTCGGATGTGAAAAATGGAAGGATCACCACCACCATCGATGAGATTTCAATGAGCGTTTCCGTTACCATTTAATCTAAGGATTTGGCTTCGCTTTCAGTGAACCGACCCGAGTGCCGTCAAACGGATGAAAGACTTTGAAGCAAACAGAAGAGATTGACGTTTTGGTCAACGGAAATTTCTATCATTAGTCAATCAATTAAGAAAATGTGTTGCTCGAAAGGCGAAACGTTGCGGAGAGGAAGATTGTGAATCCGTTTAATGATATTTGCTCGGTATTGACATTTCAATGATATGGAGCCGAATGCGCATTGATTATATGAGATTTTCAGAACGGTAAAATTTAATCAAAACTCATCAAGCGCTGATTGGGTACTAAGCGTCAATGAGCGTCGGAAAATGTTGTGCCGTTTAGTAATTTCATTAAACATTTAAAACAAAAAACAATCCGTGCCAATAGTCATAATTTTGTAAATCTTTCATTCTTTGCATCCTTTTATTGACTTTATCAAGCCGTAACTGGTAAAAAAATCTAAAAATTCAAAGTCTTCATTAACAGTGCATGAGCAGCCGTCGTGGGTCGTATGCATTTACGCCAAACGTATACCGTAACGAAGCGCATGTTCGCAACATATGTCCTAATATTTCAATTTTCATCATCAAGTTTCCACCGTCAATCCGTATGTGCCCCTCTGCGGGCCTGTCAAATGCGCAATCCTTGTTTACAGCCCTAGAGGCGCATACACTCCTGGCCCGCCACTATAGGATGCTAAACAACCTATCGTAAAAACACCCGTCCGGAAAAACGCAAAGAGCAAACGCAAAAAAAAAACACGAGGGAGCGTGGAGAAATGTAAATATTATGCGACCGCATCATTGGTTGCAATAGCTTATGAATAAATTTCCCCCTTAATAACTGCTATCATGCGGAAATACGGTGTAGGAACAGGACTGGAAAAGGGAAAAAAACGAGGCGACAGGCGAAAGACTTACCAAACGGGAATATTAGAGGGTGCGGCAATAGTCCAGCGATGACGTTGAAGCGTCGCCGCCACTGATCTTATGTTGGGTAGTGTATCCGAACAGGATTCTCCATCTAAAGTAGCCAGCAATGGTGCGATCCACTCTACCACCCCTGGTTTCGTTGTGTGTTTAGACTGGCGGTGGTACATGAGACGGTTGTAGACAAATGTACGGAAAAATGCTGGAAAAAGAACAAATAAATAGAATTTGGGCGCACAACTCACGGGAGGGTGGTTGTATAAGAAATTCGCCTCATCTTTCCTTGTTGGCCGGTTGGCCGCATGCCCCGACCAGCATATTACATATCGGATGGTAGTTTTTCGCCTAGTCACCATAATCTGCTTAAGTGAAAATCCTAATGTGCATTACCCACTAACGGGCTAATCGATCGAATCCGATCGGTGGCGATGTCCGTAGCATATGGATGATTATTAATCATAATTATTTACAGCATGATCCTTTCCGTAATCGTTGGTTAGTCAAGCATACATGATGATGTTTATTTAGCACCACGCATTGAAATTTCAATGCAATCCTCCGGAATCTTATTCCAAAATGTTTTAAATACTTTAACAAAGAGCCACTCTTATTGCATAGAAATTGCACTTACCAACAAGCTTTGCCTTGTTATCTATACGCGTCAGCTGTGATCCATCCTTAGGACCACTCATCACCCGCCTAACTACTTCAGTGTCACCGCATTTCGCTTGCGACCATATGGCCTACTCTGACGGTGATACTTGTTTCTGGTCGAGGGATATCATCAATTGATTTGATATACATTTCCTTTAGAACTAACCTTCCTTTCGCAGAAAGGAAATCAAGGGTCAAAATCCTTGTGCAGCAATCGATCCGTGAGGTCCCGAGAAGTTGTTTGTCTGTAATGTTCTTTGGCTGTAGCGTGTGTGTGTGTTTTTTTCTGTTCGTCCACTGTTCATTTCCCCTCACTGGAACTAAACGCAAGGAAGATTAAAATCGCACCCGAATGATGATTGTTTATTGTTCGTCTGGCGCGCACGGCTCTCATGTTTGTACCACATTTTTGGAGTGTGACACTGGTCGAAAGGGGACGGCGTGTTGGGGTGTTTTTAATCAGGATTGATTGATTTTTATATCCAGCGGCTCCCTGTTTCTGCAGCTCTAAAACCATCCTGCCAACAACAACCGAGCCAAAACTGTGACGCACAAGGGTGTATGCGCTCTCCCGAGGGAGAAATACGGGATGACATTGAATGGTTGGCCGTTCGAGGGGTTTTTGCGGGATTCCGTTTCGGTAGCATCACGGTACCCCTTTTTCCCCTTAGGAACAAGATGCGAGCTCCGATTACTGCACTGTTGTCTGTGTGCCGTTTAGGGGCTGATTTACACCACCGAATAATCATTTACGGGCACAGCTCGGGGTAATCGGAGCTTCGCTGCATGGTGCGAATGGAGTTCATCGTAACGTTATTAGTTGATTACATTACCTATTATCGGAATTATCGTCCCGGGAGTTCAGACAAAATCATCTTCAAACGAGGCCAATTCATATGAAAGGCTTTGTTACAATAAAACAAAAATCTTGAATTGCATCGCACCTGTTAAATGCAAACGCCGCCATAAATATCCATTAAACCGCAATACTTCAATATATAAGTTTTAAAAAATCATATTCTTCAGCTATGTATTAATGATAAACTGAAACAATATTATATTTTTTAAATAACTTACTAATCCAAATTAAGATATATCCCTATCCATCGTACAAACCGAATATACGGATTGTGTTTGCATAATACATTTTAAATTTCCCTACGACATGGCAAAAGGTACACATCAAATTTCTCCAATATGTGGTTCGAATAAAGTTGGCCATCTACCCAATACCCATAACTCAGCGAGTTGGAATGAGTGAGTTATTTTCGAATAAACCTTTGAGCCACAGAACGATGCAGAACTGAACGATGCGCTGGTAATCCATCCAGCAGCCAAGCCCTGCGGCACAGATTAAGAAAGCGCTCGATGTTGAAAATTCGCTTTCATTTTCATCGCCCTAAAAGCATGGAATGATTTACAAGACCCCTAGTTTGTCGCTTGGTTTTTCAGCTAATTAAAACACACAAAAGGTTTCTAAAGGTTACACGCGACGTCATGAATATTCACTTCGGAGATCGCTGCCGCCTCGGTCCCTGTTTTTTGACTACGTCCCAGCAATCAAACCACCGTCCGTGGGTCTGTGAGTGGATGCAGAAGATGTTTTAAAACACTTCGGAGAGGACCGCACGGTGTGTATAAATAAAGTCGTAGCAACGAAGGGCTCTGGGGATTATTCTGCAAACTGCCTCTTCCGTGACCAGGTGAATGCAGGAACTTTACACAGCACCCGCTTTTAGTTAATCACAGCAATGTTTTTGGAGTAAGTGAGTAAAATTGTTACACGCTCTCTAGTGTTTTTGTGTGTACATTTGTGTAGGGACATATCATCAATTGAGTGCTTTGTTGTTTCGTTTAGAACGTGCTGAAAATATTTAATAATTCTAAACTTGTGTGTAGCAAACTAGTGTTATTTTATTTCTGCTACTATCTGACGTACATTTCATACATACTTATAGAATTATCATACTTCTTCTACTCTCGCTGCGTTTCTCGAAGCCGCTTCTTGTGCTGGAAAGTGCCAAAGCTTATGAAGAAAAGCTGCCTCCCGTGCAGGAAATTGTTTCCTTCGCTCGCGTTACTTTGAACCTGGATTTAACGAAATTGCAACAGGAATACTGGCTGCTCGCAAATGGCACGAAAACATTGCGCGAAATGTGTGTGAAACTCATGAATGCCGAAATGTACGATCCTTGTGTAAAAATGTTGTCCAACGATTTGCTTGACTACACCATGCTAATTAATGAAAATAGTCTAATTAACGAGATGACAAACAATGTTGGTGCACGAATGTATGACAAGTCCAAACAATTCAGTGATCAATTGAAACACAGCCCATTCAACACCACAATTCAGCTGGAAGATCGTAATATGCAACAATTGAGTGAATTTCAGGGTCCGTTAGCGAAGCTTATTCGTGAAGCTAGCACACAAAACGAACTCTCAGCAATGCTTATAAATTTGGCTCTTCTAAATCGTTCGATCAATTGTATAGCACAAAGTGTTGCACGAAAACAAACAGCGATTAGGTTGCTTGCTACACCTTTATCGAATGTGTCTTCTCTCTTTGATCCTTTGGAACATCTCATGACAGTACAGGAAAAACATCAATTACTTGCCATAGTTACAAATCACTTCGATAAGCTGAATATTCCAAACGAGCTACGAGGGACCTCTTTGTCAAACATCTTTCAAATCGTTGATTATAAATATTTTGTTTCACCTGATCGTATAGTAGTGAAATTAAGAATTCCGCTATTAACAAAAGCAATTTATAGAGCTGTGAGGGTAACTATTCTGCCAGCAATAATTGAAGATGTTTTAGAATTCCCACAAATATATAACAACGTAATGTTGATCGATGAAGAGAAAAATCTGACATCCACTATCAGTTACAACCATTACAGAAGCTTTTGCAAATTGTTGCCGAATAAAACTCTGTGCGAGTTTCAACAAAACAACGATCGTACAGCTATATTAGCGCGTACTTGTACGCATTCGATATTGTTTGCGCAATCCTTATCAATGTGCGAAATGTTTGTTATGCGCTGCAAGTTCAATGTTTGGCTAGCTACAGGTAATCTAAATATTTGGTTATATGTGTTTCCACAGGCAGAGATTGTTATGGTGACTGTAAATGGGAAGCAAACTAGCAAACCTCTTTTCGGCAGTGGGATACTTATACTTGCACCAAATATGACCGTTCACTCAGTTGATTATATTTTACAGCATCAACATGGGTGTGTGGCAGAAAAAGGACAACTTAGAACATTAAACTTTCAGATGAACCACCACACCAGAAGTGCAATTTTAAAGCTCCAAATTCCCGAAGTACAAACGAGAGGTAAAAAAATATTGAGAGATAAAGAAATACATTCCTTTTTTGCTTCCGGAGTAGCAGCAAAGGTACTGATGCTAACACCAGGAGAGGAACACGATCCTATCATTGAAGACTTTAACATAATGCTTTACAGTTTAGTTATAATATTTACGCTTCTGATTTTGTTTTTACATCTTTTGATGATTTCGATAAGTCAAACAAAACGCAAGGCTCCCTGCAATATTCAAAACGTAGTTTTTGATGAGATAGTTAAGAATAATGAAAAGAAATGAAGCGAAGTGCTGAAATAATGGCGATAAAGTTAATCAATATAGGTTGATATTAACTTAAAACCCGAGTGTAAATTAAAGAGAAAAATAAAACATATTTATTTATTTATTTTATTTATTTATTTCATATATAAACCGACGGACCATCGTGTCTAATCGGCAACCTTATAATTAAATTAAGGAGCATATAAATAAACATCTAGTTATAAGCAAACATTACATGTGACGTAGACGCAATTTCTCCTTGAACGTGGAAGTAGACATACTAAAATCGAACAAATCTAACACTTCATTGAACTCGAGGGACATACGTATAATAGGGTGTCCCTGGCTATGGTTGTTGCGGGTACGCGGTACACGGAGATGGAAATTGGATCTAAGAATCCGACAGGGAGCGAACAAATTGATGCTGGCTAGTAATGCCGGGGAATCGATCTCTCCGTTAAGGAGCCGAAATATGAAAAGGCATTGGGCGTTTTTACGTCGAGAGCAGAGTGGTTCAAGTCCGAGAAGCAGACACCGCTGATGGTAGGTGGGCCGAGCGTGGTGGGATTGCCATGGAAGGAGTCGAACCGCGTACCTGGTGAGTCTCCGTTGAATGGCTTCGAGGCGATTGATGTCACCAACGCCAAGCGGGCACCAGATCGGACAGCAGTACTCCAGGCACGACCTTACGATGGCACAGAAGATCGACTTGACGCACATGGGATCGGTAAACTCGCTACAGGTCCGCGTAATTAAACCAAGTAGCTGATTTCCCTTCGCAACAACGCTATCAATGTGAGGGCGAAATGACATCTTCTGATCGAGTAGCACCCCCAGATCACGGATACATGTCGTGCGAGCCAAAGCCGTGTTGAGCATAGTGTATGTAAACGTGATGGGGTGACGGGCTCTGCTAAATGATATACACTGGCATTTATCAGCACACACTTGGAGAGCGTTTCTGCTGCACCAGCTATCCAGATTCTCAAGGATCGTTTGAAGGCGTACACAGTCACTGTCGTTTCTAACTGGAGCGAATATTTTTACATCGTCGGCGTACATTAGGTGTTGGCCTGGCGGTAAAACGAAAGATAGATCATTTATATAGATGAGGAAGAGTAGCGGTCCCAAATTACTCCCTTGAGGCACACCGGAGGAGCTGGTGAAAGAGTGAGAACGATGAGATCCTATACTTATGTAGTACGAACGACCAGTTAAATATGAACGCAGCCAGGTGATGTGCCAGTCGAGGAAACCGAGTTTTTTAGCTTCGAAAGTAGAATATCATGAGAAATACTATCGAACGCAGCCCTGAAGTCGATATATACTGCATCAACTTGAGTACCACGATCCATGTTGTCGAAGCAGTAGCCAACAAATTCAGCAAGATTTGTGGTGGAAGATCTCCTTGGGAGAAATCCATGCTGACTAGGGCTCATATAGTTTTGAACTGCTGTGAGTAGCGGATTGTATAGAATGAGCTCAAACACCTTTGCACAAGGTGTTCTATACGTACATACATTATTTATTTGGTTTTTGGTTTGTCCAAACTAGTATTGGAGACCATGAGTATTGGGAAGTTTCACGAGCGTATTATATATAAAATAACTAGTATTACACTTTGACATTTTCTAAGATATTAAATGCTATCTATTAATAATATTAAATTTTGACAAGGTAAAACAGCCAAATTTACCAGAGCCTGAGCTCTACCACATCTCAAGATCTCAAAGAAAACATGTTAAGGCACTAAAGGTAGACAATAAAACAAACGAAATTTGATTACTTCATCGACAAGCTTCAGGTAGAACATTTATCGGTTCATACTCAAAAACATGCCACGCACATGCTTCAAAATTCCAGTAGCATTCAACTGTCCGCAAGCAGTTAGGATTAGGGATCGGAAGGGCCAGTAAAGAAACTCTGCAGACAACATTTAATAAAGCTGTAAAAAAAGCCTGCTGTGCCCATGCAGATAGTTGAACATTTCCAAAAAATGTCTCAAAACTTTGATCCTCGTTGTGACATAAGAATCCTAACCGGAACATACCGTTGTTAGGGAAAGATGGGTCAAGTTAAAGAGGATAACTGCACTGAGAATGGACGATTGGGATAAGATAAAACAAAAAAAACATACACTGCTATGGAATGTGTGTTCGTCGTGCTTGACTCATGGCAGTTCGTCCGACTGATTGACTGATTCTTTGTTGCATTTTCGTTGACCAAGGTGTTGGTGAGTAGCAAGGCAGCCTTCGATTATTTCAGAACACTGAAATGGTTGGGTTAGTTGGAGTTATCGTCATGAAAAAATGGCAAAAAAAAAAAAACTATTGTCAACCGAAATGTTTAGTTATTGTATTATCTCCTCCAGAGTTCTGTATTCTTCAACTAATCATGACCGTACACTACTGATAACATTCGTTTGTGCAAACAGAGAAAAGCATAAACATGGTATCGGAACAGAGAGTGCTCATCTACTAGGGTTTCGCTTGATACCCATACCCGACCCGCCGCTGAAAGATTCTCTCACGCATTTCAATCGACAGCGTCCGGATATGCCTGTGTTCGCGTACGTTTAAAGGTTGATAAATTATTATTGTTTATTTTCCGCTCCGTGACAGCGTGACTTTGGTGGTCTCGTGTCAGCGTTTCCGTGGTAAGCACAGCTAAGGACGAAAAATTGCCGCTGCTTCCTAGTGTGGCTTCGCGCACCATTGCGCATCAAAATGACTAACTTTCGACCATATTTTGACAATTATCGGTGGGGTATGATAACACGGTCTAATCGCATTAATGTTGTGTTCGGCATATTTTTCTGTACATCGGCTCGAGTTTGCTTTGCTGTCGTCGGCGGCATACGGCATACCACAAAAGGGTGAACGGATGTACCGAAATTGGATGCAATTGTTCGGGACACGTGCGAGCGGCCTGTGTGCGGTGTATGGTACACGTGACAACGCAACGGCAGAGCGACGCCGAACCGGGGCCGGAATTTGCAGTCGAATGAGGATCCGGAATGGAAATGCCTCAAATGAACCGCTGACATTCGAGTGCGGTTACGGGTGATTTACAATCGTGATGTTTATTATCCCTAGTCTGGGTGAGAAAGCGAAATGGTTCAAATGTTGCTTGAAGGTACGCTAGAAATAGTTATACCTAATTACTAAACAACAATTATAGACCATTTCACGGTATCTTTCACCAAGTGCTCATAACACCAAATCTAGTTTGTTAATAAATGTTGACCAATTTTCGTGCTAGAGGTTGAAAGTATTTGTTCTCACTTTTGCTTGCCCATAAAACGATACATTCAACCGATCGTTCGATCGATCGAATGGCCGTGCATGGCGTTGTGCGAGTATATTGCGCTAATTTGCATATTCAAATAAAAACACAACACGTGCGCACCTGTCATAAACCAGCATGATTCTTGCTTGGTTTATGAGCAATCGGCCAACTTTATACTACAGTTCTATTTATCGAGTCCAATTCACCTTCCACCAGTATAATGTACCATCGCCGTCCACTACTGCTTGCATACGTATCAAGCTTGGCATGATAACTGACCTACCAAGTTGATGGACGGACGAGCGTTATTTGGTTTGATATTTTATGGTCATTGTATCCAAGGGGCTACCACATTTTGGCCACATTCTTGTTTTTGTAATGCAATCTATCACATCCTGTTGGGCCGCGCGAAAAACACACGAACAAGAGCACAAGCCCACGTAGTATCTTTCCGGCATTTGCTATACGCTCCGGAACGCGATCGCTTTATGCTTTTATATGAGCATATTATTTGCCGGTCATATAGAGTTGCTTGCCTCACTCAGCCGTCGAACGATCGTAAAAGTGATATCTTCTCTACGTATGAAAAAACACACCACGGACAAACATATCGAACCGAACCCAGTGTGCAAAACCAAGAAAAGTGGGATAGATTCGGCCTTTTTCGATACCGTACCATGCTTCCAAAGGCTTCCAGAGTCATACCGTGCTTGTGTATCTGGGAAGATATAAAATGTATGAATATTAATTCAAATTAGGTAAATTTAAATTCAATAAATTAGGATCTGAGTCTGGTTCTGCTATCGAAATGGTAACAAGGGGCAGGTGTCCTTTCGGGATTTTTGTTGATCGGTCTATGAACTGCAGCTGAATCAAGGAATGATAACAAAACAATGAAAATGGACAGATCAAGTCCAATGGAATGATAGATAAGACAAATTTGGTGCACGTGAATTCTTTCAACTTTCGTCTGTATTAAAATTATTTCAAGACAGTGTAACATGGATTGGGTGGGGGACACACAAATCCAGTGAGCTCTTATGAAGATCTACTTGATTGTAACACTGTTTGAAATGAAATTGAAGTTATATACCAAAAGTGTTGTTGTGTAAGTAAACGTAATTCGATATAATGATATACAAAACAAATGTAAAAAGATCTTTCAAAAAGCATCTTTCGTATACGTTTTATAAACGTTTATTCCAATTTTTTGTCCTCTCAATAGTCGCTCGATCGACAGCTGTTCCGTTAGAATCAGGCTGCAAATAAGTTATCTCAAGAGCACAGGAATTTCGGGACACAGTGCTAGCTGTACAAATGATCAATTCAGTTGACCGGTTTTGGCAGAAAAGCTGTTTCCTAAATAAAGTGTTGAAAGGTTTAAATGTTTGTTTTGTTCCGCTGAATATCTGCTGCTGCTGATGGTGCCTGTCGCTTGGTTTACTGCTGCCCGTGGCAGAAATACCCTCGCGGACGAAATGGAAACCATATAAAATAATAAATTCTTGTTTATCATTATGATAGATGACATTTTATTGTCATCATCACCATACCACATCCCATTGCCCCCATCGCTCCATCATCAACAGTTGAGGGATCCCGGTTAGTTTGCCGGCTGGATTTTGGATATTGTGGCGCAATCGTGGCACCAGGTGAACAACCAAGCCATCCGATACTACAACAAAAAACTCGATCTATTGCTGCACGAAAGGACCTCAACGGAAGCGACGGTTTCCGCAACAACCCGGGGACGCGAATGTGTTGGGTCCATGCGCGGTGGGGAACAAACCCGATGGGGGATTAAGATGAGTGTGGCCGTGAAATAAATTATCGGTTTAATACTTAGCGCCAGATGAGAGGAGTCAGACGAAGGCGCAGTGGAGTGGAATCGTGATGTATGAAGCTGGTGTTGATGGCTCAGAGACTTAGAAGGCAGATAAGAGGAGCCGCTGGGCCGGACCGTTGAAAGGCCGGAAAGAGAAATGGCATACACATATATGCGAGCAAAATCCTAAATCCGAAACAAATGAGTTGATTCAGAATGCAAAAACAAGACAACAACAAAACCAAAACTGCTGCATGCTAATGGGGACATAAAACGAGCGGATAAAGGGTACCACACAAAACACGGCGAGAATGGAGAGGCATCAAAGCATCACCAAACGAATGCGTAACGTTTTCGGTAGGTATGCGGTAAAAAGAGGTGTTGCGGCAGACATTGTACGAAGGTGATTCATGAGATGTGACAGTTAATAAATTGCCGCGTTATATTTCTTTCACTGTTGTTCACCCAAGCTAGCGTGGAATAAGGCTTGAAGAAAAAGCATTATTCTACTGCATCATTGCATGACTAGGGTTGGTGCACTGCATGATCTAATTTATCGAAGTAACAATTATAACAAATATTATTATTTCACAAACTTTCTTAAACCAAACCCGGCTACACTAACACAACTGTTTCGGTGCATACATTTTCAATGGCATTACGCGCCAAGTTGTCAGTCCATGTTTGGGTACCAGCAGTGTGTAGACAATAATTGATTCTGTCATCACTTTAAGAGCATTTTCCTTCCTGACGCCTTGATGGTACGATAAGCCCATCCGGTACGGTCTAAAATAAAAAGTCAACAGATTGCACGCACCGTCCCGTGCGTGTACGGTACGTTATCACGCCCGCCATATCTACAGCCGCAGCGAGCGCAATCTGTTCATTTCGCTACCCCTGGCGAACACATCGCCAAAAGTGTTACCCCCGTTACATTTGTCTACTCCCTCGCAAAAACACCGATAAACATCGGATCAGTCCGGAAATCTGATTGATAATGATAGGCCTGGTGGTTCAAAGGGAGCGTCCCTCGTACATAAAACACGGTTAGACGCAGTGCCTTACCGTCACTAATGTGCTCTTCGGCGAAGGGCATTCGGGCTGGAAGTTGGGATGTTAAAAATGAATACGTGAGAAGGGTATTATTTTTCAATTATCTTGCAATAAAAAGTACTAGGTTTTAATGTATGAGTAAAGTTTCAGTTCATCAAGAAGGATATTGGTAGAAAAGGGATAACACAACATGAAATGAACAATGAATTATGAAATGTATGCAAACCTGGGAGAGTTCGTGAATATTCGTGTTAATGAAATCATTAAACTATAAAGTTTTCAGGGTTTTTTTTCATAATAATTAATAAAATAAACTGAATTATGTTTTAGTCTACAGCTTATTAAGATTTTGATTATTTACTTTGAAAAAAAAAAAAGAAAAAAGGGTTAGTATACACTCAAAAACTCTCGGTAACAGTGTTTTGCTTTTAGAAGGCAAAACGATGTGTGCACAACAATACTGGCGAGTCAGAAACAATATACCCATTGGAGCTGAAATATTGTAAGGTTACGGTAAACATAATGCCGTAGGTATTTGCTATAACTTGTGTGATTACAGAGAGACTCCACTGAAACACACAGGGGACTCAGCAACGAACAAAGACAAATAATCCAACAGTTCAGCTTGCTCAAACATGCAAAATAAACATGAAATTTCTTCTGTAATGCATTTTCCAGTTCACTGGATCGGTTTACGGAGTGTTTGAGTGCATGATCGACGATCGTATATTGAATACTTAAAAAAGAATAAAGGGCCTTTTATAAAATACGTAACGCAACATGGTGGGAATGAGGGGAGAATGCTAGCGAAGGCCAGGGAAGATGTTGAGCTACTTAAGTGTGATTTTTAATTAAAGTTATTTATACAGAGTGTCCTTGTATTATGTGTTTATCGAGACGTATAAGCGTCACTATATGCACATTAATTCACAACGTTATAATTGTTGTTTTATTTATCACACATCGTAAAGCAAGTGCGTTAGTTGCTCGTTTACCATTTCAATAATGCCACTCTTGGAACCAAATGAGATGATCAGACGTAATTAATTTTTGAATCGCTGGAAACGTTCAAATTAACACATGAACAATCAATTAGTGGGGTAGTTTTTTTAGACCAATTTGTTAAAAATGGCATTATGCTGGGATCATTTCGAGTGACGTGTGTGCTACCAGTTGAATAATTGCAATTGCTCGGAAGCTGCTGAGTTAAGTTTGTCAATAAATGCCCTCAAAGTTTAATCGAATAAATGGAGTGTGTCGTTTAATTGCAAAATAAAAAAGGGCATATACTTTTAAAGTAATACAACTCTTGATTTATTTAAGTATGATGTTTGTATATCGTTATCATTACATCATATCGCGACAACCAAGAATACTGTACGAATCGAGACATAATACGCAATATGGTGCAAATGCCCCCATGAGCATCATGACGAGGAGATTTAACGAACATGCAGAATTATCCGACTACCACCTAAGCGCGACAACATTTACAAACATATTAAGAAATTAGTACTAAAATAGGGTCTCGTTAAACCTTCGCGGCGGACTTGTAATTTTCAATAAACAACAATTAAATGTACTTAATAAAATGCTTTTCCAAATGCATTACTTAATAGAAAGAAAATTTTGGATAAAGATTGATACTGGAAGATTATCTTCAAAGTAACTGAAAACATGTTCAGTCGTTGAATAACAAATGAATAGGAGACAATACTTCAACTTCAACTAACAAACTAAATATACCATTATTTTGGGATAATACTCTAAACTCGGTTAAGCATCTATCCCTATGATTCAATTGATTTTAAATGGGAATTAATAGTTTATGAACTATAGAATTTTGAAACCAGTACACTATGGAGTAAAAACATATTATTTCTTTGTTACGTTTTATATGGATTATTATTTTAAAACCAGGGTCACATATTTAATCCATTGTTGATAATAGATCTGTAGAAGCACGTACATACACGTCATTGTGACGTAATTCGTCAGGTATTTTACGATCCTTGTTGTCGTGACCTAGTTTTCTCACATTATTTGTAATAAAAAAGCGCACATCGATAATCCGACTTATTTCAAAAGAATGTGTCGCTATGACCCACAGCTAGACTTCGGATAATCCGATAAGGAGGATGATATTACAAACAACGTCCATTGAAAATGAAAATAAAAATAGGGAAAGCTAGCATAGATACAAAGACTCAATCTTACATGAGATTACTTCTGAGTTGTTTTGCCGCTCATCTGGTTCAACCTGAATATCCGCAGGGAGCACCTTTTCAAGCTGTTAGTACTGTTCCGTAACAACCTCACGGTTGCTGTTGATGAGTATTCACACAAACTCGGGAAGATGAACACAACAAAGGACGCATCGGCTAGTCAGTGGTCTTTAACGTACCTTCAAGATACGTCCGTTTTTCATTCTTTGTATGTCTATATCAGAATGGACGGTTCCCGATCCTAAGGATTTTTTTATGCGGTGATTGAAGCGCACTGATAAAATGGACGGTTTGCACCCCATCATAAAAGTTACATTTTGTAGAGACGCCTCTTTGTGCAAAAGACCGCAAAGGCGTTCGACGCGCTACAGAATCAATCTCGAGTGAAGCGCAAACGACAACGAAGACGATGATTGAAGAGAAATATCGAAGGCACCGATGACAAAACCACGAGATCGGATGCCAATGATGTACGATCGATGCGCGAAGATAAGTTTGGGATGTCTGCCACCACCGACACAACACAACACGCTTTGCCAGGGCGGGATGATTCAGATCCTATCCTTAGCGCTTGCTTCGTTGTTTCTCTTCCCTTTCAACCGTTCGCCATCTTTCCCCGATACTCGGTTTCGATCGTATTGGGGCTTGCTTGTCGTAGATCTTTTCTGGTGATATTTATGCGCCTCGTGTGTCTCTATAGAATAATTTGTGTGCGGCTTTCGGGACGCTGGTCAAAGGGAGAGTGCCGCCGCACGGTGTAGAGAAATTAAGACACATTATGTCAGTGATACGGACATATCGAGCTCGTTTCATCGGCTCACCGCATACCAACAGCGGCCACTTCCATCGTATGCCATTGGCATACTTTGACACGATCGCCTACCGATCTGTGGATATCCATCGTAAGCTGCTGAACAAAATACGTCAAAAGCTGTTGTTCTGTTGCCAGCTAGCCGCTGCTATAGCAAAATTTTGAATAAATGTTCAAAGGATTAATTCATTCTTTTTAACTCGGAATTCTAGTAATAGACATATTAGTATGTTGAAGGATCGGTTCTGTTTTATTAAAAGTTAAATAACGTTTGTGTATAGAAGTTAAAACTAACCAACATATACAGTCTGTTTCCGAGATTCGCGGTTTATGCGTTCTCGAGGTATCAGGGTATGTTAAATATCACGACTTGGGAACAGATCACGATTGAAAATTGATATTTCTGGCTTTCAACCATTTTAAAATTTTAGCAAAAAATGATTTTATCATATAAAATTTTTTGAAGGAAAATGTACTGATTGGACACATTAATTGGTAAATTTAGAATACCGCGTATGTTCAAATATCGAAATAAAGCAGGAAATATCACGTTCAATTACACTGAAGCTGTAACACGGGGATAGACTGTACACAAGTTATTTTATTCATCTGAAGGCATTAATCCGCAAATTAAAAATGCAGTCGTGATGGCTTACTAAGTATTAAGTTGTTACGTACTTACTATTAATATTAAGTTACATCCAGCTAGTTTTGTTTAATTTTGTTTCTTGTAACTACTTAACGGTACATGTGTAAACATTTAAAATGGAAGCTGCTTTGATGCGGGCCGGTGTTTAATTTACAATCTCGACGTTGACATTGATTCGAATCCCCTTCTGACTAATCCTGATCAAAAACAAAACGTTATTTAAAAAATGTATCTTAAATTGTAAAAAAGTAAAGAAAAACTTTATTTGAGTTGACGAAATAATTAAAACAACTTTATTTCATGAATTTTGTTTCATTAATATAATTATCTACACATGAAATGTATTTTGAAAGCAAACCTACATAAAATAAAAATGAGGTGACAACTCGTATTTCCAACTAAACAATTTTTTTTGTATCGACTTTATCCCAGCGCCGGTTTCATTCCTTTGTCAGTACTACGATGATCAACTGCCATCACATTATCCTGCGTACAAAGCGCAGGAAACGTTTTTCAATTAGCGAACATCTTTACGCTTGCATCTGTGCGTACAGTTTACTCATGCTGCTAGGCTGCCTGTTTTGGGCAGGATGGTACGCGTACCTGTACCACAATACTACAATGCCTCACAACACATTGTCGTCCCCATCATTTTCATCATAATCATCAACATCAACTGCAACAATGCAATCACATCGCAGGGCGAGTCGGCGACAATCGTCTGACTGATGTCAAAAAATGATGCTAGGGGAGCGAGGTATATTTCTAATTAAAAGTAAACAAGCACTGATCTTCCGTATCGAGCGAAAATAAATAGAGAGTGGATGGAAGGATGACAAAAATAGGACGCCACGTCTTTTGCTAGAATCGCGAAAAGAAATCTCCTCTAAACCCATGTAGTGGGTAGGATTGAAAACGAAAACATATCTCACGATGTCACAGTGCAATCCGTAAATATAGGACTGAGCAAATGTTTTTAAATCCATGTTTTTGTGTTTATTTAATGAGACATAAAGTTGAGAAAATGTACATTTTTATCCAAGACAATTCGATCACGAAAATAGTATGAAACTTCTGCACACCATATAGTTTTATGCTCGGCACTATAGTCCTTAATCACAACAGTGACATAGAACAAGTGGAAGAAGAAGGAAAAAAAACATTTCAAATCTAGCCCACCTTTACGGCAGCTTTCGCTTTCAATCCATCGCAATCGCACCGCTGATTGTTGGCATTATTCTCGCCGGTATTCTATTGTTGTTGTGCACCCGCGTGATACAGTGCTGTGTGTGTGTGTGTTCCCTGTGTGCAGCGTACCCTTATCGAGACAATAGAAACACATGGGATGACAATTTCAATCTATGTTCCAGTCCGTTGACGTTACGGTGACGTTTTCTGGTGGGATAGTGTCTCGCGCTATGTTCGCCAAACATTGTCCCCGACCAGCCGCGGCCGGAAGTCGATCTCGGGAGTAAGGGGTGTACGGTGGTGGTGGAAGATTTCGAGTCAATTGAAATGATTTGACTTTTTCCTCGAGCTTAATCACAGGACACTCGATGAATCTGGGCAATTCATCGGGGTGTCCTGTGGGACTGGGCGCAATGGATGGAATGGGATACGCGAGCACAAAACCATTACCATGTCAACAATGTGTGTGCTAAAACGTTAATCATCTACCACGGAATGGCCTGCTTTAAGGCATCTTGTATTGTTTGGAACTTCTTCTTTAAATCAGTAAGGGTCATGAGTGCGCTGCATTTGTTTTGCACTTGCATTGCAACAATGATTTAACTTGAACTGTTGAAACCAAAAACACAAATATAACGCTACAAAATGTACCGTTTTCTTCTGCCCTGCTTTCCGAAAATGAGGGTCCTTTGTTTTAAGCAAAATAACGTGTCCGCAGCCACTGGACCGCATGTTTTGCAGTTCCAGTCAGTGAGCATTTGGGCGCACCCATATGAACCCACATGAACATGGGAGAATTTAAAAGACCCGTTAAAACTGCTGTACGATGCTTTTACGATATTAAGTCTTCTTCACATCGGATACTTATTGCTATAACTCATACATTTTCAATTATTTATATTGAAAAATAAATAACTTAATTTAAATAATCAAGTGAACTTAAAAACGATTAAAATTAGAAACACCAGACCAACACTTATTTTTTATGTTCGACTACACCTGCAACTTGTCTGCACAGTGACTGAAAATTGTCAAAAAAGGGTGAGCAAAACTTGCCCAGTCGTCGTGGCCCATTGGCGTTGCGTCACTTAACTGCTCTTGCCTGCTAAAATTAACTTCACTTTATGCTTCGGAGCGAACAAGTGCATACTGCCCGCGACTGCCAATGTGGGCCAATATTCTTCATCCTCTCTCTTTTTTATTTTTTATTTAAGCAATTTTCCCCTTCCTCCCGGTAGGCGTTATGTTTTACTTTAATTCTCACACATTGGAAAGGGAATCTCTTTCCAAGCGTGTACCGCACGCGTATAATGAACTTCACCTAGCCTGCGCACGACGAGGGAGAGCCGCAATGGGTATGCGGACACACGACTGTGACGTACCGCCGGCACGTTTCCTTCATTGTGAAGTCATTCGAGCGCTTCCCGTGAACCGTGGAACCGAGGCGTTATTGTCACGTGTATCAATCCGACGATCGATCGATCCCCGGGACTGGCTGTTTTACTGCTCGAAGGGAAAACGCCGCACCGACACGCCTGTACTGTATGCGCTGCAAGTGTACCGAGTGTATAAATATTGTTATTATTTTTGTCCACCCCTCTTCTTGGCACGCGGTCTACAGACGGGCCTTCACTATACCGGCTGATAAATGCGAGCAAATGTTTCTTCAAGGGAGTGTGCTAAAGTAACAAAACACAATCATCACAACAAGCGGCATTGATGATGGCGAGGAAGAGGAAGAGAAAAAAAAACGCCACGCGACTACCTACTCGTAAAATCGGTACGGAACCTCCACCGCGTAATCGTTCCGAAGTGGTTGGCAAACCTTTGCGATTTGCGTAGGTCCTATAGGGCTCGGTCCGTCTGCAAAGCGAAATGTATGTGTCGCTAGAAGATGCTTTCTTTCTCCCCGAAAAAAGGAAGCTATCAAATGATTGCTCTATTTCGTAAAGTCATCATCGGCCGTTGCGCATTTGGCATTGTCCCGCCCCGTGTGTTTTCTTCCTGATGGGAGTTTCTTTCGCGCACGTGACCGAACTCGGTTAAATTAATATCAAAACAAATTACGCATACGGCACACGGTAGCTCCGAACCAATCTCCCTCCTCTTCTGTCTTACACGCACCATCCGGTTTCTCAGCAGGGATCCGTTTCGGTGTGAATGAGCGTGAGGAACGCACAGGAACGGAACGCTACTCTGGAGGCGTTTCGGTCTAAATGCAAAGAAGTTCCTGTTGCGGAGAGGCAATTTGTGCACCGTGCGTATGCAGATCGGCAATCCAAACAGGACAGGAGAGTTGCAGCAGACCGTAGGCAGCTAATTGTTGCGCGATTGCCCCAATGGATGGTCGTTTTTCAATGATAGCTTTTATTAATGATAGACTTTTGACTCCCGACGTACGCACGGCCAGGCGCGCATTGTACGGCAGAGGAAATGGTTTCGGATGCTTAAGTGACTAATGATTTTTAGATGGATGCTGTGCTGTTGGTCTTTGCAGCGGTACCACCCAGCCACGGGACCATTGTCCGGTGCGTTATTGGGAATGTTAAATATGCATAGCTTAGAATAGATAAAATGACATTTTAGCCTTTATTTATAAAAATCTGTTTACAAACATAAGTATTGAGAAGTCAGTCATACGATCAAATCCATTGCACAGTTATTGAAATACGACGAATCCTGTTTAATATAGTATTTGAACGAGACTATGACCATTAATCTTCGAGAGATTCCAAATCCATATCCAATTCATAATTTATTTCTAAAACACATGCTTTATTTAAATACAAATTTAAATTCGTAAACATAAATTTAAATCAAATCAATTTTTAGGCAAACGCACAATTTTGTAATCATACATTGTAGTAGATAGTTGGCCCACTTGTGTCAAATTACTAATTACTAGCGCAACAAATACGTTTTACCTGTTCAATTATATCAATGTAGTAAATATTGTATTATGTACGTTTATATCGCCGATATCTTTGTTTGTGAATGTTTCCCCTTCTACCAGAAGCAAGAGTTGAAATAAGACTCGCCAATCTTTTAGCGTTCACATACCATAAATAAAAGTCGGATGCATATATCGTAATTTAAAAAAAAAAAAACATTTCGTAATAACGCGGGTTATTGTTTTACATAAACCACTATCTACCAACGTTAGAACACTTTGGCTTTTGGAGCCTTTGAAAAATTAGCTTAGGAACACGAAAAAGATTTACTGAAGGTTTCTAGACTTCCCCTACTTGTGTTAAAAAGTGTGTTTGATACATATTTTGAAGCAGAATATGGACTGTGTGAACAAGGCTAATGCCAAAATACACAGCATTTCATTGCACCTGCCAAAACATTACAATCAAAGATACGTGCCATCCAGCGACCAGTTCAGTTCAGTTCAGTTATCCGGCGCTACAACCGCTTTGCGGTCTTGGCTTGCCTCAGGAGTGTCCGAAACCACTCACGGTTTCGCGTCTTCGTCTGCCAGTCCGTTATCCCGGTCTTAATGGCGGACGCCTCCTCGCAAGCCACCAGCAGATGGAAAAAACAGCTCGAATTAGATTCGCCGAACTCAGTTCGATTTTCCCTAGGTAGGGGGGTAAAGTTGTTTTTGACAGGAATTTTGAATCAGTAATCGTTCCGTGGAAACAAGCCTAAACAGTTCCATGTATTTTGCATCAAGCATGAGCGTAAGTACAAAAAGTATCGCACGATAAATTATTTGCAGTGGCGGATTTAACGGTACGCTGACTGAGCGGCCGCGGGGGGCCCGTCAATTTAGGGGCCCCGTGGATGGTAATTCCAGCACATACAACAGTGTCTACAGTAGTCTCATCGAGAACTTCTGTGCCCAATAGGGGCCTCATGGACGAAGAGAGTCATACTTGGTGTTTGGTACTTGGTGTCTAAAAATGATCTAGATATTTTTTGTTTTATTATATCGTTTCATAGACTTAAAAAACGATCAAGTATAATTATTCGTTATTAGGCAGCGTGTTGGATGATCATCAGGAAGTTTGTGATCTAGGTGTTACACTGTACTCAAGTTTAAATTTCCGTTTACATATTGACAAGGCAAGGCAAGGCATACAAGATACTAGGTTTTATCTTTCGACAATTCCGATAATGTAGTTATGTCTTAAGTCTTATGTCGTTTTTTACTTGTCTTGTGTGCTGGTGGGCGATGTACTGCTCAGTATTTTAGTTCCCGAATTCCACTACGATGCTCAACACAATAGAGGCAATACAACGGAAATATACAAAAACTTGCTTTATAATGCGACCAATTCATAGGACTTAAAGCCATGCCAAGTTATCGCTTGCGTTGCCTTCTGCTTGGCCTATAAACGCAAGAAGACCGTTTTCAGGTTTGTTGCTAAAATATTCGTCTAAAAACAAATTAGATGTTGTTTCTTCGAGAAGAGCAACATCTACGAGCCTTCGAGACCTCTTCGCTCTCAAAACTTGCTTGTTGGTGAGAGCAGGCATACCTTATATGGATACAATGAGCCGTTAGTAGCTATGACAAGGCAATTCAATACATGGTCTTATCACTTTGATTATAATTTAACGACTAACACATTCAAAGAGAATTTTGTATTAATTTCCAATTTTGGCGACACCGAATTAAGGCAGATGTTAGAGAAATAAGTTAGGGATTAGGTGTTGAATACCTAAATAAATAAATGAAATTATTAATAAATAAATAAATAAATAAATAAATAAATAAATAAATAAACTTTATGGGTAGTCGAAGGATCATAACCTCCAGCCAGCAAATCATTACGGTGAGTTTGAAACAAAGCCAAATACAATATTCCCCTCCCTCGCTCGACACCAACAGGGGGCCTCAACTTCTTTTACCGCTTAGAGCCCCCGATACCCTAAATCAGCCACTGATTATTTGCCGAAAATGTATTCACTTAATAGCATAGCATAAGAAAACAATAGAAATGACAACCTGCTTTGCACCTTTCAAAAATTAAACTTTTTTCCTAAATACTTTTAAAATACAAAATAATCCAAAACGCTTCGCATTCACCACCTCTAAAGCGAAACCGTCACTAATCACACCATTTCTTGTTTACCTAAGAACAACCGTACTTTGATATTGACTATTGGAACTACATTGAGCGTTTCTACCACCGGATTCCAGCCTGTTTCCCATCAGTGCATGAATCATCTTTTAGCATTTTAAAATACATTTCTTACCGATTGTAAAACCAATCAGTTAAAACCTCCGTCACTCCTACCAATCACCACTTTTATTTGACTCTATCACTGCCAACGCCGCTTAATAGATGTGTTAATGTGATTCCTTTCCGCCCGGCCTGCACTGTTCTACGGCCTACGCCATTGAACTATCATCCTACGCACCCGAAAATTGCCCATTTCCATTAGAGTTCACACAGAACCTCGGTCACACGTTTGAAAACAAGGAACAAAACCAAATAAAAAGCGACTAGAAAGAATAACACCGCGACCCATTTCCGCTACTACCCCGTTTCCTCTTTTTCCGGGCGGCCGTCGTCAACCTTGATCAGCAGCACCGTGAAAAGCGGTAGTAAAATTATCACCCAAAAAGTAAACGCATATGATGGAGATCGAAACAGTCATACAGAATGTGAAATGCGATGAAAAAGAGGCAGCGGTAGGTGAAAATCAGAAACATAATGAAGAAATAAGTCAACAAACACAGCGACCCGCCTAATGGATGGATGTGTCGTGCAATTCGGTAGCCACAAATGGCGGTAGACACTGCCAAAAGGGATGAATTGCAGGACCAACGGGCCCGGCCGTGATGCCCGGGAAAGGGGCAACGCTGGGCCAACAGTTAAGAAAAGATGAAAAAGGGAACAACTTAATGAGAAGTGGAAAAACCATCTCAAATAATACCCATGAAAGCACTCTATTTTATAGCACATTCAGCAATTCTACCGTAGCCGAATGCAGTTCCCCAGTTCCACGTTCCACGGGAACACGAGTAGCGCGCGAGCGATATTTGGTTAGTATTTATATAGCCATTGTTTGAGTAAGGTCTTAATGAAAAAAGATATTTAAACACTAGTTTTTAGTTTGAAACATCAGCTGTTGACTGTATCAAAATATTCTCTAAAAAATGGATGCTGTTCTTGGAAGTTAGCATGTTAATATTTGTGCATATAGTACATTTTTCAAACTAGTTGAGATAATCTACAATCTTACGCTGAAATTGTGCATAGTTGTAACATATCTGTATACCAGTGTGTTCTACACATGGTAAAAATTACATAAAGCCAGGATATAAAGCAGCAACTCAAATCAAGCACCCTTGAAACAATGCCATCCATTATAAGTGAATACCAATTGTTCGGTTCGTCGCTTGGGATGGCATTTGGGACTCTCGTTGCCGATCTGATTTGTCAGCTGCTGCAACTGCAACCAGAGGGAAATCTTCACAATTTCCCTGCCAAAAAGGCATTACTCAGTCTCAGTCAAATCCCCGGCAAACAAAGATTGTTAGCTAAGAAGCTGTTAATGGCCACACTTCGAGCCCCGCCAGGCTTTCGAAAGCAATCGCTCTTACAACTGCTAACCGAAACAACCAAACCTATCGTCACGAAATGCATTAGACGGCACAACAAAGAACAGAGCAGGAAAGTGGAGTTTATGAAGATCGTAAATCAAACCACCATCATTGAACTTGCTGCAACGGAGAACACGAGCCTGTTGATACATCATTGGATGAAGAAATACAAACGACAATGCAGCCAATGGAGCCACGTGCAATTGATGTCATAGGCCAAGGGTCGTAAAGGAAGGATAGTTCTGTACCAAAAAAACGTCATTTTATTTAAAAATATTGTGCAACCAGCGAAAACGGTCTACGATCAATAGAGTTTTGAGTGAAATAGAATAAAATTGACCTTTAACCTGCTTATTTAACTAAGCTGCAGGACCATTTTTGTATGGGTAAACTTTGAAGAAAAAAACTATTTCAAATTCAAACTATTTCTTTATCATATTAAAGTTTACATAGTGCCGACTATTCCAGTTGCTAGTAAGACGTAACGACTACTGTTAAAATTTAATCAATTTTGAACAGACTGCTCGAGCTTATTCTAACGCGATTAAGCGTTGAGAAATACGCGGTTCTCGACTAATAAGGATTGAAACAGATACGATTTTCCATATTGGACACCTTTTAGAGCAAATTGTTCCATTTTGACTCAAGGTACATCCCATGGGCTAAGTGTGGCCTGCAAGCTAAATCTAGTTGATGCGCCTGGACTCTCTTTATTGGGATATTTTTGGATCAAAAGCAATACAACGATAATCATTGCAGAGCAATTTTATCGTAAACAATTGTTTTCACATTTTTCCATGGGTTTTTCTGCCATAATGTCAAGATCAATAAGTTGCATTAGTAATTTATCTGGTCAATGTCCTGAGTAATTGCTTGCATCTAGTTAAGTACAGCTATTATGGAATAAATTGATGTAAGTTGACATTGAAACCAATCGAAATATTTTTTTTTTTACTGTAAATTACTTGTTTAGGTGAACAATTAAGTGACTGTGTCGTTCCAACATGTCAAAATAATAACTGATTTCAACTGTTTAGTTTTTTTTAACATTTCTGCACAGTTTTGATCCTGATTGAGGAAATCCTGATTTATTACTGAGTATTCATGATACTATTGTGAATGAATATTTTGGAGAATTGTTCTTACATAATGAAAAGCTCACGAAATCAGCACATTAATGTTGTTTTTTTTCTTTGGCACAACAACCGTCGTCGGTCAAGGTCTACATCTGTACCCACTAGTGAAGTGAGCTTGGCTTTCAGTGACTTATTGTTACCATAGCAGGATAGCCTGTCTTACGCATGGGGGCACGGTCTATTCGGGGCTCGAACCCATGACGGGCATGTGTTAAGTTAAGAACACCAAACCGTTCCAATGTTGTTTACTAGTAAAAAAAAGAAAAAATATTGCGTAACTCAAAAATTTACTGCAGAAAGATCCGTATCCTTTGGGACAATAAAATGTATGATCACATCCGTAGGACATGAAAGTCTTTCGCAAAAGAAATTATGAAGCGGTACTTGATGAACCTTCATACCTGGGATATATTTGAGTTTAATTAAACGTTTAATAATTGCATCAATTGCATAATCATAAAAATCACCTTTCTTATGAAAAACAATATTGTTTATAACTTTTGTTTTAACATGAGTAATGCGACATAAGCTAAAGGGTTTTTTCTCAATGTTTTTTTTAATTATTTAAATATCTCATCTCTTCTATAAATAAGTTTACATGCTACTGAATGATTGATGCACTACTTTTTTCCTGCTCGATTTAAACATTTCGATAGAGTATAATGTGAACACAAGCATCGATACACGTAGCACGCCTTTACGTATCGAGCTGCGTATGGAGAGTGTAAAATAAATTCCTTTCAAAGAATGTCCCTGCGCGGTGACGATGGTTGTTTTTTTTTACTTCAATTTATGTACCAAGCGGCACATTTAAAAGTAGACACTTGTGTGTGCTGCCTGCCAACCGCAGCCCAGCCCAGCCGCCTGGTTTTCAGTTCCTATTTGCATCTGCCTCATACTTTACGCTGTGTCAGACTTGTGTTTGTGATCCTAGAGTGAAAGGAGCAACAAAAAAACTTGAAGCTGTCGCAGCGAAGAAAATCACTTTTCAGTAGTTAAACATTCAACACTCACAACAACCATTTTCTACTGCATTCTCCTTCGGCGCTAAAGAACGGCACCGACAACAGGCATGGTGTGAGAATGTAAAAAAAGTAAACACGGATTTTTTTGTGGTTTCGAATCGCGCTCGGCTATCCATTTAACAGTGTAGTATCGTATTGATTTATTCGGTGGGCTGGAATATATTGCGGTTACGGTGGTATTCTTTTGTCGGCTTTTTGAAGCTTCAGGTTCAAAAAGAGCACATAACAATATGGCAGGGTGGCGCTAATGTGGCTCCCTGCTACATTTTGTTTATTTTATCTTTTTCTATGCGTGTTGTTGCACTTAAAAATACATTTCGATGCAGTTCCACGCATAAGCATCCCATTGATTGATACTTTAATAAGAATGTGAAAACAGAAGCAAAACTGACAGCATAAATTTAGCAAACGACATTGCATTACGTTTTTCTCACTGTTATTAAGTGAAATATGACAAAATTGTTCTCTTGATATGACAATAATAAAAAAAAAACAGAAATAAATTAATTAGGCTCACTTTCTCCTTAAATTCGATTGGATTAACAAGTCAGCAGATTGCAACATGCGTACAGTAATACTCACTTGCTCTATTACATTAGAACATTATCACAATCTGTGGCGGATCATGAGTCCAAGGAGGCCTCCGGTGGTAATATTTGACGGAACTCTACTAAATCATTTAAAGTAGGGGAAGGTAGGTAAAGACGAACACTGCGGGTAAGATGGACACTTCTCATAAATGCATGAAAAAGGTAATTTTCGAAAAAACAACAATGCAGCATCCTAAATTAAAGTTAAACAACACATTTGAGAACATTTTTGCCATAATATATGCAAAATTGTTTAAATCCACGAAAAAAATAAATTTTCAATCGTGTGCACCGTTGTGGATCTAATTTGACTACTGCGGATCTTAAGCTCTACAACTTGTATTGATTATATTTCCGCAAGTTTTATTTCATGAATGAGTTGTCGTGATCATTAATGAAAAAACTGGCGAAAGAACGAGAATGAAAGCAATACAAAATCTTGTTTTCTGGTGGTTTAACCATCCTGACACCAAAGCGGGAAAGACGGACACCTTGTTGTAGGGAAAGCTGGACACCGAATTTATTGATTTATTTTACTTCTTATATCAATTGGCGATGAATAGATTTCATTAAATACCTTAAATAAGAGTATTCCGAAGCTATAAACCAATCAGCAACTAGGAAAAGTATTGAAATAAGTGAGAAATTAAACACCGGTCAAAATAGTAGCCATTCGTTATGCTATTACTCGCTCGACGCTGATGAGGCGCTTCATGAAATCCAATATCTCGTCATGACTTGGACAACTTTAAGCAAAAAAAATATGAGGCATCGTTCAGGAAGAGGTGAGAAATTCTATGGGATTACAAATATCAAATGTTGAATGTTGACATGGTGTAAAAAAGCTTAAACTATTAACAAGTCCCTCAAAAAATACTGGAGTCGTGGACTTTTCGCGGAGTAATTTCCTAAAAGGAAGCTCTATACTGTTGTTCTGTAAGCTGGAGCAACGCCAGCAGTAAGTGTGCGATATTTCAATAATGCTTTAGATGCTGCATTCTACGCTATATTGCAAGCGCCGCTTACAATTTCGAAATTCATGGCTGAATAAACCGTCGTTGCAATTAGTCTAGAATTGGGTTTTATGGAAAGCAGTAGGATATGTTAAAATACTATAAACCTCTTCAATTTCTATCGTTTTTTTTATAGGTGTCTATCTCATTTCAAACACATTTCATGCATTTCAAAACTGCACGAAAAAAATCATGTTTTTCATTCATGAAAAAACGGACCATTGGTGGAAACTTAAAAGTTTTAACACATTTTCTTATAAAACATGAGTGAAGGAATGCACATTTTCATGGTCGTTGCACTTATATATCTCTAGATTTTTACCATTTTCCTTAACGTGTCCGTCTTTACCTACCTTCCCCTACGTGAGTTTGCAATGCATTAAAATATGTTTCAATATTTTTGCGTAATTGCGATACGTTTAAATTTTTGTTTTATTTTTATCATGGAGTGAAGTTTCTATTCCTTATGTATGTATTTTTTTATTTCAAGTGATTTATTAATTGTAACCTATTTTCAGGGGCAAGCTAGGCTGTTGTAGACTGTACAAATATAATAGAAACTTTAATTCTACAAAACTCAAACAAATGAAACAGTTATCCTCACTAAATTTGTTTGTTTGTAAGGTTTGTTTAAAAACATGTTAATTTTAATCGAATCTGAAAGGATTGAATCATACAACTTCATACCATATACCGTTTTTGGTCAAAACTTAACCTTTGCTTTCAATGAGTAAGCTTTATTCTTTGTCTTTATCTCAAAAACTACTGTTATACTACTCATAACAGTCTTCGTTAGCCCAGATAAAAAAGAATTCTAGATCGAAAGCCTTGAATAAACCAAGAAGGTTAACCGTTCGGGTGTTTGCTTTATATGATGTTCCAAAAACTTACGAAACTATTCATCAAATAGTTCCAAAAAGATCTATAATTATATTACCAATGAAAGCAAAACAGGTGTCATTCGTAGTATCCAACCTGTCCAGAAAAAAAAACAGATTACGGTTACGTGGTAAACATACATTTGTGAGACATGTGTCTGTAACTCAATAATATTCCTGCATTTTGAATCCTATTAAATGTTGAAATCCTATAAAAACTACTTGAGAAACAAGGTCACCATTCTGAAATTCATCCGCGTCTATGAACATGTTGCGGCAACATTTGTGCAATTGCAACATTTCCAAATGTTTCTATTTATTGCACAAATGTACACGTAGCTCATAATAAAAATATTTTAAAATTAAGTTAAAATCATGTTATATCCTTTGTGGTATGCAGACTAGCCCGAACATGTTTCGGAAACAAATACACGTGAAACAAATCGATTTTTTACTCTTGCAACAAAAATGTTCCCACAACATGAGTTCAAAATGTTCATCTTAAAGAATCAATTCATCTTAAAGTGTCTACATCCTAAACATGATTCGCGTTATATATTCTAAAAAAGATATAACTATCGTGATATTTTTCTTTTTACCGTCATACCGGCCCATGTAAGCTTTCGAGACGTATTATATACCTGGCAGCCGGATAGTCAGCCCTTGTTATGGGAGATAGTCTATACGAGACTTGAACAAACGACGAGCAAGTTGATAAGTCGTGCGATTTAACGACCGTACCACGGGACCGCAAAAGTGACATAAACAACAAAATAATTTTGGTACAAACACTCCCAGACGATAAAAATGCAATAAGCTGCTATCTACCAAACCAGCCATGCGAAATATGACGTTGTTTACTAATGCACTTTTCATTGCACTGCAAATGATCACTTTAATGTTCCCTCCATGTCTCTACCTATCGAAGAGACGATAAATAAGCACAACGCAACAGTTGGCAACAAATTGACCCATCAAATTGCAGCGCCTGATGAATTGCTCTAATGAAAAAGCATTTTTTTAAATAACAAACATGCACTGGATGTTCAGCGGTAGAGAGAGAGTAGAGTGTGAAAAAATTAATTGCAATTTTATCCCACTGCTATACAGCCTAGTGCCGTAGTAAAACACAGCGATAGCGTGCGATCATAACGAGACTTAAGTTGATTGTAAATCATATCTTGATAAGTTCAACCCCAGGCACCAAGATAGGGCTAACAGAGCAAAGGAAAAGCAGCTACCGAAACTGACAGAAAAAAGTGTGATTCTGTCCATCATTTTTTACGTGCGGATCTTCGTTGCACGCGATAAGTTATCACAAACTTCCGCAGAATTGTGAGCGTAAAGAGGAACGTAGTTGGGCATGGATGCGATAATTAACCTTACCTATTACAACCCCCCACAGCGATGGCTGTGCTACACATCCTAAAATGTGGTTGGGCTGAAACTAACACAAACTGGCAACCGCATACAACACCACTCAATTGAAATCAATACGCCAAGCGCACACGAAGAAATAAGATCACATTTCCGCTTCCAAACCCGTACCGCAAGGACCACCGGCGCGGAAAACCTTTCTACTGTATGATCCACGTGGAAAATGTCAAATGCACAATGCGTTATGTCAATATGGAAGGTTTGAATGGAAAAATAACACTTCAAAACCTCCATAGCGACGGCTAAGCGTGATGGCAACTGGCGATGTGTCCCCGGTTGCTAGGTCCTACTGATGCTTCCGATCTTATTTTGATGGATTTCCCAACCAAACCGTTACTACACTGCATGTCAATGTTTTAGGTGCAATGGTTATTAGTTCATTCATTTTCACTACCTAGCCTGGTCCTGGGCCTTCCTGGGCCATTTCCACCTCAATTGGGTTAATACCGGCAACGTAAGCCGTACATCCTTCTTTTTGGTTTGGTCTGCAACTTTAAACCGTTTATCGGAAAATGATGCTATTCGTATATTTGGATGCCATTATTCTTCGCTATTTTACATTAATGTTAGCTTCACAACAACCAGCAGATGAATTTAAGAGCACACTGGTCCATAACACAAAAAGGATTTTTCAGCAAAGGCACATTAGCTTGTATTCCCACAGGAGCAGTGCGCCCCTGAACATCCTTTATTGTACTACACTGTACCATTTACCCAACCCTGTATTGTAGTGCGATCTATCCGCGGTACTGTAACACGGTAGGGAAGAAAATATGATATTTTTAGCAAATATCAAAACAAACAAAAACTTCCGTTAACAGCCAGAGTTTGCTCAGCATGTCTTACACCCGGCTGCTGCTGCTGCTGCTACTATCCGAAATCATTCGGCTAGCAAAGCAACAGAACACAGAGGCAAAAGGGGTTGACATTTGATATCCTCGGTACGGTACACTTGGGTGCGGTTTTGAGAAAATATGGTCTTGCTTGTCTACTTGAGCTGTCCTGGTGCCTTTTCGAATAGTATCTCTACATTCAAGCTACCATTAATGTGTGGCATACTTCGTATACAACATCATTACGAACCCTGTTTGTGTGGTTGAGTTCTACTCGTAGGATGAAATGAATGTATATATTAAAACCATATACTTACAAAACAGTTTGTTTAATTTTAATAAAATGTTTTCCAAAAAGTGCTGTTAATGGAAATATACGACATGTGGCAAATATCGTGACCAGTTCTCAAGCTAAGTTTTAAATATCATGATGCCATTCGATAGATAATCTTTCTGAGCATCAATTTAGTTTGTAAAGTGGAAGATTATCGTAATTTTTCTTCGTGTTCTGGCCAAAATGTAAAAATACACACCTTTATTCGAACAAACCAATAAAGGTCAATATAACCAATTACAACATTGAAGCAATTTCATTTTTTGCTGCTTCTTTTTATTTGGCACTTAGTCTGTATAGGCCTGCCCAAGCTACTAACGAGCTTGGTTGTTTGTGTTTTGCTTATGTACTCATAGCAGGATAGTCAGGGGGCATAAAGATTGAACCCATAACGGGCATGGATGCAAGGATTAGTCAACTATACTACAGGACCAATCCACACTGTTTGGTTGACGACAAAACATTTACTTTTATTTTATTATTATTTTATTTTATAAATTTAAAATATTACATAACTTTAGCTTAACGCCCGACAGTTTGAAAGAAAATTAAGAGTGTCTCCAGCATTAGAACCAATCAAAATAACAAATGCTTCAACAATTAACTTCACAACAGCTAGCAAAACAAACTAAATCAACTGAAAAATCTAAAAAAAAAAATGATATCCAAACTTCGTCACCCGCTTGGAAAATCGCCCAGTTTGAAGGTCTTTACCAACTGTTCTTATTATTTTTGCATACCGCCCGAGTCGAAACGGTCGACCGCCACCGGCTTCCTGTGGTGCAGAGTGCTTATTACATATGTGTACTGTTCCTGCTTCTATTCACTCCTGAAAGCCAAATGCTTCTTCTGTACACAATGATACAAACGCAACTGTAAAGAATGCTTTTAGTTTTAATTATATATTATTTGAATCCTCCTCCACAGCAATACCAGCCCGAAGCAAATGCACATTACGCCATCTTTCTCTAGCGCGGATCAATTTTCTATTAGCTTTTTGCTTTTGCGTTCCGTACAATTTAGATCGACCTCTCTATCATTGGACACACACAATGTGCGGTTATATTTGCCGACTCGTTCGTCATACTAGTGCCTAGATGTGAAACATGCTGCATCATCTCGTCACCCTCTCTCTATCAACGGTCCCGGTAAGCGGGTTCTCGTCCATAACCCATGGCAACGGGAGATTGTTCTACTCTGTTGTTGGCAAGATGTGGAGAGAAAAAGTATCAAATCAGACTTGAAGCTTCACTTTTATATGCGTTTTTTTCATAAACGCTTCTGACTGCCTCCCTGTCGAAAGAACAACGGCACTAGAATGATAGGGACGGCAAACATCGACCGATTGGATCGACCATCTATAAATAGTTGAAAATTGGTATTAATTTTTGAAAATGGACCTTAAAAGCTTTTACTGCCGAAGAGAATTTTCTTCTTCCACCGCTTCACCTTCTCCGGCGCACTGCGTAAGGCAAGTATTTCTTTCTCTCCTAGGAAAAGCCAAGACGGCGACCATCATCATCATCATCATCTGTGTCATGTTCTGGGTAGGGTTGGTACAATAATGTTTTCTTATTTGATACCAAACATCAAAGCTATCATTTGCTTTTTCTTGTGTCTTGAGCCGACAGACTCAAGCGTTGCTTTGTTACCGTACACCCAAACACACAAACAGCATCCTTCTGGCCAATATCCCTTCCTGCCTGCCTAATAAGGGTTTAATAAGCCAATGAATTGGCGAAAGTTACACAACACCGGGATGCCTGCCCCCATTCAATGTGTAGTGAAACTTAAAATGTGTACTGGTTGCATAGCACCTGTAATTATTTCTTTCATATATATCCAAACATCCAAAAACAAAATCCCTCTCTTCCGCCCGTCTTACATGAGAGTAAATGAACGGTAGGCCAATTTTCTTGCGGCATTTCTTTGTTTTCTTTAAAAAAAATCACTGCCATTGCCATTGGCATCAAAGTAGCCGATAAAAAGGGATGGATTCTGTACACTGTACACAGCTTGGTAAGACGCATGGAATTTTTTGGAGTCTACCCATTACTGCCGGATCATGCCAGCCAGAGCCGCGCGCGACCTTTCAACAATGCCGGGACGAATCATTGCCCGGTCTAATGCATTAAAACTAATGAAATTAAATCGAAGCCAATCAAATGGTTCTCCCTTCTTCAAACTGGCATTTGGTTAATATTTTCAACTCGAGCGCAAGATATGGCTGGAAACGCACGTACAAAAAACACGTTCGCGCTAATGGCGAGCGAATGAAAATCACAACAATGCCAACACCGCTACTCTAATGCGATAGAAGATACTGGCATATGTTTCTAAACACACACACACACACACACACATTTTAAACAATTCAACAAACCAGCACATAGATTAACGTTGCTGATACCATACGAATAGTGTTTCTCTTCTATTCCGTCTCAATCACTCGTCTAGCACCAGATTCTAGCGGATTGTTTCTTTACCCATTTCGCTGATGATACGTTGGACGTTCGATTGAAGCTTTCGCATCACATCAATAGGAACTTCAGTCACAGTCTTGCATATCATCATATTTAAAACGTTCAGCTTGGAAAACTGTCGGCATACACGGGTGTTAAAGCATAACATTATTCAATTACAACAGAGGGAGACATCATACCCTAACTGTTGGAAGCCGTCATCTAACGTTCCCAACCCCCGCCATAATGAGTCGAATGTATTGTTCTGTCATTGAAAGACAGATCCAGCTTATTTTACCAATAAAATGATTTGTTTGAGTTATTAAAAGCAAAACGTGGATTAAACTATGAAACGAATGTTTAATGCTTTTCGTGGTTTTTGGTGGATAGTCAGCACTCTAAAGGTTGCTTTAGACCTTGCGTGAAAGTGAACGTTAAATATTGTTGTTTTTTTTGTACTATATTTCATTGAATATTTATCAGAATGTGGATTATCGTAAACCAAAAGAGAGGATATTCAATTTCCCAACTATTTAGCTTTTTAAACATATTGAAATAGTGAATTAAATAGTGATGTTTTGCACTTTATTCCATTCCCCGCTGACCATGATTATTTCACCGGAAAATCGCAAGGATATGCATTTAATTTATTCAATTCAATTCAATTCAAGTTCAATTTCACTAGGACTCTAATGCGGACCTAAGGAGTGTCAACGAAGACAGCTGAGATGTGCATTGATCTACGCTAAATCCTTCCACTCTCTAATATTTGATACAATATTCAAGCATAACTTAGCCCCAAATTCTACCCACCTGCATGTTGACACTGCATATAAACATCATAAAACTTTGTAATCATGCGCCAATGCGACCGATCTTTAAACCAATAAATCATCGCACTGGACGATGTAATACTTCTAAATGAATGTTAAGTTGTAACTAGCACCAGCAAGTGTACAAAATCGATAATAACTTTCAAAAAATAAGCAGCACCCTGTTAACAGCACTCAACAGAACGTACACATTCCTTTCAAGCCCGTTGACACTAATAGGAATGAATGTTCCTTTTGATTCAATTACTGTTTTCCATCGTTTAGTCCGGCTGTACCGATTACTCGACACATTAGCGATTCTCGTCCGTACCGAAATGGAAACGTTTGGGCGAGATGTCTGGTACCAAATTCTGCTTCACGCCAACAAGATTCCGAATAAAGTTTTTACTCCTTACAGCCAACGATTGGTAACGATCACTCTTCCCCTATATTCATAAATGCACAATTCATACAATATATTTATAATCACACTACGATATAACGCAAACTTACGGTATTACAGCTGTTCAACATTTCATGTGCCTGTTTTTCCACGGCTTTGGTGTTTCCTGTGCATATTGCAACGATCCGCCTCATGCAAGCGAACATAAACAAAACAGGATTATAATCTAATCACTCTCATTATCGAATTAGACGAACAACTGCGAAAAGTGCAACATGAAGCGTGAGGCATTGCAAAAGGGAAAGCATAAAAAAATACCATTGTCCTTACACCCTCTCCGCACAGTAAACAAAGTAATCGACCGATAGTGGCATGCTGCGGCGCACGGAAGCTGCCTGCAACACATGCTTGCTTAGGCAGCATTCGTGTCCCTCCCTGTTCAAATAACAACGCACTTACCAGGACTGACTTCACTAGCGCGCGTCTGCTGAGTCTCAGACACGGAAGGGGATGTGTAACGTGTAAAGCAGATTAGATGAATTTCATTATCGAGATTTTCGGGAGTAGTTGCCGTCCCCTGCGTTCGTGACGTTGTTCGTGACGGTGCAAATCCATCCACTTGTCGGGGTTTGAGCTGCTAAACACAGTCCAGGGCAAAGGTTTACCACCTTCTAGCACATTTTCTATGTCTTGCATTGCACACAGAACAAAAGAATGCTTTTCAATGGAACTGCATGCCGAACGATATGCCTTACTCGTACTTTCTTCTGCCTAGGGAGAACAGCGGAAGAACGAACAGCTTATGCGGAAGCTAATGTTAAGTAAGCGTACATTTTTTGTTCTTTTTTGCTTTGCGTTCCATTTGTGCATTTTGCTTCCTCTGATTTGGCCACCCTTGCAGTACACTCACTACTGTAGGGGACAATATTTCACGCTCACTAAACACACTGGCACAGGATTTCTTAACCATGGTACATTGAACTTGCCAAATCTAAAAAAGGATACAAAAAACAAGCACAAAAATAGCAAACGCAACAATAAACGTCACGGCCGGAGGCACATCACTCGGAAACAATTAACCGAATTATCACACCCATTTGATACAATACAGCACGTGTCTGGTAAAGAGGGTCAGCGGTTGGCTCAACAAGCGAACGACGCTGAGAAACTCAATCATGTTCTCTGGAGGTTGGCGCTGGATTAATCCATGTGCGAATAATAAGTCATTTTAATTTTTCACACTTCATCCAGTCGCCTACAACATCAAACAAATTCTACCAACATCATATATGCAATTAGCGATGACCAGTGGTCAAATGAGATGAGAACGCATTTGGCCTTCAGATAGTACAGCATCAATATTTAAAAATCCAATTCCTTTTTTATGATGAACCACATCACCCGACGGTCCCAACGCTCAAAAGCAATCATATTACAGGGGCTTTGCAGATGCTATCACTGAGCAATTGTTGTTTCCCAGATATGATACACAAATTGCTTGAACAAGCTATAGTAATTACTCGGTGGTCTTAGAAAATTGCATCCATATTGCAACTGAGACTTGTTGCGGGAACTATTTCTTTCCATGAATTAACAAATTAACATCTCATATTTATGTAAGTACAAAAGCGATTAGTTTATTGTTGTTTCTTTATGATGCACCAAAGCTTTCATCTTGTTTTAATTTTTTAATCACCAAAGACTATAAAGTTTCCTACACTGTTTCACAGAACTGACTGGAAATTAAATACCTCTGCTCAACTCAATTGTGACCCTTCGCTGCATGCTGCATCCTTTGGAAAATATTCCGGACGTAGCTGCTATCTCTAATTACTCTGCTCTGTTCGATTAGTGGAGTGTTTATTTAGTTCGTTTGTGTTGCAATTACAATCTAAGGATTAATCACAGAATAGTAATGTATTGTAAGGGGTGCTGCTGCGGGTAATGGTACCATTTTAGTACACTATGGTACTTATTGTGCGATATAATGCAGGCATATGATGTTTGGCCTGACGTGAGGGGTTCGTGCAACTATGATTCTGCACTGGGAAACATTTACCTCTTTGCATTGTGGTTCGTCTCTTGAAACGCAGCGGTTATGTTGGATGCGTTTGTTTTTTTGTTGTCGATCCATCTTTGTCTCGGTACTTTTTAAGCTTGTGATGACCAGAGTCGTGAAATCGCACAATGTTCAGTGCTTTGATACTGATTGACGTTGCTGATGGATACCGTTTAACGATGGGGACCAGTCACACTCAAAGAAGGATCACTTCGCTGGTTTTAGCGTGCGTTAACCACCGTTAACGAATCGTATACAATGCTCCCTCCTCCAACCGTTAAGAACACCGTTCGCGAGCGGCTTTTACTTAAGCGCGATAGCCAAATTAGTTAGCTGCCCGTTACAATTTTATGCCTCTACGGACCTTCACCAAACGCGTTAGCTGGAACATTTTTGTTTGCACGTTTCTTCTTCGCTCTTCGCCAACTTGTATAAACTCTTTCAGATCTTTGAATCACACTACACAAGGAGGGATATAATACGATTCTTCTTTGCCATATCGGACCCTCTAAATTCATCCAGCAGCTGTTGTGAAGGACGTTGTGCCGTTCGCAAAATATCACCAAGTAAGCACATTTCATTAAAACCATAACATGAAAAAAGACATTAAAAGAAGTGAGAAATTAGTTGATTTAACACTTTCATGCATCTGAACGCCAACATATACTGTAGGCGCGTCATCGTCAAAGCAAATAAAACAAAACAACAACTAAAACAGTGTTGAGCGAGCTGAACGCAATACGCTTCTCGTGAGGCTATAATACACACTTTGACGAACAAAATCTGATAAAATTTGAACGATTGCAAAAAAAACCCACAGTTTTACGATGGCGACATTGGATTAAAGTGTGTTGTTTTTGCCCAGCGCAAAGATTTTACATTAAAACATTGATACTTAACAAACACGCAAAAAACTTACCTCCACATTGAAATCTCTGCTGACCACGGCTCTGGCACTTGGATTGTCATGAATGATCGTAACCAACGTTGGATACGTTAATACGTCGAATTGCTTGGGTAGTTTGGCGAAATTTTTAATTACGCACAAGTACTGATCCGACGTTAATAAATCCTGCAAACGTTAAAAGATTCCCATGAAAGTTATATTATTTTTATAACTATTACATTTAACCAAACGAAAAACATGATGACTTTTGGGACGAATCAATGGTGATCAGGCGATCTAGAATCTTTTATTTCCACATTGTTTCATAAAGTCTACATTACCCTACCTCAACACATTGTGGCTTCCTGTCGCTTAGAAAAGGATACATCATCATCGCAACGATAATTTAGATAAGCAATTTTAAGCCTTCGTCTGACAGTGGGCGGCAAATTTACCAAATTACAGTGTCTGTAGTGTTTCAACAAGAAAACACGTAAATATTTTCATCGTCTTTACAGGTTGTTGGCACTTATCAGCGAGTAGGAATCAGTACAATGACGATGCGCAAACCAGTGACAACTGACTTGGCAGTTCTGTAAACCTTGTACCTTGTAATAAGCAATGGCAACAGAAGAAGATATGAATAGAGGACATAAAAAAGGGCGACTCGCACGAACAGACGAACGTCTGACAGCTGTAAACTTCCTCAACAAAAACCTAATTTTATTTTTACTTTAAGGAAAGTTCACTTATAAGCTTAAAAAGAGTTAAATAAAAAAACATACATTTCAATATACCAACTTTAATTAATTTAGTTCACTCCCAAATTTTGACTTATCGAACACATTTACCTATTCATCATTCGACGTCATTTGCGACTCGCTGAGCTGATCGTTGAAATATACGAGCACATCGATCAAGTCGCAATGGTCTGCTACTAGCTACAACGTAGCAAAACGAACAAACACCAAACTAGCTGTCCGTTACTTGGCGGAAGAGCAAAAAGGCAAACTGCCGATAATAATACGTTTTGTTACGATCTTTTACGTACAATCTCCACTGACTGGCTCTCACATCTGAGCTTTACTGATGGGGCTGGAGAACAGAGAAGCCGCCTAGTAGCTTGCAATGGCGTCCGTATGGTGCGAACGTCAGAATATGGAATTCCGTGAAAAGAACACACGAAGACATTCACCGCGGATATCATGAGGCACTTGCTTCGCCGGGAATGCAAGTTAACGTGAATGTACCCTCTTCCTTACAGCGAGAGAGCACGATGGAACAAAGCGATAGGGGGCAAATATGACTTCTTATAGCTAAGAACCCAGCGTTGAGGGTGCCCGTAACCACGCTAAGCGCAAGAAGACAAAGGAAAAGGAGCGCACGACGAAAGGGCCAATGGCAACGCTCGATGGATAGCGGAAAACATAAACTATACATACATATAGATATGTAAGAGTTAGATTAGACCGAAGAGAATGCACAAGACTGCGCGAAGGAGAAATCCACAAGTCATAAAAGTAATTTAGATCAAGAAAATTATTGCGCCACCTAAAAGGCTAATGGAAAGGCAATGGCTGAAAGGTGCAAGCCGCCCAAGACAGGAGATGGCCCTGCTAGCAGCACCAGTTGATTATTCTTCCCTGTTTGTGGAATCTGCTTGGCATTGTTTCGCTTTTTCGGCTCCGAAAAATAAAGCATCAAACCAGCTGAATCGTGCAAGCATCGCCAATACCAGACGCCGAGCGGATCCAAAATGGCGCCATGGCCATAACGCGACAGCTTGCCTTCACTCCTTGACTCGCTATGTAAATGAACTTAGAAAAGTATTCAAACCCAAGATTATGACTTTCTTACCTGATTGATTTTATTGTTGGCACAAAAGAAACCTAGCGTTGCTATTAAGTCGATTATCACAGTCTGTGTTTCACTTTTTACGTCCGCCTTTGGGACACAGTACTGCAATAGTATACTGATGACGTCTAGGAACTTTAGTGAAAGATTTTCCTCTATTAATACTGCCTGCAATATATCAGAGAAATAACAGTAAACATTGATTAGCCACAAATGCATTTCATAAATGACATACAACAGTCGTTGTTTTTGGAAACTATACTGTATCGACCATAGGATACTTAATTTCTAGAATACTAGAGTTAATACAAATATATCAGCATGTTACTAAAATCCCTAATAAAATTAAACACTGGCTTTGCATTGTGTGTACATGTTGTTCCCGAAATACTCGATTCGATAAGTCTGGCAAATTGAAGACTGTATCACGGGCCCAGCAGCCCTCATGTACCTTATCTGCTGCAATTTACAAGGCTTGTGAGGGTTTTATGAACTTTTCTCACACATTTTTTACTATTTACTTAATTTAAAATTATTAACCTAGGTTATTGATTTCAAAACAGTTACTGACAATATGGTACGAATTCAAATATTATTTACAAACAGTTAAAGATTCTTAATAAACCCTAATAACCCTAAGTTAAAAATAAATACAAACATGAGAATTTTGTACAACATTTGAAATAATACAACGTTAGAGTGATAGAATATGTTTACAATGTTATTAGTTTTGGAGATTGTCACTATGTTCGCATGTTTGTTGTTGACTATTTCATTTGTTATTTGATAATTAGAAAAATATTTTTTTTTATTTACATTCACCACTGAGACTTTTACTCATTTGTACCTATTTTGACAAGCCGTCCTATATACAGGCTTTCGATACTTATTCAGTAACATGTATCTGGATATAGCCAGTAGTTCATTCTAGGCTTGAACCCATGACAGGCATGTTATTGATACGTTCGAGTTCACGACTGTACCACGGGATATGCTGTTATTTTACCGGATCATGTCAGAGTGATTCAAAAGAGCATTGGTGTATCAATGCGATCATCACGAATCTTCCAACTAGTGCTGCTTCATTTCTCAGTCAAACCAAAATCACATGCTATGAAACAAGCCAATTCACATGAAGTGCGCTTGCTTAAAGCTTCCCGTACTCCATCATCGAGGTGATGAAGATGGAGTTTGCTTGTTGTTGTTGGATAAACAACCAAGAAGGGATGAAAAGTATTTACCGTTCAATCCGAAAAACGTCTTCACTCGCAGCTCGAGTGTTACCGAGCCGTGCCGAAACCCAAATTCCAATCAAATCTTACACAACTCAAGACATCAAATATTTTCAATCCAGGGAAAGTACACTAATTAACTACTCTCCTCTACAGTGTGACGATCTTCCAGGGAATTTCACAGAACTATATACATGTCCCTTGAAGTTTTATCAACAATGGAATGAATAGATAGTGTAATAGTGTAAAACTGTACTATTATCAAGATGATTACTACTTTTGAGCTTTAGTGAAATTTGGTGAAATAAGTGAAACATGACACATATAAACCATGTAAACTTAAGTAAAATGTAACTCATAACTATATTATGATTATGAATAAACAGTTTTTGTAAATAAAACTGTTAAAGTAAATGATGTTTGTGCGATACCTATTGTAATAGATGTTTTGCATGACGATTTAAAAATAAGAATTTACTGCAAACCTTGCTAGAAATGTTTTACAACGATTTACAACGTACAACTTCAATCCTTAATAACGAGCAATGTCCCAAAAGGGATCCAAAGCACGCCCGAGCTTGTAGGAGAATACACTTCGATCCATGAAATCATCCATTATTAACTTATGTGTTGTTTCAAGTGTGTGTTTACGTTTGGCATTTCGCATTAATAGTTTGGCATTAATAGTAGCAATATGTAGAAGCTTTACAAGTGCAATTTCCTTATAGCATTTCGCTTGATAACGATTATTCTTATTACTTACAGGAAGCAAAAGACAGACTTAAAATGTAACTAGTTATTACGGCTTTGATCACCAGATTCTGTTGGTAAAAGAAAAAGCCGCATAGTCAAACATAATAAGCAATTATATTACGATGTCATGCTATGAACCGCTGACGTGAAATCTTCGAATATGTTAAAATAAAACCTTTATTGTAGGTCTACTATAATTCATACATTATAAAAAATATGTGAATTTTGTCGTGTTGTCGTGGTTTATCATGCAAAGATGGTTCTAGCCATTTCAGACTATAGTAACTAATGTGGTAAGCTACTGGACCAAATCCGACACAACCCCTTCATTCCAACAAACAAACACCTCGCACAGTCATCTTATAATCACTACTGTACGTACTCAACAATCAAATAAGACGGAAATAGTTAAAGCACACCATAAAACTAAACCGAAACGAAATGAAGCACAAGCCTCCCATCGTTTATGAGCCGCGATTACTTACCTGGAACGTCTCAACGTTCAGGTTGGCAAAGGTCACCAGAAGATTAAAAGTAGCCGCCGCCAAGGAAGTCGTTCTGGGAGGAATGCTTTCACCTGTGAAATGAGAAAAGTGCAAAGCAACGATTGAATACGATGTGAACCAACCCAAATCCAGCAAGGGCAATGATTCTGACGGGAAGATGCTGTTAAAGTTTTTCTTGAATGAACAAGCGGCAAAATCATCAACCACACACTGGCGGAATGTTTATAGTTCGTGACGTTTAGATTAATCTACTAATTAAATACAGTCGTTTCCGGTACCAGCTACCGTCAGTATCACAAGTTATATAGAATATGATGAACACACCCTTTTATGGTACGCACAACAAATCTTATCCTAGAATTGTTCTCCGATATTACAACCGTCAATAACAAAACTGTGGACTTCACAAGGAAGTGTTTTCACAAATACGTCAAAATTGCCTGTATGAACCAAATGTCACGTTCGATGCTTCTGTTTTGCTACTCTTATATTCCACTGTTTTCTGTTTTGTTTCTTTTTTTTATTAGCTTACCAATTGGAACAACGGCGGCATAAAGTAAAGAGATCGTTCCGAACAGCTCCGTAGACTGTGCCGTCAGCAACAATTTGGTAACATCAGGACCTGTAAAAACACAACTTTTTTTGATATAGGCGTTTGTGTTTTGATTTCGCATAATTACAATTGTTATTAATATTACACACCTTTCGGACATATTTCAACCAACTTTGTTAGCAGACCTAATGAAGCAAGTAGTGAAAGCACAAGGCTTGTTTGATTTTCGATCGATTCATGTACCTTATCGATTCGCTTTACCAAACTCTCCACCAATCCAATGCATACGATGTAGCTGTAAATATGAATAAATAGAAAAGAAAATATAGTCTCTAAGTTAATTTTACGTACATAATAAAAAAGCTTGACTGATCTTTATGAAGCAAACGTGGCAAATGAACGTTTTGAAGTTTTTACATATTTTTTTAAATATTAAAAACATCCAAAAGATCTTGATAATAATGGCACTCAACACTAGTATTAATACATTAACATATTGCTTCATATCCATACACATATTCCGAGCAGCACTATAATCCACATGGCTATAATCCACATCACTAAATACTCACCCTTCAGTATTTTTTTAATTTTTCTTTGTTGTTCTTTAAACTGCCTTGTGGACCCTTTTCTAACAGCTTTACAATGCCCGCGTTTGATTGCCCGCTCCCTTACGCTAATGCACAATCGAATTGATATTGGGAAATGGCCCAGAAGAGGAAGGCAAATGTATCATCAAAACAAATCTAGTCCATTTTTTCCCCATACAATTTGTTACATACTACAATGTGGCATGGAGTGGCCGACAATGAGGATTTAATCGGAATCTGTTCTAACGTACCATACTGCCTCCAACAACACCAAGCGAAAACAGATACGCTGGACCAATAATGCACAGAAGCCCATCGTAAGGGGCAAGGGGTTAGCGAGAACCTCAGTCGCACACAAGTTGACAGTTGACACTTGACAGCGCCAGGCTAATACGCAGAAAAGTGCAAACACAGATCCTGCGGAAAAATATCACCATGTACTAACATTGCACCGAGGGGTTGCTGTTTGTAGCTGTCGCTCATATCCCTTACTATCTCAGACGCTACCGTACCACTCATAGACCCTTTTTGTCCCGTCCTACTAGTATCCAAGGGCCAAGCGTGGGTAGCTGTCAGCTGCAATCAAGTGTAACAAGAGGATTGCAAACAGTATAATCAGAGTTGTGAAGAATTAACATATGACATAGGTAAACAAAAACAGCTTTATTTGCACATTCGCCAAGTCCCACCATTCCCGCTAAGCCGCGTAGTTGATAAGAATTAGTTATCAAAAGTCTTTCATTTCCTATCCTTTAAGCAACGGTAGGACATCGTAAAGCACCTATACTTTGCTATATTGTAGCATCGGAGCAAACAGTAGCAAATTAATTGCATCACTCATTCTGCATCAATCTTTGAACCAGAGATCTGTATCTATGGCAGAATGTCGTATAGCTTTGACGAAAAGCTTCATTTGTTTAGTGGCTCAAAATGTGCTAATGTGGTAATGTAACGGTACGATATAAACAGCCACATCCGATCAGATCTGCAAAAAAGCACATAAACACCCAAACATCTTTGCACAACGAATCCAAATTACCACTTCATTAGGACCTGTTGACTATAGCACAGAAAAGGGTTGCAAACGCAAACAATGCTCACAGTTCCAGTGAACTCTCACTCGCTCAAATAAAAGAATTGAAGTGTTCTTTTCTAGGCTGACCAAAGACAAACATTAATCTTCTATTATACAAGCCTACGAACAGCGATTTTCGTACACACGGTCAGTTTTTAGCAAACGGTCGTCTGCCGTTTGATTTGTTTGGGATTTAAGCAAACCCATAATTTGTATGCAAAACACGACCCATAGTATTAGTAAAGGGTAATATTTTCTCTTCTCTGTTCTGGCAAGGCTGCATTTTTTATTTCATCCACAGAGCAGTTTTCCGGAAACAAAAAGGGTACCTTATTTACGTTTTTAATAATGTAACAAGTGAAGCAAAGAATTTGAATTGGGAATGGCAACTGACAATTGATAGAAGTTACTCTATAAATTAATACAAACACTTTGATTATTGCACATATTCTGGTTAACAGAGTATTTTTAACAGAGGTTAACAGAGCAGTTTATATCCTCTTCCTAAACGATTGGAATATATTTGGTTATTAAAGTTTTTCTCAAAGGATTCAGTTTTTGATTGTGATCCTTTGAGATTCTACCTGTTATCAACAAGCAACGTTTTATGTTAACGAATGAAAAGTCAACGTAGAACAAAATTCATAGCTAACGATTTGAATGTTTCATTTCAATTAACAGCCACTCTCATAATCCGCTTAGCAATTTGAATACGAACTTAAATCCACTCTGTTGTTTATTTAAAAAATAAACGGCTGGATCAAGTATATAAACATGCACGTACATTTTTTCTTTTATCTTTGCGAACATTCGTACATCCCGAATGTTTTCTTTTCATTTGCAGAGTTATTTTGTGTTTGTTCATTTACAACCTTCCATCTGATCGGATTGGATATTGGACTTAATTAATATGAATATTAATGTAGTCATCCTAAGTAACATATTTTCAAATATCAAATTTTCAACATGATTCAAATCTGCTAAACATATTCTGCTAAATCGCTTCATTACGTTAAATGTATACGTTTTATTACATTGATATAATTTATTCTGATTCTATGAAGATGCAACGCTTGTATCCTATAATTGTCCAACATATATATTTTCTTTATTTCCGAAACATTTTTGTTGAGCCATTCAACATTTAAAAAATTGAAGGAATTAAGAACTTTTTCAAAATAAATAAAGATATCACACAAAAGATAAATGATTGGTTAACTATGTTTTAGTATCATACGAGTTGTTTTGTATATAAAACTCAGTTTAATTAATAAAAATTCAAAGTTCGAACTATGAGAAACTAAACTCATTTCCATTCAAAATAAATAAAGATACCACACAAAGGAAAAAATGATTGGTTAACTGAATTTTAGTATCATATGAGTTTTTTTGTACATCAAACTCAATTTAAATAATAAAAGTTCGAGGTAATATTTCTATGAAAAACTAAATTCAATTCCATTCAAAGTATGCAAAACATGGAACAACAATTATAATTGCGCTTTGAATAAAATAGAAAAGCCTTCAGGTAGGCTATTTATAAAATTATTTGTTGTTTTATGAATGCAATGTAAATATTATCAAAACTTAATTTTAAGTACATCGTCTGTCATTGTACTGCTAAGATATTATTCATGAAAGTACGACCCGTGAGGCGCATGCGGCTTTTTGTTTCCTAGATAGTTCTTATAACCTTCAAAACATGATGAATCTGAACCTATTAAATTGCTTCGTTTAAGTACAATTCTACGGGTATTTTTTTATATATTTTAGCTCTTAGTGTAACAAAGTTTGTTGACCACTGTGTAAGGAGAATTATAAAATGGAAGTCCCCGAGATACTCGGTATCTCTTATATGCGGAATCGAAGATATGCAGTTTTTTTTTTTATTTGAGTTCCTTCAGTAAAGTTGTACTGATTTCACAACAATTGTCAAATGCAATAAAAATTCCCTTTTGGTCAAATTTCACAAGTCATGTTATGTAAAAGTTTGATAATTGTAATCTTCAGTAATATGCTGATTAGACAATGGAAAGTACGGTCACCCTCGTTTAGTGTTTTTCTATCAAACTCAGGCTTTGACACAACGAACAACGCCGGTCGTACGTGTAATAAGACATGATAAATTGTTACATCAGTTTTCACATTATTCACCCAATTTATTGGTTTCCAGAGCAACCAAAAATTGTTTATCATCCACGTAGTTTTTATCAAAAATCAACAATAAATTTAAATACTTCTATCAACCTTGACAGAAAAATTCTGTCCGGAGCAGATTGAAAATAAACATGTCGAATTCCAATTTCCATACCAGAATCACGATATGACGGAAAAATAACAAAAAAATGAAACAATACTATTTATTGTCTAATAGGGTTATCAGAATCATATCAAATACTTAATTTAGTCGATAAAATCTTCCCTTTTCTTCATCTTTGGCACAACAACTGTTGAACACATGACAAATTCTACCACCTAAAGCTAAATTAAACGAAAATTAGTAATAATATGATTGAAAATCCCTAAAATTCGACTGACGCGAAAATTGGAGATATGCGATTTCTTCTCGGTCTGCATTAATATCTGACAACCTGTACCTCTATCCCAAATTCATCTCGCATAGTGCATTTAATGAACATATAATGTTATGACACATTAAAAATCATCAACAACAAAAAAAATATAATACGTTTCAAGATAACTATTTAAACTATGAACTGTCTTATTCGATAACACAAATGGTTACCATAATTACCAAAATTTGTGGAAATTTAAATTATAGTGTACATAAGAGACAATTGTGAGCAGAGAACACAATGTAGAAACAGCCATGTTTTTTAAAACGAATAACTACACCAAATTATAAGATAGTATAGTTTGAATCAAACTACTCATTCTATATTAGGCGCAAATCCTAACAATAACTGCCAAAACAAAATTTTACAAAAACATTCGTTGTTTGTTTTTGCGCCACTGACTTGATCTTATATTCAATGAATAATAAGCCTATACCAACACACCTCTGCAAATATTCATTCTGGCTAGATGTGCACCTCCAAATTGGCTGGTAGAAAACATTCGCAAATAGAATTGTGTTCACGGGCTGAAAATTGTGAAATTTCAATTAGCGGGCCAGATAAAGCCAAATATTTGAACTGATGTTCAGTTGTTCGTTCCAGCACAGCTCCGGTCTTAGCCCACGTGCTCGTACTTGCATAGTACCGTAACCGTAACGAGCAACAATCTATCCATCCCTACAGACAGCCTCCACAAACGCTGCCATCACTGCTTTCCCTGGAGGACGAATTCAGCCCTAGCTGCTAGGGCTAGCGACTGCGCCCAGGAAGGATACTCGGTAAACAGAGCGTAGACGTAAGAACTCAACACATCTCGCAAGGTTTGGCCCCGGTAGGTTTTTGTGGGTGCCATGCTAGAATGCTAATGATGTTCACGTGGCCTAGTAGTGCCGTACGACCGAAATGATATCGAATGAATCATCCTTATCGGGTGCGTTGCGCTAACTAAAAGCAAACATACACAAAATCTATTCCACAACATTATTCTGCCGCTTCAAAGTGAGAGCATATTTTATGTATGTCTTTTCTTTATTTTGGACACGAATATTGCTGAGTAACTGACACCGATCTTCTAGTATACAAACACGATTGCACTACAAAACTTTATCAACGAGTAATCACATTTACTTTCACATTATTCAGTTTAAACATAAGTAGCAACGTGAGTACATAAATCATGCATAATTACTTGTGTGGATCGTCCTCATCTCTAGGCAAAATTCACAGTCATTTCAATAAATCAAAGGTAAACCAAAATACCTATTGTACACTTACAATTCTGTACACAATTATATCGTCATGAACTGCCAAACAGAATTTATGATGATCGCTTGAGTACTGTACCGAATCTTGCACATCGATATCACATTCACATTCAAAACGTACTAATTCAGGGATTATTCCAGCACAACGTGACGATCAACACCGATATGTACTTGAAATGTTTTGCTTCATAAATTCAACGACACAGCGTGTGGTCTACTAACCAAGAGGTGTCAAATTTCAATAAAGCCGTCGACATGATCATCAGCAGCTCCGTTTGGCACATCGCTGCCCAAATCTTGATTGTGTATCGTTAAACCACACGAGCCTCTATCCCTAGATTCAGAACGGTGAGTAAGGTATAAAAACATCACCATTCAACCAGCGATGGCCCATTGCCCGATGTGCGCAGCGAACGACAAAGGTGATTATCGTTTCCTAATGGGAGAATAAAAGATTGCCTGATTCCCCAGGGGGTCCTCGCCATCGATGAAGCAGCATCTCTCCCTCATTCGCAAGCCTCAATGCCAGTGAAATCATGACGGAAGCAAATGAAACAACCGTTCCGCAGATGCTTCGCATTGGAAAAACGATCACAAAGAGTGCGACGGAAAGCTGCATGCTGCTAAAGTAGTCGCAGTGGCACTAGCCGCAACCACGACCACAGCAAGAGGATAACATATAATATGGTGCTACTGGGAACACAAACCCAGCGGGATGCTCTTCTTTTGATTGGCCATGCGTCATACTGTGATGCATGGAAACATCGTTTTGATAGAGTGCTCGAAAAAAAAAACATCACGTTTAAAGGGAATGCACCCACTAATGCCAGTAAAAACTACGATACTATCGTGAACTAACATTGTTGGTCCATACATCATAAATTGATTCATCCCGATTGGCTAAACATAAAGACATAATCTCGTAAATACAACCACAAGAAAGGTTTGCCCAAACCTTTTTGGTGCAGTTGTGAATAATCATTACACGCTTTTTTATCCAGATTGACATTTGTTTTGCACTTTTGCAATGGGCGTTAATAAAATCAAAGCACAAGCACGACGGGACTTCCCCATTTATGCAGCATGCGGTCCATCCCAGCCCTCCAACAAAACAAGAGGACTGTGGCGATAAGATGAGCATAGCCCAGCATGACCTCTACCGTGCACAGCATCAAGCGGGGGTAAAACGGCTAGAACGGCCAGTAGGCGTTCGTATTTCGGAAATTATTGGCAGGCATTTTCAGCCCTCTTCAACGTGCGAACCCAAATTTGAAGAACGTCAAGTAATGTTTGGAATCAAACGTTCATTCATAACAAATGGCCAAGAAATTAATAAATATTGATTAATGAAAAGGACTAATAATGTAATGTTATGATGGCGCATTTATCGTCACAATCATCTTGAAACCATTGCATATTATTTTACTTGGTTCAAACGGATCGAACATTTTAAACACTTATTGGAAGTAGCATTAACATGAAAGTGGAAATTTACACTTTTAAGACTTTACGACTTTAAAATTGACGTTTCCTAAAAAATAACTAAAAAGTGAAGTTTCATCCGCCAAACGATGTGTATTTATAATTCGCAAACTATAAACAAGATTTATAGTAAAATTAAACTCTTATCGTCAAATAAAATAAACGTAATTATTACCACTATACCGTCAAATTATCAATGAATGATAGTAACCGTTAAGCCGGTCTCATGGTACAGTCGTCAACTCGAATGCCTTAACAACAATAGTCATCGGTTCAAGCCCCGAATGGACCGAGCCGCCATACGTAGGACTAACTATCCTGCTATGGGGGGAATCAATAAGTCACTGAAAGCGAAGCCCACAAATAGTGGTACAGGAAAGAAGAAGAAGAAGAAGAAGAAGAAGAAGAAGAAGAAGAAGAAAAAGAAGAAGAAGATAATAATCGTTACTAACACTAATGAACTTGACTTATCTGTGTCTTTTTGGTTAGTGTGCATGGAAGCTCTCTCTCTCTCTTTTTGTTGACTACTTGTATGGAAATTATAAACAAAATATTGCGAACGGGTGGTTCATGGGAGATTCAATCCCAACACGAGCATGTTGTTAAGCTGTGCATTTGACAATTGTATCCCGCACTTAACGGTAACAAATCCATTTTAAAAAATTAAACCAAATACTAAAGAAATGTAGCTCCCAGCAGTTTCTTGGAAAGACGCGAACAATTACCATCGGGGCCATATTCCCGTAGTCAACTGGAATTTCCAACTGTACCATTCCTTTATATAAAGAAAAGACTATTGTGATAAGGATGATCAGTCAGACACGGATACCGCAATAAGCTTAAAAAAGAGTAAGCCTTAATTAGCGTCAGTTGCTGAGCAAAAAAAAGAGAAATTAATATAAAATATTATTCATAGATTAAAAGCAGACCCGCCAAACGCCTTCGTTGAAACTATTACAATTACACAAATCACATTTTTGTACAACCCACAGAAAAAATCAATAAAAAACACCTTTTCACCCCGTTGGCACACCCGTTTGGGCGTGACAAACTATCAGTTATTCTAAATAGAGACATGCACTGGTTATTAGATGATAATTTCACCCTATCATACCGTATGCCAAACGATATTTATTTTACCACCCCTGAGTTGAGCAGATCTTCAAACCTGCTATATGTGTTGGCCTTCCATTTTTTTGTATTTCAGAAACAGTCATATAAATTGAAACATATGCAAAATTGTACAGTCGATATCCGATGGTAGCGCGACATATGCAAACAATAGACAAGATGAGCAGGAACACATCAAACGCATCCACGGAATGAGGTAAAAAAATCCTCGATACCGGAAGCTATTGCCAGGCCAGCAAGAGAATTGTGCCTTCACCGTAGAATAGTACCCGTTCCGTTCCGTCCCCTTTTTTCCCCCAGTTCATCTGGCTGATTGCTTAACTACACTTATTATTCAAGGGGTTTAATAAATCCGTGCTCTAGAGATTTAGGGTTACATCGGTGCGTGTGATATAGATGTACCAACAGATCAGTACGGCATCATCAAATGAAATAGAGCAAGTCCGTGTATCTTTTTTTAAAGACAGCTTAACTACGATATAATTAACATGTTACAACACCTATTGAAATAAATTAATTGACTGCATTGACGTAAAGCGCAATTTATGAATTACTATAAATCAAAATAAATCTATTTGATCATTGCTGTTTTAAACATTATTTTACATGAACTCAATAATCTAATATAATGAAACCTAGATAAAAATGAACTCAAGGAATAATTCTAAGAGAGCAACTTCGATATACGAAATACGTTATTCTGTACATAAATATGCACAAAACACACAACAGTTCAATATTGCATGGTTTTCAATTGCTACTTTATACAATTCGTGCACACATTGGCATGGCAATATTAAGAAGCACATATCAAACAAAAAATATTACTATTATTATTATTTCTCATACAAATGAGACAACATATACGAAATGAAAATTTGTAAAAAAAATAGACTGATAGATTTGGATCCATATTCCAATAAACGTTTTACTATGATCGAAAATGCTGTATTGCTATCATTTTTTAAGTGAAACAAGCATAAAGCAAACGAATGACACTAATAAAAAATAAACAATAGCGCATCCATTCCATTAATCATGAGCGCTGAAACGGTGATATAAATATTTTACAAATCATCCCAATTTTGTCTCTTCGTGTAAGACTGCATTCAAAGTGTGTTTTTACTCGAGCTGTCGATGAGTTGTCCATTAACGAATGCACCTCTTTCAGCAATTCTAGTGCGAAAACTATGTTATGCATTTAACCATAAAGAAATGCATAAAGGCGAACAAAAAGAATTCAACATATTCTCATCCATTATCAATACACGGCGGCGCCTGGTTTGAGGGCTTGTGTATGTTAACACATGTTTTCATCGCTTCACGCTTTAATGGGGTGGTATGGAGAGCACATACACCTCACCTTCTTTCTTTTTTTATCTCACTCTCGGACTCGTTCCGACAAACATCATTTCACAAGCAACATAAATTGAACGCGATGAAAGGGCAGTTTCCTTTGCCCACCAATCGTCATGACCTCCGATCGCATAAAACTGTCAGCTGGTTCCGTAAAGTAACCGTAACTGATTGAAGAAATTGATTTGAAGAGCACTGATGCACTTCCATCAGTCATTAAATAAAAGCAACCTCTTTTTATTGATCAACAGCAGTAAAGTTAAAATCATGAAAAACATCTGAAATAATTCAAAGGTTATGAGTGCAATTCAATAATATCAAATAGGATAGCTGAAAATAGATTCAAAGAATGTGTAGGAAAGTATGGCATTACATATTTTTCAATGTGAAGACTTTTACAGAGATGTAGTAGTTTGATATTGTTGTTTAGGTTCCTATGTTTTCTTCTAGTGTCTTGTTATTATGCTTACAGGGTTTCTCTATCCAACCCAACACTTTAAGCTTCATTTCCAATTTGTAAAATCCCATTTCAACATTATCAAATGTTTGTCGAACGTACACAAAGCCACCAATGACAGATCATTTGAATTTCCATTGCTATTGTTAAAATGTATTTTACGGGATTGAATTGTTTGCTTATGGTTTTGAGCTGACTAGAGAAACCCTGTAACACCTAACTTCCGATATACATAAAAATATAAACAAAAGCTCGAGAGCGGTCCCGTGGTACAGTCGTTAACTCGAACGATTCAATAACATGCCGTCATGGATTCAAGCCTAGAATGGACCGTTTCCCCGTGGCAAGGATTGACTATACCCGGCTGCATGGTAATGAATTAAGTCTCGAAAGCCTGTATAGGCCGGCGCATATCCGCGTAGGACGTTACGCCAAATAGAAAGAATATAAACAAAAACTCCAAACTCCGCACGATGATTAAGTAAATGGCAAAAAATAATAAGAACTATTTATATTACTTTACCAATTTTAATAAAAAAATTGATTTTGCAAAAAGTATTTTCTTATCAAAACAAGATTTACATTTAAAACATTAATCCATTAGATACTGTAACGTTTGCATGGCCCTCAACAAATATATGTGTTGCCAATTGAAAAGTTTGAAAAATTTCACTAATTACAAGAGATTGCATTTCATCTCGTATTGCCAATCGCAAAATAACATAGAGCAGAACTTTGGCAGTTATTTGAATGAAACTGGAGTAGATTGTTGATTACGAGATAGGAATAATGGGTATACTAATGTTTATTTACTGAGGAAGAAGATTTCAACATTCAGTCTCAATAGTTCGATTAACGAAGTGTGAAGTTACTGATAGTTTTTGATAGCATGTGTTTTATTTCTTGTTTGCTGGCGGCTCTCCAAAGTCGGAATCCCGTATTTTCCCGTATTTTTAGCCATTTTCTGATTTTGAGGCTTTCTGGAGAATTCGGAAACCATACATCGGAATACCTTTCTTCACTTCTTTGATGAGGGTGCTCTTTACTTAGGCTTCTGCAAAAATTTGGCCGATAGCTTTAAAACGAATAACCAAGCACTACAAAAAGGCGTGAATTGTATGAGGCAGATTGGAAGTTAGGAGTATTTGTCATGAAAAGTTGTATAGAAGGCTAGGAAAAAATGTATATACGATTCTAGGTCAAAAAATAATTCCTTAATGATTTTCGCCGTCTAATATATTTCAGTATAAAAAGGTAGAATTTTATTCACCGCCTAATCCTTCACCCACTCATCCAACACCGCTCAACTACGGCCCGCGGGAACATTTTCAACTCCAATCTGGCCCGCGACCCAAAACGAGTTTGACATCACTGACATAGAGTAAAGTTGTTTTGTGTTAAAAGGCAAGGACAAGAATCACAAATTGTACATAGTTCAATGAGATACTTCTTTACGGGTGAAGCCATTATAGGATCGGTTCCGTAGTACAGGTGTTAAGTAACACATCTTAACAACATGCCCGTCGTGGGTTCAAGTATCGTATTTTCCGTCAACCCCTCCCCATCCCCTACCCCCCTCACATACAATTTTTACCACGAATCTGCACTTTGAACAGAAGATGAATATTGGACAAAACCAAAGAGATTGCGTGTACATGTTATTAAATCAAGAAAAGAAACTAGATGTATAATAAATAACAACTAAAATCGCAACAAAAAAAGAAATTTTAATTCGCTGAAATATGAAGTTTACAATTTCTATAAACTCATCATAAACACTAGGTAATATTTGTAAGTGTTGATAGTTTGTTCGTCTATTTAACAATATCGTGGTACATGGACAGCTGTTGTCCATGGGATGGAAAGCTTACAATAATACATGTTATCCCTCAATGTAAAAGAAAACCATTGAACAATCGTTAACACTTGATGCGGTACTTTGATCGGTCCTTTCGTCCCAATAAAATGAGTAAGATAAAAATAAATAAACAATGGTAGGTGTGAAAATCCTGGATCGTAATTGTATTTTCACGTTGGTTTGATCATACCATTAAAGGAACAGAACAAACCTAATAGTAGGATACACAATTATACACAAAATCAATCTATAATTTATTCACTTTGAATTTGGTATGTCTTTTTGAGATTGTAGTTCGCTGTTTTTTCTCTTGTCTCTCGCGTGTAACGGTTGTACATGCTCCACGTGCGTGTCATCGAGGCTGGGCAGAAACTAGTTAATACTGCACAGTACATACATCGTATTTTTATGTCCTAAAAAATTCCGTTTCCGTTTATTAAAAAAAATCGGATACAGACGTTATTCATTCATTCATTGCGAATGCCATTGAAATAACTAAAAATAGGGTTTAATTGCAAGATAGTTTAAAAAGGTCAATCGAGAAACTAAAAATGGTGAATTTAAAATTAAAATGGATTACATTTGAACCAATATATTCAACCAATTTTCACGTTTCAGAACCGTTTCCGATAGGCTCTTACCCGACTCCGAGTCCAGTCGTTAAATAAATCATATGACTCATCACTAGTCTAATAATTAAACATAAATGATCTATTATAAAAAACTTTCTTTCGGTTGACCCGCAACTTTATGAATTTCTTCAAACGGACCCCAAACCACTCGGAAAAGTTATCCAATTTAATTGCATAGCACCAAAAACAAACTATTATCTGACGATTTTTAATGCCACCTTTAATCGAAATGATCCCAAACGATAGCATATGTCTCCCATTTTTAACCCAACTTACCTCAGAAGATCTGGCATTCGTTCCGCAACCTTTGGATGTGTCACTTGCTTTGGCGAGGGACTTGTTGGTAAAAGTGCAACAGTACATGCGAGTATAAGCTCGGTTGATAGTTCCACCGGGAATAGAGCATTTTTTTCTTCCGGGATCTTTACAATAATACACGGAAGGAAAATAAAAGAAATCCAACATTAATACTCTCGCGCACGATGTGATGTGTAAAGTGTCATGTGTAAAGCTAAATGTAGCATAGGACTATGTTAAATACTACATTATGGCTTACATTAACTATGGCGTAAATTTCCTTACTAACCTTCATTGAAAGCAACAAAGCATTCAACAGCACCAGAATAGAGTTTCCTAATACCGCATGACGCGCAATTTGGGGACACAATGTGCAAGCGTTTCGATACAATTGCACAGAAAGCACTACAGCCCTGCAAAGAATGAACAAACATTTATGAGAATTTGCCCTTGCATTCCATCGTCATAAGAATCCAACGCTCACACAATTAATCGTTTTCAATGGCCTATTGTTAAAACGATACTTACTTCTTTGACACATCCGTCCCAGGAGACAGACCATTTTCTATGACGGATGCAATCGTACCCAATCCATCCAACAACCATAGTGACTGAAAATCTGCTACCTCTGCTTTTGCAATCAATCGTAAAAGCTGTCCGATCGGACGTTCCACTCCCAGCACACCGTTTCCACCCTTTGCGATTGCGCCTAGTAGTCGTGGTACCTGGCTCTGTTTACGTATCGACGGAGCCAAAGGATTAAGTTCACTGAGATACTCTTCAGCCGCCGTGGACAACTTTTGACGCAACTTCTTCAATCTTTTTTTGTTAATTTTAGGCACCATGCTTGCACCACCACCATGGGAACTTTCCCTTTCGCTTACACTAGAGTTTTCCTCATCCTGCTCATCATTTCTTAACTCGTCAGCGCTACGGCTAGGAATGGTTGCCATTTCAACAGCCCTTTGCCGGATCTGTTCAATGTTTTCTTCATGACGGCGAGCAGACTCTTGCTGCTTTTGAATAATTTTTCGTTGCAATTCTTCTGCCGTTGCCAGCTTTTGTTGTTGCAGGGCCAGCAATCGTTCCTCCCGGTCCCGTGCCTTCTCCCTGGCCAATGCTTGGCGCTGCCGTTCTTTCTGTTCTTGCATTTTTCCTACACGCTTCTCACGCTCTCGACGATTTTCACTCATTTGCTGTAATTTCTTTTGACGTTCTTGTTCGATTTCCTGCCGGCGTCGCTCAACAGCAGCTTCCTTTGCAGCCTTTTCTTCAGCTCGCTTCTGCCGTTCTGTCTCAAGGTCTTGTAGACGCACTTCCTGCTCTTTGCACGATTCTAAGAAGTCTAGCCGCTTGTTCTGTGCCTCCAGGTTTTTAATAAAAGCAATCTCTCTTAACTTTTCTTCCTCGTCATGTGCTTTTTTAATTTTGTCTTTCAAATATTGTGAACGATTCTCGGCCGCCCGTTGTAGTCGTTCCTCCATACGCAGTCGCTTCTTTTCTATCAAGCACTGTTTTGCCGCTTTCACGTCCTCAACGCGCGCTAGGAGATGCTGAATTTTAAGTGCCTTTTCTTTTTGCAAAGCTTGCCGTTTCTCTAAGGCTCGTGTCTGCTTAGCCTGGTACTTTTTTAGCGTTTCATGTAACGAACGCCTTCTGGAGGGACTTGACAGTTTGGCGTGCAACTGCTGCGCACGGCCTGGATGGCGGGCCACGATGGCTTTCAGTGTATCGAGCGTTCGAGCTCGATCCACCCAATTCATACCAGCCAGCACGTGTTCATATCGGGCTTCTAGCGTAATGTCTTCATCATTTTCACCTTCGATACCCGTAATATCAGTCGGTCGCTCGCTACCACTCTCCACGGTGGCATCCGTGTCCTCAAAGTCTATAATCGCTTCACAATCCGTTTCATCTGTCTCCGTGTCGAAATCAATTTCTACAATTTGAACCATAATGTATCAACTTCTATTCAATATGACAATAGCAAAGAGTAAACGCGCAACTTACCTGTATTTTCCAGTTCCCGTATTTGAGCTTCCAAACTCTCCTGTTCCTCCAACAGCTTTCGCTGATCTTCATCGCTTTCCAAGTCATCCCGCTCTTGCTCCTCCTGATCGTCACTGGTGCATTGACTGGCAATGTCAACGTATTGTGCAACTCGTTTTTTCCCATTGCAAATTATTTCCGAACGTTCGTCCATACAGGTCGCGTACAAACTATCAATTGCTGTAGTAGCTATGTTTGTTTGTATGTTCATATCAACCATATTTAGATGAATGAGATTATCTCCTTCTTGCGCAGACGAGCTTATGGTCTGCCCCTTACGTTCATTACCGTTTTTAAGATTCATGTCCATAAAGCCCGCAGTGGTTTGTGGATCAAAATGTTTGGACTTCAGTTTTTCATTACGTAAAAATTCTTTGTGTAATGTTTTTAGCTTTAAGCCAGTTAAGTCAGACTTCTGCCTCGATACGGTAACACGACTGGATGGAGCCATTGACTGCTGGTTTTTTGCTCCCGTATCTGACGAGACAGGTGACGATTTAACGAGCTGTGTTGATTGTTGTTTCACAGGCTTTGAAGCTGCCATTGTTAGTACCAACGGTGCATTCATTTTCGGTGCCGCCCCCCTTGCTTGCAGTGTTGGCTTCGCAGGCTTTTCCACCGCCCGCTTTGATCCCCGTTGCGTATGACCGATTTCGTTGTCGCCCTCGATATTGTTCATGTTTTCTTTTGGTGCCTGTGAATCATTTTTCTCCAACTGCGCTTCACTGTTAGTATTTTCATCCAATAGCGCCAAGGTGGGTAAGCTTGCATAACCAGTAGGTTGATTGAACCGCGTGGCCCAAAGCAAACTCGATCGCCGTTTTGTTTTAACTGTGTACCACCCATCGTTATTTGTCTGATCGCTTGATGGCATAGATTTCGGCTCTGAACGACGATCACCTGCTTTGGATTGAAGCGAGTGTGGAGGTTTCCCCGTGCTACCGGAAACAATCGAGTTTCGCGAACCTAACCGATCGGTTGACGCTTTTAACGTCGAGGTAGAGCTATAGATATCTTCTTTTGAATGATTCGCTGCGGATGAAAGCTTCGCTGTCGATCGCCTCTGTAAATCGTTACGACCCCCATTCGCAGGAGCATAAACACGATTGCTGCGGCTAGTAACCTCTATCATGGTTTTCGATCGAACTGACAGTCGTGACGCAACACCTGGCACATTGTAGTTACCTGATTGGGTTCGAGGCACACTACCGGGTTTCAACACATGTGTTTGCTTGATGCCATTTCTATGCTTTGTAACGGAAACGTTCGATGACATATTGGATACTGTTGCACTTTTAACGGGTAGTGATGCTGCCATTTTTACATTCATAGGAGACAACCCCGTTGCTGTAGCCGATTTGCGAACAAGGGCTTTATTTGGACCGGGTCGGACAACGTTTCCGCGACTTCCAACCAATTTTGGTACCGTTAGTGTTTTGGTCTGCGTTTTCCCAGATTTTAAACTCGCAGTATTCACGCTCGGAACATTCTTCGTCAAACTTTTGACCGTCATTTGTTCGCTCTTTGTATCGCTTGCAACGGGTAACTTTTTCTCTTCAAGACCAACATCTATGTTTGGCTTATTCTCCACCTTTTGATTACTTTCTCCATCAGTATCAACTGTAATGGTTCCGTTACAAAATTGTTTATCGTACTTCTCCAAATACTCCGCCAAAGTAAGATTTTCGTCTTCCAGATTAGTTTGAGTGTACTGATCTAGTTTGAGCACGTAAGATTCGACGCTTGCATTGTCACACAGAGTAAGTGATTGTTCCAACGGTGCTGAAGTTTCCGTTGTTTCGTGGCGGGAAGCCTTTGCCAAACTACATCGTTTACTCAGGCTCTCCGTAGACGAGTTTGTTTTCTTCGGAGAACTTACAAGCCCGGTTTCTTCCACTACGGGACATGGACTATTTTTTCCAGAAAAACTAGGACTAGATTTACCCGAAATCCCCGGACTGGAGAGTTGTTTCCGGACACCTGAGCATGAAAACAAAGATTCTAAATATGCTTTTAAGATTGACGCTGACACTATTTACTCACGTGGAACGGGATTACTTTTGCGCACTTCCCAAGCCAATGAGTGGGGACGCTGCGGTAATGGGGTAGCCTCATAATCCCAGGACACCTTGAACCATTCGGCAAGAGCTTTGAAATCCCGAATATAATTTTCCAACACCAATATTGCTTCCTTGCATGAGGATAAATTCTCGTAGCATTCGACGGTTAAATAGATTTCGTTGACCTGTAATTACAGCGTTAAACCGAGTGTCATGATCGATTTTCGTCGAGCAATGATAGGTACTTACCGAACGCTCCAAGTTGCCAAACAAAAAGGCCCAGTACCGGGCCTGTAGCTCGGATTTTTTATCACGTCCTGTAGAAGCGCTACGTACACGGGGTCCTGATTTCGACAACGATTTTTGACGTTGCGATACATGCGACTGTATACAACGTGGTCTTACGCCAATCGGAGGTCTCTTAGGAGGAGTTCCTATTGGTTAAAGAAATATAAACGTATAATAACCATAATAACAGACCACTTAAGCATCAGTATTCGATGAACATATATGATACCCCCACTTTTCCATCACTTACTCTGCGGCTCTCCACCATCATCCGACAGGTGGTAGAAATTTTTCGCCTCCTTGCCTTCCTGATTGAAGAACTTTCGATTATCCATTTCCCTTGTAGGAGGCTTTCCTTCATTCCTTTTATTAGCTAAACTGTAATGAGAAATAATATCCGCCCAAGCTTAAATCGGGCTAACAGCTGAGCACATCACCAACGCGAACAAAGAATACTTCAGAACGCACATAAACAATGCCTAATTTGGTAGCATTGCTTCAAAGCACACTTGGTTTTAATTTCGCATTTTCTTTACAATCAAATTTGCACGAAAAGAATTGCAGCTAAACGTAACAGATTTAAAAATTACATAAAAATGTTACCTCACTAAAGCGGTACGTAAAAACCATTTAGAAATCAGTGAAACTCGAACTGCTTTACACAACACAACAATGATCACACTTTGGCTTTTTTTGTTAGGAGCCGAGGTAACACAAAACAACAACAACAATTCACGGACTCCATCGGTCATATGATTTGACATTATTCGAGTGTATTTTAAATTCATGACAGTCAATTCTCAAGCTACGCGAGTAATTTTCATGGAAGCATGTTTTGAATAAAATGAAAATTTAACATGAATATAATAAGTGATTTTAAGCTACCAAAATGACAACGAAACGATTGTTTGATGGCTAATCTTTCCCGTTCCACCGTCAAAAAATGATTCATGAACTTTTTTGCGTTTCCATAACACGATTCTTCGGTTGATTCAAAAATGGCGAATTTATGAATGTATCTCCACAAATACCGCAAATCCACTGAACGACCACTAAACAGATTCTAAACGACTGAAGCTCTCAATCTAAAGGGAATCTTAAAAGACTTCGTTTAGCAGACGGCGAACGACTGATGCATTCTAAAAATAGTAAACAAGCTGGTGGCGCCATCTGTTGGTGGGATATAGCCACACAGTGGAGCTTTCCTCGCTTTGAGAGCTTCTCACTCGTTCTATACTTTTGTATGGCTTGGCATTGAAGTTATGCATCGCTAGAACTGTAACGGCTATACAACCCAAATAACCAGCTCGAACTTTATAGCTGATTTGAGGGTATTTAACAAAAAAATGTTACGATGTCGTACTTTGTGGCTGATTAAGAGATATGGAGTACTTTGCGGAACTATGACGCTTTTTAACAAGCACTTGGTACTCTCTGGAACCTTGCGGCTGGTTCACCTGATGTGTATGGTTCACGATGGAACTTTAAGGCCTTGTACCGAACTTCGTGGAACTTTATAGCGTTTTAATGCATGAAATCGGTACGAGGTGGCTCTTGTCAAAGTGTCAAAGGACTGGTGCCGTCAAACATCTAATTGCTGCTGCACAAATTAGATAAGTTAAATGGAGAAGGAATATTAAATGAAATGATTATAAATGTTTAGTAAACTATGTGAAAGTATGTGAAACTCAAGACCTTTTAGGGTTTTAAAATAAACCTGCACATAAAAAACACAAATCGTGTATAAACTTCATTGATGACGCCTTGCTTGAAAATAAAATGCAAAGAAAAATAATCCCTGGCACCGTGGCACACGGAAGCTGCTTAGGCGCTATTTAGAAGGACCACCTGGAGCTTTGATGCTGTTTATCTACTGCAAAAGGCGAATTCAAGCAGCGATCTTTAGCATGCCAAAATTAGCTGCTTAAGCAATTTTGACTATTTGGGGTGTATCTCGGGGACCGCCTGTATTAGTTTTCTTTAAAGAGCGTTTCTACATACACCGAGATTGCAGCTGAGAGATGACTGTGAGATAATTGACAACCGGTTTCTCACGCTGGTGTGTGTAGAAGCTCTGAAAAGCACCGAGATGAGACTTTTAAAATGATGTTGAAAAAATCCATTTTATTCGCTAAAATGAAGTCAAAAAAGTTTCTTTTACTTTTTAACAATATTTCTACGATTATTATACGGCAAAATGCAAATTATAATTGATCGATCGCTATAAACTGCCAATTCAATTTTTTCTCAGCTCCATCGTTCTTTGCATGCCGAGGAGAATTCTCTCACCGAAAATGCTGTCAGTCGCTGTCAAAGCATGCTGTCAGTTACTTTCTCAGCTGCATTCTCGGTGTATGTAGAAACGCTCAAACGTATGAAGCAAACAGTACTCTATTAACGATAACCAAAACAGCTGTAGTTGAAACAAATATATTTAATTTAGCATTTTTTTTTTAACATAACAATGCAGTTTCATTTCTATCAATAAATTCAATACTCGCCTGATGCGCAAAAATTACAAACACATTTATGGGCTCGATCCCCAACAAAAGCGTATGTTGAATAATAACTGTACATTTTAACCGTTTCTATAGCCATTTCGTTAAAACGGTTACTTGGGTCGAAATGTCAATTTAGTAAATGCTGTTTTCAAGTCCAACGGGTTTCCTTGTTTTGTTTGATATTTTTAAAGCCGCTAGTTTGTGCTGAAAAATGACTTCATGTAAATATTCCGAGCAGCTCGCTAATATGAAGCGACTAAAAGAAAAAATGAAGGCATTGTACCATGGTAAGAAGTCGTCCGTATTTAAAAAATGTTGCACTATTTAGTTAAGTTATTTTGGGTTGACTTTTCCTTCTACAGAAACAGTGGAACAGATGCCGACGGATTCGCACTGGGACACCGTTTACTGTAACATTAACAACGTGATGGAGCAACTCAAAATACACAACCTGAAAGCACAGCAACATCAAAGCACTGACCCATGGTCCGAAAAGGATATGGTTAATTTAAACAAAATACTTGCACTTACTTACGCTTGTATCAAGGATTGCGGTAACATCAAGCAACATGATGGCTACGACTGTACAAGCAAAGATGGTAACTCAGCAGTCGTTCCTGGATTTGGAGAGCAAATGGTCAAAATGAAACAACAAGTTGATTTGATTTCATTCGAAATAACTAAACTGAAAGCGGTCAAGGACGCTCTCGACAACATTTACTCGAACTATAATGTGGAAATGGCTGTTTCATCAAATGAGCAAGATAACGAAGAAGAGTGTGATGAGGCAGTGGACGATGTTTTCATCTAATCCTTGCGCAATGATATGAGTAACATGTACATATTAAAGGTTCTCATTGTAAAACAATTAATTTTAATCGTGTTATGGTGATCCTACTTAAAGATAAGGAACATCGATCAATGTACCTTTTACCCAGATTTAATTATTACAAATATTTAACTCCCTCAATTTATTTTTCTTCTTTCGTTTGTAACCATTGTGTGTTGTTGATAAAACCGTGGTCGAATGAAGTGTTTTCTGTCAACTTCACACCACCAAGGTAAATATAGTGCCCAAATAATCGATTTGAATGGTGCAATATGTACAGTCTGCTCCCGAAATACGCGATTTATGCGTTCCCGCGGCATCCGCGTAATAGGCTTATTAGACGATGGAATTCTCGTTTGGTATTTTTTGTAAAACTCTGACATTGGCACAAAAAAACTGTCGTATTACACAAGTCATGAGAATACTTCTGTCAGTTTTCACATTTTTCAACCAATGTTTTTAATTTCTTGAGCTTAACACAAGCAATTAAGAAATGTTTATCATTCACATTGTTTTTATCAAAGACCAACTATAAATTCAAATATTCTTTTCGACTTTGACAGAAAAATCCTCTCCAGAGCAAATTGGAAATGTGTACAGTCTGTTCCCGAGTTACGCGCTTTGTGCGTTCCCGAGATCCGCGTAATTCTAATATTAGCGTATGTCGAATTTCGCGGTTTTCGGCCAAAATGCAATTTGTTACTCGGTATTTTTTATTCAATTTAATACCTTTATAAACTTTATCATTTGTGCGATATGATTTGCGAAAAACATTCTGATGTTTTTGGCTTTTAAGTGGAATAAATGTATTAGCAAATATGCAATTTATACTGCATTGGACAATTCTTGAAACAAATTGTACTGATTTGACATTTGATGTGTCAAATTAAGAAATCCGCGTATCTGAGAATCCGTGTAATGTCGCGATGTTGTCGCTATATGTCTATTTGAACGGTTATGTCGGGAACCACCTGTATATCGCGCGACAAAAATTACCTCAATTTAGCTAAAAGAGATATAGCTTCATCCGAAACCGTCAAATTTTCCAGTTTGTTCACAGATAAATGCCCAACTCAAAAAATTGTGAACACATTTCACTTCTTATGTAAAAAAAATAGGTTGACTGGGTGAAATAGGCTATTTTTATCTACGCGGTGTGAATTTTATCAACGCAATTCATCGAAAACCAACGTGAGACGTTGTCGCTCTACGTCTTTAATAATGAGGCAATCCGAATTTATTCAGCCATTATAACTTCTGTCCAACGCGCTTTGACTTACCGATTCCAATTCTATCGGTCAAAGCTAAGAGCACTTATAATGTTTTTCGGAACCGCCTGTATTTCTCTATTGAACTGTCGTTTCTCATCAACACGAATATACCGACCGCCGGATAAAAAGTACCTGTATAAACAGTTTTCAACTGTATTTCACATACAGTGGAGCGCCGTTTATCCGGGTACCTTTTATCCGGCTTTCCGTTTATCCGTGCTGTTGAGAAATGACAGTTCAATACAAAAGTGACATTGGGTTATGAGGAGGATATTTGAAAAAGCGGTTATAAGAGCACATTGTCATAACAAAAAACACTGTAATTCATGGCAAATTTTAAAAATTCTCTTTCGAAAAACATGAATTTAATAAAAACTAGGTTATTTTTATCAAAAATAAGAAAAATTTCCAAAAAATAACCATGAATTGGTGATAAATTATATCATTTGACTCATTATCCGTGTTATTCGCTTATCCGGGCGAAGTCAAGTCCCAAGAAGGCCGGATAAACGGCGCTCCACTGTACTTGGGGTGAATTGGGGATGTCAGCGCCACCGTTTGACAGGTCGTGTGCGTGAAACTTCATAGAGAAAAAATAGAAGCAGAAGACAAAATATGCAACAAAAGTTTTTTTATATAGACTAAAAAGTCTCTAAAAAGAAAATCTCATCGTGTCCAGATGTCGCCACTGCGGCGCCGCCAGTCCCATTGTAGAAGCGCTCGGAGGTTTACCTGAAAACAGTTGTTTGCAATCGCGTTTCCAATCGCACCCAATGTGTGAATCGCATTTGAAACTCGCCTAATGTAAAAGCGGCATAATGGCTCAACTGACAGTAGGTTCGGTACAAAATTTGATATTTGGGAAATTTGCGTTCCGTCTCGCACTCTGCCGCGGTGGCCAACAATTTCTAGAGCAAGTGTTACCGAGAGAAAAACTACAAGAAGGTTTTCCTGTTTTGATATTTTTTAAGCTGACTACAACATCTGTGCTACGTGTGGTGTGCTCCTGCACCATTGCTTTGCCGCGGTACTAGGACACGCTTACGCTGATTTACGCTGGAGATTATCGTTTTCGATGTTCGGAGTGAAAATAGAAAAGAGAAACGGCCAATGTCACCCAATCGTTTGAGGTGGCACAAGTGTAGCGCACCTCCCAATCCATGAAAGGGGAAAACACAGTGCTTTTAACCTCTAGTGTAATGACCAGATCAGATTTCTTTTATCGTACGGACGCATAAAGCTCGCATTCCGCTACACCGTGGGTGACACATTCCTTTGCGTAACCCTTCGGCCACATTGCTACATTTGGCTGGCAAACGAAACCCCATCGCTTCCGACAGAAGTACCACCGATTCGAGACTGCTCGCTCCAACCGTCGTGCCTCCCCGCTGATTGTTGCTCCTCCGCTCCTTCAACGGAGAAGAGTGTTCTATCAGGAAGCCAAAAAAAAGGAATACACCGATACCGAAAATGACATCATCGGCGGAACTAGAAACCTTGCGGTCCGAAATCGAGCGTCTAACGCGAGAGCTGGATCAGGTGAGCAGCGAAAATATTCAATCTGCCAAATACGGTCTAGGATTGTTGGAGGAAAAGCAGAACTTGCAAGTGAAATGCGAAGAACTGGAGTCGCTGTACGAGAACACCAAACATGAGCTCGACATTACACAAGAGGTAAGTTCAACATGTTTGCATAAGTAACACGTATTTGCTTGAGAGCAGTGCTAATATCAACGCAAAACGCGTAAATCTTCTCTAAGAAAATGACCAAGAAGGAATTAGTAGCATCAGGTGCAACTAATGCATAGTGCGTGAAGAGCTTATAACTACGCCACCCGCTCTGCACAATTACAACAATCTAATGATTCACCGCACATTTTGGTCTCATTTCGTTTTATTTCATTTCACCTCGCATGGCAGAAGCGAAATGGGTGAAATTTTCCTTCGTGTTTTCGGTTACGCACCGGGGTAGTAGGGCGATGGAGGCAGCCGCCGAGCTGTGGGTGATTGCTTTCTGTTGTTGTTGTTACTTCCAGCGCTAACTACGATTTCATTTGAAATGCAATCGAAATCAGAAACGGCCAATTGGTGCAGCTCCACGCCTTTTTTGAAGACTGTTTTTTTTTGTCTGGATGGGAAAATGGCTGTGTTTTCGTCATCGAATAATTGCACCGTTTTTACCTTCACGTGTGACATAGATGAGCATTGATGGTACTTATCTATTTATTCTTTCTTTTCTCGAACTAACGAGACCCATCGACCGAATCCTCACGTGCATGGCGGTTCTTGAATTGCTTTCCAATTAGGCGGTAAGTGCTTCTTGGATTCTGCTCCAGAGCTATTGATCAACTTCATTACTGCATTGGGAATAGAGTTGTGCAAATAATTGTTTCCATTTCCTCCACACCACTTTCCACACTCTTCCGTGGGTCATCTTCGCGCTTCAGCACACATTGGCTGTCGTCGGCTCCGGAGGCTCTCAATACCTACGAATTTTCCCTGCAAGAAAGTCGATAACGTATCCGGCCGATATTACCGGATACCTGCCGTTGGAAAAATCATAGCAAACCATGGCGAAAACGAAATAACGCGTGAAACATGTGCAACATGAGAGTGTGTTGTGGTTGAATAGATTTTCGCCACTTGTTGTTTTACCTCTTGGCTATTTTCTTTAATTTTCTCTTACACGCCAATAGATTTTGAGATAAAGCTTCGCGTGTGCACCGGTGTGCTTGGTTGTCGATACCACCCGGTACTTCTTGTGCAATACATGCTCTTAACGGCAGGTCTAGGAAACGACCGAATGGTTTATTTTGAAGGTCAATTATGCGTTATGATACGATTACCATAAATACTATCATAAACATAATTTGTTTACATAATTTCACGTGTTTTCGGATATCGTATCGATAGAAGAAGAATGCATTTGACACAATGGGCATCTTATTCATTCTAGGTACCATGAGGTGCAATATTTAAAAAAAAAACTCTTTTGTGTGCGCTGCTGGTGTATCTGTACCTGCGCTTTATGCATGCATAAATTGTAATAAATATAATAACATAAATGATTGTTTTTTAGGCTTTACAAAAATTTCAAAAAACCCAACAAGTCACCACCAAATCGGGCATCGAGCAAGAAGATGCACTGCTCAACGAGTCGGCCGCGATGGAAACATCCCTCAACATGCAGATTGTGGAGCTGGAAAATGAAACCAAACAGCTACGCCACGAACTAGATCGTGTGACAAGTGAACGAGATCGCATGCTGCAGGAAAATGCCGAAATCGGGCGCGACAAGTCCGGTACGGAAGCAGAACGGGCACGGCTTAAAGCTGAGCTGAAGGATATGAAATATCGCGAAGCTCGCATGCTGGCCGATTACTCGGAGCTAGAGGAGGAAAACATTTCCCTCCAAAAGCAGGTGTCCAGTTTGCGAAGCTCCCAGGTACGTGTTGACATCCAACAGCAAATGAGTGTAGGAAATCATTAGCTACACAACATGTTCGATGTTGTTTCTTCGTAGGTGGAATTCGAAGGCGCTAAGCACGAAATCCGGAGGCTGACAGAGGAAATCGAGCTGCTGAATTCACAGGTGGAGGAGTTGGCTAGTCTTAAGAAAATTGCTGAGAAACAAATGGAAGATGCCTTGACTGCACTACAAGTGAGTATCATTTAGTTTCACATTTTAAACAATCATATGTCAGGGTATTTAAAACTATTGTCTTTGCGTTTCAACATTGTTCAGGTTGAAAGAGAGAATAAATACGCTTTGAAGAAAGAGCTTGATACACATATCAACCGTGAATCAATGTACAATATTAGTAATCTGGCATATAGTATACGTAGTATGGAAGAGAATGCCCTGAACAGCAGCGATTGCGAAGAGGAAATTCCAGCACTGAGGTAAGTTATATTTTGCATGAGTGGCAGCGGCATAGTATGAGATATAATACCTTTAATTACGGATATACAGAGACTCCACCCTGAAAAGATTGGAAGCAACCCTTGAAGCAGAAACTGCGGACCTGAAATCACCCGATGGCACAAAGGGCGATCTATTCTCGGAGATTCATCTGAATGAGCTTAAAAAACTCGAAAAGCAGCTGGAAACAATGGAAACTGAAAAGTTATGCCTGACCGCAAATCTTCGTGATGCCCAGCAGAATCTAGACAAAAGCCAAAACGACTTGCAAAACTTTATGGCTAAGCTGATGTTACTGGCAGCACACGTTGATGCGCTTCATACGCTCAAGAAACAAATTCAAATTGAGGAAAATATAACCGGTAAGTTGGGAAAGTGAGGTGACAACATCGCTCAAGTAGCATTTTTGTGAAATCTTCTATCGTACGCTTGCATTGTTTGTAGTATCTACAGCAAAGGACAAGGATGTGAATGATAAATTGAATGAAGCTATCATGCAATACTCGAGCTGGTTCACCTTAAGCTCGAAGGAAATAGATACTCTCAAAGCTGACCTGGCTGAATTGCAGAAGGGCTTGAACTGTTCTGACGCAATGACTGTACTTCGCAATGAAATAACAAATCTCAAGAACAAGGTAGTGTGCTTACTATATTAACTGTCCGTTTATCCGTGCTTAGAGCACATTCATTCAACAATTTAAATACTGTGTTTCTATTTCGTAGCTGTTGTCTGTTGAACAGAAATCATTGGATTTGCATAGTGACATCCAGGTACTTACGACACTCTCACAAACAGCGGGCCAGAGCTTGAACACGACGCGAACTAATTTAGTTGCACTAAGCGACGACCTGGCCCAGTTGTACCACCTGGTGTGCACGGTAAATGGTGAAACTCCAAATCGTGTACTGTTGGACCACAAGAACGACGACTTAAGGTATGTTGAATGTCAATCATTTTAAAGCATATCCTATTTTAGCCATATTGTTGTTATGTGCCTGTTTTGTTTTTCCATATTTAGCTTCGAGAACGATTCCTTAACGGCAATTCAATCACAGCTGAAATCCGACATTCTTACATCCAAGCCTCATGTTTTTGAGGACCTGCAAGCACTCAGCGATGCTGTCGAGATTCGCAAGTACGTTGACACTGTGAGCGATCAAATTCGGTACCTCAAGACAGCCGTCGAACATACGATCGAGCTGAACAAGGATAAGGTGGTGACCGATTCCTCCGCTACATCCTCGGGCGATGTAAAGGAGGCAAAGGAAGAAATAGCAGATCTGCACGAACAAATCATCAAATTGCGCAGCTTGCTGTCGACGAAACGCGAGCAGATCGCAACGCTGCGCACCGTGCTCAAGTCGAATAAGAACACCGCCGAGGTGGCGCTGACAAATCTTAAATCCAAGTACGAAAACGAAAAGTTGGTCGTCAGCGATACGATGTCAAAGTTGCGAAACGAGCTGCGCATCTTGAAGGAAGATGCGGCCACATTTTCAAGTAAGTTGGAGCAAAAATCAAACTCGATGCAAACGGCGTCAAACCCCATTCTTCTACCGTTGTTTATTCCTGTTTTTTTTTTACCAGGTCTTCGCGCTATGTTTGCGGCTCGCTGCGAGGAGTATGTCACTCAGGTTGACGAACTCACGCATCAGCTTGCGGCGGCTGAGGAGGAGAAGAAAACGCTTAATCAGCTACTTCGATTGGCTGTGCAGCAGAAACTTGGACTGACGCAAAAGCTCGAGGAGCTTGAGATGGACCGGTAAACATTAGCGTCTGTTTCTAGTTAGTGCATAGTGATGAAGTAATTATTTGTTCTCGTATTTATAGTGAAATGCGCCATGTGCGCCGGCCGGCAGCTTCGCAGCGCGGCGGTGGTGGAGGTGGCGGCAAGTCGGCCTTCTCTCGTGGGCAGCCGGCCCGGAACAGCCTTCAGAATCCGAACAGCAACAGCAATAGTAACAATCCGAACCAAGCTTTCTTCTAACATAAGGTGAGCGTACAGCGTAAAATTCTAGCGTTCCTTTACACACTTCTTAAGCTGTAAAGGGGGAAGCGCTAGAGGAAAGAGTTTGTAGTTTTAGTTAATACAAAGTGGCGGGACGAATAACAACCAAAAATTATCACCATCATATGTGAATCTTTCATCGATCTCCCGTGTGTTATTGAGTTGGTTGTGCATTGTTTTACGCTCTTTTTCTTTGCAAAAGATTAGAAAATCGGAGAGCTATGACTAGGTGGTCCGTCCCACCATTTAAATTGAATAATCAAATTCCCACATGGAACGTAACTGACCAGCAGTGAGCAACACTGTTTGAAAAAGAAAACCATATTTCCATCCATTAATGAAACGAACGAGAAATGAAAATAGTTGCAATTTATAAACTCGTTGTAAAACGTACTGATCAGATTGGACGAATGTCGAAGCAAAAAAAAAACACACAGTATGTCCAGTTAACCTGTGTGAAAGTCCGAAGAACACAAATGAACGCGCAAGAGATATATTTATTTTCACTGATAGTGGCAGCTACAATAGTGTTGAAGGAATTATTGTAACTAGATGATTAGCTGAACGAACGAACGTGGCAGCGGTTCACCGAAGAACACACAGACAGATGACTGATCGAAAAAAGAACTCTGATAAAGGTATGGTTCGTTTATTACACTATCTATCGATTATTAGAAATTGATAACAACACAGTTTAGCAACTTAAAATGTTGAATGGTGTTGGTGGTTGTGGCTTGCATACCGAATGATTATGGTAACACAAATGTTGCTACCACATCTATTTCAAACAGGTATAGATAGAAATTATTTATGAATTCTCGAGCAAATACCAATACGGTTATGAGCCCGTTATCTAATAATTTACTGCGATGATGATGATAGTACGAATGTGCTACAAACATAATGTCCTTTTCTGAAACAACGTTCTAATGTCACTTACAGTTCGTGACAAGAGAGACCTTTTTGTTTATCGGTTGTATTGATGGTATGGAAAAAAGCACACAAAATTTGGACCAACATTTTTATGGCAATTTTCCACACGTTCCTGATGACTAGAAGCATCAACGTATTTTACAACATATTTACTTGCCGATGCTGCCAGAAACATTTGCAATGAAAAGAAAAGCATCTACGACGTCATAAAACAGTCAGATATTTGTCTTGCTATCGGAGTGTAATGTGATTTCATTGGCAATAAGAATGTTTCGTTGTATAGTCGGCACCGCTGCATCTTACATTGGTGGCTGTAGTGGAAGGATGATTAATAGTAAATTCCTAGAAGTAGGAATTAGCACACATCAGTAACTAGCAGTGCGCAACATTTTATAGTCTATTAGGACGTCTTCCCTTTGCGTTCCAAAGTCAGTACGAAACATGATTATCAGTAGTGTGTTAAACATTAGACAGCTCTAATGAGGGAAAAGTAATAGAAGAACAATATGTTCATTGGTTCATAGCAACTAACAATTATCTGTCCAAAATAGTGCAGGTTAGATTTTGAAATTTGTGATTTTTTTTGTCAGTTAAGATACACGAATTATAGCACCAGAGTCAAATCGAGCAAGTGAGGCAATATGTCAGCAGTGTCAAAAATAATGATAGTAAAACGAATGAATGAGAACACAATAGGAGTTTCGTCGATGTAATCCTACGAAAGCATGTCCTCATTGAAAAAAAAATCTTCTAATCGTCCAAAATTTATTATTAGAATGTTATTATATCCTTTGATTAATCCATTTGCCAATATTTTTGAGAAGAAACAGGTTATGTGAATAATAAAGATATTATAGCATCAACTCTACATGGAAATTGAGAGTAGCTCTGGTATTGTTGTATCTGACTTGGGGGACAACAGAAACAGACCACACGCGTATCATGCGTCGTAAATCTGGTGCGAAATGATTTGTGCCGGCAGAAAGAACATCCAATTCGTACGATGTGGTACTGTAGAATCTCCTATTTAATGTAAAAGAAAACTATCATTTAGCATAACTTATACAAGTCTACCGAGCCATATATTTATTGTAAAAACATTTAAAATAAACAGAAAAAAACGTGGAATAGAAAAGCAAAATTTATTGCACGGAAAATTATTAAGATTAAGCGAAATGGCCAGTGTTGAAAAGGAAAATGAATGTGTCAACAAATGTCACTTCAAAACCGACAGCAAAGATAGACATACAAGTAGACCATTTTCCCCCAAAAAACACTGAAGGATAAAAGAACAAAACACACTTACAAAATACGACACGACATAACAATATGAACTACGAAATTAATAATAATTAATCACCGTCCCTTTTTTGAAATGAGGTTTGAGCGGTAGGAGATAACTCGAAAGAGTGGTAATAATTAACTATACGATGGTACGAAGCCACGATAAAGCATTTTTGGTACTTACCCTAGTACATGGAGGCAAAGAATGCTACTCAATGCAGTAGCCAAATTGTTACAGGTATCCAGAAGCGTTAGCTCTTGGAAACTTCCGTTTGAATAATTTGTGAATTTTGTTATATCTCGTCTTTCTTTGAGATTATACGCTTTTTTGTGTTTAAAATTATTGTGTGTTAATCTTTATCACAAACAAAAAGTAAAAAGAGATTGCAACCTGTTAGAGAATAGTGATGTTTCTGATATTTGATATTTTTGTTGTAGGATCTTAGAGAATCGTAGTGAGTTAATGGCAAACAACATGCAAGCTGTGCAATCTGCATGATTAAACATTTGTAGTATACTTTCGCAATACAGAAGAAATAGCGGCACTTGATTCCTTTTAACGTACATCAATGATGAAACAAGGTAACAAACGAAGATCTTAGATGCCGAACGGTGTAACACGGAAAATAGCAAAAGAAGATGGACATACTTAATGGTGTAGTCGTAAAATGAGTAACATCTTTCAACCCCGTTAAGTTGGAACATACATTTGTTTTACTATAGTGCTAGGCGGCCTGCAGAGTTCGGTCGGTTGTAGAGTGCGAATCCCTCCTTTCGTATCCGTAGACATAAGATATCCATGAACTAAAATCCGCATAACGGTAGTGTCCATTTGATTAGCAGTTTAGTAGGTGTAGCGATAATCGTAAGTTAATACCAGAAACAACAATCGTATTCCCTCCTAGCGTAGCGCAATTTCTACACGATACAATCCCCTTCCCCGTTGTTCATTACTTTAAAATCGTGCAATCAGAGTGAAAGGTTACTCTCGAATGTTGCAAAAAAACACTTATTGAAGGAAATGTAAGTGAGAGAGAGAGAGAAGCGAAGAGAGAGAGAGAGAGAGAGAGAGAGAGAGAGAGAGAGAGATCAAAGAGTAATTGTGGAAATTAAGAAGGCAGTAGAAATCCACACATGTCCATTTTGTGACTATTCTTTGCCAAGTTTGGGTATTAATTGTGTTGGGTAAATAGCAATTATATTAAACTGGTAACCAGTGGTAAACAAATAGCATCATGTGTTTTATTCCACTTTCGTTTGATGAATTTTCATTATTAGTTCAATTTAAAATGTATAAAATAATAACATTTTGCCAGTAGATGTATTGAGATGAATTGTACTATTCACTTACTGTAACATCGTCAAACAATGCTACTCGCGTGGTTCTCGATCGTAGGTGTCCCGCAGGTCTTACACAGTTTAGCGTCAGACATTGTTTGTCAAATATGTAAAAGGCACGATTTGTTTTTCGCATTCATCGTGTTTTTATTAGTCTTTGCTTGCGATAAAGCGATGAATACCCTAATATTGTATGTTCTTGATTATTGTACGGCGAGAGAGTGTTCGAATGAACAACTTGCTAGAACACATACACGATGAACATCAGCAGATACATCGTAAGCATGGCACAGAACAGGATGCGATCCACTGGCTGCACCATGTCCTGCCACGTAACATCATTATCGTCGTTTGTGGTGGAAGCCGTATCGTCATCCTGTGGTAGATTACGTACCTGTGTTTGCCTATTCGCTTCCGGTAAGTTATCTTCCCATTCAGGGGATAATTTGTCTTTCTTGATGCTTCCGTTTAGATATCCGATGGACAAGAACGATGTTAATGGTCGATTTTTTCTTAAACAGCTTATGGTCTGAATTACCGCTAGCGGACACTCAGTGCATCCCTTCCGGGAGGTAATCTGACCTCTTGCATAATACGTCCAGCCGAAAGCAATAACACCGAGACCAAACGAACCAAGTAGCAGGTGTGCCAAAGTGATAACTGGTTTCATCTTCACCATGCCGTACCAGTAGAGGATAACAAGAAACATACCTTGCATCACGGTACCCAGGACGACGGCGATCGTTCGAGCGCTAGTGTCGATGCTAAACCAGAGACTGAACAAGTTCAGGAAACAAAACACTGCCATAGAATGGAGAAACATATTTCGAATTAAAACACAATGAAGGCGATTCAAAGGGATGGTGAGTGTGTCTGCACTTACTGACGATCAGTACGAGAAAAACGACCAAATGCGAACCAACTAATCGCTCGATGACAATGTCCATGCGAAACTCGGGGCTCATCGTGCTGTTAACAGTGGCCATCTGAAACGAGGTAATTTTGTACGGCAACAGCGAATAGCTCGGGTACGAGAGGCGGCGTTGGAAGTGAAACAGCGACAATTGGTTGGTATCGTACTCGACGGAATAAATACGCAGCGTACAAATCTTCGTATCGAATGCCCAGTATCTTGCCTCGGTATAACAGTCGACCGTGAATGTACACAGCACCGTATAGATAACTTCTCCATCGTAGCTAAGATGGCACTTGACACGGGTACACTGTTTAGTGTTTTGGATGCGAGGCGATCTAGAACGATACCAGAACTTGTGACGCGATGCTGCTGTGATAACGGTTTTCATTTAAATATCAAACATTTACATACCGTTGAAACGATTTTGCTGCAAATGTTGGCGTCCAGAGGTCTTGCTCAGCTACATTAATCGTTTCTATATTGCCACTCGTACGCTTGTTCCAGTGTAGAAAAGCGTCGTACCATTGCTGCAATATAGGTGAGCTTCAAATGCATCGAAAAGCTTCGAAATAATTATCACACCGTTCACTTACCATCAGCAGCTCTAGCGTTATCTCCAGCCTAGAATCGTAATTGCGCACCTAATTTCGAATAATTTAGCCAATGCGTTAGATAATTAAAAATAGTTAAACACAACTTGCCATACCTTTTCGACATTGATTACTTCAGCCCCGATGTACATTGCAAGTCGATCTTGCTGATACTTCACTGGCCGATAACGCGGGTTGTAGCTTGTCCCACAAAATAGGGCATTTTTTAATGCAGCTTCAGTGCTATTAATTTCCATCTGAGCCGCACAAACGAATGGTTTCGGGAGCTCTGCGCAGGAACGTGCATGTTAAATTGGTATTGGAGGACTCATTTTTTGCAAATCACGATCACAACACGTGTTTGTACTGTAACAATTCGTGCCCACTCACCACCAGCCGCTATAGCCGTTAATCCGGATAACAGCAATACTACGGTGCTACACTTAACGATCATTTTCGCTCTTCTTTGCCGACTAAATGTGTCTCGGCGCGAACAATCCTATTCCACTATTCACTGTCAACTGAACTATCGGCAGCATCGGCAGTTTGTGCGCCGGTGCACTTCACTGCGGGCTAAGGGTACGCTGTACATCTTCGTTGAGACAAACCGCATCATCAATCAGCACATTATTAGAATTAGCGGTCAGCTGGATGTTGGATAATACACTAGAGCAGAGAGACAGAAATGCAGAGGCTGATAAATGCATCATAAATGCATGTGTAAGGTTCGCTGTGATGGGGCGGCAGGCAGGTACGTTGATCTAGGGGACGGCTGTTAGCGTTGGTGGACGCGTTGCGTCACGATGCCATGCGTATAATCATCCTAAATTGGAACGGAGACATCTGCTTAGAAAAGGGGTACTATAAAAAAGTACACTTGCACTGGAAGAAAACGATCAAGACTAATCTTAAAATATATATTCTAAATGCATATTTGGAGTATTAGCCACTCGTAAATATACATATGTTTTGGCTTGTTGTCGGTGATGTCAGTGATAACATTAACAGTCAAGTGTAAAATTGCCACCTGATGAATTCTTCTTCTTATTTGTCGTAACACCTGTAGCCGGTGTCCAGAGCCTGCGACAAAGCATTGACTATCTCTGACATCACCAATAGCAGAATACCATACGGGATATGAACCCAAGACGGGCATGTTGTTAAGTTGTACGAATTCACGACTGTAACACGGGAGAACACCGGCCATATCTAATAAATTATAGCAATTTATCCATGATCGGCAGATTCTTAGATAATACAGAAACACAAAATCACGGTTTTACAATCGTCACATTTTATTAGTTTCTTACAACATGTTATGGTATACTTGTAACAAAATAATCAATACATACGATCATGTTAGTTCTGAACGCAATACACCAGTCACAATTAATACTTTTCTCCAAGATACAATATATTTCACTAACAGCTCCACTAATTAACGTCGTTACAACATGGGTGTACATGGGTACCATATCTTTGCTAAATATTGCTTGCAAAAAACTGCAAATATTTAAACCGTTTTTTTTTTTGGTATCGTGACACGGTGGTGATTGTTGCAATAGTTGATGAAATTGCTGAATGAGTCCAGACTACTGCAATCCAACAAGATGACATTTCCACAGAGAATTAAATAAGCATTTCTAGTGATTATGTTTGTATGTTTGAATTTCCCTGTGCTCACAGTGTTTCTCAATGACGGTGACTAGAGTGAATGTTAAATGAAAATTGTACACATAGATTTTTCATCAGTTTGGATCACATATATGACTACTTGAACTACTTATGTAAATTGTAACAAAACGGTGTTTCCAGCTGAATACAGCTTCAGTTAAGAGAAGGCAACGTGTAGTCGAGGCGAAATTTCAGATAATCAAAAACCAAACTTCTTATACACAACTACCAGGAAACCAATTGCGATGGTGTTCGCTATTATTCGTAGTTAGCGTTTGCCGGCACATTGCTCATTAGTTCGCCAACGATGAAAGTTTTGGTTCAGAGGACGACCAAACGGCAGATGCGGAACGTAGACATTTTTCCGGAATGTAGCGCGACTGGTACCAGAGGATTACATTCAATACAATGGACCATGCTCGAAGTGGTGTAATGATGAAGGCCAGTAATCCGTACGAGTTCCAAAATATCGCGGCCAGTAAAACCTCGACTATCATAATCAGGATAAATGCAGAATTTTTCCACAGTGCCATTGTCCAACCGTAGTTCTTCTCACCGGAACGACGATAAAAGCTGTAGGCAGAGGAAATGTTGGAATTAACAAAAATTGGTTTAAATATATGAAAAAGACTAATTCCGAAACGTTTCCAACTATCGTTCTTACCGTCGTACGACGTTGTTGGCAAATATTATGGTCAATGGAAGCTGACAGAGCATTAGTTGAAAAAATCCATACAAATAGGTGAGTGTGCCAGGCAGAAACGCGTTATTTACAAAAATACCCCACACAAACACCACCCCCATGTGGCCGTCGATGACTTCTCCGATGGACCATGGGCCGCAGGTCAGATAGAGGCAGTATCCCACGATAGGAAACATTAGACGATCGACAGTCGACAAAATCCACATTTTTCGTATCCATCCACCGCAGCATAATGTCCGCAGGCGGGGCCTTGCCACAGTGCCCTCTAAAATGGAAGTAAAGTTGAAGGATTGAATTTATCAGTTTTATATGGCCGTCATACAGAGTGATTGCAAACGTACTGCGAACCAGGGTATGCCATATACGAAACACACACAACGGTACCAAATAGATGATCAACGCCACGCTGAAAAATGTTTGAAACACTTTGTTTGTATCGTACATCAGCACCAGTTTGGCCAGAAAATCGAACTGCAACCGAGACCCGTCCAGGGTAAACCGTTGCTCCACCACACGGCTTCTTCCATCCGCATCCAGCACGTAGACCAAAAGCTTATGCAGCCCACGTTTGTAACGCTTCGGTTCCCACGGTACAACGAACAGCTGATGGCTGATGCGTTGGCAATCTTGCCAACTGGCACCGTCTATTTTCACCTGACATTCTACCACTTTCGCCGGCGAAAAGATCAGCATACGTATGTGCGTAGAGTCCACGATCGACTGTAGATCTTCCTTCCCTGGAATGTTGAACAAAGCGTCCTTTGGATTTGTCACCAGCACCACCGGCCACTGGTTGTGATGGATGTCGACGAACGAGAAGAGACCATGATCGAAAGCCGCCAGCCGATACCGTCGGTTGCGCATCCAATCGCCAAGTTCTAGCTCGAGAAACCCTTCCTCCTGCAGCGTATACATCCGGGGTACGGCTCCACCGAGCGTATGGAAATGTCCGGCCAGATACGCGTAAGCCTCCCGGTATCGACCAATCAGATTACGGATACCACCCGTACCTAGTCCCGGCGTAAGGATGCACGAGGTGGGATAGTGTCCGAACCAAATGGTGTAGTTCGTGTTGAGCTCCCGGGACCGTTCGGCTAGATTTATCAGATGTTGCGTCTCATTCCTCGACAGCATTCCGACAAAATTGAAGGGCCGTTTCGGTCCCGGATCTAAGCAAGCGTCAACGGCAATGAATGTGTAACGTTCACCACCCGCCGCCACTTGATGCATGTATGACCGGGTATGGTGTCTGCCTTGAGCGGAATAGTTTGTGAATAGATCCTGCCGGGTTTGCAGTGCGGGCACATTAAAGTTGTCATGATTTCCACGAATGTCCAGCCACACCGTTTTGTTCAGCACGTTTGTGTCCCGCAGCACCTCGTGATACCAACGCCACTCCTGTTCGTGCTGTTGGGAACCGAGAAAGTTTGACGTTTTGGCATCGGTTAGATCTCCCGAGGCCAGTACTACTGATGGCGCGATGATATCAACTGTTCGGTTGCAGAATTCGATCAACTGCGGTACACGGGCCGGATCCAGATACATACTAATATGTATGTCGGAAACCTAAAATAGAAAACGTATGGCTTGAAATGTTACGGCACGACACGATGGACTGATTGACTAGAAATGCGATCTGGCTATTGCTTAAGAATCACCTGTAAAAACCACATCAAATGATTGTGCTGATCATCCAGCTTCAGCTGTTTCGGCTGCCTTTGCTCCCCATCGTTCGATGCGGCATCGAGCCGGTTACTTAATTGCTTGTCGATACCGATCAAGTTGGCAAGGTTAGCAACAAATATCGAAAAGACGACAATAAATACGATCAAAGCAAATGCTACCGTAGTAAACCGCATCGTGCACCACCGTTATCTATCTTTCACCGTTTCGCTTCAGCAATCCAGCCGCGTAATCACTGGTGACCCGTATATGACTGTATGTCCGTCTCGGCCTTTACTGTTCATCTGGTGACTCACTAATAGACCATACTACTACTTGCGGCCGGTCACTGTCACTTCAGTCATAGGTCGCCCGTAGTTTGCTTCGACGGCGTGTTCCATGAATGCACGAAATTTGTTTTATCGAACCTGCCTGCGGACAAACTCCGATAACACGCAACAAGGTGAAGAAGCATCCAGCCTTTTCCACGGCTGTTATTATGAAAACAACAAACCTGACCTTGAGCGAGAGATTTTTGACAGCTGTCGACGCCGGCGCACTGCTTTCTGTTTACAAAATATTCTCTCTCTTCGATGGAAGCGATGGAAAATTTGTGCTGAGGCTTAGAGCCACCACCAGCAGGAGCAGCAGCAGGAGCAGAAACAGTACTTGAGGACCACAATAACTGGCAGGACACACGGGGCAAATCACTGCGTCGTCAAAAGTCGAAGAAGCAAAACGCAGATACACTCGCATCAAAGCAGCCCACCAACCAGGAAGCTTCCTCGTACTCCGTACTGGAAGTTCAGCGCAGATCAGGGAAGTCGTCCTTCTGGGTTGTCGTTCCGTAAAAAAAAAAAGAAATGAGCAGTGATGAAGAAATTGGTGAACTGAAAGTTGTATACGACTTTATTGCTCAGGCTAAATTCAAAAAAGCTTTTGCTAGTGCGACGAAAGTGCTCGACCAGCGGTCACCCCCTTCACCGGATGCCGAGGAGGAAGATCCGCTACGGGAGCTGTTTCTGTTCGTCGTAACCAAGTATGCGGACCAGCTGGAGCAGGAGGGCAAAATCGAACAAGTGTTTGAAATCATCGAGCAGGGTTTGGAATACTTTCCGGAACACCCGGAGCTACTGAACGAGACGGGCGTGCGGCTGCAAAGGTAGGCGCTCAGATTCCCACATACACACACATACACACACACAGCAGGTTAGCCTTTAGGTACACGCGTGCAAATACGCACAACGCGAGCTAGCCATATGAAGGACATAAACCACTACCTGACCCGCCACCTGCGGGCGAAGGTAAGAGCGAGAAGCACAATCAAAGAGATTGCCCAACAATTGTACGCAATCGATAGAGGATTGAAATTAGGTTTCCTTTGGGACGTTGGATGTCTTTCGATGGACGAGGTAAGCAGATTGCTCGATTCGCTAAAGGCGGCAAAACTGCTACAGGACACATTGGTCGTTGTGCAGATTGGGCACGAGTCGGCGGATGATTTTGGCGTGTGCCACATGAACCGATTTGTGGGTCAACAGTTGTGGCGCCCTACCGTTGTCGATGTATCCGCTGGACAGGCCGCCCCCCAGTTAGCTGACGAGCGTGTGGTTGCTGTTTGTAATGGTTACACTAGTTTGTTGGAATCTAGGCTCGAGATTATACGCAGCCAGCACACGGCACGGCGAACTAATACACCAATCGTTGTGTGGCCGATTGGCCCCAGTGCTTGTCGTACAAGCGCGTACGGATTGTTCATTGGCTATCCGGTAGTGTACTGGTATGATACGGAACGCACACAGGACAACTGTTTAGCACACGTACCGTTGACCGTATTTCAAGCTAGTTCAAACGAGCAAACGAACACATTGTTCAACCCGTTCGTGTCATTCAGTGTTCCTAACGTGCTATTAAACGAACAGGCAGTAAACGAGGCAATCACCGTATGGACAGAATCTATGGCCAGGGCTGGCTTAAAGTGCGTTACTTTCTGTAAGGTTTTCAGTAATGTGATTATGTAACAAATTATCTCATTAGGGGTGAGTTTGTGCACCACGAACAGCGTTAGGGGTAGTGAGGAGATTCCACTAAGTACAATACTATATATGCGTAAACCATATGGTTTGGTCAGTTCATCATTTAACTCTGTTTGCTAAGCTTTACTATGGTTTTGTTACATTTTACCGGACTCTAGTTGTATTACCACCGTCTAGTTGTAATGTTTGCAAGAGGGGAGAGGAGAGCTAATGAAATAAATTGCGAATACATTTACAAACGATCCGATTAACTAAGACTACAGTGGCAAAGAAATAGGAAAGAAATAAGGACACAACTAAATGATGCTCTAAGATCACTTAAAATTCTAAATTCGCATATATCCCCTTTCCTAAAAGCATCGACGCGCTCGATTGAAGCTTATCTTTTACCATTTGCTTCTACTCTTTCAGATATGGCCGCTCGTTGGAGGCTTCCATCTGCTTCGAACGTGTGCTGCTGCAGGATTCTCGCTACCTGAAAGCCTACCAAAATCTGCAGAACACCAAGTGCGAGCTTGTCGAAAGATGGCATTTCCGCATGCTAAACGACGTTGTGCGCAATGCAGCATTTCGGGCCGCGATCGAGCGCCAGATCGCCGGAGGATACAACGAAGTGCTCGACATTGGCACCGGTACCGGTTTGCTGTCGATGTACGCTTTGCAATGCGAGGGCATACGCAAGGCGGCAGCTTGTGATGGATCCGAAATCATGGTGCAAATCGCACGGGATGTGTTTGGCGCTAACGGGTTGAGCGATCGGATATGTTTGTTTCAGAGCTTTTCGCAGGATTTAAAAATCGGCGAACGTTTCTCGCTTATCATTACGGAAACGCTTGATTCCGGTGCGTTTGGCGAGGGAATACTGGAAACGTTAATCCACGCCAAAAAGCATCTACTGCTGCCGGAAGGCAAAATCATTCCGGCGAAGGTAACGCTGCATGCCTCCGGCTATCAATCGCGCGCCTTAACCGCAAGCAATATTTTAATCAACGAAGCATTCATAGACGATTTCGCATTGCCTAGCAACTGTTTGCTTTCTAAAGAAGGTACGAAGTGCTACGATGCAGAGGATGTAGGCCGCATCCAGGCGAACGATGATTTTGAGTTCGTGACCGATACCGTCGTATCGTTGGAGGTTGATTTCAACGATCTCGACTCGTTGATGCGCTATCATGATGGTACGGAGGCGGGCGAGGTAGAGCTGACCTGTCTGGATGATGGTCTCCTGCTGGACGGTTTTGTCGTATGGTTCGACCTACAGCTCGACGAAACGCAAGCCATTAGTACGGACCCTACCACCAGCACGTGCTGGAACCAGGCCATCTTTCGACTGAACCAGCGCCTGCCGGTTGCGAAGGATCAACGGTTGAAGCTATCGATGTCTTGCAAGGACGGTGCACTCTCTATTGCCCACAACTTGAACTCAGTCGACAATCAAATAAGTGTGGACGAACATGTACTCGAGTTTCTAAATGACAACGAGTACTACAGCAGCCTAATCGAGGCTACCGAAGGGCTGGACGACATGGAAAAAGTACTCGACCTGTCGCTTTTCCCCTACGCAGGGCTGAAACTGCTCAAAGAGGGCAAAGCGCGGATGTTGTTCTGCCTCGATCAGACCGAGGATTTGATTGAGTTTATTGCAAATCAAAACGATATTCCCATGGGTAGTATTATGTTGGTGAACTCACTCCAAGAGATATTTCTGCTAAACGACTATACGCTGGATTTAATTATTCTGCAACCGGTTGATGTGTTCGGTCAGATCAACAGTGAGCACTTTTGCCTTTATCAATCGTTGCTGGCCAAGTTAAAACCCATCGGAACAGTGATACCGTCATCGCTCGAGCTGCACGGTAGCTTGATCGAGTCGGACTGGATCGTGAAGTGTAGTCGGGTAGAAAACCCGGAACTGGAACAATTTCAAATCGACAAGTATCTAGCTTCACTGGAAACCGAGAATCATCTAGATCTGGGCCCGTTTTCCTACCGCAATCTTTCCAACAATGTCAAGCTTGCAGATATACCGTTCGATGGAAAGCTACACGAAACTGCGCTCGAATTGGCCCTTTGCGAACCAACCGTACCAAAACGGGTACACGCCATACTGTATCACTATAAAATTGGATTCACTCCAGAGCGTCCAATGCTAGGAACGGATCGGGTTCAGTCTTTTGCTAAGCGATCTGCATTCATCATTCCAAAGTCTACATTCCATGGAGCGTCGTGTGACGAGCCAGGCGCATCTGAAGAAGCGCATCAGATCGAGCAGCTCCACATTACCGTACTACAGAACCATGGAGTTATTAAATGTGATATTGCTTCCGTTCGAGAGTAATACAATCGATGGTCAAGCAAACCGATATGCAATATACCAAGCACAATGCTTAATAATTCGTAGCCACGTGAACAACCAATAACCTCTAATAAGACCCACCACTATAACAAAACCACAACTAAACCCATGATGGTACCGCCACAGTAGCCACAGAATTACACTGCTAAGATTGATTTTATCCTAGTAACATAGCATTAGCGACGCAGTATTAGCGACCATGAGTAGCATCAACACCTTTTGCATTCCCGATCAAGCAAATGCATTGTAATCATTCAATGCTAAATTCTAATAACTTAGTGAGAGCAATCAATGTAGTGAGTTGTAGTTGAAGGTAGTTGAATAGAAGAGCAAAACATAATGAAAATTTCATCGCATCACACCCACCCTATGGGAGGATTAGAAGTAGCGAGGATTTTTAGATGATAGCATGCAGTAGCACTACGGTACGGTTAAAAAACAACGGGAAAACGCAAAAGCAATACATACACTCAAGTAGACCAATATTACCATTTTATCAGCACAGTGAAGGATATTGAAAACGAATTGTGATTGGATGTTTGCAAATCCACATATCAGCATTACCTTTAATGCGATACTGTGTCCCAATGTGCAATTGCTGTATCTCCAATTAAATGTACTTCTTTCATCAGCAAAATAAAACAGGACCATTCCAATGAATTAAATGTAAGTATCTACTCACCTCACTTTTTAGAGAGGGTTTTTAGCGCCAGTTCTATATGACCTTTTTTGTATTCTCAACACTTCGCCAAGCTTGCCGACCACTGGACTAGACACCCATCTTTTACAGGTAAAAACAAAATGGTGTTGTGGATTTAACTAGTGAATGATACTTGCGTTTAATAGATCTGTGCTGTTTTCTAGTACCGAAATCTGGTGTTTTCGATTAGCTGCAAGATATTATACACATACCCAAATGAAAAGATGGGAATGAAAATTTCGTTACCGTTCGCTATTTTGAATACATCCGACCGTGTACTGTCACTTTTGACATTCGATCTGGTGACCAGCAAAATGCCACTGACGCACCTCGGATCTAACAACCTCGATGAAATCACCTTTCCTGTATACATGGTACTTCGCGCTTTCGAGTGAAAGATATTTTTTAGCAGCGCGTTTTTGTATTTTTCTTCATCCGACGCAACCAGCCAGGTGCATTCCGAAAACAATAGCACCGAACTTCGCGTAGTAACAATTCAATCCACTCGCAGTTATCTCGTAAGCACGCGACATCATTAGCACTGGCGAATGCAGTTAGCACGAGAGACGGCTTGGGAAGCGAGGATTTCATGCGTGTGGCTGCTCTGCTGAGACGGAAAAACGCAAGCTCGATATGCCTTGCTAGGCTTTAACTATGAATGGTAAGTATGTTTAGCAGGATTTAGCAGGCACGGTCGGAAAGATACATTGTAAAAGAATCCCTGGAAGCAACAATTTAGGGAATATGGTGCAATGCAAATTGCGAGAGCCCCTCGTTTTTTTTTTTTCTATACAGCAGAACGGAAGGAAGAAAGAAGGCAGGAACCGTATGACAAGCAAAGTGTAGAAGTGCGTTTCTGTGTGTTTGTGAATCATATGCAAGATTGTATGTGTTACATTCGTCGTTTCCTTTGGAAGCCTCTTCGTAAAGGGTATCCTTAAAATGTTTTTTGTTCTACTTCCTGCAGAGAGTGAAGTGTTTAAATGGCTAGGAAAATATCCCGAAAGCGACAACATTTTAGTATTGATAGTGCTTCTATTTTTATACGTGGGCAAGGATCGAATACCAAACATCAGAATTGATTACGGAGCAAATCTGTAGCCAAATATCTTGCGATGCTTTTACATATTATGAACGTTTGATTCCATTCGCATACAGATCAGAAAACAAAGGTATAGTTTTTCGTGGCAAAATCTTAGGAAATAGAAACCAAATTTTGTTTTCAAACATTCGATGCTTGTTGAAAGGAGTAGTGTAATTATCGTGACATGTTACAATGTGTGTATTGGTGTGTGTGTGTGTGTGTTGAATGTTGGGCACGCATTGTGTTTTCGTCCCATTCGGGAATGCGTATAATGTTGTTGTCTAAATATTGCTCAGTTTTTTTCAAATTTATATTACTCGTCAGTGTAAAATCAGCAAAGATCATAAAAACAGGTAATTTGCCAGCTCTGCTAGAATAGAATTTGCCTTTCCGAATGTATTCAATCAACACTCGCATACACAGGCACGCACGGGAACACACACACCATCAAGGGAACGAATATGCGGCATCCCCGGTTGCATATATGAAATAAAAGTTCCTAACATGCGATTCTGAATATGTGTTGTTTTTTGCAGTTTTCAATCGAGTGCTGCCTAGTATGAATCCTCAAGAGTTCGGTACTATGGTTTGGATGGGACAGCTTGCATCACCGCTTGATGAGAACTTAACCAACTACTACGGACCACCGGTAACGAGCGTCATGGAAGACATCACACAGCAGACCCATGCAATGGTAGGCAAAAGCAATTTCTTCACAACATCCCCGGCGATTGATGTAGATTTAATGTTCAGAGTGTGCTTGGTATAGTATCGCTTGCTGCTGAGGCAGATCATCAATTGTACAACGTTTGTACAACAACTACAGGCGTATCGCATCTTGTGATACCATTCGGTGTTGTTTTCAGCGTAACCCAGATATAAACAAAACAACCAAACCACGCAAACTGGTGAACTCATAATCATCCATCCCAAGTCCAGCTATTGCTTCAGTTGCAGTATTTTTAGTTTGTCACCTTATCTAATTTGCATTTCTTTTTCTTCTATTTTCCCCTTTTATGCTTGTTTGATTTTGTCTTACGATTATGTTACACAAACGGATCTGATGCACACATCACCTGCGCCATCCTTCATCATTATAACATGCCACCGTTGAAACCGAACTGTCTCGCAAACAAACATAATTGGTAAACAAACAAAACATTCGCATTTATCCATCCACCTACGGTCGTATATTCGAATGGGGTGTATTTTACTATGCATCGGTACTGGATGATTGTTAAACCCCAATGAATCTATACTAAAACGTGAATGCTGTCCTAATAACTACTGAATCAAAACTTGCTGGTTTTTTACATTTTACATCAATCCAACCAATATACGTGTGCATTTTGATGTTGATGTTTGTTAACCGTTTATGATTGTTACTTAATCTATGTGCATGTGTGTGTATATGCACGTGTCGCATTTGTGGGGGTGTTTGCTGGCACCGAACGATTTGTATTGATGTGTTACGAACGTTATCATAATTGAAATTGGCACTTCTGGATATGCTTGTAAGCAGGACATGAATCCGGCTGCCATCAGCTCACTAATCAGTGAATATAGCGGACATATGTCGGCCATTCCAACAACTTCCGGTTTGGCCGCCGTGCCAAATGCTGCCGAGGCACTGGCGCTAACTAATCCGGAATTGTTCAATATTCAGCAGCAGCAGCAGCAGCAGCAGCACCAGCAACAGCAACAGCAGCAGGCGCAACAGCAACAGTTACTGCAACAGCAGCTTGCTTTAAGTGGATATGGATTTTTAGATCAAACCAGTGCATTATCAGCCGCAAACAGTGTTTCGCCGGACGGCACATCATCGGCCACAGGCATTGGACCACCGGCTCTAGCCGGTGTTGGTATGCGTCTGATGGATGGAAGTGGGAAATTTGCAATCGATGGTAGAGAACTGGCGGCAGCGGCGGCAGCGGCAGCAGCGGCTGTGGCAACAGCGTCTCCTTCGGACGAGGATGGGAACAACGAAGGATTAGAGGGTCCCGGGGATGATGACGATCATCCTTCGCTTCAAAGCTATGGACAGTATCAGCAGCTAATGAACAATGGGACGGGTAGCGATTTCCTTTCCGTTGCGCGTCAGGACATCATGCTTCCCTACAAGCTGTTAAACGATACGCATATGCTGCAATCCCACTTTCTCGACTATGACGGTATGGCCGATGCGTCTAACAGCAACAGTAGTAATAGCAACAGTCGGTGCAGTCCTGGCGCGACGGCAACCATGGACGTAGATCAACACAGTGTTGCCTCGAATCCATCTCAGTCGCGATTCCATCAGCAACGACAAGAAGCAGCTAACAGTGGTGGTGCGGCTTATCCAGTGGGAATGTATGGTGGTACGATGCCGGTTGAACGGTACCCGAGCAAGAAAATTAGACCAGTGAAGAGGCCTGGCCTTGTACTAAAAACTCCAATAGCTTACAAAGGTGACATAGATCCGTCGGTGATTCCTATACAACGCGATGGCATGGGTAGGTTATTTTAAGTTTTTATTTTATTTTGAATTACTTATAATTTGCCTCCTACTGTGATTCTATTCGCTATTGTTTGGTTAGATTCGGTTTGGCAGTAGTGATGTTATGATTTAAAACGTTCGAACATTATATCATACATCTCCATATACATCATTTTATGTACATTATCTCGCATAGAAGTTTGCAAAAGCGAATTAAAAGGTTATTTAACGAGATACTGTTTCTTAATTCTGCTCAGTGCCATTTTACGATAGGCAGAATATTTCACACAAAGAGCCCAAAAGAGTTTTTTTTTCTAATATTCCTCAGTTAATTTATTTCAATCAACCCCACAACAAACTGAAGCGAACATAAGTAACGTTTGTCGATAATGTATCCTTCGTATTCTACCTTCATGTTCGTAAAATCTTCCTCATGGTCGTGTTAAACCTGGCGTCATATCATGTTTTAAAGTTTGATGCATTTTTCTCTCCCGTAGCAATCTGTGAAAAATGCGGAGCCATTGGAGTAAAGCATTCATTTTATACAAAGCAAAGACGTTTCTGTAGTTTGGCATGTGCTCGCTCGTTCGAATCACTTCGCGTGTTCAGTGCACCGTTCCGATCAGGATCCGGAATCAAAGCATCCGGAACGGTAAACGACGACAGCAAACATATCGCCACGTCTTCTTCGTCGACCGAGACATCCAACATTGGTCTATTATCCAGTCCGCCTGACCAACTGATAGACGAATCGCATTCATCAACGGAAGAGTTGGACACCAAACGTGTGCCGTTACAGCAACTGCACCAGCAACAAGAACAAGTACAAACAATCGGTTATCGATTCAAGATGTCTGGAACATCTCTTACCCAACCGAATACTAACAGTGGCGGAGGTATCAATAGCAATATTAGTAGTCACGATGACAGCAGTATCACAAACAATATTATGCTTGGAGGCAAGATGGTCGGAGGGACAGGCATTCTGCAGGAGATACTGCCACAGGAGGAGATTCCCCAGTTGCCCAAAGGGACCCGTTTACCTTCGCCATGCCCCCAAGACGATCGTATCAATAGCATACGTAGGAAACCGAACGAGTTTCATAACTCTTATGATTGGACGCAAGCGTTAGCAGATCCAAAGTTCTATGCCGCACCAGTCACCTGTTTCAAGCACGCTCCCGGTTATGAAATGTGGCCAAACGTCGTGATCGGGATGAAGGTGGAGGTAGAAAACACAGACTGTGATGTTCAACAGGCCCTGATCGGGGGAATGCCGCACAGTTTCTGGGTTGCGACCGTGCTACGCATTTGTGGTTATAAGGCCCTGCTTCGCTACGAAGGGTTTGATGCGGACTCGTCGAAAGATTTCTGGGTTAATCTATGTTCAGCAGAAGTTCATCCGGTGGGCTGGTGTGCGACACGCGGGAAGCCTCTGATACCACCAAAGAGCATTGAAAAACCGTCCCCCGATTGGAAAGAGTTTCTCGTGTCGCGGCTTTCAAATGCGCGTACTCTTCCCTCGACTTTCTACAATAAAATCAGCGACAGTTTTAAATCTCGATTTCGCGTTGGTTTGAACTTGGAGGTGGTGGATAAAAATCGTATCTCGCAAGTGAAACTGGCAACCATCAGCAAGATAATCGGAAAGCGATTGTACGTTCGGTACTACGATAGCTCACCGGATGACTACGGTTTTTGGTGTCATGAAGACTCCCCACTGATACATCCAGTCGGTTGGGCAACAACAGTGGGACACAACCTAGCAGCACCCGAGGAATACATGGACAGGATGAACGGTACGACATTGTCTTTGCTTAAATTATCAGCACAAAGCTGCTTAATATTCATTACCGTTTTTTTTTCGTTTTTTTTCTTTTATGAAACAGCGGCTAGTGATCAAATCTTGGAACCGCACGAAGATGATGCTACAATGGACCTATTCAAGACCAACTTCCAGTTCGAAGAGTACTGTTTCGATGGCAAACAAACAGGTTTCGAGGAAAACATGAAGCTGGAAGCGGTAGATCCGTTAAATCTTTCCTCGATCTGTGTAGCCACAGTAATGACGGTGTTGAAGTTCGGCTACATTATGGTTCGTATCGATTCGTACGATCCAGACGTGAATGGGGCCGATTGGTTTTGTTATCACGAAAAATCACCCTGCATTTTCCCGGTTGGGTTCTGTGCGAAGAACAAGATTACTCTAACACCACCAAAAGGGTACGATCTTAACACGTTTACCTGGGAGCAGTATCTACTGGATACCAATAGCAAACCGGCCACGGAGGACATCTTTCATCGAGATCAAATTCGGCAACGGTTTAAGGTAAGGATATTGTTGCTGCAATAGGAAAATGACTGCAGCTTTTGAACCTATCAAATCGTTAATTTATTTCGGTTCGCTAGGAGGGAATGAAATTGGAGTCGGCCGATCTAATGGACCCTAGACTGATATGTGTAGCAACGATTGCACGCGTGGTTGGACGTTTGTTAAAGGTGCATTTTGATGGATGGGAAGAAGAGTACGATCAGTGGTTGGATAGTGAAAGCCCCGACATCTATCCAATTGGTTGGTGTGTACTTGTGGGACACAAGTTAGAAGGGCCCCGTATTTTGCCGAAAGTCGTACCGACACAAAAAATTTCTCCCAAAACGACGAAAAAGGGCAAACGAAAGAAGAAGCTAAAGGTGGAGCCATCACATGATGACGGTAAGTGTTGATGCATATCTTTTGATCCATCATCCATTGGCTTAGTTTTCATGATGCATGAATGTAAATATTAATTTGATAGAGTTCAAGGTTCTTGCGCTTGAAAAAACATGTTATAGGTACGCGTTTAAAGCATGAATATTATATGTCCAATGTTGGCATGTTCTTTTCGTAACATCATTAGCACACCTGAAAGATACATATAACCAAACATACACCATTAATTCCTTTCACTTCTTCATTTCGCTGGTCTCAACCATTTATCTCGTCAAGAAATAAGAGGTTGTACATATTATATTGATAACTTTACAGCTCAACCTGCTCCGACAACACGTACGGCAAGAATCAAAAAGGAACAAGAGCACTTTGAGCAACAGAAATTACTGGCAGCAAATCCGGCCCAATTTGACTACAGTTCTCTTGGGCAAATGGCCACGTCCGATTTGGGCGGTCAGCTATCTCAACAGTATTCGAGTGACAACAGTGCTTCACTGCTAATGGGGAGTCAACTGCAAATGCAACAGAACCAACAACCATCCGAGCTAGCAGCAATGGGATTGAGTGGAGACGTCACCGGCACATCGCCCGCATTGCACACATTCATAAAGAACGAACCAAATCACAACACAACAGCTTCCCTGCTCAGTGGAACGAGCTTGCTGGGGCCAATCTTCGATCATTCGTCTAGTGGGACCGCTGGAACGGCTACCACCGCCACAACGGGCAACATGATCGACCAAGACGATATCGATATGCGCACAGAGGACGAGGATGGTGAGTCCAGTTCCGCCACCGGACTTCCATCCACTGCACCATCTTCCGAGATAGCGGACAACGAGACAGACAAGACTATACCACGATTAATTCAGCATGATTCAGCCAACAGTGGAGCATCGCCGGATTCAATCGGTGGCGGTGTCGCAGGCGGATCGTGCAACTCGAACGGAAGTAATTCTGGCGCTATTGTGGCAGGTTCATCGAACTCGTCTTCCTCCTTCGGTATGGCAGTTACGAACAGCGGACAAATTATGCCAGAAAGCTGGGAAGTGAAAGACGTTGCCACCTTTCTTACTATAAATGACTGTGCCGTTCATGCCGAGCAGTTTGTGCAGAAGGATATTGACGGTAAGCGTTTGCTCGAGCTCAGCAAGGACGATATCATTACACTGCTAAATCTGAAAGTAGGTCCAGCGCTTAAAATTTTCGATCTCATTCAGCAACTGAAGTGTAAAATCGATCCGACCAAGTTACGCCACCTTTCGAAATCAACGGGAAAAAAGTTTCTGTAGTAACAATCATCGCAACACAAGCTTTGTCACCTTGGATAACAAATCACGCATGCTACGATGAGGGGTTGACGGTACTGCGCATTTTTGGTTTGTTATCATTTTTGTTTGGTTTTAATTAATTTGTTTGATGCCCATAAACCATGTCTCGGGGGATTTTTTTATATCCATGTGCGAGGGGGAGGGGCATAGATTTTTCTTCAACTGCAACTTAATCGAGTGCAATCATAAATTTCCGTTTCCGGTAATTAATTTTTAACTCTTTTCATCGTTCGATCTTACATTTGTAGTTGAACACAGATGCAACTTATCATTTATACAATTATCAGGTTTTTAATGTAGAATTCCTCATTTAGCTGAATTTTTTTTTGCGAAATTCTTTTTATGAATTAAATGTGAGTGTATTGCCCAAATGAAATAGGGGGAACACTGATCTAATTTTAGCATTTTGTTTCTTTAAAGCTATTTTGAATACGGTGTAATTTCACTGTGGCTATTGGAAATTTTGGAATTGTTGGAAGCTAGCATTTTTTTTATACCAATACCACTATTGGTAGCGAAGGTAGTATAAACTAATTGCATTGAACACTAATATAAATTTTGTCAACCAGGATCAATGTCGATGAACCTTATTATTCGTCGATTATTGAAAATTGAATCGCCCGCGTAAACCTGTTACGGTGAAGGTGCACAATGTTATTAATTTGTAGGTCGCAGCTTAAAAATTTCAATATTCGAGGCATTAGTTTCACAAATGCGTGTTAAATCAAAATTCTTTTCAGTGAAACACAGGAAATTTGGGGAAACAGGAGGAGCCGTTTTACACATTTGATTAATCTAGCAAGAAAATAATAGAAATACAATTAACCAACATGCTGTGGACATAAACCACATATGTTAACACAACAGGAACTCACGAATCAGGGAATGTTATCCAGCAATCAAACATGGAAGTATGGTGGCCTCTACTAATAAGCCGTGATTAAAGGACTATCAACAGTCAAACCAATAAGTCCAACAAACACCATGCCTATAACGATTTGTATGTATGAATTTTACTGCACTATGAAACCAAATACAACACTGTTCCCGTGTTACGCATCCTTTCCAATCGGCGCTATGCAGTTTTCCAAATTTCACCGTTATTGGAGCAAATTGAACTGATTAGTCACATGAATTATCAAAATGCATTACGAACAGTCTGTTAGCTGAAATTAAAAAAAAAAATCACGAAAGGAATAAGTTGAATTTCTGTACGAGAGTCACATTAAATAATAATTTAATATCAATTTCATTGCAAACAAACAATTCGTTTTTGTTGAAATATCTACCACTCTCGAGGTATTTAGGATGAACAAACGGAATTCGACAAACGCATATGAAAGAGTTACGCAGTTCTTTTTGGATCGCTTTAACTGCGCAACTGCGTTCGGTTTGAGCATTTTCGATAGAATTTAACAAGGCAAATGATATCGCAATTCTTCTAAACACACAAGCATAACTTTTTGGGCTTGTAGATGTTGCTAGATAATTTATCCTTGCTTGCCATAAGAATATTCGGTCAGATGAGGCAATTTTTCGTACAAAGCCTTCGAAGTGTGGAAATTGTAAAATTTTGATCGGTTGCGATATTGATAATATAACGGGTTGTTTCTCCGTTATACTATAATGGCGTATTTTAATGCTAGTACAATTGAAGGCAAGGAATATATGTTTCCTTAGCACAAATTCGGTTTTAGTCTCTGTTCCGGTATGTAGAGTGTACAGAAGCTCCTGGTCGGTGACACCAAACAATTTTCAAGATTAAAGCACACATTTAACGCAATGAATATAATGAATAACTCAAATCAAAGCACTTTAAACTGCAATAACTTCACGTTCAGTTTGCATAAGTAATAATCTGCGTAGTAAGAAAGGAAGAAAATGGTTTTAATGGTTAACGGATGAACGGTAGAAGAGATTAAAGTTTAGTTTGAGTTCATTGTAGCGCAGAAAGTTTTCTTTATTCGAATCATAGTGTAAAGACTTATTCATTTTACAACGGTTGTCTCGCTTAAATTGTCGCCGGACTGAGTTGTCTGAAGTAGATATTATATTAGGTATATTATTGATTCCCAATGCGGCAGTGGTAGAAATTGAAACAACAAACACAATGTACTAACACTGAGTGAATGGAAATCATAGTTAAGCGTTGATAGACAACAAAACAACAATTGTACAGTCATTTTTAGGATATAAGACAATAGAATGATCAGTAAAGCATGTGTATAAGGTTAGATTATGTACAACACGTTAAGATGAGAAAACTCCTAAAATGTATCGAAATGTGCGGTAATTGAGGGGTTCTGTGCGAATGAAAACGCATGGTTGAATAAATATTTTATTAAAAAAATATATCTATACACAGACAAAACGGCGTGTTTGTATATGGTGATATTAAAAAAAAAAAATTCACATTCGAATATTAATTCGGAAAACATATATAATATTTATCTAATATCACATTTAAAAAATAAAACATTGTTTTGTCGCCATTCGAAAGGCCAGTCTATACACCTTCTATATGCACCACATTTTTCCTGAAATTCAACTTATTGCTCACACTTTACATTCAACTGCGTGTTAGGGGATATGTTTGGATAAAGTCAAATATGTGTGCCAACAATGCGTTGCAGGCAACGATCCATAGTAGCGACTAACCCTGCACTTGACGAAAGACCATTGCTAGGTTCTGGATTTAACGAAACTAGCGCCGCAAATCATATTTTTTGCTCCTTGTCCGGTATGCATTAGGTTTCGTATTCGTAGTTTCGGTTTACTTAAAGCTATTATCTGTTGATTTTATTAAAAAGTGTCTGTTACAAATGAGCATTACATTCCACCTTAATTGCGAAGCGTTTTTATTCAGCAGATGTAACGCTTCTAATGCAAAGGGTTAATCAACAATTCGAAACTACAAGTTACAACTTCAGTGATTGAAGTCTTATAAGACCCTAAGTAACGTGAAATGGACGATAAATGCTGGGAATTGTTGATATATCACACATACACACATATCCACCATCCATACATAGACAAAACTTGCTCTGGTAAAATAAATTCTCTCTTGTCCGTGCATTTCATCTCTTACAACCGCGCCTCTCGCTGATGCCCACACAAGCGCGCGTCTGTTTTATATGTTTGCAATAGTTTATGAAAATATGCAGCAAAGCGTCAAATTGTTTTGTGAAATTAGCTACACGGACAAAAATAAGTCGAAATAAGACGGATCCATTGAATATCCAGCCGAGGAGCATAGATTTTGAGTGAAAATTATACTCCGATGAAAAACGCAAGGTTTACGCACACTACTGCAGGCGCTAAGGGATGTGTACGTGTGTGCGTGTGTGGTTGGTTAGAAGGAGAGAGAATGATGGTGAGAGAGAATTTGCCCAGGCAGTACGAGAGGGTATATGCAACCGGCGTACGTACGCTAGCTGGTCGCAGCGTAAAACGCAACCATATATTATTTACCGGCGGATACGCTAGTATGCGTCACTCCAAATATCGAAGCGTTCGACTCAGCTGTTTCCCGCCACCCAGAATTCTCAGAAACCAACTGAGAGCCATCATACCGTGTTGTGCGTTCGGTTCGCTCGCTCGCTCAGAGGACGCTCGTCCGTTTCGTGCTTGTTTTTCTGGTGAGCTGCTAACAGCTACTACGCGGATTTGCGTCCGGTCGACGAGGTAAAAGAAATGATGCTTGATTGTGCTTCTTGGGTGAAATTATAACACGGTGTAGCCAAAGTGAGCGGTGAAAAAATCTGTGGTTTAGTGTTTGCTATATTGATTAGTTAGTGGAAATTGTGTTTTCAACATGGGAAGTAACGCTATGGTCATGTCGAACGCACCCAAAACCATTTTCCGTAAATCGCAAGCCATCGTGTCAAACTAGCAGAAAACGATAGAAATAACACATACCAATCATGCAATGGATTTATATACGGGTGTAGCTGAGATGTTCTGTGTATTGTAGGTGCTTTTGCACTGAGTTTGCGAAATATTTGACAGAAGTGTGTGGTTGCATTTGATGTTGTGGAGGCTGCGCTGTTGTAATCTATCCAAGTAGGCGAACTGTTTTTGAATGTTCCGTGGATGATATTTCCTGGCCATGCAGCTAGCGGCCGCAGGTGTGTGAACAGTGATAGTTATGTTTGGAAGAAGCATCTTCTCACGATACAAATGACGACAGGTGTTGAAATGGTATGGTGCTGCTCATCAACCTAGCTTGCAAGAAAGGATTTGCAGCGAGCGATCAGCTGTTACAGTGCAGCTTAGTGACACGATCTAGTCAGCTTGCCAGGGCCTGGCAGACTTGGTGTGGTGTAAATATCAGCCATATCATAGGATGCATGTGCCGAGAATGTGTGTGCCATGTGTATATATATGTGTGTGTGTGTGTGAATTGTTTGTGCATATGTTTGTGATTAGTTCTTCTGATTTGTTTTGATTCACTTCACCGTGGTTGCGGAAGAGAAGAGATCCAAATCGTGAATTAATCGGTGCACCTCGCAGTGTAGTAGGCTATTTAAAGAATTGTCTAAACAATGTTCGGGCTTGTTGGTGGGGGGATCCTTTTTGTTTTCAGAAAAGTAAAAGTAATCATTTATCAGCGCTGTGTGGCGTATGGTAAATGCGTCGCGTTCGCGTATCCTTAAGCTGCTGGGCAGAAGTGTGTGTGGAGTGTGAAAAGTGAAAAGCGCATTCTACGGTGGCCTAATTTAATGTTTTGATTCAGTGTTTGAAGATAAGAGTGCAGACAGAAAGTAAAAGAAGATAAACCTTACTGCAAAACATTTGTTTAACGGCATTGTGTGTTTGAAGTGAAAAAGGCATGTTATCCGCTCGGTTTTGCAACCGGTGCAAGCATAAAGGCAGTGTGCTGTGACGCAAAACCGTCGTCTATATGCTGGTTTGGCGAGCATCGCGCCACGGATGATGTCGTTGGTGGACGTTTGGAAAAGAAACGAAGAATCTCAAACGCAGAGTGAACACAATAAATTTCAAACCCAGTACCCAGCAAACTATATGCAACTGGACACGATGCAGGATATCATATGTGAGGAAGATACAGTGAGGTGAGTTCAATGACGATGATGATGACGATGAGCGATGCTATTGCACATGCTTGCCAGACAAGATATGAATTCATGAGAGGAAAAGGGTATAGTCTATCAAAAATCGATATTTTCATCGGGCGATTTGCAAGTCATACGCTGGTGTTATATTTGCGGTCCAATATTACGGCTCATACATGCAAGTACATGCTCTCCCCGGTACCTACGTATGGCCTACTGATTGTGGCTTTAGCAATGTACGGTAACTCGATCAGTCTATTCCCAGTGCTGTTGTTAAATGAAGGTAAAGGTACACGTAGGATTAAGAAAGCGACCAAAAATGTGGATGATATGCGCAAGTAGAATGAAAAGTATGAAGAAAATAGTTTTATGTGCTCGTGAACGAAATGCTCTTGAAGAGAGCATCTTTTGAAACTCGCGTCTATAGTGCAACGTGGGACGCCGCGTGGAGGCGTCTTTTGCTTTTAGAGTTGCACGAACGCGAGCGCGTCTGGTGGTGTGTTCTAGCAATGCGTGCCTTCGTGTGTATGTGTGGCGAAGTACATTTAAAAGGGAAAAGGCATTTTCTCGTTTGATGAATGCGTGCACGATGAACGCTCAGCTGTATTTCAAAGGTGTGACGTTTTTTTCAGTACTTGTTTTGTCAGATAAAAGAGAGTTTTGAGAATAAATTGACAAGAATTTTGATATACCGATATGTTCACGGTATAAAGGTAAAGAGATTACATGGAGAGAGAAAAAATGTATCTAAAGAAAATCATTTTCGTTTTGGATACATCGGTTGGCAGTTCCAAATTCAAAGCTCCTGCATACCATTCTCTCATTCTGATTAAACTCTCCCTGCTCTGTTCTTTCCTCTTTCCATCTATCCTATTTTTCATTTTCAGATAGAGCAATTCCAGGGGTTTGTTGTACTTTTCCACTAACACATACACGAACGCACTCCTTATAAGTGTGGTATAATTTTGAGATACACCAAGCGATGTGTGGACACCACTGTTTTCCTGAAACAGACGAAAAGGGACGAACCGATATGCAGCAACTGAAGCGTACAGAGATGAACGCGCTTAAATCCACCTGAGTGGAACAGGAAAAGTGAAGAACGATTTCCCCTTCCATCGTATATTCCCTATTTTGTGTGTGTGTGCCAGTGGTTGAAGTTCTCGCCGCTGTAGGGAGACGCATTTTTTACGTTGATTTCCCAGTCAAAACATAACAGGAACACGACCCGATGCGCACGGTGGTGCGTTTGGGCCGGGGCTCACCATTTATCTACGTCGGTATTGGTGTATCCTGCAGGGAAGCGCCGGGAGAGAGCGTCAATTCTAGCGTTGCTGAGCCTGAGCCATTTCGGGGCCAAGTGTGGTTGCCAAAGCGACCGACCAGGCACAAGCTGCTTCTACAGCTTGTACACACACTCACACGCAGTTCTCAACGTGTAACACTGAGTGTATGATTTTTTTTGTTCTATGTTTATGTATGCATGTTTGTGTTGGGTTTACTATTGGAAAAAGTCTCGTGAAAGGCGCTCATGTAATACAGGTAGGGTGCGTCTGTCCTATGATCAGATGTTAGCCGCCATATGTTTGGGTGTTGTTGTGGTGAACGATTATGCCGACTGAAATTTGTTCCATTTTTTGTTTGCTCGCATGCAAAAAGTATTCGTTTATTGCTTACAGAAAATGAGGAACAGAATAGCCTGATTAGAATGATATCTTTCCGGAAGTTATTACGGTGGGGTGTTACAAATAGCGCGAAGAACATCCCAGCAGAAATCGCGCGCGTTTTTTGTTCTGTAAAGCACTTCGAGAAAGAACGGAGACTGCAGACGGATTGCATAATTCTCATTTTACTCGGATTAGCATCATCATCTGATTTACAACAGCACATTGATAAACGAAAAGCAGAAGAAATAAGTAAAAAAACTCACGCGCAAAGGAGAAAGGGTAGTATTATTGGAAGTGTAACCGAGAGCGCGCGCACACCTTGCTCTGGGTTGGTTCCTTCCGTTTGCCAGCTGTAAAACGAACAGTCCTTTCGCTCTTCCTCTCTTCCCATCTCTTTCTCCAACGCATATTTTACACAGCGCCTGCCTTCAACAGCTGTATATCGAGCTCACGCGGTAAGTTTTGTGTTGTTTTATTGCCTTCGGCACATGCATTGCTCCGCCACTGCCGCCGCCCGTTTTCATCACTGCCCATGTGTTGTGTACTTTTGAACGGGCCACTAACACTCGCCCACTGTGGGGTGTGCGGGGTTTACGCCGTTGCTACAGCCCATGACACACACCGTGCCAAGCAATGACGACGACGACGGCGGCGGCGACGTTGTTTTGGTAACGAAATTACGCAGTAATTTTTATACCATTTCCTTCTCCCTTTATCGATAGCTCTTGTTGACGTTTCCTGCGTATGCGCACGAAAGAGATGGAAAGACGAAAGGAAGGAGCAAACGAGAGAGAGAAAGGTAGAGAGAGGAAGGAATACGACGAGAGTGTGAGCGCACGATGAGAGTGGGACAAAAATGAGAATAGAACCAAACAACAGTAGACGATTGGAGGGTAGTCCAACTTTGAAAAAATCATGTATTTTTTTTACAATATGTATAGCTATAGTACGGATTCACCGAAAAAAAAATGAAACAAAGTAACTTGTTTGGTTATTATATTTGATAAAATTTCTTCAATCAATGTATTGTGATGTATTCTTTTTTGTACATTGGTAGTGATCCTTACCATTTCAATTGGATCATGCATCACGAACCAACAGTGATTATGTAGACTTTCAAACCGTTTAACAAAATCAAGTCGCAAAAACAAATACCATTTTGTGAATACGAGTTGTGACTGTCAGCTGTTAGCGTTTTAAGACCGCACAGCTGAACCTGTAGGCACACAGTTGTGAGTATGTGTGTGTGTGTGAGACTGTATCAGTGTGGTAAGCAAGTATGGCGCCAAGATCGATCTACGATGCCGAACTGCTCTGGTGGTCGAACTAATAACAAACCTCTCACCCAGCTGTTGTTTGCTATTGCTGATACAAATGACGGTGGCATCGATAGGGTTGTTTCAAAATCAGAGTTTTGGCTGATGAATCATTGAAAATCATTGCAAAAAATGTAATATGAAGTATCATTTGAATACTATTTACCGTTATCAGGTCGATTTGCTTTTGACGAATTAGTTTGTACGGACATAATTTGAATTATAACAATAAATGTTCCTTAAATTTACTTTAATATATATTAGGCTCCCTAGTAGGTGCAATCAAGAGCAAGTGCAAAAGTCAATGTTATGATTTTTGAAAGCAAGCAACGATCTTCCCCTATCTTCCCGCTCTTCTTTTTTTCATTTTGACCCGGTCGATTGCGCATCACAATGCAAGTCGTGTGCTGTGCGTTCGTCTTAATGCAATTAGGGAACCCTTCTTATGTTACCAAAAGGCGGCGGTTCTGTGTCTGTTTCCTTGCAATGTGGTTTTGACTATAGTGCACTATGGGGGGTTGATTGATTGGGGGAATAAGAGAGAAACTGTACATCCCTTGTAACAGGAAGGAAAGTTATTGGATTCACCGAAATGGTATTACCAGTGCGTTGGAGCATAGTAATATAATTGCACGGTAAATTGAATTATCGTAACGCCTGACAGTAATGGATGCAATCAAAGTTGTGCAAAACACTTCCAAACTGAACTAGAATTACAACATCTTCAAACAGACGAATGAATGAAAAATGGGGAATTAATCTAAAAATAAACCAGGATAGAAAACATCAACGTACAACATACACGAAAATGAACGAACGAGAAAGTAAGTGCTTCAAATGGGTAGCTGCGTTTGTAGTTGTGTGAGTCAACCCACTCTAGTGCATTTGAATGCAGCTTACCATGACAACAGAGTGTGTGATACGACTTCGTGCCGGTAGCATGGTAGCAGCTTTGTTTTGTCAGCTGTTTTGTTTTGCCGCGGTTGTGTGCCCGCTCTTTCATTTGTTTTTATGGGTTTGTATTGAGGGCATACCTTTCAGTACAAGTCAATGCATGAAAGAAGGTTTCATACAGGTTAGAGTTCCATGATATTGTCAACAAACATTCAGTTACTAACCTATATCTGAATGACTGCCCAAGTCCCTTTGCTATTATAAGCGAATTTACTTTAATTTGCAACACCAAGGTTCAAAACAGCTGACCTGGACGTGGCTGTGTCGCAATTTTGTAGCATTCAAGATATAGCACTCGTTCAAGCCACTTGAAACAGTGCAGCTGATTGATCTACTGCATATGAAAGGAAAACCATGTAGCGAGAAGCAATTGGTAAGGCGGCGGCGTGACGAACGGGGGATAGAATCAGATGGAAGTTGTCACTATCATGAGTCAGATTTTTCTATCTCACCTACCGGATGCCCTATGCATCAAGGGGATCCACATTCTAGGGGTTCTGTCTGACAGTACTGTATTCCCGCACCCTCCAGTCTCTGCTCCTGCCTGCCCGTAATCGTAACAGAACCAGCTGGAAGGAGAGTGGTACAAGATTGCGGTAGTAATTACACACGCTAAAAATAGCCTAGCCCTATCTTCATTCAGCAGAACTGCGCACTACTACTACTACCACTACTACTACTACTAGCATTGCGGCGAATTCGCGCGCATCCGCTTGATTTCGTGATTGTTGCTGTTGTTGCTACTCATCACTTCCACCGAGTTCATCACCAAGCAACATGGAAAACAGCGTGTCGCGATAGTTGTCCCATTTTACGCTCGTACTAGCGGATGTGGGTTCATTTACAACGGTTTTGACACAACTAAGGGAACCAGTGAACGGAATTTATTTGCAATGAGTAGGAAAAGCAAAAGTGCATCTTAAGCCAGCCCTCTTGCCCATGTAATGATCGATCGTGCAATTGATTCTGTTAAGAAATTGTAGAGTTTGCTTTCACTTGTAGTCTGTTATCAATCGATGGTTGGAAATACAAAACGATTAAAACTATATTATACTAGCGGCTTATCATCAAACGACATTTATTTCATGCGGCACATGGTGCATGCAAGCTTAGTCAAGTGAACATTGAAGTTGTGCAAAATAGAGTTTAAAAAACATTGATGTCAAGTGTTCCGAAGAAACGCGACGATAAGCGGGCATGTTGGTTGAGCAATGGGTAGTGGGTTTAGCTGTAGGGCATCTTTCGAACGCAGTACCTATACCTTGATAAATCTACTTTGTTTTCAAGTATGCAGTAGTGAAAATTGTGTAAACCCAAACAAGAATATGAGTCAACGTAACCGATTCAAACCGGCTCTCCCCATGATATGATCCGCCAGTTTGTTCTTGGACGACAGCCAATGTGTGCGAGCGTGTAGTGCAGCTGACATGCACTAAGTTACACTGTATCCATGGCAGTGATAGTTTGTTTGTTGTTTGGTTGTTGTTAGTGCTATTGCTATTGCGTAGTGCAACTCCTACGCGTTTGCATCGAGGTGCTACAATGTTTACTGCAAATAAAATGTTTGCGCATTAAATCTCGCACCATTGTAGCTAGAGCAAGCTTAACCGCATAGAAAATTTTATTAGTTTCGCCCAGCTCGATAATCACACACACACACACATACACAACCACTTTTATAGTTTCGTTGAAATGGCCATAAATCATACCAACATGCCAGGCGCGTCATTTGTTATCATAGTGTGGCTTAGTAACGGTGAAAATAATTCTGAACTTGTAGACAACTTTTTCACGTTACCAAAACACGTAGCAGAACACGTCGTATGAAATTGAAAAAAACTATTGTTTTGAATTTGAATTGAATTTCCATTTATATATTTCGAACCTAATGGTTACATCCACTTTTGAGACTAATAATGAACGCTAATCTTTCAAATGAACTTTATAATTTATCTTTAGCTAATCTTTGCTGAACGTTTGAGTAGCATTGTGTTTGTGTTTTAATAAAATTGTGTTTTAATATGTCCTTTCACTATCAAACAAACCACTCTGTGCTGTCCTTCTTCATGAGTGGCAATAGATTTTCTCTTCCTATGCTTACGTTACGCTTGCGTTATAACAACATGACACCTTTTTTACAATTAACAATAGCACTGTAGTATTCCTGCAGTTAAATTTAAAAGATAAATATAAATCATTAAAAATATACTAGACGCCGATTTTTTTTTTGAATTTCATTTACAAAAGTACTATCATTTAAAAGCGTAATTACAAAAGAATAAACACACAAATTTATTTTAAAATAAATAAATTCATCTTGATTTTTCAGTAAAAGCTAAAAGTGTTGCATACAAGTACTAAACAAATTAAACAACAAATGTTTCGTGGCAATCGTGGTCCGAATTTGCGCGTTCAACTGCAAAAGGTGCAATTGTTTTCATTGGTTCTCACTCTAGCTAGCTACAGCTAGCGGCCTATCTCTGTCAGCTGCTGTATGCTGTGTTGCCACGGCAAGTTACAATGCATGTGTGCGGCTGTGGATGCTTTTGACCGGTGCAAAACAGCCTATCGTTCTGGCAAATGATCGTTATAGCGACCTTCGCGAATGTCTAGTTATCAAGTCTCTGCTACACTACAATCCCAGCACCTAGTTGTGTGCATGATTATGCATTGGAAGGTAATGATGATGATGGTTTCAATAATAGATAGCTGGCGCCGCTGCTGGATTGTGTTTTTGTTTTGCTTAAAGGTCCTACACATTTGGAATTAGCTAACCATTCCTATATTTTTGCTGTAGGATTGATGGTGGGTAATAGTTGATCACATGTGTTTGTACATAAATCGGATTCGAAATACTTATGACGTAGCAGTGAGATACAACATTTTTCCCACATCAAATGAATCAAGTGCATGCCAGTCTCACATAGTAGTTGTGCGCTCTTCCTTTACCCCTGCCGAAGGTGCAGCAGGTGATTTGGTATTGTTCAGCAACTGCAACTTCCAAACTCCCCATGCTTTCGTTGAGTTGTCCTTGCGTGCGTCATTTTCATTTAGCGTCGTAATTTACCAGAACGCGCGGCGCTTTGAGACGGGCGGGCTGGGCGGTAAAGAACGCTGTTGGCGCCAAAGGGCTTGCTGGACTGGGAAGTGTAGAGGTTTTTTGACGTGTGCGCTGTGTGCAATGTTTACCCATGGGCCGGTTGTTCGATGAGGGGTGCTGCTAGTGAGAGAGATGCAAAACCACTTCAACGATGAAATTGTGGTTTTACGATAGACACATACCCACATACATCAAAAGAATACACATAAAACCATCCGGTACACTTTACTCACGAGGGACACGTTGTGCACATGAATGGTTGCTTGTTGGATTCAGCTTTTGAACTTGCCTTGTCTGAAACACGTCAAACACGATCGATACGATGGTGCATTCTTGAGGGTAATATCGATTGATTTAGGCATCAATGTGTATGTGTGCATGTACTAAGATTTGTTGTAACATGTATCGGACGAATTTTCCAAGGAATGTCTACACCCGATAGTATTGCAGCTGACCTGAACAAAGTCTTAGACCAGTTATTAAATGGCACCCGTTATTCTTAGTACAAAGATTACATCAGTACTAGGTGAACGATAACGATAATCGCTTTACCGGTGTAAACGTGTAGTATAGTTACACAGTACCTTCTTACAGTTATGTATCTCTAATAGTTTATCTAGATTTTGTTTACTCGCAGATATTTGGCTTATCATAAATGATGATAAAGACTGCGAGAAAATGTGTCATTGTGTGTAGTATTTTGGGTCAGCCAAGATACAACAAATTTTGAGTGTTTAGTTTCGTTAATTGTGGTTTAGCTCAATGCTTCAGAGCTTATTGTTTAAAATTATCAAGAAATAAACGTAGTGGCTTCTTACTACTAGTCTGATTCTTGATGCTTTGCCCGATAAACTTATTAATATCTGATGGTTGTGTTTGTCACCCCGGTATGCGATAACGTACGATTTATCGGTATCACGCTTTTGCGCCATTATCTGGGCTACTACGCCGTGCTTCGCGAAGGGAAAAAGTACAGTTTTCTAGCAAAAAGCTTACCGAGTCTGCGTGTAAAAATTAGGTGCAAGCAAACTACTCTATCTATAGCCACCCAGCTGGAGAGACCTAGACCACCCCCCCTGTAGAGGTGTCAGGTGTGTGCACGTGAGATGACAGGAATGGAGGCGCCTTTTTACGTCATGATATTGTGCGCACACGCTGGAATGAACGCCGGCTTTTTCTCTCTCGCGGGTAGCGCTCTTGGCTCTTGGAGCCGTGGTGTATTGGTAGGAGCTGTATTGTGAATAGCCCGTAAGACTGTGTGTGTGTGTTAGTTAGCACTGTGTTGGGCGTTATCCGGCTGAACAGAATAAAAACACGTGTTTATAACATGTGTTGTGCAACGGGCAGATTTTTGGAGCGTAACTTGTGTTATTTTATTAGAGTAGCCACATTTAGAGGTTTTATAATTTAGAATAAACATAATTTCATTGATAAATTTTAAACTATAAAATATCAAATGGTTTCTCATTTAAAAAAATATACTTTTTTTTCTGAAACCTAAAATTGGCTGATTATTTTTGCATAAAAATCTGTTTTTAATCTTTTAACAAGCTAGTCTGCATTGCAATCGTGCTAATAGGAAAAGGTCGACGTTCATCGTATGGTGAATAATGTATGCCGTCATTGGATGTTCGCTACAGAAACATACCGGTGCCGTTGGGACAGCGGTGTATAATTTAGACGGTAACCTATGGGGAGGATGGAGCGAAAATGTAATCGCGTCGCGACATCGAAATGAGTCGTTTGACCAAGACCATCGCCGAAACAGCTGTGCCGTGCTGAAGGCAATTTGTGTCGATGGCCTGCTCCAGGGTCAATCAAGTTGGCGAAGTTTGTATTTGGTATGAAAATTGTGTGTATCATTAAAAAGATAGGCTATTCTTAATAATGATATTAGTAAAATACAGTCTGTTTCCGAGTTACACGGTTCTCGACTTACGCGGATTCGGAGATACGCGGTTTTCTAAATTTGACAGATTAAATGTCAAATCAGTACAATTTGCTTCAAGTTCGGTATAAATTGTATTTTTGCTAACAAATTGAAACCGCTTAAAAGCCAGAAATATTAGAATTTTCTGCACGAATCATATCAAATAAATGATAAAGTGTATAAAAGTATTAATTTAAATCAAAAACTGCGAATAATAAATAGTATTTCAGTCAAAAAACGTGAAATTCGACTTACGCGGATATTCGAGTTACGCGGATTCGTCGGGAACGCAGAAACCGCGTAACTCGGGAACAGACTGTATAAGACACGGTTTCCTGAGTAGACTGATTGTCTCTTAGAGAGTCTAATTACACTACATTACACTGTAAAGTAGGTCATTACAAATACACATTGATTTGAAAAATGTATGACAACGTTGTTGTAGCTATAAAACATTATTCGCTTAACTACTGAAATTCTACCAGTTGTGGACTGAACGACAATGTAGTTAGAAATTCTGCAAGGGCTGGTTTTGAATGATCTGCAGATCTATTTTTGAAATTTTGCACTCCACCGTTCGTTTCGCAACTTACCGTTTCGTCTGTGAGAGCTGTGTTGGAAGTTTGCATTAATGTGCGGTAATATTTCACTTTCATTCGCGGCATATTTGCGTAGGCCGTTGTTTGAAGCGGTACACGAAATAAATATCGAACCGGCGTACGAATAGACCGACGTATGGCATTTTGCTCAAATTTTAAATTTTGATCGATATACTAAATAATATGCTATATATATTATATACTAAAATAATCTAAATTAATATATTTAATTCAAACTTAGCTTCTTATTTTTACCTTTCCTTTTTGACGTATCAGTGACTCCCGTATTCGATCATGCCAGTCTTGTACAGGATTATTAAGATCATTTGAACTAGGTTTGTTTACAGAAACTGGCCTGTCTTTCCTCATACCCCCTGGTTGTCACATTAAGTTTAGCAATAGGATCATTTCTTATAAATAGAGAGCCCACCCTCGCAGGCCAGATTTAGAAAGTTTTAGAGTATAATTATATCGTGCTATTGTTATATTGAAAAATATGTCGGGTAAATCTTATTCACGATCATGTTGCTGATTCAAGTATGTGAATGAATTTGAAGAAATACATCAGAAAATCGTTTTCAGTCTGAAGAAATGAGTTAAATATGTGTCCACTATGTGTCAAATCGAGGGCTCGATCATCTATTTCGTTAAATGCGCCGGTTCCTGCAAGACCGGAACGCAACGAACCTTCCCGTTGCAAATGCTGACAATAATCCCGTAGCGTGGTACACGTAAGTTTAGGAAGCCTGTATAGGCCCAAAACGTCCAAAAAGTAGTATTAACTGCCTTGCAAAAAGTTATAATGAGTTCATCATAATGTTCATATAACAGAATTGTTGAATGTTTAACACGCGGAGGTTTTAACAGTCAACGTTTAAAAAACATTTTATAGTACTACCTGTTGGTCTTTAAAACCATGCTGCATGATGAGAGATTGTCTGCCTAGCGAAACCTGTTGCGTTCGTATTGGCTTTGCAAAACGTGTGTAATATGTTTCCCATTGACTTGATCGCGTTATACCTGTTCCAATTAGATTTGAGAAGGTCCATACTCCACACATGGCGCTATGAGTCACGCACGTGTGTACCGATTGTAGTGTCTACTTTGCGAGGGCAGCCGTGTGTCATTCGATGGTGGGTTTGTTTGTGAATGAACGTGATTTCTTGGTTTAACTTATTGTCATTCGTGGTTTTGTGTGACCACCTACGTATTTCCAAAGCGTATAGTATTCTGATTTAATTTTTCAAACATCCTTTTATCTTTCATACTTGCCATATTTTTAGTTGAGGAGCGTAGAGTATTTGAAATGTATGTGCCAATGTTCTCCAAAATCATTTATAGGGTAATCAAAATCGTCTGTTCAATATCCTTGCAATTTCTTGCTTGGAGGGCGAGTTGTCTTATTGTTACTGTCTGACACATAAACGGTAGTAAATATTTCCACGGATGGTCAGCAAACTGTGCCGACGTTTTGTCGCGACGGTTAAATAATCTGATGCAACCCACACATTGTTTCGAGCGTGTGCGAATATTATACATACGCCCACTAACAGCAAACGCTCGAAGAAGATTGTGCTGTCTGGCTCGGCTCGGAAGTGCAAGTCGGAGGACGGCGAACAGCGGTGCGTGTGGAGGTCCGTGACTGTTCGTTAGCTGTTATTTTATATTTTTGACTGAACGAGCTGAGTAACGAGACAGCTTTGTGGTTACGTAGATTTTTGGTGTATTCCGCGAGGCGCCACCTGTCACGGTCTCGTAGTATTCGAACGGCAGTGTAACCGGGTCCCATTCACGGGGAGGAATATTAAAGAACAAACGATAAACACACAGTGTGTTAAAATAGTTCAGTAGCACAGGATTGTGCGCTGTTCGGATGTGTCTTGTGTGTAAACATAATCAGCCATGTTTGAGACACTTTCCAACAAATAAAAGACAGTCGATGTGAGGAGCTTGACTTGCCGAAGGTCTGAGTCACAAGTCGGCAATATTTTCTTCAGACTGTGTTCCACCTGCACAGTGGTATGAGAAGACGGAAGCGACATCGTAGTGGATACGAAAATAGCCGTTGTCGCTAGGATGTATCGGTGGTTTGTAGTACAACGTTGGTTATTTTCAAGATTATTTTCTTTTTTGCTTAATATCTATAAGTAAAGTTGTTGTGTCTAGCCAGGATGAGGAGGTATTGTTTTTGTGCATCAAATCACACAATTAAACGATGACCGTAATTGCACGTAATGCACAAATACTTCCTGTTTTAGCCTATCTGGCATAGTTCGCTACATGCTATGGTGGGAAAGAAAAAGCAATTTGCAATGGTAATTTAAATTGCATAATTAATCGTGTGAATAAGAAAAGTTTTATGTTTTCTGCCTTAACCATCCCACTACTACAGTTTCAATTTTGATTAGTTTTAGCGTATAGTTTTTATTCCCCTGAAAGATGTCAGTTTTGGGATGAAAGTGGTAGATAGCAAACTTATGTGAATTGTTTTTTATTATCTTTCAGTTTTAAATGTATGTAATTAAATGTAATGTAACAAAATGTTAGTAAAGCATGTAAAAAATGTGCTGGTCATTTATTAAAAATGAATATTTCATATGTTTAATTATAATCTTATCGATTAGTACTCTATTCTGTATTCTGTTCATAACATAAACGTTTCTGGTAGATTTTTTAACCAAATCAAACAGGAATTTACTCTATCCACTTGCGTGCTCTTGACTTATAGATAACACGTATAGTGTTTTGATTGTTCATTTTTATTACAGCTTGGATGAGCACTAAATCGCAATTGCTTCAATCCGACTTTGCTTTCATTAGATTTTTGCACACTGGGGGATGTTATTTCTCGCTACACTCATTCTTGCTTCACGGACATAGGCTACAGTATTCGTTGCCGTCTGCTGAAGAAAACTTTTACCGCGTGTATGTAAACGACTGCCTCAAGCGATGCTATCTTTAAACTGATTCAGCCTTGAGGAAGCAACACGGAAACTCCAACCATTCTGCCGGCACCTACAGGCATAGTACAAACGCTACCCTGAGTGGAAGTGGGGTTGATTCCTTCGCGAGCCGTGCTTCTGTTGATATTAGTGCTAAATTTCGCCATGGCCTATTTGTCGAATGCTGCTCCCAATCTTTCACCACCTCTGCACCACCATTGCAAATTCTGTCATTAGTACAGGAAGTGAATCTTCCGTCTGCGCTAAGAAGAAACTTGTTGAGTTAACGTTACCATTTTCTGCCCGTGTTTGTTTCTGTTTGTTTTTTTTTCACTGTTTGTTTCTGTGGTAATTTTTAGATTGGCAAAAGCAATGCGATCTTATTTTGTCACTTCGCGAACCACGGAGAGACAATTTCGGTGGACGATATCGTCTGTTGCGTTTGTCCCATGGGACTACAGCGATGGAAATAAAGTAATCTCTCAAGAATTGTTGCAGGAATGGGGTTGTGCCGTTTATTCAGTGTTTTTTTGACGTTTTAATCAGTGTTATTTTAAATCTTTTTATTGAAATAAATTTGAACAATATTTCGAGCTTGTAAAGATTATACTCTTTGTTTTTAGTACATGTGTAATAATCGAATATTTTTTGTGTGAAAATGTGTCTAAAACCACGCCAAACATGTTTCATTTGATTAATTTTATTTGTTTGTAAATATTGTTGTATATGAATTTAATGTATAAAAACTCATTTCATGTATATTATTTCATATTATCATACTAATTTATTTCATGTGTATTTTATATGTTTCTGTTGCTCAACTGGCATTGATTGTAAATGGAAAGGTGTTTTTTGTACATTTTAAAGTTTATATATAACAGTATTATTCAAAGGTTTAAATGTTCTTGCACGAAAATAGCTTGATATGCAGTTCCAGATGCAGCAGAATATTAAGGCGACAATTGTAGCTACATACGAAAGTGTAAGCAGTACTTTTGTTCCTCAAACACCGAGGGTGCAAAAGAGACTGTTCAATGCAAACTCAAAAGACGTCTCAGACCCCGGATGAAACGGCAAAAACGCCGGGCAAGGGACGCGCGCGCATCTACTGCCGGTGTAAAAGTAGGTCATCAACACGCGCAAACGCACATAAGTGCTCATATACGTATATAGCTATGCATGTTCATATACATTCGCTGTAGAGTGAAGCAGCTCTCCCCGAAATGCAGACTGCAATACATATTTAGTATGTTCTTTGGCTCGTTCACCCGCACTTGCATCGTTGATGATTCATTGGGAAGAGGTAAGGCGGTGTGAGATGAGGGGGGACACGAGAGCGTAAAAATTGCATGTCTGCTTTTAACTGACCGACCATCCAGCCAGGCAGCAATCCAGCCAGCCAGCCAGCCAGCCAGTCAGCCAGCCAGCCAGCCAGCCAACCAGCCAGCCTGCCAGCCAACCTTCCACCCTATCGACTCGGGTGATCTGTCTGCGCTAGTGTGCGGCCCGTAGCGTTTATCGCCCCAAACCGTATGTGGGTTGAGTGAGTAGTAGGTAGTTAGACTAAGGGATGGGCAAGAGGAAGCGAACGTCTGCTGCACTTCGTGAAATGCATTTCGTCGCGGACATGCGCGTGGCGAACGATTGCGAATGGATAAAAAAGAGACAGGGCATATTTGTCGGGCGTTGCAGCTGTATACAGCAGTAGTGCTGTTGTACTACTCCCGTTTTTACGACGATTCTCTCGACTGTGGTGGGGGTTTTAAGCGGGTTGAGGTTACTTTTGCTCTGCAGTATCGGATGTGCATTGCATATCTGTGTGTGTGTGTGTGTGTGTGTGTGTGTGTGTGTGTGTGTGTGTGTGTGTGTGTGTGTGTGTGTGTGTGTGTGTGTGTGTGTGTATACATGTGTCGTTGGTTGCAGTTGAACTGAGGAAAGATCGGTGGTTGGTTACAGTGACGGCCGTCATAGTCTGCCTTAATGGAGCTCTTCGCATCGCTCACCCATCGTCCCTGGCGTTAGCGGTTGGTCAACTTTTGAACACATCCTGAACTCTACCACCTTGCTTGCGCCTCTATAGTAGTATACTTGTGCGAGCGAGTGAAAGGAAAAACATAATCATTGGACAAACGAATCGGAACCTATGCATAGTACATTATTGCTGCAGTCTTCGGACCATCTTTTCATCGGTTCGTTGTCTGTCGACTGTCCGACGCTGCCTGCTTGTCTGTCTATCTATCCGCTCGTCTTCCGCTCGTCCCGTCGTTTTGGTGATTGCATCAGTGAGCTAGTGTGGTGAAGTGGGAAGCCACAGTTGCATTAACATTTACCTTCCAGCCATGTAAAGTCTCATCTGAATCCGACGTATATTTCCAACCAGTTGTTAATATAAATGCTTCCATTGGCGACGAATGCCTTTGTTTTACCATTTAAACAGCATTTAAGTATTCTGGGAATAATTGTATAATTATTCTTATCGAACCAAGTGCTTTATTTCAATTATTATATCACGAATATTTGTTATACGTTTATCATCCGTTTGGAGCAAATCAACATTTGGGATACTTTTCAAGCATGTATGAATCTGTCCAGATTGCGGTAAACTGAGGCACTTTGCTTTAAGATATTTACAAACAAAAAAACTTTTACTCGACAGAAATTTTACTATGTTCATCTCGCTCTCCCGATTGGTTCAGTGGCTCTCTCGTTCTTTTCGCTGGGTTTCTGTGCGCTCCTGGTGCAATGAATGGTTTACCTTGAGCATAGTGGTGGAAAGACGCAAGGTGGTAAGCAGCGACGTATGACGAAGGCTACGTCTTGCTATGGTGACTAGTAAACGAATGATGAAGTGTATATCGGGTGGGTTGTGTGATGTGCATCGTGATGCACCTTTTCTTTCCGCTGTTTCGGGAATAAAAAGGGACCGACCCTAACCGGTAAAGGGTTAAAGGAAATAGTTATCTGCTTTATGTTCGTTGTTGTGCCTCCATTGCAGCAAAAATGGCGGGGTGGGGCACTGGAAGACGTATAATAAACTGGTGCAAAACTTTCTGGAGCATATCGTCTGGCCGAATGGACTTTGCTGTTTGCCACCCACAGTATTGTATGGTTTTTAATTTTGTCTTGCCAGTTAAAACAAGGGTCATATGTTGACGCGTGCAATAAAATGATGATATCTTGTTGAGTTACTTTTGTTGGTTTTAGTACAATAATGATGGAAGTGTGTAACTTGCTTTTGCTTCTTTTTAATGAAGTAAAATTTTAAAAATAAATACAATTAATATTGTTGCATATACAACGTCCTCGTACATATCATCCCATTGCCATTCGTTTTTAATGTTGAATTATTTTATTTATGCCCTTGTTGTTCGATATTAACTAATACGTTTCTGCATCGAAGATTACTAATAGTACAATATATAGAAATATGAAGAAGCATATTCGAAGGACAACTTGTTTTACAGTGTTTAAAATGGCTTTTTAAACCTCAGTGGTCCCTTCGGCGGCAAGCTCTTGTTCCATGTGTTCTCTTGCCCCCAACTTGAATTTTCCGTTTTTCCTTTTCAAACCTATAACTGACCAATTTTTGCTTTTCGTTCCCTTCTTGTTTTCATATCACTGGTTATCCTTGGGTGTGAGTTTTTTGTTTTCTTGTAGGGAGATTGCTTGAAATTAAAGGGGAGCTGGAAGCCTGTATGTATTTGTTTCGATTTTGTTGTCCAGGGTCTCTTTTCGCGATGCTCCCACAATTTGCTGGATCAGACCAGTACTTGAAGGAACAGTATTGCCTGTTAGATGCAATAGTTTCATCAATCAGTTCCTTTAGTAAAATATGATGAAAATGGAAATTAAAGAAACATCAGATGTTTGGCCAAATGTGGGCTGTATCCAAATGAAAATGATATGGTGACAGATTGATTTGAAATAGTAAAAAACTTACGTCGGGCGCTAGATCTTGCTATTGCAGTTTTTTTTAAATTTAAACTAGCGTTGTTACGACTTTGGCTATTATAATTAATTAATTATATAAGTTTGTCTATAAATCGTTGTTATAAATGTTATGGAGCAATTATAGGTTATATCTATTTCGTATACTTGAACTTTTTAGATTTGTGAGGTTTTACAGCGTATATATTCAGTTGTTGTTGAATGATAATAAATGTAGTAGACCAGTTTTTTCAACTTATGATGTTGATTTACAATGACTGCTTGGAAATTTAATTTAGTTAGAGCTGTTATTTGACAAACGCAATTAAAGTTTCGGTCTCAATGATTATGATTGAGGATGAGAGAAGGATTGTAATAATTTCAAGATCATATTCTTCTTACAAGAATATATACAAGTGAATCGAGCGAGGTGAGAATTATGTGAGTGATTTATATTTGCGTCTGTAATCTGAAAAATGGCAATGAATTCGGCGAACTGTCTCGATAGTGATCAGTATATCTCAATCAAGAAAGACACACCTAATGTAATAAAGTTCTGCTGTACGAGAAGCGCAAAGTAGGCAAACCTCACATACCCATACATTGGCAGATTTGCTAACTGGAACAAAGCAATGCGAGAGAAGTAGAGGTATCCAAAAGAGATCTCTGTGGGTGTAGGGAGGCCTATGGCAAAGTATATGAACCATGCTGACCACGCTAAATGGGACTAACCAAGAAGTTTGCCGGAGCACATGGGACGGCTGTTCGTGCGGGCACGACGATATGTTACCAGTTGGCGCGCAGTATCTCATTCCCTCGCTTCACGGCACATCCACTCTCGTGTTGAGAGCTATGTGCTGGTTCGTCGCGTCACGCTTCTCGCTGCTGGTCTCTCTCTCACCTTGAACCTTTCTGCCGGAGGTGAACGTTGGCGCGCACGGTCAAATCAGCCGATTTTTGCGCATAACACAGCTGTGTCAGCTCCCACCCGTCCGCAGTTTCGCTCGTCCCGCGATGATGACTCCGACCATGGGGGATTGTGCGTTTTGATGGTAGTTGCAGCGCGATAGAACGAGAGAAAGAACCGGCAAAGCCAAACGATGTGTGAGAGAGTGGGAATCTTTCTCATGGCTATTGAACATAGCGGCGCGGAAACCTTCGGAACAGACACCGGTCTGAGAACAACCTCCTATAAAATGTGTCCGCTGATGGTGTGTTGTAGAGCTAGGAGAGTTTCTCCCCATCCAGAGAGCTCCCCATGCAGCCGGCGTAAAGCGAGTGGGGCTATAGCTGACTGGGGGGTCAAACGTGTTTGCCGCTTTCGCGAAGAGACGCGTACCCTTGGTGTGAGACGGCCATTTAAATCTACCCCAACCACCTCCGAAGTCTGACAGACGGGCAGATAGAGAGTGAAAGAGATTGGCTTTAAATGGCACGCACACATACGCATATATGTATGTTGGTGCTGTGCGGCCACATAGTGTGTGTACTACAGACATCTAGAACCGGATCCCTTCGTTCGTCGCCCACTGCGCCGCCGTTTGTTGTTCGATCCTCGGTTGCGGCTCGCACGTATCAAGTTTTATGTAGCGATCATCTGCGTGAGGATCTGCATCGTAGGATCGAGAGGAACGAGCAAAAGAAGAGACACAAATCAAGAAAAAAGAAGCTCACTACACCTTACAACTACGCGACGGCGCGTAGCAGTGGATGGCGCGTTAACGGCGCACGAACAAACATTCTTTGCTGGTTTGAGTGAAGGGAGGGGGGGGGGGGTGAACGTGGTCGGGGAGCATTTGAGCCGAATTAGATGGAATAATTCGCGAAATTCCTTTCGTGTGGCGTTCCTCTTTCTACTGCACACCATCACCCAACAACACCAACATTTTGGGGGCCATGTTGATTAAACGGACTGGGACCGTGAGCGTGTGTTGGTTTCAATTTTTGGATGTTCTCCGCCCTCGGGCCCACTGTCGATTTGACCGTTCTCTACACACTGAGCGCCTGGTTGTATCCGCGACGTTATCGCCAAAGTTCGCAATAATGTAGGCTAACCTTGAGACACGGAGCTCGATTCACATGTTTTTTTTTGCGTTTCACCAAATGGTTTGGCTGGGGCGCGACACACGCAACAGCAACTAGCAACACACTCACGCTTACAAATGTTCCCCTCATTTTTGCTCAGCTTTGAGTACTGTGGCGGGGGCACAGCTCTAGATAGAATTTCGACCTTGATGCGATTGGGGACTGTTTCTTCCGGTTCCTGTCGGCGCAATAGGCATATCTGTGGTTTTTCGTTTTTAGAACACTGCACATATTTTTTATGATTCCCAAAAATCGAATTAAAAAAATATGATTCTAAATAAAATCAATAGAACTGGTTTAAGGTTATCGTTATCTACGTTTTCTAACATTGATAAATGATTACATACAAATAGAAGAGTGAAATCGAATACGGCACGACATGTACAACCACTCCAACTACAATTATAATGAATTACTTTAGCAAATCTTACTTATTCAGTAGATAAGCTAAGCTGCCTTTGGTAGTATTTTCAATTCACTTCAAATGTGCATACAATCGGGACAGATGTCGAAATCATGTGTTACAAATTAGCACAGTCTTCGGATATGAGAAAACGTCATTTTACAGCTACTCGGCAACGTACATGGGTTATCTCATAACGATGCTAAACATAACGAACATTCGATCGCTGGTTTGTTGTACATATCATTTAGAGTACATACGTAAGTGAAGAAGGAAAGTTTTTAATCAACTTACATAAAACTGGATATAAATTTAGATCCGTATTGGCCTGTTTGAGCTTTGTTTGTTCATTTGTTTCTACAATCATTACAAACTAATATTTGTAAAAGTTAATAACAATGCACACTGCATAGTTGTTTAAATCTAAGTTGTTATATGACTGGAAGAACATATTATTTTCATCATATCACTAGATGCCCATCAACAAATCACTGGATATACAGCAACATGAAATAGAAATATCAAAAAAATACGAAAAGTTTACGCGTGTTCGATTTCGTCTCATGCATAACTATTCATCAGAAAACGTGCGGAAACATTTTGCTTCGCTAGTAATGGTAGTTTGTACGCATGTTCGTGGCGTATTGTTTATGGTTCATAGCCATTTGTTTTCTACCCAAGTGGTTTGGCTGTAAATATAAGTCTGATTTCCATAAAGCATAAAACTATGCAGTCGTAAAGTTGGAGAGGAATAAAGTTCTATCGGTGAAGCATTTGGGTAGTCGGATGTTTGTCCAACGCTTGAAGGAGACAGGTACTTTTGTTAGGCATTATTTTATTTCCGTTGAGACACTAGCCGAAAGCAACCTATCAAAGGTCCTGTGTTCATGTGTGTATCGGTACATTAATCCTTGGAATGAAATATTTGTTTATATGGAAGGGTCCTTAAACGATAAACTGCAACTGGCAGCTGTCATTGAACATGAGTCGATAGCAAGTTATTACATTGCTATGACTTTGTATTATGTTTATTGCTGTGGTTTGTAGTGTTCATTCATTTCATTAAGTCCTTTGAACTTAATTGGAATAAATAATAATAAAGTAAACAACACAATCATAAATATAACCTCAAAAGTTTGAATAGTTCTATACCGTCCATGCTATATATCAATAATATCACAAATGATATTTGTTGAGTTAAAAGTACCGTAAATACTTTCAATTTAATAGGATAACAATGAAAGAATAGGATGATGAAATTGTGATGGCATCCTATATTAAAAGGAACATAACATATGCGTACCTCTTCCTACACCCATGCTACGTAAGCAACTGTGTTTTTACTGAGCATGTTTCCGGCTTTTTTTCTGATCGACAAAAAATAGATTGCCATAACTAGGTCAGCTACACCTGTCAAATTTGACAACGTTTTGAGCCATCATCGTCTGGTGGTAAAGGTCGTGTGTCGGCCATCTACTCACATGGTGACACTACACTACACCGTATGGCTTAGAGAGACCCCATTTAGATGTGCGTTAAACAGAATGGGTATGTATATTTTAGTTCGACGAAGCGTGTCGCGAAACACGTACACATCAAACACACAGGCCGGCAGCTACAAACCAATAAAAGTAAAAAAAAATATGCATGATGGGCCGGCTCTAGTAGTAGTCTCAATGTTGGCGGCTGACTCTCATACACGTATACAATCGTTTAAGCTAAGTAGAGAAAAGACGAAAGGTAGGGGTAGCGGGGGATAGGAGTCTATTTCTGACTAGTTACAGCGTGTGATCGGTAATTTCAGACCACCAACACATTGACCGGGTGCACGAGGTGAAGATAATGTAAAAATAGCCATTTTCTTGTGCAGACGTCCGTGGCGGTGACGAGACAGTCTTATGCAGAAGACCTACCGGCATGGCAATGTCTGATGCATGTAGTGTGCATATCGGCCGCAACAGGCTTACACTTTCGTTTAACACCCGTCATAAGCAGTAGCATCATGTAGTGCACGTAACAGACGGAGGTAGACTAGAAACGAGACTGCCGCCACTGTGATAGTGCCAATATTCACAGACAGACTAGTATTTCATCTTCGTCTTTCTCGTCTCCATGATCATTTTTGGTAATGGTATGTGTGTCGACTTCAATACAAATTTTGTTACAAATAGCCGTATTTTACAATGGCTAAAACAACGGGTACACCGTCATACACTAATCATTCTGCCAGTAAAGTTGACCATGAGGATGAATCTATTTGGGTCATCTAAAGATCATACGTTGTTTATGTGTTAGTTTCTAGTGCAAAAATGATGCGTAAAATGAGATTTGATCGTTTTGTTTTGTTTACTCTAGTTATTGAATTAGCTTCGCAAAGATGAACCTTAAGTATGCTGGTGACTCGATATTATTTTTTAGATTCTTAGTTCCATAGAATATTTTTTGTTTTAGTCCTATTTTCACGTATCCTTTTTGAGAAGCAGAATATGTTTATACATTTTTTGGCAGGACTATTGCTAATAAAAGTACAATAATATTATTCTCTATTTGATTCCCACAGATATGTTCGCTTAAAAAGTGAAGAAAACGGCAGTGCTGGAAATAACAACAATAACAACATCAGCAACAACAATAACAACAACGGCATAAATAGCTCTTCGTCGAGTAGTAGCAACGGTAACAATATACCAATGGATAAGGACGAAAAGCGAATGCGTCGCGAAATCGCGAACAGCAACGAAAGACGTCGGATGCAGAGCATCAATGCCGGGTTTCAGAGTCTCCGACAAATGCTACCACACCACGAGGGCGAAAAGTTAAGCAAGGTATGTTTGAAGTATTGCTATTCGTATTTGTTTCTAAGGTAATTTTATGATAATAAATAAAATAAAGGCGCTATGCCAAATAAAAGCGTATGAAGTTATGTACCAATGCACTGGGTTACAGCATCCCTTTTGGAACGCAGAAGTGTTGTATGGTGCGTTTTGTGCTGAATAGAAAAGTTTTAGACCTGATCGTAAAAATTACACTCGCCTGACAGTAATTTACACATATTGATGTCTTGATCTTGTGCAGCAATAGTAACATCCTCTTTTAAGCTTGTAACTATTTTGGATTGATTTTGTAAACGGTTTCACTGTTAATATCAATATCCCTACAGCCATTTGTTTACCTTATTAACTATTCGACAAGTTTATATTTTTGCTGCCAAATTTGTTGACAAATTTGTTTGATTCCCTTATGCATCCATGGTCGTTCGCGTTAGTTCATGTAGTTAAGTAAAGTTCATTCACAATATTGCAAGGCTAAAATGTAATGTAAATGGTCGTAAAAACCATGACGAAAGGTTTTACGTATTTGTTTCGACGTGTGACATGTGACATTCCACCAATGACTGATTGTACATGGGTACTCGATGCATCAATCTTGCGCCTATGCAGTCTAAAAACAGCCGCCTTTTGAGACGTCGTCGCCCATGGTTGGTGCAGGCAGTTGTGCGACCTAGAAGCCGTCGTAGGTTGCCCCGACGATTATGATGGGGCTATCGCGTACCGGCCTCTCAAAGCGCAAGAAACCAGTTGGTGAAGTGCATCGTTTTGCCCTTTTCCACCTTCCTCTTATAACCGCCGCGAGCTGCGTATATCGCATGAAGAGAGATGAGGGTGTGAGCAAATTGAGCGCAATTTAATTTGCAACATTGTTACAAACTAATGCCTTGCGTCTTATGCCGCCCTCCATTCGCCATAGGATGGACCCTGCGAGGGAGAAAGGGAGTCGTAGACAGAGAAAAATGAACCGCTAAAGTTGATGGCGGGTCTTATGACGGCTGACCCTGCATCAGCTCCTTCCCAATGCCCTTGCTACAGTAGAAACAGCCCTTCGATGGAGGAGGGAGCTCAGCCGCTGCATACCATGCAAACTTCACCACAATTATTCCCCATCACGGTACGATAACTTATGACACGATACAGCATGCAGTTTCATACTAGTAGTAGTGTGAGATTGACTCTCCATGTTCCCTATAGCTATGGAAATATCGACAATGTTGTGATCGGTACTAATACTTCAACATGCCAAGAACAGTACAATCTATGCTTGAAGGAAGTGGTTAATAGAGATTTTAAACGATACTACTGGTAATACTTATTTCTGTAAGTATAGAGCATCTTCGATAACATTGTCTACAAGATTGGATCTCAGATTCAAGTCAGCTACAACACATGTACGAATTGTCTGTGAAAAACGTTTGTATAATGAACCGAGCAAATTGAAGTACCCCTTGCTTATCTAGCCAACTGTTGTTTAAAGAATAGCTTTGCAGATGGTTGATAGTAAATAATCAATGTAGAAGGCACTATAAATCGGGTTGGTGTTTACAATTTTAAATTAAAAAAAAAAAAACAATCACAATTGCTCTGAAGGTTCTTTGATTCTACATGCTTTAGAAGAAAACAAGCTTTGTTTTATTCTATAATACATAAAAAATCCTTTTAATGGTCGGTATGTATGCTATGTGTTATACATAACAGTTGCTGTACACAATCATAATATTACAATCTTTTCTGCAACAATGTTAAAAAGGTAGCAATCTGTATTAAAGTATTGCATGCTTGGTTTATTTATAAATAGGCCACTCGTATATCTTGATTTCTATTATTTCAATTGAAACACTTCCTAACACTTTCTTTCCTTTTCTTTCATATTATGAATAATATATTTTTTTTTAAATGCAAGGAATTTCTCAGTCTCTAATGTTGATACTACAAGCATCGAAAAGGGCACTGCGGCAGGTGTGCGTGTATTGTGGTTTCGTTGTTTTGTGTTGAGTATAATTTTAAATACTGTAAACTAAAGATCATCGACTTGATCCTTGAGCTCCCAAACAAGTGAGCTGCTAAATCTATAACAGCTGACAGAAACGAAAAGCAAAGTGATGAGTAGATAGAGATAGGCATTGTATAAGTAATTCTAGTCCACTCGATGACTAGTAATGTACTTGAGCCTGACCACTGCGACATACGCATTTATACGGATGTAGGTCACAGTGCAATGAGACGTTGTTTGACATGGCCACAGAAATATATATATGCAACAATATATATCTGCGAAGCTATAATGTTTAACATTTTACAAGAACGGCCAATGTGTTTATAATGTAAATGCATATGACGCCCAAAGTTTTAATCAAATGCCTGATATGTATTGTAGCATTGAAATATTGTGAACAGAAAATAAATTGGCCACAATGTTGGTGGATAATTTACAGTACCATTTTTGAAGGTAGTATGTGCCCTGCAGTGAGAGTTTAATGATGACGGTATGTAGATTTGGCGTGTGGGTAGCATCGGAAAGTGCAAGCATAGCAAGGTACAAGCATGCGGTATAAGGTGGCGGTACGCGAATCCGGTTACCACCTACTAACTCCTTCCGGCAATTTGTGGGCAGTACCGTACACCCTAAGAAGACACACTATCGTCTGGGTGGGTAAATAAATGCATAAATATTTTCGTTTCCCTTCAATGCATCTTGCCGCGGCATCTGCACGTCCAATCAGCTGGTTAGACATCATCCTCGGTATGATAGAGTAGGCAACAATGTTGCAAAATTAATTTATTTTTTCCCCAGTTCGAAATGCTCCGCTAAAAAAGTGGCGGTTGAAAATTGTCTTACCTTACGATCATAACAAGACACTAGCTAATATGCTGCAGTTATTCATTTACTCCTCTAGAGACTCTGATCTACGCAAGATATAGGAAGTTCAAGAGAAGTGAAAACTATACTGTCTATAGTGCTTTAACAAAGCCTGCCAAATATGAACACACTTAAATGATCATCTTCGAAATTTTGCAAATAATATGCCGATACACCTGTTCTTGTTTTGTTATACAGGTTAGATGATTCACAACACGTATAATTGTACACTAGTATGTTAAACACGTACAAATAAATTAAAGCATTCAAAGTATTCTCCACAATCTCATTCAGTCAATCGTGTATTCCATGTGCTCTGAACAGACTGCAGACTTCCAGCCCAAAAACGGTACTTCATTTAATTGAAACAAATAGAGTCTTGTTGGGGTAGGTCAGTGTCAACAGCCAACTGCATCGTACTTTTTTTGCTGGCATTGCCGCTGCACGATCGATACGTCGTTGTAGCTGTGTTATGATTAGCTTGTTTATACATTCACCTAGACCCCTGGCAATAGGCCATGTCTAACGCCTTCCCATTGACGGACACCACCACCCACACAAACAGTGCAGGATTATGCAGTTGCTATTTGTGGAATGCAGTTGACTTTGTTTTGTTGGTTTGAAATGAGTGTCACTGTCTGGGATATTATATGGATACGTGCAAAGGTTATAGATGACCACCACATGTCTAGTAATTTCAAGCGCTGCAAAAAGTATTAAGCGATCGTGAATAAAGTGACCTCACAAAGGGCTGCTAGCTGTTCCAATAAAAGATGATCAAGGAGAGAAAGGATAGATGATCATGTTTGGTAAAATTAGGAACATTATAAACGGCAAAATTGTTTTTATTTTTATGTTGAACGAGTGTAGTATACATGCAAATTGTTTGATTTTGCTAATGAAGCGTCGTTCCTAAGTTGGTATATATTTGGCGTACTGTACTGATTGATAATAGGAATGAACCGACTAGCTTAAATAAGAGAGCTACAAACGATGACATACAACAGTTGAAATGCAATGGAGACAACGGGTTGGTTGAAACAGCAGGAAACGTGTGGGTGCACACTAGTGAGAAGAAATGATTGGGAAGGTAGCGAGAGCTGGGCCCAGCCAACTAAACACAACGGTGCATGTACGTGAATGTTTCGATTGCTCTTTGTTGTTGCGACGGTCGTATTTGTTGTTGCTGCTATTGTTGTTGTTTCTGTGTGTTGCGGCAGGTCTTTTTCCTTTCATTCATCCCATTCAACCAACCAGCCATCCATCCATCCATCCATCCAATTCCGTACGTTCGTTTGTACATTCGCGCGCGTCACTTGTGGGTAGGGTTTGTTCATTCATATTAAGCCAACGAATCCGTCCGGTCATTCATTGGACGAAAAGCGGGAGAAGAAAAAATAACTCTATACGCGACGAGATAGCTTATGACGGGAAAAAGTGGTTTCATTCATAAAACACCGTTATCTGCTGCGGTACGCTCGGTACGGTTCGCGGTGCGGGCTTCTGGTGTGCGTTGTTTGATCGTACGATTTGTTAGTGAAGATCTAACCACAACGCATATTTCTTTCATGGGCTTTCTACGGATACGACTGCTTTTTCATTTGTTACATCGGTCACGTTATAAAGGTGTAGTATTGCAATAGATTTCATGAGAACATTTTGTTATATCAACATGTTTATGAGTTTGTTAACCAAACAGTTGGTTATTGTTACGATAGTTCCTTTTTTTAATGATCGTATTGTTCTATTGAAGCCCCGATTGGACCGTGCTCCCATACGACTATCCTGCTATAGGTAATCAATAAGTCACTGAAAGCCACTAGTGGTTCTGGCATGCCTTGACCGACAACGTTTGTTGTGCCAAAGAAGAAGAAGATTGATCGTATATGTGATCCAAATACCACGACAGGTTAACAAGAGCAATTGATGGTTTTGAAAGGCGGGATGAGACATTTTTAATACACGTTGTTGAATCATGATGACTGGTCACATGATCGCCTTGGTTTAAATCTTTCGGTCAATCTATGTTCTTCGGGTGAATTGGTTTAGAAAAATGAACTTCCGCTTTAGCTGCGGTCTGCTGAAGAGGAAGAAATAAAATCATGAATAATGTATTTGATCCGTCACTATGTGCATTCTGGAAAGGAAACCAGTCGATATAAATAATACGTTAAAATGAATGAAATACAATTAGGGAAATGCGATTTCGGGACAAAAAGAAGACATTAATTAGATGTTTGTTGTAAAATTAATTTCTTGGTGGCTTAGATATAATTATCATTTTGTTGTGTGCGTGCATGCTTTGGGTTGAGAACCGGTTAAGAAAATGGATATCTTATTTGGTTCATAACGGAAAAGCTTCTTCCGCTCATCTAGATTGCCATAGGAAGCCTGTCATTTAATAGCTAGTTAAGGCGCGTAAACACATTGAGTAAATCTAAGGAGCATCGAATGCATTATGCATTTATTCAGGTACATACATGAGCGACATTCATGATACCTTTACTATAAAAATGGCAATGATTCGTGCTATGAAGCATAACACCTTTAGACGTCATTTAGTTGGTTGCTTGTGCAAATGGTGCAAAGTAAAATCGATGACCACTGATACTGGTCATAACTATTTATTTAAAAGTGATGCACGCTATACCGCACCCTGCTGCATGGGCTGACATGTGTAGCATGTGCAGCTATTAAGTATGTATGGGAATAACGAAAGAAATGCGCTAATAATTGACCATTAAGCAGAGCAGGAAATGTATTATCTCTTGCTCTACTTACGATTACGAGAATAGGTATCATTGCTGTTAAATGTATCTTAAGAGGTAAAAACATGTGTACACTTTCACAAATAGTGCGCCATAAGCATAAGATGTATCATATTTTATTGTTACACGTTTCTTTTCTGGCTTAACGGCCTTTGCGACCTTGATGGCCTGTACAGAGGATTGTTTGAAGTTTATATTTTCGCTCAGCATAAATCAAATTTTAAAAAATCTTACACTTTGTCAGAAGAAATTTTATATCATATATGCTGTTTTATATTATAGTTATATTTTAAGTGGTAAGTTTTACGTCATTTTATATGCGGTGTTAATCAGTTTCGATTCGTCAGGGGTTCAAATTCTGTATGAAACGTTCCCCGCATACATAAGACTGACTATCCTGCTATGGGTAATCAATAAGTCACTGATCTCGTTATTGTTGCGCCAAACTAGATAAGTCTGTTTCCGTTTCAATTTCTTATACTTCAACTTAATGATATCCTGATAAAAAGTGGCTTAGTGAACTTCAAATAATTTAGTGTTAATAAAATTCAATGGGATTTTCATTCCTCGTTTAGACTGGATTATATTATGCTAACAAAGGATCGGCCAAAGAGAAGAGATAAGTGAAAATAGAAATATTGTTACGGTTATTTTAGTTTTCATTTATCTTACCTCTTTTCCATACAAGGTGAACGTGTTTGAAGAAAAGCAGTACAAAGAGTAGGAAAGAGTAGTTTGGTCACCACCGATATCGATATCAGCTTGCTTGACAGTCACAACAGCTTAGGAACAGGGTTGTACTGGGAAGAGGAAAGATATACGCTAAGAAGGGGGAAAGTCGTTGGTTTCAAGGTAAAGTGCAATTGCTGCATCGTGCTTTAATATTTCAAGCTTTTGCTATTCGTCGCGTAGCAGGTCGGGTGCTTACCTTAGTAGAGCCGATCCTATGCGTAATATTCTGATCTGGCGAACCCCAATCCGAGGTTAATCGAAAGAGATGGAAGACACATGCGATGCAGACGGTTTTCTGTCGAATGACCGTATTCATTGGATGAGCTTTCATTCACTCCTGTTGATACTGCAGTCTGTTGAAGTTGCTGTGCCTGAACATTTGTACTCTTCGCCGAAGGCTTTCTACATATCGCAAGCTCGTTTGTGTAGTGTGTATGTTTTAAAAAAATGCTTGAATCGTATACACCCATATGTAATACCCTCACAATACCGCATGTAGAAAGGCGATTTTATTCATCCAAGGTTCAGACGTGTTGGTAAGTGGGCTATTTTTGGTAGCGAAGAGAAGAAAAGTAAAGAAGTATATTATAAATCATGACATCAATGCTAGTAATTTTGATGGTTGGATCCTACGCAAAAATAAATATCATTTCATCCTTCTAGTATACACAAAAACGTCACACAGGTGATCTATCAATGTTTTTGCACTTTTGAATTTATTTACAAACCATCTGATCATGCTATATTTGCGTTGAAGTAAACGTGTGGGCTTTATTTGACAATAGTTGATGCTCTTGAAGGTAAAAGGCGATGGAAAGGCACGGGTTTTTTTTTGCATTCCGGTCTTTGGATAAATGTTAAAAGGCCAAATGTGTAAACAAACTTCACTGAGAAAACAATATTTAAAATAGGTCATTTCGACAAAAAAGGTATAGTATTGAAAATTACTTTATGAATCATATATCAAAGTTCAAACGCACCATTCGAGGTTCATGTTTTGATCAGAAAAACGTAAATATTATGTATACTGTAAATTATTCAATCGGGTAACGAATGTATATCGCTAAAGTTAAGTTTACTTCATTTTATTTATTTTTTGAAATAATAGTAATGCTCCTCAGCTTTGTTAAAATGTGACGTTGCGTCCCGTACATAAATCTTTGATGTCACCGATAATCAACACCTGTAGTGACTAAGTTCATGCCTCGATCTAGTAAAGATGTTGCATCACATAAAGATAAGAAAAATATTTGATCACCAATAAGCTTTTGATTAAGCATTTTTGCTGTCCTAACGTCCAACGTATCCTAAGTTATATGAACCCTGCTGCGGACCAACAATGGTTCGTCGAACAATATGGTAGCGGAATCAGTTACTGGATTGAATACTTTCGTGATTCGTGCTGTGTCTTGGATTAGTACAGATACTGTTCTTGGACCGGAAAGATACCGAGATAAGTTCCAGGACATGTATAAGTTCAATATCAGTTTAATATCAGTGCTTGTCGGAGTTAAGTAGCAGATCCGAATTGCGTTGTGTAGCTCCATGTAATCAGATAAATTTTGCAGGTGTCTTTTAAAGATCGAAATACAATCTTTTTTTTTCCCCTACTATAGACTGCCATCCAAAGGGAACTGTTTTTTAGTGAGATTGTAAGAAAAGGGAAATACTTATCGAAGTCGTTCACGTAAAAAAATGGTTTTCTTACGTTACAAGAAGTTCAACAAATGTGTGTAGGAACTGGGGCAATAATGCACTATGGGGCGGCCTCGAACAAACCGCGGTCATAAATCATGTTTGTACTAATTACGATCATTTTACATATCATTTACATTACATATCATTTTAGTGGTAGTAGTGGATATGATTAGTGGTATTAGTGGATATATTTTGGCCATACATTTTGATACATATATTTGTATTTATAAATACATTCATAGTGGGTTCGTTACAATAGCTTTCATCACTAACTGTACCTGTCCTTAGCATTGCGGATTATATTAATTTATATGTTTTACCTGTTTAGTGATTAATAATATGAATAGGAAAAATTTCGATAAAAATCTACTTCAGTTAATATTTGAGCACTATTGTATTGTTTTTAATAATACAACGTTTCAAATATCCAAAACAATATTTGAACCACTAATAACTTAAGTAGTTAAAAAAATACGTTCATAAATTTTCCAAGTGCTTGTATCTTAAATAATAAAAGGAAAAGAAAACAATGTTTAGGCAACTACTTTATCTCGGTCGACATTTTTAAATGGTACGTGCTATTTGCATAAAACCAATATGGTCAATTGATTGATCTAAGTTGAACACAATGTTTGCAACTCCGCTTAGCGCCGGTATCGCAGGTCTAAGCCGGTTAGTTCATTTGATGTATTTTCGTCAATAACCCTTAAACCTTCCGCGGATACAAAAAAATATGTTACGGTTTTTGGATATATTCTAACAAAATGGCAGGTACGTACAAAATACTGCCGTTATTTTTTTCAAAAAGAACTAAAATTCCGAACGCGCTGCCAGTAAGTACTGCGCGCTCTGTTGTTTGAGTAATAGCGCAGGCGAACGATTTATGTATGGCGCGCCTTGCAGAGGCGCGCGCTCCAAACATGATTGAATGCATTTTTTCACATTGGAGGTTAAATGATAAGTCTGAATTTTTGACAGCATGTTGAACACAATAAAAATGAGGTTTTGATAAAATGGAAGATGTAAAAAAGTATACAGTTTTCAAATGCATTACCAAAGTTGAAAAATATTGTTTTTAGTGTTAATGTTTGCAGTTTGTAGTAAAAAGCGGTGCAAGAATAGCAAAGTAATATTTTTGTTTTATTTTCAAAAAAGTTTATAAATTTTCCTTTCCAATGATACATTAATCGACCACCTACTACAAATAAGCACTTCTTCTTCATTGGCACAACAACCGTTGTCGGTCAAGGCCTGCCTGTACCCAAAAGTGAAGTGAGCCTGTCTTTCAGTGACGTATTGTTACCATAGCAGGATAGTCAGTCCTACGTATGGGGGCACGGACTATTCAGGGCTTGAACCCATGACGGGCATGTTGTTTAGTCGTACGAGTTGACTGTACCGCCAGAACGGTCCCAAAGAAACAAATAAGCACTACTAAACTCATTATGCCAAAATATGGGGAAAATGGAGGGGGGGGGATTGTTCCCTCAACGTAGTTTGGACAGCCTTTTCAACTTTGACCAGTCATAACTTATGAAGTTGAAATGATAGAGTTATAATATTACAGACTTTTCTTAACTAACTATTTAACTTTGTAAGAAATACGATAGTTCCTTAATCTGAGATAATTCTTTTTTTACACTCGACCACCCTTTCCCTGCTGTACAATGCAATGAAGAATCCTTCTTCTGCAGCAACAATGTTACACACCCGTTGCAAAACGTTTACAACAGAAAATCGATCTTTGTTGTTCCGTTTGCAAATGAGAAAGCTGTGGGGCGGAATGGCACTGGTGGTTCGTTTATTGGTTTGGTTTGTTGGTTAGTTTGCCAAGTTGAATGAGCTGGCTTTACAATTCGAGACCATTGAGTGTCGAGTACTTGAAGTGCATACAAAGAGGACGGAGGTGAAAAGCGCCCTTTCCTGCCCGCTGTCTGTAGTGAAGTTGCATAAATAAATAAATTAATATGTTACCTCGAAAGTAAGGCGACGTGTCTTCCGTCGACCCGACCCTCGTTAGGCGTTAGATGTGGATTGACATTTGGAGAGCGTAAGTATGGAAACGACGATGGTGGGAAGGAAGTAGTCCTGTGCATCACTGCTGCATCAATGCGATTTTGTTGCACCCATGCACATTGCGTCGCCGTGAAGTCGTACAAGTGCGTATACTAATATGCAAACTGGTCAGCCGGTTTGCATCGCGACTACGACGCGCCATCGAGGACGATGCCTTCAATAGGTTGTGGAGGCCATCCACGGCCAGCCGACGCAGGCTTAGCAGAACGGTAGACTTGATATGCAAAAGAGGTTTGTCGAGTTGCCGAAACCCAACACTCTCATAGCTTCCAGCAATTGGAGCAGTTTCTGTCATTACCGCTACGTATATCACGTAGCATTGCCACTAACGACTGTTAAACCCCTGTGTAAACAAGAACGAGGTTGAACAGATCACTGCATTTGTTATCTTCTGCGTTAGGCTGTAGATGTACAAATAGAGCAGTATTTTGACACCTGAATTTTTTTTTTTTACATTTGATTAATTTTTGAGCTCACTGCTGCTTCTTTTTAGTCTTATGGACATACGGGCTAGGCTATATTTCGGTTTTTATTGCATAGGATATCCTTTGCCTTTCTTTTACAGACGTATTGCGGTGCATATTTTATGTTACAATATATAAATAACACACACAATGTACTGACAATTAAAAAAAAAATCTATTGAAAGTCACAATGCGCATCGATAAAGAAAAGTTGTTATCTTCTTTTTCTTAACATCATCATCATCTATATCCAACTCTCTAATGCATGATGCAGTTTCCTGCATTGTGGAAGCTGAGGGTTGCTTGCAAGCACACCTATGTACTAGTGCAAAATGCCATTATGTGCTCTATTTTCGCTCCTATGTAAGTTCAGTGGCCTCACGAACTTTTTGCTTATCTGGTCTGGTAGTGGTGGCAAACAGTAGTGGTAGAGTTCGTAGTACTATGATTGTCGTAATATACTAAGTTCGCAGATCACTTATATGATGGTACTCATGGATTGTATATGACTTCCCCCGGAAGTAGTAGTAGCAACTAGTGCAATCTTGTGCAGCTTATTCTTAATAAAACAAATTGTTTGGAAAAGATACATGGTTTAGCTATCGTACCAGCGAAAAATAATTTCTAGTATTACGATGTGAGAGTCAATGAGCTGGAAACGATGTGAGAGGATTAGCCATTTATTTTTACGTTCATATGTTTTATCAATTTTTTTGTTTTTTTCTGATGTCCATTTAATATGTTTTTTTTCCTTGACTGTTTCTGCATTTTTATTGTTAAAATAAAGTATTACACCGATACATCACTATACAAATGGGGATATTACTAAAAGAAAGCTTGTCATTAAGTTAGTGTACAAGCAACATAATTTAATAATCTTAATGAGTCGTTATTTTTTATTCGTACACTTATGTACCTGTTAAAAAAAGGAAAAGTATTTTTGAAAAGAAAAAAGGTTTATCTTCATGGCGAGTAATATGCCGCTAGCCCCAAAAAGCTCTTCCTCGAGATATATCAGCTGCTTAGTAAAGAACCGAAAAAGAAGCAGCATGATAATGACGTCTCAGATGCGCAACGATGGAGCAATTATCTCACAAATATTAAACGTCAATCGATTGCATCTATAAATATTGTCGAAATTAAGGTTTTGGAGGGAATGATCTATTTTTTACATTATTTTTTAAAACTTTAGTTGAACGTTTCACATCGTGATGTTGTGTGTGTGTGTAATATCTTGCTTTTAGATGGGAGATGTTCAGAAAAGAACCGCTCTCAAAAATGTCCTTAATGCGCATGCTCTGACAATCACCACGTACCGTGTACCAGATTTCATCCAGCATTTCTGTTGTCTTTTGTCTGGGAGATTTTTGAAGACTGGTTCTTGAATAGTAATTGCATTTTTTTTCATTCTTCGTTACGGCTGAATCTTTGCAGTATTCCATCAAAATGTTGTATACAATGAGCATACACATATTAAAATAATTAAATAGTAAAATACATCTTTATGAAATGCTTTTTGTCATTCAACATGGCAAAAAAAAGTTGCGCTGCCAAAGCAACCGGTGATTACTGAGATGAAGCCGCCGTGTTGGTTTTGTTGTCATGAGCAACCAAGCTTTGGCTAGGGTAGTGTGCTGTTTTATCGATCGAAAGCTTTTTTACTGACTGAAGTTTCGTCCTAACGAGAACATTCCGGGCTGCGGGCTTGCCAGAGCAGTTAGGATGCAAAGATTTTAGTTGTATGGGGAGAAGAGAAAGAGCATGGCTGCGATAGGAACAGTGTGTGAGAATCAACCATGGAGAGTGTATTTTGTCGGGATCCAGCATTTTGCCCAATTACACTATCAAAGCTTCTCACGACTCTCACAATTTGAAATGCGAGTCAACGGCTGTTTGGCGAAGCTGATATAAAAAATGGTGCGACTGATCATCCCTTTCAAGAACATTGTTATCTTTCAAATTTAATGAAATGTTGACGACAAAAGTTAAAACAAAAATGTATTCACATGTGTTCTACACCTCTAGCTGCGTCCTTTTAACTCATCTGTACATATTTTTAGTGGGAATAGACTCATGGATTTGTTTGTACATATTCTATTACATGCTGTAGTTCTGGCTGCTCACAATTACATCATTGAATATCACAAGAGTTACAGCGTTTGTAATGCAGTAACAGAAGCGCAGAACATCCAGCTGGTAGCAGAAATGAATCCTCCGAGTATGCTGAATTGTGAACACCATGGAACAAAACATATACCATCAAAGTTGCTCCCCATATCCATTACTTTACCTTTGCCCTTGCCTGTCTTTTCGTAGTACACCCACGCTTTTGCCCAACATTGTCAAAGGTTCGTCGCCCGCATACAATGTTTTCCAAGCTGTTTGGCTTTCCCCTGTATACTTGCCAGCACTGCCAGCGGAACGGCGAACCATATCCCTGCAGTCAATGTGTATACATGTGATGGAGCCCGTCGAGTTCTTGAGTTCATGTCCTAGTATTGGACTGTAAACGTGAACATGTGTGCAGACCATTCAATAATGGTTGATGGTTTGATGCGCGAGCATGCCCATTGGTATAGTAAAAATGGCTCGTAATCTCTGTATACATCAGTTTGTGCCCAGCACAACATTGTTGCACATAGTACGACGCTGCATAGAACCATTGCTTGTGTGCGGTGTTAAAATGTAGAAGTGCGAAGGCATGTAGGGGATGGTATTCGAATTACTGTAACGATGGTTCTGGGCGCACGGGTTCCTCCTTCGCTCTAGGGGCAGGATTATTTTGAACCGGACTAACACCGCCATGCGAAGATGTCGTTGTGTGCGTGAGTAGCTGGTGAGCAAGTTTGTATGCTGTAAAACATAAGACAGCAAGGATGTGCCGGTATACACGAAGGTAAATGGAAAAGCCCGCACACTCTACCGTAACGGTTGCAGCTAATTCCATGAACTCTCCCAGCACGAGTTGCAAAGGTGTGTGAAATCAGTCAATGAATTATGGGGAGCAAAACGTAACAGTGATGCCTCTATGGAAGCAAGAAAGTCCCGTGATATCTGATTATCTTGGAGTAAAATTGCGCGGGCTTTTGATTTGTTCCTGATCCCATCTCCTGGTAGTTTTACAGCAACGTGAAAACGTTTTACAGCCTCCCAGCTTTTACAGCCCCATTAATAGGGGTTACTATGTACAGTTTTTATTGCAGCAAAGAAAAAAAAGGACACAATATGCATACTTACAATTTACTAAACATTAAAGCGTCCATATAAGATCTTAAGCTAAAATATTTCAACAATTTAGTATTTAATGGTTTTTACTAACCATATTCGTCCATGACCCCATAAGTCGACAGCTGCAACCAGCTCGATAGCCGAAAAATGTATGAAATATGGGATTACTTTGGATTACGAAGCACGATTATGGTACGAATATTTTAGCAAGTTTTTATTTTTAACATATTGTAACGCAAATTTTCATCTATGCTACGTTAAGGTACAAGGTTAAGGTAATGGTTTATCTGGAAAAATACTAGGCGCCCACGCTTCGCCACAAGTCCTCTTACATTGTAGTGGAAGCAGGATGAACATAGTCGCTTTGGGATCATCATCATTCCCATGATGGTTACAACTTTTCTTTACCGTTTTACAATGCTCCGTGCCGTGCTATACGAATACTTGAGCGCAGTTCCCATGTCAACAACACCGATCCTTATCCTACCCTTTGCTTCATTTGAATACTAGTAACTGAAATGAGTGAAACGAAAAACAAACTGTTGCTGAAATGTGTTGCATTAAAACGAGTTGTACCATGATATTTCCAACACATTGAAATGATTGTACAAAACATTGATTTTAAATGATAAATTTTTATTACTACAATAATATAGGTGGTTTGTGAATACTATTAATACAATATTTCTTACATCTCTTTTTTTTACAGGTAATTACGAATATTCATGCTAATTTCACTGGTTACAAAATCATATAAAGGTAAAATATATAAATTTAGACTACAAATTTTAGCAAAGCATAAACGATTATATGTCAAGTTCTATATTGAATCGTATATATCCTTGTTCTTGAGCTCTTTTCATGTTCAATATAGTATACGTTGAAAAAGTGAGATATCTACATATTTATGTGTAAAATAATATCGCTTGTTACGGAAATTCAATTATGTTCAATTGATTTTTTTCTATCAAAAGTATGCTTCATTTTTTCCGTTAACTTTTTTCCTGGAGCACTCTTTAAAAAAAGTAATTTTTGTGTGTTTGATAGTAGACGTGTGCCCTGCGAACCGAGCTTAAGGTATACACCAAAATGAACGCCGTTAAGTGTGGTTCAGCAAGGATAATGGTAATGAAAGTCGTGCCTTATCTTCATATCTCGTAGGTTTACATTTCGGCCCCTTGTGTGTGTTTTTTTTTCATGACTGGTATCAACATATTTTTAGAGTATTTGTAGATCTGAAGTCCACAGTTTTTTTGTTCTTGTTGTTGTATAATCTCTCCAGTTCTTCATTTTGTTTTCAAACTTTCAGCATGTGGCATTCCAATAAATAACATATAACTTGTTAGAAAAGTATAAATAGGATTTCTTTCCTTGCCTTAAATATTTTTTGTATGTAAATCAAATTTACTCAAAGAACTATGCACTATATATAATGAAAATGTTTGAAAATGGGAAAATTAAAAATAAAAAGAAATGTAAGATTAGTTTATTAAAAAGAGTGCTGCGGTTGATAAACACGGAGCGGGAACCAGTAATATGACGTAAGAGATACCGACACGACAGCATAATAAAAATTTAAATCGGCCTCCGAAAATCACGTCGAGTCGATATGATTGAAAATTTATATGTGTTTGGCACACATAAATATGTAATGATATGATTTGCATATACTTTTTTTGCCATTCAGGGTTTGGTCATTTAGTCTCATGTTGCTTACTTTTTGTCTAAAAAAAACTTATTACGTTTATGTGTCTCACGTGTCCTTTTATTTTAATACACTAAAATGGGCCGCCGAGAACAAGCTGTGGCCAAACACATGCAGTGTAACTAACTGAAAAAAAACTTTTTTTTCCTAAGACATGATACAAGAAAATCAACTACAATGGGGTTTGTTTCGTTAAAAGAAGAATTTTTATGGATGTCACTAATTAAAGAATATAGTGAAATCATAAAATGTAGCAATAACAACGGCAGTATTCATGCTAGTCTATTGACAATTATTAATGTGGAAGAATACAGAAGAATGGTCCAAATGAGAATCAATCCACTGGCTGGATTGTATGATACGGTGCGTATACCCTTAAATAATTGGTCCACTCTTTACCAAATGTTTATTTTGATTTATTTTTTTTATATTATGTTTATCAAATACTACATGATGAAGAAATGATTTTATGATCATTTGACTTATCTGTAACAAACTTATAACAAACAACTGTATGGCAATGTATGGTAACTGAGATCAACAATTATAAAGGATAAACAATCTTAGAGCACAAAATGATATCCCTATAAGCAAAGGAACCAGTTAAACCTTCACGTACTTTGATTACATAATAAAATCAAAAGGGCAAGGGGATGCTTTCGAATTTTGCCTTCATTCGTTTGTTATGGGTGTTTGCTCTGAAAGGAAACCGAACAATAATTTATTGTTGGAGAGCTGCAAAATCCCGCCAAATCTGACAGTCTGTTGCGAAAGCAGTGAAAAAGCTGAAAACGTAAAAAACTCTCTTGAGAGAAATCGGCTTCTCTTTTTTTTTGCACACACAGTGATAACTTATTCCACTTTTTTTATACAGCTACAAACTCACTGGAGTGCATAAAAAAATTAAAAAGCATACGAGCATGAAAGAAAATGCCATGTGTGTAGGTTTTTTAAAAATGTAACGGAAAACATTGCACTAACCGGTTTTGTAGTTTGGTACGAAAAAAAACGCATCGAATACCACCGTAGCCCGCAATCAGCTTTTGGTCGTACGTTAAATTGCACATCTCGCTCTTGCCCCGAACATAAACGCTCGAAAAACGGCAGAACGTAAACATAGCGCATAAACACAACATACACAGTTGCACGAAAGCGGCCATGTAAAGCGTACGATCGTACTATGATCGATCGGTTGGCTGAATTGGCGTGAAAGGACATTTCATCTTATCCGTCATCATCATCATCTTCGCTACTGCCTTGTTTTTCGATTTTGCTTTACGGGAGTGTGTGGATCTTTTGCAAAACTGTACTTGCTTTCACTGTACGGTGCACTATACGGTGCAGTTTTGTTTTTGGTGTTGCTGGATTTTGACAAAAGGGTAGGAAACTCCTTATTTTGTAATTGGGTTGGAAATGATGAGGGACATGCTTATTAACATTGCAGAACCCCTCTGATGTACGCCATGAATCCTATAATTAGCCACTTCCTCGACATCAATGATTGAACAGCAATGTTCATCAATTGGTGGGAATCGGATGAACGAGGCAAACCGTCCACTGTACGGTATGTACTTGCGGTGCCGGGCAATTTTCCATACCAACTTTGCCTTTATGGTTGATGGTTTACAATAATTCCTGCGTAAGATGCCATTTAAATTTGACACCCGTTTCTCTATGATTATATTTGTAGTTAATGAATGCATAACATAAGAAGTAAAATATTTGATGGCATAACATGTCCACTCGTTTCTGAACGGCATACAAATTTCAAATTTTATGTTGCTACTCAGTAAAAATATGCTAAAGTTTTCATTGAAAATAGCATCAATTTTATGTCTGATTCAGTTAGGCCGTGGTCGGACATTCTTGGTGTCCAATATATTGAACATCTAAAAGGTAACAGGTAAAATATCACCATTTTGAAAAACAGAAATAAACCCCAAGAAAGGTTAGAGAAGGACATCGGGCAAGAGAGAGAGAAATCTTGGCCTTTCTCCACGATATTTTCTTTTCTGGGTCGAGCTATTTCATTACCTGGATGGATGTACGTGGGCTAAAAGATCGACTTGCAAGCTAAGCAAAAAGGCGCCAGACTTTTCCTTCGCGAAAAGGCGTATGTGTGCGCGCGTGGGCTGATCACCGCTGCATCTAAACAGGAATTGCGTAGGTTTTTAGAACGCGTCCGACGCGCGAGACAAATGTGGAGGCGGATGTAATAAAATCAACGGCAGCATCAACGCAGAGCATGCCCACCAACGACACATGCACATCGACAGCTGACCTTTCTCCGCTCTGCACACCGGTTCAAATAAAGTGGAAGCAGGAAAGCCCATGATTCCATGTAGCCCACGGTTTCAACCTGGCACGATCAAGCGATCAATCCGTCCGTTTGAATAGATGGTTTATATTAATTTTTCTTTTATTGCTCAATTAAAACGGGGGTCCCCATCCAGTGGCTGGTGTAGGGGGATAGGCTAGCAAATCATTTCGGGAACTACTCAACAGGGGGTCATAGATGCATAGATTTGTCTTATGCCTCCATATGATGGTAAGAGAAAAGAAAGCAACATTTATTGGTGGGATGTGGCATGCAGAATAGCATGCGCTTGCAGCATTTATCAAGCGTGTGTGGGATGATGTTGGCACAAGATCACTCTGAGAGGAGTACGTTTGGTATTCAGTGCTATAAAATCGCGCACCCAACATAACAACTGGAGAAAATAATCCAGTACCATGTAGTGTGGCTGGAGTTGTAGGTTATATTTGCTAGCGGTAAACGGTTTATGGTGTACGTTTTCTATCGCTATTTGAGTTTCACGTAAGTTGTTCTCTGTAAATTAAATTATAACAAAATTGGATTTGTTTGATATGAGACTATTATTTTACTATTGTAAAATATTCTATGATTACTTTCGATGCATAAACGCCCTACATCAATTTTCAAAACCCCTTTTAAATCTTTACCTAAATCTAAGACCTTTAAACCTTTATAAAGCATGAGCAGTAGGTCGTTGCGTCAAAGAAGAAAAACAAGAGTAAATAGTTTGATGTTTTGGCAACCATGAGCAGTTTACTCATGGCTTAGTTTACCATTTCACGTTGTTTCCATTTTCTTGCGCTTGCCAACGTTAGAGATACGAAACGAACAAGATACGAGAAACGAAGCAAAATCATGACGATGAGAAAAGCGCGCCAAGATCATCAACATCTGAATGTATTGATGTTGTTGTACTGGAGGCCAGCACAGAAGAAATGAATGGGGTCGCAGAGAAGCCTTAAAGGAAAGGAGGTGTACAAGGCAGAATGTAAACACTCTTATTTCCTTACCAGCGCAGCAATGCGGTTGGGTTGTAGTATTGGCGAATTAATCGTTTCGTGTCTATTTTTGGATATTTGCGGTCGTTGATCGCCCGGCACCAGCAGGAGGTGTGTCCATATATTCGGCTTTTGCGTTGGAATGTATTCATCATCATTGAGATCATGAAAGCTTCAAACCATCATTTGCAGCAGTCATCATTGTGCGAACCCTTTTTGGTTTGTAGTGCGTCCCACATGGACGAGGGCTTTCGAATCGTGGGTATCGTAGAATTTTTGTTTGTGGTCTTTTCGTAACAACGAAATCGAGTAATATCGAGTCGAGTTCAATAAAATAAATAAAAAAGGAATAAGTGTTGTGTCTACTATGTTATAAACATATCATTTATTCATATTAGCGCGCCTCTTTTGAGGTTAAAGTTATAAAAAAAATAATTTAAGTTAAAATAAAATTGATTATGCGTTGTCTTGTTAATTTTAATACTCATAGGAGCATATTGGATCGAAAAGATAGACATCCTCCAATATGTTGAGTAAAAATAGCTACTATTGTTTAGAATTGTCTTGTAGCTTGATCAATACGTACGACTATTTTTATGAATACAGTTGTTTAATGTTGTTGGTATAACATGCAGATTTATTTGTTCTGAAATCTTATAACATGGCAAATATATTATTGCATCCTACAAACCAAACGATTTTTTACTGTTTTTTAAGCTAAATAATTGTGCGTGGCAATGTTTGCTTAATTTTACTGCTTGGGTAGTGATGCAGCATTAGGTTTCTTATTCGCTTTGGCATTCCCCGTTCCCGTCAGTTTTTGATTTTCTGTAGCTATTTTTAGCTCTCCATAACAGCAAATTCATTCCACGCCATGTCCATCATCATCATCATCATCATCGTCATCTTCAAAGCAACCATACCCACACTTTCTAACCTTGCTCTCATTCATTCGTTTTTGGCAGTACGATCGCGGGTTGACGATGGAAATGGAATGATCATGCACGGATGGAAGCTAGGGAATGGCATGATTCGTTAGTCCGTTGACCTATGAATGTTGCTTTTTCGCGTTCGGGTTTAAGAGATTTTTTGCGTGTTTTTTGGCAAGCCCGTAGCGTATTACATGGGTTTTCTTGCATGCGCTTATTCCAACAACTGGTACCACGTGTTGCGCGCGAAGCATTTCATCCTGAAACAACAGGTGGCCTAGCATGGCCAATGCATTATGTACCGGGGTTATAGATAAACATTACGCTTGGTTATTCTATTGAAGCGCAAAAATGTCAGTATATGTTTTAAAGAAGTAAGCTCGCGGCCTGTCGAATGTCATTTCATCTTAATAGGTGGTGTGTAAAATGACATTGGTATGCTTTACTACCAGCCTATATCAACGATTTGCTATATTGCATTAACCATGCCATACGTTCGTCTCCTCATTAACTGTTGAAGTCTTTTCATGTGCATACATATTTGTTTCATCCTCTTAGCTGTTCTAAACTTTTTTGCGTAAAAATTGCAGATTACACAAAATTAAACTAAAATAATGCGAAAACGCACACAAGGTTTTATTTCTGTAAACGGTTGTGATAGATGATAATTACTAGGCATTCAATTACCAACATGTAGTTACTATAGAAGGTATATATTTAAATGCCTCAAATCCAGCAATACAGCGAGTTAGCAATCGCTCGAGGTTTCACATTTAAAGTAAACATCGTATTTACTGCGAAAATGCTAATACCGCTAACACGATAATTGCCATCTACTCTATCGATGGGTGAATGTTGGGGTGTAATAAATACCGCTCTACAACTCTCTGCAGTCTTTGTCAAACGAAATAGCTTCGAGGTATTAAAATCAAATATGTTTCGAACGGTAACATTCAAAGGGATGCACATTGGTCGTTCATTAACAGTTTCATCCATGGTCATCTCCTTGGGCCATGTATAGAGCCATGCGGTTGTGTTTTACTCAACATGCACGAAATAGTTCAACGGTGAACGAGTAATGTTGTTTTCTCTTTCTCCTTCTCGATGAGGTGTTTTCTTTCCCTAGGTGCGGTAACAGTTTTCACACGCTCTAGAAACAGAAAAACAGCTGTCTGAAAAAAGAGCATGAGATCATCGTTTAGCGTAAGAGTAAAACCGTTTTGGTGCAACTGGGCCTGTAAACTAATCAGTATTGTTCAGGAATTGTTCGCAAAATTGCATACATAGATAAAAGCAGATCAAAGATAAAAGCCACCAAACCCAACTACCATCTATAGCGGATGAAGCAAAACATTTCAAGTGCAAATGGTTAACACATCCGATCGAGAAGTCGAACGTAAGCATCGTTAATGGATATTGCATCTTTGTGGAATGTTGTTTCTAGTTCGTGACTCGTCAATCGATTTCCACCCGCCGTTCGTCATAGCCAGCGTTCAGATATGCTTCGCCGTCCGCCTTATTGGATCTAGGCAAAGTCGTCCCTCATTTGCAGGAGAGGTCAACCGGCACTCAGGACCACTGCAAAGCGTTTCTTTTCTAAGCTTAGTCACCTTTACTCCTAAGGGAAGCGCGAGTGATACGATTAACGGCTTATAACTCATGTAGATTTCGTTCGCTTCACAGTCAAATACAGCCTATTACATTACTTACAATTTCTTCGAGTTGGAAAGATCATGCACTAAACTGTTGTAAGTTGACGAATTTTCATTTGACGCTTATTAGTGTATTGATATAATTCCTTCACTGTTTTTTCACGATCGCTATTATCACGACGATTTTATTCAAATAAAATTTAATCTAAGCAATCCGGCCGAAGCCGTTCCTACTAAATAAAGAATAAATAAAATTGAATCATTATTGGTATTATTAGAAAAATACGAAAGTATTGAATGGTGATGTGCATGATGAGCATATACTAATTTGGGAAGTATTTATCTTGAATGGACGAAATTCTAGCATCTTCATGCGGTACATACTATTTTGACGATCATTTTATCATTCCAGTCCGTTATACGTGTGGATATGTATTGTAAACATTCCAAGCCACCGCTTACAAGATTCTCAGACTGTATCGACTCGATTGGCATTCAAATGATCGTGCTTGGATTTTCCTACGGTCCATCATAGAGCTAAAAATAGCCTCCACCGTGAGAAGCATTCACTCGGCGGCTCTATTGTGGGCGCGTGTGGAGCTGTGTGTGTGTGTTTTTTCTTCGCATTCAACGAATAATGCCACGATGATCGTGCCGCTGACAGTCAGCTGTTTTTTCTCTCAATGGAGCTTTAAATGGCACCTGGTGGCAGTTGACTTTATACGGTGGACATGAAGTATACACTCATACACAAGCCTGGGCCATCATACACAACACAACGTGCTTGCAAAGCTGGGCGACCTAAACCGAAGACTCGAAGGCTACCTACAAATTCCACAACAGCCGCCGAACGGGCACCGGCGGTGCAAGGGCCAACGAACTCCTCAACTGGTGCGGTTGTCCATGAGAGTCGGCCCAGTGGCGACAAGATCACCTAAACCACGCAGCAGCACACAGCAGCATGCAAGCATGCATTTGTGGTAGCGAGCGCTCGGGCTTGTTGCAGCCGAGGGCCGATAGAAGTATCACCCGGTCTGTCTCCTTTAAGGGCATTAGAGACACATGCCCAAGCCATGGGCTGTGGACAGCGTATAGGACGCGGTGTGAAAGGGAAAGGCAACGGATTTCATACAGCGAGGCATTACTGAATGGTGGTACCAGGGCCAGGAGAACAGAGACAGGAAGAGAGGGAGAGAGATAGCATGAAAAAGAAACGGCATGGCGAGCGTACGGTGAAGGTGGTGCCCCTTCGGTCTTCTGTCTGTAACAAAACGCAAGTATTTCCAGCGAGATGTGAGCGAAAACCACATTCCATTCATCGGAGTACGCTGCTGCGCGCCCGTTCCGTTCCCGCGATCGTGCAAACGCGAGCTGTTATTTTTTCTCCTGCGCTCTCTTTAAGGCTTGTTTTTAGTATCGTTGGACATCGGCGTTGACCGGCTCACAACAGCATATGGTGATTTCTACGCATTGATCCCTAACGTTTGTTGTTGACGGTGTCCCAGGTTGTAGACCCCGGGAAAGACATTCCACACAATCAGCAATCAAAGGATGGGCTTTGGCGGATTGGCAACAGAACAAATATTAAAAGCTCTGTCATTCAAATATTGATATTAAAGGGAACGGCATTGCCGCTTATTGTGATGCTCTTTCCACCTTGTACGATCGCTATTAGAGCGAAATGAAAGCTCTAGCAATTCTAGCACATATACATCACCGTTTTGCTATTCTAGTGAGAAAAGTTGCAGATTAGTTAAGCATTGGACAGTTCCATTTCCAACACACTAAGCGGATTTGTGTAGGTAGTAGTACACCTTCGGTTCACTAATCTAGAAATGATCTAACAGTTTCGAGACAGGACATAGCTATGGAATGTTGTATGCACATTCTTTACATATTCTCTGTACTCTCAGGTAAAATGCACTATTGCTCTCTCTCTTTCGATCACACCCACGTCCGTTCGCGATCGTTTCTCTATCATTCGTTCATTCAGTAGCCGACACCCAGATGGGAAGATCATACAAACTAGTTTGTGTGTGTATACGCGTGGTAATCGGAATAAGCCCGAGATTATCAGTAGTTGTGAAATGGTAATGTTGTTTTGGTGCGTAAACTGCTTCATTATGTGTAGGAGTGTGCTCGCCAAATTCCACGTGGCTACTGGCGGTCATTTGCAATTTTGATTACGCTCTCGAATGCAAATACTGTGATGTAGAATAATTTGGATTTTATTTTCATTCACCATTGCTTGAAATAAGCTGCTTTGCTGAAATTGGGGCACAATCCCAGCAACAGTAGCAGAAAAAAGGTTCTTAACAGTTGTGTATCATACTCTTAGTATGAGTGTTTAACAGTTTCTCTCGCGATATTGTAGCATTCGTGCTCTGACATCATTTCATAACTCAAACACACAGATAGTGTAAGCATTGCCTTTTGTCCAATTATGTCATCGATAATGGTAGGAGATTTGAAGAAAAAAACGATAACAAAACGCGTAATAAGCGAGGCAATTCAAATTTTGTTTCAAGAAAGGTGCAATGGGTCTGGCAGAGGAGGTAGCCTTAGTATCGCGTAATGGGAATGTGCTAGCGTGGCTTTAATCAAAGCGAATGAAAAATAAAATAACGGATCTAATAGTACAACGGAAAGGAATACTCCACTGATGATAACAAGTTGTCGTAAAAAGAAAAGAAAAAAAAACGGATCTATGATAGCGTGCAATGAAAAACCCCGTCACTGGCGGTGTAGATGGTGACAAACGAGATAGAACGAACCGCTTAGCTTGTCAACATCACATGTGTGTGTTGGCAAAATGGCGGCCCCATCAGCTGAGGTGCGGAGTACTCTTTTTGAGGCCGAGATGCGCGTACGTTTTCAGTCAGCTGATCGTCCACAGTTGTGCTGCACTCAATGTGGTTTCAGCTGTGCTTCGCTTCAAGGGTGTGGTGCTGCGCCATTGCTGGATGAGGCTCGCTACAGCACGCGATTGTTAAAAAAAGGGAACCGGGGAGCACGGTGTAATGAAGTTTCTCGTGACTTGATAAGCAAAGCGTGATAAGCGGCGTTGGAATTTATTTCGTTCAACTGTACCTTGGGAGTTGTTGTTGTTGTTGTTGATATTGCTTAACTACTAGCACATGAGCTCACAGAACACAGTCACCCATTGCTTAATAGGGAGATGTTGGCATCAAAGCTTTAAATATCGCTCTGACGCGCCATTCGATGGTGCTGTGTATGAAAGGGTTTGTTGCGACGTGCAGTTGACTTGCAGAAAAATCACGACCGTTGTTCGTAAGCATATTGGTCATCCTAGCTGACTCAAGCGAGCTTGAGTTAGGAAAACCATCGACCAGGCACAATCCAGAGCTGTTTACTGGGACTTTGTTTTTACACACTCTGACATTTTTCGAAGGCCTTTAACTCGACAATTTTGTGAAGAGGTGTATTGACATCCTTGATGATCTGTAATTGTGAATGCAATCTACACCGCCTGTGTTGTCATCGCATACCATCGGGCTTGGAGTAGGTTGATTTTATGATTCGACAGTTGCCTGTTGGTGTGGCTACCATTGTAAAGTTTGTTGCAAAACTCAACCGGCGTCGTCAAGTGAAAGCAATGAAAAAATAGCGTGTCGTGTTTTTGTTTATATAAATTTCAGGAAATTCTGGTGCGCTGGGGTGTAATTCGATCTACGTCAACGTTGTCGTCGCCCTTACCATGCATTGCTCTACACGCAATCAACGGTGTTGTTGGCGGTGCAGCGCCACCTCTTTGCATTCCCACCACTATCCTCCCGTTTGGGTGAGTGTCGATTCTAACCGCGGCCAGAATGTAAACATAGCATGCAGTTTTTGGTACGATTTGGACGCGCTGCCAGACGCGTAAAATTAACGCGCGCCAAAGCGCGATCCTCCCGCCGCTGGCTCGTTTGATTCCGCGAAACAGCGAGCGCGCACACCGTTCTAGTCTTTTCTTACTCATTTTTCTCCATGCTGCCCCGCTGCTGGCGGCTGACCGATGACGTCGAGCGTTCTCATTTTATGTTGTATTTGCGTTTATTTATGGCCGGTGCCGGGCACCGACCAAGTATGCAAGAAAAAAGAAGCGAAGCAAAGCAAACGAACAGAAAGACGACGAAGAAAATGAAACCAAAGCGCGCGCGGCAAGGAAAAGTACAGTACCGTCAAAAACACATCGATTTCAGCCCAACAGCAGCAGCAGCATCAGCCGGGTCGCACGTAGCGGCATAGCAAGCCGTGTTTATGGAACAGCCGTGCTGTAAAAGAGTGTTTGTGGAAAGGAGGAAGGGAAGGTGGTGTGTGGTGTGGAACAGGAGGGAGGGGTAGAGGATGAATGCGACGCGCAGGTTCAACGCGTGCTGGTGTGCGTATATACTTTGAGCGTCTGATGCGGTGCGGTGCTCAGTATTATTATGTAGAACGGGGATGGATAGAACCAATGCTTTTACATAAGGTCCTTGTGCGAGAGACACACATGTGGGGTGGAAATGGTGCGGTAGGGATGGAAGATGAAATATTTATAAACATAATAAAACCTGGGAGCTCATACACCTCAACATCGACGCATGCTGATGACGATGCTGACGCTGCTCGGTGAAGGTGTGTGCGTTGAAATGTGACGCCGTATGTTTGTGTGTGGTGGAAGTGGTCTGATAGCCGGCCCTGAAACAGAGGTAGGGGAAAACATCATCATCATCATCATCACCATCATCGCCGTCACCACATATGTTTGGAGGAGAGAGCGTTTGCAAGAGAAGAGAGAGAGAGAGAGAGCGTGACTGAGACAGAAAACCGGCGTTCCAGTATGTGTGTGCGTTCACTCACGCACACAAACTCAAATTGCTTGTACGCTATAATGATTTGTACGCAAGCGTCGTGTAGTGTTGCTGCAGCCTAAAAGCAGGAAGGGAAGGAGCAGGAGAAAACGTATAGCCCTTCCTTCCCGTTTCCCACCTTCACGCACACACTTGTCTGACCGGGGCTGGCTACATCATGTGCGGGTGCCGTTGTATAGGTGCGCTTTTCCAGTGAGCATGGCGCATACGCACGTACGCACAGCCGTAGCCTTCTTCTGCTTCTTGCAAGAGTTTGAAAGGTGGAAACAAAACCACGCCGCTGCTTCTGCCCATCTTCTTCCTTCTGTCGGACAGGCAGCAGCGTTGGTGATGGCAGTTGGCGGCGGTGGACCACACTCTCGTTCTTTCTTATCCATTTCCGTTCTCCGATAGCTTTAGCCTCGCCCGCTCGGAAATACTCGCCCAAGGGTGTGTAGCTTGGACGCTTGGGAACGGTGGAGAGAGGAAATATGGGGAAAGATGGGGTCAAGACAAGGCGGAGGGGGGGGGGGGGGGAGGAAGGGCTTGGGTTGAGGAGTCTCTTGATTTACGATGCCAAACCATTCAAGCCCACCAGCTAATAAGCTAGTGAAGAGTTGCAGTTCTGCATCATGGGTAGTGGAAGGGCGGAACAGGTGCTAGTATGGAGCACCCCAGACAGACGGAGAAAGTACTAGAATTTAGTTCTTGACCAGCGCAGTTCGTCCATTTTGTAGATGACATGTACGTACAAATGAACATTGCTTTTTATACTTCCAAAATTCTACGAAAAAAGGTTTGCATTACTTACAATTAGTTCCTTGGTCAATCGACTTGGATCGTATCATGAAGGTTTTTACGAAAGGTTTCAAATACTTGGAACACAATTTTGCTTACTTGTACCGTTTGAGTACTGCACTGACTGACCCACCATATGGTGTTTCTGTGTCGGTGGTACAATTTCCTTCGGTTCAGAACTGGCAGGTGTTGTTATTGTTGAGATACCTGCAAAGGCCAAGCGTTCCCTTTAAAACAGGCTTCGATCGAACATCGTCATGAATAGCGTTTCGTCTTTCCCGTCTCCGAGATATGATGCTTTTGTGTATTACGAATTTCTTTTTGTTTCCACGCGTGGTGGTATTTTGAGCGCATGTTCCTGTTTGTATCTTAAAGCACGATCTTCGAAGATCACGTACTAATTTCAAACTCTACAGCAGCAATACACGATGAAGCCGTGAATCTTTGCCGCGTATTTTGGAAGTACAGTTGCACTGTCGACCTTTTCTTTTGCGCAATATCAGTAGGCCTAAAATGTGTATTGTGGCGTTGCGTGGACCGTGCGCAGGGAAGCGGAATTTAAATACCATTTCCGGAACAGTCATATGCTATCGAAGGTCGATTTGTTCGAACCGGCTGTAAACAGTTGTGCATGTGAATGATGCCATTTCCAATACCGTACTACGAATGTTCAAAATGCATCTATCATATCGTGTTCAATTCAATAAAACACTGTTCAGAATATCGTTGTTGTGATAGCCATTCCTTCCATTCCTTACTATTTGTTTCGAGATTTGTACTCCAGTAGTGCAACAGATCATGCGCACGTGTTTGTAGTATTGTGGTAAATTATGGCTACTATTAACGTTCCAAGTTGTATTCCCGGCTTGAAAGTTGAACAACGCTGCCTGCACTGTGTCTCTTGATGTCTCTCTTGGCGCAGTGGAACCGGTTATAGCGTAAGTTTCCCGCGCAAAACCGGCATGCCAAATGAAACCGGCATGATCGAATGATAAGATAGAGAGGTGAACTGTCAGCAATAAGATGTGTGAACAGCGTTGGGGATTTAAATTTGAACATTTTGAGCCGCCATTAAAAATATTTAATATTAGTAAGCGTGTATGTATACAGTTTCAAGACGATTTAGGTTTGAAGTATTTTAATGGAAAAAGTTGCATAGGAAAAATGTAATGTTTTGGGGGGTTTTGGAGGTTTTTTTTTTCATAGAATAAAGCGAACCATAAATTTGGCGCCGCGTTGAATTGTGTTGCAAGCTATTCACATATTTGTAACATACAGAACAGTTTTTCTTACCAATGATTCCCATACAACGCATGAAGCAAAACCCGTGCGATATAAATATTGCAAGTTTTACAATTTATGTTGTTTACTATGAAATCTTCTTACGCGTACCCGATTATTGCAGTGGTTTGGTGCTTCATCATGCAGAAGCATTAGCCTTGTACATGTGTTGGTGTACGATCGAATTTTCGGCATTTGGCGCGTAACTTTGCGAAGTGATGTTTTTGCGAACACAAACTGTACTTTTCTGCTTCTTCCGTGTCTCTCTTCTTCGCCGGTACAGTCAACCACAACAACTTCCCGCACTCTAGCGCTCCATTCATCATCGTTCCATCCATCCATCCATCCATCCGCGATTTGGTAGAGGAGGAGGAGGAGGAGAAGGATACCTTCGTTTGGAGTTTGTTTGTACCGTGGTGGTATGTTTTATGCTTTCGCACTAGCCAGAGTCAAGGTTTCGATGCTTATTTTATTGCGGTTGATGATCATCGGCGATGGTATGGTGTCTGTGTATGTGTTGGTGAGTTGGTTTGCGTATTTTCCAGCCAGTCACGCGGGTTTTTTTCGGGTTGGCCATGAGATGCTGCGTGTGGCGCGGAGTGGCAGAAGCAGCGGGGTGCAGTACAGTGTGTTTTAGGTGTGCGAAAATTAACTTTTGCACATGATGCTGCTGTGCGCCACGTAGTGAGTGGCCTTCCAGAAGCTACTCCCAATTGTTCGCTTTGATATGCTGATTCTCTTTTTTGTATTAATATGTGAATGAAAGTACCATTATGAATACTAAAACAATATTGATGGAAGTGTAATCAATATTGATAACTTTAAGAGTCAGGTATTATTGGATTATATTAACATATTATTTTGTATATAACACTTCAATTAGTTTTGCATGCTATAATTATGTATCTTTCTGTGCAAAAATTTATGATTTAAACATATTATTATGAGAGCTAAGCACGATCAGGCGGGCGGCGTTTCGCATGCGTGTGTAAGATTCGCGCAAGTGTAAGAGAGAGAGAGAGAGGCTAAACGAGGAATAATACTGCGCAATTTCTTCACGTTTGGGCCACGCTCACTTCGGAGGTCCAGTTCAGTCTCCTCTGTATATTCCATGCATTTCCTTTATAGTCTCTTTTTGGCATCATTTTGCAGGCGTATTTATATAAAGACTCTGCTGTACTTTCCATCGCTACATCAGCATCATCCGTTTTTTTGCATGTTGGACAGTCTTTTGATGTTTTTTTTTATTTCTTCTGTTAACTTGTTGGGTGGTGTATACGTAAATGTGATTGCGTGAAATTGTGCAGAAAATAGATCGTGAGATGAGAAGAACACATGCTATGATTTCCGCATATGTTGTACATTGTGAGGGATGTAGATTAAAACGAATAAGAAAATTTATTTGGTAATATTGAAAATATTGTATTGCTTCTTAAAATGTTACGGTTAATCTTACTGTACTCGTTTAATTGTTTAATTGTTTAATTGTTTATTAAACAATTTTTTTATGATAATATCATTTTATATTATCATTTTATATTATAACAACAATTTAAATGATAATATCATTTTATCAACCCTTTGAACGATGACTTAATTTATTGATATTTTTGTAGTGTTTGTTTTTAAATTATTATTGAAATAATAAAGATTTTTACTTACTGCTGTTACTTCAGTAACATACGATCAACAAATTTTAATTTTTATGTTACTGGCTTTATGTTAGAACGGCACGGAAACGGTGTTTAGATTGAAAAGTGCAAACATGCGCAACGGATAACATAACAAGTTCTTTAGTTAGCGGTTGACTTGGCAATATTAGCTGAACTGCGAGGAAGTCAGGCGTACAATTTTGGAGGTGAAATTTTTGGTGAGATTCCTGGGTGCCTAGGAGCGAGCCACAAAGATTATTCCCCGTATTTAGTGTATAAAGTCATAGAGTTCGTGTTTCGGTCTGGTAACCAGAAGGCACCACGAAACGTTCGGGGTTCACTGGCTCTGGAAATGATAAGTGATTAAGTAGCTGCATTTCGAGAGACAAGTGTGGGAAGGAAGAGTGTTCAAGGCGTGTGTTCCGAACGAAAAGCAATCGCAATGGAACCGGGAGATGGTGTGGTTTTCATTTAATTTTCCTCATTATAGCTTTACCTGATGATAAACTAGAAGCTGTTTTCATTGATGAAAGGATTATAAATTCTGGTTTATGCTTTGCCAAAGAACATTAAACGTGTGTTCTATAGTAGTGTGTTATGTTATTTTCTTCTACTTATTGGCGTAACGACTTACGCGGTCATGCCAGCCTATACAGGCTTTCGAGACTTATTTAGTACCACGCAGCCGAATAGTTAGTCCTTGCTACGTGCGGACGGTCCGCAGGAGATTTCATCCCTCGACGGGCATGTTGTTAGTTTGTGTGAGTTGTCGAATGAAAAAAAAAAAACGCAATAAACAAAGAACATACCTTAAACATGATACAACGCGAAATAAAACAACACATTTGTGAAGGAAAAATATTAAGCTTTGATATGAACGATTCTCGGACTCGATTTTATCATCGATAATAAACATACGGTGCTATATGGATAGGTTTACTAAGTTCATAATACAACGTAGAAAAATGTACTATTAATTTTTCAACATGACATTTTAATTCTGCACCAGAATCCTTGTACCCTGCATTCATTCAAAAAGAAAAAAAAAACATCATCAAAACAGTCTAGGTGGAGATGGTCGGTGTACTATGGCAGACACACTAATACATGGTCTCGTATATACCGGGCGTATGCTTTTATCGATCGATTCTTGGCGGAAAAACTGTAGTTCTGCAATGTGTCGTATGACCGTAGACGAGAAAATTTGCGCTTCATCACACACTCTCTCACACACACGCACGCATATCGCTCGTATATATATGTATCCGTGCCCACTAAAACATACAACTGAAGGGAAAACTCCGAACAGATGATATTACGCTGACCGAGCCTTGCTGGCACCATCAGCGTCGAATGGAAAGTGCTGATTTTTACTACTATCCTGGTCGTATAGCGGAAGGTCCTCGCATGAATGAAGAAAAGAGATATACCGTAACAGAGACCGCGTGTGCGGTGGGAGTGGAAGAGAGCGAAAGTGTTGGCATGCAGGCAAACCAGACTCGTAGTCGGGAGGTGTTGTTAGCTACACAACGTCATGCTCCTCTGGTAGAAAAGCGCGCCGAAACGCGCGTATTTGGAACCATGCGAACTAGAAGAGAGTCCTGTTTTCGCTCACATGGCAAGACGCGGGTCCTTTTGTGGTGTGTGAGTAGTTGGAAACTTGGTACTTTTCCTCAATCATGACGATGCGGACAAATTTTAGGCGTCGATAAAAGCATAGCATTTTCGGTCTGCTTCGAACCAAGCACACAGCAGGTATTTCATGAACGGTACTGTTGGCTAGCAATTGACCAAAAAAATCGTGTCGTAACACATTATAATCGCGGGGAATGAAGAACCCAGCCCAAACATAGCGTTTTCGTGGAACAGTTGAAGAGGTACACTCTATACCTGCAGAAGCTTTTGTGGGAGAGATTTGGGAAAATGCGCATGCGTTCACGTCAACCTGATGTGTCTGGCCGCCAGATCACAGTCACCGTATGATTCAATGTACATAAGGCTATGTATAAATGTTTCTATAGTCGGTATGTAAGATAATTTCGATGAGCCAACACCCGGGCGGCGAAACTAGTATTCCCTTTTTGTCTGGCTACAGGCTGTCCAAAGCTGGAGACTAAGATGCTGATGATGATGATGATGATGAGTGTACTGATGGTAGCAGTCCGACATCGTTGGTAGGATTTTTGAGGCTCTGGATCGTTATCATCCAGCCCGGAACAGCTGGTTACGAGAGGGAAATCCGGGAACTTCTTGTAACAAACAACAAATGCGACAGTGTAATGTATATGTTCTGGTCCTTCGGGTTGGCCGTTAGAGGAGGAGGGGACCGAAGCTCTTCAGTTCAGAAAAGCTGATGACTGTTACAACTACAGGAGATAATTTTTTTTGGGGAAATTTCACCCGACTCTCGGCTCTCAGCTGGCTATAAGGATCTCTCAGACTGTTGAATGTGTTATGGGGGAAAAATGTGACAACGCCCATTTTACCGGAACTGCTGCTTGCCATAGGAACTCTCCGGGTCGGTATGATCCGGTTTTCCCAAAAGAGACATGTTTTTGCCATCTATGTTAACATTGGTAAAATGTTGGACGTGATTTCTACTGTTATACTTAAATAACTATATTGATGTTATGGCTTTATGTTTCGGCTGATTAAGATTAGTGTTTTTTTTCGCTACTAAGCTATTAACACTGCCGCCAAACCTGTCGTGGTAGTTCATTAGGCTCGTCAAACAAAACCATAGAAAAATGTGTAATAGTATGGATGCAGACAGAAGCTAAACGATGCCTCGACGTGACATACATGGGTAAGACACTATCCTATCAAACAGCTACTAGCTAGCGAGGAGACAGGGAAGGGATTTATCAGTGTATTCAGGTTGGGATTAGGTTGTCCCCTTTCCTTTCCAGCTGACTGCGCCAAATAAAATCAAAATTACCAGCCCTGAAAGACCGACACTTCTCGCCCATTTACTACGCACTACGCTCTTTTACTCCCTTGTTTGCTAGCCTAGCTACTAATGCTCTGGATGGTTTAGGGAATCATCTGCGAGAAACTTTGGCTAGACGAAAACGATTAAGCTTGTCGAGATAATTTTTAACTGTGTCAAAGGTTCAATTGTATGTGTGCGCGTATCCAGTGGGGGCTGATGGGTAAAATAGAACAGGGTTTGGGATTATGCTTCACATTTTTGGGTATGCTTAAACCAATGGTTTAATATAATATAATTGCTATATAAACTTGATCAATTATAAAACGCTTCAAATAACTCATCCATTCATATACACAAACATGCAAAGGGTTTGCGTGGTATGGTTTGGCACACCCGCCTTGTATGATCCGATGCACGTATTAGTTGATAATATTTTCGAATTAAACGTACAAATGTATAGAATGATATTGAACATGAAAAAACACATTATTTAAAGAAAGCACACATTTTAAGTTATAGCAAATTTTGGAAAGATTTTTAATCTCCTATGATGATCGCCTATTATATTGTGTGTGATCGGCAGAGTGCTGGAAGGTAAAAGTAACTTCAAGCCGTTCATTCGAAATCACCGTTTCCGATCTCACGTTCAGTTTATGGTAGGGTTGTTCCAAAGCTGGTACGAAAGCGTTTTTTTTATTTATCTTTCACTCAAATTGCCATCTAGCAGCCGCCGGGATACAAGCACTGTGTGGCGCAGTTTCAAAATAGTAAAGCCGGCAGAGAGGTTGTTAACCTAAGCTTGCGAATCTACGTCGTATTGTTGGGAAGCAAAAAAAAACAACAACAACAAAATGGGCAAGGTTTGTAGAGGAAAGCGACTAGAAATTTGTTACCGAAAAGCAGCGTCAGACGAGGGAAGAAAAGTAGTAAGGTATTGCCAAAAAATAAGGGGGGAGGTAAACTCTTTCTAGTTCACTTACGGAGCCCGTGAAATTCGCAACGAAATGATCGTTCCCATCGGGTAGGCAACATTAAGCTTCCCACCATCTGTGCAAATTCCAGCTGGTTGGTAGAGTTATTTTTTCCGCTCTTCTATATTGCTGTATCTCTTTCTCTTTCTCTCTCTTTCTCTCCCTCTCTCTGTATGCTTCGGTTCTGTTGTATCTGATTTTACGCTTCGGCACACATTTGTTTGAGCTCCCCCGAAACGCGCATCTTACAAGAGTGTGGCGACCGGTGCGGCTCAGTGCTTGCGAGGGAAACAAATCTCGACGGATGATAGTGTTGGCAAAATCGATGTCCGTAGCAAAGTAAAGCTGCAGGTGTAGCGGAAGTAAAGATTTGCGATTTTGCGCAGAAGTTCCTGCTGACTGGCGGCAAGGATTGCGGGGAAGGGGTTATGGTGGGTAGGGGGATCAGAAGTGCGGGGAAATGAAGTTAACGAATATCGCATGCAAGAGAGGCACGAAACAATTTTGCTAAATAACTTCCTGTGGCAAAATACAGACTCGCGTCAGACAGCCACACACATGGCTCAAGACAAAAAGCTGTACAATGTAATGTATGTTATAAGCGTAAAAGTTCAAATAAGTTTTGCTAAGTTGAATAATAACACAAAAAATACATTACAAAAAAGGGAAATATTTTCTCCCACAACGCTTAGGCAATAGACATGTGTAACGGTTTTGATGATTTTTACCTTCGCTTTGTTACACAAAGCATTACTGTGACGATCGAGCACGCATGTATTTAAAATTTAAAAAATCCAGGTCTTCCTGCGTGCCCTCGTTTAAAATGTATTTTCTTTTTCTTACGCAACTGTACTGCGTATGATCGTACGCACCTGCCAAAGCAAGCGAATGATCGTGGAAGCAATGGTAGGTAAATGTGAGAGCGATCGGGGTAAAAGAAAACCTCGAAGAATACTACAAGCGTGGTGATTCCCTCCTGTTGGGCCCTCGTGGCAAAAGTTGCGTAAATTTTGCGTACGAAAACACGAAACGAAAACAAAACTTGCACCTCCAAAAACGATGTTAGCCCTACCCTAAATAGAGCCTACCGTGCTTCTCGTTCTGATCAACATCACATCCTTGGCTTGTAAGCCCATTGCGTAAACGAAAGAATCTATGTTGCTTTTTTGGTTGGTGGCGTTAGGTAATCGCGGAAGAAAATATAGCCTCCCCTACGAAATCGGCACGCAATCGGATCGGTTTGGAAGAGAAGCGATGAAAAGTGCGTAAGTTTGTGTGTATGTTCTTACGGTTGTGCCTTTGTGCGTCTTTCTAAACATTGCCTACAAATGTCGGAACAACCTCCAAAAAGAAATGGTGGAGAATAGCTGCTGCTTCGCGAAAAAAAAACAAGTTCACGATCAGGCATACATAATGGTAAAAGATGCGTAAGGTCTTTTAAAAATCATCGCCAGGCAGCATTTGTAGGCGAGAGGTGGTGGAGGTGGTAGTGCGTAAGCTTTAAACGCTCTAGTCCATTCACAAATGCTGCTGCGTGCCTCTGACTGCTGGGGCACTGCCCGCCGCCGCCCGCTGCTGCCGTGCCATGGGCGCGAACGTATATGTGATGGCTTTTCCAATTCTATCGTTCCACTTTCTCGCTGTGAATTCCATGAGAAGATCGAGAGTTTCATTTTTAAGAGCGCGCGCGGGTTGTGTGCCTGTTTGTAAGGCTTTGATGTTCAAGTTCAATGTTTTGATGTGAGTTAGGGTTTAGTTTAAACTTCTGCTTTTGGATTAACGATGTCCAAACCGATGTAGTCTATATCGCTCAAAATGTATGTGAGTGTGTGGATATTATGTCCATGATCGAGAAGCCGATCATATCGATTTGTACAATCAGTATGCCAATGCTGTTGAAATGTATTACGAAAGCCAGGAACCAACACCTTGCAAACACTTTGGTACTTTACAACGGAAGCATTGTCAGCGGTTTCATAATAATGCTTAAAACCAAGCTGCATATGTTGCTGGAGTAATGGCACCACCCGTTTATGGCTTTAGCAGCAACTTCATCGTGCAATTACAGTTTCAGCTCGTGCGAATGCATGGGATACGCTTGCTTTAATAACTATTCTAAATATATACGTGTTATTTTATCGTCTGCCTATGCTCAACGAAAGGAACATTCGTAACGCTTAAACATTTCATGTTAAGCTGATTCGTCGCAGTATTACAAAAGAGGGGCGATAAGAAAAGCGGATAGGCCGTTTTAAACATTATTGTATGAGTGTACGCAATATTGTATTTATGATATGTCAAAGGGCATATGTGAACTAAGCAAATGAAATAAATTGCTTTTCGCAATGGCTTTACAAGACTGTGTCCCCCTTTATGTTGTATGCATTCATGTAACATGATAATTGTATACGTATTATATGCTTCGAGCTTATGACAGATGAGCTGCTGATGATAATAACTTTATGATAATAACACAGACAGAATGATTCAACTATTTGCTCAATGACATTTTAAGCCATCTGTTAAAACAGTGTTATATAATTTTGATTTTGAAGCGAAAAGCGTTTAAACTACACACACACAATTCTGGCCATATTGGGGACGATAGTTTGGAATTGAAGCTCGAAATCCGTGCGAAAATTGGTAAATAAAGGCAACCACAATATTAAAGAAGAATGAAAGGAGATTTGCAAAAGGAGATGAAGAAAATCGGTGTACGTGTTTATGTTGCGGTTGTTTCATGCAGGCTTGCGTTCTTTTGCATTGGGTGTGGTCATGTTATTTGCAGCTCAAGCATATGGTGCATGTGTGTGCGTATTGTGCAAAATTTAAACGATCGGTGGTGGTACCAAAGTACGAAAGAAGACCCTTTGGTGTGATTACGCCTGAAGTAGCGACGTTATTCCGAGCACATCGGCAAAGGGAAGATCATCGGAACAAGCATGCGCATAGCACATTATTGCAATACAGGGGGTTTCAGGGATTTTCATAATTTCTGGACATTTTCTTGAATTTTTTTTTGCGAGAAGTGAATTTTATGTGACGGGAATTGGACTCTACTCAGTCCGAAAAAGGGTGCCGTAGAGTCCACTTTCCGTCACATAAAGATCCCGTAAAAAAGAATCAAGAAAGTGTGAAAATCTATAAGAACCCCTGAAAAACCCTGCTATACCCTGAACCAGGGTTTTGCAGGGTTTTTACTAACATGCATTTGTGTTTTCTTTATTTCAAACTGTTGCAGATCTGTTTTTTTTTTCTTTTCGAATGTCGGAATCAATTTAATATACTTATTCGAATTTGTTTGCTTTCGTTTTTTCCTTCTTTCAGGCCGCAATCTTACAACAAACAGCTGAATATATTTATTCACTAGAGCAAGAAAAGACTCGTTTGCTATCGCAAAACTGTCAGTTAAAGCGAACAATTGATCAACAAGATCACAATGGAACCCCAGATGTATCGCAGAGTACGACACAAATTGTACCAGGCAGCACAGCAAACGGTGGTGTAGTGATCTCCCAACAGCAACAGCTGGTGACAAATGCTGGTGGAAACGGTCAGCCCGGAGCTATAGTGGCGACTGTTGCCAAAAAGCGTAAAATCGATACGAACGTTGCCGTGCAACCTGTATCGGATTCATCGGACGAGGGATTAGGGTCAATGTCGCCGGAACCGGTATCGTTACGCGGTGTAAGTGTTACCTCGAACGGAAGTAACTTATCTAACGCGCACTCAGGCACGACAACGATCTCCAGCCCGTCTACTCAGGGAAGACAGTGCACAACGGTAAACTTTTCCGTGAAAGACTATTTGGAATTGAAACATCAGCTTGAGGTAGAACGACGACAAAAAATGATAATTGAGGAACAATTGAAGGCACTAGAACGACAAATCTACCCAACCAGGATACAGTATCAAGAATCATCGGAACTAATCGTGCCCGACATCATCAATGAGCCATCGCCAGCCACACATCCCCCGGAGGACGTTGCTGTTTCTATAATTCACAAACCAGCCAGCAGTGGGGCTACTACCGCGGTTTCTGGCAAGCTAGCCCGAGTTCCTGCCGAATTGGAAAGTGGTATCCAGGTGATTTCCTTAGATTCGAGCAGCTTGGGAAAGAATCAACATGTTGTAGTATGCTCTAGCGAGCTGATAGAAGAAGCACTTACCATGCAGACGGTACCAGCCGCATCTAAACCAGTGGTTATGCCAGTAAAGGAGGAGAAAATATACATCAAACGCTCACGATCTCGATCGCCAACGATAGGAGAGGCAACGGTGGTAACGCTGCCGCCGAAGAAAAACCGCTACCCTTCAATATTAGAGGCGGCTATTAAAGCTGAGCCGAAGGTGGAAGTTGAGCGAATCGATTCACCTTCTTCGATTGTGGTCAACGACGAACAGATGATGGTGTCAACGACTGGTGCGCACCTCGTCGGAACTAGCGCCAGTTTGTCTAATGTTCAGCAACCTCGACTCAATTGTAACTACCGTCATAACCTCGAAACCATAGTTGAAGCTATTCGACATCTCGAAGGTGACGCGTTTGATGCAGTTGTACCAACCCAACAGCAGCAGCAACAGCAACAACCGTCGTTACATCAACCAGTACAACAACCTCAACCTCAACCCACACAACCTCCAATAGCAACATCCCAATCGACTATACAACAGCGACCTATGCAGGAAGTTCCGCTGGCTTTGACTACAGTGAGTAAGCAACAAACTTCGGTAATGCAATCGAAAACTGAGCGTGATCATCGTCAAAGCCAGTTAGAACCGTACCTGAAGTTTCGAACAGCGCCCATCGTAAGTACGGGTGCAGTGCACGCGTCCGCCAACACTGCTAACTCGACTGGTACTGGCTCTAATGTCGTAACGGTGACGCCACAGATCGGGTCAATCATTTCCGTATCGATCGCACCATCCGGAAGTAATGGGCTGAGTGCCGGATCCAGTAGTCATTCACCTGCCGCTGCAGCATCTTCGACGACAACGAGTACAATCGTGGCGAACAGTTCGGTTGTGTCAGCGAACATGCCGCAACAGCAGCCCCTACCGAATACGCTCACCACGGCAGCCCAGATCCTGCAACAGCAGCAGCAGTGCAGACCGGGTGTAATAGTAGTGAAGCAAAACTCATGATCCGTTACTACTGCGTCAGCGATCGTTAGTAACTGTAGCAATAACAGTGGTAGCCATAGCAGCTCAACCGTTGCCCCGTCCTCATCCAGCACCATCGCATTGTTTTCGACCACGGCTAGCTACATGGGAAGTAATAGTATCAAGAGCAAAGCTACCCCGCTGTTAGTTAGCGTAGGAAGCGGCAATGTTAGTAAGCTAAAGTATGCGAACAACAACGGCGGTAGTAGTAGCTTTGGTAGTGGCACTAAAACAACAGTATCAAGCTCCAACAGTATCAGCGGTGGTCATCCTAACGTTGTTATTACATACCAGAAATCAATGGATGGTGCTTGAACGATTCTCCTAGTGAAAAATGTCCCTGATTTATATGATTTGTTAATTATTTTATTAGATGTTATATGTTTTGGGATTGCATTATTTTTACAACCTACTATTTTGCTCGTCTTTAGCCACGTGCCGTAATCTTAACTCACGATCCCTGTGACGAGCCTCTACCTACTTACCCACCATATTGCGTAGGGTGTAGCGACAACAAATCTGTATTATCCATTATGTGTGGATTGGTTTGAAAACACAATGACACACTCGGTTTGCTTTATTACTTGGCATGGACAGCATCATTCTATACAATATTTTAGGGTAAGGCAATCCTCAAAGCGAGACCTAAGGCAAGAGCAATTTTTCTTGCTTATTTAATTTTAAGTATACACTGAACAATGCATACAGTAAGATTTGATTTAAGAATAAGTTAAGACGGTAAAGAAATGGTTAAGGAATTAACGCTATTAATAGAAACGTGTAAGGATATAGAGTTTTTTTAGGCGATAATATCTTCGATGAATGATATCAAAAGTAATAAATATGTGAAATATGCAAATATGCGCAAATGTAGCGGCAGTGTGTGTGCAGTACATAAATTTACGGAGCATAGTAATGGACGATGATAGTTCGTGTTGTGCGTCTTAAGCTCAATGAAATCATGTTGTAGCGCAACTCAATGACTCATTGATAAGATGAACGAAGTAATGATTCAATTCCATGGGACAACATTAATGCGAATCGAAGCGTTGACTTAAAGGAGCAATGAAGAAGGAAAACGATTAAGTATGAAATAGTAGGCGGTAGAATATGTCAGTCGTGTTTGCGAAACAGCTAAACCGTAGAAGTAAGGACATACTACAATTCTTTACATGTATTCTTTATTGTCCACATTAATATATAGGGTAATGGTAGTTTAGGGGTTTCATCTGCATTTGTTTACTTTTAAGGGCATCAGCATAACTATACCGGGAATGAAATATAACTGTCATTATTGATTAGTCTTCATAGTGATACTTCAAAATTTGAAAAAACAAAAATAGATGAATGAAGATGCGAGTGTGTAAAAAATCGAATTTTGAAGGTGTTCGTTCGATGTACATCTTAGTAATGTTCGAATAATACGTAAGGAAACGTAAGATTAACAGGGGACAGTAACTATTTAAAATGGTAAAAATTGAAGAACGAAAGTGTTCAATGCACAGCAATGAATATGGATTGCAAGCAGCGGATGGGGCTTGAACAATTGAAGCTACGCTAAATTCATCCGCTCACACTATGGAGCTGTTGTGCATTTTTATGAAGAATTTCAGATCGGACACATTGAGGTCGTTAGATATTCGACCATTGATTCTTCAATGCCTATGAAAATAGGGATGACATTGTAAGTCCTACATTGAATCGATGTGGCGAATGTTTACCAATGTGCGTTTTGTTTGAAATTGTTCTGAGAATTTACTTTACCTTTTGATCGTTTGTACTCATTCACAGATCGTTGGTGCTTAGCTGAAAAAAAAGTAGAATAGGGCTAGTTGACAAAACATTTAATAACAATTTGCCTTTTTTTATTGTCAATTTGGGTTTGTGTATGTTGTTTTCTACTCCCGCTCCTAAAAGAAACTTTATGAACACGAGAACCTGCACCATCCCCCTATGAAACATTAATATTTATTCTAATGATGTATTTAAAAAAAAATATGCTAAAATGATGTTTTAAGGGCATATACAAACATATTGCCTCCTGCACATCTATACAAGTTTTATTACCGAACTTTTCCAGCACATTATACGATAAGTATGGTGGAAAGCGTCCAAACGAATATGTTGAATATAATTCGCACAATTTCACTTGGATTTTCCACCCTATGTACGTAGTGTCAGGTAATAAGGCTCCAGCAGCAAATACAAATGAATTAATTTGGGCGTGTAAACTATGTGATCTTTTTTTTTGTTTTAAATTAGATTCACCTAATTTCTGTTTGAATGGTATCTAGTTTTACTGTTTAAACGTTTTAGTTATTAAATTCGTTTTGTTTGTTTAACAATTAAAACATCATAAATTGGAACTGAAACCCCCTAGCAGCAAAACTAAATTTGAAATAGATAAATTTTTTTAGGCAAATGAAAGAGTGAACAGAAACCTCTCAAAACGCATCAATCGTAAGGTGAAACAAGTAGTCTTTTAAATCAATTGCGCTAGCAAAATTTGCAGTCCATCTTTAATGATCCGGAAGAGCGGATGTGTAAAGAGAAACAGAAATAACATCTAATTATACCTCCTGCATGGTGTCAAAAGCATGGAGGAGTGTGTGTTTTTCCTTTTTTTTGTTCTTGTGTCAAGTCTTGTGAGCTTATTAATTATAGGAACAGATTATTTGGTTTTATTATTTGCTTATCACTACTGTTTGCTCCAATGCAAAATGCAACATAACACTAATAGTGTGTGTAAGTGTGGCAAAACTAAGCTAGTTTTATGTTTGTTTGTGTACTGCTTAGTATTAAGACTGATTATCAATAAACCAGACGAAACATTTAATACAGAAAAACAAACAAGGAATATCTGCACGTCATCCAAATTGAAGGGGAACTCTAAATAGGTAATCCCAATGGATATCAAACAGTGTTGATGTGCATTCGATTCAGCTAAGCGTAAACTCAAACAACAGACCGACATCACCATTCCGAGTTGATGGTGAATAACGTACAGTGAATTGGTGGGGCTACACCCAGATAAGTCACGTTAAGAAAGGCATTTTTTTTCTATTTGCCGCGTTCCTCGCGTTAAATGTGCATTTTTAAAGTAAGCAAAACGGATTTATTTTATCCCATAACACAATCTCCTCGCTGCCGGAACGAGAATAGTTTAAAATCGCACTTACACAGCACATTTTGCAATATTTGATGTATAATCTGGCGTAACGGCAAATTCAAGCGATTGACAAAGTTACACATACAACGCCACACACACACTAAAGCATGGAAATTTATTTCAACTACTTGTGCAAATGTCTCATTTTTTCCCTTTTGAATAATCTGTATAATAATAATAATAATAAACTCACAAGACGAGGTAACTGAAGCAAACAAGCAACAAACAGAATATGCAACTAAATTGTAGCTAGTAAGTGTATAATCTATACTATTAATATAAAAATTAAAAAAAAAATGAAAAATTCACAATCTTTTGAAATGATACAGCGGAGAGAGAAATTGTGCAACCAACCAAGTGTACTGCTAAATGGGGCATGTGTGTAGTAGAATGGCGAGATTAAGGACGAACTAATCAACAGAAGTCGAAGAAAATGTTCAAGCAATCTAAACCATGTGCTCCATAGGGCCTACTGGGGGGTAGCTCAATTAATAGCTTTCCTCTGCCTATCATTCCAGTAAGGGTATGTTGAGCTAAAATATAGGGAATCGATCGGGCTAAATATGATTTAGAGAGATAGAGAAAAATTGACAGATAAAAAAAGAGAGAGAAAGAGAGTGCGAGACAGAAACAAATAAAAAAGAGAGAAAAAGAGGGAGCCGCAAAAAGAATCAAACACAAAAGTCAGACGAGGCAGTCAAACAGAGAGAGAGAGAGAGAGAAACATGCGAAAAGCATTAGGCGGTAAAAGTAGTAAAAGAAAGAAAAGAAAAAAGGAAAAAAACTAGTAATGATTTGCTTTTGATAACAAACAATGGTAAAAAGAAAGAGAGAGAGAGAGAGAGAGAGAGAGAGAGAGAGAGTTTGTAAGATGATGAAAAACAAAACTAAGGTAACATAAACTATTCAAACCTAACACCCAAACACACAAACACAAACAAACGTACACGTTAATAATTGCAAACTCGTAACATAGTATGGAAAACAAATAACGGAAGTGTGGAAAATTAAAACTGCCCATGAAATGCCTGAATTCTAATCCTCCAGAACCAGTTTTATCGATGGAAAGATGAAATAGTTACAGCGCAAAGATAAGATATGCATGCTTTGACCCGTTTGAATGTCGGCATTGAATTTAAACCACACACAGTCGAAGAAGAAGGACGCACTGTGCAGCTCTAGAGAAGATCTCGGCGCTAACGGTAGTAGAAGATAGTACGAGCATCCGTTGGGAGAATATAACGACGCATGCATCAAAATGCAGGACAACATTTGCCACAGCCATGAAATAGAGAAGAAAGAAGAACAAAAAGAAATACTCAAAGCAACAAAAAAAAAGGAACGAATGCATGTAGGCACGGCGCATCGAACACAGGGGTTAACAATCAAGCAAAAGTTTGTCAAACTGAAATGAATTTCCTATTTTACCAAGTTATTTTTTGTCTAAATTCGCAACATAAACCAAACTTGTTTTTGCTCATCTTTCGCATTGTATTGTAAATGGCACGTGCGTAAGATTTGTTTGCGCATAACCGGCCATATGTTCTGTTCAATCAAGGAAATGCGTAATGGTTCGATGTTTTTGTACATTCTAGTTTCCCACTGCTTGTGTCTGTATGGGAGCAGTGACGAAAAAGGATGGATGCTTTGTTTGATAATTTCAAACCAGATCCAAATTCATCTAACTACTCGACTTATGCCGTGCTCTAAATCAAGAAAATTAAGATAAAAAAGCAATTTATATAAGTATACACCACTGTATCTCCAATACAGTAAAACAAACACATGCTTTGTGTATATAGGGTATGAGTAAGTTTATACGTAAATATGTTTACATATTTATGTATATGCTTATGTATATGCACACACACACAAAATAGGTCCTAAAACATTATGTTGTTTTAGGCCACTCATCACCATAATACGTCAAACCCATTCTCTTGCTGATGCCATTTCGATCGGGCGTGAACAAGCATGGGAGGTAATTTCTGTGAAATTATTACGTTCTTTACTAGATATCGTTTGTTGTGTGTGTGATTGTGTGTAAACCCAAAAATTTAAAAAATTACAACAAAAAATTGGATTCCACAAATTCGATTAAATTTTAAATGATGAGTCCATAGAAAACAAAAAATTGTTTGTTTTCCTAAAAATTAACCTGTTTGTTTGGTTGAAATAAAAGGCAAAGAAAAAAGGGTTTGCTCTAAATGCTGCATGAAAACCCGTAATAGCAATATTTTTGTCGATGGAAGTATTTTCTTTTCTTTGTTTTTTTAAAGAGCATACAGTTTGGCTTATTATAAAAATATCCATTTTGGCTTACCTTAAATAAAAGACTGGAAAGATAAATTTTAGTTTGACATACATGTACAACCATCAGAGTGAATCGGTGTATAGGAACAACAACCATGCAACATGCCACAACACAACAGACAGACACCACAACCTCAGTATAATTTCGATTGAACTTTGGCACCGATAGTGTACTAAGAGTGAGTCATACTGTGTACAGTTCGAGCAGAAGTGTTGGTGGATTTGTTTGATTGCAAAAAGAAAAAGCTACAACGCGTATACTACCGATGTACTATTCATTGCGCGAAATGTTTGTAACAGCAGCTAACACGCACAGATCTTCTAATTCATCAAACGTGAAAGGCGGAAAGTGAATATGTTTACGCAGAGAAGAAAGTAAGGTGAAACAGTAGGCCTAGCAGCTTCTACATTCAAACGTTGCTAGGGACATACTAAGGTGTGATACAAGTGAATCTGCTTATCTGGGTTGTGGAGTAAAAAACAAACAAACAAAAAAATCAAGAAACAAACAAGAAATGAATAAATCAGTCTAATCGTTTACTACTTCTAGCTGTTTGAACAACTCTTCCGTATAATATATTCTTGCGAACTGTTTAAGCCAAAAATTATAAGAAGAAGAAAAAAAAGATTACAAATAATTAAAATCAATGCAAAAACACGCTAAAAGACGTAAAGGGACTATAACCTGTTTCTGAAAACAGTGACAGCACGATAAGGGATAGGGCAAAGGAAGCAAAGGCTAGAGTGTAGAGGAAGCAAATAGAATTAGAACGACGGTATAAGTTCGTTATTGTTTTGCACCACGAGAGCAATTGTTATGGCGGGCTATTATTTTTCTATTATTTGTGTTATATTAATATATTTCGGTTCAATTCTTCGAGCGGCCCGTCATAATACTAATCCTTTGTTTGAAAGTTGCAACAAAGAAAAGCAAACAAAACACGCCCACACACCACCATGTTTGAGGTAAGGTCTTCATTTAATTGGTAATGCATCTAGACATTTAGTATTTTTGTATATTTGTAAAGAAAACGAAAAAATTGTTCCTTTTTTTAAATCTACGTACAGAGATTTAAAATTTATGTAAGCATAACGAAGCGAAATATTGACAGGCAAAAGCATTAGCAAAACGCAATCGGGAGATGCTACACAATCGAAATGAGAAAAGAAGAAAAAAAAAGATGATGAACGCCACGTGACATATATCAAGCAAAATTAACCATTTCAACCTACGTAATATAACAGGATCGAACACATAAACACACCCAACAAGGCAATGGAAGTAAATGACACCTCATTCGATCTATTATTTATATGTGCTTTTATTAGAGAGAATGGGGGTTGAGTACGAATGGACGCAAAACACAACATGAAAATCCAAGTAATATTGTAAGGCAAACGCGTTTGCTCTCCCACATTTTTAATTCAGTTTTAATGTATCGAATGGCGAAACGGATGAGTTGCTGCAAGTTTCCGTTGAAGGAACTTTCCTTTAGTACGTTAGAGGGATAAGCTTTTACTAAACTTTTTTTTTAATTTACGGTAGTAACATTATTTTGGAATGTTTCTTCACACTTCTTTGATGATAAAGAGAAATATATAAGCTTAAGAGTATGTTTAAAATGTACAGCGTTGTGTTTTTGATCGCTTTTTTTCCGAAACGACGCGTTACTTTTCGTTTGCACTATGGAAGTGGGTTAACCGTCATTTGAAATTAGTCAAATTACTTATGTAATTATACCATAGCAGCTAAATGAAGCATTTTAAAAACGAACAGTAGCGGCTTTTTAGATCAGGAATAACATACGAAAGTGTGCAAAAATTTGACCAGTTGCTACTGACAAGTTTCCACAGTGCTGATGGTACACGCACAAAGTCGATGTGTTATACCTTTCAATAGATGAAAAGGATGTTCCTTAAAAATAAGGATATTAAATGGGATTTTTTAAAAGCAATTTAATCCTTTAATCGGCTTAAGCAAATGCAAATTGAAGTGAATGAAATGATTTTGATGTCTGTTTGTGTACATTGTTTATGTCATCCGACTGTCATTCATCGTGTCCAGTGGAATACCTATAGTGAGAAAGAAAAGCATTTTTATATTGTTTACAATAACGCTCTCAGCCGCTAGATCTTGTGCTCGTGCTGTGCTTGTGCTTACCAAACGCTTTATTTTCACGGTGAATTGACAAAGGGCATTCAGTACAGGCAGTATTTGTGAAAATTTTAATAAAATTTCTCACCATGGGAACCAAAAGAAAGAATATGGAAGATGAAATGTCCAGGTAAACTTACGAAATATACAGGGGTGCATGAGTATGCCGGTTCTTAATTTATACTTTCCACGATTATTTCAGATTTGAAGCAGAGATATCCAGTGCTACGGTGTCGTACAGTGCGCCGCCAACAGGTCCAGCTGCTGCTGGCAATCCGTTCATACCATCACAGGTACGGACGGTCATCGGATCCCAAACGTACAGCCAAGTACAGCAGAAATTGGCGCAAGTTCCGCCTAGGTTACCACCGCCGCCAATGCCTCCCTTTATGCCTACGTACAGTGCTCAACCGCAACCATTGTTGCCACCCAAATCTTACTCTACGGAACCGACGCCGGTGATTGTTAGCAGTGCGCCGAAGTTGTACACTGCACGACCGACTGTTGGCATTGCTTCGAAATCAGAATCATCTTCTGGACCTTCAACAAGCTCAGCACCGGCTGTCCAGTCGGTAAAATCAATAGAATAGTCTTAATGTGATAAAACACGAACAATGTTAATAGCCAAGTATTTCAAAACAATTTCAGTACGATATCGCAAATATTCAATACGAAATGACCACCAAGATGAAGAAACCCAAAACGGAAAAGTCCGGTCCAAATCCAATAGCTGAGGAAGCTATCAAAGCAGCCCGCGCTTCATCAGCGCTGCAGTCCTTCGGCAACAGTGAACGACGTGGGAAAAAGGATAAAAAAGTGAGTGCGCTTTCAATTTAAATCACAAAATAACATCGGTTTTCCGAGGGAACGTGAACAGGTTTTGATGTGAACTATTGTTGCATAGTGGGCTGTATCGCAGTCGGTTGATATACAACAAAAAGATTAAAATGATTTTTTTACCATATTATTATTACCTTCCTTATTACCTTCGAAGAACTGCTGAACGATTTAAAGAAAATTGAATTTGAATAACTGGAACCGGTATTAAACCGGTTCTTCTTGGGCGTATCATTCTATGCGATCATGCGGGCATATCCAAGCCAAAACAAGACTGGTTAGTGCAATACAATCGACCTGGTCAAAGTGTTTGCTACACGGGACGGACCGGATGGGAATCAAACCCCTCTGGTTTTGTAGGAACAACTGCATCCATTCAATGGATAAATTAATGCTCCTCATCCATTCAATTACTGGGAAAGTTAGAGTGGAAAAAATAACATCAAACAATCTCTTTCTGCGCTTCCGTGAGGAGGTTGCAGTGATTTCTTTCCCTTCTTGTCATTTTTATTATTTATCTGTCTTTTATCAATCCATCTCTAAAACACATCGTAGTAAGGGGAAACGGGTGTTACCTTTTTTGCATTTTAGCAACTTGGATTGCTACATTTTTATGCTAAATGAACATTTAACGCTGAAATATTGATCGATAATGGTTAATGGATGGATCATGTGGTAAGAGAATCGGTAGCTGGATCGCAGTGGATTCTGAATCAGCGAATCACTGTGCCGGGACAGCTTTGTGATAAGTTTCATGACTGACACAGTTACAGGTACATGTTTTAGATCAGGGTAAGGCCAAAAATACACGAAGCGCGTTTCCGCAAATGGCTTCGTGTATTTGCAGCCTGATAAAAAAGGTAGCGGTTTCACGACGAGATGGGTGCGGGATCTGTTCCAGGAATGGGTTGGAAACGGTATCAGTTCCAGGAACGGCGTGGGTTCAAGATAAGCTTCAATAGCGGATGGGTTCAAAATCTGATCAGTCCCAGGGCAGATATGGGTTCGGGATCACTTCCAGGAATGACATGGGTTCCAGGGCCAATATGGGTATGAGATCAATTGCAGGATCGATTTCAGTTCAGACGCAGTTCTAGGGACGGTATGTGTTGAAGTATCAATGAGTAGCCACAACGCACTTGAGGCAATTTATTTTCAATCCTTGTACAGTCAAGTCAAACGGTATCCATTAGAGAAGTAGCATTGATCTTATGGGACGAAGAGTAGTGGTTACGCACTTGAAGCTGCTCATCGTTTTGGACAAAATATACAGTGGTGCTCACCAAATTGATGGTACATTTTCACTGTTTTTTGCAGTTCTCAATCTAGACTTAAAATACTTACGGTAAGCTAAAATAAAGTTTGCGAAACTATCTTAATTCGAAATGAAACAATTGATATTGCACCTTTGAGTATATGGACGAATGTACGACCTTTAACGTCATTACCTATTTTCATTATCAAAAAGGGCCATAGGCCTCCTCTGGCTACGATTAAGAAATGAAAAATGTATGGTATTGGCCAACAAGTTTTCTGTGATAGTTAGAAGAATAAAAGTTCACTAAACTAATGGTAATTGTCGTAAGTCGTACTCTCGGACCATATTTTAATACTCGACCAATTTTTAGTCAACTCACAAAATTTACAGTGAAATAAATCATATTTTGAGATCCTATTATAATCTAAAATTAGAAAAATTTTATGGTTAGTCTTCGTTTGGCACAACAACCGTTGTCGGTCAAATCCTGCCTGTGCCACTACTGGGCTTAGCTTTCAGTGACTTGCTGATTACACATAGTAGGATAGTCAGTCCTACGGTCCATTCGGGGCTTGAACCCATGATAGTATTACGAATAGAGTGAATCATTAAAGCAATTAATAAAGGCAATGACAACATGCTAGCTGTTTTTGGGTACAATTGTTGCGTTATTGGATGAAAACTTGAAGTGAAGAGAGTGAAGCTGTAGCTTTATGTCATTAACAGTATGATGGATCCATAGATTCCATCAATAATAATAATAAATAACAATAATAATAATAATAAAGCCAAATCCATGACTTCCTAGTATAAAAATTAAACTTTTTCGACAGTTAAATTCATCCATTATAATTTGAATTATTTTCCATCAAACAGCAATTGGTTCGAGTTGCCGGCGGCCAAACTTGGGAGGACATGTCGCTAGCAGACTGGCCGGAGGATGATTTCCGTATCTTCTGCGGCGATCTCGGGAATGACGTGAACGACGAATTGTTGACGCGCACCTTTAACAAGTATCCATCATTTCAACGTGCCAAAGTGATACGCGATAAACGTACGAGCAAGAGCAAAGGCTACGGATTTGTTAGCTTCAAGGATCCGCAGGATTTCATACGAGCTATGAAGGAAATGGACGGTAAGTAGAGAATATGGCGTAGCAGATAACGCTTCCTAATGTTTATTGTAAATCCCAATTGTGAGTTTTCATAATCTTTTTTTTTAATTAGAATTTCTCTGATAATTACATTACTATATGCGTTGCGCTATACATTGAGTTACATCATGCATTTTTATATTATTGTTGAGAATAATTTTACAGTACAATTTGTAACACTTAGAATGAAACATGTGCTGGAAAGTAGTGCTGCAAGGATAATTTAAAAAAAAACACTCCTCTTGTGAATAATTCGCATTCGCTAGTTGAGCGGAGGTTTTACTACTCGGCGGGTTTGTTTGGGTTTGTGTCAAAGTGTCCAAGGCTGGTGCGTTTATCCCATCGGTCCCCAACCATACGATACGAACAGCTGCGGTACGGTGTATTGGCGACGCGCAGTATTCACCTTCGATGTACGAACTGGTGAAGCACTGTCGACATAGTCTGTATCAGTCCGCAGTTGCTGCGCGTGTACAGCGATGGGTTCGGGATCTAACGGGTACCGGGCGCCAAAGGGAAGTGTCTTCGGCACCAATGGATAGCCGGCACCCTTGGTTGTTGCATCTTCTTGATAATCAACTAACGAATGCTCGTCTTGCTGTTGTTGTATCCTTAAGAGCTGCTGTTGCTTCAGTTGTTGTTCTTCGAGCTGCTGTTTCTGCAACTGAAGCAATTGCTGTTGCCGTTGCTGCTGTTGCAGCTGCTCCTGCTGCTGCTGATGTTGCTGCTGCTGATGTAGTTGGTTTTGTGCATAGGCTTTTTGTGCCTTGGTGTAATGATTAAGGTAAAACATTGAAAATGGCATACCGGAGGCACCCCAGCCACGAGACATAAAGAGATCCTTTTTGATTGCTAATGGCGTCGACGAAGCTACTGTTGGTGCAGCAACGGGGACACCCATAGACTTTGATCCCGCTACAGTCGGTCGATCCGTTCTTATGGTATTCACTGTTTGCCCATCGGAGTCACTGGTGCATGGCATTGAGATGACTCGTTGCGGTACGCTGATTATCACCATCGCCACCAAGCCAAACCAGATACGCGTTAAATAACGACCCTGCAGGTTAGAGGGAAGAAAAAAAAAGTGAGTAAGTAGAGGAGGGGAGTCATCGAGAAGAAATAAGGTGAAAATTTGACATGTTTGATGTAATACGAAACGAAGGTCACATTCGATGTTTTGCGAAAGATGTACGTAGGGGTTAGAATTTCATGCTTTAAAATCTGCTTGATGCGTGGGGTTTTATTTCACCAGCGCACAAACAAGTGTTGTTTATGGGGGTTTTGCTTTGACAAGTTCTCCGGTCTTATTGTTTTTTTCTTCTCTCCAACGATGCTATGGGCAATGATCGCTTTAGCATTGCGCAAGCTTCTGAGATGTATTTACAAGCGGACACATTGTCATAGCATGTTTGTTCGGTTTTTGAGCGGTAATCTGGGTCTGGTGGGCCTTCGTTAAGACGCACGATTAACAACATAACCGCCATGAGTTCAAGACTCGTAGCGACCACATACTTCATGTGCAGTACTGAACTAAACGTGTTATACAAAAACATATTTTCTTCATTATACAAACAAGCATTTAGCATATGCAGTTTGGTGACGCTTGGCAAGATGCGGAGAATGTTTATATATATTTAAACAAATTTTTGTCGGCCATAAAGATTCATGATTTAATAGCAGCAAACCGTTTCCTGATCAGTGTGTTTGTGTGAGCTGTGAATATAAACATTTGTTTACTCTTTTTCTTGGTGGGAATATACCGTTTCGTGGGAATAATATATACTGTGCAGGAAAGAGCACGGTTTGAGATTCCCAGCAACTACTTATACGACCCTGGCCAGATGATGGACTTTTCTAAAAGTTCACAATCGCAATCAGTTGTAAATATGATCGTAAATAACCACCTACCACTGTTTGTGGGTCTCCGGAGGCTAACGTTTAACTTAATCGGCTACATTGCGGGCGATAGGGGGCATCAGATTCATCCATCCGTTGGTTGGCGGCACGTAGTAAAAACGGCGTTGTCTCCTATCACAGTTCCCTTGCATGCATGATGCTCACGGTCAGTTGTTTGTTTCGGAATTTCTTGTTTGATTTCGTTTTCGTCTATTTTAGGCGCTAGGCGCGATCTGTTTACCTTCAAGGGTGGGAATATTTATACCAACTGTGTGAGAGTGTGTGAGCGAAACGATAATTACCGGCAAGTCCCGATTGACCGATGTGCACTGATTAGAATAGGCAGTAATTAATTTCTCGGGGAGCGTTCAGTGTGTTCAGTGTGACTGCAAACGATAACGCACCGACTGTTTCTAGAGCCAGTAGTGTGAGAGCATTCTTTTTTTTTTTGCTAGCTGCACTGGAAAAATGCAATGAAAGTGCAAGAACATACAAATAAACAAACAAACAAACAGATTGGCGATCACTTGCTTGTGGGTGGATGTTATCGCACGATCTATTGGTTTGTTGATCGAGCGACCGAAGTTCAGTTCCGGAGCAAAAGGGTATAGTAACATTTCTACGCCTCATGCCATGCGGTGTACCAATGACTGAGCATGTTAGTATATTTTCTACACGCACTTGATGTTGCAAAAAGGCTGCTTATTAATATTATTATTATTATCATTACAGCAATGAAAAGAATGCTCTCATTGACTCAATCAAGTGATTTATTTTTCGTTCGAGTGAAAACCAATAAATCATATTACATTACTAATGATTTTGCTTTGAATAGTAAAGCTTCGTTTTACGGCGTAATTTAAACATGACTGACCGAGACTGGATCTTGGCGAGGAATCTAATCATTTGGCATGTGTATTATTTACTAGTGCCTGCAGCTTGCACACTACGAAGTGCCTGAGTGTCACATTTGGTCTCATGATTGCAGCTAGTGTTTGTAAGCTTTGGCTGATGTAAATGTATATAATAGTGCGCCGCATGTGCGCCGCTCTCAAAAAGAGGCTGCCCTAGGGTCACGGTAATATGAATCATAGTAACGAGAAGAGGAAAAAACCCTTATACCGAAAATGTTATGTACTAGTATTGTATAACAATACGGGAAAGCAAAAATCGTCCAAGGTGCAAGCTCAAAAAGAGAGTTGTTGGTTTCCTAACTGAACCTTGTTTGACGACATTTGTTCACCTCGTGATACTGAGAGCAGCCATGATGGCGTCTAGTGGAACGTGCCGCCCCGATCGTGAGATGAATTATCTCAACCCAAAACTTTGACATTCAATAGCTATTATAAGGCTTTATTCTCGGGTGTGTTCTTCTTGCCAACCTGGTCGAAGTTTGTCATCGTCCCTTGTGGGTTCGAACGATGCAGGAATGATAATGTTGTATGAGATTTTTATATCTTTCATTTTGTGTGATGTTTATGCGGGCTCTGGCTATTTGATTAGTTAGTACCTGCCTATAGCTCTCTCATGTCGCCATTTTTTGTTTTTTTTAATTCATTATGCTGTTGATCAAGTTGGTGCTCTAATTAGCTACAAAGGTATGCAATTGAATTAAAAGGGCATTTACATGGAGCAGAGCTTGGGGATCTATTTTTTGGAACTAATGTTAATGTTCTTATAACTGTTTGTAAACACAATGTAATATAACTGCCATAGTTTTTTTATTTAATATGACCACGGGGGCGGTCCCATGGTACAGTCGAACGACTCAATAATATGGCCGTCATGGGTTCAAGCGTAGAATAGACCGTCCCCCGGACTACTGACTATTCGGGATACATGGAATTGCTGAATAAGTAGGAGAAGAAATAATTTAAGATTGACAAAACACCTAACGAAAATAACGGAAAATGCTGCATTTTGAATCAATCGAGCCAAAGTTTCTGTTGGTTACTAGGCGTCTCCATTGCTTCCGATCGGTAAATCATGTTCTGCGTTGGGTGAAATAATCTTGCGTACTCCGACCCGGGGTTTCCAGACCACAAATCGAGGACACTATGTTGACGAGCGCAGCTCAGACAACCGACCTCATCTTTCCGCACTATCTTGTTTGTGAGGCAGCAGCTCAGCTCAAAGATTTGTTTGTCTGTGTTAATCCGGTACACATGTGGCGTGAGAACGGTTTGAAACTAGAAAACAAATCCACCTTCACATTCGACGTTTCTCAGACGGGGGAGGATGTAAAGCCCGTAACAGGATTTAATGATGTTGTTACGGCTGTAGAGCGTTTGCCGACATAAAGGTGACCGTGTATCTCGGGAATGGTGCTTGCGCATTGATAGAGAAGTGCTTATTGATACGTGTTACCAGGAGCTCTTATGTGTGTGTGTTCAAGAGGTCAAACAAGATGCAGGCGTACGGCGGATGACTATTGAGATGGTATTCTAATCAAGCAGTCGGTAAATAGGAAACGAAAGGCAGACAATACGTTATTTACGCCTAACCCGGCAATGGTAATAGCGGTAAGGCTGGAAGGGTGTCGAATTCGATCGCTGTTTTAGCGCAGAACTATGTACATTATGTCTTTATGAGGTGTATGTAAATTAGAAGATGGAAATTATTGGGAATGGTAATAGTTAGCGGTTGTGTTATCGTATTCTATTCTTACCTTGTCCATTTTGAGCCGTATACTGAGCAGGATGTTGTATGAACTTTCCAAAAACACAGATGATCAGCTTGTTACCTAAACGGTTGTCTCCGAGGTCGTTCAGGATATTGCAGTTCTAATTTTAGCACGTGAAGTCTACAAGAACTTGCTTTATAGGTTTCCGAACAGAACCAGGTTCTCAACAGCAGTACCGCAGGTGGGCTTCAACATAAAGGACAGTCCTTTACGCACTTGCTTTCCAAGCATAATTCACACACGTCCAAGCACTCCCAATTCAATCCAGCTGAATAAGTGTTGGAAACAGCATGATGCTAAGTTATAAGCCAATTAGATTGCACTATTTTGCTACGCAAGTTTCACTGTTCACTGTACCGCATCGCCGACAACAACACACGGGGGCCACCACGTAGAACCAATGCAATTCCGAGCCATCGGAGCAAATTTAATACCCGAATCGCTTGTCGTGGAGATGTCTCGGACAGCTGCCAATATTAGTCGAACCGATCTTGAAATGGAAACGGTTGTTGTTTTTAGTTAAAACTTTGTCGATAGCTAGCTGAGAGCAATTAAACTCCGAAACGGAAACAAACAATCCCACACCAACTGAAACGGTTGCGAATCGTTTGAAATTCTGCGGCAGAATGTTAGCACCCGGCTGCTGGAGTGTGGCTTTTATCAACATCCTCTCATTCTGCACCGGTGCGAATGCGAACGAACAGTGAGCAATCGGTAGTGATGAAACGAGAGAGAGCGAAACAGAGAGCAACAGATGCTTTCGTTGTTATCACAGACAACAAGCAGCAGTGGGTCTTCGTCGGGTGGGCGCACACAGCAGTAGAATGTTTAGTAGCTCCTTGACTGTTGCCTACAATGAGTGGCTCTACTCACTCGCCAAGCAGTGAGTGGTTCCAGTGAGTGATGCAACGGTTATCAGGAAAGCACGCTCGCACGTCTGATACAGGACGACTAGGGAGAGCAAAAAAAAAAAAATAATCCGCTCCTCAGAAGTGATTGGAAGGTAATAAAGCGTGACAAAATAGCAACAATTTGTCGTGCTGGTGGCGGCAGGATGCACATGGCTCTCCGTTTGGACTTTGGCATGAATGCGCGCCAAAATGTTTTTACTTGCTGTGATGTGCTGATCACTGATCAAGTGATCAAGTGTACAGACGGCTTCAGAAAAAAAGGGTGAATGGCATTTTGCAGTGGAAAGGGAAACACAGGTCTGAACATGTTGTAGCATCATCGTAATGCTAAAAGACAAGAAAAATAAATCTTTCACTGAATTCACACTATTAGTTCCATATTGTTTGGCAAAATTTGGCCTGCGAGTGTAATTGCTGTACTGCTACAGATTCATGTACTGTGTATGGTGTTACGGGGAAAAGGAGAAAACGTCTCCTGCAAATGAATTTTCATCTCGCACGTACTGTCGTGAAACCAGCATTTGCTTATAAAAATGCCTAGAAATGATTTGTTGTTCAAGCTTGGTCACTGTTTGCATGCTTACCACTCTTGGCTGACATTTGATCTACATCCGCCTACATCAGGGCACCATCACTACGGCCCACCATGGTGTTAAACCGTGCCCATGGTTAATCAATTCAAAAACAAGACCTTTGGCAGGAGCCTACAGTAATCTACATATTTGTGCAATAAGCTATCAATATTGCCACCGGACGAGAAAACCCGATCGAGAACAATAAAACAGTTAAAAATGTGAAGAAGAAAAGTACGGGGTGCATTAACGCTACAAATGCAAACAACATTGATCACGCATCCTTCCTAAGGTACTGCGTGTGTGAACCTTGTTCGGGCCAGAATAAGAGCTGCTCCTGCAGTATACTGTATGAAATGGAACATATTTTTCTAGCAATCCCTTGGTTTAGTCGTCATCTTGCACGATTTTAACAAGCCAATCATGGGTTCGAGTCTCTTATGGGGCCGTTCCCCGCAGCAAGAACTGACTTAAATTTTCCGGCTGCGTGGTATCTTATTAAATCTCAATAGCATGACCACGTCAGATATGAACTGGTTCTGCAGTTAGTTCATTAAAAACCAAGAAGGTCTGCTTGCTACCACCATAATTTCTTTCATAAGAAAAAGAGAATATTTTTTTGTTTGTTTTTCTTTCGTTGTTTTATGTGTTTATGCATATTATACATTCAATGTTCAATGGTTGTGTTAATCTAGCGAGTTACGCTCATAAGGAATATATTTTTCAATGAGATTTACTTAAAATGTTTGTAATTTCAATATAATCTTTTGTTATTATTACATTAACCCCTATAATTAATAACTCGATCGATTTACAATCAAATAAACCATAGCTGCCAGGCTGGCGTTTGGAGAAGTGTTGTCCGGTGTGGCCTGGTGTTATGGAATGGAATGTTATGGAATAAGCGTCATGGAATGAATGTCATTTTGGCGGTATCCCAAAGCAAACAACCAACCAAATTGATAGATATAGGTTACTTTCACATTTAAATAGCTTTACAATTAATTTTAACAATAATTTCACACAAGTCACAACATTCATTACCAACCGTTTTGGACAGAAAACATCATATTTCAGCTTATCTTGTAGTAATTATGAGTAGTAATTAAAATAAAATGATTTTTGTATTATCTCTTTTGTGGTGCCTTCAATATGCCTTATGAAATTGCCTATAATTTACATATTTTGCTTTCGGTTTGCCTCTTTTGCTACGCTTAGAAGAATTCTAGTACTTAAGCGGTTATCATGATGATCATGAATAAAAATAGCAAGGAATTTCTAATGTAAGCTGAGCTATAGACTTAGCTAGACTAACACAAATTTCGGCACACCTGCAGTGCCTTCCGTTTGTCTGGCATTATTGGCCAACCTGTACCAGAAATGATTTCATTTTGACTATGCCGGTAGTATTCAAATATGTATGTGCGCTGTATGGCTTGATGCATAATGCTTTTGTCTGGAAGAATCGAATAGAAAGCCTTGACAGCTAGGAAGTATTCCCATCCCCCAAGCACATACCGCGGGTGCAAGGGCGTTAATGCGTCACTGGTCCAGTTCGCAGTCGGTGTCTCGCGAGCGAAATTAATTCTTCCCTTCCGATCATCCATCATTGAAGATGGATTAATGCGGCGTGTCTCCTTCGCGTTCCTTGTACAGAATACGAAGCCAAGTGGTTTGCTGAAACACCACTTACCAAAGTCATTGGAAACAAAAAGTGGAAATCGTAAATAAATACGATACAGAACCAACGCACACACAAGCGGTCCAGTCGGTTGTTGAAAAACATCGGGTCAGTCGGTGCTGTGATCGGCATTCAAATCGGAAAATTAGAATTGCTACCGACTATGGCCATGTGTGCGAGACGGACGAGTGATCACTGGTGCTGTAAAAAACAGACAAAAAACCGGAGCGGTCCGTAGCTATGGGCGACCTTATTTACCTGCGAAAAGTCGAATATTTTGCATCAATTGCACCGAAGCTCGAACGAATGCATGAAAGCACAGTTCCGTGTACCAGGGCGCCGCCATATGTCGGCCAGGGAAACGAAGCGTTATGGCCACATAATTGCGGATTCATAATTGCCATTGTGAGGAACCATTCTTGCCCAGAGTAGTGTAACGAGTGACTGAAGTGGGTGCGTTGTTAGTTTCCATGGAAACAGAGCATTGAGCCGAGCAGGGATAGCAGCAGTGCGTAGCAGCCTAAACGCCCAAATTGGCGGTAACATTTGCTTTAAGCTACTGAAATGATAAACGGTGATATCAACATCATCATATCGATTGGCGCCGTCCTTGTACGCGTGAGCCAATTGAATGCCCCAGGGTGCTAGACTTACCGTTTAATTCTTCGGCTGGTATTGATTGGGAAGGTTAATTTTTGCGCCATAGCCGTGTGTTTCACGATGCGTAAAATATAGAGTGTGCTTGTGAAGGTGGAAATGGGGCGTGCGTGGGCTTCGTGCACGGGAAGCAATGTAACGATTGTATGATTGATATTTGATAGGCGCCGGAAAAGCCTCGGTCGAAAGACTGTAAGTACGAACGCAAATCAATAAAGGCAGAGGAAGGCAGGCTCGCCGTAGCACTGGTGCGGTAGACGAGGGGTGGTTTTACCTCGAGGGGACAGGGCTGAAAATTGACATTGAATAGGCAACATGTGATTACCTACTGACATTAAGTACTCGTTTCATGCAGCAGCTTTAGCTTTGCTGATCGGCAAAGGTTACAGGCAAAAACCTTCGTACAACGTTGGTCGCAAAATGAGGCAAAACGGAAAACTTTCTTTTAATACTTACGACTTTGCACTACTACTGCTAATACTACTACTACTATTAGTAGTCAGCTTACACAGTCGTGGGAAATGTGTCCGAGATACGAAAATGTCACGCTAAAAGTCTGCTGGCACACAGATTAGCTTAAAGGTGCTCCTGAAAGATGTTGGTGTGAATTGTGTAGCTATATTTTTCACTTCGATGTTAAAAACTTCTTGTTCAATTGTTTGCGGGCAGTCTTTTGCTGTAGTGGAAGAATACCGATGGGGAGCTACACACTGTAGGGTAGAAAGTTTTGCGGACAAAGTGCAACGCCTAGCCGGCACAGAATGGTATAACCTGGTTTTGACTCCATTAGTGACATTTATGACGGTTGACTGCTGCTGCATTGGGAAGCCACAGGTGTTCCTCGAACTTGACCCACACACCTTAGATGAACGCAATAGAAACACGTGCATGTGGTACGTACAAGTGTAGGGGAGCGGGTTTGTTATTGTTATTTTAAAGTCCGAAATCGGATATTCTGTTTTCCGTGGAGTTTGAGAACATAGTTCAGATTGTTTGAATTTTGAACCATTTCAGTGTTTTGTGACCGTTTCCTAAATTGGAGAGAATGGTCCATATTTTGCCAGTGCAAAATACACTAACAAATACGGTCTCTGTTATGAATTGTTCGTTTGAATAGACATGAATTCTCTTTCCTGTTTCGTTTCCTCCGTAGGACGCTACGTGGGTAGTAGACCAATCAAGCTACGCAAAAGCACGTGGAAAAATCGCAGCATCGATGTGGTACGTAAGAAGGAAAAGGAAAAACAAGCGCTGCTTAGCCTCTTCAATCAGAGTTAGTAAGACGTGGAAGCATCGCCGAGGAGGTGCGATGTGCATGTTAATTTCGGCACACCACATTCTGTTATCTGATCTTTCTTCGTTTGGAACCGTAGAAATATAGTTTGCAATTGTAAAAAAAGTGTTTATGAGAAATATTAAAAGTCAGACACCATATTTGCGTGTAGATTTAGATAACTTATGTTTCGCTAGCTTCGAAAAATAATATCACTCAGCAATAAGATCAATCTATATCATACCAAACATTCACTGTAGAAATATCGTTCAGCTTGAACAAGTTATTTTTAACTATTTGTTTTTCTTTCGAGCGAACAAGAGGTGAGTACTGCGCATTTTAAATCGTATTTTTGTAATTTTATTAAACAAATGTAATTTTTCTCGAACCAGAAGACGATTTTAGCATTTGTTTTCACATTTCTTGGAATTAGAACATAAGCAATAATAATTATTTCGTTAATATAAAGCCCTCAATTAGTGAATGTAATTGTTTTATACAAAAAATAAAGTTACGACATGTTTCAATTATGGTTTTAATAGAGCCTCTGTGGTCGAAACCCTAGAAAGACCAACAATATTCGTACTACTAAGCGAGAAATATAATGAAAAGTTATTTTTTTCGAGCTTACCTTTTTTATGTAAGTTATTTGAAATATTTTATGTAAGTGTTTTCATTTAAAAAGTACAGATAAAACATTCAATTTATTTAAAAGCATGTCTAAATCTATCTTGTGGTGACAATGCGGTCTTGTCTTGTGTCATGCCTAGATGCTCGAATGCTCGACCCTGTGAATCGAAGCAGTAAAACGTACGCCAAGGTGTTAATACACATTGCATCTAGTTATCGCTGGCACATCATTCTTAAGTAACGCTGCAAAATGAGCGTGTTCGAGCCGGACTGTGGCAATTTTGAAGGGCCTGATGAGTTGGTATTGAATCTTCAAGACATTGCAGCGATACCGAAGCTATCGTCAGAGCTGGTTGATAATGGATCAGTTTATAGCGAGAAAAAGGATGAAAGCTGTGAAGTAAAAATGAAGGTATGGGACTAAACATTTAAATTCAAAGCTATCGAAATAATTATCATTATACACTTATATTTTCTTTCCAGCACTATGAAGGACCAAGAAACAGCAAGAATGAACCGTGCGGTAATGGCTTTGCAAAATTTACCAACGGTGATCATTATGAAGGATCGTTCCGAAGAGGTGTATTTTCCGGACAGGGCGTATTGCGGCAAAGAACGGGCCATCGTTACGTCGGCGCTTTCCGCAAAGGTCTTCGCGAAGGACGTGGCATACAAACTTATCCAGATTGTTCCACCTATAATGGCGACTGGTTGAGGGGAGTGCGTCATGGGTACGGTGTATATGTGTACTCGAACAAGGATGTTTACGAGGGAAACTGGTGCATGGACAAAAAGCATGGCATAGGAGTGTACACATTTGCCGAAAACGGACTACGTCTGCGCGGATCCTGGAGCGAAGGACATTTGGCTGGTCCGGTGGAGGTATTGTTTGGCAGCATCCGCTACCATGGCACGTGGGATGGAACGGTGTTATCAGATGCTCACGATAGTGTTTTTAACATTGCGTCGAAGTATTTGCTGCGAGGAATTATTAAGTCTGGATCATTTGATGAGTACGTGTGGACACCCAGTGAGATAGAGCGGTACAATTTTGCTCACCTCCCATTAGAACCGCTCCCAGCCCCTATCCCAATGATGGAATGCCATCAGTGCGATAGTTCTGATGATTCTACAACGGATGCATGATCAATGATTGCTAACACAATAGCTTGTGATTGAAGGTGAAATTTGAAGTCATACAAAAACAAACACATTTTGGCTTTTTTGGTACGAAAATTATTGTTTTTCTTGCTTATGCATTTTTTTTTATTTATATCATTTGGATTTTACATTAAAAACAACAACTAATTTATTTCAATTATTCTTTTTGGTGTGTGATCGATCACTAGAGCATTTATTATCAAGTCACGTATGTTGTCAAGTCTTTCATTTAACACCCTATAGATGGCATACATAAAAATGTACTAGCTGCTAACACCGACGTATTCGTGCAATATAAAAACGTTAAATTTTATTAAAAAAAGCTTCATTTTCTTGATATTGAAATAAAGGAGAGACACGTCTGTTCCGTTTGGAGCTCAGATCAAGACTGACTTAATTATATTTGAGTTCTATTTATATATATACAGGAAATTGATAATTCCAACACTCTCCCTCAATTTCTGAAAACACTTAATCCCAAACCCATGCGATGTAGAACAAACGGCTTTACAGGTAAACCCTTCGTCATAATATCCGCCACTTGTTCAGTTGTCGGTATATACTTCAGTTTGATGATTCCCCGTTGGATGAGATCTTGCACAAAGCGAAACTTGATGTCTATGTGCTTTAGCCGGCTGGTTTCCTTTTCCTCTCCCATGACTCGAATCGCCGATTGGTTGTCTTCATGGTACACTACAGGATAATCCAGTTTGATGTCAAGATCCTCCAGCAGTCGTACTAGCCAAATGCCATGGCATGCCGCCATGCACAATGCTATAAGTTCTGCTTCTGTTGAAGATAATGAAATTGTTGTTTGTTTCTTTGTTGACCAACTCACCGTACTACCATAAACTTTGAAAACATAGCCAGTCAGCGAACGTCGATCGATCGCATTGTTTCCCCAATCAGCGTCCGAATATGCTTCGATAGCTGGTAGATTGTCATTACCTTCGAAATGTAAACCAAAGTGCAAAGTACCACGCACGTAGCGCAATACTCGTTTTAGATGGTACCAATGCTGGTCTGTGGGGCAACTTTGAAATTGGCTGAAATAATTCACTGCTGCACACAAGTCCGGCCTAGTTGTCAAAGTTGCATACATTAAGCATCCAATTAGTTCTCGATATGGCTTATTCACACGATTGCATTCTTCACCCTTTTGCAGTTGCAAACGATTCTCAATCGGAGTTGACACTGGTTTACAGTCCTTCATGTTAAATCGTTGCAGTAATTTTTCGAAAAATGATTGTTGGCTTATATGAAGAACACGTTGTTCTGGTTTTCTTTTGATTGTCAAACCGAGAAAACACTTCACTTCACCAATATCCTTCATTTCAAATTCCTTTGATAAGCATTGTTTCACTATCGTAATTAACGGCATTTTTTGTCCAATCAAAAGCACATCGTCCACATAGATTAATAAAAATAGCTGGTTTTCTCCAGATTCACGCACATACAAACACTTGTCACTTATACTTCTTTTAAATCCTAGTTTTTCCACAAACATATGGAATCGCAAATTCCATGCTCTTGACGCCTGTTTAAGTCCATATAAAGACTTGTTCAGACGACATACAAGATTATTCCCTGTTTCAAACCCTTCGGGTTGTGTCATGTAAATCTCTTCACTAATTGTTCCGTTTAAGAAAGCACTCTTCACATCCATTTGTTGGATTAACATACCTTTCTGATTTGCCACTGCTAAGATCGTTCGCAAAGTGTCAAGTCTAGCAGTGGGTGAATATGTTTCAAAATAATCAAAACCTTGTCGTTGGCTAAAACCCCTCGCCACCAATCTTGCCTTATAGTGATCTTCAGAACCATCGTCTGTTTGTTTTATTTTAAAAATCCATTTACACGATATTGGAACCCGTCCTTCTGGGAGTTCCACCAAATCCCAAGTATGGTTTCGCATCAAAGCATCCATTTCTTCGTCCACTGCTATTTTCCACTTTGGCCAATCTTCTCGTTTCTTCATTTCCGCAATGCTACATGGTAGATTATCCACAAAATGTGAGGCATTTAACGCAAAACCACTTAGATCATAATCTTCATGCCACGATGGCGCTACACGTTCTCTAACTGGACGAGAATTTGTTGCTTGGTCCAAGTCACTAATTTCACGAATTGTTTGATCCAAGCAACTGTCAAACGATTCATCGTTTTCAATGCCATGCACACTTTCACTATCATTTTCTACCTGTTCACTTGAGCCAATATTATTTGGCACTGAACCACCAGGAATATAAATTTCTTCATTTACGGAAAAATCACTATCACGCATGTTCATACTATTCTTTTCTTCGACGAAAATCACATCTCGCGCAATAACACATCGATTTCTTTTCGGATCCCAAATCCGATACCCATTTGTAGCATAACCAATGAACACACCTTCCCATGATTTGAAGTCGAGTTTTTGTCGTTGTTCCTTTGGAACATGCACGTAAACATTTACACCAAAAACTCTAAGTTTGTCAACGTTTGGTTTTTCCTTGTTCCAAATTTCATATGGTGTCAAATTGGAAGCTAAAGCCTTCGCAGGACATCGATTGGTTAAGTAAGCGGCTGTTTGGATTGCTGGCCCCCAAAGCCTTTTGTTCACATTAGAATCCTTCATCATTGCACGAGCCATTTCTACGAGAGTTCTGTTTTTCCGCTCACTAACACCGTTTTGTTCCGGCGTATAAGGAACTGTAAACTCGATTTGTATCCCCTTTTCTTTGCAAAAATTCAAAAATTGAATATTGGTGTATTCTGTACCGTTATCACACCGCAAACGAGATATTTTTGATCCAAATTTAGCAGAAACTATGGCTTCAAAGTCACGAAATTTTTCAAAAGCTTCACTCTTTGTCTTAAGTAAAAACACCATTGTGAACTTGCTCCAATCATCTATGAATGTTATAAAGTATTTTTCACCATAAAAACCGACAGGAGTGATAGGGCCACAAATATCGGAATGAATAAGTTCCAATAATCTGCTCGATCTTCGATCTTCACTTGTCACAAATTGCTTTCGAGTGAGTTTTCCTGCAACACAAGCTTCACAGATAAAGTCTTCATCACCTCGCTGCCGAATTGGCTGCATTCCAATCACCATTTCGTTTCGCAAAATCTGATCTAATCCTTTTGCACTTATATGGCCAAAACGACGATGCCAAATTTCTAAACACTTCGGAACCTTCCCACACGAATAGAGACATGAATCAGCTACATCCTTAATTTTCAATAACGTCAATTCGTAGAGTTTTCCCCGTCGGCTTCCACATGCGATTGTTTGCGACCCGTATTTCACTAAAACCTTTCCATCCGAAAACTGCACAGTTAGTCCAGCTTCTTCCATTTTGCGTACGGAGAGTAAATTCACACGCGCATTCGGTATGTAGAGTACGTTTTTGAGAGTAACAGGTACCAATTTGTCACCAACCGAAGAAAACAGTTTTATACTTCCATATTGTTCCGCAACTATTGTTTCACCTTCCTTGGCCACTGCAATTGTCATAGGATTGTCCATTAGCATTAGTTTGTCCAGCAAGTTTCTATCGTTAGTTAATTGTTCCGACGAACCGGAATCAACAATCCAATTTACCTGCTGTGACGTACTGAGAATTTCATTGCTACCAATGAAACAAACACCATCATCACCAAAATACGCATTGTGTTGGTTCGAATTGCTTTCCTTTTGTTTCTGTTTTTCTGGGCAGTCCCCGATTTTGTGACCAATCTTTTTGCAACCAAAACATTTCAATAGTTTCTTTTGTTGGTGCCTGTCACGGTTTGCACTGTATTCACTAGAAAACGCAGCTGGATAGCACTGTGTGTCGTTTCTTGTTTCCACACTTTTCTTTGTTTCTTCATCTAGTAAACGTGCCTTTACCATGTCCAATGTTAATTGCTCTTGAGGCATAGTTTCCAGAACAGTAACCACTGTGGCATATTCAGACCCAATAGTCAATAACAAATGACAAATTATGTCTTCATTTTCCATGGTTCCACCCGTTGCCTTAAATTCGCGCACTAGTTTGTCAAATGCTAGAAAATGCTCCGTTAAGCTAGAATCTCCTTGTTTTAGTAGCAGCATTTTTCTTTTCACATGCATTTTACTTGACAAACTTTTTTCGCTCGAACACCTTTTGCAATGTGTCCCATATTTGCTTGCTGGTTTTGCACTCTTGTACATACTCCAAATGTGTGTCGTTAATACGCGAAATCAACAACGACTTACATTGTTTGTCCTTTTGGATTTTTCTGTAGAACTTTCACTTGTTGATGGCTCAGAAGAAATACATTCCATCAAATCGTATTCTTCAAGTACAGATAACATTCTGAACTTCCAGGAAGAATAATTCGTCCCATCGAACAATGGAAGCAAAAACAATTTGGAATAATCCATTTTTTCTGAATAATTTGTGTACACCACACGATCACTTTTCGCAACACTTTTTGTTTCCTGGCCTGTTTCGCCTTTCTGTTCCATCACACTCCTTTGTCACAACGTCACTCCTTTTTGTGGGGATCGTGCTCACAGCACACCACCACTAGTCTTTACAAATCGTTATTCCCCGCCTCTTTTGAGAACAATAACACATCAGCATTTGCTGCCGACACCGCTCACACCAGACTTTTCCGTTGTCTTCGCTCGTTCTTTGAATTAGAGCCACAACAATAAAATATCGTGAACGTATTGTCCTACACAGCACCAAGCGAGCCTGGGCCCATAACCTATTGAAATAAAGGAGAGACACGTCTGTTCCGTTTGGAGCTCAGATCAAGACTGACTTAATTATATTTGAGTTCTTTTTATATATATACAGGAAATTGATAATTCCAACACTTGAAATTTAAGGCTATCTACGTGACGAATCCACAAATCCACAAGGTGTTATGGGTGAAGTGATTAGTGAGAACTGGCGCTTATAAACATTATTCTTTGATACTTTTAAACTATTTTGAGGAAAAGGGTAATTTCAGAACATAACATCAAGCAATTTACCATTAAACACCGAGTTAACAACTGACATAACTGTCATTTTGAAATGATTACAGTAGAGGCAATGCTGACCGTATTTGACAAAGTTTTATTGCCTTCCGAAATTGTTTAACAGCCTAAAAGTTTGCTAGGCTCCGGCTTTTGTATTTTTGCCATCTGTATGATTGCAATAATGGCTAAATGGATTGTAATGGCTTAATACAATCACACAGTTGGTGCTCAAACGTGCCAACAGCAGAGTGCGGAATGCAGCCAACATTGTGTGTTGTGTGGTCGGCCGCCATCGACGTCATCTTACTGTCAGTGTGAAAGTGCGCCAAAAGATTCGCTTCGTTCATTGTTTTCCCTTGTGCATTGGCGATCAGACGGAACTTTTGTGCGTTGAATTTAAGTGTTTTACAGTTCTGTGATTTGTATTTTATTAGTTTTGTTGAGTAAAATATTTTACCCCTCAAGATGGTTCTAAAGCCAAACAAGATGTATGTCTTCAAGCGTGGTAAGTTCTGTACTACAAAGTTCTGCCCGAACTAGTCAATTGGTACACGATTCTTTAATCGTCTTGTCCATTGTCCCGATTAAGATGGCCGGAAGGAGGAAGTGCATCTGGACAAAATCACGTCAAGGATACAGAAGCTTTGCTATGGGCTGAACATGGATTTCGTCGATCCGGTAAGTTGGTAATCGGGCGAATGAATTCGGTACGGGTGGCTCCCACTGTCACCCCCGGAAGTGAGTCGGTTCAAGCGGAAAACCTCGTTCTATGCCAGCTTGACGTTTCCGGTTGAATTATACCGTAACTTTCCCTTTTCTTTCCGGTGCAGGTTGCTATAACATTGCGTGTAATCAATGGGCTCTACTCAGGTGTAACGACGCAGGAGCTTGACAATCTAGCCGCCGAAACGGCAGCCACCCTAACGACTGATCATGCCGACTACGCGATTTTGGCTGCTCGGCTGGCCGTTTCCAACCTGCACAAGGAAACAAAGAAACAATTTTCTGGTAAGTGAATGAATTTCCCTACGAAATGTGTCGTAGGATAAGCATTACTACCATTGCGTCCGTGCTGAGCTGTGACAGCTGTGCTTCCATTTGATGCGGGTGCTGTGTTAGGGTCTGTACAGGAATATTCCTGTACTCCTTTTCGACCGTTACAAAGTGTGACGTCACACGGCTCGTGTGATGATGGAATGATTGTTTTCCTTAACAGGCGGAACTATTTGTTCTTGTGTTACTTTTAGGTTAATGCAGTGTTATCTATTACTTTTTCATTTAACTTAATGTACATCCTACATCTCTTTCTTACAGAGGTTATGCATGATCTGTACATGATGGAGAACGAGTTTCTGAAAACGAAATCTCCCATGATCTCGGACTTTCATTACAAGGTGATAATGGATAACGCCGACCGGCTGAACTCGGCCATCATTTACGATCGCGACTTCGGGTACAACTATTTCGGCTTTAAAACCTTGGAACGATCATACTTACTGAAGATCAAGGGAAAAATCGTCGAGCGCCCCCAGCACATGCTGATGCGCGTTGCTATTGGCATCCATGGCGAGGACATCGATGCAGCGATCGAGACCTACAATCTGCTGTCCGAGCGTTACTTTACCCACGCCTCGCCAACTATGTTTGCGGCGGCCACGCAGCGTCCCCAGCTTTCGTCCTGCTTCCTGTTGACCATGTCCGAAGATAGCATTGAGGGCATCTACGACACGCTGAAGCAGTGTGCCCTAATTTCAAAGTCGGCCGGTGGCATCGGACTGAACGTGCACTGTATCCGCGCGAAGGGAACGTACATCTCCGGTACGAACGGGATATCGAACGGTCTGGTGCCGATGCTGCGCGTCTACAACAATACGGCACGGTACGTCGATCAGGGTGGCAACAAGCGGCCTGGAGCATTCGCCATCTATCTCGAGCCGTGGCATGGTGATATATTCGAGTTTCTCGATCTGAAGAAAAACACCGGCAAGGAGGAGGTCCGCGCACGGGACATGTTTTACGCACTCTGGATACCGGACCTGTTCATGCAGCGTGTGGAGGCGAACGAAATGTGGAGCCTGATGTGCCCGCACGATTGTCCCGGGCTATCGGACACCTGGGGCGAAGAGTTCGAGAAGCTGTACACGGGGTACGAGAAAGAGGGTCGCTTTATGCGGCAGGTGAAGGCGCAGGATCTGTGGTTTGCGATCATCGAATCGCAGGTGGAAACCGGCGTACCGTACATGCTGTACAAGGATGCTTGCAATCGTAAAAGTAACCAGCAGAATATCGGCACCATCAAATGTTCCAACTTGTGCACTGAGATTGTGGAGTACTCGTCGAAGGATGAGGTAGCGGTATGCAATCTGGCCTCGATCGCCTTGAACATGTTTGTAAAGCAAGACAAAACGTATGACTTTGCAAAGCTGAAGGAAGTCGCTAAGACCGTAACGCGCAATCTGAACAAAATCATTGATGTCAATTACTATCCCGTGCCGGAGGCTAAGCGCTCCAATATGCGCCACAGGCCGATCGGGATCGGCGTGCAGGGCATGGCCGATGCGTTCATCCTGATGCGCTATCCGTACGAAAGCGAAGAGGCTCAAAAGCTAAATCAACAAATATTCGAAACCATCTACTACGGCGCGCTGGAAGCGAGCTGTGAGTTGGCCGCTCGAGATGGACCGTACGAGACGTACGAGGGCAGTCCGGTGAGCAAGGGCATCTTGCAGTACGAGATGTGGAACAAGGAACCGACGGATCTGTGGAACTGGGCCGAGTTGAAGGAAAAGATCGCCAAGCACGGCATTCGCAATTCGCTGCTGTTGGCCCCGATGCCGACGGCTTCCACGGCACAAATTCTCGGCAACAATGAATCGTTCGAGCCGTACACGTCGAACGTTTACAATAGGCGCGTGCTGTCGGGCGAGTTCCAGGTGGTGAACCATCATCTTCTGCAGGATTTGACCAACATGGGTCTGTGGGATCTCGACATGAAGAACGAAATTCTGTCCAACAATGGATCGATCCAAAAGATTGCGGCTATACCGCAGGAAATTCGCGACCTGTACAAAACGGTATGGGAGATCTCGGTGAAAACGTGCATCAAAATGGCCGCAGATCGTGGCGCGTTTATCGATCAGTCGCAATCGTTCAACATTCACGTCGCGGAGCCAAACTATGGCAAGCTGACGTCGATCCATTTCTATGGCTGGAAGATGGGATTGAAAACTGGCATGTACTATCTGCGTACCAAGCCGGCCGTAAATGCGATCCAGTTTACGGTGGACAAGACGAAGCTGCAAAACGGTAACGAGTCGAACGTCAGTCGCATGTCGAATGGTGTGGGCGAAGGTACGCCACCGCGGGCGGGGCAGATGCGTCGTTCGATGCTGAACGGAAGTACCAGTACGCCAATGAGGGGTGGCGAACACCACGACTCTAATGGAGCATCGGAACAGCAGCAGCAGCAGCAAACGCAAGAGAATGGTTCATTTGCGGAAAGAAACCGTAGAATGGCGGAGATGGTATGCTCGCTGGAAAACAAAGACGAGTGCATGATGTGTGGATCGTAGGTGGGAAGTGTAACACTTATTTATGATAAGATTTGCTGTCATCCATTTTTATGTCTTATTCGCACATTATGTGTTTTTTTTTTTCGTTAAGGTAAGAGCTAGATAAATGGTTTAAAATAAACTTACAACTTTTCTGATATGCATTATTATACATCTTTGCGAATCTTTAATGAACAGTAGATAAGCATGAGTCACATACATTTAGTAATAATAATCGCGGTACCATTAACATTTATGGACATTTCGCTAGGTTTTGTCGAAAGAAAAACGATGGTAATCTTGGGTGTGTGTGTGTCCATGTGCTGTTTTTTAGGTGTGCAAAATGTTAACGGTAATCGATGCCAAAGCAAGCAAAAACATTATACACAACGTTTCGTGTCGTTGGATCAATGGTAAGATGTATTGGAAATTCTATTTATTCGCTGAGAAAGTTCCGCATCTCTTCATTTAATCAGTCACCGAAATTTGCTATGTATACTGAAAAACGATGGATGAATTAAGATAAATGATGATTGAAAATACATATTATCAACTGAAAAGAGAAAATAATTCGTAAACAAGAAATACACGAAGTCGAAATTCAAAATCCGTGATGTGAGAGGCTGTTTAACACCTTTTGAAATGTACGTATTGCAATCAAAAGAATCGAATGAATTCTTATTTTCTACGACGGATCGGTTTCACAGTTAGTAATACCACTATTATCGCACAATTAGAATTTGCCCCGCGTTTTGAAATTATAAACTATCCCTTAAACAAACGCATTGAACGAGTTTGACACCCTTGCTGCTGTACAACATCACACCTAACGGAAGAAAGCTTGAAAGCTCATTTGCAAGAAGCAGCACAGAAAAGCATAACTCTCAACAATGATGTTCGCACGCACACATGCACAGTGTAAAAAACAGTTTTCCAGCTGTTCGACAAAGAGAGCCATTCAAAGGTGAGATAATTCTCTCGCTCTTTTGCAAAACTGTCTGTCTCTCTCATTCTCTCAGTTCCGGGCCTATCGTCGAATGGAAAAGGGGCTATTCCGTGCTAGTCGAGATATGCGTTCGTTCGAGAAATAAAAGAAGTTTGCTCAGTAAGTGGTTAGCATTTTTTCTTTCACTGAATTTCTGGCTTAGGTTATTGTAACTGGCACGATGTGCATTTTTTAGACCCATAAAATTACACCAACCAATGATTATCCACTCATGAAACTGGAACTGTTTTCACTGTCGGTCCATTTCCATTTCTCGATTGCCACTCTACGACAAGTAGTTCGGAATATCGCCGCGCAAGTCTCCCGTATGGCAAAGCTGCATGGAGGTGGCACAAGCTTCTCTTCTGGTTCCAACCAGCTGAAGGGTTTGCGGTGCACGCTCGTCCGAGGTAGCTTTTTCCGTTCAGGCTTGTGCTGACGTTCGCCGGCGTTTTCAGTTCGTTGGTGTAAAGAGGTCGTGTCCCATTCCTGGTGAGTGTTGTCTCGTCGCTGTGCGTTTAGAGCATATTGTTTCCGATTGCTTCGCACGGTGCACAGCAGACAGCCGGGAGTTGGCGGTCGTGATCGTGATCGAAGGAGGGGCTGTGTTGCAGAAGTGCAAAAATTGTTCCAGTGTGCGGTGTAGTGCAATACATCTGCTGTGGCTCTGTGCCTGTGGAATTGTTGTTCTTGTTGTTGTTGTTCTTGTTTTTGTTGTTGTTGTTGCGTATAGCTAGCAGAAGGTAAAACGAAAACTCTTGGCTGCCTTGGATTGGAATGTGATTGATAGGGCCGGTTGTGTGTTTGTGCGTGTGTGTGTGTGCGTCATGGTTAGATGTGTGTGGAAATTTGCAGGGAAATATCCTAAAAACATCCTAAGTAGGGATTTTCATATGGTTTAGTTCTTTCTTATGTGAATTGAGAGTAAGAGGAAGCATTAAAAAAAGTGTTGAGCAATTAGTGAAACCTGGTTGTGCTAATGCAAGTTGGTGTGCATTTTAAAGATAAAAAACAAACATTTATCGACTGAAAAGTGCATAAGGGATTTGCATTTTTGATAAGAAGTATGTTGTTAAAGCTGAAAAACAACAGTGAAGCGACCGAAGCACCAATAAGAAATAGGTAAAAAATAGGATGCGAAGGTAAGGAAGGAAGACGGATAGGGGTAAATGCAATTCCATCGAATGTTTCCTACACTGACACGGTTGGCTTCGACCTTACAAGCTTGTTAGATATAATGATAACAGCACCAGCATCTCCTTCTCTCGTACAGCGAAACGGTGCGAGCGAGAGAGCGGGAGAGTCAGAACATAATGGCCAGGGAGTAATACCCACAGGAAAATGAGCATGCCGGCATATTTATTGCACGGGTTCGGGGCTCGCGATGGTCGGATGGTATGAGAACCGCGCAAGGGCCAAAGAAAAGGGAATATGGGCGAAGCGTTGGCGGTGGTGTACACCCACCACGGAATATGGCACAGCGGGCCCACGCGGGCCACGCGAGTCCTGAAAGTACCTACTTTCCTTTCGTTGCTGCATTACAAACAACTGCGATGGGGTGGCCTGCTTTTGCCCGTCGGTTCGATTTGCCTCTCTCGCCCTGCCCGCTGCTTCCCCTGTGGGACCGGTGCTACGCTGACCGGAGAAGCCGGAGATTGGAGAAGTTTGTCCCACTTTCTTTCTCTCCATCGCTCGCTTGCTTTGCGTCGCCTGGGCGCGACGGGAAGGTTTTGGTTTTCTTTCGCTTATTTTGTGCTTCGACCGTTCTTCGACGGTGTTTGCTTCCAGGTCGGTTTTTATGTTTGCGGGTTTGTGCACTATTAAGAGCGGGACGACTGCGACTGGTCCGTGCTGGTCGACCCCACTGCCCGGAGGCCTACCGTTCGAGCGCTATCGAGTGATTTTGCGTTGCTGAGTCGCCAATTTGTCCTTCGCTACACACGTGCTCCTAGTAGGCCTTGCAGTTTACGTGCAATAATTTGATCTTCTTGCAGCGTTTTTTTCTCCCTTCCGTTTGATGAACATGTCAATGGCCATATGCAGTGCAAGTAGCGCGCACAATCATTGATGGCGAGGCCAGAAAGTGGCCACAGCAAAATTGTGCGCGTCGCCGTCCAAGGGCAAGCGGCGCGTATGCAAATCTCCTATTGGATTGATGTTATGTTCGATGCAGCCAGAAGGTCAAGGCTTACGGGTTTGATCAACCGCGGGCGATCAAAGGTTTGAGGAGCGGCTAATTTTGTCACCAGTGTACCCCGGTGTGGTATGGATTATGTGTGCATTTGAATCGAATTTAGACGAGTGCTGGTTTAATTTGGTGATTAATTTGCGTTTAATTTTTGTGTGCCTTTTTTGAGGTGTCTGTCCTGCAAATATAGCAACGCACCTTTGGCAACTTTTTTCTCTCTGGTAATTTGGGCCAGCGCTGAAGCATAACCATATACACACACACACCGATTCCACACGCCGCTGAGGTGAAACTTTTATTATGCAAACAAATCAATAGTTTGTTGGTGGTTTATGTTTTGCTTCACCGTAGCGTCGTACTTCCGCCATCAGCGCACACACGTTCTAGGTGGCATCACCGCGATCACGAGGAAATGCTGTTCGTTTTTGCCAATCGACCACGCTTGCCAATGCACTTGAACTACTGGCCTCATTCGGCCGTTGTGTGTGCTCTGCGTGTTCGTTTTGCGGTACGGAAGAAGGAGCTATTTTAGGGTTCGCTCGTAGACGACTCGCTGTTATCCGAGATCGGGTTTCGATTCCCATCTTTTCCCTTTTCGTTTCGGGCTTCGTTGATAGATCGGTGTATTTTCCCGCTGAAGCCCAAGTCACACAGAAACAATGGGCAAAAGGCAAGTATATTTAACTATCTGAAGTTTTTTTTATGTTTGCGCTTCCTGAACTGCCTGGCCCACGGAACTGAACAATCGGTTCATTAGCGCCAAATCTCCCCCACCTCGCCAACATTTTTGCGTTGGCTATCAAATGCAGTCCAGCATAAACGTGCTAAATGCTTCGGCTAAGTAGAAAGCTATATTTGCAGCCTCTGCCAACAGCCCGCCAGCCAGCCATCCAGTCAGCCCTATTGCTCCACTTTGTGAGTGCAGACGTTGTTTGGGTGTTGGTCGATGGATATCCGCCATGGCAAATGGTAGGCTGTACGGCTGTTTTGCTAATAAACCAAATGCCCCCAAATGTCACGTTCGCGGTGAAAGTGATTCATTCCAGAAAAGTAAGCTTTCGCTCGTTCGTATGGCGTATGCTGGGCTAGGAGTAAGGTTCAAAGGTTAGATTGATAATAAAAAAAATGTGCGCTTCAAGGCGCTCACTAAGTGAGATAACCATTCGAAGTAAAGCACGACCTGCTTTCCCTTGGTTCGAAAGTGTGTACTGTATCGTTTGGTATGAACGACATTGAAAGTCCCTAAAGCTTGGAAAGACCTAAAGCTTGGTCCCCCAATTAGAAATGGGACACTTTGTTGCTTTCATGGCTGCATCAAGCCATTGTCGGTCAAGGCCTGCCTTTGTACCCACTAGTGAAGTGAGCTTTTGTTACCATAGCAGGATAGTCAGTCCTACGTATGGGGGCACGGTTTTTTCGGGGCTTGAACCCATGACATGGGAGACATGAACATAGCCGTTCTCAAAAGAAAAACTAAAAAGTGTTAAAGTCTTAATTGAGTCCAACTTCTGGTTTAATTGATAAATTGAGCAAACTATTCCAATATCGACTAAATTAGATTCTTTAAACAAACACAACATACATTGTCAAGATGAAAGATTAACTGAACTTTTTGGTCAAAACCACGATCATGAAATTGAAAAATAGAGACTCAAGCTGCTTTCTTCTTCTGTTTGGCGTAAAGACCTATGCGGTCTTGCCGGCCTGTAAGACCTTCTACGAGAATTAGTTGTACTACGCCTGCGGATTAGTCTGTCCTTGCTACGAGGGGACGGTCCATATGAGGCATGAACCCTTGATGGGCATATTATTAAGTCGTGCAAGTTGACTACTGTACCACAGGATTCTCGGGGCATCCCATTCTTTATATGCAACAAACAAAAAACATATTAAAACCGTAGACAAATGAATCATACTATGTAATCGTACTAGGAGGCACATCGAAAAGAAAAGCTACCGCGATAAGCAAGCAATGGTTGTCACAAGCGCATGAGTGTAAGTAGTGAACTCGTGCTGGCCAGTCCAACAGATCGGCAACAGTGGGTCCTGTTTGACCTTTGTAGCCTGAAAGAATGCTAATCTCTTACTGGTTTTTACTGGAATGACTGGGAATTGGAGGGATGATTGTTTAAAATAGCATATGAGCAGCCAATATCAGTCAAAGACGATTGCGTTCACATGTACATGTTCACCTACATTAACAACTGTGTAGCCTTAGACAACAGGTTGCGCTTTGGTTTTTATTAAATGTTATTCGAAGAGTTTTAACAAGATCAAATGTGAAATCATAATTATCTTTAAGCTGTGAATGGAACGGTATTTTACAAATTTGAAGCGACCAATGAGATGCTCCGTCGCAATCGCAGCATATTTAATTATGCTCAACGTTACAGCAAAATCTGGGGAATGTTTCAATTTGATGTAATGAAACATTCCACTCAAATGCCTTGGCGCACAAGGCACAAGACTTTACATTTCAATGTCTTGGGTTTTTATTATTCTTGCAGTATATACAACGCCATGCACAAATGCCTCATTGTGAAATGAACATTGAATTAAACAACTTTATATACTTCCTGTTTAAGGCCCCACACATAGGAAAGTGGTTGGAGAAATGGATGGAGATAATTTAACCTTCTTAAAGACAATTATTTAGTTCATCACAAAGTTCATCTTCTGCGGTTACAATCGTATCGGTAGTAGCTGCATACTAGTCGAACGATTTGGAATTCGTTTGTAAAGTTTCGGCAACGGTCAAGAAACCTTGACATTACGGGACCGAATGTTAAAAAAAAGACAAACAAAACTCGTCGCTCATCAGACACGACACGACCAGCAATCGCATGAAGTGAAAGGAAATCCATAAATTGGTGTCTGTTTGAGTATGTGTGGCGTGGATTTATGTATGGTTTAGTTGATTTTTGTAGTTTTTGAACAAAAATTAAGAGCTTTAAGCAACTATTGAACAGAAACGGGTTTAATGTGTTTACAAAAATGCCAGATGAACTGTCCTGTTTCACTGGAACAGTTCTAAATTATTGTCTTCAAAGTCCTAATTGGCCCTGATACCATGAGAACATTGGATCATTTTGTGGACAAAAGGGAAGATTCAATTAATGTGAGGGGAAGTAATCAATTAACGATTAGCTTTGGTATCGGGTGGTATGAAATATTCATGACAAGCATCGGGAGCCATTAGATGTTATTAAAAGATTTAGCTCCGAAGCTAATAGACAAACTCCTTTAAAACTTCGACAACATCCATCGATCGTAAGGACAGTATAGTACGACCTCTACTGACAGTATAGTTCAACGCGTTCTACAGGCGATTGATCCCCAAAGGGATCCTTATTACCTCTGACGCCGCCCTCCCCCGTGCTTGTCCGTTCGTCCTTTGCCAATTTAGCGTACACTTCGCATATTGTACGCATGTACTCGTTTACAGTGTGCATGTGTTTGTGCATTTGTTTTGCCCTACTGGCCGTATAAGTGACCGTAGCGACCCAAATTACGATCCGCTCTGTCCGCACCCTCGGTAAAACGACGGGCTTTGCTGCGGAGGGATGTGTCTTTACTACCTTTCACTTTTGCGACCCGGCCGGGTGTCGGTTGCGGTGCAATTTGCGATGTACTGTCACCGACGTCACTGGCAGCCATGCGGTGCGCGGTGGTTGCTTCGGTCGGGAGCGGTAAGAAGGGCCGGTACCTTCCAGTAGAGCCGGGTGGGACCGATGCGAGATGGCCCAATTTTCGCTTTCGTTTACGGTATGGTTTCGTCCGAAATAAGCGCTCGGATGTTGATTGCATCACTAGCCCCCTAACCGCGTACTGTACGATATGAGATGGCTTATCGGAAAGATTTTTCTCCCGTGGAAGGAACATCGGTTGTGGGGTTTCGTGCATAGAATCAGTTCAATTCAAAACGATAGTTTTGCGCGCAGTTTAGTTTTAAAGGTGAAGAGCTACAACCTAAGCTAAACGCTGTTTTAATGTAAAGGCGTCACTCACATTTCACCGCAACTCAGTGCAGTGGGCGCACGGGACCGGATTAGAATTTGCTTGCGGTGGCCCTCGTTTATACTAGGAACTCGTTCTGCGACTTTACCTCGTTGGTACGGTTGGTGGGGGCTAAACGGCAACAGCAACATATTTGATTGCGTTTCGGTTCGCTGTACCAAATGGCATTTGCGCAAATAGTTGGCCGCAGTTCTTGCGCGCTTGCATACTTCCATAGATGGCGTTTGGTGGATTGCGTGAGAAGACACTGAAATGGATCGTTTGGCAATATTTGTGGCTTTGCTGGAAGTAGTACTACAGTGGCGGGTTGGAAATATTTTAACCGTAAAATGTGCGTTTCTAGTGGTTTGGAAAGCAGCCGTCAAAATTAACGAATGGAAACTTACTCTAAATACTAAGCTTGTAGTCTTAAAACTGTCACTGGATTGTAAGGTGTTTGAATACGTTTTGAATTTGTCCTGCATTCTGCAGGCTTTGGTGCATTTATTATTCCCACTGTGCACCGCCTTTCGTTATGATATCACGGTCAATGCACAATGGCAGTGCCCTCGATCAGCTAACGAAGGGTTAATTTATTCGCGCTGCTAAGAGATGATTCACCGAGTGAAGATGCTTATGAATAGATGCTTATGAACAGAAGCACTGACCTTGCTCGCATTATTACGGATGAATACTGCTAAGGACGCATAAGCATGACCACTTTGTATGGTTGTGTATGTGTCAACAGGAGCGACACTGGGGAGAAAAATTTAGCTTTAGTTTCCTAATACTACACATTGTCGGCCTATTCATATCTCTCTATCTATAAAAATAAGTATAAAATGTATTGCTTAAATCATATAACATACAAATCAACAACACTAATCAATGAAACCAAATACGCCTTAAGATATTACAATTAGTTACAAATGCATATTCAAGTATTGAAAGATACGGGTATGATAAGTTAATTATCTCGCTATATTTCATCCTTGTCAGTCAGATGATCTGATCCGAATAAAACCATCAAGAGGCGTGTCTCTCAGTGTAGGAAAACGGTTTCCGACACGTTTCGGAACCACGTGTGAGTTTTGAATTGAAGAATGTCAAGGACGTCGACCATCCGACGACGCCGGAAAAGGAAGCTGAATTGATTTAAATATAAATTTAGAAACATTCCGACACATGTTGGGTCTGATGTTTTTTTATTTGATAATGCCGGTTATGATTTGAAACACTTCCAGCTAATTAGCTTTGCTGTTTCAATTCCAATTAAATTGCAATGGGCAATCGAATGGATCATTGAACATGATCCAAAACAATTGAAACAAGCAATACGCTGGAGGAATACGAAAGGACGAACAAGACAAAGCGTATCTAGAGGTGATCCTTCGTTACAGCCAAATGGTCAGGTTGGGAATCAAACCATGTCGAGTATAGTACAGTCGACACGTCTACGGTTGGGCTAAGTATAAAACGCGAATCTAATAGTGCTCCATGTTTCTTAGGTGGCCTTTCATATATTCTATATTTATCTTATATTTAAGCTTAATTTATCACTTTGATTTTTGACATAAAACTCTACAAGTATTTTTGTTAATAGAATTTGGCTCTTTGGATGCAAAATTTGCAGGCTCTTATTCATTCACTATTTGTGAGGGATCTTTGTCATCTGTGCTTTCTCAACAGGGGTGCAATACTGGTATGCTATTCAGAGGCAATACTAAAAAGCTCCACGAAAGTTGAGACACGTTGCGTTAAGCTTCGTGTGAGGGTAGTTGCGATCGATATAGCTGCGTTGAGCAATTTCTAAAGCCTCAAGCTGCGTTCAAAGATCGATCAAGAAGTTGTACGCAATGGAGGTCCACCGGGTCGATAAACATCAATGATCTTGCATCTACCCGGTTGCTGCCCGGACGAACGCCCAGTACCGATCGTGCATAGTAGAACATGACACAAATTCTCGGCCACACCAATGCGGTGCATGCGCTTGTGCAAGCAAGCCACCGTAGCGAAACTAGCGTCTTGTAAAATTGGCAATCGGTTTCCTCTCGAATCTCCGCGCCAGCCATGGATTGGGCCAATGTTACAGTAAGACTTAGATAGACGAGAAAGGAAGGAGACGGTCGTACAGCATGGACATGCGATCGGAACAAGTTTTCGATAGCCTTTTGCCAATCCCTTTCCTCCCCAACCCTTACATGCGATGGCGAAGCATGTTGCGGCGGAGATGCTGGGTGCGAGCTTGCCATGTGGCCACCACACCGGTTCTAAAAGTAACTCGCTCCAAGGAGCAACGCACCCCCGAACCGAAACGTTCACTCGTCTGACACCAAATCCTACAGACGAATTTCGTCACGAAGAGTACGATCGCAACGCACTGCAGCTACTGTGGCGCGTTTGGAGCTTTTGTGACCGAACTGCAGCGCCAGCCTGCCGGACTAGGTGCATGATCTTTAACGAGAGCTGCGCTCGTGTGTGGCTTCGGCTGTGGGGAGAGCCGTTTTCGAGAGTCAACTGCACTTCGTCACTGCGCCAAGTCGCTGAACTGAGCGCGTGAACCGACCCACTCGCAATCGCGCGGCAAGGGAGAAAGACGTGTCCACCGAGCTGCAAGCTTACTGGCAATTGTCGGTGCGCCACGCTCGATAAGTGGGTCACGGTGGCGCTCGAATCAGTGTCGGCCACACACTGTTGGTGACTTCGTTTAGAATTATGCATCGGCGGCTGGATGTACCGGACGATGTACCGGTGGGACGCCGGCACTGTGTGCAATCGCCACTTGACGGAGGACTCGGGCAGTGTGCGACGGAGGAGGCGCGTAATGCGTGCAGTGTAGTGGTTTGATTACAAATTGAGATTTCATTGGTCAATTGCGTTAACGATACGCAGAATGTTGGGTGGTGTGCGCGCTAGTCCTTCCTCTCGCAGCGCAGCAATGAATTGCAATCAAGTTTAAGTTTCAGTAATTTGCAAACACGATAATACAAAAATCTTCTTTACTTAAACGTAAGTCGCCATCGCATTACTTCTATCATTGTACCAAAGATTGACTTTTTTTTTTAACAATTGCTGATGTGGCAGAAAAAAGTGTGCGCTGAACCAGTTGGTGCAGCGAAAGTAGGTTAAGTAGGAGTGTTTGTACAACGAAACGAGGCATGTTTTTGTAACCTCAGGGGCACGGAGTCTGGCGATCTTTGCTTTACTGGAACGTCTGCTTCCCAAGTAGGTGACATCGAAACGTTGAGTCATTGAGCAGATTTAAACACGGTAATGAGCGGGGTAACTGTTTTCTTATTTTCTCGATGAAAGGCTTCATTGCGTACATGGTTGCAATCGCACACACAGCATAATGGAAAGCCAAGAATTAAATATAGTCGTGATAAATTAATATATTATTTAGAATATACCATGTTCATTAAGATACGTTCAGGTGTGGTTTGAACTACTATTTCATCATATCTCAGCGATGAGCGATGATTCATACATCTCCGAAATTCATAAATTTCTGAAGATTCATTCATGAATGTTTATAGATTTATAATTTTCAAGATATTGAATTTACGAGAACACGTGCTACAGTGCTCTCTGGAACCCACCCACGACTTCGATCCGACCCTGGCTATTGTTAGTGCGATTCCGACTTCGGCAAAATCGGAATCACTAGTTCCACCCGGTAATGAAGTCGTCTGGAGTAGGAGTCGTGTGGAGATGGCTGGAGTCGGGCGAAGTTGGAGTTGCCCGTAGTTGGAGTCGTCCAGAGTTGTCGGAAGATAGCAGGAGTCGGAGTCGGAGATGAAATGCCTTACCAAAAAACATTGAAACGGACGACTCCGGCGGACTCCAGACGACCCCGACTCCGGTCAATTACAGACGGTGTCGATTCTGACTCAGCCGGAATTGAAGTCGTCCGGAGTCGGACTCGTCCGAAGATTCCAAATAGCTCCGGATAATGCTGTACGGTCCTACCTTCCGGAGTCGGTTCTACAATGTTAGCAAAAATACGGAGTCGACTCCAACGGCTTCTAACTCTATCTATCACTACTACAGTTGTCAACTCGTACGACTTAACAACATGCAATCCAGGGTTTATGCAGGTGGTTTCAAGCCTCACACCGTCTCCCCGTAGCTAGGATTGACTATCCGGCTGCGTGGTACTTGCTAAGAAGTCTCGAAAGCCTGTATTGGTTGCCATGACCACGTAGGTCATTAGGATTAGAAGAAGAATAAGAAGAAGCTCAGGATCGATGAATCTTTGGAGATTCATGAATTGCTAAAGATTTATGAATTTTTCGAGCTGCATTCACATGCTTTCAAATTCATGAATCTGTATTAGATACATTTTACCATACCAACACTTGCTTGAATATTCTTTGAAACATTAAACTTCCTCGATGAGAGAACTGCTTCCAATTGCCTGCAAAGCCTACATAAGGTCGGAATGATCACGTACATAGGGGATATCAAAACATTTGAGTGTGCCGGCCACGTTGATTGAAAAAAATTTGATTTAGAGATATTACTGTGCTATTTACAACCAATTAATGATTGTTCAAATTTCAGTTTGAAAAAAAAAACATAAAACAAATAATTAAACACGTTGTTGAAAATGAAATTGAACTTTCGTTGAAAAGAAGATTTCACTAACAATGCTACTAGCATTGTCGGTGTTGGTATGATTAATCCTCAATCCTCCTGATTGGACTGGTTTTTAATCGGTAACTAGTATACCCAAAAACAGGATAGCCGCATTGGAGGTACGGTTCAATCGAGATTAGAACCAATGACGGGCTCGTAATTAATTAAACCAAGCACTAGTAGCTACCTTCATTCAATAGGATTCCGTTGAAGCCACGTCATTTCAATCCTGCCAAGCAAATGTGTCATTCCATGTGCTAGAACACGGGTCAGTAGAAGCTAAAATTGGGTGAAAAAATGTTACCCCTCGTTAGGTTAATCGAAAACCTTCACTCAGCAGATGCGAAACACTAGATGCTGTGTCGCAAAGGTGCTACTGTTGGAGGCAAAAATTAGTATGCCGCGATGTCAATGTCAACACGTTCACGCGATCGCAAATAGCAACGGAGACGATCGCGAGCTCCGAGTCAAACCGCGCTCGTTGCGCTGTACGTTTTGGGGTTGGTTTCCTTGAGATTGAAGTTCAGTCATAAATCGGTATTTACGCACACAACCACATATCATCTGACTGGCCCAGCCGGGCATACACATACAGTCAGTAAAAATGCTCCATCGGTGGGTAGGTTCTGTTTGTGCACAGCGGAAACTCGCCACCCCACCTTGTGACACACTGCTAATGTAACGCAAGGCGTGCGTTCGCATTGCGTACGAAAGAATTATCTGCGTTCTGTTCGTTGTTCCGAGTCGTTTGTTTCATACACAAACGTCGTTAGGCATACTCAAATGATCGCTTTGCCAGAAGTGTGTGTGCTGGTGCACACACTTTTCGAAAGCTTTGCGGCAAATTGGTTGTGCCGATAGTCCCAAGCAATGCTAGGACGAAAGGTACGCCGGCGAGCTTGGATAGGCGCACAATTGACAATTACCAACACATTTCATATCCCGCCGGATGGGCTGGATGGACTCACCTGCCGGAGTGGAGAGGTGGTGGGTACAAACATCATCACGCTTTTAAGTACGTGCCTAAAGGGGGCTCGGGCTGACGTTCGGTGGAAGCCTAGGTAGGGTTAGTATATGCGCGCCCGTTTGTATGCGTGTGTGTGTGGTGTGGAGGTTAGTGTATTATGGACACATAGTCACAACACTTCACCCAGCGGCGCGTACTGATGGTGGCCTTGTCAAAGCGCTAGGTTGTCATTTTTCAAGCCAACACGGCTGAAAGTGTCACGTTTCCTGCCCCATCCTCCGATTTTCGCACGCCACCCGGCTTTCGCGGCGAATTGAGTTTGTCTCTCGCTTTGTAAAAAGGTAGCATTACCTCTTTCAATGCTTGCCGAATGAAAAGCATTCCGCGATGCACCGCCATACTCACACAGTTGCACCACCCAGAGGGCCTACACAATTAACCTTCCTCCGGCGTGAGCCGCGCTTGCCCGGGGCAGTTTCATCTTGGCAGTGAATCAGTTCTTACTTTACAATATAATGGTGGACAAGCCTTTTTATTTTCAGTCGGTTTTTTCCAAATTGTATTGAGTCATTGGACTTTTAATCATGAGGTTTTTTTTGGTGCATCTTCAACAACTTCAACACTTTGGTTCCTGCTGTTATGTTATGTTTAGAAGAGAGCTTTGCTTTTGACAAATATATCGGATGAAACGAGAATTTAATATCCGACAAACTAAATATTATAAACACAAATGTATCGTGTTTTGGAAGAATATTTGTAAGAATAGCTGTAATTTCTCCGATTAATAAAGAGCGTATACGCTGTCGATCTAAAAAGGTTTGTGTAGAGTGCCATCATAGAGTTGGTAGGCGTCCCGCGCGGTATCTCGCGCATTGGCTATGTTTGAGTAAGCTTTCGTAGAATGTTTAAAGTAAGACGGCTTCGACCTACTTTTTCCAGACAGAACCCCTGCTTAAGCCACGTTGGGTAGGGCTCTCTATATGTATGTCTTGTACACAACTAAACAAGATGCAGTGGGATGGACTGCCACTGCCTGCCAGTCTTACTCTTGCAAACAGATATGTGCCGACGTGTGGTGTGGTGGCGATCGTTCATTTTCAAGTGCTCGATCGAATCGAAATCGAAAAATAACGGCATTTCCTGCTTGAACGGTAGGTTGATTAGAATTTTAAGACTCAATGGTGATATAACGGGAAATGCATGCGAGCGAAAATGAACGTACGAATGTACGAATGGGACGCAAGTGAGAAACACACTCCGAGGGAGGTGCGGTCGGTGTAGCTAGGGGAGCAGCTAAACAAAGTGCACTGAAACGCGGAAGAGGCTCCGTATCTCAATTGGGCAATGTGTTGCACGGGCGGATTTGCATAGCCTTCGGTTGAATCAGGTGCCAGCAGCAGCAGCAGCAGCAGCAGCAGCAGCAGCAGCTTTAGCTGAACAGTATACTGCATTGTTTGGCCAACCGCCATCCGTCCCTGGGAGACTCGTCGGTGGAAATGTAATAACCACGAAAGCCTCCACCCGGTCCGTGGCGCTGGGCTGTTTGCTTCTTGGTGGATGAAGCGTGCCTTGGAATTACACAAAACTTATGCGCGATTTTCCTGCTTCCGCTTTTGCTTTCTGTATCTTGTAGACAAGAAGCCCTCGGCTTCAGGTCGTCGCAGTCGTGTTAGTGGAATGCGGGAGGGAGTAAACGACATGGAAGGGAAAGAAACAGTGCACAGTGTTGATGATTTTTTATTGTTATTTTGTGTGTATTTACCACAATGTTGGAATCATTGTACACCGAGTCTGTGACTAACGACATGGAAGGTAGTTGCCAATTGCATGTGATATAATCCACCGCAGTGATGGAGCTGTAGCTGAAGGGAGTAGTATTGAAACGAGAATATTGATATGTTGTATTTTTTTTTTCAGCTAACATAGATTAAAATGTGTAGGTATGATACGGTGAGAATGAAAGCCCTCGCTTTGAATCTTTACCTTTAACAAACGCCCTACAAGACCATAGCGAACGAGACGAGAGTTATTTGCGCAGCTTGCTTCGTGCCACAAAATCTCGGAATTCATTCAACTCGTGAAAATGAGCGGAAACACCATCCTAGCGTCGGCTGGATGCACCTAGTAGCACTGATAAGACGCAGTGCTGCATCCCGTACTGCACTCAAAATGTAGTGCGTTACTGATAAGCACGGAAAAGATTTTGCCCGCTTTGTTTCGGTGGTGCCTCTCGCCACTTCACGCTCCACAACTCACCCCAAAACGGCAAACCCATCCCCCTCCATATCAGGTGCGTGGCCAATGACTTGTGGCGATTGCACTGCACAGCAAACGAATGGCAAAAAAACCGTGCCAAATGGTGCTTGTAAACGACTTCAGAAAGCAGAAATCCGTAGCATGAGAGGGCTAAATTCCCGTTGAATGAGATTGAAGCGCTGCTTAGGGTGGGAGAGAATGGAGCTTTCCCGGCGATGTAGCGGTGATCGCAAACTCGTTAGAAAGGGGATCGGATCGGTTTCGGTCGAGTGCTAATTGTTCTGGCCGGAGGTCGTAGTCGCTCGTGTCACCTGAGCGCGGCACCATCGATGCACCGCAAGAAGAACGAGACAACCGCAGCGGACCTGGCAGCGGACACTGCACTAGAACATACACGCATCAAGTTTGGCGAGCAGCTCGCTCTCAGCTGCTGCCACGGCTGTTGCTCCGTTGCCGGGCTACGTGATGCGTTTGTAGTTGTGTGATGGGCGGCTGCTAGATCGTTTGCACAAGATCGTATGGGTCTGGCTCGTGCACACTAGGGTGGTAGGAGGTTGTCTGGGCCTGAGCACCGAGCACCGTCCGCGCGATCAGTTTTGTTTTCCATTTTGAAGTGTAATGATCGCATTCGCGTAAAAACTTCCGCAGCTTTTAAGCAGCTCCAGTGAAGACGAAGAACGCCCGGCTCTCGTAGCAGTGCTGCTTCGTGCTATAGGTGGTGTTCCTGTTGTTGTTGTTGTAGTTGTTTGTTAGAAGCTCGTGCAGCAGTTACAATCTTGACCGTTGCGTTAAGTGGAGGAAGCACTCGACGTGATACGGCAGACAGAATAGACGATGCGAGCGAATTGTGACGTTGCGTTTCTGGATAGATCGCCGAAAGGGTTTGCATGAGTATAGCGCCCTCATCGACGCAATCGCTTTGCATGATCGAACAACGGGAATCCAACAGTGTGTGTGGTAGTCGTGGTCTGCACATTCCAGCTGGTTCGATAGAAAGAAATGATGACTGATCCAACTGGTTTGTTAGATTCGGGACGGTGTCGATTGCGCCTGGACCGCTTTTTGTTGTGGGAATACGAATTTCTGAAGGTTATGAACTGCTGCTTCAAGGATTCCGACTGCGGATTTCGTACGACTTTCGTAGCCGCAGCGTAGAGCTATAAATGTGCACCACGGACACAGCGACTCAGAGTCACAGTCAGTCGTTATCGTCGTCCGTTTGGGTTCGCGTTGGGACATATGTAGGCTGGTGTGCCGAAATCATGACCTTCGCGATGGTCAAGCCTTATCGATGCTCTGTCGAATCGATGACAATAAAAGATCCAACATTTTCTACACACAGAACCTGAACGATCATTTGGTTGGGTGATCCGTACTCTGTCCCCAGTCGATCACTTCGCTATCGCAATCAAACGGTGGCAAGCAAAGCGAATACTTGGCGTTGACCGTAAAGCTTTCCAAATGCGATCGCTATTTCAATCCAGGTGCTGAAATACGTGGATGGTTTCAAAGTAAAGCAAACAGAGATGCTGGATCGTTTGCGCAATATTGTCTTTTTGCACTTGAGATTTGTGTGTCAGCAGCTTCATCGAGTTGACCCATGCTAATTGATGTGCTATCATCAACAATGGCTGTGTTTTGAGCTGGGAAAATCCAACCTGCTGTTATCGTTAGCAACATAGCAAGAACAGTTACCTGTTTTGGGAGCAAAGGCGAGTGCCTAACTGGTTTACAGCTGCCAATCAACATGTAGAGATGTGGTGGCTACCACATTTGCTCAGTTTGGTTGGTACAGCCGCTGACCTAATGGGGTTTGTCGCGAACGAGCAGCTAGTAGCTGCACATGGGTTCAGTTTATTAGTGCGAAGGACGTTTGGAGAAGTTAATACATCGGCACTCTGGTACTAGCTTTCGAGGTACTTAGCATTTCAAGAGCCGTGGAAAACAGTGTTGTTGTGTGCCATTTGTGACATAAGATTACAGTGTACCATCGTCCTTGACCATGAACATCACAAACCCTTGATGGCATGACTCCGCCGCCAGTCCCCTAATCGATGGTGGAGGTCCTAACAACACCGTCGACGTAATGTTAATGCCGTCCAGCAAACGCAAGCCGAATTTTATGGATCAGCATTTCGGCCGCTGCTAAGATGGACCAGAAAAACTTGATTTGAAGCGTTGCTGTGTCCGCTATAGCGCTGGTTGGTGGTAGAACGTTCAAAAATCATAAAAAAACGTATACACCGTTCTGTGGCGAGTTCCGTCTGCTTGTTTGACCGGGTTGCTTACCTTGGAAGGCGTTTCTGAACGAATGCGTCCACGATTGATTGCAGCACTTGGAGGCGGAACCCGAGGGGTGGGCTGGGCATTCGTATCCATTCGCTGGCCAAAATGGCCCGTGAAGACGTGAGCTGCTGTTCGGGGGACGTTTTTGGAGACGGTTTGAATAATGCAAGGTTAAGGTTAGGGTTTGCTTAGGCTGTTGAAGGACTGCTTCGTCATTAAGTGGCAGTCGGTAAGTGCGTAACGCGAGGGTTCAAAATGTGGCCCTGCGGGTGCAATAGGATAGATGCGTATCACTGTACGCACACCGCACCTTGACTTACTTTTTCTTGTCGCTGCTGTTTTGCGACTCACCCGTCAGCTTGCTGAAGGTGTTGCCCAGAGGGACTGATAGGGTAAACGTTTGGGCTACCCGAATCCTTACCGATGGTGACCGGCCCCGGATGACGAGAATCATCGATTGCCACTGCCCTCAAGTGAATGTATATTTTATTGTGCAAACAACCTTACCCATATCCTTCGGCACCATTGAAACCAAGGCACAGCAACAGTGACCAACTGAAGCAACTTGTTCTCGTTCTATCGCCAAGCAGCCTCGCAATGTTTGTCCGGTGTGTTTGTGTGTGGTTTAGGTCATCGTGGACAAGGTGCGTAGTGCCACTTGGGTGGTGCGGGTTTTTTTTCTGTTGCCTCAACCGCTGTGACCATTTTTCCTTGGAGAAACTGTGAGGGTTAAAGTTAATCAGAACGATGTCTGTAATGCAACGCTCCTTGACGGGTTGGCTTAGAAGCAGAAGGCAGGTGTCACTTGGTCAGGTGCCGGGGCCTAGCAATTGGTCGTCCAGCCATTGATCCCAGATCCGTGACGCCAACAGTAGGCAGCGGAGGAGCTTGATAATTAATATGAATTTTTAATGTAACCAATGAGCCGGACACGCTGTGTGTGTGTGGATGTTTTGTTATTTTTCTCTGGTCTCGTGCTACTATTGCAACTATCGCTCCCCTTTGTCATGTGCTTTGTGAACGATTCGCGCGCGTGTCTATATTAATATAGTGCTTTTATTTCCTTTCGTGTCATTAATTCTTGTACTGTTGTTTGTACTGGCGACCTTTCGATTTCCGTAGTGTTCTAGCGATCGAGCCATCGGCGCAGGCGGCAACGCACACTCCTCGTAGCTGACACTTGAGAGTGCCAACGCTGTTGTCAGAGGCAAAATATATAGGAATTGGAAGACTGGATTGGTAGGAAAAACGAAATAGTTGATCGGTCCAATCAGCCCGGGAACAGATCGTGTTTGCTTTATGCTAGTCCAAGCATTTACTTGACCGTGAAACTTCATGCGAACGAACGTGTTTATAGGTGTGTGCATTTTTGTGTATGTGTGTGTTTATATGCATACTTATTGCAACGAAGCAGAGGGAACTACAAAAAAAAAAAACATGCAACATAAGCACTTTGTTGCGATTTATGTGTAAAGTTGACGACATAGAGCTTTGAGTTGCTAATTGAAGTAAGAAGCATATTCATAACCCCGATGCTTCCAGAAGCTCTCACAAATAGTTTGAATGCATTTGCCAAATAATAGTGCAACTTTAAGATAGCGCTGTGATCGTGAATGATGTTGCTGTGAAGGATGGTTTCAATTGGGATGATTTAAATACTACACCGTTACATGTGTTCCTTACAGTGCAATCAAACTAGTTAGTCGTTTTTAAGCACAAAGGAACGATTGATTCGAACAAAGTCGAGTAAGTCAATTTAAAAAAAAAGTGGTTCGAAATAGGTCCACTTTTTGCTTGAATTGGGAATGTGAGGGTATGTGAGGGTATGTGTGTGCTTATGAATGTGTGTATGAATGTTGTATAAAAAGAGTGGTTGTAGATCAGTGGCGGAGTTGGAACTGTATCGTCAGTGTAAAAACGTTGCGTGAAACGCGATACACGGCCAAAGAAGAAAATATAACGAAGGAAGTGAAGCAAAATTTTGCAGTCATCCCACACACCGATCGGACCCTGATCGTGAATCCAAGGAGCCGTGGCTTCCCTGCTCTATTTACCTAGCCTGGCTAGCTGGTAGTGACGTGCGAGATGCGCAAATAAGTGTATAGGTAAAGTTGTGCCGGTTGCCTGCTCGAGCCGGTTGAACCAACTGGACCAGCATCGCACGGGATTCCTCTATCAACGAGTGTCAATTGTTAACAGCGCGTTGTTTGTAGTGTCTGCAAGGTACCAAGCTGCGCAAGAGTGATCGTTAATTTGGTGGTTCGTTTTTTTATGTTTTGTTACAGTATCTCATGCAGTTCGTACGTGAAAAGCTAGTGAGAAAGCGGATAAACGCAGTGCGATTGTCGCGTGCAGTAACTTTGGTGTGAAAATGGTTAACCCTGCCATTTCGGCATCCAAGTGAGCGTGTGTTGCCGGTAGTGTGTGCCATTTGTCTCTGGTCTGGTGTTGAGCAAGCGTAAAGTGAGTGGCTGTAGTGGATCGTGTGCGTCTTTGTTCTATTTTGTGTCAGGTTCCCCAAGAGTGCGGCAACCGCTGGCCTGCTTGGTTTGAAAAGATTGAAAACGAAATAACGAAACGCAAGGCAAAACACGAGCAAAGCAGCAGTGCTATAGTTACAGAAGATTGGAGAGTAAATTTAGGCCGGCGTACAGTTTATCAGTCGGTACTTGGCAAAACAACGAAAAAACAAACGCAAAAAAGATTGTTCCAGTTTATGTTTGCAAACACACACACACACACTCACACAGCTGGATGATAGTCGTGGCGTCCTGAACTTAGAAGTGATATATGGATTATTAAACGTATGCATGAAACGAGTAGAAAGGCCAACGACAACTTTCCAAGGTAAGACTTGTATGTATGTTAGCACTTATGCGATTGGATTTGAAAGCAAATGGTCCTCGCTAGGATACAAATAATAACACGATTTGTAGCATAATTCCTTATTCGAAGTACGAACGTGTATGCGTCAATGTATAGGTTGCGAAGGATTAAAGTACTTTGAATAATCTCCATACAGTTCCATATGTGTACAAAGTTGCACGTTCAAGTTTCACGTTCATAAATAACTTAACGTACGAGCATATCCTACATCCTGTTCTAAACTGAACATATTTAAGTGATTTCCATGAATGCGACTCAATGGGGAAGGTTAAACTCGACAAGCATTAGCGTACGGTGGTATAGCCTCGCATAATGAAGCATTTTTGTTTTGCATGAACCGAATGGAAGGTCCTTGACAGCTGCCGGTAGCGGTATCTCGATAGATTGACGTAGTAACCATAATGGATCGGTGGCAGGAATACGACTTCCCGTTGACTGTGCGTATCGCCCGGGTGTATCGCTTACTAATACGTAAACAAAGTTGAACCCCAATGTGCTCTCTCGCATATGCCCGACCTATAAGTGTTGGTTGTGAGCTTGAGGACACGGCACGAAAACTGGTTTTTGGAGAACTAGTAGAAGTGTTCGATGGTCAGATCAGGGGTTAACTCCTACTCCGGATTTACCAGCAAAACGGGACCGATGCTTGATCTATGTTTTGTGTTTATAAAACGTGTTTAAAATCCTCGCTGCGCTGAAATGGAAGAGCAGCAACCAACCCGTCCTCGCGGGAAGGCGGCCGGGCAGGATGGCTGAGATCGGTGGATCGGTGTTGCGGGCCTATACTAGGGGTGTTGGGTTCCCCGTTTCCTTCGGAGCTGGATGGACCAGTTTCTCAACGCCTGTCATTTGCTCCATCTTCCAGTGTATTTGTGCTCATAGAACGGGCAACGGCGCAAGAGCGAACTTGCTTGCTAGTCGATTGCTGTGACGCACAACTGTAGGCGCTGAGGTAGCCGCGGAACAGAGCGCAACCGTGCGCTTGTGGGCACCCAAGGCACTAGGCACAAGGAAGAGAATGTGTAAGAAGATCCATGCATTATTTATGAGATGGAATTGTGCACCGCGGATGATCAATGGTAGGACGTGGAAAGTGTAGCGATACTGTAGGTCAAAGCCAGGATAGTGTTGATGACCAGGAATCTAGCGATCTCGTCGTTGGCTTCAGTATGAATGGTTAGTAATTATTTTCACCCTCTTAATGAGCACTCGCTTTATTGGACCGTGTGTCGAGGCTTCAAATGAAGAGTGCCAACTGGACGGACGGACCGGAATGCTTGTGATATAACATTGTGGGATGTATTGACATTGAACCGCATTCGATACGAATCCTAGCGATAGGAAACAACCGCAGTTTCATTTGCATGTGAAACTGTTTCACTTTATTTGTGGTTGTTTCTTTACGCGTCAAAAGCAATGAGCAACAGTTATGCTTCTAGTATTGCTTATGTTGAACATTTTGCATGTGATTTTGCTTGAAAAGTGTATAAATGGGATATGTTAATTTTCATCTTCTTCCTTGTGTTTGGTGCGCGTTGAGCTGCTTCGCTAAGTTTATTTTTTATCGAAACAAACGGTAGCAAAAAGTGGGGAAATTATCAGCGGTTAATTCCATGGACGTGTGTGCTTGTCGTAGTGGCCTGAGGTTGATGGTATCGAGAGTTTCTCTTCCGGCTTCATTCGTCAAATCGTGGTCCACTCGTTGGGCACCATTCTCTGGGTTGATCAGATTGATTATCGTCAATAAGCAATGCAAACAAAGCACCGCGACGCAAACATCGTGAGATGGGTTTGTTGTGAAGCGTTGTGAGATTTGTGATTACACACACTGTGCTATGTGTGTGTGTGTGTGTGTGTGTGAGAGAGAGAGAGAGAGAGAGAGAGAGAGAGAGAGAGAGAGAGAGAGACTTGAACTGCCTTTAACATGTGCAAAATATGAATGTAAAATGGTAGATTGCATTAACAGCATTATTAGTATAAAAAAGATAAATATCCATAAGGATACGAATTGCTGTAAAGAATCTAATACAATAATAAATTTCATATTTGTTTGTTGGAATAACCATTGAAGGTCCAGAGCTTCAATCAACCATTTCAATCAACAAATATATTGATCATTTATGATCACATGCTTGCATTTTGTTTTTACTGCAAACCTCAATAAAACTCAAAAGCAATCCACCTCTTCTTATTCTCGAGCTATTTTCCCAAAAAAGCTTAAACTCCTTGGTATTTCTAGTGTTAATACCAAAAATCTCAACAACTTTGAAGCAAGCTGTATATGAATTAGAGTCTCGTTACCTGATTATTTATTCCTTGACAACGGGGAACAGGGAACGGCACAACATGCTCGGGCTGATATCTAGTTTTTCATTCATATCATATCATAATCCCAAGTTTATTTTTGATTCTTATTTCACATTACCGTGTAGAAAGTTAATAAAAGAAGCCCACTGCACAGTTTTCATGACGATTTATAATTCTAGGAAATTGATATATGGATCGCAAAGTAGGAAGAGCAGATCGGCTTAGCTTCGATGTGAATTTCATAAAAGTGTCCGATTTTGAATACCCTGCACTGTAGGATAGAATAGGAATATAGATAGGAAAATAGAAAAAAACACTTCTTCTAGGTTTAGGGAAAAACGTATTTTTTGTGTCTGAAAAATAAAATTTAAATAAAATATTAATTTTTGGGGCAGCCCCCCTTTTGGGCAAGTAATCTTCTGTATTTTATCAGAGCTGTCTGTAAATGCAAACATTCTTGAGATGGCGATATGGTGCGCTATTTTGAGTAAGGAAAAATAGGCCAGTAGTTAGGATACAGCCTGTGGCCAAAAACTGTACATAGGTGACTCAATATATGTCTTATGGAAGACATACACTAGTGCCACGCAATTGAAAATGTCCAATCCTCCAAGAAATGATTTTATTTTATTTTAGGTGGCCGTCTTGTCCCATTGCTCAACATATCACGCGTGTTTCATCTATTTTAAAACGTTACAAAATCAATTTTTAATGTTTATTCTTTCTGACAATCATTGATCATTGGTTCATTAAGTCAATCATTGGTTACAATATAAGTGTAAAATGGCAAAGAAAGCCTCAAACTACGCTATCAAATCCGTCACAACGAAGCATGTATGATCCTTCTTGTGAACATTCCTTTCAGGTCCGGTCGATAGTAATTATATGAAATCCTAGAAGGTTGATGGTTAAAATACTCTATTTCATCAGCGTAATCAATGTTTTAACCAATATATGTTAAGCTGCTGTGTGTCTTATCTCACGAACCAATAAAGCAACCAAAATATCGTGCTTATGTCTTTGCCATCTTTGGTGTGGTGTGGGCCAGAACATAGGAAGCAATTTAATTTTAGCATGTTGCAGCTTGATTAGACTTTCCTACGGCCCAAAATGCTGTAACTTGCGCATTCCACCGTATCGGAAAAGCTTGACTGAGTAATTTGTAAGCGAAGTGTACCTTTTCTCGGTAAAATAAATCATGCTATGGGTTATCAATCGATAAATGCAAGGGATTATGGACTGGTTTGGTGGTAATATCAGCTTTGACATAACAGATTATGTTTGCGGGGAGTATTCGAGACAATTAACGTTCCAACCATACTAATACGCGTATGAGAATGTTTGTGACGTTACCCGAAATCAGCTCTAGTGTTTTTATGTGCCTTGTTTACTTATCAAAAACTGTACACGAGTGCGAATAATTTTACGCATAGTATTTGGCCACATTACGAAATGGAGTAATATCAAATTTATTTAAAAAAGGATCGCAATACTTGTTGCGATAGAAGAAAACACGATTGAACTAATAGCAATCATGATTCAGGCAGGGTTCAGCACAACGTGTGGTGATAACAGATTGCGCTTCCCCACTAAACCACTCCCGTGATGTAATGGCGTAGTGTTTGGTAAGATGATAGTGGTGTCGTATTTTAACAACAGAGAACCCAGCCAGCCACCCAGCTGATGGCTTGGTTTAATCTGTACCGCACGGTCATTGAACCATTGAGTGAATCGCCTCTGGTCGTAGCGTTAGTAATTTAAACGCATGTGTAGGATGTCCTAGTTTTGCTGCGGGTTTGCTATATTTATTGCTACTATTTCGGCTGTTGTTGGTTGGGAATTATCATCCACGAGTTCAAAGGCTGTACAAATTGTTCATGAAGCTGGGCAGTGATACTCTGTTTTGCCAAAAGGTCACTGGGACCCATTATCTTTGGTTTCGTTGAAATGTAGGGTAACCAGATCGGGCCCAAAGAAACACGTTCTTGATTAGATGCTTTATAGTAGTAGTAGTAGTAGTAGTAGTATGTATCGAATAACAGCAAAATCTTTTGGCAAAGATTCGAAGCGCACACAGTGCAAACTAACTGCACACCGTTGAAACCGGTTTTTGGATGGCTTGACCTAACGATGTAGTATTTCGTTATCATATTTGCATTTTGTTCGACCAGCTCCACTCAAACAGCGGACATATTCAAGGTTCGCTGATGGCTTTGATCGAGATAGAATCGTGTTGCAGTTCATAAGCATGTTAAGGATAGCTAGTATTTCGCCTTTTTTTTGCTATCGTCCACGATGTTGGAATAATGTGGTGTTGCGACAAAATTTGCATAAATGATCTTCAATATTGACAAGCTAATAGAATTATGAAATTGTAGTTTTTGTATTTTTGTAATCTCAGGCACAACGAATACGAATACCAAACTACGATTGTTACTTGTTTTCTGCTGTGTTGATGTGGATTTTGTTGTCTCCTTGACATGTCCCAAGCATGTTCCTGACCTTGGCAATCAGTTCGATGCTCTTGAAAGTTTCACACTTTTTGGAATGTAAGCAAACCCAAAGTGAATAGTGTAACCACCAGCGTCAATGTCCCTGTGCGCAAATGAAAGAATTGAATTGCATGTTTGAGATCATATTCACACAACCGTATCAACCCATGTCGCGTCCTTGCGACACAAGCAGGGTGATTGCTACAGCGTTTGGGGGCACACATAACACACCAACAAAGATCCTTCGTTTGTACCGAATCGGCGACTCAAACGGTGTCCGCTAATTTTTGCCGTAAACTGCACTTATCTTCAAGGCTGTGTTAATGTATGTGCTACCGTTTGCAGCACAGCGCAAGGTGAAGGATTTCCATTTTTCTTCCGTTTCGTGTCGCGGTGTTTTGTGTGCCCCGGATGGATTGATTTCCGTTTGATAGTCCGGCACCGGTGAACGACAGTGATGAAGAATGTTCGTTGAAGAAGCATATAACTGGTTTAGAGAGGCAAAACCAGCTTGTGGTACTGGCCAAATGTAATGAAACAGTTACCCAATTAATTTTAGTTTCTGCTCCATTACCAGAATACATTCATGAGCTTTGAACGTGAATGTATTGCTTTAGGTATAATCTAATGTTAGAGGTTATTATTTTCAAATGTTTTTTTTTGTTGCAATTTGTTCGCGACTATTCTGTCGTTGTTCTGCAACAGCTTCTTGCGTCAGTTTCGTACAATCGTGACGCGACGAAAGGGTGTTGATTGTATTTGCGAATTCACGTACACTTTCATTGCAAGTCACATATGATGGCTGTTGCTGACCTATTGCAATCGAGTTGTTATTGCTGTACCGCTGATTTCACGGCCCTTATTTTCGAGAAGAAGCCTTGTCAGTGTGTTCGCCATTTCTCGTTTGTTCGGTGGGCGTCTGTTTTGTACTAAAGTTCGGTCTCGCGCGTCATTGCTCTCAGCGTCTACGTACAGACAGACGCTCCAGCGAAGGAAGTGTGCCACATAACGGGATAAAGGTGAGAGAGAAAAAACAAACACACACACACACATATAAACACAAGAGAAGAATTCAATAACTACCATCGTTTGCAGCTCCCAGTGACTTTTTCTTTAGAGTTGATCTGTATTTTTGTACCGGGCAGCATTGCGTTCCTTGTTCTGCTGGTATGGGATGATGCAGGAAGATGCATTTGTGGATAGTGTACGGTGACGAATAAACGTCAACAGACCGGCTGGCCGCTGTCTCATCATCTCATATGACAAGCAATCAACTCTATTCCTATGTTCACGAGATCGTGACCAATCCATGGCCACGGAAGCTCAAACTATATTAAATTATGTGTGTGTGCCGTTTCTTCACTCACTGCCGGTGGTGTTGCGGTGAGTATTGATTTTTAAGCAAATCTCAAAATAAATTGAGGAAATTGTACTATACTCGTTTGTTTACGTTGGCTGCAATTGATGAAAACCTGATTTCGATTACATTCTCAATTAAAAAGTATAGTTTTAAGTTCATTGTAATATTTATGTTAGTAACTTTTCGCTTACACAATTTATAAAATGAACTAATATTTAATGAATTTCGGGTAAATCTTACGATAAGGTATGCACTCCATGCGAAACAAAGCCAAAGCGAAACAAAAAAGCAAAACTAATGTCGTTTTGAGTGCAAAACTATTTCGGTTTCAATGGTATTTTAATTTAAACTTCAACCGTTAGATAAAAAAACTCCAACATTCGAAGGAAGGATACATAATTTAGGATTCAATGGTATTTGAATGCATTATATGATTAATAGATAACACACCATCAATAATTGGATGAGAGCAAAAAATTGATAAATATGTCGCTTGCCAATGGGCTAACCCAGTGCTCTCCAACTTTTTTAGGATCGCGAACCACTTGGCTTTGAAAATGCATCTGCCGCGGCCCACATCCACCGAGGACATACATTTTTTTAAACTTAGTTCAAAGTTTTTGATAAAAGATATGTTATATTTTATTCTGGACATGCCTGTTAAAATTTAATCTTTATTGTGGGGTTAATAATGCACAATATGTATAGTAATAAGCTTTTCTTTTTCAAACATAAATTCTTTCGTCACCCACGTCTGTTAATGCCACGGACCAACGGTTGGAGATCACTGGGCTAACCGAACCAAACAATCGCTGACACTCGCGTTCTCATACTACCTTCTTTTTGCGTATCAGTATAAATATATCGATTCGCTGATTTTTTGATTATCCTACTGATAAAAAGACTCTCAAACTACCGCTAACTAAACTAACTTTTTTAAGTATCCTGTCAAAAATTTTTACTTCTTGCCGCGTAGAACAAAATCTGGCAGCATGATTTTTGCACCATGTTTTTTTTTTAAATCGAGCTCGAAAACTGTTAGATTTCGTTTGGCGATAAGTGTTGTATGGTAGCGCCATCTCTTGGACTCGAAAAACATGGTTCAAAACATGGGAAACTAAATAAATGTTGTTAGCGCCATCTGTAGGAGATTAGGTATGCAATCTAAGGAATCAGACTTTCGTTAAATTATAAAACGCTCGATACGTATGCAACCTGCAAAACACAATACGATACACATTGCACGACGCCTAAAGGTATACAATTGTATGGTGATGTTTCGTCTCGTTCGTTCAGTTATGGTGTATTCATATCACGTTATGGTGTATTCATATCTCTTGAAAGATGGTGAACTTTGGCAGTTAGTACACGTGAGAAAACCTTAGAGTCCTAATTTTTACTGAATGAACAACAAGTTGGGGTTTTAACAAGGATTCAACATTACAAGAGTTCATGGTAATGACACTAAAAATACGGTTTGGATATTTTCAATCATTGAAAGTACAAATCCGACTATCACGTCAAGGGTTCACCTCAAGGCACGTGCTGCTTCGTTAAGTGTTCAATACAACCTATGGTACACGATTCAAAGATCCCTAGGATTGTGAGATTCCTCCCTAGGATGTTCTAAATGTATATGTACACGTTTTGGTACGAGTTCTTCTTCTGATGTGATAGTGTTTTGTTATACGCAACATAAGTTATACAGCGCGAACAGCTGTCCTTCCGATTAAATTTACCCTAAAAGTCCTTTTTTAATTTAGTGTTATACAAATGGTTTGTGTCATGACTAATACCCTGACAAATATGACAGGCATCCTTTCTGATGTTATACATAAAGAGTGTCCACATTCTACCTAATCCAGGTTTAGAGTGTATTTTATGAACTATCTTGTTATGAGCTTGTTTGCGTTTCGGCTGAAGAAGAATGTTTTAAGAATAGATTTAGCTTTTTTGTTTATTTTAAACTGAAAATTCCATTTAAACACCGGAGTAAAATATTAAATATTGTTGATAAACAAAGGAAACAGTAATACATATCAACAAAATATGCACATAATTTTCCAAGTCCAAGTCAGGATATACGATGAACAGAATCAATTGGATTGCAAAAATGAAGTGAAACAAAAATTGGTGTAAATAACTATTGATACATTTTGCATGTATGATATCTGTACACGTACATCATCGATTCTCTGCTTATGCTGGCTTAAGAACTCGGGTTTAATATAAATGTTTATTTATTGCTTATTCTTTTCATTCTTGTTTGAATGTTTTAAAATAATTTTTATAAAATATGTCATGAATGTTTTGTCTCCAAATGATAAAAAAGTAATAATTCATCATATTGCATACTTTCAGGCGTTTTGCAACGTCAACGAGGGTTAATATTTTTGCTCGAATTACCGCATTACTCGTAAATTAAACATTACATTTAGAATCGGATAATCCATCCGGTCGCAATAAAAAAAGTACTTTTTATACCAAGGCATTTGAGGGCCTTGGTGCGAGCTGTAAGGATATACATCATAACCTTATCTAAGTGATATGATTATTATATTAGATTCTAATATTATATTATTATGTAAAAACATTTTCAAATTGTAAAAGCATTATATTTTTCTGTAGATGTGTTACTTGTACATAATATTTAGCGAGATTACATTTTTGTTTAAATCCGAAAAATAAATTAGTTCGCTTGCATTAGTATGCTAATTTATGCGCTGCATTTTCATGAAACACTATATATATTGTAATTATAACCCTCTCCCTAACACTGCCTAATGCACCGGATTCGGCCAACTACGGTCATCGATCTGTCGCGCTCCGTTCCGTAAATTGTGAATTACGGCTGAATGGATTGGTGCATCCTTTTTCCACCGTGTGCTTACATGTAGTGTTTAACACTGGGAAATCCATTTATCGTCCTGGACGAAACACACTTCCCCGTACATTGCCATATGTATTTCACATTGCTGACATTACCCATACAGGCCCACAATGTGGCCCGCTAGCCGGGCTGTGTATTAGTAGCAGTGGGCTCAATTTAAAGGGAACAAACGGCCTTTACCTACACGAGGGGTGGCCGCTTCTCAAGCGGATAATGCAACGGGATTGAAGTAAAATCGTTGACATAGTTTTTCCCCCAACTTGTGTCACGTTTTTCACAGTGTTTTCGGGCGCTGGTTATATGGTTGGCAATCCTTTTCCCCTGAGTGATGAAAAGGACAATCGTTGTACAAGGCTTGCGTTTTTTTGCCCGTTGTTGGCCCGTCATGTACAGTGAGGCTGTGGAAAGGTTACGGGATTGATGAATTTAAAATTTAAATATTCTAGGCTTATGATGCGCACGTGACCAAACTTTCACTTTCAAGCACAGCGTAAATGCCCAGTCCTTTATGAGCGGGACGCGTGAGAAGTGAGCATGACAGTGCAGTGTGAGACATGACTCACTGGGAAAAAATCCTCAATGAGATATGCAAAGATGGATGAAACATCCTTTTGAAGCGTATTGAAGCGTTTTGGAGTGAAAAACGAAGGCTAGTTAGTGAAAATCGTGTCAAACAACGCATGAAATAATGCACGGAAAACTAGTAACTAGTATTACATTGTCTAGCATGTTGAAAATATTAATAAGTGATAGGTAATTTATATGTTTGATTATGTTAGCTTTAGTAATAAATATTGTTTTATTGACAGGAGATGTTATTGACAGCTATTTGAAAGCATTGCATCACAAATTGCATAAGAAAAGCCACAATAAGCAGATGTTATGTGAAGCAATTCCTAAATTCCAAATCAAACGTTTTAATAAGAATTTTCTATTCAAGGAACTGAATTTCCAGGAAGCATAAACAATACTAAAGGTATACGCGGTCTCATGGCAGCCATTGCTTCCTATCATTGTACCACATAACCATATAATGAGTTAGGATGTGAATCGATGCCGTCCGGCTTTGCAGAAGCCTGCGCATCGATCGAATAGACCAAATCGAATTGAGTTCCACATGTATTCTAAACTATTCAACGCTTTATTTCATGTGTTATTTTTGATAACAAGTGTATAAAATGATGGAAAATAAATCCTCATTATGTTTAACACCGTATTATCAACGTCCAAAAAATGATATAATTTAATATCTTACACCACGATGACGGTTAAACAGTCAAAAGCAAAAAAAACTGCTAAACCACGCCAGGTACATTGCCAAAAGTCGATTTTTTGGAGCACGTAAAGAGATCTTAATTTGCATGGCCATTAAGCGGGGCCACTCGGCAGAAGAAAAGCCAAGATAAATGGACGTACTTTTGGTAGGATGTGGAACGGTTTTGGGCCATTATTTCCTGCAGACATTCTCCGTGTCGGAGCAGTACCGATGCCAGGTTATACCTTTTTTTTTTTGCTACTACGTAGAAAACCCTCCAAGATGTACAGCTTCCGGACGGATACTGTTTTAGCGTCCAACCTAATCCCTAGGCAGTAGCTCTTCCTCAGCGATTCTGCTCTTGCGTTTCCTTTCTTGTCCCTTGGTTACATTTATCAGTTGAGTGATCGGGTGCACTACGTCCTTGTCGAATTTTCTTGCCCTTCTGTCGCCATTTTGTCGTTTTGATGGTTTCCTCCCTCGTTGCTGATTTGATTGCTATCGCGCCAGTGCGGCTGTGGTCGTGTGCCACTCGACTTGAACCGTTCGATATTTGGGTAGCAGCAACGAACAGATGCTCCAAAACGGATGCTGCCGTTGTTGTTGTTGCGAATACGCACACAAAGAAACACGCACACAGGCGCACAACTACGACCGCTGGAGAGTTTTCCACCCCATCGGGGCTGAAAGTTCCGCATTTTCCCTTATCGTTTGTTTTCCGTTCGCTCGTCATTGCTATCGACCGGCAGGCTTCAACTGCAATGTTTTGAATGAGGCAGGGGTTTGAGCGAAAAATACGACCATGTCGTCGTGTTTGTGTGGCTGGAACGTGGCTCGTCTGGCACGGTCGGAGTTTTCCCCCTCGGTGGAAAGGATAGCGTTTTGTTATGAGTTTCACGTTCGTAACATTCACTGTTAGAATGGGCACCCTCTAGCACACCACTACAGCTACAGTAGGTATTAAGCCTGTGCCGCTGCAGATACAGGCTCTCGCGTCGGTGGTTTGGTGGGTTTCCCTTTAATTTCTCATCCAAAACTCGTGCCGTGTTTTTTGTCTGCTTTGTTGTACTCAGCCCTTGTGCCCGGACTTGAAAATTCGACCAAAATGGAAAGGGAAATGAAACATGGCTGTATTGAAAACAAACACCGGTGCGAGGAGGGAAAGTGTGTCTCAGGACCCTTTTCGCCGCACACCGCAGTTGAAGTAGACCATGCAACGGGTGGTGGGAATAAAGTTTTCCCTTGGAAAACGGCCTCCCCTTTTTGGCAGGCGCTAAGAAACGCACGAAAAGTGACACCTTGGTGCGGTGTGGGCCGTCTTAAATGCGAGCCACGGGTTCGGGTTGTGTAGGAAGGATGCACGAGCCCCGGAGATGGCAAGGAGCAAAGAAAAATAGAACTAACTAAATTGGGTACGCCACCTTTTTCGAACGGTGGCCCAGAGGCCAAAGGGAGTGATAAATTTCTCCGGAGACCATTCGGGGAAATCATCTGAATGGTTGGCTGTTTCTTTTGCTCTCCATCGTTGCTTGTTGTTGTTGGTTGTGCAGACCGTTCTGGCTCCACGGATGGGGTTTGTCCTTGTTGCGTTATACAGCACGATGACATCTTTATGCCTGGGCAGCTCATAGTCAGCAGAAAGCTGCGATCCGTTTTTTGTGGAATTGAGTTGATGGGATAAATAATTTTCCGAACGTATTTTCTATTCAGGATACGAAGGCGTAATTTCTTCCACGTTCCATCGTTATCGTGCTATATTTGAACGATTGAAGGGGTTGCAGACCTTTTGCTGTGTTTACCTATTGTAAACTAGCACAGTGCGAGCGATGAAAGATACACGAAAGGCGTAATAATGTCATCTTAATATAATTTAAAATTATATTTTCGATACCGTAAAAAACCGTTTTTCAGTGGATGTTTGCTTCCATGTATGGTTTAGTAGTTTAACCTTTGCCAATAAACAATGTGTCCCATCTCTTCATCGAGAGCAGACCCTTTTGTCCCTATCATCTGTACCCTTTTTGATGATTGTGGTTGGAAAGTTTGATAACATCAAAAAAGCACGCAGAATTCAAAAGCAGCACCTCTTGTGGTGATGGGGGGGGGGGGGATGTGTTCAAAGAACGAGCCAAAAGTTAAATTGGATTTCTTAGCACCGATAACAACCGGAGCTGGATCGGGCGGGCATCGCCATTTGGCAGAATGATGTTGGGCGCCATCGGATGAGCAAGCAAGAAGCTGCTTTAGAAAGTAGTCAGACGATTACCAAATTCGTTTTAATGATAGGTCTGGTATCCTACACATCATTGGCGAGCGAATGCAGCGAGATTTGTTACTTTGTGTCAAAGTGTTGCAAGGTTGTGTTTGTGATTCAGAAAGCTGTGTCGAAGGACGCTTGAGGATATTTAGAAACTTACTAGTTAAATTAAACGGATTATTACACTCTTCAGTGTAGATTCTACCAACGCTTGCCACTAATCATAAGAAAAAAAGTAAGATAAATAAAAGTTATAATGCTTTGTGAGCTGATTGCAATGACAGCATTCTGAAAGCTTAATATACACCATTACGATTGCCAGTTGGGCAGTCCTGTGCCAACGTAAGCGATGAAACAAATCTAAAGTAATAAAACGTCTCATTGCTACATTTTATAAATACCATTCTATAGCATTTTCGCCGTGATTCGATCGTTCGGCGGTTCCCTTTAGAACCCAACTTGAGCAGACTGTGTGTCCTAAATGAACCGGTCGGGGCGTTTGAATGAGGCTGTATCTCCAGCAACTGGCTTTTTCGTTTCCTTTATTCGAATCCATTTGAAGAGGATGTAGGTGCTTGAGAAGAAAGAATACAAATGTTACAAAAAAGCTCTCGTCTCTCGCACGCTGTTTTGTGGTCTTACACCCTGCGGCACTTTGTTTCTTCCCCCCCTGTGGCACCGTGGCACGGCCTCGGAATCACGGTGCTCGGACCGATACCGCGGTAGGTTCTTGCCTGTAGTGTGAGCCGTCTGCCATACGCGAACGTGCGAGCTTGTAAGTTCACGTTCGGTTCGTGCGCGACAGATATGCTGTTCTGGGAGAGTGTTTTCAGACCGGAGGCTGGAGTGATCTGCAACTTGCCTGAGAGCAGCGAACGAGAACTGTGCACAGGAAGGAGTGCGTGAGAACACGGAGAAAAGAAGACGCAAAGCAAGAAGGGTGAACAATAAAATCCCCTATGAGATGCTGCGCGAGCTCGAGTCCATCATCAAGAAATCGTTGACCGCAGTCAAGGTCTTGGCTTCAAGCTTCATCACACGTCCCTCACACTGGATCGTTTGCGCTTCCTCTCCGTGCTGGGGTAAAGCTCGGGTCCGTGCCACCTTCTCGTGTCAGTGCTCCTTTGCGCTGAGCTACAGCGATCGATGGAACGGTCAACCCAACGATCGTCAACGCGTCCAGAGAACGTAACGAAACGATCGGTTGGAGCGTAATTTTTATCCTAAAGGTAATAAGCATTGAAATCGTTTAGTACGAACCTGGAATGGGATGCTGCATACATGTATATTGGCCATCAATAATTTTGTACAGCGTATTGTAAAACAATTTAAAAACACTTTATACTGCCGATGTGAATGCAAACCACTTAAACGTATTTTGTTGGAATGGAACATTTACTTAATATCTTGGTTAGTTATCGCATTCGTTGCTTAGCTTAATTTGTTGAGCAAGACCTACAAACAGTCATGAGAATAATATTTTCAAGACAATCTTCTGTTTGTAAATGCGTACGTTTGCTCGGAACATAGTCAGCGCAAACGGAGCTCTTTCGATGTGCACTTAACGTTTTCGGTTACCATTCTGGAGAATTGCTAATTGGTTGATGAAACAATAAAAACAACACGAGTTCGATTGTGTTAGGTTGTTGTTGATGAAAGGATATGTGTTCTCATGGAACTTCTGATATGTTGTTAGAATAACTCCTGAATGTATGCAGTTGTACAATTGTTTTGTACAATTGGTTTAAACATAAACGATTGGTTAGGAGAGCAGAGTACTGTGATAAAAGTGTAGTAAATACGATACGATTTTCTGTACTTTTATTAGCAGCTACAACTGTATAGTAGATTGGAACAATACATTTGCAATCTCGAAACCACTGTTTGGTAATAACAATAATCTCACAAACGAAATGAAGCATAACCAACCATTTTGGTGAGTGTGGTTTCTTGGACAAATATCAGCTCTGTGGAGAAATCAATTTTAAAGGCATATTGTCGTTAATGGAACAACATTCCGCAGATGTTAGCGCCTCAACCAAAACAAGACTGGTCAATTGTGTTAACAGATTACGCAGCATAATTTCTAACGAAAATATTAGTATGTAAATGGATAGCTCACGACTCTGTTGATTCTTTTTTGTGGTTAGATCTGTAGGTGATGCGCATTTCCGTAGATATGCACTTGAAAGCACATCGCTTAGTGGAAGTTTGTTCAATTTCGTGTAGGTTAACGTTCAGTAGACAAAGCCACACCATGCGTCTGTGGCAGAGCAAACAGTGCTTGTTCTTCTGTGCTGGCCAATCGTACCACACCGATCACTCACAGTCTTCGGTATTGTTCTTCGAGCTTTGGCTCATATCACATACCGTGACCTACCCTCAGTGATGTGAATAGTATATTTACACACAAACGTCCGAATGAAAAGGCAAATTGCGTAGGGCTTTAATTTGTATGGGTGTGTATGTGTGTATGTGTGTGCGGGTGTACGGGGGGCTTTCTGCACAGTCGCTTGCGCAGATCAGCCGATGGGCAACGAGGCTTAAGAATAATTTTACACTTCAAGGATAGCTGCGTCGTTCGGCGGACCGGGACCGAGTCCAAAATCCGAGACCGAAACCGAGCCGTTTGCGCAAAAGCCTCCGAAACTCAGCTGAGTCGGGACGAGAGGGATACGCGCTTCACTGGGCGTAAATTTTTCGGCGTTTCGGTCGATGGGTCGATCTTGCAGGGTCTGTGTGTACGGAACTTCACGGGAGCGTCACGAATCGATGAAAGTTTGTTGCACTCGTACCTCTCGCGCACCTCCTCGACCATGTATCGAACCAGTCACGATCGAAGGTGTGACGTTCCGCACAGTATAAGTGGGTCGTCTGTGCTGTGAGGTTTAGCATATGTTTAGTAGTATCGCGAGAGAGCTTTTTTCCCAATTGTAACGCGGCGAACAATGAATCAATAAAACCTATACGATTTACTTGCAGAGATAAAAATATTTCAATCTGTAATTTGTACTTCTCGGCGACTAACACTAATTTGATCTGAACCATTTGTTGAAAGTTGTTATCTTTTTCTTAAATAGGTAAATGCAAGCAAAACAGAATGATCGTTTCTTCTCAAATAGAAAAAGGTAACCTAGCTGTAAGAAAATACAACTAAATTTTCATAAGAAACTAAAAACTTGTTGAGGGAGAAGATGATCGAAGTGTCGAAATGTACCATTATTTTTATTTTACTGATCTCATAAAAGTAGTCCAAACCAAAAACTGTCACAAAAAACAGCATTAAAAATGTGTGTAACAATTTATCATTGATAATACAAACTCCTCAGCAATCATTAAAAATGCAAGGGGCTCAATGTATGGAGTGTATAATGTAGGCATTATTTCCTGTTTTTCCATAATCCATACAATTGATGTGGGCACCATTCAGCTCAATACCGTGTTTCCATAAAAAATAATACTAAAGTGTCATATTGAACATAACATGCCGATCGTCACATAAACCCATCACGATCGTCGCTTAAGCAGGGCTATTTAAATTTTAACATAAGTAATGGCACACCATCATTGTTACGTTCGTTGTCGTGGTCGTCGTCGTCGACGAAAGAACGTTTAACCGACATTGTCTCCGTTCGCAAAACATAACCTTATGCACGTATATGTTGCTGTCTGTTGTCGCACATTTGCGGATCCTTTTGTTGGTGTTGCATTATGCTCCGGAAGACACGGTCCAAACAATGACGAATAACCGAGCACGAAAGCATTATTCGTGCAATTCCGTATGGGAGAATATTATCTTCAGCTTGGAAGTCGGGAAGGACCTAAACTGATTGTCCCGGCCGGTCGAGTCCTTCGAGCTGTGAGTAAGAAGCATGGTGGAGGGCAGGAAATCGAAAAACAAAGCCCCCAACTATATCGCCCTCATCTTTGTACAGCAACGAGCATGGTCCTTCTCGTTGTCGGCATCGCGGAATAGGCTGTGTGGCAATCAATGTGTATCCAGGACCTTGAAAGCAGGCATATAAATTGCATTCAATGACCTCTGTTGTTGGGTACGCTCTGCATTGGTGTAGCATCAATTGTTCACCGATCTTGCAGACCACAGGTAGCTCCACTACAATCTTCCAGTATTTCCAGCATATTTTGCAACGTTCAGTCATGCGAATTCTTGAAGCATCCCCAATGCTTTTTCCGTGAATGGTCGTGAAGTTTTATTGTACAGTTTTCTAACCTTGAGACCTTATGGAATGGGAAATTGGAAGAGCAGTTCACATCACGGCAGAAAAACAAGGGGGATAAAACGGTGTAACGTCAAAAAACGTGTTGTTAAATAGAGCCATAAAAAGATTATCGTAGTTACAGCAGTTTAAATGTATAGTATTATTCGTTATAATCCTTTCTCGTTATGGTGCAATTTCATGAGTCGTGTTCATGTTTTATGATCATATGAGCAGCAGTTTTATAGCAGCGATTTGTGATTACTCCACCTCTTGAGAGGTATTCAATTGTGTGTAACATTGCTATCCGTTTGCAGATAATTATTGTTTTCTAGTATAAGATACCCCCCAGGCGTGAAACTTTTACTTGAATATTAGAAGGAAATGCGACTTTTTGAAAATAGTTGCTGCTACCTTTACGTGTAAAAAAATGTTATGCTAAATCATGTCAATCTTTTTGTTTCTCAATTGCTTTTGGTAAAATATCCCTATAAACCTCTTTTTAAACCGGTTCTTTGGCTGCACTGCGTTTAACCTTCGAGTACTGGAGGTTAAAGCCAAACGGAAATGAAAAGGGAAATGTTACCACTGTTCCTTGGTTTAGTGCTCGAGAATGCGGACGGTGCTGTTGTGCTTTTAGGAAGGTTCAACAAAAGAAAGGTATCGTAGTACGTAACATTAAAAGCATATTTATTGCAGCAAACAATACAAACCACGTCGGCCGCATACTGATATGTTGATCACGGCGGGTGTACTTTCGAACGCCCTTATGCATACATGCTGCTACATAATAAGTATGTACAGTAGACAGAACGACATCTTATCGATCGTCAGTGATCATGAACTGCAAGAATTGGCAAAGTATTGAGTATTCTTTGCCTGCAGCTTTTTTTTTGCAAAGTGGCCATGACCATTACAGTGCGATGTAAGCATGTGTTATTCAGTATTGCATTCAACATTGGTGAGTTCTAGTTTTTGTTTCAGCGCTGGATCCACGCACACACGAGCTATCCTTACACATAGAGCTTCAAAAGGATCTGCACATCCCAACGACCGCGGAATGAAATTAAAGCCGATCGTCGCATGGCGTCATTGAACCTCGACCTCCATTTTTCGCTGGTGGCGGCAACACCGTCAATCCGGCGCGCAACTTTGTTGAAAGAATCGATTGGTTGCGCGCGTAAGTCCGGCAAGATTGATTCCATTTTTATCGCTTATGATTGCTTCCTCTCGTACGGTGGCCCCCAGCCACATTATTTCTCAGGTTAACGCTGACTCTTATTATTGGCGCTTTGAACCTTGTATTCTTATTACTTTAATATTCATTCAGGTTTTGTTGCTGTTTCCCATCGTCACTGTAGACACGTTTCATGCTATTATTGAACCTGAATTTCACGGTCGTCAAAATGGAGAAAAAATGAGAACAAAGCTGTAACAAATTACAACCGTTCGAAAAAGCATGAATTAATTGAAGCTTTCTAGTTTGTGTTTTTGTATTTGATCTCGCGGTGTGAATGAGCAGTAGTAATGAGAAATTATCAATATGCTCTAACGTGCGGATGAAATGAATTGGATCATAAGTGTGTGTATTTATTTGAACAAAAAAAAAAGGTTTTCAAGGCAACTGAAACGAGTGGGTTGATAAAATTGTAATCTTTTATTCGTGTAGTACTAAATTTGTGTCGGATTCTTTAAAAAAATCCATACGTGAACACACATAAAGAATCCTTTGCAACTACAACTATTTGTATGCATCAGGCATTCTTGAGGACCAAAATAATGGCAAGCTAGGTCAATGTTTGGCTTTAAAGCGTCGAAGAGCGAACAGGGGAGTACATTATTCTGTCCTGCTATGAAATATGCCCGCAGGCCAAACTGATGCGAACCGTTCCGATTCCCTTCAGAGTACGTTCCGCAACCCGCATTAACCCCGTCGTTGTATGGTGTCGGATGCCAGAATCGATGGCCATTCACGCGTAGCGCGAGTTAAATTTTTTAATCAAAAGCGATTAATAACCCACCAATTGCTGACCACACTGTGCACGTTGTGTGTGTGTTGTATCCCTCCGGCAATGCCGGTTTCGAGAAGTGATAAAATGGAAGTAAAGTTAATTTTAACGTCCACAACCCACCAATTGAAGTTGTCGCCATCGATGGTGTGGTGGAGGCTGGGGCAGTTATCGGCTGCGTTTTCATGCGGCATTTTGCTCGTAGTTTTGTTTTATAAAAATGATATTAGTGGTATTTAATTTCACGTTCAAAAGCAGATAGTTGCACGACCCTAAAACGCAGAGGTTGACGACTGATCGACGAAAAGAAATGGAAAGAAACGTAAAACAAAACAATGGATTACAATGATCAGAGTAAAGCGAGTTTTTATTGTTCTCCATTCCACTATCAGCTAAAGGGACGAGTTTTGATTGAGGTCCTTGGTGGTGGTATGACACGGACACTTTGCAGCGGAGTGCGTAACAGGTTGGGATGGAGTATGTGTGCAATTATTGTGTGTACCTGTGCCACTTTAGTGCTTCATTGGTGGGGAGCAGTAAGTGACCCTGAACTCTGTCAATGAACTGTAAGAGAATTCTTCGTAACGAGAGAACCAGAGCAATAGCAAACGGAATAGCAAAACGAAAATTAATTTAAACAAAACAACCAGCACGATGGCCCACTGTTGTTCCATTCCACCTAGCGGCCAGACACGGCCAGCGCGGAGTAATGTAAAGGGGCCAAATATGTTAGTGATTGTGAAGAGGTTACTTTTTGCGAAGTGAAGCGGAAGGAACGTTGAAAACTAAACGGATGTCATTCACCAAAAACTTAGGTTAGAAAGCACCGACTTCAAGCTACGTATGCAAAATCGAGATCTACGATTTTAAATATAGAGTACGATTGTCTTTGCGTGATTAACCTGACGCAACTACCCAGATAATCATCAATAGCGTTGCGTCGTCGTATGTGTTAAGCATAGCTACCAAATGTAACATAATTTCATTTACACGAGGAAGATGTAACGGCAAATTCACATCCGAGGCTGGCAAAAGGATCAAAATTGCGAGGGGTTGATGGTGATCCGTGTGTCAACCCGGGCGGCCATAAAAAAGGCGCTTTACTAGAGGGTGCAAAAACCCGACCACAGAATATGTTTTATACAATTTTATATTGAATTACACACCAACTGAATGGCTAGGACCAACATAGCCCGAGGGGGTTCAGCGTTCCATTCGTATGCAATGGTGTACTGCAGGACGCAACACATTATTCGGGGCATTGTGTTCGCTCTGCATCCCGAGCAAATACATTTGAGCGAACGGCCATTGTTGGCCCGGAGAGGGTTTTTTTCAAAGGGAAATCTCCTTTCGTCCTTTTAGAGACACGTTGGTGGGCGCAGATATTTGTGATGTGCGCTCGCGTGTGCCATAGTGTTCAGCTACGCTTGGCTTAAGCTTTCCGAGGTACAGCTCGAAGCCAACGGGTCCGTTCCAGGGTTTGAACTCCTCGAAAACAGGCACGTTCCGCACTCGTGCACTCTGCTCTATTTTTTTTGTTTTGTTTTCGTTGCTGTGAATGTGTGTGCTGCAGTCTGGGGCTCGGCGAACCAGGATACGGCCATGTTTTCCATTCGTGGCTCAGTGCACACTCGAACATTTTGGGTGGAGGGAAATCGTACACGCATTAGTCATTCCGTGAGCCCATGCGCACGGCTTTCCTCTATGTCGTCTTTTACCAAAAAAAACTCTGCCGATCGATTCCACTTGCTCAGGCTCTATCGTATCCGCTTAGGACAGTCCGTTTTCGGGCTGGTTCCATTAATCCTGCCCATTCATTAGATCCCTTCAATGTTGCCGTTAGTGCTATATCGTTTTCGACAGACGCATCAGCATTGGTCTGATGGCCGGACTAATAGAAACCTTTGAGCAATTTGTTAGTGTCCTTATACGCTTTTTTTTCCTTCCACAGACAACTCTAGTCAACACACCATCCAAACGCACAAGGAGTTAGTGATCGAAATCTAAGGTAAGAATATTGGTATGCTTAAATTTACATCCACGGATAAATAATGTTGTTAACTAACAGATTGAATGTGTTTGTAGGCATCTTATCGGGATGCTTAAATTAGGGATTACAAGTTGGCCTTTATTATTACTGAGTAAAAAATAATAGTTTGTAGCCAAAATGGTTGAATTATTTTTTCATGTGTTCGCATGTGTTCACCGTTCTTGCGTAGTTACATTATTTGCTATTTAATTATTTACAATGAACTTAACTTTCACTAACAGCAAAGCTCCATAAGTAATGCTTAAGCTATCGTTTCGATTCCAAAGGATAATCAACAAAGACGAGACACGCGTAAATAATCGTCCCACAGTAACAGCTGTTGTTAGGAAAATAAAACAATCCCAAACAGTGGCATCCGTGCATAAGATTGCACTACTCTATCATATGCATATAATCCATCCCCCTTACCCAATTTGCCTCATACATGGGTGAGGGCTAGCGTGGCTTGCAATTAACGGCACAGAAAAGGACATTGTATTGAAGGGTGTGTATTTGGCTATTGAGCTCGAAAGAAGAAAAACTGGTCACCCCTACATGTTTCATTTTTTAGACCGTCAGTTGATGGTTTGTGATACGCCACTGCGCACTACGATTCGGGTCGTTGGACTCTTTGACGTTCTGTTTCACGCCATATGAGAAGCTGGATGAAACTAATAAATGTAACATTCAGAAAGCTTGATGATTCATAGCCATCGGAAACAGTGATGCCATGATTGCTCGTAGACGGTATGGCTCTCTTAATTCATCTGAAAGAACGTTCCAAGCGTGTTGTGCTGCTGATAATATTTGATCGTAGAGTGGCTCATCTTCGGCAGGATCGTCCATGCCACTGTCATGCTCGAGATCGTCCAGCAAAAATTCAGCTGCGCGGGTTCGTGTAATCGCTAACAAAATCTTGCAAAAATAACATAAATGGATCGGAACAAACGATCACTTGATCACAGAATTCCATCATTTCGGCATAGTAACTGTAGTGGAATTGGGCCGAACGAGGTAGGGTGAGAAATTTAGATGCCATTCTACTCAAGAGCCTTTTCGAGTAGCGAACTGTAGGCGCCCGGTTTCGTTGAAGTTCATTCACCCCGCAGGATTGACAAGAACTGGAAATGAAAACGAAAACAGGTTGCGGTTATAGATTTTCAAAATTATCAAACATTTGACCATCACCTCACGTATCAACGCGTCATGATGATGATCTCACCTGCTTATGAAAATGTCAACCGCTTTCTGAAACCGTTTTTTTTTTGCGGCAAAAGCTGCAATGCTGTTTTTGGAACACTAACTGGTAATCCTGTGGAAATCGTTCTCAGCGTCGATCGAGACGAGTTACGTCCCTGAATTCGGCGGTGGCGATGGATAATTTATTTTATAAATTTAGTATTACAAAAATAATTCGACATCTTGGAGTGCAATTTTGTACCGACACCGTAGCAGTGGCACTTGCATACTATGAGCACCTTTAATTGTCTATAGCAGTACTCTCCAACTTAGTCAACAATATATTAGTCGCGGCACGCGTATAGGGTAACTGTACCAGCTTTCGGCAGGGTAACTAAAAATGTGAAATTATGCAAAAATGCATTCAAAGTTGCCTCTTCAAACTTACTTTGAACTTGGAATAAAAGCATCCTCATTTGCTATTCATATACGAAGTTTCACCTTGCGTATTTTTCCAAAATATCAATTAAAATGTGCAGAGTTCAAAAATTTTCGGCAAATTTGCTGTCAGCCAATAGTTCGGTAGGTATCGTTATTAAGAGAACCAGAGCAGTAAAACAATGAACGTGTGGTTTTATGAAATATTCTATGGTTGTACAAATTATTGTAGTCCAATTGGAATTTTAAAATCACGATAAACCAGTTATTATTCTGTTTTCACTGTTATTGCTGCCGAAAATAGGTACACGGTAATTGTTGATTTTTGACACATCAATCAAACTGCCTGCAAATGACCAAAATGGACAACATGAAATAAAATAATTCAAGTGGTTATCAACTCCAATCTTAGGAAAGTGAGAGTGTAAAACTGTTTTAAAATTTTTTGTCTACCTTTTGATTTAATTTGGGTCGGTATGGTGGTACAGTCGTCAACTCGTACGACTTAACAACATGCCCGTCATGGGTCAACCCCGAATATTCCGTACCAAACCCCCATACGTAGGACTGGCTATCCTGCTATGGTAACAATAAGTCACTGAAAGCCAAGCTCAGTTCACTAGTGGGTACGGGCAGGCTTTGACCGATAACGGTTGTTGTGCCAAAGAAGAAGAAGAAGAAAGTAGAAGCACAGCCTGCCGAAAATGGGAAAAAACAGTGTTCGCATTTTCACGAATATGTTTACAAAATACATTTAAAACGCAAATAAAAAATAGTATAACGTAATACGATAATTTTTAACCAAAATAACATTTCTTTAATTGAAAAATATTAAAAATTGTAAGACTGCGAGCAATTTTTTGTCAAACTGTTGTACTAGCCTACCCAATACCAATATGATATGTAATAAGCTTTTCCTTTAAAAAATCAATTCTTTCGCGGACCACTTCTGTTAACGCCACTTGAGGTCCAATTTAGAGACCACTGTAGAATCTATAGTACTATGATTTAAGATAATGAATTTCTCATTATTTATATCTATTATTTTGACATTTCAATCATGTTTCACATCACCAATAGCGGACTGCTTCATTTATTTTCCATATTTTTATGTATTGCTTTTGTATTTTTTGTTGTATGTTTAATTAACAGAACGCAAGGACTGGAATAAAATTAGATATGCTTTTTTTAACAGAAGAAATATTATATGCATGATAAAAAGTATCGCTCGATTGCATCACCAAAACCTATCGAACGCAATAATCTGCTGTCGCACCTTAACTATCGTCTTAAAAAAGTGTTTTAAAGTCTGCTACACCCACGATTCGTTGTGCCACTCAGCAACAACTATGGTAGCACAGGAAGTAACGTATTAAACTTCGTTCCTGTACTAAAAACTACTGTAAAATCAGTGCAAAACCTTGGTTTACAATGATTAATCGCTATACTTTCGGATTCTGAGTTGTCGTCGAGGACATTATTGATCTTTTCTCTTCACAAATAAATGCGAAGGGCCCAACGAATGTCAGCACGGGAGAGAGGTAATTATAGTACTCGTTCCCTGGCAAATAGTGAGTCCCACTCGAACATGGTCCCCGGCCATGCTTAGTGAACCATTCACCAGCAGCGGTTTTGCAGCAACAGTCATCGACGATCGGTTTCCCAACGGAACGATAACCTTCTTCTGGTGGTGTGGATCGAATCGGAAGGACACGCCGTTTGCCAGACTCCACAGTACGAAATCACTCGCAGTTTTCCTGGTTTAAAGCTTCATGTAAGATTCGAACCCTTCGGGACAACTGGTCGATGTATGGTCGTGCTTCAGTAAGGTTGGTGGGTGGCGATAATGGGGCTGGATGGGTTGGAAAGGTTATGAAATGCCCTAGTTCTTCGGTGTTTGCTGACGGCCAGATTGCTCCTTTTGGTTCGTAAGACTTTCCATGCAGAGTTACAGACAGAGCATGGTCGTGTCGGTTGGGTTCGTTCCCTTAATCGATTGTTTCCGTTTCCAATGTCAAACGCGCCCCGATCGTGTGGCGATACTGCGACTTAAGTAGAAATGACCCGAAGGAATCGAGAGTTGACCTCGAATTGTCGAAAAACTTCTGTTAGGTAATGTCGGCAATACTTACAAGTTATTCAAGTTACTGAGATGAAAAGTCAATTATTTAAACATTTATGAGAATTGAAATTTAAAAATAAAGAAATGTAAGTTATGTACAGTTGTGCATACAAATGCTGAGTACTGATACTGTTCTCAAATGATCCTATAAATTATCATTTGAGCTATAGGTTATCATTTCATTTAAAGCCTACTTAACTTTGGCTTGGTTACAACTACTGTACTTGGTCAAAACAAAAACTAATTTGTATGAAATAGTTTTCAGAGTTTTAAACACCTATGAATACAGAAAGGATTGACCACTATCAGCATTTCAACTTTTAGCTTTTCTATAGGGAAAAGGCAGACTGCGGTATACCAATCGACAGATAAATATTTTATACATTTGAAGTGGCTTGCATTTTAAAGTGCTTTGAATGAAGCTTTGACAATAAAATTTGAAGCAATCTAAACCAAGAAAAAGCTAACCATTTATCGTTTCCACCACAATTTGTTGATGAATGCATGTCATTACAGTTAAGGTCATTTTCAACCAGAATTGAAAGGTTGTGATTAGAAATGATTTTCCGTGAATTGACCTGAATTGCAGTTTGGAATGTAAGCAATATATAAATAAACGCATGGTACTACAAACAGTCCGAATGAAGTGTGCTTCAGTAAATTTCCTCATTTCCAATCGACCTAGTATTTGCCTTGAGTTTATGAAAATGACCAATCCTCGTTATTCTGCCGAATGGTACAAGGTTCTAGACTGCTAAAGTAAACCTATCCGGCATGTTGCTAATTAGATTCAGTGGCTCATTTACCTACTAACGACAATTCATGTCGAGATGGAGAAAACTTTTGTCGCTTGCGCCCCTGTTCTTGGGGTCCTTCAGCCACATGCTAACCGGATTGACGATTAATGCAGGATTAAATGTAACGTGTAACAATATTGTTACGCGCTCAGTTTCCAGGTGAAAGTGAACGATAAACATTTATGACGTCAAACGACCCAAAAACTAGCTAGAGTGACCTTCACCGGCGAATCAAGCGCTTACCACAAGGGTTGACCTTCTTAGAAATGAGAACTTTCTTCACATGAATATCCTATAGACCTTTGGGTGTACGGCATAGCTCCACACGGTAGGATTATTTCTGTAAATATCTGTTGAATTGTACGGTAGAACAGTAATAAGTACAGGTTCTTGACATTTGATAAGTTTTAATGGTTAACGGGTGAAATAACACTTTAAGACATAGAAATAAATAAACCAATTATAAAAAATTGATCTCTGAAAACCTCACGGGATGAGCGTATGGGGAACATGTACCAGACACAGCGAGATCAAGGGCAATACTGATGGTTTGTATTGTTTTTATGATGCAAGTGAGAGTCTTGCCGTACAGATCACGTTCAAGGGATAGAGTATCGGCGTCAGAGGCCGAGACACTCCCATGCACCGTTCATTACTTGCCCATGCATTACATTAATAGCATGAAGAAGACCTGCGGCCTAAAGTAATGATCCGCGCAGGGAAGGAAGTCTACGTTGTCGCTGTTCTGGCATCGTAGTCTTGCCCCCGGTACAGAGTGTAAAAGAAATGGCGTAAACTTCATCGTAATGCCATCATTTCCCCATTTACCAATGGCCGGGTCAATGTTGGTCTCGTACCTACCAAGGGTACCCTGTGAACTTTTTCTACTCGTGCATCTTGCGACAGCGACGTCGAAGTGTGTCAAGGTGAACATTTCATACAGTGTATAAAGAGACACGATTGCCGTCTTGTTGCAGCGGCACAATGCACCATAGCTGGCGGCACGACACAAACATGCATGGCTTAGTTTTGCATCCATTTTTACTGGCGTTCGCATGAATGTAAATTCAGTCATTAGTAAATTATATTTATTATACAAGAATGTCCACAGACGCCTCCAGCCTGCAACAAAACAGCAAACTTGCAAATACATAAAAATATTGGTAATAAAAACCCATAAAAAATGTTGTGTAATCAATTTAACTGCTGTAAAACCGTAGCATGCACCTTCACTTTTAGTAGCTTTTAGTATCTGGGTGGGTATTACTGATAGCAAAACGGTTAGTCTTAAAGGAAATTCACTAATTGCTTGTCTATTAAAATTACAATCTTGGCTAAAATAACGTTGGACGTTCTGCTCCGTCTTTTTGGCGTAAACAAACTTAACAAACTTATTGCTGCAAGAATCATCGATCTATATAAGAATCGAACCAGTCCGGCCATGTTAAAATTGACTTTTCTATTTAAGCCGAAGATCACCGGGACAATATCTACACAGGACATGTATGTTATATAAAATCCATTCATCAACAAGCGAATCCCTATAAAACATGTCAGTAATTTGAAAAGTGTTTCATGAATTGTATCATTGGTTGGATAGAATAAAACGCAACGTTGATAGAGAAACCATTCAGATATAAGCCTTTTGCTCAGAACTTGCTGTACAATTTAATAACCAGCTTGTAGGACAAATGTCGTTTCACAACAGTGGTGATGTGTGTGCGTGCAAGAATGATGCGGGTGTCATGGCGAAAACGCGTCAAACAATATGAGCACTGTTCGTTTTTCAGTTGATTATTATTATTTTTTGTTTGTCTTTTTCTGCTGTTGTTTGGCTGCACCACTATCAGGGGAAGTACGATGTTTTGTAGTACTAAATAACTATTCTAACCCCAGCAAGCATGATTGTGCGAGGGGCCGAGCAAAGTACCGCACACGGAAACGATAATATTGCCGAACCGTGGAGTAGGATAATAGTGCGCTGGACTGGAAAGCTATACTTTCTCCATAATTTTAGTTACCATGTGGGACGGATGCGTGGCAGTCAGAAAGGGCGCGAGGAAGGGATGCGGGACGTCGACGGTGAACGGTATTTTGGACCCCCGCAAGGACAACGAATTCACGAGTGCGTGGAAATCAGTGGATTGTAACGATGGCATTATTTCATTTTATGCAACATTGATTAGCACTGAAAAGGACACTGCGGACGGGTTTGAAAGCCTTTTCGGCAACACAAAACCAAAGATCGGTCTGTGGGCTGTGGAAAGCAAAGGCATGAGGTCCTGTGCTAAACGCTGCCAATAGTGAGAGACCATCCAGGATCGGGAATCGGACGAGGTATAGTGTTGAGAAAGTAGAAAAACACATCCTGTCTGTAGTATCACCATTTTGCAATGCACCATTTATAATTGTTTTATGCTGATACGTTAATGCATTTCGTTTGAAAGCGTTAGCTACTGATGTTATTATTGTCGCTACGTTTATGGCGGATAATTTGAGTAGCAGGGTTGTTTTTATGTGTAGTACACACAGGAAATTGCCACGACTGAATGCGTTCGATTGTGTTTATTTGCTAAAATGAAACGAAAACACCTGCAATTCAGGTTACCATGTTGCTGTGTGGGGTTAGTACTATTATTTCCGAAAACATTTAACAAGTTTCTTCTGGTTTGTTTCTATGTTGATGCAGGTGAACCGTTTTGCTAGGTTACTTGCGATAAATAAATAAGAACTGGTTACATTCCATTCCTGGTTCCTAGTAGTACCAAGGGAAAAAGACTGTTTTTTGGAAGTTATGTTCATTTGGTGTGGAGGCTATATGTTGATGAAAGCTTCTATACATTAAAAAGAACTTGTAAAAACTTGTAAATAAAAGTGTTTGATGCTGGCGATATTTCTTTTGCATGATTATCTTTCCTATTCCTTTAATCAGTAATAAGATATTCAAGATATTCAGCCATACCGGTGAACTCGTTCGACGAGAAACATTCGTCGCTCATGAGTGGACAGGGTTGTACCACTAGGTTGGCCAGTATTTAAGCTATACGGTTTTCTAATTTTTTATCTAGAGGGCTATGAAATGAGTGAAAATGAGCGTCGCGGCGAACGTTCCCAGGAACGAACGAGTTCGCCGGTACGGCTGATTGAATGATACAATATCCTTTGTATCTCTTCTTCTTCTTCATTCTTCCTGCTTATTGTTATCATAGCAGGATAGTCAGTCCTACGTATGGGGACACGGTCTATTCGGGACTTGAACCCATGACGGGCATGTTGTTAAGTCGTACGAGTTGCATATCTACATGATAATAAATGAAGCAAAATCATTTATAAAGACTACACATTTCTAGTAAAACTAATGATACTAGTAATATATTACTGCATAAAACATTGATTATTTTACTAACGTATTAAATTTACTCCTACTTAATTTGTATTCCAGATAATATTTTATGAGTGTCATACGAGGCATGATAGCTATTAACTTCCGTCTTTCAACAAAACAATTTATGCCTGAAGGAAGAAAACAAATTTAAAAGGTAAGTTAGTTGAATTTATATTCCAGCAAAGCAAAACATGATTGATTACAATTAGGAAGATCTACGATACTTGTGATTAACATCTGTGCTTTGTTGTCTGTTGGAAAGTGGAAGACTGTCTAGTAAGCTGTCTGAGAGTTTTATCAAATATATGAAAAAAAGGATCGAAAACCAAACCATGCTAGACATGTATCCTGAACTGACATTAACCTCGATCGATTCTCCGAGACGGCAACTATTTTGTACCGAGACTCGATTCAACGACCTTCAGCATTGCAAGCGAGAAGGAACAATTTTGCCTGAAGATGCAAAGAAGACAATATACATAGCGTATCATACATAAGCTAAAGTATCTGGTATGTTTAGTGTCTGGCTTAGGTGTCGAGAAACTGAAGAAAATGGCACCATCACAAGCGAGTAGAAAATCTTCCCCCAGATAAACAGAGAACCCGTCGTACATGGGCCAAGAGAAAGGAGAAAATGATATGAACCGTTTCCGTGGTTTTGCATTGTTCGCTTCGTATGTCCATTGGTGATAAAACTTTTGCCAGCCACATCTAACGTTTTCTTCACACTGCGGTACTGGCAAGGTAGTAGGAGATGGTTAATCAACCATGCCCGTGTTCTCTCTCTCTCTCTCTCTCTCTCTCTCTCTCTCTCTCTCTGTCTCTCTAGTTTTCGTTTTCTCTTTGTTTCTCACTATCTGTAGAAACGTTCGTTTTTGCGTAATTCTTTAGGTGTGCTCTAGTGATTAAAGAAATATCACTTATTACCTCTCGGGATTTACCAATGACTGGATCCGGTGGCTCACAAAATCTCAGGAGATGAAAATACTGAGAAAGTATTTTCTTAAATAGAGCGAAACGTATGGGAAACGTTTACTTTTGTAATGACTGGCATTCTAATAAAATGTTTTTTTTACGAAGTTTTCAATGCATTTCTCATGATATTTGCATGATTAAGGAATTGTTATTTGCTATCTGAAATGAGTATATGAGTACCTGCCCGAGTAACAAAACATTCCAGTAGCATTGCATTCTTTTGTTGTTATTGCATGTACACTACATCTGATAGAAAAAAAGGAGATGAATGCTCCTTATTCTCTTCTCCCGCTACTAAGAGCAACCAAAGAAATGTACTCTCACTGTTCGGCACGACACCGACTGGCGGTAAAAACACCATCGATCCTGTGAGCATTTCAGCTGTGCAAGTTTCGCCTTAGCAGCCAGGACACGCGCTGCATGCAATATGAAAAATGAACACAACGTTGGGAACAGAGGAGCAACGTCCATTTGGTACGGTGGCAATGACGTCGTCTGGGTCTGGAGAAGCTCTTCCGTTATTATTGTTATTAGTATTTTTTCCGTGTACGAACAGATCGCATGCACACCGAAAAAACGACCGACAACGATGACGGCGGTGAACGAAGTGGATGATACTGATGGCAATGTTGACGTTGGCCAGCACGCCAGGGATGGGTTTGGTGGAACTTAGAGAAGAACACATGGCTGGGCGGTTTGGGTAGGAATGCTACGATGCCACTTGGTAGGTACCGGCAGCAACACAGACGACAGTATCCTTGAATCCAACACGAACCGTGTTCGCGAAAGCAGTGTTTTGCATCGCTTTCGGTAGTGGAGAGTACAAGACTGAATCGGTCATTTTTTGTTCAGAATCTTTTAGGATACTTTGGTACAAGTATAGTATCGACGCGCGTCCTTTCCGTCTAGTGTGTTGTGCTTTGCAGTTTAATATATCTCGTCAATTGTCGCCAACCGAAACAATGGCTATTTTCACGGCAAAAACAACCGGGATGGTTAAAAACATTAACGAATCAATACAACCTCGCGTCAGGCACGTGTGCGATAAGCGTTCCTTGCTTCAAGCCTCCTTGCATGGATATCCGGCGACGAGCACGTTTTACACGAGACAGCAACGCTTTTATCAGCCCAACAGTTGTATCAGCGATGCTTCGTTGCTGTACAATGAAATAACGCGTGTAGAGCAGCTGCAAACTTTGCTGCTGTACTTGCAGCGGGAGCATCAGCACCAACAGCAAGTACGGTCGCCTGCATTAATGTCGCGTTCTTCGCGGTCAGTGCCGCACTCAACGAGCCGAAACGGAACCGGTGTGATAACATGGCAGCACTACCAGGCTGGCTCAGTGACTGCTGTTAGGAATAGTGTTACAGAGCGATCGATCAACCATCAGGATCCGAAATATCAGTGGTTAAGTGGGAACAACCAACTGCCCAACTATGACGGACACTGGATCAGTAACACGCAACGTATGCATCGCGAAGAACAGCAATGCTTGATTGATACCATCCAGGCTCAGCTTTTGTACAATTGGTATCGAATGTGGGAAGTAAGTGATCGCCACGGTGATCGCTGGTGGCAGAATTGCACTGATACGCGTACCACTAGACGAGCTTCGACTTCCAGTGCCCTCCAGAATGCTCTTTTCCATGCATTCTATCAATTGCTTTGTAATGTCAGTGATGGGCGATACTTTCATCCTTTCATCCATTTCGATCTGGCGAATCGAAATAAACGGCCCTTACATACAGCACAGTCCACCTCGCGTCATAGTCAATATCGCGCGGGCCAATTATCGCCCGCATCAGCGGTGTCACACACTTTACCGAAGGGGGGGACTGCGCTGCCAGAATCGATCAATAAGACAAAATGTATGAGGTCGTCGATTGGCAACAACAATCCTTTAACACCGTTCCTGTTTGTCTACGTGCCGTTGCTAATGCCGTTGTCTGCCCCTCAGCAGCTACCTTGTGCTGCAAACCGCACCGCGTGCTCAGGACCATCAGTACGGTCGCGGTTTGCATCACCGTTCCCACCAAGGCTGACACCGTCAACGAGATCCGTGGATGCCATCAATAATGACAGGTTAGTGTAGCGATTCGTTTATTCACCAATGTTCAAACGGCAATTAAAACTCGTTTGAGATTTGCGGTTACATGGGTTGGAACAATTTTAAACCGAGCGATTTCCAGCGCCTCGCGGTTTGAACTGAACGTATGCCGTACGAATCGATGTTTTCAGAACATATTTTGCGACATCTATAAAATGTTTGTTTGTTTGCGGTCGTTTGGCTGCAGTTGTTTTGATCAATAAACATTTTCATTGAAACTATGCGTAGTCGAGGAACATAAAAAATGGTATACTTCGTAGTTGTTTAGAGTCGCGCGATAACATGGTTTGGTGCAAGAAAAACATCCACCAACATCGTACACTTTTCACGCTGCGTTCTATGTGCTTCTTCTTTGTGGATCATCTTTGTTTGGCAACACCTAGAGTCACCTGGTGCAATACCGAAGTTTTCCCTTTGTTGTCTGCGATACGATCCGGAACAAAAAGGCAAGGAAACCGCGGATATGTCCGCACACACGCCGTCGAGAACTAGAAGCACACTCGTTTGTGGCATAGGGGTTGATGAGCGTTAGCATATAGCTCTACTTGCATACGTGAGACGGAACATAAGCAATGGGCGCCTCGTGCGACAAAAGAGCAAGAGAGCGCGAGCGCTGTTTGGAGTTGATGAGAGCTGCGTCTGTGCAAAAATAGAAACCACGTGTTTCATACGCTATGTATTCGCTCGATCGATTTTCCACGGCGCCTTTGACTGCTGGCTGCAGTGCGAAGCGATGTGCGTAAGATGTGAGCTAGATAGAACGATACACGTTGCTGGAAGCGAAACGAGAGAGAATGAGGAAATCATGATTTATTTGAATATTTTGTTCAGAAAATGGTAAAATGTTTTTGGTGTTTTGTCTTCATTGCGTTATTTTAAAGAAGTTTGTTTACTAAAAACATCGATGTAATTGTAAAATGATGTTGAAAACTTAGAAAATTTTTGAATTATATCTTTAGATAGGGTTCCAGCGTAAGTTCATCTAAGTTCAATCAAAACAGGCTTGGTGCGCAAGCGCTACTTTCGCAATGATTTTGTTCGTGTTTCACGATGCGAGAGAATATTTGAGATGTTATCTCGTGGAAGTGTGAGCATTAGGAAGAGTTTACCGGGAGATTATTGTTTTGATTGTAGTTTTAATGTATAAATTTCTTCTTTAATTTGTTGAAATATGTTCACAATTACACTAGCCAACCATTTAATATTGTTATTATTTTTCTGAAATATTAAAATGTTATTCGAATAACGCAATATAAAAAATCTTACAGCGTGTAAACAAATCACTATCAAACGAATGTAAAAGGCATTTTAATATAGCTCGAGAGTCGTTGCGTATGCTTGCTATTAACCGCCGTTAACATCAATAGCTGAACATGGTACCTTCGCTTCTTAATTAACGATTTCAGCCGTAGGAAACATCGAATGTTATAGCGTGGTGTGGCATCTATGTATTTGCTCACTTCATACCTCGTCGCTGTCATTGCACATGGTACACAAATGCAAGGAATAAGGAGTGTGCTGTTCCTAAAAATCGATGATCTGCATCAGCGCATTTCAACAGCGATTGAATTTCAATTAGAATGCAGTACCGCTCGTCGAAGCATTGCAAACGGGTAACAAACCCTGGTCCATTTTATATCTTCGGTTCGTTGAATACGAGATGAGAGTTGATTTTGGATAGTGAGAGTACTTCAATAGCTCAATGCCTAAATTATTCACCAAACTGCATCGGAATGCTTTGAGGGTTTGTTAAATGGGTCATAGATTAAAAATATTCAAATAACTCACCTTAAACACAATATTAATTCAAACATTATCCCAATTTGAGCATCATGGCCGTTTTGTGTCATCCTGAAGAGTGTGATCTACATCTGTAACCGTTTCTTTGAAAGTAACTGACCTATCTTACGATCCATGATCTTGTCAGAGTCAGTGCGAAGGCATGCGAAGGAACTGAGCAAGGTGCTTGAAATAATAATGTTATCACGTGAGTACTCTACGCAACATCAATATGGGTATTACTATCAGGTCCTCTCATTACCAACCAGATAAGCCACATTAACCAGCTCGTACTGCCGTATTGCTACAATATGACCATTGCTACAATATGACCAGTACTGAAATATGACCATGAATTCGGCGGATGACTGATCTTCTCTCAGCATGCTGGAGAGAGAAGTATGCCAGATGGTGGTAGATAGCAGATACATTTTTGCATGATCACCGCGTGCCGCACCACCGGCTAGCGGACGTCGCTTAAAACGTACATGTGCGTGTGTGCATAGTTTGAACGGCCATGTGGTCAGTAAATTGTTATGCAACTGAACGTTAATGACGATGCGTTTATGCACCCTGAGCAGCTGAGCGGGATCGAGCTGTGAATGCTGGCTGGTGGAGGAAGCTACAGCAGGTGATGTGATGTGAAAAATGTGAACGATAGTCATGTGCGAAATTACCTCCAAACACAACGAGCGGAAATACAGACGTAATATGATCACATTGCCAAGGTTGATCGTCAGGAGAATTCTATGGGTGCAAGATCCGTATGACGGACGGAGTATGCCCACTTTAAAAGAACGAAATGTTACATCGTGGGGAGATTGTGATTCAATAATAGAAACCATTATGAAACCGGCATGAAATCATTGTTTTAACTTTCGTCAAACAGTACATTTTAATAGGAGAAACTATTTTTCTGTCAGTCTTAGCTCACTTTGGTATAAATTGGTTCTACCTGAACAATTCGGTCATTTTGGCAGGCAAATAGGTTAAAGATAAAACGTTTAAGGTTTTACTGCAGTTATCATTTTGCATTCTATTATTACGGTGTTATTATAAGCGGTTAATGACAATTATAATGATTATTCTATATAAACGATACATATATTTAAGTGTTAAATATAAAATTCCATCCATTGATTGCGGTTAATCCAATGTTATGTCGTGTTTGGTAGAACCCGTGCGTACTTCATAGATTTGCAACTCGTAATGATAATGATAATGACCGGGTTTGCCTATCCCCAGCCATCCCGTACCCTTCCCAGTTTCACCATCATCGGGCAAAGAAATCTCACGAAGCGCCATCCGTGACCGTAACTTCCGCGAGAATCTCAACAATAAGTGGCTCACGCGCCACCGATGCTCATTTCCCATGGCGAACGGTCGCAGGGTTGCCTGTAGATATGAGGCTGATAGTGGAGCAGCAATAGAAGCTTCTACTACTCTGCAACAGCACCGCCGACAGCGGGTGATGGCGTGGGTCCTGAAAGCGGTACTAGCACCAAATGCCCACCAGCAACGGTGGAAAACGAACGGTTTTTCGTCTATTGAAATGAAAATTGTGTGAGTTTTCCAGTCCATGTGCCCTTTCAATGCCAGCCAATTGAGATGAGATCGTCTGCAGTGCCCAAGAAAATAAGCCCCTTCTGCCAGACCGGGAGAGGCAGAGGCGAGTCAGTGGATGGGTTGTACATTCGGGCAGAAGAAAAGAATTTTCTTCTCGCTCCGGTGACTTTCTCTCAAGGGTCGTTCGCGCGAGGGTGGTTAGCCTCAGCGTTCAGTCATGAGATGAATATTGCGCTAGAAACGTGTTCACGGATTGATCTAGCTTTTTTTCTTACCTCGCTGTCATCATTTCTTAACTGACCCAACCACCCACTCCATCCGGGAGATGCCGATTGAGTAAGAGTCTGAAAATCGTTCTACGCCGGTAGTTTAATGGTTGATTGTCAAATCGAAATTAAACGCACAAAAAGACCCGTTGTTCGTTCTGGGCAGTTACAAGTGAGTTGAAAATGTAAAATATTGTCATTCAGGATTTAAAAGAGTTTCCATAGGTTTAGTTGCTTGGAATGATACCTAAATCTTGAGGGATCGGCTTCGTGTCTGTACCAAAATAGCTTAAACTAGAAGGTGACATTTTTTGTTTTGTTTTCAATGATACCCTTCCTTTTTCCGATTTTGAAACATTCTATCCCAAAGCCATCCGGTTAGCTTTAAATTGATATCAGCATGGCGAATGGAGATTGTTGTCTGTCGAGCGTTGATAATGTCACCTCCAATGTAGTGAATGGATTTATTTGGACTCCGATTTTTTTGCTCTGAAGGTAGTTCCGGTCTAACTGGTTAGTCTACGTTGTGATCGCATTGAACCTTTCCGTTTATCGATTGGTCGATACCCAGCCAATTGCTTAACCATTCACTAATGCCGTTTTGTAGTGGTGAGAAATCGCACATAACCGTGACTATTTCTACTAGTCACTGGATTACAACCAGACTGTACCTATATCTGCAGATATTTCATGTTCCTGCTTTAGAAGTGATTAGTTGTAGTGAGGTGAGCAAAGCCATGATGAAGAGCTAAAAATAGCTAGACGGAATGAAAACTTCAATAGTTAGTAAGGTAATTTACGATTAACCTAGGAATGATATAAGATATGTATGAATAATACACTGCGAGTCATATTCATTTGACCAATTCATATTGTACACACCACCTACAGTAGGGTAACATTGAATATCTGATGAAAATATCTTTCTACCAGCCAAGGAGTAAAACGACTATAAAAACATACGCAAGGGAGTGTCAAACCAAAAGTACAAACAACTGAAATAGGCCTAGAAATAGGCCTGGTTAGTCCATCATATCTCAATTAAGTGTGGCTGTCCTAGTTTGGTTAACATGCCCGTTTCTCAGTGATAGAGAGGATCACACCGTGCAAACAAGAAGGAGTGAATTCCGATAGTCGATTACAAAGCATTATGCCTCCACCATTTTTGTGATGATATTGTAGAGGACAGAATACGAATGTTGTTCGTTTATGCAGTAACGGTGATGATTTGTTTAATTCTTGCTTTTTGGTTTTACCGCCATATAAATGGTTATAGACCGAACAGCATAGACCACTACCATGTGAGTCGTTCTCTACCATACCCGATTCCTAATACTTGCAGGAAATGTGACCATTTTCAATTTGCCTATAAATACGCGTAGCATGGACCAGCAACTCCCAACTTCAACACGAAGCCGATGGATATGTTGAGTGTTACAAAAGCCAAGGAACCAAAACTCCACTCTATTTTATTCTAAACTTTGTGATTCAGATTGGTATACCATCTATTGTGGTTTCAATACCACAATAGATTAGTATAGCATGGCATACAAATCTAATACAAATTACAAACCCCTAAATCATGCCATTTGCTTTATAATACTCTCTTAAAATACGCTTATTACGCAGAAGAAGCGCGACGTATCGCCCAGAAATACTAGAGCAACTATCCTCAGTGGACTGGTTGTGCTGATGGGGGGAAGAAATGAGCAAGCACGTTTGTAACTGCACTGGCCGTGAGTTAAAAGAGAGACGAAATGAGGTTGAGCTGAAAATTCCCACAGTTTGATATTTACTCCCACAATTCAGCTCCCAATCAACCTCGCTGCAGGTTAGCCACGCGCAACGCTTTCGGAGCGATCATATTTTGTGATCCTCGCTCGGGAGCTCCGCAAACGTTCGTAAGATTTGTGTTGTAGTATTATTTGCAGAAGAAACAGTTAGAATTCCACGATTTCCATCAAGTGGGGAGCATTGCACGAGGGGAGCATTTACGCTTTGCGGGACATGCATGGGGAAAGCGTAGGGTGACGCATTCTGATTTGCCATGTGACCCGTTGATCTTCCGGTTAAGGTCGATGGCACCCTTTGGGATTACAACATCAAGGGTGTGTGCCTCAGCAAATGGCTGTCGTTGAGGAATGTTCTTCACTTTTTCTACGATAGTGTTCGTTTTTTTATATTATTGATGTACTTAATAGCATGTTCGATTAGAAAGTGATACGGAATACTTTTAAAATGTTTTGATTGGGTTCGTATTTCTTTTCAAACTGCACTAAACTGCACACAATCTCGATAAGTAGATCTAGGTTTGCAGACCTGTAGCTTGATATATTCGAGATTTAAACTCTTGGCTAGCATTGGCGACTGTACCACGGAACCGGTTAATCTTTTCATTCTGGATAAAAGAAAAAGCGTTTCCAATGAGAGGCCAATGAAGCTGAAAAGCTCTATAAGAAATAAAATCATATATAAAATGACAACATCGCAGCAGACGAATAGCAAAGGTACACATGTTATGTTAGTGAACAAAGCTATGCATAGAAAAATAGTGTAATATTTTTATTTTGAGTTGTTGCATATAGTAAATCAAACACTCTATTCTGGTGAAGCGTAACAGAAGTGGCATAATTTACTTTTTTACATAAACTGAGGTAACGCAATGTAGGAATCGCAAGCTTTGGCAAGAATGGAAATTCATGATGTCGTTCTTAGGTTTTGGTCCACACTATCACGCTACGAGCATAATCCTGTATGTGTTTTTTGCGCCTGTTGGTGCTGCTCGTGCTAAAAATAAGGTACGCAACACAGCCTCAATACGGTGTACCACCGCATCGATTGAAGGTCAATGTTATGAAAACATGCGCTCATATAAAAAATGTCATTAAACTAAAGTAACCTTCAACGGCTGTCGGCATAGGCAAGAGCTTCATCGTAAGCACTCGCTTCGAAGTTGCGATCGAAATCGACGATTGGCCAACATAAGGAAGAAGAAACGGAAGGCTCTTCCACTTCTAGCAAAACGATTGAAGCATAGCTTCGCAGAGTCCGCTTTGCTACGCTCTATGCCTTAAATCGCAGCACCGTCTGAGTCGTGCGTTCATTTACTCAGCGAAATATAATCACGCATAGAATGGGATTGGCCGAGAGGAAGGCATCCAAATTTAAGAGCAGACTTTGAGGTCTAAAGGCACAGTGAGGCATAGAATTCGATCTTGTGGTTGGAGATGCCACACCATCAAGCTCAGAAAGCGATGATCGTCACGATGCTGTATACCAAAATTAGACCCAATGATCTATCGATCCCTCGCGGCGGTTACGACTCGCTGTAGCTGATTGCCCGTCTCTGTCGAAGCATGGGGCCAAAGGGTACACCACCCCACTCGATGTGTACCACTTAATGAAGCCTCCACTCGAAGGTCATTGCCTTTCTCCAGCGTGTTGAACTTCGCCGTGGCTTCGCTCTTGGTGCTCCGTGCGTCGTAAAGCCACACGTAGGAAGTCTTTAAACCGTTACACATCCGTTCACCAGCTCGCAGTAGTCACATTGTGAGTGTATTTAAAAGCGTGGAAATTTTCGTGTCACCGATAGGTTTGAGTTGCTCCTACTCTCATGCTGCATTAATGACATAATGCCGCAACTGCTATGCCTTCACCCAGCCGCTAGTTCACGAGGGCTGACGTCACGGAAACTAAATAGACCCCCGGACCGTCCTCTAAGAAGGCGGCTAACACTACATGTATTTCAAGGTTACAAGGTTGCCAGTGAACCGATCGGCATCCCTTCCACTTCACCACAACTGGACGCCAGTTTGTAAACCGTTGTGGAAAGGCACAAAGGAAGCTGCATGTGGCTGGTGGTGTGTTCGAGTTAAGGTAGACCCCGCAGCTGCTGGTGCCCCACGAGGCGTCCAAGACGCACGAAGCAGTACAGCAGACATGACACAAAGGAAACCAGTTCTAGTGTGCGATCCCATGGCTGCTTCTTGGTAGTAACAAACACACGCGGCTATTATCAATAGCAACGCATGCCGCGCATACTCGTGCGAAATTATGACCGGTCGCAGTACGATCGCACTCAGATAGCGATACCGCAGTACATTAACCGGCAACGGCTACGGGCGAGTGACTTGTGAACGTGACGTGACTCGGAGGTTTGATCGGTCTGGTCTCTGCATGAGCCTATCGACGACCATGACGGCATCTAGATGTGTTCGGTATTCCATTTTATTTCCCTAGTCCTTCCGAATGGCTGTGTTTAGATTTGATAAATAGAACCTCTAATGGCTTAGGAGCGTACACTACTGACGTGCTTGTGAGTGTGGCAAACAGTAGTGCGCCATAATATTGGTTTTTGTTGCTTTCTACCGTCGTCAGCTCCACCACACATATGGTTCGTCAGATTGGTGGGCGCGGCTCGACACGTGGTCACCAGTTGGCGTGGTGGCATATGCACCGCAGCAACACAGTTGTGGTGGAGGTGTGGCGCATTAGTAACTTGACCGTCGCCATCCGCGCCACGGTTCTAATTAGAACGCACCCACCTTTTCTGCACAATCAATCACATAAAGTTTCCATGCCGCTAAAGGACAAGAAAAGGTTCTTTTATACAGTGCCTGTGCCGACACATGCGTATTGCGTTGGATATAAAGTTATGGAAAGGACAGTTTGGGTTTGAAAAACAAACTGTATTCCCTTGTAAAGCAGGGTCCAGGGACGTACACAAGGATACATTAACATTATGACTATCACACCCATTTTTACCGAGAAGCGAACATTACACAATGGTCAACAGACATAGCACTAGGCACTATAGGCACTTTAAGAGTATCATATATTCTACACCAAATTTTCTTTTGTTTTTCTACGTAAAACAGCGCAACAAAAAACCAGTGCAAATTTGGATGGAAAGGCATCGTGAACGTGAAAATTTATGAGCTTACCTCGTTTGAAAGCTTTGAAATTAATTTACAAAATTTTGTTCGTGCTGTACTTTTGCATTTATAATTCTCTTTCCACTCGGCCACTTTGCAACCCTGAACCCAGATAACCCCGGCTTCCGTTCATTTCCACGGATCAAGAATCTTCTGCTCTCAAGGCAGCATTCAAGAGCAGTTCCATTGCCAAGGTTTGATCGCTATGGCGTAAAACCCCGTGAACGTGTCGGTTCCGACTGGCCACGTGGATTGAGCTTGCGTTCATTTTTCCAGGCCCAAGCATTTCCTGGCGACTTGCAAGGTGATGAAGTCAAAAGCCGAAACGAAATGGTTCTATGCTTCAACTCCCTCTGTCGCCTTTTCGGGCTTGACCGAGAGAGGAAGAGGTTTAATTAAGAAACCAACCGACACCAAAAATGCGACAATCTCGCGAAAGCAAACGATAGGCGCACCAACCACGACAAAGGATCTGATGTGCAAGTTTGATTTCCCTTGATGAGAGTCTACCAGTGAAATGGATATCCTTTGTTCTGTATTCATATGGATAACCTTAATTTTTTGAGTTTCCTTAAATTTATAGAAAAAAGCTTCTATTAGCGCCTATTTCGAACTTGGAAAAAAGCGAAATTGACACCTGGCTAAACATTTGAGCATGAATTCAAACACGCGGTCATTGATTCAAATCCAAATGATGCAAGCGATTAGCGTGTTAGTGGGGGAATCTCTTAAAAAAGCTTCCGCTAACCGAACTTCCACAAATAGCGGCAGGACGGCTAGCAACAGCCGGTACCAGCCGACGCTAGAGGCTGCTGCTGCTGTACCCTTCGACGAATCTCGGTGATGAATAGAGATCGAGCCAACGGGAAGGATTTTATGCTGTTTTTTCCAAAAGTTCAAGGTCTGCCGTTCATTCGCCGCCATCGTCGCGAACGTACGCCAGGTACACCGCTTCGAGCAAGCTACCGATCCGAGGATGTTAATCGTAACGACGGAGACACGTCTGCGCGCGGTTTCCTACACGATAACGCAATTTCTGCTCATATGTGTGGGTCAGTCCAACGCTTTTGCACAGCGCGAATCGGTGCGTGCCATACGTACACATCGCATTGAAACATCTTGTTCTCGTTTTGTTCTCCACTTCACGTTCATTGCCGCTGCTGCCGTAGTCGTCGTTGCCGTCATCGTGGCTGCGTGGAGAGCTTCAACCTCCATTCACTTCTGCTACTTCTAAGAAGGTTTCGCCTATCACAGTCGTCGTCGTCGTCGGCGGCGGCGGCGTCATCGTCGCACTAGTCCACTTGTCCACTGAACTGTAGCGGCCGAAGGAATCAAATTTTCCCACGGCTATCAACGTAAACGGTGCGTGCGATGAGTAACGCGTTCTGAGGCAACAGTTCCAAAACAAATGTTGGCTCTGAAAGGAAAACGCAAGAAAGGCGGCAAAGAAGGAAACAACATTTACCCGTCCGGGATCGCTAGAGCCCAGCTGAAGGAGGTAGCTGCGGCCACGTGTGACGGGTGGTACAGACGCGCTTCTGCAACAATGACGGAACGCAACCACACCGTTTAATTGTCCGTGACTGACATCGAAGGACCGAAGCAGAACTGAGCTGACGCTAGTGCAGTGCCCCTCCGGCACTAGTTATTGGGCCCATGGAAACGGGAGTCAATATTTGTTCAAATCCAATGTCTCTTTGGGATATTCAACAGCATTAGTGAAACGCGCAATGTATCCAGTCAGTCAAATGTGCATGGCTTGTCCGTTTGACTTCCATCAAATTTATTGATAAAACAAAAGTAATTTTTAGGAATAAAGATCGACTTATTGACTCGTTATAGATCTGACCAACTTCTTCTATTGAAAACATTTACAATGCAATGTTGTACATCTGTACGACTAATGACATAGTTCCTGTTGATGCACGTTATGAAGGTTTGTTTGAGCAAAGCTTTGAATACACAGTAAACGCAAATGCTCAGTCTGCTGTACGACCATCCTCCAAACATATAAGCTAGCCAGTCACAATCGAGTATCTCTTTTACCGGTGTGAAGTTTATGTTTATTTTATAATTATCAATCATGGGAATCTGAAGTACCTTTCGGTGATGATAACACGTCCAAGGCGACGCCATATGAGTGTGGTTCCGCATGCACTACTAGCAAAGAGAAGACAAAAAGTGTCACTTCATTGGCCGGGGCTAATCGGTTGGTGTGCATGCAAACTGGTGGCGGCAAGCGTAAAATGCAATTCCATTCAATTATCCAATCAAATGGCTGGTACAAATGGTTGTGTTACGGTCCGCTGGAGTGCAGGGAGGCTGCCCTAGAGCAGCAATAGCGGCAATGGCATAGCATAGGGTGGTCGTTGTTTTTTTTTTGAGGGGCGGAAATGGCAAGAATGGTATGAAACACTTCACCCGACGGCGGTAGCGACTAGTGTGACACTGCAAACTTACACACACCAAGTGCACTTCGCGCCGATACACGTTATGCAATCTTTTGTACATTGACCTCCTTAATTCTGTTACTCACAGACTCCCGCGCCTCATCGCCCCCATACACCCGCTCCGGTTGTTTTGATGTGTCGATAGCTGCTCCCCCACTCACCTTCCCCCACTCCTTCTTATGCATTGAGTTTATGCACATCGTACCACTGCTGCACTTGCCTCGATCATCGCCGCTTTGCTCCACAAGCTGCGAACCAGTGGACATAACCTTTGCCGTTCAACCTCGGCAGCTGCGTCCCCTCCGCGCCATCCTCTCGCTTCCTTCTTGCGTTGTGCTACATAGTTTATCTGCATGTTTTATCTAATCAACGAATTGTAATAACGGCGACACGCTGTCCCTGAGCTGCGTTGCCTCGCATGTGAGCTTTTGGAAATGGTTCCGCAAATCTATCTGAAGGGTTCTATCTCCGTCGCTGTGTTGAGTGTTTTTCATGGCAACGTATTTGTTGCGTTGTGAGTAGAGAAGGAATTTTCTCGTGCGCCTTGCATGGTAACCCAAGAAAAACATATTGTTGCGTTTACATTTGAATAGCGCATATAAAACAAAATGCTGCAAATGGCACCGCGTGAAGTAGAGCTCACCTTGACAGTTTCGACAAAAGCCCCAGCTAGCCACTCTGTTAGCCATGACGAATTGAATGTTGTTTTTTTCCCTGTTACTTGTTCCAAGTTGCACAAAACAATCCACCCACTTGGGGATTTATGAACAAAATCGGACACTACGCTTATTTCAGTGTCGTACAAACCAAAGAATAGAAGAAGAAAAAGATTTTAAAAATAATCGATGTGAAACGTGCTAAGCAAAATGTGAAAAATGGGCCGAAAAATATTCATGTTAACTTAGCATTGGGTTTACTAGAGAGGTTTTAAAAAAGTACACAATTTATCAAACGGAATATCCGGTGTGATAAGCCATCTATAAGGCCAAGATCATCGACTGCATTTTTGTCTTAGACGACTGGCATTATTTCGACAGCTATATGGCGATAATTTACGCTCCCTTTAACCTACAAATATGTTCGCCAACACTGACCTTTGAATTTGTTTCGAAAAGAAGCTCACAAATGATTATTTAGAGAGTAACATTTTTGCAATCAATACAGAATTTCAATATGAAAGTTTGAAAAATGAAATTATTATATATTAAACCAGAGTCTTGTCAAGATGGAAAAACGCAGGAAAACCCCTTTAAAATTACTGATTTGATACTAGCAACTAATGAATGCTATCACACAACTGCCATATCTGAGATCTCTTTACCATTTTTAAGATAGTTCTTTCGAGTTTGATGTTGCAACATCGGATATCCTACTTCTCCCTAGCTGCTTGCAACAGCCCATGATGAGGTGGTATTACCAGCTTGGAAAACAAAAACATCAAGCACACCAGCATTACCCTAGCATGAGGATAGCTGGTGGGCTGGCTGGCTGGCTTTGAGATGTTACAAAAGCGACAAGTTGATCGACAGGCAATAGAATGGAGCGGAATCAAAACGGTATAGAACGGTCGTTACGAGCGTCTTATGCAACTCTTGCTCGACCTTAAACTTTAATGAATTTATTAGAACTGGTAGAGGTGTAAATCGCTCCCACCACTCGATTGTCGAAAGAAGTCGGACGTAGCTAGGACCGACTAGGGCAGTTAAACTAGATTCTAGGTGTAGAGCAAACAGAATCAACCAGAAAGCCTAGAAGCGATGTTTTTTTTTTGCTGAATAAGGAAATAAGCCCAGCTGCCTTTTTGTGCCGTTTCCAAAACAAATCAAGCCAAACGTTCTATTGGTTTCGATTGTCTCAAGATTCCGTTTCTTACTCGTGGTGAACATAAAACAATGCCAGCTTAAAGCTAGCAAGCCTCCGGATACGTCCGGAGTTTGTTGAGTAATCATGAAATTATTGCTAATCAACCATCAGCCACAGCCACGTTCGTTCGAAGCAATGCTGCAAATGTAATGCTGAAGTGTCTTGAGCCTAGGTAAAGGTGGAAGATGCCCAATAGAGTTTAATAGCTGCTGGGCGCTTGGCGGCGAATCAATCATACACCCAATACCGTCAACTGGCAGAAGATTACGATGCGCCGATGACGGCGCCAACGAAATGATGCTGCTATTTACGGTTAGACTTGAGCAATTCTGCACAATTCATTATAAATCATATTGACGATGATTGTCTCGCTCTACCTTACACATCATGGGTTGGAAACAGTATACCTTGCCACCAAGCTGAGTCCGTAGCATGAGCATTGCAGTTTACCAAAGTGCAGTTTCCGAAGGCCTTCCGATCGAAGCAACTGCTAGATAGTCACCGGGTATAAATGGCAAATCGATGCATCGTTGCAAGGTGATGGAACCGTATGACCGGTCGACCTGTCACAGGAGTCCTAATGAAGGCGAAACTATGCGCCTATGGTCTAGCAACTGTTCAATCCGAGTGTCGTTGCTATTTGTTAGTTAAGAGATTAATTAATGTATTAGATAGGTGGCGATGGGTGCTTAAGTCAGCAAATCGATTGAATTGTTTATTTGAGAAGAGTCTGTTGCTGTTCAAGATACTCTTAAACAGGTTCTCCGTTTCGGTGTAATGTTTGCGAGTAAATTAACCTATTACTCAATATTTATTTGAACACACACTAGGATTTACCAATGCATTTTGAATTCTGCATTATTCACACATCTTTCATGTATTTATGTAGCCGTGAGGCGTAAAATTATTTATGAAAAAAAAACATACAAATACCATTGCAAAGTTTGATACTTGGTGAATCTATTGATCATATTTTGACAAAATAGATAATTACCTAATTTAATTCGTGAAGCATTTCAAAACACATGTGTGTGCATAGATAAATACTTGCGTAGTATTGTTGTATTATGTCGTTGGTTGCCGCATTTATCCACGGCTGCACTATTCAATCATTTAGCTGCTGCAGCTGCCAGCAGGCAAAACAAGACGCTGTCCACATACCGTGTGCAGCTGGACGCATTTTTCTTCACAGGAATTTTCATTGATCGCTCAACAATTTTCTGATCCCGTGAGTAAAAAGGTCAATCTTTCGTTTCACTTCAACTCTAGTGCGACGAGAAGTTGAGATTAAGAGCCGGTCAGTGAAAAAGGCAGCCCTTTGGCTTTGTTTCTGATTTGCGCGCGAATGACCACGCGTTCGCAATCTTGTATCGAGCTGTAGGGTAAAAAAAACATTCAAAGTAGAATGGTCCGTTTCGCTTCGAACCCCAAAACAAATCCCAAACAACAGTCCGCCGTTCCGGCCAACTCCTTCGGTGCTGCCCCCTTCTCCCCGCCCCGAGCGAGCTGCTCACAGGTGTGGCACGGAAAATCTTGCAGGGAAATGCGATCGACCTCGACACGCCTGTGCTCAAATCAACCTTTCCATGGCCATTCTAGCGTGGTCAGTGTGGCGAAAATTGCGTTCCATTTGGATGCCGTTGCAAAAGGAGGCGCTCGAACAAGCGACAGGAAAACAATCTTCCAACCGCCTAGAAAGTCGTGTCATCTTCTCCGTCATCCTCGGACTGCTCCGTTTGCTTAAATGTGCACTTGTAGAATCGTAGAATCGTGGACGTGCGCCGGCAGGGACTAAAATCAGTCTCGCGTCGAATAAATAATAGGGGAAAGAGGTTAAGTTTGGGTTGGTGCACCGTTTTCCATGGATCAGGGCCCTGACCGAGGTTCAGAATATGATTTGACGCAACACGAGGGAATTCGGTTTCCGAGGCAAAGCGCCATCCAAGCATCTTCTTCGCCAGCCAGCACCTCCACCAAGTACCATTACTGCTGACAACGCATCGCCGATTCTCCCACGTTTCCACTCGGATACGCATCATTCACTCTTTTGTTGTTGTGCTCTCCCAAACGATCCATGGCCGTTCCGTTTGGTTCCGTTTCTTGATTCCTCGATCTCATGTTAGTTCCAGCATAGCGATGCAACCTGCCGCCTTCGCATCTCTGCTGTCGTGTTCGACGGAAAACGGCGACGGTCTCTGCCTTCTCACTGATTCAAAGTGTGACTTCCTGACTTCGTCCTGATTATCAGGATTGCTCCCGTTTTGGATCGATAGAAGATGCAGCTGGATGCGCTGCATCCTTTTTTTCTGTGAAATAAAACTGCACGCACACATACTAACATATGTGTGAGTGTCAAAGATCGAACCATTTCAAACTAACGATGAATGTATAACGTAGAAGGAAAAGGTTTCTAGCAGTTGTAAGTGTTGTCTTACGCTTATTTTTTCTGTGATGCATCTTGCTCGGGATGAGGATGCGCTTCGTGCAGGTGGTGCACACATAATCTTCCCACGGTTCATTGGGATATGGCGAGATATAAAAAGTGGATGTAGAAATGCAGCACTTTTTTTTAAATGCGTCATGATACTCCTCTACGTAATATTTGATATATTTTATCTACTGTATTTTTAAAACGTGTGGTGCGTAACAGCAACGAGAATGTTTGGAGCATTATATGTTTTATTATGGCGGTACAAAATGAGAGATACTATTTATTTATTTTTTTATTGTCATAAAAACTTTGCACCTACTTCATTTACCTCTTAAACGATAGCTTCTAAAAACGCGTTGTGTATCAAGAAACTAAAAATTCAAATGGTAATCGAACACTAAGTTGCGACAAGCTATGTCCTTGACCGTTTTCCTGCGTATCCTTGACAGTATAATTACCTTTCGACTGTATCACGCCAGAAGTTCAAAGGCTTCGGATTGGTAAACTTTTAGCACCCCAAACACGGTGTACGGCTATACAATCGTCCTTGTGGACTATTGGTAGGTGTAATCAACATAACGGACCCGTTGCGTTGCCGTCTACTGTAATCAACTCTTCATAAGCATGTTCTAGCGTTCTTCTGCGCCTGCCCTTGCTTTGTCAACAGAGGCTAAACGAACCCTGAACGAACTTTGCTGCAAGGATTTATCGGTTATATTTTGCGGTAGAAAACACTTACCTTGTTCGTTATTTCGGAAAGGCAGTTTATGCGTTGTGATAATTTCATTGTACTACTGGTGCGATTTCCAACTTCAAGTTCAAGTTCCTGTGATTTAATTTGAAACTCAAATTTAATTTACTTGATTACAGACAGAAAATACAGAAAATACAAGGCAGAAAAATTTAGTTTACTTGATATTAATCAAACATTATCATATATCGTATAAACAAACAAAATTTGAATTTCTCTGTAGCATACAAAATCATATGAAGCAATTGACTTGAAATGTTTTAGGAAGTTATACCAGCAACAAAGAAAACGAATGATTGCTTGTTTCTTTCGTTTTTATTTTTTATTTCCAATAATTTTTCCCATATTGTGTCCAAAAGTGTTTAATATCAAAGAACTATTGTCGACTTTGTAACCACATTTGTCTTGTTTCTGCTCACATGACATTTGTCTTCTTTTTTTAAAGATCATACTTCTGTGGTCGATTTATAAAAATTATCTTGCTTCCTCTCTTCCTCACTTTTTGCCCTACACTTTTGGAATCATTGCCCTATTTCCACGTCGTCATGCTCATTTAAAATTGAAGGTTCCGTCGAATGTAATTTATTGAAGTTGAAAATTGAAAACCATAAAGGTAATGACGGCGATTGTAATTGAAAATTGGAAGGATCGAATCGAATCTCCGGTGCACTCGCATTGCTCTTTTGATCGACTGACTGATCAGGGAGTACTGTCCAGGCGATGGTAATGCATGTACCCACGAGTCGGAATATGTCTGAATGTGCAGGAGTGTTTATCCCAATTTTAGCTCAAGACAGATCGACAATGCCACCACGGCTCTGTCCTGACAAGCAGAAACATAACCAGGAACAAACGTAGAGTGGAGCCCACGGAAATTATGCTTTGCTTTCATGGTCACCATCGACCGTAGCCGCCATTGTTGGACGAGCAGATATGGGCTTCCAGTTGGAACATGCATGTACGGTACCCAAACCCCCGGCAGTTCGGTCGGCCCACAAAAGTTCTCTTTTTCGTTGCAGGAATGGAAAGTACGTGCCAAGGTACGTGCCGTTTCGGTTTGGCTGTGACCATCGAGCCCATAGTTACAAACGCGGTGAAAAAGTTTGTAACCGCAGCCACAACAGAAAGGGCTCCATGCAAAATGGGGAATGGTAAATGGCATAGGGTGGAGTGGGCAGGGTAGGATAAGGTATAAAAAATCGAAAATAAACATTATTATAAAGACAACACCACAACCAGGAAAACTCGCAGCACATAGAAACAGTGCCATCGATGAGAGTCCAGGCGAATGGGGCACGTTTTCAAGTGCATAACCTCAGCAAGGATATTAGTGATACAGGGAGTAAAACGCCCTCATGATATAAGGACCTACCACTGCAAACAAAGGCTGATACGACACATATAAACTGGAAACCCCACGCTTTTTCGGGTGGGGCTACCAGTGGGTGAGAATGAGGAAATGTTTGGCTCCGGTTCAAACATAAAATCGGTTGCCAGGTCTAATGAATGAAATTCCTGAAGTGTATAAAACAAACAAATTCGGGTACGAGCGTACCCAACCAGGGAGCAAATAGGGTATCCTGCGAAAACCTACGCTCATAAATTAAAATCTCTAGGTATGTGGCGATCATTGCACCAGCACGGAATATCGATCAAAGCGTTCACCTTCGCCCGCACAGTGAATTTCACTGGATCGCTTACGGTTCATTATAGGTTCGAGGCCATCACAAGGCCAATGGGAGGAGAGAGAGATATACCTACCGACAAAGGGAAAGATTTTCTTGGCGTGGATATGGAAACGCGGGCCTACTAGCATAGTCGTACGTTTCAGAAGCACTCGTGGAGTTCTTAGGGCAAAGGAAGAGATCAAGGTTCCATCCTCAGGGACCGGCTTGCATCAACAACAGTCAAGAGATCGTGCCGCTTGCAGCACTGCAATACGCCAATGTGCATCATCTCCGGTTTTGCCCTTTACACGGTTCTGCATCCATCTCCAAGGACTCCCAACGTTGTCGATCGTCGACCCACCGGGCATTGCATCTGCAGCGTAGTGTGCATCCCGTACAGTCGTGTGGCAGTAGTTTGTAACGAGAGACATATAACCGTGCGTCTATCAACAAGGAAAGAGAAGCAAAAGCACACACATGCCAGACGAGATAGAGGTCCACAAGATATAACCTAGTAGTTCTTGGAGTAGCTCGAGGCAAGTTGGTTAATTATACCATATAAATATAACTCACCATCGAGCTCGCGCAGTATGGAACACGCGCACATATACATACAAACACATAAAACACATACGCATACTCGTGGGTTGCAGGGGTGGTTCGCTTGCATGCAGAATCAGAAGACATTGACCGATCGCTGGGTAATTTGGACTGTGATAGATCTTACCGAGAGAGCACCGCGTGCAGCAGCGTTGTTATGCTGTGAGGATCGACATTTGCAAGCGTTCGACAGATTTAGCATGTAAATGGTAATGTGAATCAAGCCTGATTTATTTCTGTAAACATATTTAAAAAAGGTTTACGACGCTGAGCATTTATTGTTACATCGTATGCCATACACTGCAGGACTGTTTTCAAATTAGTTGTTGCTTGTTTTATTGCTTTGCTTGCACATTGCTGCTAGCATCAAACTATACGTAAGGATATGTTCCACAAGAAACGATGAAACGTGTACAATCTTTTACTTGTATGAATTATCATGCAAATAGCTCTCTTCATTAAAATATGCTCCAGGCTAAGTTTGTAGAGTTATATTTTTATTTTGTTGTTTTCATGTCACAATTTAATGGCCATTCTTCTGTATTGAAATACATTTATAAAACTCATACATGTTTGCAAACTAGCAAGATATCAGTGCAATTATAGTATTGCAATTAAATGGTACAGATAATGCACATATTTTACCCCAAGTTTAATGTCAAAGTGTATTGTAACGTGTACATTTGCGATCCCTAATATCTTTGCTAACTGGCATTCGCTGCTACACCAATATTGGCTGCGTAACGAATACATATACTAGGCACCGCATTCTTGGCACGTAAAATTCTTTGAATACACGGGAACACCAACGGAATTTTGAAAACCTACCTTGTCATTGCCATTGCATACAAAACATCCATTCTACGCCAGTGAGTAGCGGAAATGAAGCGGAATTATAAATGTTATACGTACGTTACTGCAAATAGTACGTGCAAGTGCTACACAGCGTGTTTCATTGATCCGTTGAATGATTAGTTAAGCACTGTTTGCTGAAGCAAAATTTGCAGTTAGAACTTCCCGATGCTCCAGCTAAGATGTAATAATGTTTGTTTGTTTGCTTTTTTATATTTACGCCTTACGTAAATTGTACGTCATGTTTTTTACATGCCATGCCAGTACACATTATCTACATTTATATTAGTGGAACACATTTCATTAGAATCTAAAACTAACCATCTTCTTATAGCAGGCCAAGTGTATCGTTCATTGCTTTTGCTGACTCGTTATGCATTGCGTTATGCATCCGAAGCATCAAATCTGTAAATAAATTCAAACATACGGATAGATGTGGAGGCTCGTGTGTGCTAATAGTGCCTAAAAATAGTAAACGGGAATGGTTTAAGAAGATGCTAGTGAGCTAAAGCAACAACGCTTGCCCCTAAATCGGTTGACTGCCCAAGGTGTACCGAGAGGGATGTACAGAAAACAAATTTCAAAAACCATCCTCGGAGCGAGGTCGATTATTTACAAACGAACGCACGTTGATCTTTAATCATTCCTTAATGAACGATTCATACTACCTTCCTCTGTCGGGTGTGTACGGGCATGCTGTACCGAAAAACCAAACCGTCGAGCGCGTTTAGTTATATAAACAAAATTCTTCGCTTTTCATCCCCATTCCTATACCGTTTTTTTAACTCCCACTCTTCCGAACATCTTGCAATCGGGTTGTGGCACCTCACGCGACCTCCACACACAATGTCAATACTCCGCCATACACATGTGGCCATGATCTTGCTCCAACCGAGAGTAGTGCTCGTACCGTACTGAAAGCTAGACACTCCAGTTTGGAAACTGAATCGTGCGATGGCACTTCTTGAGGTTCCTAAGAATCATTACCACGCCGGGTATATGTGTGTAGATGTGTGTAGGTAGCTTCGAGCGCATCACGAATTTGAGGCAACAATATCGTTGATCTAGCATTCGCGGTCAGCTTTTCTCCGGGCATTGCCGAGCATCCAGGGCACGGACAGAACTTTGCTGTTATGTTTGGGATTTTGCTAGCACGAACGAGTATGGCTACAAATGGAGCCGGATAGGGCAGCAATCAAGCGCGAGCTACGATCGATCTGTGTGGTAGTGAACTAGCCAGCATCAGCTTCCTCACTCCAGCACGAATACGATCGGCCAGGAGAGCTGGTAGAACAAGTTCACTGACACCATAAGATGGCTCGACCGGGTGATGAGAATGGCGGTAGAGCGATGGAGGCAGACCTCCTCTATACGGTGGGGGTAAACTTATTCGAGTTTCTCCAGCTTCTCAAGCATCGATCGCACACTCACCCCATCGTAGCTCTCATTCTATATCCGATGCTGCCTATCTCATTCTTTTTAACTTGGCTCCAAGCTTGAGGCGATTTGGCGTGGAACAACGTTCACCACGGCCGGCTGCTTAGCAGAGAATCTGTTCCCGATTGCACTTTTTTTCGGACGGTTTGAGGTCCATTTACCGCATTTGCTAAATTTTTCCGCCCACACCATGGAGTGACACCATTTCGGAGCCGAAATCTGGTACCTTGGAACCAGTTATTGACGACAATCGGAACAGACGTTAAACTTGGCTAACTTCTGACACTTTGGCTGCCCGAGTACAGGGCGCATTTACCCCCGCGGGCCGATTCCGTTCGTTCTTTTCCTTTTTATCACTTCTTTCTTAATCTTGTTGCTGTCCTTTCCTGTTGTTCAATCCACCGGTGTGTACATGTGCGGCGCGAAGTGTGTCTGCGCGTGTGCCCGACTCGCTGTAGATAAACAGGAGACAAGAGCCCCGTAAAGAATCCGGTTTTGGAGCTTGTGACCAAACCAGCGAGACACGAAAGAAACGTAAGCACATAAACACATACACGGATTGGTGTGGTAGGAATGCAGCACACTACAGCTTTCAGTTGGAAGAACTTAACCTCCTCCGCGCCACAGTTCTACCCCTGTTAGAACCTATTCATCGGGCTTGTGGGGCCCATGAGAGCTCAAGAGGCTCGGGATAGGAAGGGGTCGAAGCATGCCGGTTAGAAACCGGTTTATTTGTTTTTTTTTTTTACTTCAGTCAAAGCTCTAGCGACGTTCGAGCGACGAGCGTCATAAATCTGGCGCTCGTAGCGAAAGCCAAACGACTCTGCGTGGCTGACTCCAAAACTGGTTCCCTCGTGCCTCAGGATCAGCCGGAAAGGCTTCGCTTGGGAGGAAAGGCAGGCCACCGCCACGAAAGGGGCTTGAACTAATCAGCCTTCACTCAAATGCTCAATATTCTTCACGCGGTCAACAAAGAGCTGAAGTTACGCTCGCCGTCCTCAACAGTGAGGTTATTTTCATCCTTTTCCTATCCTTTTTCTTTCGTTACTTCGTTAGTCTAATTTTGTCTTCTCTCTTTCTATAGCCCCTTATTCTATTGTGCTTAGTCACTCCTTTCATCATCTGCTTCTTTCCTTTCGACTACAATCTGAAGTTTCCTGTGCAATGCTTTGGCCTGTCTTTGGTGGTGTGCCTTAGTGTCCAGCGTTCAGCGCCCTCCTCTGTTTTCCCGTAAATTGAAAGCTTTTTATGTGTATACCTTCATTAGAAGTGTCCCCCGAAGTTTCTCCTGTCGGAAGCGTGGAGCGGACAGATTTGAACCTCCTGCTTACAGCTTATGACCGCACGAATATGTAAACAAACAATGTGCCCCATGGGGTTGGGCTTATGCTGTTCAGCTCTGTTTTGTGAACATATTCTTGTGACAGATGAAACCTTTGAGAAGAATTTCTGCCCTGTACTAGCTAATGCGCATGGTAATCGTCGTATGTTTTTTTTTTAGTCTTAGGAATGCATCGCTTGGTTCGTATCGGTAGCCAATCGATGAAATACGTCAATATGGCATAAAAAGGTGTGAAATACTACACACCTCCTTGTCCATGCAACTATCAACCTCCCCGTAACGTTAACATCTCCGTCTAAATCTGCCCACCTAAAACATACAAAACCGTCGTTGTGAAAGGGTAAACAGACGAGTACAACAGAAAAGGCGCCGTAGAATGTCTTTTACGATGAGCACTGAAAACATAGTCTTTCTGGGTGGTTTCATATTCAGTATGAGAAAGAGAGAGACAGAGAGAGAGAGAGAGAGAGAGAAGAAAAAGAAAGAAAGAAAAATAATCTGTATCCTCTCTTGAACCTCCCGAGACACCGGATTTTATTAATAAACATGCTTATTTTTATCATCCAAAATTGTTACTCGGCAGTGTTTATGTTTTGGTTCTGTTCGATGTTTCCTCTTTGGGTTTGGGATTCATTCGCTCTGGTCTGGTGGATGCACATGCACTTTGAAAACTCCGAAGACCCGTCGATCACAACCAGCCCATGTTCAAGGGAGACCTCTTCAGAGAAATCTGCTCAGTTGGTGGGTATAAAAGATGCGACAATGGTTGCTTAAAGTCTCACCGTGCTATAAGATCATTATTTTACAGCCTTTTACTCAAACGGTGCGAATATATTGGCTTTTTAAGGTTCAGCGCATAGCCTAATATGCCTATAATCAGCTTCAACGATGGTTTGTTAAGAGAAACAATATCGAATGAACGATCATGCGATCAATTAGGTAGAAAATTTATCAGGAAATGCCTGTGATAACAATTATAAAAAATGATGCAGTTCAATAGCTTACCATTTACACCAAGTATTGTTACAAATTTCGGATGCCTTTATCAACTTATTTCTTTTGAAAATTTACTATTTTTTCACCATTGTTCTCTATTAGTGATCATCAGAGTGTCGAAGACCACAATTTTGTGCAAGGCTTTGGTTTTCTTTCAGACATTGTATATCCTTCGAAATTTGCTCTACCATGAACTATGTGTGTCTACTGAGCACATCGTGCGGAATATGCGCTCTTTAGCTGTTTGTAAAATGCTCCACAATAAGTTCATGTTGATGATGGTAGCCGAATGGGTTGTATACTGTAGGCGTGTCCCTTTAAATACGTTTACCAACATCAGTCGGGTGTGTGTTGAGACACTATGGTGTCAGCGATGACGCTCTTGTCAACGGTGGACCCGTCGAATCATCCGCTTCCTTGTTGTCTGCGGCTCGTTGTTTGCAATGACTAATTAACCGGCATTATAGCAGCGTTGCCCGTTGAAGCATGGTACGCTGATGCAGACCCGCATCTTCTGCAGACGAAGCCAAGGTAGGAGCAAAGAAAGTCGCTTTAATTTTACAACAAATTTGCGTGAACGCACCCGCTCAGTCTTACCTCAGCAAGCGTACAGAGCAACAGCATCTCAGTACAAAGCTAGTGCGGAAGATGCTTACATTCAGAGTTCATCGCAGTTCGTTGTCCGTGGGCTTGTTTTATTATTGCTCCCGACTTGATGTGAGTATAGTCGGGTTGTTCCAGAACTACAAAAAAGTTGTTGGAATCTCCTCCATCAACAGTAGGATGGCGTTACGTCGCTTCATTGCGTTTGTATGTGTACCCGCTGACTCGTGACCATGAGCTCAAAAATGTGCTTTATGTCCGGCCAGCAACAGACGGCACAGCCATCGAGCGATCAAACACTCACAGCCCCACACGTCCGTTACATAGATCGATTATGTCCTTGGACTTCCGCCAACGAAAAAAAATGGCACATCTACCCAGAAAAGGTTTGCTTGCCCGTTTGAATGGGAATCTTTTCGTTTTTGTCTTTACTGAAATGATTTCTCGGCCTCGATGTCTGTCCATGCTATAGATTGGAGCGCGAGACGAACCTTCGGCGTTGGACTTCCTTCCAACAGTCGGGTCGGCGTGTTTGAGCTTCAAGCCTATTTTTTGTCTGCCTCAAATGACGCGTTGGCTGGCTTCTTCGCGACCACATGTGCGAACACGTTGCGTAGTCCGTCTGAAATTAGCACGATGGATATTCCTTGAAAAACCTTTGAACACAAAAACCATTCAACGCAACATTAAACGTTTTTGCGACACTCACACAATCCCACGGCAAATAGCGCCACCAAATCTTGCCACACAGCGAGCGAGACAGTTTTTGTACATTGTTGGCATGATTTACGCGCTAACAATTTTTTTTCATTTTTTATGTGTTCAAATCATTCTCCTGACCTAGAATGCGCTGGCTTTATTTTATACAGCCTGTAAGTTCTTATAAGGTAGAAAAACAAATGCCTTTAGTATGTTGCGCATGAGGCTTTTTTATTGTTGCTTAAGTTTGTTCTTAAAATCTAATGTTAAATGCTACACGTCACAGCGATTATTCAATTCTTTAAATTTCAGTGCTGAAGACATTATTTTTGGCTGTTCTGACATGAATCTAAAACAATCAGTAGTTACCAGATTATTAAATCATATAAAAAGGTTAGATTCTCAGTGAAGATGTATTTTATGGTATTGTAATCTCGTTGAAAGTATTTCTTATTCGATTGCTCCGATTCGAGAAAGGCTCACAATATTACGCTTGTGTGAAAATTCTTATTGTCGAAGATAATTTCTTGTGGTTTATACCTGTTGGCACAGCTTGCGGTGCAGAAAGGCACCGAAAACTTTAACGGAGTATCAACAAGGTCAACTATCAACAATGCCAACCTATTTATAATATTCCAAACTCTATTTGAGGGCAGTTGTATGATTCTTAGTGAGAATTTTGCTTGCAATGCTTTCTGTTAAACATGGTTAGTGCTGTACTGGTGTGCGTGTAACAGATGCAGAAAACGAATCAGATGAAAACCTTATGTACAGGGTTGGAAGTTAAACACCATTGCAAACAGCATCCTTACAATGTTCAATGCGAAGAGTGTTGGTAATCGATTGCTCGGGATCTAGATCCCATGCAGACGCACACCACCATACTACTGCACACAGCATACCATTTGTTCTCTGAGACCGTATGTGTAGCACATAGACACATAGGGTCGACTTTACCCTTGGCAAGGATGCATTTTATTGGATTATGCTCAGGATACTGGTGAAGCTGTTGGGTGTTGTGTTGTTGGTTCGACATTGCTTGCCCAAAGACTAAAACAGGAGTAGAATGTTGTGTTGGCGTTGTATGTGTGAGCATGTGTACTGTGTACATCTCTGTATGTGTGTTAGAGTTACGCCGTGTTGCCACGTTGGTTTGCCATTTCCTGCATCCAGTATGAAGAGACGGCAAAGCAAACATGGACATTGGCAGAACATAATCACATTCGTTCTCGTTTTCCTTTGCACAAATATCCCATCGTCGGTTTGTACCACAGCACTGGCAAACGCAACAATAAGCGACCAGCAAAAGATGCATTCGAAAAGCAATGTTCTTTTAAGTTGCATGTGCAACGGTGGATTCCAGCCCGTCGTTGGCGAACGGAATCACTCGCACTCTCGGGACGAGCGGAACAGTGCATCTAGAGCTCGATCAATTAAAGGCGAGCGAGACCCTCGCTCGATGATTCTCGCAATATTCTCATCCATTTGTAGTGCACTCACGAACAGTCCTTGTTTTGTTTGTTGCTCCATTCAAACATGGGACGCACATGTACCCGATTGCGAGCTGCATTGGCATCAATGCATCGCTGGCTTGCTTTCTCGTTCTCCCTATGCTTTGAACTCGCTCTCTCTCTCTCTCTCTCTCTCTCTCTCTCTTTCCCTCTGTCTGCTACGCACTATAACTTACTCTCTCTGATAGCGTACCCAAGAGACCACCGATGCATTGGCTGTAATTTTCATCACTTCCTTTTGTGGGCCCGCTTCGTTCGACCGGGCGTTCGTGCTTGTGTGCAGGGCCAGGGAAAAGAGATCCTTTCTATTTCCAGACGCAACGTTGCCGATGTTTTGCTGCAGCATGCGGCCCTTTCTTGCGGCACTTGCTTGCTGCGACAAATTAAGCATTGAGGAACATCGGTACAATCAACAACATAGTATAGTGTAATATTGCACTCACACAACCAAGCAAAAACGTGTTAACAGGCGATCTTTTCTTCTAAACACGCCCGCCGCTGCTCGTCCTTGTTCTACTGATCGGAGCATGGGTATGATTTATATTTTATTTACGTTAGGTTGCTACGCTTTCTTCTTTTTTCTCTTTTCATAGTTGCAATACTTCACTTGTACCAGTCTATTCCTGGTTTTGAATCACTGCTATTTTCCTGAAGCTAATATACAAACAATGTTTTATAAAGTGTTTATTATATATTTTTTGTGGGAATAAACGGTGCATTCTATGAACAAAATGTTTTACTTCTATACCTTCGGCCTGCTCGCATTGCTCATTTTGTACATTTATTTTACATAATTTTCGTTTCTGATTTCAAACAATGACAATATTGTTAGCGCAGAAGAAAACGAAGCTTAAAAGGGTCTTCCTTTTTTGTGTTGCTACTTTAGTCCGTTTTTTTTACTTCTCTCGAATCCTCATTGTGCCCAGGATTTCGTTTCGGGTTTCAATCCTGTCTGAAGTTTGGTATGGATGGTATGGTTTGGCTGGTAGCTTTATCGACATCCGGAGCCTATCGTCAAGACTTTGCCGCCAGCAGTCCCTACCAGCAGCGGGAATGGAAGGTTTCTTCTCTAATGAGCTGGTACGAGAAATCGTTTCACCAACACTCCAAAAACTTGTCCCACATCGGTAGCACAAACGATATAGGATCCTGGCTGCAAAGAAACAAGTTTTTCCAGAGCCTCATTCAGCTGTAGAACAGCTGTTCTGCTGAAGCACAATGTTCCTGGTCCCTTTTTTATCGTGTGTCGTTTCTCACGGGAATCTTCCTTCTCTTTCCTTGTACTCACAAGGACCTCTCGAACGCTCAGCAAGAAACAGGCATCATGCGACGAAACATTTAGCATAAGTAAAAGTGACAAAGCCGTTCAACATCGTCAAACAAAGTTACACTCTTTCGAGCTACTGTACTTCGTCATTGCCTCCCCTATGTTTATACGAATGTTTATACATGAACTACCAAAATGTATTATAATGTTTTTTGTTCATGCAGAACATTGGTGGTGCAAAATTACCTAAAAGTAAAATTTTAGTTTTTTTTTTCATCTCAAAGCAACCGCAAATCTCGAAGCAAAGTTCAATAAAACACCTTTCGCTAACTTATGAAAATTAGCTTCTCATACAAAACACTAATGATCATAATCGAGCAAGAAAGAACACAACCGATACGATACGTTCAAGACGAAGCCAAAACACTCCACACGTTCGCTACACGTATGCGGAATCTGCCCATGTTTTGTGCAGTGCGTTTGATGATGGCCCAGCAATAATTCCAAACGAAAGGAAATTATACGATATTCGTGTTTTCTTTCGCCGTTGCGCATCTCTGTCTATCCTCTTGCAACGACTCTCGGTCACAAACGTGTGCAGGTTTTTGTTTTTCATTCTTCTCGAATCTTGCTCAAATCAGTCGTGTCTGGGTTCTTAATTTGGTTCTTTAGCTGCCTGCATCAATTTGGAGGTTCTTCTTTTTCCCGAGAACCGTTTTGCCTTCCACACTTTCGTACGCTTCCTTTATTCCTTTTCCAAACGATTTTAATCGAGTATTAGACAGGAAAGCAGATGATGCATGCGAGAAGAGAAAGGTAAGCAGAGGTGAAGTAGCACAGCTCAACGAAAAAATAAAAAAATGAACGTAAAACAGGAATGGAAATAGAATGGAAAGTAAAAACTCACCTTTTGCTTGTTCCTGCTATACCATAATATCCACAGCCGGCATCATCAACAGCAGCATCCATTCTTGCTTCAGGGAAGTTTTATGGAGTTCGTTTTCAGAACCATTCTCTTTCACTGACACAGCACGAAAGCATATACGCAGCAGTGTGCTGGAATGGCGAGTGAAATGCCCCTCGAATGTAGCTCGTGTGCGACTAGTGACAGGCTGACTAGCACCATGTGACTTAAGCGAATGCTGAGCTGAAAAAAAATAAAAAAGTGTATAAGTTCTTTCCCCTTTCATCTTTGTCTGAGGTATCTAGTGAGACTGGATTTTTCGATCGACTTTCTAAAGCCAGCGGTATCAAGTTCTGGACGCCGTTTCAAAGTGTGCTCTCGATGAAATTAAAGAGGATGGATATGTTATGAGTGTAGTTTGAGCTTGAATATTACTTTAGTTCTATTGAAAGTAATGTTTTATTTGTTGTTTAACTATCACCAAACACAACTGCAGAACAGATATTGTAAAACAAACTTACTAATAGCATCTTTAACTCCTTATAGGCACTTTTCTTTACTTGATCCTTTAGCCTGCTTCAATCGTAAGCTTAACTCTGTTGGAACATTAGTTAGATCGGTTAGAACGGCTATGGTGTTAGAACGAATGTGATTTGATTCAAATGATTAGTTTCCTCGCCCACCACACCTTAATTCCATTCGTTCTTACCGTGCCCCAGCTTATGACTTCGCTCAACTCCCCACGTCCGACGTTCTCTATTTGATGAACACCAAAACTCCCGATGCGAGAATGAAGGGAAGTGGTGATTTTCATCGCATCGGAACAGAATATTCCTAGGCACGGACTTGTGCACGCTATTTATCTCGTTTCATTTGCCCAGTCGCTCTCGTACCATCCGATGCTTTTGTTGTTGATGGTTGCGCCTTAGCCTGTAAGGTAATGTAAGGTAACACAGAAAAAAAAATCATCATTAAGCGAGCAAAAATCTCATCGCGCATGAAGCAAGCGTCGTTCACCCAGCAACACGCTCCCTTCACATAGTGCTGTGTCCAGGACGACATGTATAAGAACCAAATCGAATCTCACGCAGAGACCGATGAGCCAGCAGCTCTTAGAACGCTCAACCGCAGCTCAAATCGTTCTTGGGATGGTGGAGATTTTTTTCCGGTCGCATGGCCATTTAGGTGCTGCTCAAACATGACAGACATCTTGCCCTGCTTGCCCCCGATGCTAACTTTCCATCCCGGTAAAGCTAGTGCAAGCATGCCCATCTCGAAAACATGGTGGAATGGAAAGCCGAAACGCAAAGTGTGGCCGCTGGTTGAGCTATCTCTGGTCACAGAATCCGCAAAAAGCTAGCGAACTTTGCATGCTTTGAAAGCAACTACGGCACGGTCAGTGCTCCAGGCTCACCCTTTTAGCCTGCCATGACTCACATTTAACCGTTGCGGTTCCTAGCTGATGGGGCCGTGTTCTTGCAACCGGTCAAACTATGCCTATGGCAACTCGGACAAGCTTGTTATAGCGCCCTATAAACTATATTGTCGTTCTCGTCGCTCATACCTTAGGTCTATGGCTTAAAATGTGTTTTTTTTTTGCTTTCTCCCGTCGTTAATCTTCTCGTATCGCGTTTCTAAGAGCTAGTTGGATGGATATATCATTAACATGGGCAGAACCTACCATGAAATAAAATGACCACAACAAGAGCTTCGATTGGAAACCTCAAAATCCATCACCACGGTGATTACTCGTACAGAGAGGATGGCATTGTAGTGCCAATAAAAGACCGCCAGTTTGCAAACAAAAGGATGATGATGGTTACGCCTGGGTGTACGAAGTACCAACTACGAAAACAGAACACTCTACGAAGGTGTTTAGATAAGTTTAACCATGTATTGGATTTAATTTTACTATATATTGCGCAATATATTGCACCATTGAATCTAATTCTTGATTACAGTACTAACGATATGCAATATACTTGGTAGCTTATACTGGAGATATTTAATCTAACGACCTATTTTAACAAACCGTACCATTGCAAAGTTGTTGGTAGAATGTAATAAAAAGTAGTATGCTTTCAAATAAATGGATAAAGTAATATTTTGATATATTTATTCACTTTATTGCAAAGCACGCACCCGTAGAGGTACAGACAGGATCTTACCAAGCCTTTATTTCCTTGAGAGTTTTTGCTTACCGGACAAGTTTGCTACCTGTTGGTTTCAGGAGTAAGACCCTCATTCTTGTGGCTGAAACTTTTCGGAAGATTCTTGCTCCATGCTTCCTTTATTTTTTGACCCTATTTCATTTGACCATAAAAGGAACATAGCCATACGAATGTGTTACCTTGGTACAGGTAGAAAAAAGTATGTGTAGTAATAGTAGCATAGAGTACGGGTATAAAAAGCATTGGTCAGGATTAGTTTTGTTTCGTACAGTCCTTAGATTTGCTGCTAAGATTTGCTTCAAGTTTGTGATGCAATTGGGAGTTCAAATGGTACAAATTTGAACGACCATGCTCAATGATTCATTTCTGCCTGAGCTGGTTGATGAGTCATAACATTCGCGCCGTACATTTTGGTGCCATTTCGATAGCGTCATGTTAACGAAAAAATGAAAGGATTGCAGACATACATACAATTCCGTACCTATAGAACACAACCTTCATTTGATCGTGCAGCAGTTCTTGCCGGGCGGAGAAATGTCCACACATTCCGAGAGAGTTCAAGTTCACAAGAATCACCCGCACGACTTCTCTAGAGCGTTGGGGGACCATATCGTTAAAGACGATCAGGCAACGCAGAGAAGCTCAGATCATTTACTTCAGACAAAGAGCGCTTGCGATGGCGATTCGTTGAAATAGTGGCTCGAACCGAAACGAAGCGAATTGAATCTCTGGAGGGAAAGGTAGTTTAATATGTTGGCCTCGCGCGGTGGAAACCTCTGGGACTGCAGTCGATGCCTTGTTAAATAAAATCCCATCTCGAGGATCCAGCGAAGCAACGGCGGGCATAAACCTGTTTTTCTTATCCTTCACACTTGCCCACCCCGTTCAGTGCGTGCCGGTCGATGGCGCAGGATCCTGCGGTGTACGAGATGGAACCACAACATCGTGTCGGAAGAGAAATAACCCAAAAGAACACATTCACCTCTGGCGAAGAGCTAGAATCTTTGTTGGTTTTATTTAGCAGAAACATGGAAGGAAGAAGAAGTGTTATTTTTTTGTTGATGTTGTCCTTTTCCTACCTTAGGCAGCAAGTACAAACGAGACAAGAACACGTCCGTAGTGTGGTGCAGAAGAAGTGTATGAGCTTCAGTGTCTACAAAGGTATAGCCACACTCAGAGAATCTGAAAAAAAGAGAAAGCAAAACCTCACAGCAAGAACCAGAATTTTCATGGCATCGCGATTAAAAAAATACTTCTTTGAATTCGAGCTGGGAAGGTCTCGTAGTTCTATAGAATTGGTTGCATCCTCAAAATACAGGTATTTTCATAATGAATCAAAGACCTACCCTAAGAACTGGCAACTAACGGCCAACGGGTAGGAGTCAGTTGTCGTTGATGCAGGCCTATCTGGACCGAGCATGGTTAAGGACGAAGAGTTGAGGTGCATCTGCTGGTATGCTTGCTGGCCTTATGCCTTATTGTACCTTCGGCTTTTCAAGGTTGAGTGTGTGAGTGAATCTTATCGAATGTGTGCCATTAGATCACAAAATAGACTGTAGATTCCATTTCTACCTGCTGTTTATGGTTTAGGTACCAATGTAGCCAAGAAAACATGAGGACATACCAAAATCATCCATGTGTAGCTCTAACAATGGCTTGAAAAGATCCAAGAACATTTTCGACGTATAAGAAATTTTAAACTTAGATGATATGTGGAATATTGATAACTCATTCCAAAATGTCACATACATTTCTGTTCTTATATTATTGTTATAATAATCTCAATAAAGTTTTCCTACATGGAATTATTTGTGTCATAAAATCATTTGTAGTACATTAAAAAAGTTAAATACAATTCGTTCTGTAATTAAGGTATTACCCGAACTGAAGAAAATAAACGAATAATAATTACACTAAAACACACAATCAATAAGTGTAATAGGAAGTCATTGTAATAGACAAACGTTTAAAATGTACAGGCGATCGCGAACAACATTTACGTATGATTGAGATTTAAGTAAATGAGGCGTAAAATGTTGAACCTTTTAACCTCGATTACTTTCCAGTTTTATACAGTTTTAAAGTATCATTGGAAAAATTTCTTTCATTTTCATGATGTATACCCATCAAGGATGGAATGCTCAACCTACAATATTCAACTCAGAACGGTTAATATTTAAGTTAACCACGTGCACGTCTTGGTTTCAAATCTCGATTGTACCAAGAAGTCAGTTCTTTTGGATAGGAAACCCAATACAGCAGAGACTTAGCTAGACTAGAGTATGAGCAACAATCACACGATGCAGTGATAATTATGAAATCTTTGTTCTTGAAGGGTTCAGGACAGAAATTGAGATTTTATGTTATAGTTTGGAAAAGTTAGAGCTAAAATCGAATAGTAACATTTCTTCTCACTCACACCTTGTGCCATCTCTTTTCACTGTCTGACATTAAAGTTCTCTCTCATGGTAGGAGCATGTTGGAGAAGTACAAAACTCACCTGTACGTAGCTAGCTTTGTTGTCGAACTCACTCGCTAGTGCAGTTTGCCGACGGAAATGAGAGTAAAAATGTAACCTTCTCTCGCGTTGATTTTTCTCCCCATCGACGATCTCTTTTCGTTGCGATGGGTGCCGTTGGAGTGAGCGAGCAAAACGTGAACCGAGAGACAGAGAGCCTTGACTTGTTCTCACCATTTTACCACGAATCGCATGCTCACTCTCACGGCCCATCTGTTCATTTCGTTCCAAGACTCTTCTCAGCCGTTCCGTTCATTCACTTGAATTTAGTACGCGAAGCAAGCTGCCGGTCGCCGATCGAAGTTCCCTGGGCCGTTTCGCACGAAAAATCCCCATTGGTTCCTTCGTTTCGCGTTATCCGTTTCCATTCGTTAGGCATTTTGTTTTTCGCGAAACAATAAGCAAAGCAGAACGTGTGTTGTACCCATTTGTTAGTGTGCTAGTTTTTCTCGTACTTCCCGTGTCCTGCTGCTGTCAACGTTAAGCGAAACAGCGCTTCGCATCGATCTCAACCCGATCTCCCGAGCAGGAAAAGGCTTCAGTTTTAAACGTAACCGAATAAAAAAAATAATATCGGACTGCCGAGCGCACGTGTACGCGTTATCGGTCGTTGTTCGTACGTGCATTTAAAGTGTTATTTTGTGCATGTGTGTATCGTCGTGCATGCCTGGGAAAATATGTGTCTTTGCAAAGTTACGGTGAAACGGAAGGGCTTCGAAAAGCCAGATAAAGCGACATCAAGCCATTAGTGGAGAAATATAATAAATATTAAAAAATGGTACCCATTACTAACAATTGCTCGCCATCTTTTTCAACCACAAGGAAGAAGAGTTGTAACGCGTGAAAATACAAAAAGGCTACGTAGTGAAGGAGCTAAGCATACTAGAACCAAGTCGACGAACCAAAAAAATTAGATGCGCTCGTGGCGTATGTGTGTGTATGTGTATGTAGAGTGATCATCTTTCCATTGGTGCTAATTAAGTAGGCTCCGTTGTTGCTATCGGTGTGTTTTTGCGGTTTTGTTTCACATCGTTGAAAGCAAAACGCTTTGTTGTCACGTGTTGTGTGCAAAACCGAATACTTAGAAGGAAAATATAGTACAAAAATCCTTATTTCGTTCAATCGCATAGAGTACGACTAGGGTCGCATTTTATCAAAAACACAAGCGTTCAAAAGGCGAAGCAAACAGTGTGATAAATCTCCAGTGTAAACGTTATTCTACGTCATACGATACGAAAACGAATCGGATGCAGCGCAAAAGTAAACCGTCACTTCCATTCTATCTAAGGTAGTGGAAACAGTGAGCAAAGTATTTGGCAGCAGCAAGCTCCAGCACCAACAAGGCCGTCAGCAGTATTGTAACAAAGCTTGGATATCTTAGTCCACCATCTTCCGGGATAAAGATTGTCATCGTTATTCCTGGATAGCTACATCAAGCGAAAGTGTGGAAAAGAAGCGAGAGCAAGACAACAGACCCAAAAGACAGCTAAATGGAAGTAGCACGAAAAAGGTAATTGTTTGCATCCTATTGGTTGTATGACAATAATGGTATGAATTTTAAAAACTGACTGGAGTCCCTAATGCAATATACTCATACGAAAGGTTGTTGTATTGGTTAAATCAGAATCGCAGCGTCACAGCGCCGTTGATTAGAGACTAGCGACGAATAGATAAACAAAATGAAAGGTGTCGAGCAAAAGGAAGCAAAAGGAAAATGGCTCAACTTGAGCTGTGGTCCTGTTCGAAACTTCGAATGGCACACATACCCATCACGAAACTAGTAGTTGTTGGCTGAATTGTCTGATATGATTGTCACAGATAGGACGAAGCCCATTTCGGGGCAACGATCGGATTGTGATGATCGATCGTTCAGGCATTCTGAGCGTAGTTTTGTTTAATTTCCCTGATTACGGCCTAGCCTTGTTTGCTATGCTGGTGATAAAGAGAAATAATGTCAAACAAACCAGAACAAACCAAATTCACCTTGGCGGCTAGAGCGTTCATTGTGAACAAGGGTACAGACTTGCGCTTTCGTTGCGTTCTAGCTTCTGCTATCATTCCCATTGATAAGCACCAGAACCATTATCAGCGCCGTTCTGGGAAGTTGGACGTCACAGGTATGTGCTGACTTGGCTGGGCAAAACATGCCTGAACGCTGTGCTGGTGTGAGAATCGATAAGAAGGTGCAATGGCGGAGGAATGCGGTTGTTGGTCCGGGGTGGTGTTTATCATTTGCTTTTCCCACACTAGTCACGCGTTTTCTGGGAAAATTACAGAATAGCAAGTAAGCTGGAAACGCCACAACAAGCGAATCGATTGATCGCAAAACTGTAGTGAGGTGTATTCATAATTGCCGATGAGACTTTAATGCGTTACACATTTGTTAAATTTGCTTTGTTAGCTCTGCATTGATGGAAATGTTTCCGACGAAAAAGCTTTTCAGGATTTCAGTTTCTGGTGAACTTTGTGTTTGGTAATGCTAAGGATGCGATTGCACAATCGTCTGTCCCTCGAATTAGAACACGTACGTAGTACTGAATATTAGGAAGAGGTTGTTGTATGATTGTTGAAACCGTTTTAAACGCTTCCATCCATTTGCGCTATGCTCACTATCAGGGGTACCGATAAGCCCACTGACACGACTCAGCGAAACCCCTCAAGTGTAAATATGACAGCTGGTAATGGTGTCGTACAAATCGCCCTTTGCTGCCGGCTTCTCTTCGGTCGACCGAGTCGTGCAGGCCTCGGTTAATGTTGCCGCTACTCTATTCGATGACAACACAGGGAAGTCAGCACCAACAATGCAACGAAACTGATGCATGCGCTGCTACAAACAGGGATCAAACGGGAAAACATACAGAAGGGTACACGCCACGCAATGAGCAAATGGATCAGGGTAACGATAAAATGCTGCCATACGTAGTTTAGTGGCGCGGCGATGATGGCTGCTGTAGTTGAACGTCCCTTCGCAACTCGTTGAGTCGAAAAGGATATTTTTTATGCGTCATCCTCAAAAAACGAGTTTCCAGATTTGCCTCACATGGCATGCATGGTATGTGATGTTTTCAAACTAAACTGCATGCACTCCCGACAGAGCGCGTGTGTTTACCCTCTGTCCCGATCGTAAATCGGACAATGGCCTTTGCACGTACCGCGTATGTCTGTCCCTTGAAGTGAAAGGCAAGTCAAGCTATCCGGACTGCAGACTGAACGAGCGAAAGGATTAGCTAATTAGAGGGTCGTAAAACCGTACGAATGCATATACACTCATGCAAAGCGTTTGCATTATGAGTAATGCTGAACTTATCGTGTGTTGGCAAACATGTGCCAAGTACTGCTACCCGGTTGCCTGTATACCGTCACCGTTTGACTACGTCTGGAAGCGAGACAGTTGCAAACTGCCGGAAAGTGTCATAGTTCCTTCTTGGAAGCAGCATCAGCAGCTATATCGCAGCGCCGCCGTAAACCATGATTTCCAAGGGTGTGGGGTTTCCCGTCACACTCATCGTACACGAATAGCGAACAGACTGATAATTTGGGTTCGCGATCAATTCTATTTTCATTTCCGGAAACTGTTTTAAAATATCACATTCGCCATCATTTAATTTCCGAGGAAAATTCTCTTAAGTCTGTCTGGTTCGTCATCGGACTAGCTGTTTGGCTCGACCCGGGGAAAAGTCAAGCACGACACGCCATGAGTCACACGCCAGGGCAATCATGAACTGTTTTTTTTTGCAATGTGCGCCCTCCATGAGTAGTGCACCAAAGTGTGCAACCATTTGCAAACATAACATATATCTACGGCCATAAGGAGTAGGAGAGACCCCGATAGGTTGACGCTGCTATAGTAAGTGAATTGGGTCCAAGTACCGCGACAACTGACGCGTATCCCGAATTCATCGATGCAAGGCTTGGGGTTGGGCGAAACCAACGTCTTTCAGCTGCTCGGCGGACAGAGCCACGTGCTTTTCGCGCTTTCTTGAGTTCGGATGTGTTGCGGATATATGAGTGTTGCAGTGCGAGATGCAGTTCGCCGGGAGAGGAAGGAGGGCAGGGCTACGTTTACTACGCGAGTTTATGATTTTTCGCGCACGATCGATGGACAAAGAAATTTATTTTGAAACTGTGAAACCCAGCAGACTGCGTGGTGGAGACGATAGCAGCCAGTAGCGGTAGCCGACAGCCAACTGCAGTCATGCGCAGGAACTGACCACCCAACCAAATGAAATCAAATCCAACAAATCCACCCAGCCATAGTACTCGGTGTAGCAAAGCAGATTTCCTTATATATCCTATCTCGCTCCGGTGCTAGCAGTGCTTACTTGCCATGTCTCCACCGTGAAATGGCGCGGATTTCGCTCAAATCATTCAAGTGTGTGAAGCTTTTCGGTACGCGAATTTCAATTGCCAGCGCCTAGTACTGGCTGGCTGGCGAGTGTTGAAAGGGAAATATTGCACCCCGTTTCGGTCGTCCGGATTTGTTTGGCGGTAGTGGAGCATCTTTTTCAACAGCAGTACATTTTTACGCATCCCACCCTTTTCGATCGACGTTGCTCCGCAGCAGCAGAGGCCTTATCGTTGGTTTCAGCCGGGCATAAACGCAAATGCGTGAGTCGAAAGCAAAACGCATGTGAAGAAAAACAAAACAGCTTTCCAATAAAAAGTCGCATCTCTCCAATGCAACGGATGAATGGATGGGTGAACGCTAGGTCTGGGGGTACATCGAGATATCGCAATAAGATCGAGGTGATTGACTCTTACAGAGATTGGCAGACGGGTGGGTGGGTAAGTGCATCATATTGTGGCGAGAATTAGGGAAGATCTACCCCAATCAAGTGCGCCGAATGAGCAATAACACTAAGACAACAACGACAACTGCTATGTTCAGGCGCCCGCATGCGTCAGGCATACCTCTCCCATGGGTTCACCGTGCGTTATACATAGCACTCTGCACTGAGCCGAGCAAGTTCCGGCTTTAACCGGAGTGTATGAGCTCATCTCCCACGGGGCAATGAACGAATATAGCACCAGAACTGAACCCCCGCATGTAGTTATGATGGCGGTGGCATTAACGAACGAGAACGAGAAGAGTTTACACCATGTGGGAGGGCGTCGTTCTGTGTAGCTCTTCAATTTAATCCATCCGGGTGTGGAGTATTCTCTCGTGCTGTGTGTTAATTTCTTACATTGACGTCTGCAAGCTACGGATCGCGGTGGTAGTGCAGGGAGAAGCTCATGTAAATATGCTGCCACGTGGTTTAGCGAGTATTCCGATTCCCACGTGAGCGATATTACGCTTCAAATTGCCTCTCCGAGAACGCACAGAAACCGGCTGTGGTAAAGAACCTGTCACAACCTTGTCCGTGCATTGCCAGCACCCTTGGATCGTAAAAGACCAAATGCGGTGGCGGTGGCATGTGTAGAGAAGATCGCTGTGTTGGTGGTAAAGATGCTACTTTGCTTCTAAATTTGGAAATCATCTTTTTCCTGTGTGCGCACAGTGCACACGCATGGGAGGCACCTATTATCCGCTATCCTCGCTCGGTCGACATTTACGATGATTCTGAGTTACGTGGGTCTTCCAGGGGACGGACGTCCTTTGCGCTGGAGATTCTGAGCCACGTGTAACACATTATAACTGCTTGTGGTCTGGCCAAGGCCGCTGCAGGCAAAAATTTACTGAATGAGAGAGTGACGTAGCGGTGGTGAGCACGTGACGTAATATCTGCTCGAATCCGTTCAATACAATGCTGAATAAAGTGTGAAGATAATTATTCGCCGTAAGACGGATCATTCTAAGAGATTGTAAATGGTCGATTTTGTTTGCCATCTTTTTGTTTAACCCTGACGTTGTCTTCTCGAGATATTCCACTCGTTTGTCAAACAAGCTTGATTATATCTCGCGCTTCGTCATATCGTATACCCTCGGTCAGTTCATCGCAAAGGCCGCCTCTCTCGTGCTGCTGAATGGAGCTTGGAAATGGATTCATCTTGCTAAGCGATTCAAGGTGATCAAGTACGACTGCGGCAACGTCCACCGCAGACGACGGACTATTCTTCTTAGTTGGTCATTGTCTGTCTGTGACGTTTTTGTCGCGTTGGTTTCGTGTGTGGTTTCCATCCAACACAAAAAAACTCTTTTGTCGAAAACATCAGGGTCACCTTAAGCTGCTCCTCGAGGCTATTGTGGTGTTCCAGCTGCTGAGGGGATGCCGATAATTATCCATCGCATCACTTCCGTGCGAGTGGTTTTGGGGGTTTGAATCAAACTATTCGAGATATATCCATTTAAGTGGTGTTTATACTGTTCATCTTGTAACTGTCCGATAGATTGATTGAAATTGTAACGCTTCAAACAGCCAATTCGATAAATAAAGCTCCTACCTTCGCACCACGACCTCAAAGTGCGCTTCCCCTGGCCGGTTCAGGGTAAAGGTTTGCTGCCAGTCTCATGCCATTTCACCCCAAACTGGATGCAACTAGCAGAAACCGTATGTACACGGTTCGTGCGGCTGGGAAGGAAGTGATATAGGTTTCACAATTGAACAAAAGTTTCCAATGAATAATTTGAGATAATGTGTGATTATCGTATTTTCAGACGTCGAAACGCAACCAGCAGATCCATCCTCCCCCCCTTCGTTTGCTTGCCACCGTTCGCTTTTGACGTATGATGGAGTCGGTGTGCGTTGGTGTGTGGTGTTCCGGACTTATGATGCTACCGCGTGTTTGTCGATGCGCGCACTACCCTGCGGGTTTGCGGGTTCGGTAGCTCCGGCGTGGTAAATGGTATCGAAAATAATATGCGTTACACATGTTGCCTCTTTTGATGCCATTTTTGATGGTTTTTGCACTCGCACCCAACCCAACGCACTAGCGCCTCTCTCCCGCTTGCTTCTGCGCGCAAGGGCTGCGGCGGTGTGTGGTATCAGTTGGTTCGGGTGGGTTGGTTCGATCCCCTCGGCTGGGTTCAATCCGGGTGGGTTTGTGGTAGTTTGTCGAAATCGACCTCCGTCTACATTGGGAATGATACGGAAGACGGTCACGATCACGATCACGATCGCTAGAACGGAACCGATTCGTGCCAGTGAGAAAAGGTGAGTCCCCGGTAAAAGTTGTGCGAACTTGGTTCCAAAGCGGACAGATGCAGCCGTCTTCTCCAGCCCAAGGTTCGCCAGTTCTTTTGCCGCGACCGTCGCAGGCGCATTGTTGTGAAGGGGGGAGGTGTGGGGAGAAGTTTTGTTGTTTCGGTCTTTTGACTATAGAGTTTTGTGTTTTTTGTGCTTGTTGAAATCCAGCGAGGGAAACGTTCTAAATGGTGTTCCAGCTCGTGAACTCCGAGGAGAACGGTCCTGCGCACTGGTGAGTTTGAATTTTGGATGTTAGTATACCGTGTCCGTGTTGGGGGGCTTTTTGTTTTGTTGTAGTTGTTGCTTTGTTGCCACTAGTGATGATGCTGCTGCCCTTCAGCTGCTGTGCGCGTTGCCTTCCGATGCGAGCGAGAGAGCGCGTCAGTGTTCCGTACCGTTTCAGTTCACTAGCATGGAGCGAAATCTGAATCGCACTGAACGCAAAACACACATACACACATATTTACACACATGTTGAAAAGATGATACAGGCTGGTAAGCTGCAGCCTCAGGAGTTTGGGCCATTCACGTACACATTGCACACTGAGAGACCCGAATAGTAGCGAGACAGCTCAATTCCGCCAGTGTAGGGCCTAGGCCGAGTATACCAGGAACAGTAGCAGCGCATGGTTTAGCTACCAGAGCTGTGTAGAGTCGGAAAGGAGGAAGATCAAGTCATCTACGATCTTCTCCCCGAAGTTGGCCATGGCTGGCATGGAAAATAGTCAAGGTTCGGTGTTCAGTTCACGTTTCACTGCATTGGAAACAATATACATAAAACCGTAAGAGCGGCTCGGAGTATGGTGCCCCTGTTGCTGCCGGTGGTGGTAGTGTGTGCATGCTTCGGATCGATTGATCTCTCGAATGGATTTGTATGCTACGACAACCGGCTCTTGTTTTTCACCGCTCTGCCGGAACCGGAGACAGACCATAGCGCTATAGTGTGGCCGTGTACAGACGCGCCAGCCTCTCAGTCGTGTCGAAATGCGCAGCGACCAAAGCAACGAACAGCAGCAGCAACGCGTGCGATGCTCGTATGTCCGTCCTGGTCAGCTGGTCATCGGGAATTGAGCTCACGGCATCCGTCGCGTAATGTGTTGTGTTTTGTACAGCGCACTAACTCTAATTCGCGAAGATGGGTTGCTGGTGTGCGCCAGGTGCTTCCTATCGTCATCTGAACTATTGGTTGCTTCGCTGTCCGAGTTTTGAGCAATACGGAGTAAGCCAAGCATACTCCTACGAAAGGGAAATTTAGAAGCATTGGGATTGGGAGGTTTACTACATCTCTTTTTTTTACGAAACATCAACGATGTTTAGGCTGAAAATTGTATTTCTGTCCCTGAGTGCTAATGGCATGTAAGGGCAGTGATGATCGCGAAGCTCTGTTCTTGTTTCTAGATCTCACGAATGTTGAAGGTTACATGAGCGGCTTGATCTTTTCAATTTTAGCATTTTAAGTAGAAGGGAGAGGGCAAAAGAAAATATACACTATCGACCTGTCCTCCACAGATCATCTCGTGCGTCTTGAAACAAAATTTTCCCTACTCCAGAAGTTTGCCAGATGAAGATCTGCAAACGTATCGTTGAAGAATCTACAAAGGAAGAAGTGTGAAATATTTAAAACGCATTCAAATGGAAATGACGTGATCGCTTGCCATGCTACCGGCAGATAGTTGAATAAACATGGGTGACTTAGCGGTGGCAACAATCTGCTATACAGGCACTCCGAAGGGTCAATCGTAATAGGTCCAGACATATTTGCTTGTACTGTCTGTGCGACTGTCTTGGTGTGGGTTCAGCGATGGTCACCAGGAATTATATTATTTGGTTTATGTATATCTATAATCTAATAATTAATATCAGCGTGTAAGTGTGTGTCTCTGTTTATTAAATATCTGTTGTTTTGGTGTAATACACTTAAAATCGCTATGCAATTAGGAAAGTTTTGAAGCGTTGTGTCCAAGATTAGCGTACATTCGTTCTTGTCCAGCTCATGCTTGAAGCCGATTACTTGCAGACAGTACTTGAACAGAAAAGTTCAATGGACTTGAATGGCCGGCAAAGCCGCAAGATCAAACCAGCTGTGCGTTCCTCTCAGAACTGTGGGTTCGTTTGAACTTCCTTGTATGTGTGTTTGTATACGTATACGCACGAAGGAAATGCCACGTTTCGTTTGCGGCAAGATGCAGCTTCCGCTTGGAAAACGAACTAAAATTAGCTTTTTCCTCTCGATGCTTGATTTGTTTGCCTTTACGCGCGAATCATTAGTCCGCGCTCTCTTTGCTTGCGTGCCGGGTCTGATGCATCTCGGTATACGCACTCGAAACGATCTGACATTTACACGGAGTCGGCACAGCGTCGTGCTGGTGATCGTCGAATTTTCTCTCACGGCCACGAGTAGCTAGCTGCGGGAAGGAGGTGGCATCACGCATCTGGTTTCATTAACATTCCTTCGCATGGTTGTGTTGTGGTTCGCATGGATGACATTTTTCGGGGGCTTATGGGACATTTGTCCTGTGCTATGGAAAACATAAAGCACGTGGCTGACTTCCGTATTTTTCATCTTCAACGCCAGCATTGAGCATAAGGATAGTATTTTCCGATATAGGAAGTGTTTGACGTAAGTAAATGGCAGACTTGAATCTAAACCGGTTGGGTCGTGTGCACCATTTCGGATATTCCCTATCAGAAATGACGACTGTTATTGAGTTATTTTCCCGTAACGCACTGTCCTTGGAATGCAAAGAATGCAAATGGGGTTCGGGGTTTGCTCACTAAAGTGTCATCTTGTGTGTTGTTTGGACGGTGGTATGTGTCGCGAGGACAGTGTGCCCTTCCTATCGCATATTCTAGGTACCCGACAGTTGGAGTGGAGCGGAGCGGGCACTCGCTGCGCTTCTGGATGAAAAAGTAGCAGCATTGGTGTGGAAGTCGACCGACCTGCATGACCGAGTAAACAGTTCAGCTGCGTTTGACAATGGATTTCCGTCGGTTTCGCTTGGCCGTTTTTACATAGCGAAGCGGCACGGCTCCGCGGTCAGCTAGCCAAGCGACGATGCTAAGCGATGCGATCAGTTGGAAAACGCGTTCTCCACGGTTTGAGCGCGGTTTTGATGCTGCCGTTGCTTACCGTGCTACTGCTGCGTGTGTATTAGTGCGCACCTTTTTTTTGCGCCAATTCGTGGCATGGTCCGGGCGACTAAGACGACTCGGAAACCGATACCAGGCAAACGGAAAGACGATCTTAGCAACAGCAGCGGTCAGCTGAACAGCCATTAAGTTTTGCTGTCTCTTCACGCTACGAACTGCTGATGAAAAATCGATTTGTCGCCAGTGCAACGACTCGACACAGCCAATCACGGAAACGGTCGTCGATCGTGAAGAGATTTGAACCGTGCATACGAAATGAAGTGGTGCTAGTATCCACCAAACGCGCCGTTGGGCGGTACGGTTGGTTCGTTCTTTCGTTTTTTTCGGTTGCACACATCGCTGCGTATCTTTATCGCTTCGCCAAGCACGTTCGTTATTTCGCGCACACACCAACAACGCGCGCCTGGGTCCACGCGGTAGCATACCTTCGATTGGGCGGTTCTTCCTGTTTGAAAGAACGCACTATAAAACTTTTGACTTGGCGAACGCCGCAATCGTTGTGTGTCCAGCGAGACACCGGCGACACCAATCGATAATAGCACGTGTATTATGGGTAGCGTCACACAGGACAACCGCTACCAGACAACCTTTGGACTGTCATTTTGGTTTAAGAGCTGCTGTAGCCTTGCTCACAAGAAACACACCCATTCGGACCGTCCCCTCAATTGGCCGACGTCCAACCACGGACGACCTTAAACACTCATTAATGGCAATGTGGGATGATAAGGGCGAGTGTTGCGAATAGCTGCACTGGTGTTGGTAAAGCATCGGTCAATTAATTTAATAAATCATAAACAAATGCGGGGCGAGAGACGAAGCGGATCATAACCATTTAACAAGGCCGCGCCACTCTGGTAGAGCCGTACGAATAAGACGACAGACAGACGACGATCGCATGGTCAGTTGTGTGTACAGTTGACAGAGTCCCTTCGTTGTGGATGTGATCTCGTTTATTAGTTGACATGGTTTATACGCTGAGTGTGATGGCGGGTTGTGACTAAATAATGTCCTCTAAAACAGTCTCATCATCACCCGCTTTCGTACTGCTTGTCAACGTCCTCCGTGTCCCTCGTATGGAGCGGTAGAATGATCTGCACATCGTGCAGTTACTATACAACGTTCCTTGACCTCTCTCGCTTCTAGGCCATGGTGCTATGCATGAGCAAACGTATGTGTACAGGCTCGGTGTGTGCGTGATGTGTACATTCGTACGTCATCACATTTCAGTCGCTTTTGTTGTGTATCGATCGAAGTAAGGGGTCTTCCTCCTTAGCGAAGGTTAATGCAAGCAAACACGAGGGGGATGTCCTTTAGAGGTTGTTGTCTCGCCTCGACCCGAACAGCGAGACACTCACGAATATTTCTTTTGCAATGGTCGCAATCGGACGTATCGATTACACAAATAATAAAATAATTTTTAGGAAGTAACAAATATATAGTACCCGTTCAACGCGTTTGGTCGATCCCCGGCTTTATTGTGCATGGCGGATTGTGTAAATTTATAAGGGCATCAGTGACCTTCGTTCTTTTTTGTTTAAATAAACGTGGTACAGGAAGCCAGCTGAGTGAAAACGGTATGCTTTACTAAAACGGTATGACTGCTGCTCGGAGGTATCAATAATGTATGCTACTAAAACCCGCATCCGTGCGGCACCAGTAGATGTTCAATTGTTTCTCATGTTTTAACTAGTAATAATAGGTTCAAATTAAACTTTTGCTGTAAAAAAAAAGTCAGTTCAATTATGCTGGTTATTATTTAAATATGCCTTTGCTCCCTTTCTTGTGGCTTGCAGTGTTAGTTATGGTGTTGTAGTTGTATCAGATTGTAACAGTCTTACAGATGACCCACACAAGGATGAGAAATATATCCTGGGTAACAAATATGCTGTTCGGTAATGAAAGCGGAGACAAATTTGCGTTGCCGTGCGTTGAATCTCCAAACAAGGAACTGTTGCCACCTTCGCGATCGTGGATGTCGCGACAAATGGTAGTCGCCGTCGTAAGAAGTTGTCTGTCTGTGCCATTTTATCTGTGCCTACTGCTGTCGGCTGTAAATGGTGTAGCAAATAATAGAAATAATGATGCTGACCTTGGCCACATTCACATTAGTGCGCGATCATATGGACCGAAGAGGGGTTTTCTCCTATTGAATAATCAAAGCCGGAGATTTGCATGTGTCTTTGGGTTATGCTACCTTTCGGAAGGAATGAGACGAAACGGCTTAACCACTTGAAACCCCTGCGTGGGTGTTTCCTATAGGCCCACGCACGTCGCACGTGTTGGCTCGTTTCCCACTGTTTGGTTTGCAAGCGTTTGTTTCATTCTAGTATCATTTTATCAATGTTCACTCCACAGTTCCAAAGCAAAATGATATGAGCGTGCCGTGTGCGGGAAACGGATCTGCATGCGGCGTTAACGCCTTTTCCCACACCGCACTTGTATATTTGTTGTAAAATACCAATAGACAATGAAAAGGTGTATGCACGTGTGGAGCCAAGGTCCAAACCAGCGCGCATGTAAAAACGTGTCACAACGCACAAGGAAAGAAACACCGCACACTGAAGAGATAACGCATAATTGCACAAATGTACCACTCCACATACCCGCTTGGGTGATATTTATCTAAAGAGGTTGTACAAAAAAAAAATGCGCAAATAGCTTAACGCAAATGGCAAAGAGGGAAGTTGCACAGGCAGCTGTGTTGGGGGTTTGCTTTTCGTGCCGTTGTAATACGGATTTACATAAAGCAAAAGAGCGTTAAATTGCTGCTAATTGTGTAGTGTGGTGGTGGGTCTCATCGTGTAAGACGCATGCTGATCGCAAAGTCGAAGGACAACACCGCGCGCGCTTTCAAGCTCCGAACGGGGAAGCAAATAATCATCAAACGATGGTAAACGTTTACACACAGACATACAGTATATATCAGTACCAATACTAAGCAATCGTTACTCACCTGTTGGGGGTGCCAGTCGTCACTTGACGGAAGAAAAAAATGGCGTCATGGTTGTCTGGGGGTCTTTGGGGGGTGTTGTGGGTTTAAAAGGTGTCCGCTAAAGTGTGAGCATCATAATCTCAGGGGCACCAAAACAGGTTCAAAATTTGAGCACCGTTTGCCCAAGAAATCCGCTAAACTCACGCGAACAACGAAGAACACACACGCAACCGTGTCATCATACTTCGTGATGTCACAAGGATGAAGATCCCATGTGCGTGAGGACCACTCGCCGTCGAACGTAGCAGCTTTGGAGCAGTTTGTTTGATTTGCATTTAGCTTTGTTCCTCCTCCACCATTCGTGGCTGGAGCTTCAATGTCGGCCGGACGGTGGTGGTGGTGACCATGTTCTTCAACCTCACACGCTGAATGAAGTTCAGGCATTGCGCCGCGCGGTGGTGTTACAGAGTAGGACCGGACCGCGCGCCATTTAGCGAAGCCATGAATTGATAGGCAAATGTCAATATCTGTAGCAATAGTCTAGCGAACTCTGTCAGCGAACAAAAATGGATTTGCCTACCCATTCCTACGTACGTTTGGCCAGTCGCCTCGACGATGTGTTGCGTACCACGCGCCACCATCTACGATTGCGTTAGTATCTATGGCAAAAGCAGCTGGCTGGTTACGATTGCGTGGTTTGCTCAGCCGAAATACACGCACACACACACACACAGACCAGTCCGTCCCATACATTTGGTCGCTGGTGGAGTTTTGATCATCAAGGTCGTCTCATTATGCTCAATCTGCATAAATTTTTTAATGGTCATTGTTTTCGGTAAAAGGTCAATCGCTTGCTGCCCACTCCTTCTTCCCCACCCCCCCGGGCAGCGCGTGTGTTCGCGGCGAACTTTGAGCATACACAGCCGCACGTCGCAGCACACGTTTGCACGTACGAGGCCATCTTAATGGCGCACGGCACGCACCGACACTTTGCCCCCGACACACACTGGTACGTAGTGGTAGGCGCGTGAAGTGTGGTAGTGTGCCAGCCAGGGATAAAGCGTGCGGTCAATTCGAATGATATGACGGCCACCGAAAAACCCGCCATCGTGCATCGAGGATAGGCCATGCATGGTTCTCTCGGTTGGTTGGCTGAGGTTGGCAGCTAGGACGATGTCATATTGCGACTACTGCTGCACGATCAACCGGTCCTTGCTCGAATGGCTTTGTACGGGGTGCAACCTCAGCCGCGCGCGTACGAGATCATTGTGCAACGGTTGCGATGTAGACGAATGTGAATGCGCGCGCACACAGAGTAAGACGGTTTTTTTGTTTTATTACAAATTACCGTGATATCGAGAATGCCTCGTACATGTGTGTTTTTCAACATTCGTGGTCGTTTGACTATCTTCATAACGTAAATTTCTATTTAAAGGTAATGGTTTTTGTTCCACTCAACATTGAAGAATATTTTTGTACAATAAATTGTTTGTTTTATTTACATTTTAGCTGCAACAAAACACTCGCCCCTCAACCCGCTGCATCCACACCGCGCATGATTTTAGCGAGTTTGAGTGTAAACCCTGAGTGAAAGAATTAGATGTGTAACGAACGATACATTGCCACTGTACCACGCGCAGCTATCGATGTCAGCAGCACAGCAGCACGCGCAACGACAGTGGCGTTGGTTTGCGAGTGCCGGCTGCATTATGTAAAGCTGCAAAAATGCGAAATCTAGTCGCGGTATTGGGCTGGGTGCACCACCTCCTCCCGGTGCCAGGCATCGCAGGGCGAATGGAGTGCACAGAGGACGGCGGGTGGAAAGCATGTCATGGTGCGCAGCATAACTGGCAGCATGGCTTTTTTTTAAAGACGTACGCATGTATTTTTTCTCTTCTTTCCATTGAACGGCGCCACTGGCACACCACCACCATCAGCACCACCGCCACTTCGCAACATAAATGCGCGCACAAACACTTCTGTGTTGGAGGTTTCCACTCCCAAATACAGTTCCCAGCACACACACCGAATGGTGTGCTGGTTTATGCCACGATTTTGTCGTATTGAAGGTTAACGCGTGTGTGCCGTCTCTTTCATTCGGCGGCTGTGGCTGTGGCCGCGCTGTGTGCGGCTTTTGCATTTCAATCATAATGTTCGGACCTTACATAACCGTCTACTGCCCCAGTCGCACGGACAAACCTTCGCGAACGACGAATTACTTCCCAAGGTCCGCAACAAAACGCAGCGCTCAGCACAGCGGGTCTAAGAGCAGACAGCATTGAACAATCGATCTTTGTCGCCGGTCGAGTATGCTTTAGAATCGTGTCTTTTTTTGTGTGTGTGCTCTTGCCCGATTGAAATACATCATTAGAATTTATATAAGTTAGCTGCTGAAATTTGCTGCTCTTAAGACGTATCAGTTGGTGTGTAAGAATACCATTTATGCATCCATTCGGTCTGCGTGTCCCCAGTCAGCCAGTCGTGCCTTGTCAGCTAGAAATGAATAATGAAATGATTCATTCTTCGTGCGATCTGTTTTGCATCTGGTTCTCGGTCTTAGTCATTATCATCAATGCGGTGAATTGAATCAATTTACCATATGCCGTTCGGATGTTTTACAAGCTAGTAGTTAGATCACTGACATCAGACAGACTGTGTGAAAACAAGCCCACACTGTGTGTTAATCACAGTGTGTCCATTTGCTGTACCACCCTCTCAGCAGTTCCTCGGAAACAGGATGTCCCAGATCACTCGAATCGTGTTCCTTCTCAGACGGTCGGTTCTCAGACGTGATCGACGGATGTGGTCAATGAATATGATCGCATGATCGTATATGTGTAATGCATATTTTTAGTAGCAGCTTTTTGATCTCTTTATTTAAACATGTATCCTACAGCAAAAGATCCTTTTTGGACTTTTTCTCAGGCCGCTGGGGATCACGCTGCGGAGGTAGGGTGTTGGTAAACTGATTCCAGTTCGTAGCCTACAACTAAAAACCTTTGGTCAAAGTGTCACATTACCAGTGTCTGCGGAGGCCCAGACCTTTAGCTAAAGTAGAACGATGTTGACTTTTTCTTTTACCAAATGACACCGAACCATCGTTTAAAAATGTTTTGAAGTGCTTCTACTGCTTCTTTTGTACACTTCGAACAATACCACATCCGTCGTGGCTGGCGGAAGTTATAGGTTAGCTCGTTCGAAAGGATCGCCTCGAATAACGGGCGTGGGACCAATATGAAAAGCGATCATATTTAAAACACATTCATTACGTATGCTATCGATTGATTTTCGAAACTCTTTCGCAACTTGATCGTGTTGCTACAAGCAGCTACACGCTTTCTTCAATGAACCGTTGTGCCCGCCATGGCATCAACAGTCTAGAGAGGTAAGACGCATTTTTTGATCCAATATCAGTCCACTCACGCCTTCCTTCGGTGCAATGTTGTTTGCAATGATATTTATGTGTTTGCTGGTCAGTACGGTACGTACGGCATTTAATGCAATGGGTGGATGTGTTTTCCACTAGTTTGTAAAATTTGTTGCCCTGTTTTTATTGCCCTTGTACGTTGTGTACCGTTTGCGTGTGTATGTATGGTGCGCGATGGTTAGGGCTTAGAATGAACCCAACCAGTTGACTTGTTGTACCACTACCTTTTTTATTTGCCTTCACTCTTTTTTATAACGGCTGCAGGTAATTATGATCGAGGGAAATGACTAACAAACGCAGCTGTGTCAGACCAGACCGCGTCGTCTTGGCTGTGGGGAAAGAAGGGAAACCTACCTCTCCTTTTGCGTACTGAATTATGACAAATTGATACAACGCAACGGTGTTTATTTTTTGCATTTCATAATATTTTAAAGCGACAGCTCAACCAGCAGCAATAGCTTAGTTTGCGTGCCGTTGGGTTGTGAGTTGTGAGAGGTATATTTGTCAATCGGTGAAAAAACAACTCCAATTTGACCTCCAAGACAGTTAGAAACTTTTCCTAAGAAGGAATCAAACTTTTCGAAACGCTGATTGTGAGTGGCATCGACAATACATGCTTCAAATAGCTCCCCTTGATAGGTAACGATTTCATGGTGCAGAAGTACACAAATGTTATCGATCGAAATTTAAGACCAGCGTTAGAAATTCAACATTCAAGAAGAACTTTTCCTGGAACTATGTGCAGCATCCCATTTTAGCATTGCGCTCTGGGAACGAGAATGGAATGGATATTGCGCAAATGTACAATTGTGATCGATGATGCACATAAAGGGTATTTTAAAGCGGCGAAAAGAGATGCAGCCAGCATTTAGAGCAGGATGGCTGTGGCAGCAAGGACTGCTGTGGAACGGTGTGCTGAGCAAGGGACACAAATAAAGCGAACGAACTCCGCCAGTATACCGTGCTGCTGGTATATAGGGAAGCTCTCCCCTCGGTAAAGCTGCTGTGGTGAGTTGTGGAACAAGGAACGAATCAAGCATCACAGGAACAGGAACTGCGCATGATCCGTGTATATCCTGTTCGTGTTAGGTTCTTTTTTTTTGGTTTGTTTCGGAGGGATCGTTAGTAAATGCAATGAAAGTATTTACACTGACTGGGGATGGTGGATGCTGCTGCCCTAGCATAATATTCCCGTGTCGTCTGCCTTCTCTGTGCGGGAAATCGACCGATGGCGGTAGCAAACGGTGTTCACAAACGCACACAGAGCAGAGATGCTGCTGCTGCTGCTGCTGCTGCTCGTGCTGCTATTTGATGCTATTGCTGGTAGAGCTCGCTCCGTAGAAGAAGAGAGTACATAAGAAATGTGCTGGGGCTGTACTCGAAATGTGATTTCTCTCCCTTTTATCTTGCTGTTTGACATTTAATCGATACGATTCTATTGTACAATTTCCCTTTGGCGTAGCTTTGAGCGTATGTATATATGTATACATATACTTCTATATAGATGTGTGTGCGTGTATTTGTTGTTGTTGTGCTGCTGCGCATTCTTCGTCGACATCGCTATTTGCGTAGATCCCTAGAGATGTATGTGCGTTTTAATTCATGCATAAGTTATCTCCAGTTTGAGCTGGATGGGCGGGAAAGAACACAAGTTTACCAAGGTTTGCCTTTAATTTATAGCTCTTTAAGCTTTCGGTCCCGGTCTCGGACTGAAAAACCGGCACGTAAAACAATCGAAACGATGAAGATCGAGTCAGGACAGATACGCCAGCATCAGAACGACTCGTCCGAACCTCCTCTGCCTGCTCCTGCTGTGCGTTTGACGATGAAGAGCAAAAGAGAGCGAGAGAGATGAGTGTGTGGTGAAAATGATGATGAGATTCATGCTTTTATATTGCACGGAATCGCACACATCCTCTCTGATAAACCGAAAGCAAGCGACGTGACACTCTCATACCCGCGCATGTAGCAACCTCCACCAGTGACTCCGCATCAAACGACAGGAAATTGCTAATGATTTTGACATTTAGTCGCCATTGCCGCAATGGATGCAATCGATGCAATGATAGCAATGTGCTAAAGAACGAGTCCGAATGCGTTATCCGATCGTTTTCTTAGCATAAAAGCAAGCGTCAACACACACCATAAAACATACACACGCACACCATCACGCTCAAACTCACACACACACACGCAGCATGTTTGATTGGGTGTGCTGCGGTATGTGTGTCTCTGATGTTGCGTATCGTAAAAGATATGTAGTTGAGCCGTTTGAGTGACAAGTGGTAAATTCAATTTAAAATTGCTTTGGCATTTTATACAAAGAAGGAGACGCTTAAATTAGAGAGCACACACTCACTCTACCAAGCGACCAGTCGCGACAACCCGTACCGTGGTGAGGTGCATGTGGCTTCATTATGATTTGCTGGCCCAAATGGGTTGCAGTTTTAATTAAATTAAGTGTGGATAACCAACACAACAGGATTCATATATTTTAATACAACATTACATAGTTTCATATTCGCCATTATACGACGCTGTTGTGTGAGGAGGGAGGTGGAGGGTTGATGCGTATCTGTGAAAAGAAAGTCGGAGTTTCTGTATGAGAGCTAAAACACATTTACTATATCCATCAAGCCGAACCAACAGTAGTTGGCGAAAAGCAGCTGCCACCTTTCGGCAATTCCGTTCCTTTACTGTGCCCTTTTACTTGGCCTTTATTTTGTCTTTCTTTGTGCTGGATCGATTTACCAGCACACCTCAGCAGACGACACCTGCAGCAGCGCAGCGGTTGTTACAAAGAGGCTATAAAAAATAATCCTTTGAACACTTATTTTCACCTGCTTGTGTTTGGCAAGCTCTGTGCAAAGTTTTCGTGTTCTGTTTTGTGTTACTTTAAAACAGTCATTGGTATTGGATAATTCGCTTTGTGGCGGCAGCGCGCGCGTTGTATCGGACGAGTCGGTAGTTGTGGGAACGATACTACAAGTGGCAGCCATCAGTCCTGCTATTCTAATGGAAAAAGATTTGCACTCCGTATTGTAAAAATACATCTACAGAAGAAACAAAAAACACATAAACTTAATTGAAAAAAGAGCATGGTAAACGTAAACCATATGCAATAACATGTCCTCGACATCTTTCACTTTGTTCCCTTCGAATCACTGGTTGTTTACGTTCTGGGTGTAATGCGAATGCTTTCTACTTAAAAATACGCACAGTTTTTACTACGCACTGAACAGATACGCTTGCCGGCCGACACTCCACGGGGCATTTGGTGAAGCTGGGCGGCTTGTGAAATGGTCCTGGAAACGTTGGATGTGTTTGATTAACCTTGACGTAAATTTTCCTTTTTTGGAATCTGGCTGCAGCGCTTTCGTTGAATGAAGTGAGTGCTCTTTTTCGGGGTTGTGATTGTTTTCGTAAGGAGGGCAAAAATACGGAACGTGTTTGTTTCTGGGTCGTGCGGCTTACACGGCATGTTTACAATTCACCAGCAGTCCGGCTGGCATTCCGTCAATGGAATATATGGTGCACCGAGAGGGTAGACAGACCAGCAGCACACTGAGCAACTGTATATCGTCCCTGAAAGAGATGTGGGTGGGTGAGTAGTGAGCAAAACGAAGGTGCTGGACGATTATTTTTGGACCATTTTGTCGCAAAACGGGATCACAGCACTGGCCACACACACACACACACACACAATAGTGGCTTTGTTCATCCTGGAGAAAGGAACAGCATCGTCGAAGGACGGTGACCCAGAATTTGGTGGGCATACGATATTTTTAACCAAATCGTTCGAATCGGTATTTCCGTAAAGAGAATGGTTCGCTCCAACAAATGTTTCATTTAATTTACGTGGCATAGAAAGATACACATATTGCATACTCTACGCTGCAATGAGCATAGCAGTTGAATGTGAAAACTGACAGAAGACTTTATTCTTTTTTCTCACCTATACAGATACAAATCTAGCCGGGGTCCGGTGTTAAGGTCAAGCGAACGTCGCCGTCCACAGAGTATATCGTCATCCACCCCTGCACTACTGCCGCGCGTGGTCCTGAACCGCATCGATCCGAGAGACTGCGAGCAGCGCATTCGCGTGTCGTACAAGGTTGCCATCCGTAGCACCAGAAGCAGTCGCACAAACAACACCAGCAGCAGTCACAGTGGCATGAATATGGGCCAAAAAATCAGTGGCAGCGTCAAAACGGTCAGCCGCGATCAGCCGTCCCCGTTCATTCCGAAGATTCCCCGCGAACTGGCCGCTCACTTCCAGCGCCCCGCTCGGCTGGACGTCCTGCTCGATATGCCACCGGCACCGCGAGAAACGCAGCTCAAATATTCCTGGAACTCGGAGGACCGATCGCTAAACGTGTTCGTCAAGGAGGATGACAAAATGACCTTCCACCGACATCCGGTGGCACAAAGCACAGACTGCATACGGGGCAAGGTGGGCTTCACCAAGGGCTTGCACGTGTGGGAGGTGTTCTGGTCGACACGGCAGCGCGGAACGCACGCAGTGATCGGAGTGGCGACCGCGGAAGCACCCCTGCACTCCGTAGGTTATCAAAGCTTAGTCGGCCTGAACGAGCACAGCTGGGGCTGGGACCTGGGACGCAATAAACTGTTCCACAACTCCAAGTCCTGCCCGGGTGTCACCTATCCTGCGATACTGAAGTCGGAGGAAACGTTTCTGGTGCCGGACAAGTTCCTCGTCGCACTCGACATGGACGAGGGTACGCTCAGCTTTATCGTCGATGGCCAGTATTTAGGTGTGGCGTTCAAGGGACTGAAGGGGCGTAAACTTTACCCGATCGTATCGGCCGTCTGGGGGCACTGTGAAATAACGATGAAATATATTGGCGGCTTGGACCGTAAGTACAATCACCACCAACGCACCAACGCGTTTGCTGCAATGGAAGGAGTAATGACAATAATAATAATAATACTAACTCGTGTCTTTCCTCCTCTTTTAGCCGAACCGCTACCACTAATGGATCTCTGCAGGCGCGTCATCCGCCAGAGAATCGGCCGGACGTATCTAGAGGAACGTATACCAAACCTAGCCCTGCCGCAATCGATGAAAACCTATCTATTGTACCGGGATCGAAGATAATAAAACGTCCGACAAGCGGCTGCAGACATGCTATAGGAGAAGGGAAGGGGCTTCGATGAGTCTAACAAGGGCGAAACACCATCATCACCATGGAAAACGACAGCAAACATAACACACACACACACCTCCACGAAAAATGTTCAACCGAATCCATCAACAGAGCAACCACCACACAACATCCTCCCGGCGATGCATGCGTTCGTCATGAAGTGTAGTGCTTCGCCGAGTGGAGGTATTCTTCTTGTATTCTGATTTTGGCTTCGTCTTCATCAACCGCCGATAATGCGCTAACGCATCATCCTCCAGTAATGTGCCAGCCAGCGATCGAGTTTTTTTTTGTTTGTTAGTTTTGTTTTGCTTTGCGGTTTCTCGTCTATCGCCAGCCATTTGCGTGCAAGTTATGTGCACTGTTAGAAACAATAGTGTGTGTAGATGGTGATAAAGAACACAAGCTCACAATCTCGGGTCTTGGGTCTCTGTAGCTATTGCGATTTAGAAGGATAGTAGCTCTAACTACTACCGTCTCACTTAGACAATGGGAAGCAGAGGTCGAGCTCGAAATCGAAATCCTAATTTTACGATCATAACACCGACCAAGGCAGCACGGCTATTAAGTATAGATTAATAATTGTGTCCACTGCCTATCCCGGCGAAGATTACGATAGCTTACTATTACACTTAATTTTATTGGACTAATTTTTATGGACATTTTAGGACGTGGTAAAATATTAAATTTGCGCTGCATTAGACAAGCATAGCACATGAGTCAGAGAAAACAAAACAACAATCAGCTCGAAGTCTTGACCTGAAAGCATCGTGATTATTTGCTGGTACGATCCGTGTAGTCAGACCATATAGTTTTGATTTATTTCACAATCCTGTACTACTTTGTGATAAAGATAAAATAGTGTAACAACATTCAAAAGCAAAATCGTTCGTATATGAAGTCGTTGCGGTGTGCATGTGGTATGATGGTATGACAGAACATTTCCCAACACGAAGTAAAAGAACCCTTGTCCACGAAGGATCAATTGGCAATTGGCACTGCTAGCTGCCTGGGAGGGTTTTGAAAACACAACCACACTTGCATTCATGTTTCTATGTGTGTGTATGTGTGTGTTGTGTGTATTCCAAGTAGTGTTCCGGAATACGATCGCCATGGGATTCGCGAGAAACCAGTTCAGTCAGCGGACACTCTCAGCAAGCAGGGTGTGATTATAAGCAATAATTACTGATAAACAGACTGGTGGAGGGAGTGTAGAGTGTAAAGCCAGGAGAGGGGATCAACGACGGCTACGGGATGTGGTGACCACCGCCTTTCGCACAAAACTCTTACCACAACCCTGGTAACAGCACAACCTCTCATTATACATTTATATACATAGTAACTACACACAAACAAACAAACAAACAACCATTCTGAGCGCAGAGCCCACACCACGAGCCTCTTCCATAGGACGTCTCTTTTTTGGGATGACACAACAAATAGTGGCATAATTGATCTAAACGCGATGCAATAAGTTTTCTATTCTGCCTGTCCGTTCATGTCGGTGCAACGCGTGAAAGCGAACGAAACGAGCGCCTACGGAACGGAAAATTGAATGAGACACTATTGAAACTACGGTTAACGATAACACACACACACGAAACCTTAGCATAAAAGCAAAATGTGCGGTACAGTAAACAAGGGAAAAAAGGGGAAAGACTCATGAACCGCGGCCGGTACTTGGTCTCGAGGAAGGCACGAGAAAAAAGCACGCAGAACTGCTGTATATTTGCGAGGGGGCTGTTGTGTCTTTGGCAGGGTGCATTTTGTCGCAAGCTTTTTGTAAGATATGCTCCAAATGATATGGTGAGCAGAGCTGTAACGGACAAAGGCAAACACGCAGCGCTCTCTGGCGCTTGGTTTTTCGGAGGGATTGGCGCTTCCAAGACCGACACGATTCACCCTGGTGGACTCAACGACAACCACGACGACGACGACGACGATGACGATCACTATACCCAACCACCACCAATTCATGATATATGATGGACCTCCGGGTGTCAGATGGCGTTTCTCCTTTGACATTGTGGCCCGCTCTACTTCCAATTAGTTCTTTTTTGTTTTGTTTTGTTTTTTTTTTGGTTGTATGTACTACGACGCAAGTTGTAAACACTAGACATACGCCGAATATCGTCACCCCCCTTCCTCACCATCCTTACCTCTCTCCTCAAGGTAGCCAATTTTTAAATCTAATTCTCCTTTGCATGATGTGTGTGCAACAAGAAAGCTCGATGTGTACATGTTTTAGAGTTTAATTTTGTTTTTTGTTTTAACTTTTTCATCCGCAAAAAAGCAATACGCGGATGCGGACGTCGCGCTCAAAATTCTAATCCCACGCTTTTGCTTCCAATGTTCTCCATCCCTAGCAGAGCACCCCTTTTGGTCAACTTTTTTATATTTCTATTCATTCAGCGCGCCCCTTTTTTCGAACGAAGGATCAAACGAATGAATCAATTGATAAATACACATGCTTACACACACACACACCCTAGGACACTGAAACAAAATGCCCCTCTTCACCCCCCCCCCTTCCCCTCTCAAAACGGACTAGAAATCATGGCGGTAAAGAGTATCGATAAACTGTGTTCTGTTTTTATAAGCTTTTTTTTTAACAAGAAAACAAAAAAATATGTAAAATAGTTTTTTTTAGTAAAAAAAAAGAAGAAAGATAAACGATATTGTGAAACACGTGCATGATTGAGATATAAACAGTGCGCACGCGTGCGCGCGACGTGTGATCGAGAGCCAGAATATAGCAAGCTAGCGCGAAGGAACGAATGGGTTCAAGCAAAGTAAAGTGCGATATAAGGCAGCAAGGGCAAACATCCTTAACACAATGGCAATGAAAGGCGACGAGTGCGTGATAGCGGACGGAGACGAATTATGCACGGTAGGGGCTAAGTATGCATGAGGCTGCGTGATTGTGACACTACTGTGTGTGTTCGTATGGGGATGTTTGGGATGCGAGATTATGATGATAATATACTGCCTACGTATGAATGGGAACGAGCAAACGGAATTAACGCTGAGTAAAAGAGAGAGAGATAACGTATGTGTGAGTGTGTGTGTGAGAGAGAAAGAGAGATAGAGAGAGAAAGAGAACGATCGATTGCGGGAATTGTGTATGAATGTGCTAGGACAAGGCAACGAAAATAGACAAGAAAATATCGTTCCGCCAACGACGTGTGCGGAGGAGACTAAAGTATATATAATATAGAGCAAAATGTGAGGAAAATTAAGCAAGAGTTTAGAGAAAGCAACAACAGCAACAACAACAACAAAAAAACAACAAAATCACACAGATAGCTTGACCGAGCAAACCGCTTCGTCGAGTAAGATTAGGTCGAAGTAAGAGAGTGCATGTGAATGAAGAGAAAGCATTATAAGAGCGCGCCCTTCCGTTAGTGTGTGTGCATTTAACGAGTGAATGACTCCCGATGATGATTCCTCTTGTTTAATAAATCTACTGGACTGACAATGTGAGACAAAATGGCTATTGTGTTCTTCTATGCTGGTGGTAGACAACACATTGAGATTGTAAAGTTGATCTTTCTAGGAATTTTGCCAGCATGTTTATTGAATGTGCCAGCCAATGTTGATTGAAGCAAAAGAACGCGGTAAGTAAGTATGTCTGTGCATGCAGTGGCATTTGGACATGGAAAACAACAACACGTCGACACGTCGTAATGATTTTTTTTTTACATTTACAGGTACAGTATAACAGCTAACAAATGATGATAATCTTCGATTGGAAACTTAAAAAAATCTCACAAAGTAAATCTAGCTTGGGAATTGGTAAACATTTTTGCAAACAACGAGAAAAAAACTGCTCCTTACTTATTCACCGACCCTGCCGATTTGAACAAAGTATTAGGCCTGTCGGCTCTTTGATCATGGTCCTTCCACACGTACGGGCCAAAGATCCTTCTAAGCTTCTTCCTTTCGAACGCGGCTAAAAGAGTTTCATCAGATTTGGATACGTCTCAGAGTCGTATGTGAGTACTGGTACTGCATAAGTACGATATAACCACAGCCTTTTTTTAATTTTTAGGTGCTGCTGAGATCCAGAAGACATGCAAGACTGCACGAAATGTGAGATATATCGCACATTCATTCGTCCGGTGATATTATACGGACACAAACCACATGGAAGGAACGGACCACGAACCGGTGACAGCGAGAGAGAGAGAGAGAGGGAGAGAGAGAGAGAGAGATAAATAAAAATAAAGAGAGAAAGAGAAAGAGAGAGATAGCTCCAGCTCATCCTTTGCGACATGCTTTTTTAAAGCTGAACTTCTCACTCAGGCAAATGATCATTGGACAACCAGCATCTTTGCGCGTAGCTCTGCTTGGTGTGGTCGATGCTGACCTTTGACCCGAGATGGACGACTTCAAAGCGAGTCTACCTATTCGTGTGCGTCTAAATGCGTTTACCTATTCGTACAACGACCCCTACGTAGGTTTGGATTTGTTAGTAGGGCCGATGGTTATGCCGGCAACAGTGTGGTCTGGTGCCTCGTTTATCTGAAAACCGAGTGCCTTCTCTGTCACCTGCTCCATATTTGGGTAGGTTTCAGCTTCAGCAACAGAACAATTGGATAAAGAGACATACATTCCCCATAAATACAGTGGCCGGCAATATAAAGTGGCCACTACTTACATTTTTATATTTTTTTCCTTTTTTTCCGTGAAAGATGAAGTTATTGTACTAATTTATATTTTGAAACATTGTTCGTGATATGCTTAAGAATGCGCAGTACCATAGCATGACAAAAATGAGAAGTTTGCTACAAAAAAAAAAAATCCAAAATTGATCAAAATCACTGTGCCAAAATAAAGTGCCCACTTTATTCATTGTACAGAAAATATTTTTCTGAACAAATATAACACTAAACTTATAATTTATATGCGTTCCTCTTGCATTCTTTACATGTTCGAGGATCTTTGGCGTATTTTTTTCTAATTTTGAAAGGTTTATCTAGTTCTGCATCTAGTTTTTGCATCTGGTTCTTCTCAAGCGTTATCAAGAGCTTTAAATTTAAATTTATTTGTTTGTGACACCAGTTTTATCCACCTTCGCACATAGAATCTGCCTCAAATTCTCGATGGAACCAAGATTTAGACTTCATGGAGGACATGCAAGGTGTTTCATACGATACTAGTAGAGAAATGTTTTTTGTATTGATTGTGTGTGTTGAGATGCTAGCCTGTAGGAACATGTTTTTAGTTTTCAAACCCCATTTTATTAAAAGAAATATCCCAAAGTATTGTTGAAGAATGTTAAAAAAAGGTATCAGCCATAGTTGTACTTTCGATTCACACCAGTTTTTACGCTACTCCTAAAGATAAACACCCCCTAGCTATCACATTGCAATTTTCGTAATTTACTGCCTGTTAGATGTGGCGTCCTTCAACATCCTCGCTCGAGCTACAGCAATCTAACAAAGCCAATTGGCTTCAATATGATCAAGAACATGCAGATATATCGTTAGATTGTTGAAAAACTGGTATTTGGACAGATGAGTCCAAATTAGAACTGATGTTCAAAAATATCTAGACGCGATCCAACAAACCAATATGTATGAAGAGTGCAATGTGATGACCAGGGAGGGGTTTTCTATGCGAGGAGTGGGGAGCATGGTATGTACAGTATGTACTGACCCAAACCTTTACTTGCCTTGTAGCGATTTCCATATCACATTTGATGTGATCGTTTACGTCTGATTACCGCATACAAACACCATCTCATGGTTTATAGCCATAAACGTGATGTTCATGCTACAAAAACACTAATGAAGAATCAATCGCAATGCGTGAAATTTCTTCAAATTGCAGAAATCATTCATTAGATCACGGTTCCCTACACTACAGAAGAGAACGGCTCTGATGAGCTTGCGAACCGTACAGATTGCAGAATGTGAAAGATGCATATTATTCGATGCTATTTCTCGAGAAGCGTTTCTGAGCTGAGGTTATTTGCATATAGGTGTGTTTAGATCAAAACGTTTTGTGTAATGTACCCAAACGATCCAGGCGAACTATCATCGCTATAAAAGTTGAGCTATAATTCGTACTCTATTTCCTACGCTAATTCCTGCACTGAACATACACTGCTCTGTATGGTTCGTTGACCTGCGCAATAAGTTAATCCGTTATGCGGAATCTTCCGGGAGCATAACAGGTTCACAGAACTGGCATGAGTTTGTGATCGCTTCAAGGACTGGTATGGGCTCAGTATCTGCTACAGGAATGGTATGAGTTTGTAATCGATGTCAGGAAAGATATGAATCTACTAGCTGTACCAGAACGTTCCATACGTTCGGTTTCGGTTATAGGCCAATTAGTGGGTCGTCATAAGTTACTGTTTTGAATTTGAGGATTTGAGAGCCGTTTATTTTAGAGTACAGGTGTCCCCCCAGATACGACTGTATTTGGGACCGAAAAAATGTCCTAAAGCAGGGCGTAAATTGAAGAGTCGGAATCTGTGAAATCGTATATTTTATTAAAAATAATGTACGATAATGTATTAATTTCCCTCCAAAAGCCGTTTACACGATATAGATATTCAAGATCGGGGTGTTGTGGAATCTGAGGAAATATGTTTGTAACGGTTATCTGCACAGAAATTCAAAAAAATATATCAATTTCGTCTCAATGACATCTTTCAACTGTCAAAATCGAAATCGTCGTACCTGCGAATCGTCGTAACTCGAGGGGGTCGTAACCGTGGGACGCCTGTATTCTTCAAAGTAGAGGGGATCCTTCAAAGCCATGTAACTATGCCATATTATCTAGTATTAAGACACGGTGTAAAGGATTATTCGTTATTTCAAGACCACTAAGAGCATATAAATAACCTGCCACAAACAATCATAGTTATTATTTCACGCGTTTAACGATGCGGTTTAAGGAAACAATATTGATAGCCATCGTTTCATTTCAGGATTTGAATTCTAGTACCGTATGCGTGATAATGTTTGCACCATTGAGCATCGTCAAAATTTAAAAAAAATCAAAATTATATTTAATCATCGTTAAAGTTTCCACATGCTGCAAATATGGCCTTCATACGATGCTGGAATGCACGGCAGATTCTAATAATATTGTCTCCATCCAATTCTCTCCCGACACGGGTCTATGTTTGTCGGAGGCTTGCTGCACTGGGGTTGTGTTTAGAAAGGCCTTGGCCTTCATGACGTGCCATATTGAGTAATCCAGCGGATTAAGATTGGAGCTGAATGACAGCCACATATCCTTCGCGCAGAACGGAAGATGCTACTGCGAATAATTCTGAGTGCGGTTCTAGGTGTGACACGGAGCCCCATCTTGTTGAAACACTACGTTTGGTTTTGAAAAGTACTGTGCTTTGATCCACACAATAACTTATACCTTTCTTTTTGGCCTGCTCACGATAGAGCACGTCGATGTGACATCATTCTCCAGGGTGCTCGTTCACTGGCTGCATCCTTCCATCCATGTAGAAACCCGAACTCCGAAAGGTCTCGCTTCACCTGGTCCAGCCATCGAGTTCGCTGTACTCTCCTGCGTCTCATGCTGAACTGTGGGTCGCTGTCGAACACCTTCTTGGTGGGTGGTGGTGGCCAGCCTTCGGTTTGCCATACAGCTCGTGGTTCATCCTTCTCTTCCAAACTCCATGCTCGAACACACCGCCAAAGATGGTCCGGAGGATATGTCGCTGAAACACGCCCAGAGCGTTTGCGCTCGGATGGTCCAGAACTCGTGTCCGTAGAATTACCTCGGGCGAATCAATGTGCGATATATCTCATCATATTGTTGCGTAACGATTAAATGAAGGTAAAAAATGTAGATATTTCGGTTAAGAAAAATCACAAATTTAGTTTTTATTCCTTCTTCTTAATATGTGGCGCAAAAAAAAAGGCCGAAAGTGTTTCCTTCGTCTTTATTGATACCGCTTCGTTTTCTCGCACCATCGCACTTTCCGTTAGCAATGGCGGGCACTGCAGCCCTACGTTGACCTTTGCCGCAGAACCCTACAATGTCGTATCATGGCGAGAAGTTGTGTGGTTGCGCCAACGTAAACAAACGACGTTGTCACAACACATATCTTGCGGTCTTGAAGACTTCTGGATCTCAACAGTCGGTGAAGCCCATAGTATGCACGATTCCTCTGTGCAATGCGTCTACGGATTTCGCTGCTGATGTCGTTGTCCTTGTCGTTGAATTCCTTTACCATCACGAGATTGTCGCCGTCAATTAGTACACTGCTTCCCAGATGGTCTGAGTCTCCGGCAAGCAGTCTTCGCAGCAGTCACTTTGTCTTCGTCGCTTTGATTCTCAATCCTATTCTTGCTGCTTCGCGTTTGAGTCGGGTGTATGCCTCACACACCTTCGCTGTTGTCCAGCCGATGATGTCGATGTCATCCGCGAAGCCAAGAAATTGGAGTGACCGGTAGAGGATCGTACCACGGGGACTGGATGAATGACACCCAGCTTCCACTCGTTCGGCTCCCAGACTTTCACGATCAGCTGATGCTTTTCGATGGTAAACCTCTCCAGCCCCATCTTGAAGAGCTCGGCCGCCAGCCCATCACTGCCAGCAGACTTATAGCTCTTAAGCTGCTTGATGGCACTGGCAATCTCATCCAGGGATGACGGTGCTGCCGCCATGGTACTTGTTTTGTTCGGCCACTTGCTCCAGTTTCTCCTATCTCTGCTCCATCTCAGGTGTCCTTCTAAGTTGCACTTCTACCTTTCGATCACCTCCCGCTCGTCTATTAGGAGATTCCCTTCCGCATCCCGGCACTTTGCGGTGTTAGGAGCAAACCCGCTCCGTACCTCCTTTAACCTCCTGTAGAACAAGCGGGTGTCCCAAGACTGGGCTAGCTGCTTCAGCAGCTGTTCATCTTACTCACTTACTTATACGTTTTGCGGTCTTGGCCTGCCTCAGGAGTGTCTGAGACCGCTCACGGTCTCACGCCTTCGTTAGCCAGTCCGTTATCTCGGCCTTAATGGCGGTCGCCTCCACGCCATCTTGCCACCTGAATTTGGGCCTACCACGCCTCTTCTGTTCTTGTCCCCCCTAAAAAGACTTTACGGGTTGGGTTGTCCGTTTCCATGCGTACAACATGGCCAGCCCATCGGAGCCTGGCGATCTCGTACATCTCGTATAGCTCGTCGTTGTATCGGATCCTTCATCATTGTCCTTCCACACATACGGGGCCAAGTATCCTTCTGAGCATCATGCTCTCGGACGCAGTTAAGAGGGTTTCTCCAGAATTGGACAGTGTCCATGTCTCAGAGGCGTATGTGAGTACCGGTACTATATAGGTGCTATATAGTCCCCGCTTCGTCCGTCGCGACAGGTTCTTTGAGGTGAACTGATTTTTCAGGTTGTAGAATGACCGGTTGGCAGCCAGCATCCTTGCGCGCAACTCAGCTTCCATGCTATTGTCGATGCTGACCTTTGACCCAAGATAGGTGAAAGATTATAGAAGATATTGGTGTGATAAGTGAATAATCTTATAGAAGATGGTTCCTGTAATTTACACCTTCGAGTCGCGGATAGCCCTCTTTAGCGCCAAGTTGAATTGCAGACATACAAGCCCGTCTCCCTGGAGCATAGCTCTTTGGTGGTAGCAAAGGGCTCTGATTGTTTTCCATCCACCTTCACCCGGTGAATGACGTAGGCATAGTCATTCTTACTAGCTTTATCAGTTTGGCCGGGACTCGAAAATAACTCATAGCTTCGTATAGTTTCTGGCTATGCTATCATATGCGGCTTTGAAGTCAATGAAGAGATCGCGTCTGTATTCGGCCATCTTCTCCAAGATATGCCGCATCGTGAAGATCTGAACGGTGGTTGATTTTCCGTTTCGGAATCCTCTTTGATAGTTTCCAACTATTTCTTCGACGTGCGGGACAAGACGATCCTGAAGGATCAGGGAGAATATCTTAAAGGTGGTATTAACCACCGTAATATCCCTGTAGTTGTTGTAGTCCAACCTGTCTCCCTTCTTGTATATAGGGTAGATGATGCCCAGATTCCAATCACAGGGCATATATTCGCTATCCCCGCTATCCCCACCTCAGTAACAATTTGATGAATCTCGTTTTCTAGTCGTGCACCTCCACTAGCTGTTCATTTGAATCTTCAAAACTTCGCTTCTTGGCCTAAAAGAGCAGGGTTTGCTGTTTCCTCAGTCGTCTGTAGTTCTCCACGTTCTGGCGGGTTTTGTACAGTAGCATGCGGGCGCACGCTGCATTCTTCTTGGATAGTGCTCATCTGTACTCTTTGTCAAACCATTCCTTTTTCTCTCTGTATGGTAAGCGGCCGATCTTGTGTTTGGCTGCAGTGCTGATGGCTCGTTCCACCATATGCCAGTGGTCTGCGAGGGGCATTTCGGCGATGTTGTTGTCGGCCGGTAGCACTTCCTCGAGCGCTGTCGCATACCCCTCCGCCACATCAGCACACTTCAACCGGTCCAGGTTGAGCCTTGGGGTGGACTGACTCCGTTGGTTATTAACCACGGAGAGTTTCTGGCGTAGCTTTGCCATGAGCAGGAAATGGTCCGAGTCGAAGTTTGCGTTTCTATGCGTTTTAACGTCGATAATATCCGAGAAGTGCCTTCCGTCAATCAGAACGTGGTCGATTTGGGACTTTGAATCACCCTTAGAGTGTCTCCAGGTGTAACTAAGGCGGCGGCGGCCTGGAAGAAGGTGTTGTGGATGCTCATGTGCTACGAGGAGGTAAAATTTACGAGCCTGAGGCCGTTGTCGTATGTCAGCTGGTGGACGTTGAAACTTCCGATGGTTGGTTTATATGCCTCCTCCTGTCCGACCTGAGCATTAAGGTGTCCGATGACGATCTTCACATCATGTTTTGGCCAGCTGCGTATTGAAGGCCTCCCTCTCGTCATCGGTGCTCCCAAAGTGGGTAGTGTGCACATTTATAATGCTCAGGTTGAAGAATCTGCCACGAATCCTCAACCTGCACATCCGTTCGTTAACCGGCCACCACACTCATAAACTATTTATTATAGTTGTCGAATTAACACCGAGTTTGGGACTGCATGGTAATTTTCAATTGTTCATTTAACCTCAACGCTAAAAGCTTTAACGGTTCTGTTCCAGCTAACTCATACATCTCCTCTAAGTGTGTCCAACGAGGAAAGTGCAGTATGAGTCGCAGGAACCTATTGAGTACAGTTTGGACTCTACGCATGTTCGCGGGGAGCACAGCAACTCCAGACTGGTATTGGTCCAAACTGGTCCAAATTGGTATTGCGTATTTTCATCCAGGTTCATCCTTAACATGAGAAGCTGATGGGTAGTGGAATGTCCGGTTCGGAAGCCGAATCGTTGAGGTGGTAAAAGTTGGAGGGCATCGCGAAGTCTCCAGTGGTAAGCGTTTGCTGTTTGGAAAGGTTGGATCTTTATCTGGCTTAAGAATCGCAATGACTTTAGTGCACTTCCATGCCTGGGGGAAATACTGTAACTCAAAGCAGCCGTTTAAAATGTTTACCAAGAGAAGGTGATGGTCTGGGGCTTGCTGATTGTTACATTAATTAGATAGATATCAATGTCCGATGCCAACCCTCGATGCGAGATAAAGGGATGCACATCTGGAGCTTGAACGATGAAGTTTCCAAGCGAAGCAATGTCAGCGATAATTGTACCATTTCTGTTTCCGCATGTGTTGCCCCATAGCCTGTGACGAGCGTTGAGGTCTCCACCGATCACAGTGCTATTTTGGTTGGGTAAGATGAGGTTGATGTCTCGCCGAAACACTACTCCGTTGGACTCGGTGCATTCTTGTGAGCAGTACGCAGATATATGTCAATGGTTTCCTGGATTTGAACTCCAATGGCTTCAATGATGTTAGTGTTGTAATGCGGTAATAATCGGTGAAGGATCCCTCGACGAACGGCGATAGCAACATCACACCCACGGCTGCTGACGCGGTGCAATCGATGGATAGAGTAGCTGCTAAGATAGAAACTCAACCATAGGTGAGTCTCAACAATTAACGCCACATCGATGTTCTGTTGTTCCAAGAAGTCAGAGAGTGGTATCTGCGTCGCCTTCATAGACTGTGCATTCCATGTAATAATCCGCATCTTATCGAGCGAGCGATTTTGACCAGAACGTTGAGCTTGGCCTCAACAGTGCTAGGGCATTTTTGTACTTGGGGAAGAACTTTTCTTCTACGATAAGCATCTTCAGGAATGCTTCGGTGTCTTCAGCAGAAGAAAGAGTGGCAATGATGCTTTCAGCTGAACGTTGATCAGTTACCGAATTTTTTGCAATTTACAGACGTTGCGCCAGATTAACCCCGCTGCTTGACGGAATCGTGGAAATAGTCTCCAATGAAGCACCCTCCAATCAACTTTGGGTTGATTTATTCCTTTGGCGTGCGTTGTTATCGTTGCTGAGCCTGTTGAAGTTGCAGTATTGGGTTTAGTCGCGGCTGTTGGTGAGGCTGACGATCTTGATGTTGCTGTTACATTTGTCGCTGTTGCTGATGCGGACGCAGCTGTTGCTCTTGCTGGTGATGTAGTGGTTGAAGCTAGCGCTGTAGCTGACGCTGACCTTGTTATCGAAGGCACATTGAGCGCCTTCGCAGTTTGCACATTTGTGGATCTTAGGCTGATCACACACACTGACACACTGATTTGTTTCATGTTCGGCAGCACATAGTCTACAGCGAGGATCGCAGTGATAGTGGTGGGTGATAGTAGTGGTTTCATGACTCTTTCGATGAGATTCATTCATATGAATATTCAGTGATGAGTGAGTAGAATCTCGAATCGATTCTTCAAAGATTCATGAATCTCGAAAGATTCATGAATCTCCATAGATTTATGAATCTCGAAAGTTCTATGAATCTTCAAAGACTCATAAATCTAAAAGATTGATAAATCCATTAAAATTCATATATCTCCGGGGATTCATGAATCTTTAGAGATGTATGATTTGCAAATTAGTTAATTTGCGCGATCTCACCAAACAACATCCCCAACATCTTAAACGCGAAGGCTTTAAGACTGTCTCCCTGTAGCAAAACAAACTATCCGGCTGCGTTAACTTACCAAGAAGTCCCGAAAGCCTGTATAGGCTGGCATGACCATGTAGGTTGTTGCTTCAAAAAGAAGAACAATGAGAAGCTCAAGCTCTATGAACTTTTGGAGATGTATAAATCTCATGGGATTCGTGAATCCCTAGAGATATAAATCTTTTGCGATTCATCAATCTTTGGTGATTCAAGAATATTTGGAGATTCATGAATCTTTGCAACCGGGATTCAGATTTATTGAATCATTTCAAAGATTAATTCAGATTCACGAATGCGAATCAGATTTACCCAACACTACTAGGTACAGCTTCGATTCGATAGACTCGCATCGACGTCGAATGTGGAAGACTTCAATTACTTCCAATTTGTAGCTATGACGTAGCTCGTCAGCAGTCTCTTCCGTTTCTTGCTCTAGGAGAGCCCGGATTACCGACTAAAAAGGGCGTTCTTCTTGGCGGGCATGCGAGAAATACTCAGCTTTCCGCTCCGTTAGATATGCCGTGACACCATTTAAGTCCGTGCACGACAAACTAACAAAACAAACTAAACTGCCTATTAGAAAAAACCATTGTAAACAGCGAATGCGATCGCTAAATATCGCAACATTTCAAGTACTTAAATAAGAATAACAATAAATGATATAAAGTTAAAACAAGGAACTAAATCACATTCAAACGGAAATTCTTAGTGTTGAGAATATCATTTCAGAACATCCAAAACAATCCGAATCTCCAAAGGAACGATCCCCCTTTCTCCCCGAGGTAGCGAGGAGCACTAGCCGAAAGGGTTAGAAAGTCCCCCTGTGTAGCCGCAGAAGCCGAAACCTTCGCCCGGCGGAGCCCTCGGCCGCAACAACTGCCAACAGAACAACGGCAAGGATTGCTGGTTTGTATTTGGCACCCCCATACAGTGCCATCTCAGTTTGTCTTGGTCGGTTGTCGCATACGACAGATTCTAGAGCACTCTCTAAGGAAATGACGAAATTTTGCACAACGACGCATTATTTAACAGTATTTCCGTACTTTTTATTCTCATTCAAGTGAAAACAAAAACTTACAAATTTAAAAACAACGATTCATCCAATTCTTTTCGTGTTGTTTGACATTTTCCATGATTTCAAAATATTCAATGTATGCCGATCTTAACCATCTGACCTTGTCTGATTCAATTTTTAACCTCTCTTTCCGCCCATTTCTTCTTTTATTTGTCTCCAGGCGTGTCTTGGCGATACTGCTGATGGTCCAAAAACTGGTTGAAGACTTTCTTATAGTACAATAAATAGAAATTAAACAGAGTTACAATACAAAACAGATCTACATAAAAAAAACACGCACACGAAGCAACGCTTGGCCCGTTCCAACAAACTGCCTTGGCCGGCTCCGAAACTGCTGCGGTGGTGCGTTGTGCTGCTTTAGTAGCATTTTAGTCGCATTACTCAGTTACTCAGGGAAGGTGGCGTTTGCTGGCTTGTACGTTACAGATCGAAACGAAACCAATCAACTGGTCATTCCCGATCGACGGTGGAATAGTAATGCTGAAACTTCATCTCTCTTTCCCTTTCTCTTGAGCGATTCATACACACAAAAATGCAGTAACATGTCTCGCTAATGCACTAACGAATGATGTTTTCTGTTCCGGTGTGCAAGGGATGCGCATCTTCTCATGTGTGTGTGTGTCGACGCGTCATCATCACACTCACACGAGTCCAAATTCCACTGCGAGACACTCCATCCTTACAGACGGATGCCCGGGTTGCGGGAGCGAACAAAGTTCAGCAGCTCGTCCGAATCTTCGCACACGAACGGCTTCAGATGGTGACAGGCAACGTCGTGCCACTTCAGCCCATCGTTGTAGAAGTTGTTCAGGATCGACAGGCACGATTCATCGTTACCCTGTGTGAAGGCAGAAGAAGGTGGATGGTGAATGGAATGGTTCTCCGGAACGAAGTACACTGTACCGAGCCCGAGCCCTTACCTGAGCCGCCTCACGGTTGTCCGGTTGCTGTTGGCCGTATCCGCCGGTGTAGCTCCAGTCGCCAGTGTTGCGCTGCGTGGTCGGTCCAATCTTGACGCCCGAGCCGGACCAGAACCAGCCGTTCTCGTTCGGGGGCTGCAGATCCGGACGATCGCATCCGGCAAAGTTACACTTGCGCCCAGACGTCCAGATGTAGCGAACGTTACCACGGGCGATGCGCTGCTTGATGAACTCGTTCTCCTGGGGCGTCTCCATCGAGACGGCATCCATGCAGTGTCGTCGGCAGATGTTACGGGCATCGAGCCAGTCAACCTCCAGGCTGCGGGTCGGCGCGTGTTCCCAGCTGAAGAAGTACGAATGCGCTACTCCGCGGGCATCACGGTACGTCGCATGTCGTACACCTGGTGAAACGAAAAACAGCGCACCAGAGAGTCAGCCAATGGTAGACGAAGAGAGTTGCTTCTACCCGCTCATTACTTACGGTTGGCGCAGCTTCGGGGATCTGGCAGGGCTAGGCGACGCTGGGCCAGCACGACAGTGGCACCGATGGCCAACAGTGTCAGTGTCCGCAGTACAGACATGGCGGTAGTTTGCTGCAATGGAGACAGCGTACAGAGAAGACAGAAAGAAAGTTTCACTACCAGCTCATGCAAATCCAACCACCTCTCGACTCGGTGCCAGCTCGGGCGACAATAACACCAACCAGCGCGCGTTTTTCTGTGCACTCGTTTGCCCGAAACCTATCAATTCCCAGACCTCGATCGAGTGGATCGTTCGACGACGAACGAAGGCCATTAGCGGTATTGTTCGGGCCGATCGCGGGCTACCCCGTCAGCCGACTGGACCAAACCCATTTCCTTCCATGTGAAACGTGAAACTCGGACAAACCCCACCCCAATGCTCCCGGGAGTGCTGGCCACTCTTCCCCAGCAAAGCTGACCATGATTTCATCACACACACCCTATGCCGCGTCGTTACAATGTTTGATTGTTGTTTGTGATTGTTATTATTTTTCCCGATGAAATTGATTGCAAAACGGACCGAGCCGGCGGAATGATCGTTTATGATCGAGCACTGGAATTGTACGCCAGCACCGACCTCCACCATTGGGGTGCTTGGGAAGCTAATGGGTGGTTGCATGGTAACAATACCCCTTGGCCGAAAATGTAATGGTAACCTGGTAAATATTTTACCCTTTTCCGTGATGTTGTGCTGTTCACGGAAAAGTACGACGCACGAGCTTAGGCTAGATCGAAGATCGGAGCAAAACAATAACACGCTTCTCACAGCTTCACCAAGAAGTGCGGCCTGGTACCGGCAATCGCTGTAGGAATCACGTTCACCACGCGTCACGGAAGGGAAGATGCCGTAATTTAGGCAAATAGCTCACTGTCATTGCATCAATAATGACTAATTGCAAACCTAACGAACTCGTTGCCGGTGAGCCGCACCGAGCCGCGCAATGGAACAAAACACACACCATTTGCTCACCGGAATTATTCACCCTCCCATCCCTTCAACCCATTGCCCTTCTTCTTCGCACCCGCAATTCGAAGGTTCCGCCGTGTCACCGAAGCCAGCCAATTGCCGGGGGTCCAATCTTAATCTGCGAATCAAGCCGCGCAATCAAGTCTTCCGAAAAGTGGCATCCAAGGCTGGTGCCTCCTTGTAGTGACGGTTTGGAGGGTTTTGTTGTTGTTGTTGTTGTTGGCTTGTTCTCCCCCGATACCCTTGTACACAGACAGTGTGAGCACGGCTCGCGTGACCAATCAGCACCATTAAATCGATCCATCCATCGGTTTCGTCCGCATATCCGATTGATCGGCTTGAGGGGATGCGCTCAAGGATGAAAAGGATCTGTCTGATGATGGGCACGCTGCAGCCGTTTTCTCGCGAGCGCGCACAGCAAAAATGCTCGTTTCGAGAAGATTCGCTCCGTTGGCGCAAATGGTCGCGCTCGTGCGCTTAGATGCCAAGCAGCGCAATAAGCGCTAGCTGTTTGCGCATGCATGTTTTAACGGTTTCTTCATTCTTTGCTGCAAACTGGTGGCAACGAGTTTTACGGCGCACTTCAGCACTTCCCCCTTCAGCGACAAACGCGACTGGCTCCTAGAAAATGTCCAGCATGACCTCACGTAAACGACGGATGGCTCTTATCCAGCGACACTCTACAACGTTGGCTCGATAATGAAGCTTGTTGCGCAAAAAAATAGGCTGCAAAACTACAACGAAGCCTCGAAGTTAGAAGACTCGAAGGCCGGTGACGCAATCGTGATGGATGAAGATGGGGATGGGGCTTGCACCAGCAGCTGGGGCACCCAGATCAGCAGACGGCACCCCATTCCGTCGTCGCTGGCTTGGGATGCATCGTGACCGACACACTCTTCACGCGTGATGCAATTGCATATTGCCAGGCTGGCTTTGGACCCTTCCTACCGCGTATCCGCGTATGGGACAAGAATGGGCGTATGTAAAACGGTGACAACCAGCCGCATCACAACCAACCAGCGTGCCAGCTGAAACATCGAAACTTTCTCCGCGGGTGTGCTTGCGTATGGTAAGATATTACCCGCATGACACTTGCGCACTGCGCACAAGGAATGAGGCCGTGTAGTTGAGGTCGAGCGACAAAAAAACACATACACACACTCTGCAAGGGTGTTGTCGTGCACGTCCCATACTGAAGAAGAAAAGGGCATAAAGTACAGAGGCAAGCAGTACAAATGCCTGTCTGCGTATGTGCTCCTACTTGCAGAAGGTGTCATGGCGTACACGGTGCGCAATGCGGTGGTGGCCTTTTTTCCCAAAATTACGATGTCCACATGGTTATGCTAGCGAGGGTTGCGCATCGGTGTGCACGAAGCTCGAATATGAATGAGCTTTAAGGCCCCGGAGGGCAGCGCTTTCCCGATTGCTTCGCTCGTAAACGCATGTGTCCCCGATTGGGACGGCCACTACAGCCCGAGGATGATTGCGGAGATGATCTTAAAGGGGGAGGGGGGAGAGGAAAAAAGGGACAGTGACAATAGCCATAGAACGCGTTTGTCACAGCAACACCGACAAAATGACGCCTTTCTAAAAGGGATGCGGAGCAGCATTCCGGCTCAACCGACGACAATTGCCCTTCTGGAGCACTTTCGTTTGCAATATCAACCCTCCTCCCTCCACCCCAAAATGGCACTGTATCGGTAAAAGTAAAAGTCATCGGTCCCCACAATACGCGCTCCCACCCAAGACAAGTTTCCCAGCTTTCCCGCTGCGCCAAACAACAGCCAACCGCACCAGGATGCACCAAATCTTGCGCGGAATGCGTTTGATTGTAAATGGGAGGTGCATTGCACTGCAGTGGAACCGCTTTTACCCGGCGATCGCACATAAACATTGCTCGCGTTGGCCACTTTTAAGTCGCGCCGCGCTTTTTGCACTTGCTTTGGCGCGCGCGCGCTCCCGCTTGCTAAAAAAACAAGAACCGGTCCCCAATCCACCCAACCACCCATGTTAATGCTCTCGAGCATTGCCACTAGCTTCACCATTCGGTTGGCAATTGTTTGACTGCCGGTTTGCGCTGCATCCGGTGTCAGACCCGGTGAGGTTGTGCGGAGTGTGTAGAAAGCCGGTTGGCTAACGGTCTTCGTTGGATTCCCCGACCGGCTGAGCGCGACGCTAGACACGGTGCGGCGGTGCAAAGGGAGGTTCGTTGACATCGCTCGCGCTCCAAGCGAACCGGTGTCTGGGAGGGTGGGCCGAACGGCGCACAAGTCCTTGTGCCAAGAACCTAACGGCATACCACTAGGCGAGGGGGCTAGTTGAGGCTGCGGTTGGGTGCAGTGGGATGGGCTGGGAACCGACAGAACCGGACCGGCGCGGCGCGGTGGGTTGGGAATCGTGAATGAATCGTTTCCAAAGAATCCAACGAATCAGACGATTTGGATCTTTTCTGCGGGCGAGTCAAGCAGCGATGATGAATGGGTTGCACCAAGCAAACCCGGCGCGGAACTACGGCTAGCTCGCCGAGGCACTCCGAGGCTTGGGGGCTTGGGAGACAGCTAGCTATTGTGTGTACTCACTTAACGGCTAATTAGCTTCTCTGTGGCCAATTGTGCTTCTCTCCCCCGTCCCCGTGGCTGCTGTTTGCTATTCAGATCGGCAGATTTGCGTCTACGAAACACGCTGACCGTCGCTATCGCGCGCGCGCTCGCGCCGTAGATCGACTTGCATTACAAAATTGCATGTGCAACTACCATCGCCAAACAGTGTAATGACTGTGACTCGCTGACCCTTCCCCTCGCTGTGGGATGGGAATTTCATTGCTACCTGAACACCTCGTCGCACCCACCACCTCATCGTGGGAATGGTTTGAGTTATGTATTTATTTATTTTATTCACCCACCCTTTTTCCCCACAATCCAGCGGTGGTGCGTCTTCGCAACCCGGATCCCCGGGAGTGGCAAAAGTGGGTGTTGGCGGGTGGTGAGGAAACGGTAGCTGTAATTTCATACTTGTCGCGGTTTGTAGCACCATTTTGATGTTGGGTTCTGCACGCAATCGAGAAGGTGGCGATCAGACCGCCCATCAAGCCGAACCGAATCATCGCACACCCTGGACGCAGTGACACACTGCCATACTTGTGTCAACGATGATAAAAAGGGCTTGGTCAATTATGTACCCGCGCGCGCGTGTGTGTGAGAGGTATAAAAAGGTATAGGAAAAAAAAAAGAAAACTCCGTTAGCGAACGGCAACAACAACCTTCGTATGGTAATAGCTTATAGACGACCTATGCTATGCTTTCATCAAGTGTGTCATCAAGTGTGTCAACTCGCGTTTGCTTAGGATTTTCTCGATGATCCGAGGGAAGGAATTAGTTGGTTAAAAACAAGTTGAACATTTTTTGTGAGGAAATTGCATCATCAGCAACAAAATCCGTCCGGTGTCAATCGTTCGAAAACCGCCGAAAGCGTCACCATCAACTTTCTATCGTTACCCAATGGCAAATCAATGGAAAGCAATTGTTCCACCGGCGGAACCCCACTATTCCCGATGATGTGATTCAAGCGATTTGCAGACCAAAGCTTAAGCAAACCCACCTGTGCCCGCCCGCGGCATGCTTTCTCGCGCCCAAGGTGGTCAAAAGCGACCGTGTTTCAATTAGTTATGTTTGTCCATGGCTTTGGGAATTTTGACCACCATCACCGGGACCACAGCTTCAGGTAAACATAATCGATCACCCGGTAAGAAAAGAAAACAAGGCAAAAAATCCCGATCTCGAGTAATCTATCACGTGTGGTCATGGTTTTTGGACGTGTGTCTCGAGCATGTGTGCGCCTCAAGGGTGGGTCGAACGGTTGGGATGGCCATTAGGTTTCTCCACCCTCCATCCAGGACGCTCTCGTGCCGGTATGGATTGAAGGACGTCCGCCCGTACACTTTGGGGGACATCGATGGGGACCCAAAGCAGCAGCAGCAGCACATGGTGGCAAAGGAACCCGTTCCGGTTCCATCTTCGGTACGCGCAAAGTTTCACTTTTGGAAAGGAACGGCTCGCACACACATTACATTCGAAAGGGGCGCCGCACTTGGGGGTTCCACCCGCGAATCTAGCGGGGTCCCCCAACCCCAGTTGAAATTGGATTGGCCGCGAAGGTACAGACCGTCCGGTCTTGCAAAGCAAAAGCAAGCCGCAGCAATAATGGCGTGTGCACACGGAATCTGCTTTGTGACGGCGCTGTGGCGAGGAAAACGGGTTTTGTCACTTTCTTTCTGCGCCAGTTTACCATCGGCGTGACGGAACACGGTCCTCACCATGTCAACCCTCTGTTCCAGTGATTTTCTTCCCCACCGGCGACAGACACCATGGGGGAACAGTTTTTCCTTTCTCGTTCGTCTCCCGTTCGCTTGTGACGAAAATTGGATGAACCGGCAACGGCATACGGCGAGATACGGAGATAGCTCCACTGATAGCCGTTCATCCCGCGTCCCACCCATGCCATGGCTGTTGACGAGGTGATAGTAATAGGATGCTGATATGGGTTTTGGTTGCCAATGGCCATGTACAGCGTTGAAAGAGTGAATGAGAGAGCAAGAGAAAAAACCGACACGGAAAACCGCGATTCCTTACGCGCAAACAGGGAAGGAGATAAACGCGGCTTTCGTCGCTTTCGTCGCTTGATGCCGTTGCAAATCTTTTGTATCGCACAAGGTACCCGGTGCGGCATTTTGGCCGCGAGCGACATCCTGACCGAAAGGAATGCGAAACTAGCATGTGTGGTTGCGTTGGCCGGCCTGATAGTGGCGGAATGATTAAAAAAGGCATAAACTACAACAATCCGCGTTGCGTATTTTCGTGTTTTGAGTGCCGCACGCACGCACGCAAACCCACCCAGATGGGCCGGCGGCAGGTTCCGGTTAATGTAGGTTCGCCTCACCTGTCCCTGATCTTGGCAACCCTTTTTCCAGTGTGTGTGAGTGTGTGTAAGTGGTTATGTGTGCACAATGTTTCGCAGCAAAGGCCAGAAAGTGTTTTCACTCCAAACCGACGCGGCGGATCGTGCTTGTTGTTGGGTGTGATCCTCGATACGGAGCTGAGTCGCGGAAGGGTGGCAAGGGTAGATCGCTTTCATTTTCAAACCCGAAACGGGCGAATCGCTGCCAAGTGCACTGGTTGAAGGGAGTACCAACGATTGATTGGCGGTTTTTTGTTTTTGTTTTTGTATGTTGCCTTCGCTCTCGCGTCTCCCGGTTGGGACGTGAGCATGAGTAAGAAAGTGTTTATCGATCGTTTGCCTTTATTGGCCCTTGTACACTGGGGGATGGCAATGTTTTGTAATAGGCAACATGATCGTTTTGAGTCAATGAGAGTGGTAGCCGTAACCTCCTGTGCCTTAATTTTCTATCTATCTTCATAAACTTTAACGATCAGCGATCGGTTAGCAGCCACATTGGCTATCCTTTCTAATCGATGCGCGCCTCATTGCAATAAAAATACTGTTCGATGGAGTACCATTCGCAGTAACTGGTATCGGTAACCAGTCTCAGCCCCATTGCACGTGCGGTTGCAAAATGCCATGCACAGTGTGTGAGTGTGTGCTACCGAAATTGACCTTTGCCAGCGTACGTAAATTAGCGGGGCCTTGCAGTTGCAAGGGGCTGCGCAAGTACTGTTTCCAAATCGCTGGCAGGGCGAAAGTCGTGAAATGTTACCGCAGAATGGTGCTTATCTAATGGCTGTGAAAGTGCTCATAATACCAAATTGATGGACACTCTGCACCCTTTCGCTCTCGCTCACCACGAACACGACGACGTGTCACGAAAGGCATGACATTAATTCCAGCGGCGGTACCATTCCACAGGGAGCTTCCTTGTGCAGCTTCTGCTCCCACCTCGGAGTGATATGTAGCACCCCGTCAATCAAGTCGCACCGAGTACACCCCCGATCAAATTGAGTGTAAATCAAATCAAAGTGTAAAGCTGTGTGTTCCCCCGACCGTTTTCGACAGGAAGACGTGTTGGCTGGCTGCCGTTCCATGTCACAGCACCGGCGACGCAGGACGGCAAACCCATTCGCATAATAATCGTACCGAAATGATTGGAACGTGAATTTGTAGCGGAAATTAGCAACATCATGGCGGTAGCGTGCGATTCGGTACAAATCAAAGCGCTCGCACTATCATTTTGCGTTTTTGTTTCGTTTACGCCGCTGCCGACGATAAATGGTACGGCATTGTGTATGTGTGTGTGCATGATTGGCAGAAGAAGCGCATGTAAAATTCAGCATGCAAAAGCTTTCTATTTCTTGCTGCTGGCTTGCCGATGCGATTGACGGATGTTAGTTAATTAGGTGCTAATGCGTGTCGTCGGCTGGCAGAGAGGAAGCTCAAATTGCATCATCGTGCCGATGATAAAGCTATCGCACGTTGTTAAACGATTCGGAATTTTATTTGCTTTCAATATCATACATGCTCATATACATACATAAAGAGATGGCTGTTGCGTGCAACATAAAAACCAAATTGGAATTTACAGTAAGAGGGCGAAATCGTTTAATTATGTTAAAGGTCCAATCTATTAACTCAAATAATATTGCAGCAGTGGGGATGCTATTTTTTAGTGAATTTTATCATTTGTTTTGTAATTGAAGTTATGATTTCAAAATATTTTCCATCAGATAATATCAAACCAGTTACCAATTATAAACATTTCTACGAAGCTACGATGTGAGTTTTAGAGCTTTCTGATTTTTTCTTCTTCTAAAATTAGCAGCAGTTTCATAGAATTCAACTTGCCGTAGCTCAAAGTATAAACTCTGATTGACAGAGTTATATTGCTACCAGCTTCTTAGTCTTTCGCAGAAACTGATTTTTGACCTGAAATGGGTTTGTGTGCATCGTGAAAAGATTTCCGTGAAATAACTTTCATCAATTAAATCGATCATGTTAATCAATCATCGAAAGTTTTTTATTCATGTGTTTCATATACACATTTCTAGTCACATGACGAAAAGCAAAAGATTCACGTCAGAACTTTTATCAATTAAATCAATCATGTTAATCTACCTCCAACAGTTTCTTTTTCGTGCAAACTGGTCTGCTGGCACTTTTTTTTCTACTAAACTAAAGAAACCAAATTTAGCGTTAACAATACTGCATCTCTTTTCCAAAATCAAAATCTACAACGTGTATTTTAATCAGTAACAATTGATTAAAATCAATTAAAATAGATCCACGCGAACGTCACCGCACGGAAATGAACCAAAAAAGGTAGGTTGATACAGTAACCGAAACATTTAATAAACTGAATTTAAAGACTTTTTACAACCTCCACGATATTCATACTCTTTGGTATACGGCACCACATGGAGTCGCACAAAAACTACTGCCAATCGTTTCCTCTCTTTTGGCGTGTTAAGCGTGTTGAAGTCTTTACTGCCCGTGCGAACGATCGCTACCATTACGAATCAATATCACTGACCACTGACTTTCTTTTAGACCTCGAAAACGCTCGAATGAAAGTGTGGACTTGCTCCAGATATTGTTCTAGTGTCACGTGGAAAATTCGCCGTACCGCCGCCGTGTACGGAATGCCCCCTGGTACACCTAATGTGTGTACGGAGCGCAGACGGAAAGGAGAAAATATACTGTTCAAGCTTAAGCCAAATGAACCAGCCGGAAGAACGTCGAACGTCAGCTTAACCGTACAAAGCAAACCACCCCAACAACGGCAACACGATCAACATCAGCAGCAACTTCTTCATCACAACGGCAAGTCGGTTATAACGGTTTTTCTCCGGTCGATTTCACCGTTGGCACCCGCCACACCTGAGCGACAAGTGTGGTGAGCCGTGTGTGGCAAACAACCCCAAACAACCTCACTGCACTGTGCACTTGTGCGAGATCGCACCCTACGCGGGTCGTGGAAGAGTCCTGAAGGAGTACGATGGCACGAATTGCAAAGTATGTGTACCGCACACAGCCCACAACACGAGTAGTAGTCGCGGTAGTGATCGAGTGAACGTGCTTAAAACGGGATCCAACGATATCGGATTAAACAATTGCTCACTTACGTGTTGCTAGACTCTGCTTTGGCACTTTGAGCACACACTACCGAATTCACAATGCAATATGTGGATCTGCGCTTGAGCGAGGAACCTATCCGCTTTTATGCTGGCACGTTGGCAAGCTTAGCATAAAACTGAACGCAAAACGGAGTCGTGACTTCGGTTTATAGCTGATCGCGGGAAGGCTACACCACTCTAGATCAGCCTGTGCGCGTTTCTCTTGCACGGGGCGCGCTCTCTTTTCTCCAGAGAAGATCACCGTACTTGGACGCTCATTTCTTGGTTGCAGTCTCGCGCTCAGTGCCTCTGTGGTTCTCTTTGGCACGGAGCCAGTCATTGCTGGAATGTTCGACCCGGAGCAGTTTGGCGGGAATTTACGGTGCTTCAGAACTCAGCAACAGTTATTAAAAGTTTACAAAAATCTTTGATAAAAAACAAGCATTGCCAATTATGAAAAGGATCACTCGTGGCAACCATAGACAGAGTTATTCGCAACAACAAAATACATATTTTGCAAACTTCCAACAGGAATATTCAGATGGAAGACATTCCAAGTACGAAGGTTTTCCATCCTACACTCTCTATCGCGCTCTTTCAAAACATTACTCTCTCGGTGATCTTCTCTGGGGCGAGCGTGATTTTGGTGGGGGTGCTGCACAAATGATCATCACAACGGAACTGACATGCGGACATGCGAATACTTGCCAATCGTACGTCTAGGTACAGTTGGGGATGTTTTTTTATTATTACGCTCAAGCTTGTGTCCAAAGGCCATTCCACTGCACCAAGAAAGCTCGTCTGGGGACCGGTCGCTGGTATCTTCAGAGAGCTTCATAACTAGCAAAGGCCACGATTGCCTGAAAAATCGATGTGAACGCTACTGCGGTAAATAAATTCAATCAAAATATCTATTAAATCTTCTGTACCCGCATGACCTTACCACGACAGTGTCTGTAATCCATCAATGGTGGATTCTCTTCCAGTGCCCTCTGCCTCATCTCACTGACTGGTGGTTGTTGTTTCTTTTATTCTTCTTCTTTTGAACAGCATCAGCCAGCTATGCGGAAAGCGAAAGTGCACATTTTTGCACGCGATCAACGTCCGAAACAACCAAAACGCGCCAGCACCGGCAAAGAATGATGCGCCTTGTTCCAGATGATCGGACACGCTGATAGCTCCAGACGCACTCTTTGTCATCACTTAGGTGATGCAAAAGTTAGTGTCTGCCTATTTCCCCAATTCCACACCAAACTATATAGTGCGCTCATGCATATTCATGCAACCTGGACAAGATGCTTGCACAGTGAAGAAGAAACCAAATTCACTTTGCCGTTTTTTGATGAACTCATTCGTTGTAGGTGTTGGGGTTTTGTGTGGTGTATGGCGCTACCTCTCTGTTCACTGTCTTGAAGCTTGACTTTTGCGGTCAGCTCGGCTAGGCAAACATTCCACCGGCTAGCCCCGCATAGGTGCTAAAATGTGCATCATGTATGGCAGAAGATTAGGTAACAACGTTTTTTTTTCTGCTCAATAAATTAATCACATGAAGATGAACGGAGCCATGCGGTGGATCTTTCCATGCAGTTTTATTGTATAACTGCGGAGTTCAAACCAACGGGATGAATTGGAAAAATATACGCTTTGGTAAAATATGCTATGCGATTATGCAAAACGGTTTTCAACGCATTTTTGTAACATAAACAATGTTTTGTTTATCGACATATTTTTGAGAATAGTAAAAAGTAAATGAATTAGAGATTGTTACACTGCAAAACATCTTTCTACACCTTTGAAGTGGTCCAAAAAGCGAACTCCCTCCATCGGTCTCAACACTCCCCAACCATATGAATTAACATGATTCAGCCGCCAATTGTCAAAAACTATATAAAAAACTAGCTAGAATAACAAAATGACAAAAAATCTATTAACTGTTATACTATAATTTAAAAAAATGATAATAAAAAAGAAAGATAATAATAATAATAATAAAAAAATAAAAATAATAAAAATAAAAATGATAATAATAAAAATAACAACAACAACAATAATAATAATAATAATAATAATAATAATAATAATAATAATAATAATAATAATAATAATAATAATAATAATAATAATAATAATAATAATAATAATAATAATAATAATAATAATAATAATAATAATAATAATAATAATAATAATAATAATAATAATAATAATAATAATAATCATAATAATAATTATAATTATAATAATAATAATAATAATAATAATAATAATAATAATAATAATAATAATAATAATAATAATAATAAGAATAAGAAGCAATAGAAAAAACACAAATAATAATATTTATAATAAGAAGAAGAAAAACACAAATAATAGAAGATAAATAATAGAAGAAAAACACAAAATAACTACAATAATGATAATAATTGAAACTTTAAGAACTGGCACAGAATTCCGAAGACTTATAAATATTAAAAATATAAATTATAAATATAAATTAAAACTAATAATTATTAAATTAAAATTAAAAATTAAAATATTAAAACGAGATGAATTATTGTAATAGATAATATGAAATCTATGGCTTGTTCGCTGAGCACCCGGATCACCTGCAACGTTTTCTTCGTACTGCTCCAAAAGTGCCACCTGTTTAGCCGCATAACTCTGTTTAGCAGTAATGTACATCAACAATAGTCGTTATTGTTCGCCCCTGTTCCGTAAACCACTTCCTAACGGCGTGTGTCCGGAATGGAGTTTTCATGATTCGTTTTGGATTCGCATGGGCTGCTAACGATATCCGCTCAAAATCGGTTTCCTTCCACTCTCGCCTCGCATACAAACTGCGTGCGTTCAGCCAAAGCTGCTATTGATACCTTGATATTTCCTTTTATTCGAATTATGCTTTTCGTGTAGTGTGCCATTTGTTAGTGGCTTTTACTGCTTCGATTACAAACAAACTGTTGCCACAATTTAATAAAACTATTCATCGCAACTAATCGTTAACAATTTAGCGAAAGTGAATAGCAGCTGATTACCATCCCAGTTCATCGGAGAAAAAAAACCAATAGAAATGTACCACAAAGTGTGTCAATTCCCCACTGGCCAAACGGCCAAAGGGTATTATGAAACTGTTAGTTTAACGGACGTCAATATCCCGCGCTCTCATCAAACCCACTATTTGCGCTACGTAAGTTTTTGCATTCGAAAGATGGAAAGGGGAAAATTGACAACCGGCACATCCTACTGAAATATTTATCGCAATGCCTGCGGTAGACAAGACCGGCTTCCTCAATGGTGCATGCTCGTTGGCTGCCATTCCCAGGAACAACTTCCAAAGCGATCGTACGCACAAAACATCGCAAGATGAAACCCACGGAGTAATAGAAACAAAAAAAAACACCTTTCGTTACGTTCAAACCCGGCAAAACGGCCGTTTTTGGGAATTTTGGCAATCATTGTGTTTGGTGTGAGCCCCCAATCTCATTCCAGCCAGAGGAACAAAACGGTGCCACCTAAGCACAACACTATTCCAGAGCGTCAAATTTGACATCATCTTACACGACCAAGCTTAAGCCCTGTTACAGCTTCTTCCCATAAAACATCGCGTACAAAAAGAGACAATGCGCTTTTCGCCACCGTGTTTTGCTCGGCCACGATTGCATAAAGCTCATTTAATAATTGCTCGTTGTCGCCAGCTTGCATTCCGCACCGTTTCATCTGGACCACAAGATAAACAAGGGATTCTCCTCAGTGGGTACGAGTGAGAGTGGAAACCCATTTGTGACCAGGGAACGCGTCACGATCAGGCCGTTCAAGTGCGTTGAATAATGTTCACTGAACATCATCATTCCAAAGCATCCTCATCATCCCCCACAATTGGCGGACACTTCTTCAGTGGCGTGGAATTTGGCCCCCTTCTGCCTGAAGGGCCCTGTAGGACTCGGCACGGGAACGTGTCTCGCATAGACTACGCACTTAAAAAAAAACCCATCCCATCACTATGATGCAACACACCTTTGCCGGTGTGACCCTTGGATGGAGCTAATCTCACGTCCCATGAGGTCACCAGAATTATTCGTTGATATTATCCGTGGCTGTGCAAAGAGAGTGCGGTTGGTTCCATACACTTTTTTTCGGGGAGCCTCCGCCTTCCCTTGAGTTGAGGTCTACGATCGTACAGGCTGGCTGGCTGCGTGATCAGTGGCATCGGTCGCTCGATAAGTCAACCCAGCGGGAGCACAAGCACGACGAACATGGTGTGCGCGAGTGCTTTGAAGGGGAAATTGCGTCATCGCCATCACCGCCATATGATGACGATGGCACTTCTAACGTGGCCATAGTATTGGGAAAATGGCATCAACTGTCTTCCGCATCGGATAAACCCCATCCATCTAGGGATCGGGGAGGCGTCGCTCCGCACATCGCAAGGCAGCTGCTTTGTTGTTACTATTTTCGTACGCTTTCCACACCGTCAGGCCCACCACATTCTTTTTCTTATAGCCGATGGCCTTTGTCACCTACGGCCTACGGCGGATGGATGGCGGGAATTTCGCCGGTCGCGACCCAAATCGCGTAGGTCTTTTTCCGCCCATTTCGGGTACGGGCGGTCGACGGTGGGAAGTGCAAAGTGAAGGAGCGCATGGTAGGCGTTGTAGGACGGCCCTGGCATCACATTGGCCATCATCATCGGTGTGGTCGCACTCTCTTACGCCGAAATTCGATGCCCATGTCGTTGCGTAACCACTTTCGTTTATATAGCCACCGGCACAATTGACAGCCGGTACTACTCCCGGGATGGTAAAGGCGTGTGCTTCCGATCTGGGGTCAAACCCGGTTTGGGATGGGAGCGTGTGAACCAAGCACTGTTGCGTCTGTAGTGCGTCCATGCTCGGACGCATTGAATTTCCTTCGTATTAATATGTGGGTCAGTACTACATGGCTCATCTGTTCTGATGAGTGAGCTAATCTAGTTCCACACAGTTCAGGACGCAGCAATGAAACTGAGCAAAAAGGCTTCCGCATGGTCGTAAGTGAAGGGAATGACGCTCGCCGAGATGACACTCGCCAACTAATCAGGAGTCCATTTGAATAGCACAAAACATTGCGTTGATTGCACCAAAATATGCCAGGCCTTGCAAGTGTAGCGCAATCGGTGCAGGGAACGATGAAGGAGGAATCATAATTATGGCACTTCATTACTACCCTACAGCCACCACAACCTCCTTCGGTTGGTGGGATACTGCCACGATTGCGATACATTGAGCAATTGCAGCAGTTGCATGCGCCAGGGTAGAGGGAGGACGCATCGTAGAACCGCATAACGCTTTCCGCTGTACCAACATAGTATACCACCACCTGGCATGCAGTCATTTATCATCACACTCACGTACACACACACGGGCGCGCGCTCCAAACATACGAAGATCGCGGGCGTAAAGATCTTACGCGGAGCTAGCAGCAGATGATGATGAGACCTCCAAGAGCTGACGGAAAACAACTTTCCATTTTGTCTTAGCGCATCTTTTATTCTGTAGGCCGCCGGCGTTGGAGCACTTTAAAATTCGTTAGGCTTTGCGATTAAGGCGATTGGACAGGAGTTTGAGTTTGTTCTGAGTTCGGAGATTGCTACAGCCGCTGCAGTTGAGCTGAGCATCGTACAATCCGTACAAGTTTCAATCAGAATCTGTGACTAGAAGGGCTATTAGCTTAGATTTAATTTGGTTGTCTATGTGCCATTTGTCTTCATTGGCAACCAATAAATCAAATCTTGGTATACTGTTTGATTGAACACGAACGAATTTAGTGTTCAAGCTTATATTACACAACAAATTTGAAACCCCATGCATTAAAAGGCTTGAAGATATTGATCCTATGAATTTATCCTTTCTTAGAATTTAGAATATTTCTCGTATGCATTCTATATAGTTAATATTATATAAATTGTTGATTTATTTACTCTATCGATATATAAATTAAAAATTGCAACTTTTTCATTATTTATTAATTAATTCAACATTTCCATAGTTACACATTAAATATATATATATATATATATATATATATATATATATATATATATATATATATATATATATATATATATATATATATATATATATATATATATATATATATATATATATATATATATATATATATAATTATATATATAATGATTTTTTTTTAATATTTAGTTAATTTATTGTTTGTCCATATATTTGCATTACTTTTTCTTTTTGAAATATCGAATTGTTATTTGAAGTCTGTTATATTTCTACTTTGGATTTTTTATCTGAAAAATCATTATAAGTTAGTAAATTCCCTGATAGTATTATCTGATAAATTCTTTGTTTTTCATGTGAAGAATATCAGATATGGTGACAGATTATAATTAGCAATAGTTATTTATTGTCATAGGGATTGATTAAGGCTTAAAATTAAACAACAATATGCTTTTACCTTTGAAAATATACATATAACTATATATGAAATCCCCGAGTTACATACACGGTTAATGAGGGCCGAGAACGGCCGCAAAAGACAGCGTTCCTGCAATTTCCGCGTAAGTCGAATCTTGTAATTTCCAGCCAAAATATCACTAATTTTTGTGTAATTTTACTAGTAGGGACTGGTTTCATTCACATTCACTAACTTCTTGATATGATTCTGACTGAATATAATAGTTTTAAACCGTTGGAAATGGTTTTGTAGCATATCTGCTATACAGAACTTATTATAATACACACTATCAGCTATAGACACATCGTAACACACTTCGGAAAGCCAAATCACACCATTGCAACACATTCATTATAACACATCAGCAAATCAATCCACACCATTGCTACACCCAGACCATACCGTTCATATAAAAAACAATTGAGACACTTTTATCGAAAACAACCGAAACGCGCAACATAAGCAATTCAAGCGTTACTGCAGCAAAGTGGACAAACAGAGAACGCATAGCAACTTAACGCTAAAAGCGCTGCGTAGGCAAAGATCGACCAACGCACCCGTTCCTTGGCTAGAACAGTTGAAACTTTCCAGAACCTTTGTAAAAACACTAAAAGCGCAACATAGACACAAATTGATAGACACCTCACTCCAATACAATGTATGAATTGCACCTCATATCAATAACCTTTAATTAGGACAAAAAAAAACATTCCAAAACCAAAATGTATGAAACCCATTGAGTATAAATAAAACCAATTCCGACCGTGGCAGGTCAGATTCGTTCGGACTGTCAGGATAGGACTATGCCCATCCAACATCTATCGACTTCTCATTTAAAGAGTTTAGTTATGTTTCCCCCTACCCAAGGTAAGGCCTCTAAACTCCAACGTTTCCAGTAAGGGAAACCTCCTAAAGGTTTCTATGATCGCCTGGACGATCAAGTGTCGAAAAGTCCGTTTCGAACAAAGTGTTATTCAACCTCGATACTTGTCAGTGAAACACTGACCTACCGCGATGGTACGCGTTGATCAGTTGTACCGTTGTACGCTCATCAGATTACATGGCGACCGTATCAAAAACCGAACATACTATATGGCGACCATAGCTATCTCCAAACCTACTACAGTTTAAATGGACAATTTACAATTGATGTGTCACATCAGTACAATTTGCACAAAGAACTATCAAATTTAGAAAACTGCGTATCTCCGAATCCGCGTATAAGAGGTACCATGTATCTCGGGGACTACTTGTAAAACCAATTTATATGATTCATTCATTATACCAAACTAGCATATTGAAACCCCTGTTATCGAAGCTTAACGCCAAGATAGTTATTCAACAACTAATACTAAACTCACTTCCTTTGAGTGAAGAAACCACATTCTAGGATGCGTTTGGCGCGTGGTTGCGTGGCTTTGCATACTTTGCGCATTTAATAATCGAGTGATTTGTTTTTCCTTTCACCTCCGCACTACGCAGCACTTTCCAATCGATCGATTGAAACTCGCCTCGTATGTCTGCCTCATGGAGAACTGGAAATGAGCACGGATCTGATGCTCCAGTATTGTGCGCCCCTTTGCTACGCCTCGCGTACGTAGCCGTCTTGATAGCTATGCTACGTACGTAACATTAATGGCTACCCTGCAGCTACCACAATCCCAGGTAGCGCCTCTGCAGACGATGGTCCGATGCTCCGGTTTGTAATTGTGCAGATTAACGTTACGACACGCTTGCACTTTACTCGCCCATTCCGCCGCTAAATAGCGTCACCTACATAAATTCATCGCCCGCGAAATGGGTTACAGGCTGGGAAGTGTATTGCATAAAGCGATACTACCTACTTTCGGGTTTGACTATTCACTTGCAATTGTTTTGTCTGCTAAACGATTCTTTTGTTGCTGTTCCTGTCAAGGGCGTTCGGCAAGAATCGATCAAAACTGTCTCAATTAATCGGGGAATTAAATCACCTCCATAGTGAATACTCGAGACTAGGTTGTGGGCTCTAGTGTTGTTTAGCAAATTATTTGAGGAATACTGAAAGCACTTGAAATAAAATTAACACCGCGACGTGTCTGTCTGGATTGTTTGCTCTTCTATGAAATATTATACCGTTGAGTAGTACATACGGGAGTACTTCTTGATGCCCAACCGTCAGAAGCCTGTGTTGCCATTCTCCCACGACCCCACAACCCTAATATGGGACATATCTATCTTCGTACGAATAACAAACAGTGGGCCTGCAGGTGCACTATTCACGTTGCGCTTGTGAAGGTGGTGCAGTGTGGATGCGATTTTCCTTTCGATACGGTTTGTAAGCCAAACAATAAACACAACCCCCCCTTCTTCGACCCTCCCTGTGGATGTAGATAATATTTCATGCAACATGATTTTCGGTGTGCAAGACAATTGTTTGCTCAAGGGTGTAAAATGCAATTATTTTTATTTGCTTGTTTGCGCCGTCAAAAGGCCGGGTCGTTGACTAGGGAAACGTTGATCAGCGCGGTGCGATATGCAGCCTTTATTCAGTGCCTTCTGTACTAATTGATGCGAACCTTCTAGTACCTTTTCGTAAAACATCCAAGCGCTGTATGGGTGTGTGGGCTTTAGTCAAGACATTACCGGCGGATAATAGACAGAGGATCAATTAGCTGGCTTCGTTCCTTCGAATAGTGCGTTGACCTTGAGCGATAAAACGTAAAGTTATGTTCAAACAAGGAACAGCATTAACGCATCGCAAACAAAGCAACATCAAACCGTCCAAAACGTCCACCCCATACGTGGGTAGCCTCTTAGCCTGCATCAAACGCATCAAACCAGTCAGGATCAGCGAGCATGAAAATGAAAGTCATTCTCAACATCTCGTCCCACGTCCCTGGCTAAACCAACCTCTGATCAAGTGCACCTCTCTAAAAGCGCATTGAAACTGAGTGAAGTTCAAGTTGAAATGATCCCCTTGCGCACGGAAAGCCATGCTCGCCAGACAGCAAGCTGCAAGATGTGCATCGATATAACCGGTTCCGGTTACGTGCCAGCTTCTTCAAACGTGCGCAAACAGAATTAGCAGCCCCCGGCAGCCTGTTGCAACCCGCAGTGACCGGTCGGAGCACAACCGAAGGAAATACAGCTTTTTCCTTTGCTCAATGTCGGGTGGATTTTGCCTAATCACGTGATGATTCAAACATGATACAGCTGCTCAGCTTCAGAAGAGGTTACCTTCGCGAAACAGCGGATGTACTTTAACAATCCCTCTTAGGATCGCACACCTCCATGATCATCCATACGCTCAGGATTGAAGGATTGGCAGAAGATTCTCGGCTATACTTTCCCTTCCGGATTGGATCCGGTCTGCGTCGGTCTTCCCAAAATGCTCTCCACAAATGGAAGGCGCGATGGAAGCGATAAGAATGGGAACATCACTGTACGAAACAGCCCGATCTAATGAGTGCGTTGCTGTTGCCAAGCATCGGCTTAGATTGGAGTTTTGTTTTTACTTCAAGTACCGCGCTAATGGGACGTCAAAATAAGATGCTACAGATGGTTCAAGGACATTTTCGGCGTGACTGAAGTGGTTCACGGTCGGCCGCTCGCTCTGAATCTCGAATCGTTCACCAAACACCGTGCTCCCTGTACCGGTGTGCGCTCGCTCTCCCTTGAATGGATGAGCCAGCCTGTCGACACAGCAACCGATCGTCGCCAGCCTCTAACGCAGCAGCACGTCGCACGATCAAGTCGGGTGATCGGTGAGCGGGCGCTGACTCTGGATCCTTCCTTCCATCAATGACAAACGGGGCAGCAGGCGGATGGCTGCTGCTAGCCATCTGGTGCCGACGATGGTGAGATGACCTGCGGCAGACGAGCGCCAGTTCCTTCGTCAGTTTCGATCCGTCCAATTGCTTGAATCGTAAATAATCCGTCCATTCATTATGACAAGGTCTCTCGGTAACGTTCAGCGGAGTTTGTTCAATGTTTGCACATACACTTTGCCTCCCTCGTGGGGTTCCCCCTCGTGGGTCGAGGGTTTGCTGGTTTGGTGGACACTAGAATTTGGTAAAGTTTTGGGCATACACTTTTGCTTTTATCATCTTGCCATTCACTCGCTTCCATTTGTCCTTCCGGGATGGCCGTGATACGATGCGAGAATGCACAATGACCAGCTGCAATGTTATCGAGCTGTTTTATCCGCGCTATAAAACATCTTTTATTTGGGCGACGAGCACACTTTTTGGTAATATCAATAAAAATCAATATTTTCCAAAAAATCGATTCAAAAAATCCTTTTCTGCTGAACAATAGAACTTGACTGCATAACAAAACTGCTAACCATTTTTGTATTAAATTTCTTTATCTAATTTTCTAATTGAAAGCAATTTGTAGCCTCAAGTCAGAAAGAAACTTTCAATATATCCTGTCTATTGCATGTCGCTATGGATTAGAACCAGGTGATGTTATCGCCTGGATGGTCTATTTCGCACTACTGTCTCCTAACCGGCGAGCCATCGATCGATTCGAATAAAGATAACGTTTCATAGATGTCGATGTTTATCCGACCGTCATGTTGTGTTGTTTGCTTGTCCCGTTCAGGCAATAAAGCAAAATTCAAACACAACTTTATGTGCATCAACCACGGCGACACACCTATGCCGTTATGTTCCTGTCAGCGAATGTCCTTTCGAAGCGATAGGATCGACCGCCGCAGTTTATTACAAGCGTTTCCACAAATGACTAACGGATGACGTTACACCCGGTGGAATACGCATTAGGGATAGCCTCACCCATGTCGGTTGAGGCAAAAACGTGACGGAAATATGAAATGTGTCTATGTACCGTTGGAAAAATGAAACAGAAAGTAATCCCATGTTACTCGGTGACTAAATTGGCCACATGGGTTGAGTTGTTGTCTGTGGTATCAGTGTTCTATTTGCTTTGGAGCAAACACACATACACACAAATATACGGCGAAGCGATATTTAACGATGCAAATGATATTCTTGTTGAGGCTGTTCGTCACTTTGGACACTTTGCTCATCACGACAGTTTTCACGACACGCTGGGAAACGTTCATACATGCTGGGGAAGCTATCGAAGCGGGTCATTAAACTAAACGAGCTCAAACTAGAGTCTCGTGCGATGCAATCAGCAGTTTAGTTTAGCATCCGATCCCAGCCGAGCTACACCTTGACCTCCTGCCGGAATGCGGAAGTGTTTGCGAACTTTTCTCAACCCAAAGGACTTTTATGCCGCCCAACGGCCCGTGCTGCGTGTTTCATTTCTGGTCGGCATGACGCCGTTCACTGTCGTGAAGGGACCGACCGAGTTGATGATGCTGCGCTGCACTCCCTTCGGCTACATCAACTCGAGCGTGCACGTGATCCTGTTCTGTAGCTGCTACGTGAACGCACTGCTGCAAGGAGACACGATAACGCGGTTCTTCTTCCGCACCGACATCAGCACGTTGGGCGATGTGCTACAGTTCACCATCGGTATTACGGCGCTCTTCATGACGTTCTTCTGCAGCATCTTCCAGCGGAACAAGCTGATCAAGTGCTTCCACGCACTGGCCAGCATCGATCGACGCTTCAAGGAGATAGGCATGGAAACGAACTACAAGAGTACGCTGCACTACAACCTGTTGGTGATGCTAACTAAGGCGATTATCAGCACGCTCTATCTAGTCGTGTGCCTGGCTGTGTTTATTTCCTCCGATACCTACCCGAGCGTGACCACCTGGATGGCGTTCCTGCTGCCCTACTTCATGATGTCGATGGTGATCGTTTTGTTTCTGTGCTTCGTCAACCAAACCAAGCACCGTTTTCACCTGCTGAACAAGGTACTGAAGCATCTCAAGCAAGCGGCATTGGAGAAAAGAATCTCGCCCCAACGGCGACCCAGCTACTGGCACGCGATCAAAATCCAACGGCCCCTGGGCATCGCATCGGTTTACTCCAACAACGACAAATCGATGCCGGATGTGGTGTCAACGGTAGCCGAAATCCAGGATGCATTGTGCGAAGCGTGCAGCTACGCCGAGGACTACTTCACGATCCAAATGCTGACCATTGTGACGATTGTGTTTCTTATTATCGTGTTCAACTCTTACTACGTGCTGGACGCACTGCTCGGATCCACCTCCCTTGACTCACCATTCTCCAAGGGACAGTTTGCGATGTTTTTCCTCTGCCAGGCCATGGTGTACGGCTTTGGAGTGTTCAACATTGTCTACGGCAGTAGCTCGCTGGTGCAAGAGAACGACAACATCGGATCGAATGTGCACAAGCTGCTTAATGCGGCTGCCGGGGCGGACAGTGAGCTGGCGGGAAAATTGATGCACCTTTCCCTACAGATGCTCCATCGGAAAGTGCGATTTTCCGCGTGCGGGCTGTTTAGCTTGGACTTTTCGCTCATTTTTACGGTACGTTTTGTGTCCACGCCGACCAACTGTGGTGCGAACAATGTTCTGAAAAGCAATGTTCTTTTACTTATAGCTGGTGGGTGCAGCAACTACCTATTTGGTGATTTTGATCCAGTACGAGCTGAGCATGGACGAGAGTAAGCACGAAACCATTGCAAGAGCTTTCCTTGGCAACGAAACTTGGTAATACCGAATACACTTTCGGAAGTCGAAACTCCCATTCGTCTGCATACATTCGCCATTTACAGCACACACTACAAAGCGAGAGAACAATAAAAGCATGGATGCAACAGGCCCTGTTTGTGCTAATTTACTGACGGTTTATCGCGATGCAAATGACTGCGTTTAAAAAAGATTGCATATATTTACATTTTAATTCTAAAGTGGCATCAGCAGCATTTTAGTGACATCGTGACATCGAGTTGTTCGTACCGATGTAGATGTGTAAAACAAACATTCGTAAACACATTGTTTCATATGAACGATAATTTATGCTATTGTTCTAGTCATAAAGGTAGATTTTTTACATTCAATTGTTATATAGTACAAGGATTATGATAAATGAAAAAAAATGTGCAAACTTTTACTTACTTTTGTTGTATGTTGTGTTGTTATGGGTTGAAAACTGTTCTTCCTCATGTGACATCACAGCACGGATGGGTTCCCAAGGAAACTGTTAAAAAAAGTTTCGAAAAGTCTAATCTCGTTTCGTTTTATTTCTTTTCTCAGCACGTCTTCGCAAAGGACTGTGGTCATCCGATCGACGATGTCTTTTTCGAACATTGCTTTTATCCCTTACATCGTCAGATCGTTTTTTGGAAGCATAATCATGACTTCGATGCTCATGTTTCCGAGTCTGACTTCGGACTCGACTGCCTCTTCGTCTTCGGTGGCTTACTGGCGAACCACTTTCACTACCACTTCGATATCTTCTGTTCCGACCAGAGCTACAGCTTGGGCGTCTCCGGCTTTCACCAGATGTATGAGCTTCGTTCCGTTCATTGTCATGCTTTTTTGGTCTTTCCCGTTCTCCGTGATCAGATGTTTTGGGTTCTAACTCTGGAGATTCGGACCATCGCCATTGGGCAGCATTTCGGGGTGTCTGACTGCCACTATGCGATGTTATTTCATCCCATGATCTGACAATTGAAAAAGATAATCGGAAAATTTTACCATCATGCGTTCATTCATACGAACTACATTCAATCTTACTTCTGCAGTAGCGGCGTTGCAAGATGCAAAAGCTCATCCTTTCGCACTGATCTGCTTTCCAGGAAATGGTTATACACGTAACGATGGTCTGGATTTTTCAAAATATGCAGAAAGTTACAGCCCGCACCTTTCTGGCATCGGTTCATCTCGTTGAGTCCTGCAATTTCGATCCGACAGGTAGTTTTACGTTACAACATGAAATCAATCTTAATCCTATGTAAAGTTTATGTGTTAAGGACAAACGAGCATCAATCGTTAACAGGCGCTATTGTTCAAGAGCAAAATTTTAAAAGGATACACTCAATTATCATCATTTACCGCAAACCGCCGTTGGCCACGTGAGTGTTTTCCTAAATTCTACATGAAGTTGTTTTTTAGCGTAGAATCTTCCATTCATTCGCAAGTATGCCGCTGCTGCATTCCTGTTCAATGAGGTTGAATTGGTGTTTGAGAAATGTTTGTGGACATGCATTGCCTTTCTTTTTACCTCATCGATTCATACTCTATATATACACTCCCTCTTAAGTGAGCCACAGAATTCCGGCACACAAAAATGTGCCTAACTGTTCCGAACATTTCAAACTCTTGGATGATGTCTCGGAAAAACTCGTTGTAGCTATTTTTCAAATCATCCTCATCGAACTCGAGGCGCGCATCGTGGCCATATTCCGCGTGGACGGCTTGTTCCAGTGCTGGATGGCTGAAGAAATTCGGTATCAAGATCACCTATAAAAACATCAAACGTCGATGATTGTCGATGAATGCAAATATCTTGTTATCAACTTACCTGACTTACACCCGGCGTGGGATGATTCCCGCCACATCGATAACCATGTCGACACGCACCGGTCTTTAGGAAAAATTTGCAATCTTCTGCGTCGGCACGCGTATGCTGTATGCTTTGTAGCTCACTCAGGTAATCATCAGCCCCAGTTGCTGCAAACTCTTGCAATTTGATAAACCGCTCGTGCAGCATTCGACGTGCAAGTTCTTGCTGCTGAAAACGTTCTTCTTTGGCTTGCTTGAGTTTGGTTTCACGCTCCTCATATTCTTTTCGTATCTTTTCCCTTTTTTCTCGCGCCTCGCGTTCTTTGGCTTCCTCTTCTTGGCGTACCTTTTCAAACTTTGCCTGTGCCTTGCGTTCCTCCTCTAGCCAAACGGCATGTCGTAATGCACGTTCAAGCTCTTCCCGCTCTGCTGCAATCTGTTCTTGGCGTCCTTTTTCAGCAAGATACAACTGATACTCGGGACAGGACAATTTTTGTTTTTCCTTTTCAGCATTTTGCCGGTCGCGTTCCTGTGCCGTCTTCTGGCGAACGGCTTTGCGTCGTTTTTTCTTGAACAGCTTCCTCCATTCCTGGTGCCTGAAGTAATCGTTGTGTAACAGTTGGTTTTATTTAATATGTTAACATCTTTTGCCCAATAGTAGACACTGTTTGCCGAATACTTACTTTAATTTTGTTACCGGAGCTGTATTCATGCTGGCGCAACAAGGCAATATTTACATTGTTATTGTTGCTATTATTGATTTTGACAGTCCTCCACTGTCACGATGACAGCGACAACAAACAACTTATCGATCTGGTATAATTCAAAACACAGACGTTGTTGGCAGTTAAGTTCGCAGACGAGGGCGCGAGACCGTGAGCGATTTCGGACACTCCTGAGGCAGGCCAAGACCGCAAAGCGGTTGTAGCGCTAGATAAGTAAGTAAGTATAATTCAAAACATCATCAACTGTAATTCTGCATTGGCAGTCATTTTTATTTAGCCAAACAGAATCCGTAATAATTCTTCTTTATACTATGTCTACAATTTATGTGCCTCTTCACAAATTCAATGATATATTTTAAATATTTTTGTTCCTCAAAAACAGATTTCCTGATATTGTATGCGGCCATGCTTAATAAGCTTGATAAGTTTGTTATGGGATGATAAATCAAACTGCTTTGCCTGAACCGATTTGATCAATAAGGCACGAATGTTAAAGAAAATGTTAAACAAATTGTCAACTTTGTCAAAACTACAAAAAAAGCTTTTCTCGTGGCCGCATCAAAAATCTACACATTGACAAATCTTGAACAACAAAAAGCTCAAACCTCTGAATATTGATCGATATTTTGTTTACAAAGAATTTAATAGAAACATGAATCATTTAGAAACAAAAACGCATCCGCATATACAGTCAACGCATGCGGTCAGAATTCAATCGCAATACAGTCAGAATTCAATAGTTGATCACTTTTTAGTAGGCATGCTTTTTAGTTGGCATGCCTTTCAGTTGAACGCTCTATAGTTGGCTGACAGTTCAACTAAAAAGCATACGTTTGTATGAAAAAGTTTAGAAAAAAATCTTTTTGTCTGTCCACTTTGTTGTCACTTTTTGCCATCTTTTCTCAGCTTTATTTCTTGGCTGCTCCAGGTTACTAAATTTGTCAGAATTTTGTCACTTTCGTGGCCACGCATCAAATTATTATTTAAATTGTCGAACTTTCTGTGCCAGTACTTTTCATCAATGAATAGAAAATAACAATAATCCTACATGGGTGTTTTTTTTTTCAAACATACGTGACCCGCTGTAACCCGCTAAACCTTTTAATTTCAACATCGATAGATATTGCAGTGGGAAACAGTTTTGACTTTAAACAAAATGATAGCGGTGAAAATATAATTCATAAAATAATCCTTTTCAACAACACCGTCTAGTACGAAGAACGAACTTTATCATTTTTTATCTACCCGATGGTCTCCTCCTCCTCCTCCTTCTCCTCCTCCTCCTTCTCCTCCTCCTCCTCCTCCTCCTCCTCCTCCTCCTCTTCCTCCTCCTCCTCCTCCTCCTCCTCCTCCTCCTCAACCTTATTCTTCTACTTTTTCTACTTCTTTTTCTTCATCATCATCATCATTTTCTTCTTCTTCTTCTCCTTCTTCTTCTTGTTTATTCTTCGCCTTTTTCTTATTCTGTTTCTTCTTCTGGTTTATTATGCTTCTTCTTGTGTCTTCTTCTTGTGTCTTCTCCTTCTTCTTCTTCTTCTTCTTCTTCTTCTTCTTCTTCTTCTTCTTCTTCTTCTTCTTCTTCTTCTTCTTCTTCTTCTTCTTCTTCTTCTTTTTCTGCTTCTTCTTCTTCTTCTTCTTCTTCTTCTACTTCTTCTTCTTCTTCTTATTCTTCTTATTCTTCTTCTTTTTCGTTATATTCTTCTTCTTCTTTTTCTTTCTTTATTTTTACTTGTTTCTTTTTCTTCTTCCTGGTACCCTAGTGTCGTTTTTAATTTATTCATAAAATCAATTCTTAGTTCTACCCGATGTCAGGGACATATATGGCAAGATAAATAAAGAAAAGCAGAGGCAATAGAAAAGGAGAGTTCATAATTTGTTTCTTAGGCTACATTCAGGCTGACAGTTGCTCTTATGCAGCGCCGCATGAAAGTAACGATTTGTGATTAGCAGCGTTGCCTGATGAATGAAATTATACCATTAAAAGTTATCGATTTGTGAAGTATTTCTTTGTTAATACATATGGTTTTTAATTTAAGAATGCAACTTTTTAGGACAAACTATACAAAACATTTATTTTTCTCATTCCTTCAAATCTTAAAAGAAGAAAGCATTCCATCCCTTCCAAATCATGGCTGGCCTACAGACGCTCGAACACCGTTTTAAGATTAACCAATGTGTATTTGTAGCCAAAATATTAAAAAACGAATTAGACGTCCCTTATTTACTAGAGAAGATCAAAATCCACGCGCCATCGAGACTTCTTCGCTCTCATAATTTACTTGTCGGCGAGAACAGGCTTACCTTATATGGATACAACGAACCGTTACTAACTATGACAATTCAATACATGGTCCAATCACTTTAATTTTAATTTAACGACCAACACATTTAAAGAAAACATTTTATTAATCTTCAATTTTGGCGACACTGGATCAAGGGAGATGTTAGGGGAATGATAAATAAATAAATAAATAAATCACAACTTTAGAAAAGTTATGCCAGGCCTTATATCACTTGAATACTAAATGCATATGCAGATGTCATTTCGGATTACCTTGATTTCAATGAATGAAACAGTCAATGTTTTGTATTATTTCTTAAAAAGTCTATTTATTCAATAAATATACATTTAGAAAACATTTTACATGTATTCCAGTGAGTGCTTGTGTGTATTTGTGTATGGATGTTGATTTACTTTCAGCGTGATTACTTTAGATTACCTGTTGGAAATTTTATAGTCGAGTGGAACAAATGGTGAAAGGATCGGAGAAAGTAGCATTATATTCAACGTTTTATAATTTACCGTAGTGTTAGGACACAAATTCAATGCTTGGGAATAAGGATGAATTGCGTTCGAGCGATTTGGAAAGGTGTTGAATCGATTGCTTCGTTCGCTTTCATTGTAATGCATATTTTCTTCTTCTTAAACAGACAAATTTACAACACTGGACGTTTTCTGCAACATTGATCTACTAAATGAGGAAACGTACTACGCCTTTCCACGATGAGCAGTATAGTAGCAACATGAGTTGGATAGGAGAAAGAAAGGAGGAGTGTTTGATTCCTCGAGTTGATGGTGCGCTTCGAGGCAGTTTCACCATTACCAGGCAGTTCTAATGCTCTTCCACGACAAGCGTCGGCCAACCGGTGCGTTCCATCTTACAGACGGATTCCCGGATTGGTGGCGCTCACGTAGTTCAGCAGCTCCTCGGAATCTTCACACACGACCGGCTTCTCGTGGTAGCAGGCCACATCGTGCCAGCCGATACCATCGTTGTACACATTGTTCAGGATCGACAGACAAGACTCGGTCGTCTGGTTGATATCGAACTCGGCGTTATCCGGCTGCGGGATCTTCTTGTGGCCCGATTTGCTCCACGGATTGTATCCCCAACCGTTCGGAATCTGGTTGGTGGCGTGAATCTTCTCACGGTTGTTCGACCAGAACCAACCGTAGATGTTCTTTGGCTCCAGATCCGGGCGGCCCTCGCAGCCCTTGAAGTCGCACAGACGTCCCGCGGTCCAGATGTATGGCACGTCGTTCTGCTGGATCAATCGGAAGATCAGGTTGTTCTCCTCCTGCGTTTCCAGCGACACCAGATCCATGCAGTACTCGCGGCAGATGTTGCGACCATCCAGCCAGTCCACTCGCTTGTCAGCAAGTGCCGGAACATGGGCACTGTAGAAGTAGTTGTGTCCACGGTAGCTGAATTGCTTCGGACCTGCGGATGGGAATGGTGCGAGCAAACAAAAGAGAAAAAGTTACCAATTATACCTATCCTTGATCGTAGCTCAACTCAGCACGTCTGTCATCCCCAATAGGTAAAGATCACTGCGGATCGCACGTAACTGTGCGCTGCCTGACTAAATGTCAACGGTAGCAGTGTAGTGGTTTGTCGGTTATTTTATTCCCTACACCTGGCGGATCCGTGATCGTGCTCAGGCGTGTGCCGATGGCTAATCTTTGTAATCGCCTTCGTCAAGATACGATCAAGCACGCATCGTAACACGAATTCCTATGCCAAATCTTACTGCCTGTGAGAGCGCCTAAGTCTGTATAAGCGTCGATCGAGAGGTATATCTCTCTCTACCTGTCCCTCTCCCCTTCACTTCTTTTTTCTCTCACTCTCGCTCTCTCCCTCCCTCTCACTCATTAACTCTCAATCAATATCGTCGCGTTTTGTACTAAGTGTTCTTCTTTTTTTACCATATTTCTATGTGAAGATGCAAAGTTCAAGTGCTTCATTAATTATTAATGAAGCACCATTTCAGGTTTACTTTTTGTGGGATAAATGTGCCAAGTGGTGGTAGTAGTGTACCGGTGGTTTGGACGTCCGACCAGGAGAGGCGCTGACTTGACTGGATGGTTGTGGGCTAGCTGGGTGTTTATTATTGTCCCAATATCATCCGCCTTCCACTGCAACGCCTTCCCCTCCTTCCCTCCGGAAATCCGTTCCCCAAAGCCACTGAAGATTCCATTGCGCAATCTTTGTTTGCGCAGCGGCCCGTCCCATTTTGACACCTTGAGCGACGCCACTGAGCGCGGCCCTGAGCATCTGACACACAGGCAATTTCAAATAAATCAAAGACACTTTTCTACGCATCATCTACTTTGCGCCGTTGCACGTTGGAAGGGCACGAAACGTGCAAACATGCATTAGATGGATTTTTGCATTCCCGTTCGCAGACAATGTAAGCGAGTAGCGGTGTCTCCATCGTTTCGCAGCGGCTCCTGGGATCTCTCACAAGCAATAAATAAGCTTTTTGTTTTACCAATTCATCATGATTTGGTAGAATTGTTACTCTCACTTTCGGCAGCTCGCTGCGAAGCATAGCTGCATAACGGGAGCACTTTCCCTTTCTTTCTACATCCCTCCAACTGGCACCATAATAAGTAGGCCAACGACGATAAGTCGGTACCTGTTATTTTATTGAATGCACCTCACACTCATTCCCCTCAACGATCGCACCGATCGCTTCACATGGTACCCTAGTGCCTTGGTCCGGTTATCATACGACCAACTCGCTCGTGTCAGTAGCTAATGTAGTTCGGCAGTGCAGGGAATTGCCTCACACACATCCTCCAGCAGGCACGGTGCAACTCCACGGGGAGCTGAACGAGGGCAACGGAAACGAACGACTGGCGGAATGCGCGAACCATACTCGCACGGGGAGAAAAGTCACCATCACGACCGTTACAGGTCACAGACACAGCATTAAGAAATCGTGCTTATTAACACCGATAAATAAAGGTCGAAACGTACCAGCTGAAAAACAGCGTACGACGGCCTGGCTCACTGCGAACTGCAAGACGAAAACAGCCTCCGGTCATAGGGATGACGAGGGCCTCGAAATCATCTTGCTGCCATCACACACAAGGTGATGGTTTGCAGTTCATTTATGTCAAACGCGCGCGCGCACGCGCATACTCACACTGTTAGACATCACCCTTCTACCAGCGATGGGGCGCACACTGTCGATGCTTCGTTCCCTTTGCATTCATCTCGCCGTCCGCCGCCGTGTCCGTTCCTTGCCAACACAAAATGGTGCCCAAGAGATGGTGCCAATTTATTATGAAATGCCGTTGCTTACGAAAAAGCGGATCTGTCATAATAGTAAACATTTGCCGAACCTAGCCGAACAGTCCGGGCTTCCCGCGTCACCCGTGCCCAACCGATCGCTCCGGCCGGAGTCAGAAGTCGCGGGGAATCATCATGGGCGCCATTCGAACTGGACACCCTAAAAGCCAACAAATTAGCGCAATCGTATTGGTTAAGACCTGTGTGGGGTGATCTTCTTCAACGGTCATCCTTTTTCTTAGCCGGCGGCTTCTTCGCAATCACCGACGTGTCGCTTTGCGCACAGCGTGCTTCGAGTCCCCAAAGGCACAGCCAAACCAACTCAAGGTCTGTCGAACCGGTGTTGTTAATCTTTCGAGCTGGGCGTGACCGGCGCGTCTGGTTGCTGGCCTGGAGTGTGTTCCAAATATGCAAATTAGGTAGGGATTTTTCGAGAGCTGCTCACACGAACGTGAGCCTCGGTTCGATGAACTTCGTTTGTAACAAGAGACTTCAATGCGCAGGAGCGTCAAGCGCGGATTTTAGGCGACGAACCTAACATGATTTTTGTTTCAACAAATAACGATCGTATCGTTCTTTCGAAATATAATCTGCTTTACCAACGATCCCTGTTTCTCCAATTTCCATCTTTTCTTATACAAATACTCACGTGATGCACATTTCTCAGGTACGGGTAGTGACAAGAATCGACCCGGCTTCTGCAGGGGTTGATTTGACTTGACCTCATTGATGGCAGGCTTTGGCTCGGCAAGGCATACGGCGACCAAGGACGCCACCACTAGCAGCAGCAGCTTCATCTGGGGATTAAAATAAAACAAAAAAACACGCAATCTTTACCAAGCATTCAATTAGCACGGCCGGCACGAAATACAAAATAACTAATGGCTCGTGAAGAGGACTACAGACGCTGGCTGGGTGGAATAATCCGCCGACCTAAGCTTAGGTGGACTGTGAATGGTTGTTACCTTCATTTGTTTTCAACCACTAATTCCCTCACGGCCAAACACGATCTAAGTAAGTAAGTAAGTAAGTAAGCAAGCAAGCAAGCAAGTGTAAAGTAAAGCAATCAACAGCTAACAAATGTGGTGGGCTGATGGTACGTGAGCCATCGGTCGTGATTGTTTTTTTTTTATCTATAAGGTAACGTTCCTTTTTGTCATATATTTGTCCCTGTTCCTGTCCCTGCACGAAAGGTTTGAAGGACACAACTCGATTGACTCGACCAACGCGAAACAAATTTGCTGGCAACGGCCAATAACAAACTTTAAGCCAACATTCCATATCTTTTGGCAATCTTCACTTTCCTTTTCAACCTCGTACATTAGCTTGTTCTAGATTGTTCAGCTCCCTGGTGTTAAAAACAATGCATCTTGAGATTGTTTAGCGTTGTTCAACAATCGAATACAGCAACGGTGCAGAAAATTGCAAATTACAGCACAAAGAAATAGGTACATTCAAACCAGCTTGCACAAACTAAGCCAATGCTGAGCCAATGCGAGACAGAAATGCTACCGTTCGATTAAGCCACAACAGCACCGGTTTAATCACAATCGTACCATCTTGTAACTGATAGCTTCCAGTTCGACCTATTACGTAGCCGCTTGAAACAATGGTTTTGCGTACAGCTTAGCACAGGGGAAAGAGACACCACAGGGCTCTTGCTAAAATACGACACTTACACACAGTATCGCAGTCTCAATCGGGCTTTGCTCGCGAGGAACAAAACAAAAAGCAGCAACTTTGCAGTCAAACGGTTGTAAAAGTGTTCTTCCATCCATTCAATTGAAACATTGCCGAGGCTAACTCTAGAAGGTTCGCTACCCGCAGATAAGCTAATAGAATTGTAAAACAACGCAACATGGACAAAAGCACAGTGGTTGCCGTGGTTGCAGTGGTGCGATGCTCGCGGGAAGGCTAATGTGCTGGTAGGGGCATGGCAATGGCAATGATGCGACACAATGGTGTGCGATTCTCACTTTACATACGATCATTGCGCTACCTCAGGATCGATCATTGTTGTACTAAGTCTCCGCCTATTGCCGCCTATTTCTTTGTCATCTTCGGTAGTCATCAAGCGCGCGGCTGTTGTTGCTACGTATTGTTCGCTCTGCCAGAAATAGACGGTGTGGCAAAACGATGCACGATCTTCGCTGTAAGACATGAGCTCTCTCGTCGGGTGGGTTAAATGTGGGCTGCTGCCTAGCGAATGCGACCGTACCTTTGCGGGATCATACACCATCTCGCGCCTTGTGTATTGGCATACTCCAATCCTCACGAACAAACTGGATGTTCGTATCGGCATAATAGTTTCGCCGAACCAACAGCACCAATACCGGTAAGACACCATTGTTTTCTAGCTAATGATGATGACTATTTCATTAGCGTTGCCACCGCATGCATCCAAATTAACGCGTTAATCTTTTATGCGTCATCTCGCACTGTTGCTGATGCCTGGGTGGGATTTTCTTTCCCCTTCCCCATCGACACGGATGCTACATCCGGATACATTATCTTTAGTGTGTTTGCATGCTGCAGAACTTGTTTGCTCAGCTCAAATCTGTTTCGAGAAATCAGACATTACGAATCAGACATCGCGAATATTGTTTGCATCCTTCTACACTTTTAAGCTATTGCGTCAGCAGAAATCAGTATCAAATATTTCTGATTCATTATTTTCATAGAAGAGTTATTTTCGATTCGGTGATAAAACTGATAAGAAGAAAAGCAATATTTGTTGTAGGTATGCTGAACTAGTCATCTTTTCCACTTTCTGCATATGTTATTTAACATTTAAAAACAATTGACAAAAGTAGTCCAATCTAATGTAAATCAGCTCGATCGTATTTCATATCCAATGAAGTGATCTAGTCTAAATCATATTAAATTTATTGGCGATCAAGTCATCATTGGTTAAGAGATTTGGTCCTAGTACCTAGTACCATCAATCGATGATCGCTTTACCGCTACCATACGATCACCACCAGTAGCAATTGACATTGCACAAACCTCTTGGGCTACTGTAATTCTGTGCTAAAATGAAGTCTTTACCACGCTTAGCTTGGGTCGTCGCTGTGTACCGTGAACGCTTGATCATCTTCCCTTCACTATTTTCATCACGGTTCTTAGCAGTATTTATGTAAAGCCAATACTTTCCCTTCTAGTGTATCGAAGCTAGAAATATAACTTTTCATCTCCACTTGATGGAACCAGTTTGTTTTTAAATGTATAGGAGTGTTTATATCGCTGTCAGATGTACAGGTCGTTGCAATGTGGTTTAAACTGTACATTGTTACCAGCGTACTAGCTACGTGGTCGTATTGGAAACATCTTACATAAACAACCGCAAGCAGTTTTCCAGCCCATATTTCTTCCTTCGCACAAAAGCGCTCGTAAAATAAAAAAAGAGTATCATTAATCTTTGCCAACAGATAATCATTGGCTTACCTCTACAATTCAATGCATTGAAGGTATGCAAATGATGTATCTTCTCGCACGACAGTATCGCATTAGAAGATGTCCGTGGTCGCAAACTTTTAGGAAGCTGTTTTTTTTAATAATAAACCTCAAATTTGTAGAAACAGTTTGAAGCAATAGCTTTCCACCTTCGACATTTGTTGCATAATAACATAGTGGTCAAACATTTGTGGGATTGAATAATAAAGTCATCCTGCTGCTTCCAACACATAACATTTGACATATAAAAACAGCTAAACAAAAGCCCCGAACTGGTCACTATCGGCACATTCCTCCTTCGATCCGGTCGTTTGATCTGGATGGAAAAAGCACGCTTTTTTGTTGCGTTATGCACACGGACCACGTCCATTCTCTTTATTTCGCGTCACCCGCCAGGCTTTCTACTTATCTCGCAGTCAAGTCATCGTGACGATTCGGGCATAATATGGCCAATCAGGAGACATGTTACGACAGCATCAGCAACACAGTCACCATCATCATCATAAACTGCTTCTGCAGTGCAAAGGGGAGGCCTCGCTGGACGCTGGCATTGCTTTGGACGGATCTTTGCGGCACACAAAACTTTCACAACATTACAGTCCATGATCAGAATATTTGCACCTCATGTAAGCACTTGCCAGCGGCTAGTTACCAGCACAGACTGGCCTGTGTAATTATATTTGATTCGTCACACACGTAGGTTGTGATCCCGGACACGCCAAATCCCTCGCACAGCATCGCAGACGTTTCACAAGCATATCCTGTACGGATTGTGTTCCCGTTTCAAGCACTTTCTCCAAACCAAACCATAACTGCACATTGCATTCGTATCACATTCTTACCTTTATTTTTTTATTTGCACACTCTTTAACGACACGCTTCCTCCTTAAAGCTTTCAATTCCTGGTGTTGTCCGCTGCCTGCTTAACGCTTCACGCACAGCTCTATGCTAAGCGACACCGCCTTTTATCTAGATCGGTTGAGCTTCGAACGAAAACAAAAGTGAATTCATCAGGGTGTTGTGATTTTATAGCCAGACGCTCATTGCAAACTGCCGAACCCACACAGTGCCACACGATCCGCGATGGAGTCGCTTACTTGCCCCCAACATGCTGCAAACACACGCACACATACACTCAGGCAGCAACACGGCATGCACAAATGAGCCGGGGATCACGATTCATCCACCCGGGATAATTCGGCATCGATGATCGTGTAGTAGTGGTGATCGGTGCGCGAACGTTTGCATGTATTGTACACGCAACGATCCACCACGTGTGCACAACACTCCCACCTTCACAAGTGAAGAAGTCGTCACTACTGGTGCGGCTTAAGAATCCACCCTATCAGCACGAAGATCGCTGGCGGGTGTCGTTGCGAACCCGCAGCGGAGAATCTTCAATCTTACGGCATTCGTTCGCGCTGCTCACCCCCTGCCATTTCCTGCATCGATCTTCGATCTTCAATGCTTCACTTCAGATACACACTCAACACTCGACGTTGGTGTTGGTTTAGCCAGGCAAATCGTTTCTATATGATTGAGGCATCTTGTCGACGCGGGCACACGGCAGAAGCCACTGTTTTTTTTGCATTACAAGGTTTCTGAGCATGGACAGGTTCTGATATCCTGGACGGTATTTCACAATTTTGCTTTAATTGCTTCGTTTGCACACCGCACATTTTTTTGTTTGTTTGTTTTTTTTTTTTTGCTTCTGCTCTTGGTATTAGTTAGTTGGCCTTACTGGTTATTGTAAATGGTTAAAGTTTACTTTTTGTATCATTTCGTTGCGGAAGTAGCAATCTCAGGATCAAGCTTTCGCAATGGCTTTGGAATTGGTGCAAGACCGGTCGTGCTGTTGGTAAGAGGTTTCGCCATACGAGCCTAACGCATTTTAACATTCAACGAGTGCTTGCTAATTCCCAGTTCACATGCACCACGAACAAATTTTCATTTTCCATGCTCGTGATATTTTTGACGCGACACAAACAAATTCGCCACTCAGCTCACGATTTCTCATTGTTTGCCGTTTTTATCAACATTTATTACGACTAGTCCCAGAGCTTGATCGTGTACTACAAAGCACGGTGCATTCCCATCATGTTTAGCACATACTCATCCTTTCACTGGTTTGGCACGGCAGGCATCTGTTGTCCCTGTGCATAACGCTCTGGCCTCATATTCTCGCTCATCTCGTCGCTCATCACGTGCCGAGCAGGAGTAATCTCCGATGTCGGTCAGCAGCTGGGACGGATTTCCAGCGCGTGCTTTGTATTAGAATTTTAAAATAGGGAATTGTTTTATTTTCATAGGTTATCTACCACAGCGTGGCCGGATCCCGAATGGATAATTATACGTGGGCAGCCACACATGCAATGCATTCAATGTCATCCAATTATTTACTATCCTCACCCTGCGTTGCAGTCTCCGGCGATGATACGGCGAGTGGAATGGCGAATGGGAAGCTCAGCCTCCCATTCAATTACTCATCTTTAGAGTCGTACATCCAACGATCGGCTGTACTGTACTACGGCTATTTCCACTAATAATGCATTGTCGCTTCGAAGCACAGGCAGCAGGGTTGCAATTTTCAAACCCACTCGATCGATCACTCACGGGATGGAGCGCGTAAACAAATGCAATTGATGCGATCGATCGACTTTTGCAAGCAATTTGCGACGGTGTGTGTAGCATAGGGGTGAATCGGTTCAAAATGGTGTCATCGTGACGGCGCTGCTCGGCGAAAAGCCTCTCCGCTCGATCGACTTGATTCGATTCGATCACATTGTGCATTGACTGATTGAAATGCATCACGTGTCCGTACTGTACTAAGTTTGCGCTGCTGCGGCGACGCTCACGATCGACCGATGCGATCATGTGTGTATTATCTGATCGATATATTTGGCGAGTTATTAACCGAATGGAGCACTCTGCCCGTTAACTGTCGCGGTCTCCGCCGTCTCCGGAGCGTTATATTATGGTGCACTTTTGAAAGTCAGGGTTGATCTCAAATTACCTCGCACAGTGTCCTGATACTGCACGCATATAAGTGATGCGCACAGTTCAAAGCCAAATCGACTGCAAGGGTTTTTACACAAAATCCAACACTTACTATGGCAGATCCAATGTCAAATGGCGACATTTAAAGCTTATGCGTGCGTAACGGAGCTCTCGACTTTTTCAACATTTCAGCAGCACTGCTTCCAGATAGGGGATTCCTTCTAACGCCTCGACCTGCCACTGCCGTTGATAGTGCGCGATGGGAATAGTTCACCCAAAGGCGTTCTACATTATTCCGTTTGTACTGGACCCATATCGCTAAAAATGGGTACTTACTTAAATTATGGTTCGTCAGCATTCAGCAATGCAATAACTAGCCCAGAGGCGCTGAATATTTTTACCTTTTGACATTTGATTGATGATCAAAGAGGAAACAAGGACGATGGTTGGCTTAAATATTGGGTCATTTATACACTACATTACAACTTTGATAACATTATAGATCCTCCCGTAGGCCGAAATCACTACAAACGTATTTTGTAATATGCGAACTACAAAATAACCCCCAAATCGTTGACTACTTAACATTTCGTTTGCTATTAATGTATGGTGTATCAAAATCTACCATGTTTAATAATCCGGTTTTACCGAGAAGGATCAAAAGATTAACAAGCCATCGAATGGATCACACGTCCATTGCATGCACTCACAGTCATAATTGGTTGTTCGTGAGAAAATTGGTGACATTCGAGGTATCATCACGCTGTGAGATGTGAGACCTTGCCAGGGCAAAACGGCCCAGTCACTAGCGCGGTTGGGATTCGTTTCGCGCCTAAAGTATAAAAATCTCATCAAAAACAGTACGATATGCCGAGAGTGAAGCGAATTAAACCTCTTTCCAATCAATTCAACGTTCGATTATTCTTGACTGATTCTGACGACCGGCGGGCGCGTATGACGAAGATGAACTTGTTGCCTTGGCCATTCCCATGCAATAAGCAGCACGTTAATAGCGGCAGTGTGTCATCAATTATCTTCGAGGTCAATGTCAATGTGCACTGCAGCTGAAGCAACAGAAGAAGGTTCGTGAGATTTCGCTGTAGCCGAACGAAACGGTAGAACCTTTACATCGCCAGCACTGACCAACACGCACCATTTTCGCACTTTTGTGTATGTGTGTCCCATATGATGCAGTACTGATATTAGCGAACGGGTGCTTGATTGCGTGTACAGCTTCCTACCTCCTCTGCAGGTTGCGTATTAAATAAAGCTTCAGCTCAATATTGTAAGGTTTTCTTGATCTCCTTCATTTTATCAGTATTTGGAGAACTTTATTTTTCCCCCTAAATATTCACCGAAGCTCAGAAGCTCTCCTCTGTGCGGGATACCTCTTGGGAGGATACCAAAAGGTGCAACCAAAGTGCTGTTCATTATGAAGCGTGCAAATTTTGACAATAATAAATATAATCCCACTCCGAAACGCTTTATTGAATATGAAAACCGGTTCCTTTGCATTCCAGCTACCTCAAACCGGTTGCTGGTTGATAATAATTCCTCGCTTTGCCGGCAGGCTTAGTGTGCTGTCCGTCCCGAAGTTCTAAGGATTAAAGGCAAAATAAACGCAAATATTTAATTTTAGCATCCTCCTTCATGCTTCCCATTTTCCATTTTTTCCATGCTTAGTGTATATCTCCACCACTCAGGTGTTCGATCTTCCTTACAAAAAAAAAAAAAAAAAAAAAGAAAACAGCGTCTCCGCCGGGATGACACTCTGCGCTCTGGCGAATTTTAACGCGCCTCGAAATATGAACGTATCCTGTTATCAGATGGCCCATTGTGTACGCTTCACACCTTTGCCAAGAGGCTGTGATATGGCGGGGGAAATAGATAAAACCAAATCGCCCCAATGATTGATGATTTGCATGAAAAGCTTTCTTCCAGTCAATGATCGTGAGGTGACAGGCGTGCGAGAGAAAGCTAAAAGCTACGTTGGTTTGCAAATTTGAATAGCCATTTGAGCCGCGATTTTGCCTATGTAGCTAAAACTAACTGCTTTCACAGTTTAGATGAAATTTAAATTTCATAATTTATGCCATCAACAGCATATGCAGGCGGCGTAAGGTATGTAATGTAAAGTTCGATATTGGCGCCAGGTTTAAATGCCAAACATAAGCGAAACCGTTCGAATGTCGGTCGAACGCAAATAGCCTGTTTAAAGAACGTAGCAGCATCAATAGCATTGCTCGGTGGTAAATGGTGTAGGAGAATAATCTATTAAATCAATTTGATTTATTCAACCAGTCATCGTAAAACGTCGGCCGGTGTCATTCTTTGCCTGCCAGCCAGCGGTTCAGAAGTACGCCAGCCGGTACCCAAATGGCCAGGTGTTGTCGAAGACAACGGCAAGTGTTAAGTACCGAACCTGAAGGCTAATATGATTTACAACAGGAACCGCAAACGCTTAGAGGGGAGCTACAGCTCTCTCGGGGCTGCACCAAACCTCCGTCCCTCTACCCTGTACCGCCGATGGGGACGCTCGGTGGTGGTGTAACAATCAAAACATTAATAAACACTTGGGCCTGTTTGTGTTACCGGAGCTTCTTCTTTTTTTCTGTTCCTTGTGCTTGCAAATCGACAAACAATCATTACGCAACCCGAAAAAGCCGACACCCATGGGAGGTACGTTGGTGGAATCGTTGCCATGCGTCTACTATTGATAAAAACACTTTCCTTTAACGATAATGTTGCTGGCAGATCACTCACTAACGGTGAAAAATGTGTCCTACGTAATCTTGCCATAAAATCAATACGGGGACACTGAGCGTGACACTGGTTGAAATTGCGATACATTAGGAGTGTATTAGCAACATTCCATTGCGGTGTTGCGGTGTTGAGATGCTGCTAATCAACGTTGTGATTTCATGACACTTTTTTTTAAATAAATGCCAAATGTGAGGTGGAACTGCGAAAGACACTAAAATCAACATTATCAATATTTGTACGCCGGTACTAAGCAAAGCTGCAAGCATGATCATGATGGTAAAATAAGAAAAAAAGTGTAAGTAATATTTCCCAGATTACGTCGATCGTTCAATCGCATCAAAGCATGATCTTTCCCTTTTTCCTGCTAAAATACACATTTCTCCACATACACTGCTTCCAAATAGGACAGCAAGACGGTGTAGCAAGTGGAGCTTTCAAAAAGCTCGTTCGCAAGGGGAGGTGGTGAGGTTGCTTTGTGATGGAAATGCGCATATACATAACCCAAAACCTGTGTGCATACCAGAACAGAAAGGGTAAAGGAGCGCTACCGCACCGGACCTGTTGTTGTTGAATTCGATGATGCCACAGGGTTGGACCCGACCCGAAGACCTTCTTACCCTGGGTGCCCAGCCCGATCGATTGCAATCAATGCTTCATCTGAACGAACCATTCCGAGGGCCAGACGGATGGGACGAGACGCGCCTAACCTTGACTCATTTTCGGCACCAAAGACGACGACGACGACGACGACGACGACGGTCGGACCTGATCCGTGCGAGCTTACGTATATAGTAGTCGGCAGGTGATGATTGTTGCGATAATGCTGGCCGCCCCACCCTCCCAGCACGTGGGGCCAGTTAAACGCATGATAAACAAGTCACACTTCACCGCAACCGTTCGAGATCATCGAGATGAGAGTCTTCTTCAGCATAACAATGCATCCTCCAAACGATGACCGTAACGACTTGCTGGAGAGGCGGTGCTCGACTATGAATACATATTTATATACAACGCATCGCTTAAGCTTCATCCTGCCCGGGGGATGGGGAGGTAGTGAGGGAAAGCTTCCTCGTGGAAGTCGGTGGAATGGGTTGGGCGCGCCCTGCCCGGTCCATGTCGACGCAAACATACATATGCTATCCCCGGGGACGCATGAAGATGAAGATCGTGTGCTATAAGGCGTAGCGAACATAAATATAGTCCCCGCGGCGGCCCAGCTTATTATGCTTGGCGATGGGACGTTTCACCAGCGGAATACAAATCGGTTGACGACATGCACGAGAAACATAAGCTGCGGGACTGTATCGAATGTCGAATGTCAGCCCGAAAAGAAGTTTTACCACTTTTTTCCACCGCCAGGCAGAGTTCCATCGCCAAACGATTCGACGCTCGTTGCACAGAGACACAAGTAGAGGACCGCTTCACCCACTACCAAGCAATGGCACTTGACTGCAGACTTCACGATCTTCAAAGCAAGTACCTGCCAGCTGATATTGACTGTAAAGTTTAACAACATTTACCAGCGAACCGTGAAATGTAAATGCTATGAGATCTTTAGAAGAAGAAAACGGACACAGCATCAAGCGTTTGTGCATTAGAGGACGGGCGCTGGACAAGTCTGCTCACCCGATACGCCAAACAGATGCCATTGCCATTGAGAGTAAGAGCGAGAGAAAAAGAAGGGAAGGAGGGGAAGGTTTACGTTATTATTATTAATGAAACTGTCCGCCAAGTGCATTTAGCAAAAACCGCTACACCACACACACACGCCACACGCTTCCAATTCATACGGCAGAAGATACGACCTTTAACGACGCTCCGGCAATAGTCGATCCGGTGGAGACGATCGCAGGCGAGGGCGCAAGACGAAACGAGACGATTACCGGCTTTTCGAGGCAGCGATGTAACCTCTGTGGCCATACCGTCATTTGGTTTGAACTTTACCTCTTCCTCGCGCCCTGTCCTGATTTTACTACTGTTCGACGTACTTTCGGATTCGCCCAGCAGCACACAAACAGGTCCGTCAGTACCCGGGCCACCGGTGGCGGTGCTAATAGGGGGAGATTTATTTTCTGATTTGTTGAAGTGGTGGTCATTGTCTTGGTGTGATGATACTCGTATGGAAACGTGTTTCAACAAGCAACACATGTAAGTATGATTGCCAATGTGCGAATGTTTGTTAGCCAGGCGCTTATTATAGCAACGGTCAATCGGTAGCAGACACAACCAACAAGAACCGATCTGCATTAATCTAACTATGGATGATTGAATTCACTAGGGATTGAATGAAATTAAGATTAATTAACTTTACCGATACAGTAAAACTTGGTTTGCTGTAGAGCTGTGTTACATGGATCAAACCGAAATATTGGAAATTATTGTTGCGGTAAATCGTGAGTTAGGAGCAGTTGTACGTTATTGCGCACACACTAAACTAAACTAATTAATTCTACGCGTATATATTACAAACAGCACAAACACATTTATTTATACACACGTTGATCAATTACATTGTTTTAACTTACGCCCATACTGATTGTATCGTTACACTAAAGAAATCTTCCTCGTCATGAGTATTGGTCGTTAATCTCCTAGATTTTTCTTTCTTCACTGGCTGGTAAAAATATCATCTTGGAATGGACGTTTGCGAGTTTAAGTGGAATAGGTGGTTGAACTGGGAGAGAATAGAAAAAAAATGTAGCTCCGACCAAATTGCACTTCCGCGCGCTCGCTAGGGTACCTCTTCGTACTGATTTTCTTTGAAATATTTGCGCGGATCCTGCAAGAATTTGTCCAACAGCTTATCACAGTTCGAGTTGCTCGGTAGCACCAGCGATTCTTCGATTGTGCGAATGAAGTTACCATACACGTCTGTCCGAAATGTAAATTCTTCTATGGTCGAGTAGATGAGGTTAAAAATTGGCTGCGCCCGTGAATGAAAATACCCCCTATTGCCGTGAATGATTTTCACCCCATCGGGAGCATCGCACACGCTCATGTACATGCAATGGTCGGCGCGGTAGTTCCAGTCGCAAGGGAACACGTACAACCGATCGGGATTGTAGTGAAACAGCACGTTAAGGATATCCTGATCGCCCCAAACTAGTTGCAAGCGATACTCGCGATAAATTGGCAGTATATGTTCCTCCCACCGGAACTCTCGCATACGCGTCAGATTCATCAGCATGACGCCCGAGTTTACCCCCAGCTCACCGTAGTAGGGATGGCGTGCGAAGCGATTATACCAGCCCGCATTCATGTCTTCATGCTCCGGGGCCATGCCAGCAAACTGGGTTGCGTTAAATTGCTGAAACATTGCCCAAATTTCTTGTACGGGCGACAGGAACACGGTGTCAGAATCAACGTACAGCACCGCATCTAGATGTTGAAGAAGAGACTGCAAAACAAAACTTACTTTTACTGAAAACTTCTTCTTTTCGGGGCATGTTCATCAATCTTACCGGTAGGAATAGCCGTTGGGCAGCGCAAGGTTTGAACAATTTCCTCCACTCGTCCTTGTTGGCGCGTGGAAATGTTAACGAATGGATTTCATACGTAAATATTCGATCGGTTACCTCCTGCCAATCGTTTAACTTTTCCATAAAGTTCAACTTTAATTTCTCCTCTGCTATGATAACGAACCGTAATGGTGACTGATTACGGTTGAATATGATGGCCGATTTGATCATATTGAGGGCTTCGTTGTGCCTTTCGTTGCATGCCACCGCCACCACCGATATTTCGGTGCCATTCGACGAATGTGGGTAAGATTTCCTGTAATGTTCATTAAATTACTCTTAGCTGTGTCATGTTTAACAACTACACAGTCACTGTTCTGGATGACTCCTTACCTACTAACAGCTGCTTTCGTGTGTCCATCTGTGAGATGTTCCGCTAAATTCTGGTCGCTACTGTTGGGTCTGTCGCCCACCCGGTAGATGTAGTACAGGAGCAATAAAAACGATGCCGCCGCCAGTAATGCCAAGTATCGGAAGGTCTTCATTGTTTTTTGGCGTCTCAGGAGCACATTCGAGCATCGTTTATTGTTTCACTAATGTTCTGCTCAAACTATTCGTGTCGCGACATCGTTCTACAAACAAGCGAATGGGCTCCTATCATGGCACACAAAAAGATTAACACGGAACGTCCGGTAACCACTTCAGTGTTCTGTTCTTTTTTTGATATGGAGTGGGTTACGCATGGTTTTGGTGAAAAGATCCTTGAGCAAATACACGCGAATTTCCACGCAAGCTTTGTAATGCAACAAATGCCGCACGTAAATGTAAATAATAATAACATTAAAATGCTCTCGTTGTTGGCTGTCAAATTGCTCACGTATTTCACCACCTGCGCACTATGAGCGATAAAACAAAAGGCAGGGTCAAACATTCCCGCAGGGTAAAACCGTGGTTTTCACAAGCTCGCCAGCGCTCAAAACCGGTGCTATTTTCCCTTACTGGCGAGCGTTTTTGAAAGACGTTGTGAGGATTTTTGAGGGTTCAAGCTGGCCGCCAAAAAGCTTTCGCTGGTGTGCGGTTGTTTTGGTGGACAAAATTAAATGACAAAACAATACGCTGCGCCACTTCTCCTCCTCCCCCTCATTGACCCCATCGGGGTTCAAAATACTATGCCTTGATTAAGATCATGCATTTTGTAAAAAACTTACCAGCCGCCGGATATGTTATCTGGTTTCATCCAGGTCTTTTGCCCACGCTGATTTTTGCGTGTGCCTCCTTGAATTGATGATCTACGCGTTGCGCAACTTTCGATTTCGATGCAAATAATTGAACTAAATTGTGCAAATTAAATTTAGTCAACCACCAAGTTTGTTTACGTTTTTTCTCACGTCCATATGCGCGAAAGAGATGGCATGACACAACGAGCGAGAACATACCGCGATATATGATGCGCGTAAATTGTCACCAACATAACGAAAAGCATATGGACAAGGAAGGGTAGAGAAAATGAGCGAGATACAGCGCTATACGAACGTCAAAAACTCTCGCCGTGTTGTACGGGAAACAAAAGGGATAACAACAAATATGGATTTTTTGCAACCCGCACGCGAAAGAGAATAAAAATACACCAAATATTGGAAGATGTGCTATTTTCTACGATTTCAGCCGAGTGCATGAACCTTTGAGTTGTTTTGGTATTGTGAAATATCCGCACAGAAGTAACACGAGATACCATACTTTCTGAGTACGCAAAATAGAACCACGCGCGTAAGAAAGAAAGGGCGTGTTAATAGGCGCAGTGCAGTCATTGCAAGAAGCGAATATTGGTGCAACGACACACAACGATGTCGTCTGCACAGCGAGCATTCGCTTCAAAGCTGACCAAGTAAGCATACGCCAGGAAATTGGGAAGGGCGACGCCCTTGCATCCCCAAAGCGGACGGTTCCGTGTATTGTCCGATGGCATCTAATCAATTCGTCATTTCTTTCCGCAGACACAACTCCTCGGACATCCGGAAGAACGTGGCAAACTACCAACTTTTATCGAAAAGTGATAGCAGCTCCGTGTGCTCGTCTTCCGTGAGTCGTTGTTGTAAAATTTGAGAGTGTTGAGCTGCATTACTAATACATTTTCGTTTTTCCCCAGATATCACTGTGCGATTTGGTAGAGCCGATCGATTATGAGGAATTTCTGGCCCAACATAGCACACTGTTGCAAAAGGATCACCTTAGATCGATTCTTGACTTCCCTTCTGGGGATGTACAGGTGAAGATAGTGCCGCGTAAAATACGTACTACCGAACATGTCATCCCGAAGGAGCCGATGGAGGTGTTGCCACTTTATGTGCAGCACTGTGTCGATTGCTTCACAAGGCCCTGGAAGGTGGTAGAGTTTTCGGCAAGACACCACTCCAGTTCGTGTAACGCGCGCGAACGGAAAGATAAGGGAGCCCTCAGTCCCACGTCGTACCAACAGGAGTTTGAAATAGATCGGGACTTCAGCAACTTGGTATCGTTGGAGGAATCGGTCACTTCTACTACGCTGTATGCGAGTGAAAGCTGTACCCCGAGCAGTCGCCAGTCTATTGCGAGTCTTTCATCGGTGTCCACCTGTACCGATACGCTCACCCCACGGGGATCTTGGGCATCGTTTGATCTGAGAAGCTCGGTGAACGATCCTCTCATTACGGGTGTGCTAGAGCGAGTTCCGCCGGAAAGTGTCGATCAAAGCAATGAAAGCAAACGGCAGGAGGAGCGCCAACCGGCACTATTTGGTTTGTACGCAGATGGTGAAACGGAAGAAGCGATCGAGAAACGCATGCCTGCAGACATGCCGATGGAACATTTGGGTAATCGAATTCACGTGAAATGCCTTCATCTAAAACTGGAGCTAGAGGTGGAGCCTATCTTCGCTTCGATGGCTATATACGATGCTAAGGAGAAGAAAAAGCTGTCGGAAAACTTTTACTTCGACATGAATCCGGAGTCGTTGCGGCGCATGTTAGTGAACCACGTGCCGTTTGCTGATATCAGCACCCAAGCGCGAGAAGCTATCTTCGACATAACGAACCCGAGCAACGAACTGTACCTCGTAATAAGGCTGGAAAAAGTGCTTCAAGGCGATATCAAAGATTCGGTCGAACCTTATCTCAAGGACGATAAGGACAAATACAAGGATAAAGTTAAATCTAATGCGGCCGATTATTGCGAACGGCTCGGAAAGTATCGAATGCCGTTTGCTTGGACAGGCATCTATTTAACCGGCATCTTTAACGGAGACGGCATGGAAAAGGATGACCGTGAGAGCATTGGCTCGGCATCGAGCTCCAACAGCTTGGACCGCAAATCGTCTACTAGCAGCTTCGATCAATTCCGTAAAAGAGCCACCGATATGGGCACACTTACACGGCGGGGATCATTGGAGCGGAAGATGGAAAAGCGCCGTTCCTGGTCGCCGGATGATTTTGCCAACAGCATTGAAACGTTCCGACCGATCACAATTACCGTAGCAAGCTTCTTCAAACAAGAGTCCGACAAAATGAAGGACGAAGAGTTGTATAAATTTTTACCGGAATTGAAACGGCCCGCCGCGCTCATGAAAAAGCACAAATGTATACCAGGATCGATAAAGGTAGAGATTGCTCCCGCTCCAGAAGAGCTGAAGTACGCACTGACACCAGAGTTGGCAAAAATCGACCCTTATCCGGATGATCATTCTCGGCCGGTGAAGGAAATTCTGGAATTTCCATCCACACCGATACTGAACCCATATTACGCCTACCGTAATTTGCTGTTTGTTTCGCCAAAGGAGCTTAATTTTTCGACACGTGCTGGCTCGGCTCGCAACATTGCCGTGCGCGTGCAGCTAATGGGTGGTGAGAAGCAGTCGGATGCACTTCCGGCCATTTTCGGCAAGAGTTCGTGCTCGGAGTTCAGTACCGAGGCCTATAGTGCGGTCAATTATCACAATAAGCAGCCGACGTTTTACGATGAGATTAAAATTGAGCTGCCAGCCAATCTGAAGCAGAATCATCACATCTTGTTCACTCTGTTCCACGTTTCCTGCCAGAAGAAACCACAGGAAGTGCAAACAACGGTAGAAACGCCGGTAGGCTACACCTGGCTGCCGGTGCTTAAAGATGGCGGTCATCTAAACGTGGGCGAATTTAATCTTCCTGTAATGGTTGAAGAACCACCGAACAACTATTCTTTCATACCGCCGGACGTACAGCTACCCGGAACCAAGTGGTTGGACAACCACCGGCAGGTGTTTTCCGTTACAATTGATGCCGTTACCTCGGTGCATGCCTTGGATGATTATCTGGATAAATTTATTTATCTGTGCGAATGTTTAGACATGCGTAAGGTTCCACCGCGCATCGGTGAAGGAAACATGGAAAAGGAGTTCAAGAAAACGCTCCAGGAGCTGCAAAGTGCTGACCAGGAACAACTTGTGAAAAATTTGCAAGTAATACTGGATAAGCTGATCGAGTTGCTGGTAACGAGCTACAAGATTGGCGGCGAAGCATTGTCCCTAGGACAGACGGTATTTGAAACAATCTGCCAGATATCTGACAAGATCTTCGTAAGTGTCAATTGTACTGTTACTATTTCCTTTTGTTTGCTATCTAAGCTAATCTTTTCATGTTCTTTGCACTCTTACAGTTCCTACAGCCCGACGAGCGCTACGGCCGGCAAAACATTCTGAGCACTTACATTCAATATCAATGTAAAATACCTCATCCAATGGATCCGAAGTGTAAATTGGCCTCACTTCAAATGCCTATCCGACGGCCTGCATCGGCTGAGGAAATCAATCGTAGCACAAGCAACCCAGATTTGATGGCACTCTCTGATCTAAATTCAAGCCGTACTGTTGATCGTGCCCTTAGTATGCGATCGGATGGTTGTTCACCAGGCTCAGGTGTAAAGGATGGACTCGTACGTCTATTGCACGAAGAAATTGCACTAAATTGGGTAGTGGCTAGTGGTTCCGCTGCTGAATTATCGATGACCAACTCGTGGATGCTGTTTGAATTGATCGTGAAAAGCATGGTCGAGCATTTGGAGCTTACGAATGCGCTTAACTCTCCTCGTAAGAGCCGCTTTCCGCATCAGTACACTGATGATATAGCCACGTTGGTACATCTGGTTACGACTAAAGTGGTGGGCTACAACAGCAGTGACCAAAAGCTGGCCCAATCCATAAATTCTAGTTTAGCATTCTTCATATTCGATCTGCTAAGTATAATGGATCGTGGGTTCGTGTATGGACTCATTAAAACGTACTACAAAGTGATCATGACCAAAAGCTCACCAACTCCGGACATGATTCAATATAAGCTGGACTTTTTGCGTATCGTGTGCAGTCATGAGCACTTTGTGGCGTTGAATCTACCTTTTGGCACTCCATATACGGTGCTTTCGGCTCCGTGCAGTCCAACACCGAGCGTTACATCGAACCACAGTCAGAACTCGTACATTAGCGCCATGACTGGTAACGATCGTGCTTTGTACGCAGATTTGAGTGTAGAGTTCCGCCAGCAACATTTTCTGGTAGGATTGGTCCTGCAAGAGCTCTCTAATGTGCTGGACATCCCCAATACACAGCTACACGGTAAAGCGATCCGTTGTCTAAGGAATTTACTTACTTCCCATGATCTGGATCCTCGCTACAGCGAGACAGATGCAAGGGCCCGCGTCGCAGCTCTCTATCTACCATTGCTGGGTATTGTAATGGACGTTATACCTCAGCTACACACCCCTGTGTCGCAATCTCACGATCGACTGAACACAATCGGCCAGCTGGATGATTACCAAGGTCCGGCGGCTACGGTTCCTGCGACGAGCACCATTAGTCCGGAGGTAGCATTTGCGATCTCTGGCATTCGTCGCTACAGTTACGTCTCGGAAACGCCCAAACCAAAAACGGTCCTAACGAATGATACCCGCAATCTGTTGGCCTGTTTTTTGTGGGTGTTGAAGAATCTCGAACCAAACACCCTGGTAAAGTACACGATGGGGTTGAGCCCACATCGAGTACATCAAATGCTTCAGGTGTTGAACATTTGTATACCAAATTTTGAATATCGCGGAAAAAAGCAACCGACAAACACATCCAAGCGCAACACCTCAAGCTTCCGCAAAACACCGGATATGCGCGAAAAGCTGGAAGAATTCATCCGTGGCACGGGCTCAGCAAGGAACGATCTCATCAACCGGCGTAAGGATGGACGCAATTCTACGGATAAACTTCGCTGGAAGAAGGATCAAATACGCACCCAGTTTTACGATAGCAACATTAAGAATGAAGCAGAACTGGAGATGTGTAATTACATTGAAGGCTCTCTGGCGACAGAGGTGTGCTTAATCATACTGGATACGTTGGAAATGATCGTGCAGGTTGCATCTTCTTCAGAGATGCATCACAACCTGCTGGGCACTGTGCTGAAGGTGTTACTACATGCTCTTTCCCGTAACCAGAGTACGCTGGCATTGCAAAATCTATTCGCCTCGCAACGCTCGCTGGTATTTAAGTACCATAATTTGCTCTTCGACGAAGAAACGGACAACTGTGCTGATCTTTGTTTGTTGCTCCTCAAACATTGTGGTTCGCAGCTACCGACCGTACGCTCGCAGGCGGCAGCCTCGTTATATCTGCTAATGAGACAGAACTTTGAAATAGGAAATGTAAGCATGACTGTGTGCTTCGGAGTGTTCAGAATGATTTTAATACGTTTTTCTTTATTTTTTACAGAATTTTGCTCGTGTGAAGATGCAGGTTACAATGTCACTCAGTTCACTGGTGGGCACTAGTTCCTCATTTAGCGAACAGTCGTTACGTCGTGCGTTGAAAACGATACTTGTATATGCTGAATCTGATACAGATTTACAAGAGACATCATTTCCCGAGCAAGTCCAAGATTTGCTGTTCAATCTGCACATGATTCTGTCGGACACAGTCAAAATGAAAGAATACCAGGAAGATCCTGAGATGTTGCTCGATCTCATGAACCGCATTGCCAAGGGATATCAAAATTCTCCCGATCTTCGCCTCACGTGGCTTGAAAACATGGCAAAGAAACACACAGAACGGGCAAACCACACCGAAGCGGCTATGTGCTACGTCCACAGTGCCGCGCTTGTAGCAGAGTACCTAAGTATGCTGGAATCTCAAACCCATCTACCGGTGGGAGCCGTCTCGTTCAAGCACATTTCACCAAATGCACTCATGGAATCAGCCGTTTCGGACGATGTGGTAAGCCCGGGCGAGGATGGTATATGCCTTGGCAATAGCTTCACCGAGGGTGGATTGAAACAATTACTCGATCATGCGGCTAGCGCCTTCCAGGCTGCGGGCATGTATGAGGCAATGAACGATGTCTACAAGGTGCTCATACCGATTTGTGAGGCGAACAGAGATTTCCGTAAATTAGCCCAAATTCATGGTAAACTGTTGGAGGCTTTCAATCGAATTGCACAGCTGCAGGGCAAACGTGTTTTTGGCACCTATTTTCGCGTTGGTTTCTATGGTGCAAAGTTTGGCGATCTCGACCAGCAGGAATTCATTTACAAGGAACCAACACTTACAAAATTGCCGGAAATATTTAGTCGGCTGCAAAATTTTTACGCGGATAGATTTGGTCCAGATGTGGTGCAGATTATAAAAGATTCGAATTTAGTGGAAATCTCAAGCCTGGACCCGGACAAGGCTTACATCCAAATTACCTATGTGGAGCCGTACTTTGAAACATATGAACTACGTTACAGGGAAACGTATTTTGAGCGCAATTTCAACATAAGTAAGTTGTACAAACTTCTCCCTCGAAGTGTTTTGCCATCTATTAATCATATTTCTTTCCCTCTACACAGAACGTTTCATTTTTGCTACGCCCTTTACGAAATCGGGAAAAGCGCACGGTGATTTACATGAACAGTGTAAACGCAAAACAATTTTAACCACCGCCAACCACTTCCCGTATGTGAAAACACGCATCCAGGTGGTGCAACGCCAACAAATTGTGCTGGAACCAATCGAGGTGGCAATTGAGGATATACAGAAAAAGACTGCCGAACTCGCTGCAGCTACCACCCAGGAACCGGCAGATCCGAAAATTTTGCAAATGGTTCTGCAAGGTTGCATTGGCACTACCGTCAACCAGGGTCCAATGGAAATGGCGCTCGTGTTCCTCTCCAATATTGCTAATGGTAACACAATACCAACTAAGCACCAGAACAAGTTACGACTTTGTTTCAAAGATTTTTCTAAAAAGTAAGTTTTTGTGAATCATTCCGTATCAGCAAAGATCCACGACCTTGTTATGGTTGATTTTACTTCTCGTTTCAGATGTGCTGATGCACTGAAGAAGAATCGTAATCTAATTCTATCTGATCAGAAAGACTACCAAAAGGAGCTGGAGCGGAATTATCAGGTATTTACCGAGCGCCTTGCTCCACTGATCACTATTAGTCCAGCACAGGCCCAGGGGTTAGTAGTGGTGAAAAACGACCTCCACAATAACAACCGTTTGACCTGTTCACTTCGATTCTAAAGACTGTTTTAATCGTTTGTGCTCTCTACATATGAATTGCAATGGAGTTTGTCGTGTATCACATAAGGAATATGGATTGATCAATGGCTAATGTTCGTTTCGATTATGTAGTATATTCATCAATACAGACAGCAAATCAAAGATGAAAGTAAAACTACAAGATTAATAGGAAGTTCATGGCTATTATTCTACCAGTAAATGATTTACAACTTGATGTGTTGCGTGTAATGATAATGTTTTCCGTACACTTTTTGTACCATTGAATAAAATAGGCATCGCTCTCTGAAACATTAATCATTTACCTTAGTTGAATGTACTAACTAACTCCTTTATCTAAGATTTTCTTTAAACCTCAGTGTTTTTGGATCAGTCTGTGCCAAAGATTTACTAAGTGAGTGATAATTATCAAACTCTCTACACTACACCTATGTTTTATGGTATGATTTCTTTGGGTTCATCAGTGTGGCCGTATCATACGCATTAGGATCAAACACTCCCCATCTCCCATTTGAGTATAGCATTTAGCTTTCGTAGTACATGTTAATAAGTGTAGGTATCGTAACGTGAAATATTTTGCGGAAATGCACAATAAGGTTGATATCATATGACCATGATAAAAATACGAATGAGCAGTAATAACTCTGCACTATTATATCCCGTGACTCCGAGCTAAAACATCGGAATGGTACTGAGCAACATTTTAAAATTCACTACTACATAACAATGAACAAATTATCTATGAGCTTTTTTATAAATATCATTGCAATAAAGTACTTGCAAAAAGTGAGATAAAGTGGCGATAGAACGTACAAACACACATGTATCCGAAAACGATTATTTATGGATAATTTAAGGGAGACAATTTAAATGTGGCATCAAGAAGAACTCCAGCCAAATTTATTTTATTACATTTTAATAATCATACAATGAAAGAACATAAGTTATTTGGCAAAAATATGTTAGGTACGCTATATAATCTCTATCTAGTATATGGCAACTGTTATTGATAGTTGTGCAAATGACACTATAAAAGAGTACGACAGAAATTAGTACCGATACGATAGAATAAATTAAATAGAAGCTATTCGAGAGTGCTTTTGTAGAGTGAAATGAAATACATATCAGTATGCGATGTGTATGCGCCATTTATACAATGGCCCGACGACTGGTCCAGCAAACCATTATTATAGTTCATCATCGAAATGATGAATGTTTTGAAGATGATCGCCGTAATCGGTGGCTTCACTACCAACGAAGGTGTCATACTTATCGATGATTTCCTGATGTGACAAACGGTCATCATGATCGTCATCGCTGGCAGCAAATAGGTGGTCTACTTCATCGCTAGCTACCTCGCTGCAAATTGCCGGAAAGGAAGGAAATGTGTTTGGGATACATTAACATGATACAATAATTTTAACTATGCATTAAAATGGGTGCGTTCAAAAACTTACTCATTGCTTGGAACAACCCATGACAGGATTTCATTGCCGCTCAGGAAGCCGTCGTTATTCCTATCGAAATCTTCCTTGAATTTGTCCATCTCAACAATCAGCCACTCCTTGTCGTGATCTTTTGCGTTGTCTCCCACAAACTCCTGGAAATCGATACGACCGTCCTTGTTCGTATCCTTATCGCGAAGGGTTTGTTGCAATATTATGGGAAGCATTTGGGGGAATTCTTCCGGAGAGATGAACTGCACAAACTCGGTCGAGTCCAGCTTTCCGTCCCGATTGGTATCCGCAGCCTCAAACATTTCCTTATCGTCCTGAACGAGCTTGCGTTCTTCCTCATTTCGGGGCTCCTCAAACGGAAGGCGAACACCTTCCTCATCTTCGCTATCCATTCCATATGTTTCCTGCAGATATTCTTCCCACGTCACGGATTCATCGTTGTTCAAATCGACGTCTTCAAATCGCTCCGATGCTTCTTCTTCCGCAAGGCTCTTAAAGGACCGTAGAATCCATGCCTTGAGCTCGTGACGATCAACGTAACCGTCGGAGTTCTGATCCATCTTGACAACCAACAGCGCTAGCCGCTTTTTGGACTCTTCCGGCGACAAATTGTCGAACTCCTCCGCTTCCTTAACGCTTCCGAGGATCGCTTCGTGGTCAAACTCCGAAAAGTGTTCTCCGCCTTCCATATGATGCGCATCCCGCGGAGCATATGCTCCATCCTCGGTGCGTTCCTTATTGACCGTGTGCGTGTGGGTATGCTTGTGCGTAGCCGCACACTGCACGCAAACTGCAATCAGCAGTATCGAACTAACCGATAGCCACATAACGCGATTCATGGCAGAAGCACTTTTTTTTTACTGTGACCAATCCTGTTTCAGCTTCGATAGTGTAGGATTCCTAGCCAACAAAAACTCCACTATCTTAGCACCTACTCCATCCGAGGCTATCAGATGCCAGGAATGTGGCTTTCTAATGGAGGCTGCGGAAAAATAATGTAAACAGAAATATTGGATGAAGCTTATGGGTTCGTCCGGAATTCGTGAAATTGTGTCATTTTTTTCTTGTATCCAATGTCAAAAAGGAACATGCATTTTCATCTAAGAAAAGATACACGTACCAGTTGCAATACCGTTGCCGACAGTTCATGTGGTGCATGTTGACAAATTCTAAAAATGTTTCGACAGTTTCCGCGCCGTGGCGTAGTTCTCGCCAACTTATCATTTATTTTTACGTAAATATCAATTTTGTGATAATGATTATAAGTTTATTAGCCACTAGAAGATAGTGCACGTGTTGGATTATTGAAATGTCGGTTATAAGACGATACTTTTCATAAAAACCAGCATTATACTTTCGCTTTTTCAGGATATGTTTACAGGTAATTTCACGTTTTGTTGCTATCATTCTATTCGATAAAAACACTGCACTACTCAAGCCGCTCCTCCATTGCCAGAAATTGGGCATCATTTTCCTCCCGCTCTAATGCTTGTAAATATTTCCTACGCTCCTCCAACACTAACTCCACATCGGTACCATGCTTAAGTGCTACCTCTAGCGCTTTATTCCATCGGTGCATTCGCATGCAGAACCGTATCGCTTCGGGGATGCGCTTATTGTGCATTAGAATGATCTCTGCCTCTTGAATGCGGCCATTCATAATCGAGTTTTCGGCCATATGCTCGGGACTCGAAGCGGGCAGCGACTTGATGTAGTTCAAATAGTTCACTTTGTCTATCTGCAACGAAGCGGAAAATGCTTCCTCGCTTATTTCTAGCTGATTGCGCTTCGAAGCCATCGCTGCCAGAGTCGCCCACAGTAGATGGTTCTGGGCTAAGCGACACAGCTTCAATGCCCGTTCCCACTGGTTTTCTGCAAACAGTTTGTGCAGAATCACGCAGTATGTTTTGACCGATATAGTGAATATAGCCCCAGAGCTGCGGAAAGTAATGTTTGCCCCTTCAAAGTTCTCCAGCGTAATGTTTTTACCAAACTCGCTAGTATCGTAGGTGAATGTGGTGAGAGCAATTAGCGTAGGGTCAGCACAGGCTTCCCCCGGACAGTACCAGACGGTATAGCTGAGATCGTGCAATCCGACCAAAATATTTGTATCAGAAGACCACATCACTGTCGTTATCTGCGTTCCGATCTTGTGCATCACATACTCTGGTCCGCTATGAACGCTCGTGATGTACAGATCTTGGTTGGCGTCTATATACACCAGATATTGATCGTCCGGGTTACCAAACCGACATACAGCCACCTCCAAGACGGACGATTTGCTTTGGATGCTGTAAGGTTCTTCCTGTCGTGTAGCCCCAGGTAGCAGGTCAAATACATGGATTACAGTTTGATCAGAATGATCGCGCACTGCTAGCGAATCCATGCCGAGCGATATGCAACGTCCGTTCAGATGGGGTATCTGCGCTTGGGAACCTGGAAAACGAGGATTCAAATGCAGCCTTCCTGTATATGTGTAGATCCAGATGGAGTTATAGTCGACCAGAATGAAATGTCTGCAAAAAACCGGGACATTATTAAGTGCGATACACGTTTGGGCTACTAGCTAACATACTTTTTCCCAAGCATAATAATTCGAATATCACTGCGCCCATCTATAATGATCGGGGTGTTAACATAATGCTCGTTGAAGATATGTACTTGATGGACTGTAGCCACAACTAAATGCCCGTATCCTAATTCCCACTTAATAATTCGCTCCGAGAAGTCTAGCGTATCGTTGGTGCGTGCGACAATGTCTTGTAGTTGAATTGTTTTCCGTCCCGTGGTAATTGCTTTGAGGTTTCGATTTCTAAGCTCTCGTTCGATGATGTGTCCAAAGAGCAAAGATCCAGTGCTAGTTGAGGATGCGATTTGTGTACTATCGGCGGACCACACAATATTGAATAGTGATCCTGTCACTTGTTGGTTGAATCGTACAATACTGTGGCTCCACTGCAGGGAAATAGTACAATTTCAATGAATTGTAAGAATATAACGCCAATGTTACTTACTCCTGTGTAGTGGCAAAGCTTCAACATATTAAATCCACCTATGGCCAACAGCTCTCCATCTGGACAGAAATCAATGGATGTTATGGCATAGTCATCGGCCACACTAGTATACACGTTCGTTCCTAATGTATCCCAAATCTTATAACGACAATCTTCGCCTCCGGTTCCGATCATGCCCGTGTTGTTAGACCAAGCCAGGCAAAGGATCATTCCTTCATGCGCTCTCCATTTCGTTAGCTTACTATTTGCGGCAAGCGGTTTGATGGCTACAAACGGTCCTTGGCAGTAGACGATGGCTGTAGCATTCGGAGACCATCGGGCACATCGGATTTGGCCTTCATTCTGTACAACCGTAGACCGCAACATTCCCGATCGGGACCAAATTTTTATGATACCATCTTCACCGGCAGATAGCAACCCGGCCCCGTCTGGGCTCCAGCGGGCCGTCACAATCGGCCCAGTGTGTGCCGGTACGTTTCGCTCTATTCGTGCGCTTTTATTTAGTATTACAAAGCGGCCATCAGCGCCGGCTATCAGTAGCGATTCTCCTCCTTTGCTGGAACCCGGGGCACTAGCACCGGGCGTTCCCATTCCTGGACCTTTGCCAACGAGCCAATGCAAATCAGTTGGTATGAATCCTTCGGGGAGTTTAGCCACTTGCACCATTTCCCGATTGGTCGAGCTCCATCTGTACACTTGTTGATCTTCACTGCAACTATATACGTCCTCATTGTTGCTCCAACCTAGGGCGGCAACCGTTTCCTTCAGCTTCGAATCCTTCGTAATATATGTTTTAAATTTCATCTTTTATAGCGGAAAAATATTGCCTATCAAATTCACAGAATACGTTCCTCCAGACACCTAAAGAAAGTAAATATCGTTTGTTTTGTGTTGGATTACCTGCTGCCATGGCAACATTAATTCCGCTTCCAACGACCAGCACAACGTGATGTTTTAAGTTAGAAATAATGAACCGTTAAGAAAATCAGTTATTTTAAATGTTTTTGTATTAATATTAACTTTTGGCGTAGTGATGATATGAAAGCAATACTAATAATTGTTAATTACTTGTTCTTTTTTTTTTATTCAAATTTGTTGCTTTTTTCAATAATTTAAATAATTTTAATTATTAAATTGTATTTGTATTAAAATTCTTTTTATCTAAAAAAAGATAGTTGTTAAGTTATCAAACATACATCGTGTGCTAAGGTTAGAGATGAAAGCATAAACATTTGTAATTGTTATATTCTTGTCCAAGAGCTGGACTATGCTTCGGAACAATTGATGATTTATAAAATATTTCTGGAGTTGCACACACCTTACATTCGCCTAAGTTTGACTACTCTGTGTGGAACGTAACAAATCACAGTGGGTATAGGGTCAAAAACTGTTGGCAAGATGTTTGAATCATTGTGCGAAATCTTGTTGATGAAATATTTGATAATAGAATAGATTTGGTCTTGATTGAAGCATTAGTTGGGACCCTTTTTTCTCTCTTCTTAAAATTGTTTAAGTGTCTTACCAGCAGCGACACGCGAGTGACTTTTCAAATTTTGTATTTATGTTTTGGTTTTATAACCAAAGTTCAAGTTACAGTGCATAAAAAATGCAACAAATCAAGATTTTTTTTACGCGCCGTGAAATAATTGTACACTGTACAGCAAACATCATGTCTTTTTTTGCATGAATAATACAAAAATAGAGTTTATGAAATGTCATTTTCATGTGCCAGCGCAGAAGAACCCCTCGATAGCGCAGAAGAAAACCGAAGAAAAGGCTCATAAAACAGAACTGCGAAGGGATTTCAGCCCAAAGTGTTTCGAGAAGCGAGCTACGCCATTTGAACTACGTAACACAAATTGAATTATAGTTGCGTATGCGTTTGCCTCAAGTTGTTGTCGCCACGTAAAGTACCGAGATAACGGTGAATAAAATACACATCAAACGTGATTGGTTTAATAATCTTTGAGAAAGAAGGTGAACGGGTTTTTCATCTCTATTTTGCGAAGAGTGCAATGTTTTTATTCTAATCCAGTCTGTTTTCAATCCCTCCTCCCTAGCGTAAACATCATGGTGTGCGTGACAGCGAGCTGTTCGTCAGTGGTGTAGAGTAGTGTGCGTGCCTGTGTGAGGGTCTCGGTCTCGTTCACTTTCAGGCGCTTTCGTTTTGTTGGTTCGAGCTGTCAAGTGGCAAAATTCAAAGGTGGTGCAGGCGAATGAAGAAAGTCTCTGTGTTTGACCGGACTTAGTGCAGTGCGTGCAGGGTGAAAAAAGAGAAAGCCGTCCTCGTCCGATGCAAGAAGTTGTCGTGGTTCTCGGAAAATAAATTACCCAGTCGTCCGCGCGGTCCGTGCTCGATCAAAGTGCAAAATTTGGCGTAATGCAAAAGGTGTTGTCCTCCGTGGTGTTGTTTTCCTGTGCTATTATGTACCGTCATTGTCGAATCTGTGTGCAAGAGTGAGAAAAGAGAAATGAAAAATGCAGTGTTTCGTCTAAGTGGTCCCAAGTGAGCGTTTGTTCCGTGTTGATTAAACAAAACAAAAAATACGCAGTAAAAAGCAGTTTCAAATCGTTACACTGTGGATGTATTACAGTGCATGCTAGAAGTGTAAAGGAAAGTCGAATAAAAACGTCCAACACTATCATAGCGGAGGTGAAATTCAGGCCGCTATCATCATCTTCCCCATCAGCCGGAAGTGGTCAAATCACTACTACTGCTGCTGGTGCTACTGCTGCTGCTGCTACTGTTGATAGACGGGCAAGCAGTGAGTTGAACGTGGTGAAGGTTTATTTCACCGCACCGGGAACAAATAAACCGTAGCCAGTTGTGCGGAAAAAAAGCACCACCGAAAAGCAAAGCACCGACCCCACGACGATGGCCCTGGTGCGGAAGAAACTCGATGACAAAATACTGAAAACGTTGCGAGAGCTAGTAGGCGTTGGCGGTAACAAAGAATGCTTCGATTGCGGCCAGAAAGGGCCAACTTACATCAACATGACTATCGGCTCGTTCGTCTGCACCAGCTGCTCCGGCATATTGTAAGTATTGTGCAGCATATAACTCCTGATCTCTTTGGTCTTTCCTCTAGACCTATTGATAATGAAACACCCGAAAAGTCATTTGATTTACGGTATGACGGTGTCATCACGTTCGCGCTTGTGTTGTTTTGTAGCCACTACATTTAAAGCACATTCATGGAGCCAGTGCGTCACTTTCAGTACCAAGAAAATCTACTTGGCGTAGGGGTTTCCCGGCATCTATTATCGCATTTATTGTGAACCTAATTGGGGACGTTTTTTTGTTAAGATCAGCTGACATTTAAAAACGAAGCATTTATGTCGGGAGGGACGAATCCAGAGGATGCTGGTCAAGATAAGAATAGCACGAAAGTGGGATAGAATGAACGGTGAAATCATTCGTTGTAGGAAAAACCCTCCGAAGTTCTATGCTTGTCTGCCAATTATGTTACATTAAGTTCGATTCGGTAGCATTTCTATCTATGCAACTAAAAATTGTATCAAGAATCGCATTATTCAACACACTTTTTGAACACATTTCGAGGGTTTAGTCTTTTCTGGTGGAGCACACATCGTGAGTTCCAGCCAGTTAGTAAAACTCGTGATGTAATTATTCTTAAGCAGCATTACCTAATATTCCTTTCAATGACTCGTTTGGAAGACATTGACGCGTCTCTCTTTCCTATCATCCTGAGAAAACCCTAACCTTTACGGGTAATCCTTCGTGACCCAGGGCGGTCTTCCTTGGCTTACCGATTTCCACAATTACAAGCCGAGCGGTGGAACTCGTGCACCGAACACCATCTAAGGCGCGGATTATCTAAGCATTACCGTCGCGCCGCGCCGGCCTTTCCGGGGGCTTCCACACTGTGTGCGGCCCAGTGTGTCTCGAAGCATGTAAAACCCCTGGCGGTTGCTGCGATCAGTCTCTTTTCACTCCGTGATCGCGTTTGCTGTGCAATAGCGCGCCGCGCGGCTGTGTGTACTCGAACGTCGCTTTCATGGCATTCCTGTGAATGGAAGCAAAGATGATGTCGGAGGTCGTTCGCCCGTAATTGTCAATTCGTTACAGTGCGATGCACATAGACACACACACACACGAAGACGCTTAAAACAACGACGACAGTGACGGCCGAGGCGACATCAATTCTGTTTTGTGAAGGCCCTTCACGTCGTTTTGTCGTTAACGTTCGCCGCTGCTCTCCTACATTCCATCACTCCATCACCTTCCGTCTACGCTTTGATCCGGTCCTTCTGGAGCCCATGCTAGGCTGCGCAGAACCGCCCGTTTCCGGGCTACACCACCATTACCGTGACAGTGCTTTGGGATGTGTGTGTGTGTGTTTTTTTTCTTTCCTTTCTCTCTTTCAATTGATTGATTTCAGCAATCGAAACTACTGCTTCACAGTATATTGTGTTCCTCGCTTGTTCACCCTCTGGGAAAATCATCCATCCTCTGTCATGAACGTGCTCTGTGTAGTGTACTTGACTGGGTGACTGAAACCAGCATTTCTGGTCCGAAATGAGTGCAAATAACTGCATCATACACCCTAGATCGTGTGAACGGCCAGGCATGATTTTAGCCAGGGGGTTTATCACAGGTAAAGAAGCTTAGATGGGCGATTGAGAATGGTGTCATATGAGTGTGGAAATCAGTGTATGCATCCCGGAATGGGCACCAGCAAAAGCTATCAACAGGTAGAGCCAGCAGGACTAGCACTCTCTGCGTTCCTTAAAGCCCAGGTTGCCTATGATCACCAAGTATGAATAGGGAAGGGCGATAGAATTAACACAAGCAAATGGTTCACTGTACGCAGCATACTTTGGCCGTTTATGGTTAACAAGTTTTTAACGAGAGTGTTGGTTGCTTTTTCTACCGATGATGCGACAGGGCTTTAAGATCACTGTAAATACCGTTACCATTTAAAGTTAGAACGAGTCTGTGCGTTCATTGCTCGGTTGGTCAAAGATGGTGAATACTAAAACATTTTAAATCAAATAACACTTATTTATTGTTCCAATAGTTATTAGCAGAATAGGAAAGTCGTAATAGACTGATAGCAAAACTAATGTAATCTTAGTTGCTTGTTTGAAATCGTAGGAACTAGACCAACTAAGATGTTGATTGCTGATACCCGTGTGTACCAGGAATTAGGAAGTAATAGTCATTATAATCTGGCTAGTGATGCTTCTTTTCAGTTGAACATTCATCAATATTCACGGTTGTTTTTGCTTTTGATCAATTTTATAAACATTGATTACAGTTATACGTCATGTGTGTGTTTTTTTAATAGGGGAATGTGGGGCAAAATGGTTATGTAGGACAAAATGGCCACTTGCATTATTGGAAAATTAACACGTGCAAAATGAATTTTGGTTATTGAAAACCATCCAATGCAATAAAAGATGCAAACTATGAGCATTTCTTAACCTAAGATTCGTAAATAAAAGAATAAATTAAGAAATAAAGTAAGTTATCAAAACGATGCTATTTTGACCGTCTCGAAATTAAGTAAATCATTAGAGAAGGAAAAGGATGTGCATTCAGACACATGAAAATCATCTATGATTTACGCGAAAAACCTAACTATTTTACTTTGACGTAAAGTATGATAAATGTTCCACGTGGGGCAAAATGGTCGCTTCAGCTTGAGGTCAAATGGTCGGTATGGTTTGACAGGAGAAAAGAAATAAGGCTGAGGTGTAAGCAAAGATCGCAACATTATATTTGTTTTACATAAATAAAACTAAGCTATATGTATACTCTATCGACAAGCAAAATTATATTACGGGAAGTATTCCAGCAATTTACTTCCCTTACAAATCCTTGTTGACAGAGCTTAAACCAAAGCCTAAAGTACAATGTTGTGGTCCATTTTGTTGACCCTTTCTTTTGATGTGTATGGTAGTGATAGGAACTCCGGATTGGAAATCGTGAGTCCACTTCAACTCCGACATTCTTAGTCCGGATCCGATTACGAAATAATAATGGCTTCGAATCCGGCTGCCCCGAAAACCCACTTTAATCCTTCGATTTAATCCGGACCACTCCGATCGAATCCAAATGGCTCCTATTGAATCTGTTTTACTACCGTTGCTTATTCGTAGAGCAAAACACTTAAACTAAAAAGCAGGTTTGCAAGCAACCCTAGTTCCTAGCCAATATTGCTGTATTCATAGCTCCACATATAAGCATAAATTCAATTATCTATGTGCGTACAGGCAAAACCCGTGTAATGGGTTTTCCATGAGTTTCTGGGTGTTTTCAGATTATTGTTTTGATAAATTTGTGATATTATTTCCTGTCCTAAAATGTTTGGGGGATTTACTAGCAGTTTTCCGCATATTTTTTAACAATTCCCACAATTAGTTGGCATAATCCTAAATTGTTTTCAACAAATAATTTAAACAATTTGGAACAACTTCCAATACACTGTTGAATAGTTCAAAAATAAATAAATTGAATTTAAATTTTTTTAATAGCTAATAAATCGTAACCTGATCGCAAAAACAAATCGGAAAGCATGAAAAAATCACAGAAAATCTATAACCTATAACTACGTAAATATACAATGTATAGTGTATAAAGTCGTAGCCGGTCTCGTAGTACAGTCGTCAACTCGTACGACTTAACAACATGCCCGTCATGGGTTCAATCCCCAAATGGACCGTGCCGCCATACGTAGGACTGACTATCCTGCTATGGGGGGAAATCAATTAGTCACTGAAAGCCAAGCCCACAAGTAGTGGTACAGGCAGGCCTTGACCGACATCGGTTGTTGAGCCAAAGAAGAAGAAGAAGAAGTGTATAAAGTCGGATTAATTGAAATCGGGCTGCTGGCCCAGTTTGCCCATCACTAGTATATTGAAATTTCGAGTATGATCATTTTCCCCCATAGCGATACCATTTTACCCCACACAATACATTTTCACGACTTTTGATGTTGTTTTGGAAATTTCATTTAATACATTTTTGTTTGTTGTTACTACATCTACTACTAATTTTGTTTCGCCAATAAAACGTTGAAGCATCAATTGTCGTCAAAATATATGTGTAAAATAGTTTACCAATGAGATACAGAGCAAAATCCTTAACAGTGCCATTTTGCCCCGCTCTCCCCTACATGAATCAGCCAGCTCACCCCGGTTTTGCCGTCTCTGAACAGATTTGCAGCTCTCTTTAAGCACAATCAACATTCGTTTAGGTCAGCATATCTCTGAAGGATCGTATTCAATCAAAACAAACCTCATTTAGCTGAGGGAGTTAAAGGCAGAGCCCAGCAGTGCAGTGCAGTGCTGTTTCTGGTGGTTTCGTGGCTCCTCGGTGGAAAAATACTAATCAAAACATAAACAAACACATGCACAAGAGAGGCTACCGACAATTTTTACTTCATTTTTTTATTTTTGCAATGGCATTCGAAAGGGGTTTTTTACGCAAGCTGCCGATCTTGAAGGCGAAGGAGAAGGGGGTGATGTTTTGCTGCGTCTTCAGTCGCTTCTGACTTGGCGCATTCCAATTGCGTTTTTGTGTTCGATGTGCCTTCTGCTCGAGATTTACCCCCGACATCAGTAGAAAAACCGGTTTTCAATTCCATTTATGAAATTCCACACCGCAAATAGCGGTGGCGGCAGCGGTCCATTTTCGCCTGTATCGCGGGAGAGGGCCGTGTCGCATTCTAAAATACGCGATATATTGCCGGGGTTGATGCGTTTTTTTTATTCATCCGTTGACTCATAGATATTGGAAGACTAAGAAACTGGGCTTTCCATTTCGGCATGCTTTTTTAAGTGAGTATGTTAATGCTCAAACTTACAGCAGTAAAAATAGTTGCAATTAAAGTCAGGGCAATGCGAAATACACAAAGAAGATCCAGTATAAACAGTTGATAAAGAACCACAGCAGATTCTTTGTGTCAGCAACGCAACTGAGAGCTACAAGCACAGTTGTAGTTGTAAGAAGAAATAAATGCCATGAGTCATCAATTAATTCAGTGGCATTGGTTGTTTCGGCTTGAGCTGCCTTTGCTTCTTTGATCCGGGAACGTAGGTAAAGAGGGAAAAGGGACTCTATTCATAATTACAAGATGATGGTGAAGATAAAAGAAATTATTAAAAAAATTTAAAATGTAGCATCAAATCTGAAGGTGCGACAACACATTTGAGAACTATTTTTGCATTATTGCTAGCAATTGGTCAAACATTTGATACTGTCAATCGTGCGTGTTAAGCTTCACAAGTGCGTTCTTCTATCTCTGCGTTCTAAATTCTTTTCTATCGGGTTTATTAAGCAAACAAGGGCTGAAAATACGGCAATTAAAGCAATAAAAACTCATTTTCTAGTGGTTTAAGTATAATGGCACGAAAGAACGATCAACATAAGATTGGCACCCACATTTTTGAGGTATTATGTTTTCAATTTTTGATTACTGCATATCTTAAAATTACCATAAAAATGGCAACCGGAAGTCATGGGCCAACGGAATATCTTTAACAAAACATTTCTCAGAAATAGATAGAAATTCTATAGCTTTTCAAAAAGTGACTATTGCAAGTTTGATTTTGACTTTGAGGAAAAATGACATATTCCTATTAACAAGTTCATCAAACATGCTGGGGTGTAATGTACTTGTGTAATTTCATATAATGAAATTATAAATTGTCCTGCATAAAAATTAAATTGTATTTTATTTACAATTGTTTATTGTAAAACCGTAGCTGTTTACGCAAGAGATTTCAATAATGCCTTAGTTTCTGCTTTCTACTATTTATCGAAACGCCGCTCATATTCTCTAAATTTACAGAGCGAGCCACCGTAATAAATTATCAGGCATCAGGCAAAGTACTTATGGTCCTAATTATAGGATAACGGAAAGGAATAGATTATGTTAAAATACTTTAAACATCTTCCTTTTCCCATGCTTTCTATAAGTATCTATCTTCTTAGTGTCACAGTTATTTCTATATTTTCTCATAAAATTTGATTGTATGATAAGAGGCTTGCACATTTTCATGGTCACTGTGTTTATACATATATCGCTAGATTTTTAATATTTGTCTTAATGTGTCCACCTTTACCTATCTTTTCCCATAACTTCATATTTTTAATTCAATTTCACTGTATGTGTTGCGTACATAACGAAGTATATAGTCGTTGCTTTTACCATCTTTGCATATCAATAATATATTTCAATTCATTCGCGAAATGATCTAAACTAAACCAAAAAGAAGATTTTTATCCATTTTATCCAAAAACTTCACCGAATGGTTGAAAAATCAGTATTGCATGATATTTTGGCAGCTTTGGGTGAACACTGAAACAAGTGCCAATTTTTGTTCTTTTTGGTTGTGTGTGCTACTGTTCCGTTTCGATCGGTTACCGATAAAAATGCTCATGAAATCATCATGTACACCTGCAGAGAAAACACCGGCTCCCAGAGGAAGAGGGTGCATGTGTTGTATGTTTCTGGGGTGGCCAGCAGACGGCTATACCATGGTATAGTTATAGCGAAACTTCCATTAGTTTGATTGACAGGGTAGGTGCGCGCTTGTTGGTGTGTTGTGTTAAATAGCCCGAAAATGTTTGCAATTGGCTCATCGATAAATGCCCTCCCTGCCGCCACTTGGCGGAAGCAGTTCGATGATTTGAAGTGGTAGGCAAAACATTGACGAATAAAAAAAGAAATTTGTTTACAGAATACACGGAAATGCAGGCCTAGTGCGGTGGTATGAGTCGGTTCTGATATCGATTGGCAGACGATTATTTGTCACGTTCGCGTTCCATACCCAGTGTTTTTAGTTCTAAACGGGTTTCATTTATGTAATCTTTCAAATATTAAGCTCTCTAGATTTGCGTTGGGAATATGTTGCAAAATTACTAACGGGACAGAACTATGTAGATGCATTCCAAGAAGAAACGGAACGGAATGGGTGTATTAATTGGAATTGGCGTAGGGTGATAATAAGTTTAGACAAAAAGAGTAGGAAGAGAAGGAAGGTTCTTACTGTTTTGTGGTTCTTACTTACATTTATAACTAATGCAACCATTCCAAATTATTTCTAACATTCTGATTGATCCTTTCCGACAACATTCCGATTGATCCTTCTGATCGCTCTAATTGTTCCAACAGTTCCGTTTAGATTAGAGGTTTGCCCCAAGAGCCAGAACTGTACGATGTATTCAATTCATCCTAAAGAACGGACGACCTACGTTCATCCAATTAATGTTGATCGATAATTGTCGAAATAAAGAAAGTCTTAGTACGCCAGGTCGTTAATTTCCTCCATACAAATATAAACGTGAACTGGATGACCAGGACGTTCATGAAAAGAACGTCCTACCAATTGTAATGAAGATCTTCCTGCTCTGCCTAAAAATTTTTAAGATGTAATGTACTAATTATATTCTTTTTACAAAATGAAACAATTTACACTATTTTTCTTCAAAAGAAATGAACGAATGAATCGCGATTCACGTTCAGTTAATCTTAATGAAAGAACTAGTACGTTCACTTTAATCAAAATGAACCGAATCGCCCAAGCCTAGTTTCGATCGTTCCTGTCATACCGCTCATTCTGGCTGCTCGTATCATTTAGATCGTTTCTATATATCCGATTGATCCGTTACATCCAATCGTTCCGAACGAGGAACGGTACAAACCTATTGGATACATTTCGCAACGCGCGCCACTACGGCATCACTTGCATCAAAACATTCTATGCAACCTCTATGCCACTGGCCGAAGCAGATTACGACGACACTGAAAGCAGCTATCATACACCATTAGCCTTCAGTTCAGTTCCGAGCAATCTGCAAGGTTATACTATAGCATCAATGTACCAGAAGATCTGAGCATAATAACCTTTTCCGAACATCGTTTAATTATGAGCGTTGGCCTTCACTTACCAGTGCATGGAACTGACCACAGAGCACAAGTCACACAGACACACGCTCATTTAAAACTCGCGTGGAAATTGCATTTGCCTAGATGGTCGTATGCGGGAGGCAGCACTGAAGGGGAGGATATCAAATTATTAAAATTTCTCCTCATCTTCATCCGCGGACAATTGGTGCGGGAGGGGAGCTTTGATTCCGATGGTTGTATATACCACCCGGACACATATATGCGCTGGTCTCGTACCACAAACCGGTCAATTTACAGTTCGCAGTTTTTACTTTCCTTTTTTGCTTTCCGCATAGCATACTAACCAACAGATTGTTGCGTTCCAGGCGCCTCTCTGGGCAAGGTTTTTCGTGATATGAAGTTTTGCTTTCATCGTAAATGATATGTGAAATGCAATGAATGGATTCATGGAGCTTCTTGGTAAGACAGGCACTATTAACCGCCATTATTTTTAAGGCCATTGTTTTTCAACATACCGTAAGTTGTGAGTTCGTTAAAAACATTGCCAAAAAGAGAAAAAAACAATCAAATAAATAAGAGATAACCTGACACCAACTATATTTGCCCTAAAATAAAAAGAAACCAATCTCTTCCGCCTACAAGCGTGTTACCGTATTAACATGCTCATTCATATCAATTTACAGCTTACGAGTGGGTTTAATTTATAGAACAATCAAGCAAAGATCACTGCCATTGCTTATTCAATTTGTATGTTGCTATTTGTAAATATTATCTTCAAATATTTCATTTTGAATGACGCACTCAACAACAGTTCGCGAAAAGCAAATTGAACGTTAGCAAATTGAATGCAAAATTATGATTTTATTTTTGGAAAGTTTAGCAAAATGCATTTTGTTTTTCTATAAGCGAGAGTGTAATCAGAGTACAGAAACCTACCAACTGTCCAGTCTCTGATGGTACACGGATGGCTTCCTTTACGTTAAACAATACTATGCATACACCACATCACCCAAAGTCTAGATGAAGACAGGGAAAAATGCCTTTTGTTTACATATCAACGGTCTTATGAAACCATCAAAGTCGTGTTGTGGTGGTTGGAAAGTTAAAGTTGCTTTGCTGAAGAAGAAAAAAATAGTAGATTTCTACATCTTTACGGCTAGTGTACAGCTACGGCATGACATCAAAAGCGAACCGTTGGCAGATTGGATAAAATGTGCCTGGATAGTGGATTAATGAACTAATTTGCATGCCAAATCATTGTTGAGACGCTAGAAAGCGGTTCGAGAAAGTGTAATGTGACGTTTCTTTTGCTGTCCGTTGTCTTGAAATTACAGCATTTCTTATTCATTTTCGTAAATTTGTTATGCTGAATCATGTTAGCAGAGTTTTCAGGTACTGAGATGTTATTTAAATGACGTCGAAAACTTTGTGATAGACATAATGGCAGATTCTGAACCATCTGCAACACCTGCGACTGTTCAAGCAGTTCGTTGTGGTTGTGGTTATGAATTAATGTGTCAACCTCATACTCTAAGCCAGGGGTCTCCAAACTTTTCAGTTCGCGGGCCGCATTGCTTCACAATCAACATTGTCGAGGGCCATTTTGACGCTACCGTTAGAATGAGTGGAAGTTCAAATCTCGTTTTAATAAGAAAATACCAACAAAATATATAAAATTTCTGGAGCTTTCTTTTATTGCATCTTGATTTTCGTCTTTCAGAATTAAAAAAAATAATTATGATTGGTTAGTCAGAAAAGAAAACTATTTACTCTAACCTTTACCCAGTCATCGCGGGCCGCATTAAAGGCTCTTGAGGGCCGCATGCGGCCCGCGGGCCGTAGTTTGGAGACCCCTGCTCTAAGCCAACTATCATTAGTAACTATCATAAACTTCTTAATAAAACTATTCTTAGTATAGTCACCAGAAAATGGGCGGCTATGGAGTACTATTGAAAATAATGTTTTCAACTCGGTGTTTTATTTTAAAATTCTAGCATTTTTTATTCCCTTGATTTGTGTCGCTGTATAGCTATACCAAGTAAGAATGATAGTCACCAATTTAAATTCACCTGTTAACTGCCACAGATCGCCGGTACCGCCATGGCTTTACGAGTTTGCGTGCGATGCATCAATCAACAGCCTTGATTCGTGCTCTAGTACAATCTGATGCAGCACAGTGCTGCCGCGTGTATAGTAAACTACATCAGTTTCAGATCATTGCGCGCGCGTTTTTTTCCAGGACGGTTGAAACTATCGGCCTTTTAGAGTATTAACCATGACACCTGTACGCGCTCAGGTGTCGGCGAAGCGTGAACGTAAATTAACAATGCAGGCACTTCCTTACCGCTCGAGTGTCTTAATTTGTGTCTTGTTTTGTTGCGAATGTCGGTTTTCTGTAGTACACGACTTACAACAGTGTAAAACGCCTCACGAGTATTGATATAATGAGGGCGTACCCACCCACCGCCTGTTCCATTAAAGATTTGTGGTTGATGCTTAACTTCACGAGAACTATTTCAAAGTAGCTGGGAAGGAAGGCGTATTCCGGATAACCAAGTAAAAAATACGTTTCCACTCGACGAGTGCATCGTTTATCAATGGACTGTGCCTGCATACTTATCGTGCTTTGCTCTGCTGCTGTCTGGTGGTGGTGCCCTTCCCGGAAGTTGACAACAGTATTCTTTCATGTTTGACGTATTTGCAATTATCAGCTACATAACTGGCGCTTTGGATGAGATACAAGCATATCATTAAAGTTATGACAAAATAATAATTCACACAGCATTCGATACGAAACATGGCAAGATCATAACAATACCGAGGTCATAAAAGGCCCTTTTACTTTACTCTTTTTGCACTTTTTTCAATAAAAGTGCTTATTTTGAACGACTCATTTACAAATTGGATATCAATATCTTTTGGGGTGATGAATAGGGACTCACTCCAAATTAGACATCGCCATTACAAAATTGGGTTTTAAAGGCTACAAGCGAATGGTTTGCCCTTTACCGTACGTAAAACAAACACTTAATTCTTCACCCTATTCTTACATGCGTGTGTGATGTGAGTGGAAATTTAGTTTGCATTATGTTTCCATTTCCGGTTTTGCGGGGGCCGCTTTAGGGGTGAACTTTGTGGCTTGCAAGAAACCCCACAATCACTCGAACAAGTTGAGTTTCAAAGTCACTCAACTTTAGCACCATCATTGCAAACTTACGACCAAATGGAGGTGACATGTTGCGTGCGTGTATACGTATGTGTGTGTTTTGGCTGTGAAGGTAAATGTTCTGCAACGACGGCTAAAATAGATGGTAAGGGTTGTCTGAGAGGATACACAACACAGCGTGAGTAAACAGCAACCAGCATTAAACTGCGTGCAAATCAACGGGCTTTTGCAGTTGAGGTTAGAAGGGAAGTTAGTGGAAGCGTTTTTTTAACCGTTGCCGTAATTATTGTATTCAATTCTTCCTAGCAGCGAAGGTAGGTGGATTGTAAAGAGCAAGCGCCTTCTCTAGAGACATTGTTATAACCTACCTAAGCACTGTACAATGGATTTCCAACCGTATTCTTGGATAATGATCGTGTGTCCTACAGACAGGAAACCGGGTTTGTCGCCCGTGACGCATGTTGCGGTATTGGTCATATGAATAACCGGTATTACAGCAACAAGGGAGCAACAAATGCTAACTGCGTTCTTTTAAAACATACGTTTGTACTAATATTATAGCTTTATTTTAAGAGTGATAATTGCAAAAAAACTTACGAATCATACGATACGACTTCTACAAAGATGACTCGATAACTTGCATATATAATTGTTTATGGCTGCCTATTCTTAACTTTTTTACATTTTTCATTGCTTTGGTACTCTATTATGATACTATATTGGTGACTGAGTTATTGGAACTGTTCTTAAATTAAAAAACGTACTATCTTCGGCCAGTTTTGGCAATATTTGGTTCGTTCTAGTTGATTGTCTACTAATTACTTAGAAACGACTTTTGGAGACACTCTTCGATATTACTATGCTTTTAATCCAAGTCCTTGTTCTCCGCTTGGGCAGTTATTCCGGCTTTGGTAGTGAATGAGGTGATCGCCCACCTCAACATTCAACTAGATATGGGAATAACCACTAAATAGCGAGAACTAACCCATATTAAATGATTTAAATTATGTTCATACTTTACCTCTCTTTAAGAATCATGCAAAACTTCTGTCTGAATGAAAAATAAACGCTACCGGACATTTTTTTAATAGGGCAGATGATTGAAATGTCCGTTTTCTTGTTCCATTTGATTACTAGTAGTCCCAGATTCTCGTAGAGAGACTTTTCAATAAAAAATATAAAATTTTATAAAATATACATGTTTGTTGGTAATTTTCATTCAATTTATAAATAAAAAAAAGTAATGGCTGCGTGGTACTAAATAAGTATCGCAAGCCTGTATGTTCCCCTGTAGCTCGTTACGCCAAATAGAAGAAGAATTCTTAACTACAAACTCAGGCTCCATTTTTCGATACACTGTTTAAGTGTTGGATTGAAGTATTGTTAGTAATTTGCGATGTTTAATAATGTAAAATGTGCAGCAAACAAAGTCTGAAGTGCTTGGCTGTCAGAAGTTCGTTTAGTTTGCCCATTATTCATGTACGGAACAATGGAAGTAAATGGCCGCACGAATGGTGCGAAATGCAGTCTAGGTGGTGTTGAAAAAAATGCAATATCCACTTTTCTAACCCACAAGCCCTTACCGCTATGGCATCTTTCATTCGCGCATTCGTGTGCCTATGGTGCCGTACCGTACATTCTGTGCAGTGGAAAGCAAATCCGGGCCTAGAGCAGCGAGAAAACAATTTCTCGGACGGTAAAGCGTGTAGCTTTTTATTTATTTAGCGTCTCTCGGGGTGGTGCCATCCTTGGTTTGTTTTGGTGCGTTGCATGCGGCAAAACAAAAGCAACGACTGGCAAAAGTAAAAGTTTCCCACATTGGTGGTACCGGCAAACATTGGCACTTTTACACGGCACACATACTCACACAAATATAAAGCAGTGGTCAAATGAGTCATATCGTACCATCAGCCAGCAGCAGCGAAAGGGAAGGGCTGGAGAGACGGCTGCTGCTGCTGCTCCACGTAGTGTGGACGGTGGCCCGATTTGAATTTAAATCATGCGGCTGCTATTATATGATGGTATGTGCTTTGCAGTAAGTGCAACATATCGCCTTTACCCGACCAGCATCGATAGTGTGTATGGTTTTACTGCGGTTTGTGGACGAGTTTAGCATTCCCATGGGGCTCGTCTAATCAGTTCAGGCGATTTTCTGCCTACAGATATGTACACTGATTCTGTCATGTTTCTCTGTGTGGAACGGAGAGCTCTCCTCAGCACCAACGACAGTAGGATGATGCTCATCTCATCTCCAGTTTCGATGTGCCATGGGCACAAAGGTTTACGTGTGGCAAGCCGTAACCAAACCGTCTCGCAGACCGTGTCACGACTTTCGTACGTTCCGCTTTGCGACGATGGCGGTCGTCGGGTCGAGAGTGAAAATACAAGCAAAAAACGCCGCGTGCATTACCATGCAGCCGTAAAACTGCGACTTAAGTCTCTGTGTGTTTCGGAACCGTTTTGGTAACATGGCACTGTATTCATCCGGGATGATTTGAAGAAAAAGACCTTCATCGAATTCATGATGGCGCCGATGATCTGTTTTCTCTAGATTTCGCTACTTTGAAATCTGCCATCGTCCGCAATAGGTCAAGCTAACCAGCAGCCTATTTTTTGGGCAGCACTGGCGACAGCCTTGTTTGTAATTCAATGTCTTCATAACGCTGCAAACAAAAATCAAAGATGTCGTTTTTAGCGTAAATATGGCGTAAATATGGCTCTATTATGTGTGTGAAAGTTGTGCATAAAACCAAAAGAAGAAGAAAACCACATATCGTTATTTTAGTCGATCGCATTCGATCGCTTGAATGAAATGTGCCACTCTTGTAAACAGGTATTTAAAAATAGTCCCCCCCCCACTCCCCCACTTACCTCATTCCCTCTGAGGGTAATCCCAGCAGTAGCCACTGTCCCTACTACCGTGCCATGGGGGGGGGCTGGCGTGTGATGATCGGCGGAAGAATGGTTTTTATTTTAAGTGGTGTGTTTAAGCTAATCTTGCTAAAGTTGCCCTTTCACTGTCGTTTCGACTTGCTGCTGCCGTGCCCGGCCCTAATGTTCGTTCGTACCAACCTCGGTTCCGTTTTTGTTGTAATAAAGCTAAAATGAATTGCTTGCCAAAACTGTTGCCAATTTGGAAATCCATATCGCGATTCGGCTTCGAGAAGGGTCTCGTGATGGCGGCGCCGTTGAGCAGAGCTGCCGAAAGATTATTATGTGATCAAACGTTACCTCACCAATACGGGGTACGAAAGTATATTGAATGTTTTATGGAACGGGGCATCGTTTGACGTCGTTCGTGGTTGATGTGTGTAGTATTCGGCGAAATCAATCGCGTATTACGTATATGAACGTAAAAGTAGTAATTGTGAGACGATAAAACTACAGCAAAGATTGATTGCATGCAGATGGCAGAAAGGTACTATTGCTTGAAGTAGTTTTATAGTATATGGACAACCTTAGTTTTTTTCCTACCTGTCAATTTTTTATGTCTGTTAAAGCTGTTGTAGTTAGTTTGTTTTTTTAAACATTTCGTCGATATGTTTTAAATAACCATTTCGTTAAAAAAAACGGCTCTTAAGGTTTGTCCGGGCTCCTAACGAATACTAACAGTACTATGTAGAATTCCAGACATTCAGCAGGTCTAGCATATAAATGTAAACAAGAAGCTCGTTAATCGTGTGTAACGGTCATGTGCTAATCCCATGCTTAATTTGATCTTCCAAGTCGTGGAAAATTTCGCTAGTCTATTCATCTACATGCTACAACTAATACTACTAATACTACTATCATATGTCGGCATCTGCGCATCATTCATTCATCAAGTAATGCCGCTACTCGATTGTGTTGTTTGAACATGCAAGCATTCCAGACTAATTACTGTCTGTTAGCATTGCTTTAATCTTTACATAAGTTCTTGATGGTACGCCTTTTTCCACCGTTAACAATACGCATGGCGTTTTTTTTTTTCAAATTTGTTGAGAATTTAGAATTTCCAACCTTAAATTCATCCTCAATTAATTAGCTTTATAAAGACGCATGAAACACATGACACAAAACATCATGATAACTTCCGTCGTATGTGTCAGATTATCAATCACATAGTATTTAACAAAAAAGACTAATGCGCAGTTCAGCTCCTAAGCAAGTGTAAATAGTCGATCGTGTACAAATAAACCAAGGGCGCGTACTATGGCTAGTGGTGGTTACGTGAGCGGCGTGATTAAATTCCTTGGTGCTTGCAGGGCTTCTTATACAAATCAGGCCTTTGTTTGATATTTTCTCATTTTAACTTTCAGTTTTGTTACCAGCAAAATGTCACGTATAAAGATAAGCCTGCCAACCAGCCAGTATCTTGATCAGACGTTTACGTATTTGATAATGCAAACGCAACTTTCCTGCCGTAATGACAATCAATACAAACAACCATATTGTGGAAATGTACCGTATTTTAGCGCGCGTTTTATGACCTTCCGTACATACCAACGCTTAATGGCATTAGAATGTTAGTGGAAAAGCGTTTGTGAGTTTATAAGGATAATGTTTTAACTAGGTGTGTATCATCTTTTGTCTTGGCTTTCAATATTTAATGAAAAGGGTGTATTTATAAACACCGAGATCCGGTACATATTTAACCTTTGGCGTAATTTTGATATATACCAAACGTATGGTAAATGACAATTTATAAATAACAATTTTGCGTACTTGAGTAATTGCTTAATTAAACTCATAATTGCGTAAAAAATGTGTTTTCTTCCAACTAATAATTGATAATCTATTATTATTAAATAGATATGCAATGACGATGTATTTACGTGTGACAATTTTGCTAACAGCACATGTTATTCTTATTTCTTTTCATTAACATACAGAAGAGGACTCACTCCGCCACATCGCGTAAAATCGATTTCCATGGCCACTTTCACCCAGGAGGAGATTGAATTTCTCAAACAAAATGGCAACGACAACTGCAGCAGAACTTGGTTGGGCCTTTGGGATCCAAAACGTGCAATTAAGCAGGAACATCGAGACTTTATGATAGACAAGTACGAAAGGAAAAGGTACGTTTGATATGTGGCTGTGGCCATGTCAACCACCGACACAGTAACACGCATAATCAGTGTCAATTGTGTACAGATGTATTATAATCAATGTGTGGGTTTCTGTTATCCTGACGGTTTTATATTCCCTTCTAGATATTATCTGGAGCCTGCTAGTCCGTTGAAATCGCTGCCCACGAATGCATCGAGCTCGCTGACGTCACTGTCGGGAGGCAGCAATAAGAATGCCAATGAAAGTTTAGTTCCACTCAAAACGCCAACGCTAACGCCTCCGGCAACGTTACGATTAAATCGTACCAACTCTGGCTCGTGTAATGGACTGAACAACGTAAACGCATCATCATCATCGTTGCCTGGTGCAATCGGTGGCGGTACGCAGTTTCAGCAGCAATTCACGCCAGACGACAGTGGGTTTTTCAGCGCGGATCCACCGAAAATTTTGCCACCGACACCGCAAAAGAGTCACATTCTTCAGCGAAAGAATGGCATTAAGATGAAACAACACCCGGCGAACGGACTGCCGGCAACGTACGGGCGTAACCAGAAGAATGGTTTGCTGAACAACAGCAGCGCCACCGGGCTGTCGGGAAGTAGCGGTGACATTAACGCCAATAAGTTTACACCTGATGCCGACTTTGTGGCTGACTTTGGCAGCGCTACAATAGTGAATAACGTCAGCAACGGAGGCAGTCATTATGGAAGTACTAGTAGTTTGAAAAACAGTAATGCCGTTAGCGACAACGGGACCGGATTGTATGCGCAGCACAATGGCAACAACGGGGAGGTATCGGCACGAGAGATGGAAAATTTTGCCGACTTCGATCACAATCCCATCTTTAACTCAGCAGGTAATGGTAATATTATTTGTGGTCGGATATTCGGTACAACAGCGTTATTTAGGCTCGGTTACATGGTTACACTGGAGAATCTCGGTGCAAAATGGAATCGTTTTTCTCTAAGTCAGATAGACGTGTTACGTTTTCTGATTTTAAACTATATTGGAATATTGAGATGGTTATGTGGTACATGTTAGTGTTATGATATTAGAAAGTAAAACAATAGATGAACTACGAGAAAATTCCTTCGTGTACATGGGTCACAAGTTATTGATAATTACATGAGTATATGGTTTTTCTTTATTTTCTCTATTGCGGCGTATATACTGTTATATCGGATATGGCGCACAATTAGAAAACATGAAGTCATACTTCAGCAGCAATAGTATTGATAGCAGCACTACAAACAGTGTTAGCAGCACGGCCAGTGTGCAGAGTTTGGCCGGACCCGATCCATTTGCGAGCTTTTACTCCAATACTGTCGCTGCTAACAATTGTGGTAGCAACTCTACGGGATCTACCGTTGGCACACCAACCGCTTCGTCCGGCTCAGCCTCCACTGGCATGTCCATGCACGGTGTTGGCTATACGTGTATTTCGCCGGAAGATAACTCACGCGCAAAGGTCCATACGAATTATGGATTTGGTAACACTTTCTCAGAAGAGCCGCGTTATGCGACTAACGAGGGTATCATTAATGGCAGCGCTGGTACCGGGCCCAGCTACGCACATCTGCAAAATTACAAACAACCTTGGGGAAACAGTAACGGTGCGCAACCGGAATTCAATTCCGCGAGGTATGCTGGGAGCACAAATCAATTGAATAATAATGCCAGCACCGAAAGCTCCCAACACGATACCGTACAGTGGAACTTTTGGCAACAGTTCGGCAACAACTGTTGGTCGACTGACGGTCGCCTACAGTCGCGTCACCAACAGCACCAGCAGCAGCACCAGCAGCATCAACAATTTTCCAATGGTGGTGCCCTGCAGATGATGAGTCCACAGCATCGGGCATCAAATCAAGTGAATTTTTACTCAGATCAAAACCGATGGAGTAAGTCCGGGATAGTGATGAACATGTCAACAGTGTATTTGTTATGTATATTGACTAGTTTGCATTTTGTTTCTGGCTTCAGTTGTTGAATAATCCTGTCCCTCGTGTGTGCCTAGCTTTGCAGTTTGATTTAGTAGCTTGTTGACTTGGTTTGCTACATATTTTTTTTTTTCATTAGTAAGCTACCTATTCCTTAGGTCATTACAGTTTTTAGGGATGTTGTTAACCACAATCATTTGAAACACGATTTGCTATAGCTGTGCGAATTTATTTGTAACCTAAAATGTTGTTTTTGCGTTGCAATCATTTGCTTCTGGATAAATATTACGTAAAATGTGCATTACTTTACATTCAATTTTGTTTTATGGTCATAGGTCTTCCGATGCTGCATGGTACGAACAATGGGGATAGCAAAACATCCAATGGCAAACCTAGTAACGCGTCCATTAATTCAACACCGTCCGTGGATCGATACGCCGCACTGAAAGACTTGGATGAGCAGTTCCGGGAGATAAAATTAGAGCAACAGGCTGAGGCGAATAATAACACAATAACGTCAAACGGAACTGCAACCACCATAAGCGATTCCATCACGCCAAGTATGTGTTTGCGTAGGGACTGCTGCGTAAGAGATGAAACTAATTCTTTCTCTAATCTGTTCAGCTTCCTCGGCCAACCCGTTCAAAACGGCCAATCCGTTCCAACCGCAACAGCAGCAACCGCATGCACAACAGCAAACGATGGCTTGGCCTATCAGTGGTGCCATCAACGGTACGACGCCGGATGCACGGCATCCGGTAACGAACGGCGGGACTGGATTCTATGCTACATCACCCTATCAGGGAGGATTCGCTCACTCTGCCAGCCCACAGCTTTACAACGGCAATGTTGTGAATGGTGGTAGCACTATGGGAGCTACGATGGGTTATCTTCCTGCGATGGGCTACCCTCCCAATCATGGCAACAATGGCTATCCTGGAGCGCAGGGAATGAACGGAGTTATGATGGGAGGACAGTTCAATGTAACGGCGAACGGCGGTGGTGCTTCGATATTGGGCAACGTTGCAGGTGTCGGTAATCCGGTGCATCATTTTGCAAACTTTGGAAACCCTTTCATGGTATGTTGAGAACACGCAGTTTCATCAGCGTCGTGTTTGAACAGCTAATTTGAACATTTTTCTGTCCTACCTTTTTCAGGCTGCCGGTACTACAGCGGGAAACTCAAATAATCCTTTCTTATGAGTAGCTTCATAAGCCGTATGTATAGCTAGTAAATTATACATTTTACAAGAAAATGTTTGGATGTGTGTTTTAGCATACGCTTCATTGTTTTTACATAGAAAGAGTTTATTCTGTTTCGCTCTGTGCTGGACGGAGCGCAGCAAGAAGATGCATACAAATATTCAACACAATAGGAAAATGAAGCGATAAACTGTGACGCAAGGAGCGCACAATAAGTGTGCAACACATATACGTGAATCGTTCAAGGGATGTACATAAGTTTTAATTTAAACTAATTAAAAGTAAAAAAGAAAGCGATAACTGATACATTCAAAGGAGTAGACATTATCGAAAGCGTGTAACATTAGCTTTATGTTGCTAAGCTCTGTATTCATTTTATTCAACCCATGACATGTTGGTTTGGGTCCCCCGCTACTGTTCGATAAAAGTATTGGAAAACAGGTTACAGCATGGCGGTTCATCCGTGAATTGGCGGGACACGCACGTGTTTCACAACCAAACCAGTCAGTGATACAAAGCAGTGTATGAGGAAAACAATGTAGGAAAACAAAAGTAAACCAATCCATCTCTGCACAAGGTTTCATTTTCTCGGAGGTTTCTGCTCTAGCTTTGATGGCAGCCAAGTAAATATAATAGATACGAAAATCGGCATTGCTATGCATAGCTAGAAGTAATAATTCTGCAAACCCGATTTTGAGCATCATTCAAAATTGGAAATTCGTGCGGATGATTAACACACACAGCTGGGTTTATCCAATTACTTAATCACTGTTTCGGGAAAGTGCGTATGTTGTGTTTGTTGGCAGTGATTGTGAAGCAATTTTCGGTTAATTTTTAAACAAAAATTAGTACACGAATATGCACCAACAAAACGAGAATGGGATAGAGCGTTGTAGTGATGGTCATCATTACTAATACTACTATTACTATTGTTACTACTAACGTCACTACTACTACTAAACTCTTTCGAAAATATGGAACATTTTACGGCAACCGTCGTTTGGCGGGCGTGTAATGTATGTGTATGTAGATGAACAGTTTGATGAACAATGCTCTAACACTAACGATCAAATCGAACATAAACTCCGCTGTATGTTGGATTTACCAATCGATAATAAAACGAATCCTCCATGACAAACTCGTTACACTTCGAAACAGTTCCGAAACCAAACCGACCCTACAAACAAACCTACTCAATGTACCGACCGAAACGTAAAACGAAATGTATCTTACTGATGGTTGTAAAAAAAATGAGACAAATGATACAAAAACAGCAAAACGTGTTTAAAGTTTTATGCCTGTAGTAGCCACATAGATACGTGAAAAGTGATAAAGTACAGAAGTATTAAATGATAAATCTTAAGGCGTTTTTCTGTCCTCATATACTAATCAAGTTTAGCTCGATTAACGCATCCTCCTAGTACCGCCCCGGAAAATCAAGATAGATCAATTTGCCTCAACAAGAAGGGTCGGTTTAAAATTTTACCGTACAGCAGAACGTTTTATTCCGGCATTTTGCTCTTCTTATGCATATGCAGCGGAGCAGTATGTGATGTGCCACCCGCAAAGGCTCGATGGTAAGCAACTAACTAGATAAAAAGGTGTGCATCATGCTCAGTAGAGTGGATCAAGGGAACGAAGCCTTTCAAATGCAGCAACAAACAGAAAAAAACTGGCCGTATTACACATCATACAGAACCGCAGAAGGATAAAAAAGTAAAAGATTAGTATTCGTTTATTGGTAGTGAAGGGGGGGGGGGGAATCGATGATCGATTGACGAATGAAACCCTCCTCCTCTAAGATGAAATCAAAGAAAACGCTTATGTGGCCTTACATAAACAAAGAACTAAGATGAAAGTTAAAGTAAATGTTCTTTATTTCAATCTGCATTGCGATAGAGAAATATCAATTAGCAAAAACTAATAAAAGAAAACAGTTCTGCATGCTAAAAAGTTCAACCAACACCAAGCGCGGTACCTACGAGATACATGGAAATTATCACTCCTACTACTATAATAGAAAACGATGGAATTGTAGCAGATTGTTAAATGAAAAAGAGAAACAACTAAATGTCTGTTACTTCAGACATTATTTTAAAGATCACGGTCATCGCTATCAACCGATGCCGTTTTACTAAATCAAAAATTGAAGAAAGCTTCAGAGAAGGTAGGTCGACGTGATGGAAAAAACGAAAAAAAAAATACACAACATTATTCAAAGGAATCATATAAAATGGATGTCCATACATCCATACATCAATATACTTCCTGGACAAATGTCTAAATTTAATAAGTGATACCAAACAAACAATGTGAATAGGTTTTGAGAGGAAACATTCGCCTTCTATGGAATAATTAGCAAAAAAAAAAGGAAAATCAAATACAGCAAACAAAGCTGATTACAGAATATAATTGTTTGAGCGTCGTATGCATAGTGTAGTGGACTATACGCACGGGAAAACATTGGAAGATGCTTCAAATGTTCTACAACAACATCCATTGCCCACTGCTATCCTTATCTGGAGTAGGATTAGAGGACAACATCTTACTACTTGTCTAGTTATGCGTTGAAGTTTTTTTTTTGTTTCTTTGTATTCCTGTCTCTAATGTCTCTAATGCTTTACCAGCGCACAAGTATCAATGTATGCACACTCAGCGTTGCTGGTAGAAAGGTAAACGATTGTGCGAACGAATCGTGCATCGTGTAGCGTCGTAATAGACAGAAATGTGTTACTCAAACTTAAAAAAGTGCTTTTCATTGCCTGTGTTGGATGCCGCTCCGTGCTGATAGTTTAATGTAAAACATGAAACGAAGCTCTGCATGAAAATGGATTAGAATGTGTGTAGCGCATGCATCTGTTGTGCCTTAATTTGCAAAAGCTCTGCTTTAACAAAATACCATGTTTGCCGGATTGGGTTTCTTTCTCGGCTGGTCAGCGTCGTTGATGTAGCAGAATGAACTTTCGAGATAAAGCTCAAAATTGGGATGCAGGATGATAGACCGTTTCACCAGCGCCTGGTTACCGTGAAACGGGTTTTGTCAGAATCCGTCCCGTAAGAATTTGCCTATTTGCTGCGCTTTTCAATTGCATCTCACTGCGAGTAACGGTTTTAAAGGTAGAGCGACCCCCGTTATGGCCCAAGGGGGAAGTTAAAAAATAACGTACGTCTGTAGTACACTAGCAGTGTTTGTTTTAAAACTTACACGAATACGGTGAATACGGATACACGTGAGAGAAGGAAGGAAGAGCTTGCACTACTACCAATGTGAAGTGGACGAACACTACAAATTGTTGTGAACGTTTATGCCAGTACTGGCTAAATGATTTTAACTCAATATCTATAAAATAAAATAAAATAAAATAACAAAACAGTTTAAAGAAGTACCATAGCGTTCTAGCATTACGGAAGCAGACAGAAGTTATAAAACTAAATGCATCTAAAACAACGCAAACATAACAAACGGTTTGTCTGAGAACCGATGATACCAATCTGTAGCATAATGATAAAATTAGCAGTTCCAATGCGGAAGCAGATACGATTCATCTTTATATAAATACATTCACTTATAAGAATGGCAAGTTATGCGCTAATTATGTTTCAAAGATCGTAAATAAAGAAAAACACTATTTAATATTTATTAGGTGACAACCGTTGTAGTTTAATAATTTTTTTCTTTTGGCGTTTCTTCTTAGAATTGCATTTCTTCAGCACATTTTTTAAAATCCGAAAGATGACGAATTACAAAATACCAGAATGAATAGTCGATTTTTTTAACCACATTTCAAAGAATGATCACGAATGTTCGAGAAAACATGTTTCCTTCTTAGCATGAAACTATGTGTTAGCCCATATTGCTGCAGCTGGTATCACATGTTCTTCGTCCGTTGATAGGAAAGTTCGAGTGATTTCTCCTTGTTTCTTTAATGCGCAGTAAGACAATGTGGGTGTGGAACGCTTTGGCGTTTTGACAATGCTGAATGTTTTTCGAATGTTCGAATGCAGTAAGAAGATAAACAAACACCCGATCCGCCGAAATTAGTTTAGATGATTTAGTTGTAGAAATATTTTATTTTCTGTCTCTAGCCTGATGATTAATCACCTTTTTCTTTTGCAAATCCTGCTTACCGCACACACACACACACAAAGACACGCGCCTCGCTATATTTCTTTTAATTTCTACGGAACTACTAGTAATATGCTTACATATCCTACGCTTATTCGGATTATTAACCGTTGTTCTTAGGCAATTCTGAATGCGGTTTGTTAATAGTACGATCGAGTTTGGATGCTTACGATGCTGCGCGCTGCTGTGCTTTGCCAGTAGGGACAACTTGAAACCAAAAAAAAAAGAAAGATAGTAAACAAACAACACATTCTTTTGCGCTATGCATTTAAAAACTTCATGGCTAGGATGTGTGTAGAGTTCAATATTGTTAAACCTCAGGATTGGAAATCAAAAACCAATAGCGCGCAAAGTAGACAAAATTCAACTGGCTTGGCGGCAAGGCGAGAAAAAAGGCGGGAAGCGGTGGAGTGTAACCATTCAAATTCGCCAACGGGGAAATCTCGACCTTTCTCTCAGTCGTCTGCAGTTTGGTTTTCTCTCTCTCTCTTTCGTTATGTCCGCCGTTCGCCCGTAGTCACTGTCTCCTTCACACTGGTGAACATTTTTTTACTCTAAGGATATTTTCGGCTGATGGTAGCAGAGTGACGAAACGAGATGTTTCATGTGTTGCGCGTTGTCCTCCCCCCTTCTCCCATCGGATGCACAACATTCGAGAAGTCTGTTCAGTAGATTTGTATGATTCCGGACTCTAGCAGTTTCTGAATTTTGGATGCTACTTGAGGATTCTTGAGATGCCTACAATGAAAGTGAAATGGGACGAATGAAATTAGGTTAATATATTACATATTTAGCGCCGCACAAATATTGCGTTACTGTGCACCATCACTTACTCTTGCACTGCCTTTGGATCGTTTTGCATCTGCTCGAGAATGACACGCATCGCCGGATCTTTGAGAATTTGTTGCACTTCCGGATCGTTCATGGCCTTCTTCCACACCTCTTTCGGGTCGGCGTGCACTGCCATTGTGCATGCCCGGTAGCCTTCCAGCGCTTCCGCATTGTTCGGATCGATCTCTAGGGCTTTCTGGTAGGCAGTGAGCGCTTCGGACGATTTCTGCATCACCTGCAGAATTTTGCCCTTGCGGATCCACCCTTTGATGAAAGTTTCGTCTAATCGGCAGCACGTTTCGCAATCCTTCAGACCCAGATCGAAGGCGGCCAGCTTCGTATAGCAGGCCGCACGGTTGCTGTACAGTTTTGCGTCGTCCGGATTGCGCTTGATCGCTTCGGAGTAGTGCTTGACGGCTGTGCTGTAGTCGCCCTGCTTGAAATACTCGTTGCCCTTTTCCTTCTCCTCCTCCGCCTTTGACGGATCGATGTAGGCCAGTCTTTCCATCTCCTTGATTTTCTTCTCGGTGTCACTAAGCAACGACTTCACCTCCGGGGTCCGGTGTTCCGAGAGCGACTTCTCGAAGTAGGTCTTGGCGGATTTGTAATCCTCCAGCTTGCGGTACGCATTGCCGGTGCGGGTGAACGCCTTCGCTATAAGCTTGTAGTCGGCCCGGTTTTCACGACCTACCTCAACCGCCTTCTCGCATTCCTCGATACACTTTTTGAACTCCTTCTGCTCGAAGTATACTGCCGCAATGTTGTTGTGGAATGTAATGTCCGTCGGGTCATGCGTCAACGCCGTGCGGTAGTGCTGAAGGGCTGTCTCGAAATCCTTCTTTTTGTACGCCGCATTGCCGAGATCCTTTTCCTGTAATGCCAGCTGCTTGCTTTCTGGAGTGGCCATTTTCGCTTAAACAGTCTTTCGGTGTCCAACCACGATACTCAAGCGTTGGTTGTGATGGGGGTTAGAAACACCCGGTTAGAGAGATCAAACGTGATAGAAAATATATGCACTTTTTCGCCAAACACGCGTTCGTTAGATGAATATCGTCAATCCAAATTGCACTCCGTCACGCACAGTTCGTCTTTCACAGTAGCTTTGTTCGGAAAACACTGTTCACCGATGCAGTAGTGCAGAGACACGTTTTTCTTCTCGACACTGACGATTGTTTTTTCTTCTGTATCCGAATGTTCGAGAATCTTCTGTCCTGTGTTTCAGTGTGTGAGTGTTGCCCGGTGGGCCATGAAAATGCGGCGGTTGCATGAAATGTCAAAACGCAGACGCATTGAATGTCAAATTCGGACGGTCTGTCAGTTTTGTCCATAGAACATCAGAATATGTGCGACAAACATTTGTCGCGTGTATCAACAACTATTATTAACGCGCAAATAGACGTAGTGCGAAATCTCTCGCTAATTTTCGATTAAATTTTAGCTCCATCTGTTGAACCCTAACCCAGTGGAGTTTTTTGCGCTCTGATAGCTTTCACGTTCCCTCAGTGCAGTTGTATGGTTTCGCGTTGAAGTGATGCATTCTTAGGAAAAGAACCGAGATACGATTATTGAAATACAGTCTTTCCCCGAGTTACGCGAATAATGCGTTCCGGAGACATTCGCGTAACTCGGATTTTCGCGTAAGTCGAATATCACATGTTACAGCAAAAATATACTTTATTTATCATAGTTTTTGATTGAATTTAGTTCATTTCTGTAATTTAATACTTATTTGATGCAATTGGTGTAGAAAATTTGGTTATTTATCGGTAATTATTTTTCATTTGACAATTGATGGAGAAAATTGTACTGATTTGACATCTGAACTGTCAAAAATAATAATTCGCGTAACTCGAATTCGCGTAACTCGGGGAAAGACTGTACTAAACTTCAATGAGATTCTATCAGCAACGAAAAAAACCCTCCGAGCAATAAACGGCTTTGAAGGCATTTAGAAGGCATTTAAGGCCCTAGTCGTCTTAGAAAGCGAATAAAGATTTCAACCAAAACTTTCACGACAATAACGATTCCTCTTCGAAATACAGTCAGAATTCAATAGTTGAACGCTTTTTAGTTGGCATGTTTTTTAGTTGAACGTTCGATAGTTGGCTGACAATTCAATTAAAAAGCATGCGTTTGTATGGAAACCTCGGTTTTTGAAAAATGCACAAAAAATCTCATTGCCGATAATTTTTTTAGAAATTTTTTGTATGAAACAACGTGCCAACTAAAAAGCACATATTCAATAGTTGGCAAGGAATCGAAGTTCAACCAGCAGTTGCGCTGCCACCGGTCAACGTCCAGGAGGACGACAATGTGTCACGCACACTGTCGCACACACCAAGCAGCGCAAGGCTTAGCGTGTGCCGAGCGTCGCACGATCAGAGTGTGTTTGCGAGCCGATCGAGCAGGAGCTCTCGGTAGGGGCGCTCGGTGCGGCTGGTAGTACATAGCGGCCACCGTACTTGTATATTTTAAAGTGTATTGTGCATTGTGTGTTTTATTTATTATGTACGTTTTAAGTGTTTGAATAAAAGCAAAAGTATCAAACATAACAACTGGAAAATCGTATATCTATAGAAAAAAACGAAAGCTCCATAGCTTCATTGGTTTGCTCAATAGATGGCGTTACAACTCATATATTGCTGTCCTTTTCTTGCAATGTGTTTCGACAAGTTTCACGATCATCGGTCACAGGCTCTAAAATGGTTCTCCAGCCACGGAGCCCCAACGACCATCTTTCCGGGGGCCCTTGTCGCTAATACTCTGTCCACTTGTAGACATACGGCATACTACAGACTAGAGATCTTCGGCAACCGCTTAGGCCGCCTACCGTTAGGTCCGCCGCTGGTTCATTACGGTATTTTTATAATGGAGGTGGAGGTGCACCCTTCTCCCTGCCTGCAGCGTATGCATCGAGCAGGAGACAGTGTGGCAGTATGGAAGTTGTACGCTGGATAGGAGTGGGCCCGCGGTACCGCCATCATTCCGCACATCTGCATGCCCGTCGTGGGTTCTAACCGCGTATGAACCGTCCGCCGTAGCAAGAACTGACTATCCGGCTGCGTGGTACTCAAGTCCTGAAAAGGCTGGCATGATCGCGTAGGCCGTAATGACAATAATAAAAATAATAAGAAGAACTTATCATAACATTCCACATCCGGGGAAGAGTTTGTCTTGACTTTGTTGCTGCCGGGCTACCGCTGTGACGCGACAAATGCACGGAATGCACTCGACCAAAACATGAACCTACCGATCCGAACCCATTCCAAGGCATTGCCGGTCAATCGGCGTCATGATAACTACTCCAAACCAACAAGCCACCAGATTCTGGACGGACAGGTGCAGCACCATACGCGCACCGTACTAAACAAATCCAGTATCCTCTTTTGTATGAATTCAATTCAAGTTTTGTTTCCACTTGCGTCCGCTAGCTGAATTGGAAAGAAATGTGCTTCATATCACACGCACGTTTGCAACAACATACGAAAGCAAAAGCTTAGTGTAACAAAGTTATGCTTAATGCTTAACACGTTCAGATCGAAGGCAGGCCCCAGGGACTGGCCAGTGAACTTTCCAGCCTGCGTTCTAGGTGCTGGTGGAAAGGAAAGTTGATGAAAATCAGCGCCGGCATGAACGTGTTAATGCGAATTAGGATTCTGCGCGTTTCACAGCAAACCCTCCAGCGTTAGCTTGCGATTCCTTAGTCATTTTTACATTGCAGCAATTGAACTTATTGCGCTTTTTGGTTTGATTTGTGAAAATTAAACTTCATCGCCGCAATGTGTGTTAACGGTTTTTTAAGCGCCACAGCAACTCATGAACATTGTCCACACGTGAGAAAGAGATAGCGCTATGGAGGGAAAAAGCACGGACGACCGCTGACAGCGATTGGCCGTCTGACGCACTAACACATCCAAACCTTCGGCAGCGCGCTCAGGCGAGGGGTATGAGGCGGAGCCAGGGACGGGTAAAGCTCGACGAGTTGCTTGACAAATTTGCCGTTGGAGAGAAAAATAAGGAAGGCATGATAAAATTCTCCGAACGCCTTGATTTCTTCCGTCGCTTTGCACAGCGGGGACCATGTGGTCAGATACGTGAGTATCGACACCACCCACCAATACTCAAATCTCACTTGCTTCAGTGCTGGTGATATCCATTGAAGTTTAGTATTTAAACAATCGTGTCGCCGTTCTAGTTCTAGCGATGCATAACTTCAATGTGAAACCATATAACAGTGCAGAGGAACTGAGAAAGCTCTCCTCCAAGCGAGAATGCTTTGCTGGTTGCGTATCCCACCAACAGATGGCGCCACCAGATTTTCTCTATTTTTAGAATGCATGAGTCATTTGCCGTCTGCTAAACGAAGGCTTTTTATATTCTGTTTAGGTTTGAGAGCTTGAGCCGTTTAGAGCCCGTTTAGTGGTCGTTTTGTGCATTTATGGCACTTTGATAAATTCAACTTGACGCCATACTCCTACGATAGAAGAAATTCTAATACAGGAAAACCCATTCAACACAGTTGATCACACACAAATTCTTGATTCCAATCGTATTGAGCATGAGTGGAGCAGATATGGAAAAATAATTGCGAACAAAATTGGGGTGTAAGAGGTTCCTTGTATCTCGGGGACTACTTGTACTTTCAAACTTTGTTTGCCAAACATTTTTATGGCGTATCTCTGATGCTTACTGTACAATGATGAGCGAGCCGTCAAATAGTTAAATTCATGTGGCCAAGGCTTAATGTAAACAAAAGTTCCCTACATTTTCATAGATTTTTGCGATTTCTCAGTTATGTTTTCATGCATGTAGCTTTGAAAAAATCACGGGAGAAATTATCATATGTTGTAAAGGAAAAGTTCGATTTGCGTTTGATTGTTTTTTCCACGTTAATGTTAGGCGAAGTATTAGGATTTCCGTATGATCTCGTGCGATTGCCTAAATGTGTTTGCCCGGTGTTACCCCATATTTCGCCACCGATTGTTATACCTTCCTGTAATTTTGTTCTAACATAATCACTCTTGCATTTTAGGTGCAGCGGTTGCTTATTCTGAAAACGAGAATTGTCAAAAGTCTCAGTTCGCGCATGGATGCATAACATGGAATGATGTTGTAGTGAATGCTATTTTTCTTAGGCTCGCTCACTATTGTGCTCGTCGGTCACGATCCATGGATACGGTACGGTTGATTGATGCAAACGACTCCGACCAGTTGGGCATTCCACGCTGAACGACGCATAAGAGCTCTTCTTGCACCTGCTGATCTTCCGGGTATAGTCGAACTCCGACGTATTGCACCCGCTGGACCCACGGGACGATTCATTTAATGACCGGACCCAGAGTCGGGGGCGAGCCAATCGGAATCAATTTCCGTGGTTGCAGCGAGTTTGGTTCGACCCGCCAGGCCACAAAACGTTTAGCTGGGTCCGGGCCATGAGCCTACTTTGGCCCAACCTGACCCGAACTCGCTGCTGCAACGGGTCTGCTTATGCTTTCTTGCATCTACTGAACATACTTACATCTTACGGTTCGACCCGGACGACTCAGGGTCGTTTACGGATGACTCCGACTCGGTAGGTGCGTGTCGACCTGCATAACACTAATTTGCCTAAACAAAACACAAACGTTAGCCGCGACACTCCTTTTCACTCATTTCATAGACCTCTAGATAAAAATCGAAAACTGTCTAGGTTTTGTACAGCCCAACCTAGTAGTACTACGCTATCTACTCATGAGCGAAGAATATTTTTCGACGAACAAGTTCACCGGTACGGATGATCGTTTTGCATAACAGCACCCCCTCCCTACCGATAACTACCAAAAAACTAAAGCTCCTGCCGAAAACTACCGATAAAATTATAGTGCTCCTACCGATAACCGCCAAAATAAGCTGGCCACATTGAATACTGCAACTCCTATGCTCTGCTGTAATTCTAGGTTTTAACCCACAATGGGCATATTGTTAAGTTCATTTCTTCAAATGCCCTACACATCGAACTACGAGGATTGTTGTAGCCGTTATCAGTTCGATGACAAAGAACACTGAGCTATTGTTGAAATAATGTCCTTTCGTTTCCGGTAAAAAACCGATTGTTATGTCCGAAAAATTCTTCAGAATATGTGACAAACTGTTTGAATCCCCTATACTATTTTCATCATAAATCCTTGCACCCTTTTTTTTTTTTTTTTTTTTTTTTTTTTTTTTTTTTTTTGTTAACGAAGAGTGAGCATATTCCATCCCCCTCTCCGACTCACCCAACTCGGCCGGTACGCTTGTGGTGCGTTACTTCATGCGGAGTCGTGTGTGCGGTTGCACCCTGGGTCACGACGCATCTTCTGCGGCGATCTGGTCTGATGATTCTGCTTATTACGCTGCTTTCCGTCGTGCGACGCGGTCCCTTTGGTCCTATCGCCCACGCTTCGGGTAAGGCAGTTCTCCTGAAACGAAATTTGGATAGAGGAAACAAGAAAAAGGAGAAAGAGATAGAAGAAAGCTGAAAATAGATGAGAGAAGAGAAAAAGAAAGCTGGAAGAAATAATCCTTGCACCCTTGTGGTACTAAAAACTTCACATAACCTGAATAACTCATAACAAAAAAAACGAACTTCAGACAGCGGGCAAACACCTTTTTGCAGGGACACTATGGTTCCATTCCATCAGGGCTCAAACACGCCCCGAGCGTTTGCATCCTCCGCTCGGATGGTCCAAGACTCATGTCCATAAAGTACCACCGAACGAATCAATGTACGATATATATCTACTACTCTACCTTCCGTAGGCTCTCGCCGTCAACTAAACGAGCGCTGAAGCTCTGGCAAGCAGCTATTTTGTCTTCGTCGCATTGATTCTCGGTCCAATTCTTGATGCTTCGCGCTTGAGTCAGGTGATTGCACTGCACTCCGTTGATGGTGGCTGGTAAGTGGTTGCGCTGCATGATGTTCCATAGCTCATTCCGGTCCATGGTGTCGTAGGTCGCCTTGAAGTCGGTGAACAGGTGGTGCATTATTCATCCGTATGCCTTTATTGATCAAACAATTTTAACAAAATAATGTGTCCTGGATGAACCTCCCGATAAGGATTACACATTATGGAATTCACTCAACAGGTGTAACCGTCCGAATGCACCTATTGTGTAGCTAAACACTAATGTCCGGCACTTTTCCGACGCTACAACTGATTTGCAGTCGTGGCTGCCTCAGGAGCGTCCGAAACCGCTCACGGTTTTCTTGCAACCTTAATTTGGGCCTTCCACGCCTCTTCTGTTCTTGTCCCCCTAACAAGATTTTACGGGTTGGGTTGTCTGCTTCCATGCGTACAACATGGCCAGCCCATCGGAGCCTGGCGAGCTTGATACGCTGCACGACAGTGAGGTCGCCGTACATCTCGTATAGCTCGTCATTATAGCGTCAATTTCCTTCCACACATACGGGGCCAAGTATCCTTCTGAGCATCTTCCTCTCGATCGCGGCTAAGAGAGGTCTTCGTCATATTTGAACAGTGGCCATGTCGCAGAGACGTATGTGAGTACCGGTACTATATAGGTACTATATAGTCCCAGCTTCGTCCGTCGCGACGGGTTCTTTGAGGTGAACTGATTTTTCAGACTGTAGAATGACCATCCTTGCGCGCAACTCAGCTTCCATGCTATTGTCGTTGCTGACCTTTGACCCAAGATAGCCGAATTGTGGGACGACTTCAAAAGTGCGTTCACATATCTGTACGTCACGCCTACGTAGATTCGGATTATTTATTGGTAGGCCCGCTGTTGTTGTCAACATCAGTTTTTTCTTTGTCTCGTTTATCGGCAATCTGTCGCCTGCTCGATCCCTTGGTAGGCTTCAGATACATAGGAGAGTCGCAGATCGACTCCGAACGACTCCGGGCGGCTCCGACTCCGGGCGGATCTAGTTGTTCCATTTTGCCGGAGTTGTTGTTCGAAACCGGACAATTAATAGTCAGAATCGGACTAATAATAATCGGAATCGGAGTCGTGGGTGCGTTCCATACAGCACCTCACTAATCTCGAGGTCTACGCAGCTAGATCTCCATCGAGCCATTGGCATCAAGGGATCCAAACGATTAACAGAAACTCAGATCCTTCGCGTCCTTGCTAACTGTATCTTCTAGATAATATTTTCTGTTTTACTGACTTGTACGTTGTTCCTTTTTTACCTTTCCTTTTACGCTTATTTTACGCACAAACTGCTTCTCTTTTTTGTTTCATTTCTGTCTCATTTTTCATTCATTAATTTATTGTGTCTTCTTTGAATGTTAGGGCATTGGTTTTATTAGTTCAATTTAGATACTGTTAAACTGTCTACCTCGTCAACTCGAACGATTTAACAACATATGGGGGGGAATCAATAAGTCACTGAAAGTCAAGCCCACAAGTAGTGGTACAGGCAGGCCTTGACCGACAACAGTTGTTGAGCCAAATGAAGAAGAAACTGTCAGCCTCAGTTCATCTTTATCCTAAATACATTTTCAATAACTCAAAATGATAATAGATAAAATTTATAAAAATCAATTGACCGAAATTGGAATGCAATAAGTTCAAAATAAGCTAGTAATGCTAAAGAATATTCGAATCGTACAACATTTAAACACCATAAAACAACTTTGATAAAACATTGCATCAAAACGCGCACAAAATACATTTAAAACACAATACAACGCTTGTTTATTTACAGTTCCTTAAGATCCACCGAACACAATAGCTCGAGTCTATCCCGGTCCAACTAATTAGTTCACCCTTTCTACTCGCTGCCATTCTTCTGGCGCGCACAAACCTCCGAACCTCGCCACATAAACATTCACAAGGTTAAGGATCATTGGCCATGATGTGAGTTGATTAAATCCTCGCGTATAAACTTAATCAGCGTGATTCAATCGAATGATTAGCATGGAGTGTACGGCGGTGATTAACCTAATCCCGGCCGAATGTCAATTGAAAGTGTCGCCACGTGTGCAAAGCTCGCCCCGTTACTCACCGAACCGAACCACCCTTAACTTTATTAATAACGGTTCATAGTGTATTCAATTAAGTATTTTCACCATCGTTAATGAGGGTGCCGGAATCTAGGATCCTGCGTACGTTTCCAAAAGCGCCAGAACAATTTTCACAGATGATGAACTGAATCGGTACAGAGTGCTATTGCTGGTGGTGGTGGTGGTGTTCGTTGCATGAAGCAATAGTGCTCGCTCTCGGTACTCGCTGGCCGGAAGCACATTAGGACATAATTAAAGCGAATATGTGTATAGTAGTTGTGTGTTGATAATAGAATTTTACACGCACCAGTGCAATCCTTTCACTGGACTGGAGTCGGAAATGGCATCGGATGAGGGATGGGCCACGAAGCTGCTTGGGGCTTTAATTTTAATCAAACTCAAGCTGAAGCAGGGCGTTAAATTACACCTAACCTGACACACACACACAAACCACAACCACCCAGTAGGACAGACAGACCCGCGATACATTTATTTGCCTTTCCCATTCTCACATTTCCTCGCGCACATTTCCATCGGTTTAGTATGGGTAGAGATGTTGGATGCAATTGTGAGTTGAAATAAATTAATTTCATTCCTTTATCCTTTTTTTTTGCTGTTGTTCATCGTTTCTGCAACCTCGTACATTCCGTCCGGTGCATTCCTTCCGCTGCAGCCAGCACCACGATGATGATGAACTCTCACATATGCACTGCCCGATATGCACCGATGACGTGCGCTTATACGTGCGCTTCTTTGTGATCGTTTTTCTTTTTATACTTGAGCTGATTTCCGTTTAACGGTTCCACGTGCATGGATAATTGTACGCATGTTCGCTTCATTCCTTCTCTCACGTTAGTAACCCGAATTTGCATTCCCACTAACGCATCAACTGTTTATTTTGTTTCATTAAATTTTATAGCACATTGCACTCGTTGGCACAACTATTGGGTTGCCTCTCACAAATGGGTGGCAGAAATCAGAATAAATCTGAACTTTTTTCAATGGAGGGATATTGAATGTTGGAGAGGGGAAGAAACAAACATAGTCTTATTGAAACATGTGCCTTACCCGCTCAATCCATTTTTCCCTAACAGAGGGATGAAAGCGGAGAGGGGTCGGTGGTTGCAGCTACGAATGCGTCATCGCTGCAACGGTTCTACATATTAATTTGACCCTTTATTTTTTGTTTGGCTATGGGTGGCGATGGGCAGCAGTTTGACCCGCAAAGCAATATCAAAGATACTTTGGATTAGTGGGATAGGAGCATAATAGCAAAACGGTACTGTACGAAAATACTAACTATTATTTCCTTGTTTGTCTATGCCCCCTCCTCCTCACTCCAACCCATTGTGTTGTCGTGAAAGTGCCGTCGGATGCAAGCATTCTAGCAACTACTGGCGACAAAATAATATTTATAGGTTTTTGGGGGAATGGTGCAAAAATTGAATCAGCTTTGAAATAATAACAGCAGCAGCATCATCAATAAGCTACACATGCGGAAGGGATGCTGCAGTGTGGGGATTGTTTTAGAACTGCACACCGCCCGGCAGGATGGCATAAAATTGGCCCTATTAATAATCAGTGAGTGCGGCGGCACTGCACAGCCGATTGGTTTAAACAGAGCGACAGAGAGAACGAAACGGGGTAAAAAACACATTCCTTTCGCGCACCAATGTTGCAAAGGCACAAATTCAGCGAGGTTATAGTTATTTATGGTCATTGATACCTACCGATGTTGCCTACCACTACACACGCGTACACACACACACATACACACACGAAAGGTTTTTACTATTCCGGGCAGCGCGAATGTATATAGATATAACCCGCATACCTTCCGGATGAACATGAATATTTGGTTTCCATTATACGCATGAACACAATCATTGTTGGTATTGATTGTTTTGCTCTTTAAGTACTATTTGTTCTGGATTATTTTTTTATACGCAACTTTCATTTGCCCCCGGTCTTTTTTTCCATACACCATCAACTGTTATCCGAATAGTCATCAGCAATAAGAAGAAAGTATAATTTTACATTCGTTTATTATTAAACCACATATAATTAAAAAAATGTGGTTAACAATTAGCATAGCCAAGGTAAAACTGTACGACGCAATGAGCTTATTTTAAATCCCCGTAATATTAATATAGCCTGAGAAAGCAGTTCACACCAAAGAACCCCCCCCCCCCCCGCCCACCAAAGCTGAGACTATATCGCACCTATATATTGCGCGAAATTGAAATAGCATTACAACGTAATTTTTTTGCAAGCATTGTGGATATACCATACCTATTGAGATGTTTTATTATTTTCATTTAATTTTTGAAAAGACGAATCATAGAGCATGTCGACGTGACATGCCCAGGTCAACAATCATTCTCCGACATGCTCAGTCCCTGGCTGCAGCCTCCCATCCATGTAGATACCCGATTTTCGACAGGTCTCGCTTCACCTGGTCCACCCCTGTGCTCCCATGCGCCTAATGCCGAACTGTGGGTCGCTGTCGAATACCTTCTTGGTGAGGCATGAGTCCGGCATCCTCATGACATGCCTCAGCCATCGTATCTTGCCAGCCTTCGGTTGGCCGTACAGCTCAGCAAGCTTGTGGTTCATCCTTCTCCTTCAAACTCCATGCTCGAACACACCGCCAAAGATGGTCCGGAGGATGCGTCGCTCAAACACGCCCAGAGCGTTTGCTTCCTCCGCTCGGATGGTCCAGGGTTCGTGTCCGTATCAATGTACTATATATCGCACATATTGTTGCGAAACGATAAAATAAAGGTGAAAAATGTAGATATTTCGGTGTTGAAAAATCACAAATTTAGTTTTTATTCCTTCTTCTTAATATATGGCGCAAACAAGAGGTCGCAGGCGTTTCCTTCGGCTTTATTTATACCGCTTCGTTTTCTGCACAATGCGTATCCGGATTTCGCTGCTGATGTCGTTTTCCGAAGTAACGACCGTCCCAAGATAGTAGAATTCCTTTACTACCTCGAGATTGTAGCCGTTAATTAGTACATTGCTTTCCAGTTGGTCTCGGTCTCCGGCAAGCAGGTACTGCGTCTTCGTCACATCGATTCTCAATCCTATTCTTGCTGCTTCGCGTTTGAGTCGGGTATACGCCTCACATACCTTCGCTGTTGCGAAGGTATGTTGCGTCACATACCGCGCTTCGAATGACACCTTCTAGGGCGATGCTGAAGAGCAGACAGGAGAGTCCGTCACGTTGCCTCAGACCCCTGTGAGTTTAAGACACTGTCACCTTGCACTGCACGTCGTTCGTGGCGGCCTCTAACAGCCGGATCAATTTCCCAGGAAAGTGGTACAGCTTCATGATGTTCCATAGCTCATATAAGTATATGGTGTCGTAGGCCGCTTTGAAGTCTGACACTTTCGACATTTCTGGAGGATCTGCCGAAGAGTAAAAAATTGGTCAGTAGTAGATTTGTCTTCAACAAACCCAGCTTGGTAGCTGCCGATCAAATTTGTAGCAAGGGGTGCAGGTCTGCAGAACAGGATCCATTATTGCACGAAAAATTCGAGTATTTCTGTCTGTCGCCCTTTGTGCAGACTGATTGAATGACATCCAGCGTCTTTTTCTCCGATAGTTCTTCCTGCTCCCAAATTCTTACGATCAGCTAGTGCATTTCGACGGCAAGCCTCTCCTGCCCCATCGTGAAGAGCCCATCCGTCCGCCAGCCCATCGTTGCCGGCAGACTTATTGCTCTGCGGTTTTCCTATTTAGATGAATCCTGTCCATTGATGAATGAATGAAGACTATCCAAAACTGACAAAACCATCGTGGACGCTAGTTAGACATGGAAAAGTTAGATATTTTTTTCTTATTTGGTGCAAACACTGTTGTCGGTATCACCTCTGATCTGGTCAGCCGCACTTACGCATTAGGTTATCTGTAATTTGATTGGTCTACTCAAAGCAGGATCGTCACTTAAAGCTTTGAATCCATTACGAAATCCATTTGAATCCATCTTTGTTAGTTGACATATTTGACGATATTACTAAGAGACAGACTTTTCGTGTATATTTCTTTTGTACTTGCTATGAGAATGGCTATTTAAAGTTCTCTGGTGAAATTCAATGCACCGCATATATATTATTTCATCATTCACACAGTGTTCCACTTAAAAACAAAATCTTTCCTGAGGCGTTCATACTCTTTACAGGCTGTGCGTTGCGGCATGTTCAAACTAAATAACATAATATAACAACGTTCGCTGAACGTTTGTAACATTTTTCTTGGAAATTAACTCACTACAATCAGACAGTGAGCTGTGCATTGCTTAATAATTAGTTGGCGGCAAAGTTTCGCTCACTTTCCATGGGCGTCTTGGCAGAAAACGACGACGACGACGACGACGAGGAAGACGCTTTCTGCGCTTCGCGGTGCGTTAATTTGTTTCTTTCCGGTCCCGGCAAGGTTCCGGTTAGCAACAGCAGCAGCAACAGCTCAGCACGATGCACTAATAAGCAGTTCTTCATTAACATTGCCGCTGAGGCAGCTTTTGTTGTACGCGGATCGCCTTGTGCCGGGATTTCCATATCAAGGATTATACCGGCTACCGGGTAGCGAGTGGGCACGTGTACTGGATCGGGGTGCAGCGAGAGCAGTACCAGGCATATCAGATGCAACACATACACGAGTGTAGTGAACACAACGCGACTAGATGCAGATGTACCAGCTTCCAGCAAAAGGTTCACTTACAGAACCGAAAGGTGTTGGAGGGTCCCGGGATAAGCCTCGGGTGGATTTCGCTAGTAGCTGACGGTGGCACAACAAAATTACACATTTTTGGTAGCCATAGTGTGCGCTGTAGTTGGGTTGAGCGGCATGAGGATAGACAGTGGTGAATCTTGCGGGCCACAGCAACATCGAGCTGGAGGGGAATCGAAAAGAACAACAATATTTTAACATTTTATGTACTGCTCTTGGGAGCTCGCTTACGTTTACCATCAACATCCACTCATTTAGGTTGAACGGGAATGGTGCCGGGAACTGAAACAACTAGAGCCACATTCACCCCAAGGAACCCCTTTTTCTCGGGTGTAAGGTTGAATAGAAAATGCTATGGAGGTCTTACTTTGTTTCGTACAAGATTTACTTGCACCACCCTAACCCGAAACCTCCCAAACCTAACCCGAACGAATCTCGAGCAAATATTTTACAATTCCTGTGTGAAGTTTCCGATGTTGTCGTTTTGTTGTAGTACACAAATGTTCTAAATTGAATTGATTTCACTTCCTGTAGAAGTTAGTATCCGCTGAAGGGTTCAATGTTTAACAAAGCATAGTTTCTTCTTGAGATAGACCTAAAGTATCGAAAATGGTGGTGATTTGCTGTGTGTTGTAAAATGTATGTAATACACAAAATACTGTTTCTTTGTAGCTTGCATTGTTGCTTGCTCACGCAAATCAGAAGCTGCTATATTACACAAAGATAAGAACGCAACAGCCCTCTCACCGTGACAGATAATAAAACCGAGTTGGCGGAGCATTGTGCAGAGTGTTGAATTCGGTGGGAAATTTCATCGCTTCATGCTTCCATGTACGTTTGCCCGGTGATATGTTTATGCTATCCCTACTGGCGCTGACACCGGAACAACAAGGAAAAGGTTGCAGCCTGTACGCGGCGTGCAGCAACACCCCCCAGCGTAAGCTACTCGAGAGCCGTTCGTGGGTAAGGAATGTTTTTCTCCCCGTTTGCGCCCCTACAAACCACCCTTTGCATCCTCCACCACACACCCATTTACAGACATTGCGGAGAGTGCTATTTGGTGGTTGCGAAAGTTCTAGCCGTGCATTCTAAGCGCAGATTGTGGTTGGATCGCAACGCAACGCGAGTGTGTTTCCCCGTTGGGGCCACGGTACGTCTACGTACGGTGGTTTGTCGCGATGGCAAAACAACAGCCCGCCTGCAGGGTAGCATAAGTGATATTATATTGTCTATATGTTTATTATGCTGTTAGCAGATAATGCTTGACAAAACTGAAGAGAAATTGAAGATCGTGTCATGTCTTGGCTCGGGCGCTCTCTTGCCTTACCAAACCGAATGTCAACCAAAAACCCGGGTGCGACTACTCGCTAACACCGCAACGGTAGCGTCATAGTAATGTGCATCCCTGTGGAGTACAATTTCACGGGGATCTTTGGCAAAAGAAACGACACCCAACACGTGGCACGGGATGGGAATGGAACGGTGTGAGGGAAGATAAGCAAAAGTGTTACATGTCGTGCGCTGTTCGCTGTCTGTAATGTAGTCGTATAAAATAATAATGATGCTAAAATGTTCAAAATTTGTGCCATCCCCGGGAGATGATGTTTGGTGATGTACCCGCAAGAAGTTAGATTTTACATGATGGCATTGCGGACACATGCTGCCAAGGGGTAGAGAAGAGATTTTAAGAATGCAGATGTTTAGAAAGGGTTGTCTTTGAGAGTGGTAAATTGTAATGAATTATATGACTGTAGCATTTTCACAGCAATTACAATGATTTTATGCAGACCATCATACTAGACAATAATTCTGTAAATAGATTATAAAGTGTAATGCTGACGGAAATGTGTAACAGTTATGACTTCTTCTTCTTTGGCTTCTAACCACTGGTGTAGGGGAACCTGGGACAAAATGGTTAGGTGAGGCGAAATGATCACCTGCATTATTGGCAAATTAACACGGTTATGAAAGATTTCTAATGGTTGGAAAACATCAAATACAATGTTTAAATCCAACTTTGAACGTTTCATAACATAAGATTTCAAAATAAATTAATAATTTAGCAAATAAAATATTTGCCCTAAGCGATGTAAATTTCACCGTCTCGAAAATAAGCTTTCATAAGAATTGCACATTTAATTATGTATGTATACTATATCGCCAAGAAAAAATACTGACAAACACGTGAATTAATAAAATATCCCAGCGTTTGACTAAATTATTCAACAAAACACTTAAATACTAAACTTAAATTTATACTCTCACAATTCTACCGCGAAACCAAAGCCTGAAGTTCAATGTTGTGGTCCATTTTGTCCCTTTGTTTTGATGTGTTTTGACATTTTGTGTAAGACAATTTTGCCCATAGTCAGACCATTTTACCCCACACAATACATTTACACGATTTTTGACGTTGATTTTTAAAATCCATTTTAAACGTATATATTTGTTATTATTGTTTGTTTGTTTTTTTTGTTATGATTGTTTTTCATGAAGAAGACGTTGATGTATGGATTGATGTCAAAATATCAATGGAAAGTGGTATCACCAATAAGATACAGACCAAAATCCTTAACCTGTCCATTTTGCCCCGCTTTCCCCTACTTGACTTTTAGTGATTTACAGAGTTTCACACTTTATCTCAAGACCGAGGGACCCTTTCCCGAATCTGTCTTAGTCAATGCCAAGACTGCGGTATGATGTTGATGACGTTGATCATACCTGAATTCATCGGATGCAATGCTGAATCTGCGGCACATTTCTCGAACACACTGTTCCGCGCCGAGGACATGCGGTCCAATATTTTTTTACATACATTTATTTACAAGCAAATAGGCTACAATTTCTGGGTAAAACGTTTTATCGTTCTCTCCTACTACAATTTGTGCAAATGCATTACAATATTTGAGATTTACAGAGCATTTTAGAGGCATTTTGTGGGTCTGTGCTGTCCCGTAGTACAGTCGTCAACTCGAACGACTCAATAACATGCCCGTCATGGGTTTAAGCTTACAACTCCGTAGCAAGGACTGACTGAAGTTGTATTTGTAGTTGTAAATCCATGCATCTCTTGAATTATTTGGCGTTGTTAGACAATTCGCAAAAGCAGAGAATGATTTGCTGCATAACATCAGCACGTGCTGTTTGTCTGCCGCAAGATTAATTAAAGATTATCTACATATATGCATAGTTTAGTTTTCATTCCAACAAACCACCGTTTCGATTACCCCCGGGATAGCTAACGTAGTCTCACGAACTCAATATCCGGACTGCGGTTCCGTACAGAGTGTGTAACGCACGTCGACTTCAAGACGCTCCAAATGCGTGTCTTAATTCGGTTTACGAAACTCCTCCTCCTTTGGCCCCCCGGAAGGTCACCCACTGATAACTGTTTGGCGGGGAAGCGCCTGAATCGGAACCACAAAACCGCATCATTATTGTTGCGGTCGGCACGGTGGCGCAAACCTTAAACATTATCAACTGGCGAAATCTCTAATCAAACAATTCACAGCCAGCATCGCATGCCCTACGGGACATTATCCGCTGGTAGCAGCTTTTTAATGTTTTGCCCCCCCCTCCCTCCTCCTCTCTCGGGCGGAGAGAAGGGGGTGAGGAAGGCCATGGGTCGCCCGTGCTTCGCGAAACACGACACACAAAGCGCACATTCCGTGGGGAGAACACGGCGCAGCCGGGGCGGTGTGTCTGTTGCTCAAATGGGCACCGAAAGCGATTCTTGCAAACGACAGCGGGATTGTGTCCTTTGCAAAGCGATCGCTGCCTAACTTTTCCCCATATAGCCATATTGCGTTGCGAATGCAGCTGGAGGCAGCGTCGCCTGCCGGTGGTCGCAAGTTGATCGTATGCGATTCAATTAAACGAACCTACGTGATACAAAAGTTGGACCATTGACTGTGTTGGCAGTTGCTTGCGTGGGCCACGGGTATCCTTCTTCCTGGCACTGTCGCCATGCCAAGACAAATTGAACGAAAGCTAATCTCGAAACAATTAACTTCATTAAAGGAACAAAAGCCGCTGGAAATAATTGAAAATATAATATGATTCAAACCGATTCCCGGCTGCTTTGGTCAGTGCACGGAAGAAGGCACTACTGCGTTCGAAAGGAAATTATAAGATCAGACACAAGCAAGCATAAGGCAAGATACGGTGCGGTATCGGAATGGACCAGACCCGCTGAAAGGCGGATTATCGCATTCTCTGCCAGCCTACGGGCGTATATCGGTTGCCGCCGGCTAAATTTGGTGAAATTCAACAAAACTCACACACAGCTAATAGGGCCCGCTGGGTTTAATTATGCTCACTTCACATATCAATGCAGTTTGGTACGTATACGTGGCTGCTGGTGAGTGTGCTTTTGGGGATAAGATGAGCACGGACAGATTGTGCAGGGACAACCGTTCGTTCTAGCGGCCAGCGATACAGTATCGCTGCACAACCGATTGATGTGGAAGTTGGATGAAGGAATCGATAATCCGACACAAGAATCAGGAATCAAGATAAGCACATTAATGGATGAAATGGCACAGCACAGGGAGGCCGTCTGGGACCATCAACTGGCGATCAACAATGCACCGTGCCGTCGATTGCAAATAGCGCAAGTGTCAAGTTCAATATTTTTAATCGCCGCTTAAGGTGATTAATAAATGATGAACGACATAGTGGGACGTTTTGTTTGCCTACTGAAGAACGCTTCATCCACGAAAATGGTAAAGTAGTATCTGGTATATAAATGTAATTTTTTTAAGTAAAAAAAACATGTGACAATAATTCAGGTGCGTCGGTCTACAAGCCATTCCACACGAATAATTCAAATAATTGATAACCTTTAGCAGCGATATACTTCACGAAATTTCACTGCAGTGCAATACTTTTTACAAGTTATGATTGTTCTCACTTGATTTTATTGTGAAACATGTGAATAGAAGCGCGGCCAATAAAAATGTACAACTGCCTTTTCGTCATTTTATCGGTAGAGTTTTTCCGCGTGACCATCGGTAAGGAACAAAAAAAGTGATGGCTTTTTCCCGAATACAGACCCCATAAAAAAAGCACACGAACATGCTGTATCGTTTTTGTCATTGCCATCATTTGCAGCCGATTTTCAATCAGATAGATTTTCAATTTGTTCAGATTAAATTTGTACCAATTAAACGGGTGATTTGGCAGCATCGAGCGGCAGTGTTTTTGTATCATCTCCCCATTCCCTCCTGGAGTTTTGGTGCCGGCGGGGCTTTTTCCGCCATAGAAGCGGACACCGTTTATTTTTTATTTTCCATTTTTGGCATCATACTTCCAGAAGTTTATTTCATTTCCGCATGGACGATCGTACGCGTGCATCGATGATGGCGTTCAGCGGTGCATAGTCGCATGCGTACAGAGCGCTGAGTGAGTGTAAACAAATTTAACGGGTGCAAAATAGTAACATATTTCCTGGGATGGAAGTGTTTTTTTTTTGTTGTTGTTGTTGCGTTTGCTTTTACGTACGAGCGGCGGAACTGTTGCACTGCATTTTCCCCCCTTTTAGGCTTGGCTCGTTCGTTTCGCCCCAAAACGCTGAATCTCCAACTACGTTGCGGACGTTCTAAGGGACGGCTGCTCAACTCACTCCGGCGGTGGTGGAAATTGAAATTAATGCATTTCCACGACTAGTGCAAACAGTGTGGTGCTGGGCGTTCGTATTGACGCCCTAATCAAAGCCCGTTTTTGTACACTAAATAGGACGGAATGCGTTTGTTTGCGTAGCTTGATTGGTGTGGTGTGTTTAACTGAAAGCTTTCCATGAGATTTATGAGCACTGTGTGTGTGTGCAAAATTTGGTCGCTTTGTATGGTGATGGGGGCAGCGTTAGTAATTCAAATTTGGAAGTTTTTAACATAGCTACTAACATATGGGTTCATAATTGTTCCTGCTTTTGAGGAAGACATTCGGTCCATGCTGACCAATTATTGCAATAAAATTGGTTAACAGATTTATCTCATATCAAATTAGACAACTATGCGTGAATGAATGTCTTAATGTAAGTAATGTAGTCATATATTGTATAGTTATTCTTGTTAATTGTTCACTTGGACATTGGCATTACTGGATCATCCTGGATACTCAAAGTTGATAGAAAAAATTCACCTTAATTCTTGCATTAATTAATAAAAAAAAACTCTTATTCCTATGCCTACACTATTTTTGTAGTTTACTAAAAGCATTGTAAAACTTCATATGGACCATAACCTGACATATCCCAAATAGCCAGCACGTCCTTTATAGCTGATTTGAGGCTGTTTAACAAAAAATCGTTCCATCGTACTTTGTGGGTGATTGAGTATTGTTTCATACTTGGTGGAACCATAAAGCTTTTTAACAAGTACACGGTACTCTTTGGAACTTTGCGGCTGATTAGTACTATCTGTAGGGTTGACGATGGAACTTTAAGGCTTTTTAAGAATGTGTACCGAACTTGGTGGAACTTTATAGCTATGGTCCAGTAACGCTGGAAAATATTGCATCGTTACTTTAAAAATCATGGTAATGTTGCATAATGTACGCGAAAATTTTACGAAAAAAATCTTTTCATGAAAACTTATCTCTTTTTTCATCTTGATGGTTTGGACAACAAGCAAAATTGTCATATTTAGGGCATATTTATCAACCGAGAACCTACACCTTATTGAAGAGAGACATTTAAGCGTGGATGTAGGTCGAAAGGCATCAATAGATCATTTTTCTTTGAAAATGAAAAAAAGTGAGTCGGTTACAGTCAAATGTCAAAGCAATATGGGGTCATGTAAAGTGAATACATGAATGCACCAATCGAAGATGAGGACCTTAATTTTAATTTAATTTTAACAGAATAGCGCTCCGTGCCAGAAAGCATGTTTCAATCGATCTTCTGTGCACAGTTTTTGAAGATCGAATTATCTGTCCAAATACTGATGTCGTTTTGCCTCCAAAGAGGTGCAATTGAACTGTTATTAAACTATTATTTGTGGGGAGCCGTCACAGATAAATGCTACGCCAACAAACGAGAGACAATCGAAGCTTTAAAAAACACAAAATTTGCAATACTATAGCCGAGATAGGGCTGCATACAGTCGAAAATGTACTAGGACCGTCCGTATTGAGTACTGCATAGCTAGCCGTAGCAGCCGTAATCATATTCTTTTGCTATCCGAATTGTTGAGCTTTCAAAAAAAAGCTCACCTTTAACACAGCTTTACGTGAAGGATCTTGGGAAGATTGTTGCTTTTGAATGATAATTGAATATTCAATTACGTGATAAAATAAATTTTTATGTAATTTTGAAAACAACGAAACACATTAATCCATTTAACACGTAACTTGTGAATTGGATGTGTGTTAAAAGCAAAATAAAAACACCAACAGTAGTTTCCTGAAATATGATGCAGACAGAAATCAGGATCAAACTCGAGCTGGAATGTTTTTTGAACCCCTGCGGCTGTGCCATTTTAACATGATTTGTTCTTTGTTTTTTTTTTTTAACAACACAACAAATTTATGCAGTGTACAGATGAGTGACGGTGAAGTAATGTTTCAAAAATAATCAAGTAAACCATCATCACGGGCATCGTTGCTAACGCTCCGTGCACTCACTCCTAATGTGTATCATCGGGTAGAAAAGTTTCACTATGACCGTGTATGCGGAACAAACGAGAATGGGAAACTAGTTTAAAAATACTATATCAACAATGCGTCATTGCAACAACTAAACAAAACTGCTTCACCCATCCTGGATGACTCTCTTCCTAGTGCCTGGAACGACTCCGAGATGCTGTGTGCCTGAACTTACCTCAAACCTAGCACACAAAGCAAACACACCAGCCGACAGGTCGGGATAGGAATAATGTCAAATCAAAACTTTATTTATGATTCGGTTATATTGTGCCAGTGCACTACAGCCACGGGTCGGGGCTGTGGGTGTTTGTTGCTTTCAGTAACCCCACCACACCACCCTCCAAGCCAGGAAGATGTGTGCGCGTGCTTGAGAATGGGAGTATTAGTTGCTCCTCTTCTTCTCTAGCAGTCTTTGGTCCAAAATCCCCTTGAGTGCAGCGTGAGCAATCCATTTCCCTTTACACAGCTGCTGTCGGAGTTTTTGTTTTTTGTTTTGTGAGCTTGATTTTCCTTTTTATAACGCCACTGCTTCAAACGCAAAATATCCAGGTAGATAGTGATGTGTGCGAGATTTGCAATGAATTGAGAACTCTTCCTTGTCAACATGGAGCGGGTATGGAATGGCCCACACCCGGACATGATGACTGTCTGACAACGCCATTCACCCTGCCCCGCCACTCGTGGTAGGGACGTACTGCATAACGGTGCTATAAAGTGCTGTAGAACAAAGCAAAAAATCACAGTTGCATAACAATAAGTTTTCATTATACGAAACCTACACGGCATTGCTACTGGCCTTGCCTTTGCTTTTATGTTTCTCGCACTTTGTGCACTTTGTTTCATGCGCACGATCAATGCTCACCGAAATGTTCCAACATTTTGTTTTCATTCATTTGCAACATCTGACTCTCGCATCCTTTCCACTTGCGTACGATCCCATTATCCGTTGCCCTTTCCTTCATTACGTCCGCTGGCCAGCCAGTTGTCATTTCGCTTATCTTACGCCCCCCATTAAACGCCTCAATCTGACTGTCATCGTGGCCCTTGCCAGGGGTAGTCATCGTTCGGTGCTGGTGTTTGCAGTTTTCGGCCAGGAGAACCACAATCATAGGAAATTGCATTCAATAGCAAAATTATTATGTGCTCCGAGCATCGTTTTGACACCTTCATCGGGCATCAGCAGCGCAGTGGCATGGTAGTACTGGAAATGAAAACGCTTTATGGTGGGTGAGCTGCTGTACACTCAGGGTCATGTTGATTGCAACTAAAGTTTGAGCTATCGAACAACCCGAAAAAGGACTTAGTTTTGTAGGATTACAGTTTTACTTCAATTTGAAACAGTTAAACAAAAGTTTTTAAATGAAAATAAATTCCAAAAAACCATAAATTCCAACAAAAATGCTATCCGATGCGATTCAACTGCACACGAGTGTTAAATCCATTCCCGAGCACTCCGTCAGCGTGACGTCCCAAGTGCACTCAAGTTGGCGGCAATGGTGCACTGTTTCCGCATAGTCAACGCCAAATCAACAGCCCACCCCCGGTCTGACCAAAACTGTCACCGGCACAGCATCCTGTCTGCGTCCTCCTTCATGCTCGTCCTGCGCCATCGTGTTGGCGCTGCCCTTGCGGTGTATGACGATCGGGGGGCGTTTCGAGTTGATTTTGGAGCCGTTTTCCTAGAAACAATGAAATGCATTATGAAATAAAAAAAAAAAGATGAACAAAAACGAAAAACGAAGAATATCAAATATTGTCAACTTTATTGAAGGTTTTATGGTGTGTGCATAATGCGACTTTGGTTGGCGCAACGTCGAACATCGTCATATCGCCACCGCAAGCGCTACTGCGAGTGCCATTTTTAGGGAGAGATGCATTACGGCGGGGAAACACCCCAAAGCCGGAAACATCAGACACCGGCCGGCTGCTGCTGAATTGTGCTGCACCACACTAGTTGCCAAAGGACACTAGGTCTAGGCTCGTGTTCGGCCACACCTACAATCAGACACACACGCACACGGTAACACGTCCTCACGGTCCCGCTGTGCGCATTGTTTGTGGAAGGTTAATCAGATGTGCAAGATGTCCCCCGTTCGCTCCGTCGCAGCCAAGCCAATATCAATATGTGCGACGATGCGGACAATGCTCCGGTGGTAACGGTGCATGCGAGGAAATTATAATATATAATTTCACTGACCCGCTTTTTCCCGCGTCCGTCATTGAACGTGAACGTGAAAATCGAACCCGTCAAGGATTTGGTGTGCAAACTATATTTCAGGATCTGGTAGCAATAGGGGCGATGTGTTGGTTGTGGATTTCATTCAGCAGGATTATTCATTTTTCAAATCAAATCCAAACGCTACCGACCGAAGACCACTTCAGCGCTTCAGCGAAGGTAATGGCGATGTGGTTTGCGCTTCATCCGCTTGAGTTTCCCGGTCTGGCGCGGGCGAGGTACGCCGCAGAGAAAAGAAAAGAGTTGTGAGTATGGCAAAAAGCGATGTTTGAATTGCACTGCGAAAACAGTACCAGAACGGCATGAGTTTGGGTTTTTGGGGTTTAATTAAAATCATAAATTTTGCCAGTCTTAAGTTCTGTTTTGGTGTTTGTACCTGTTCCGAGACTTGGGTGGGTAATATGGGATCAATGAGCACACTTCGCTGCATTCGATTGCAATTGGTCATCTGTGTGTGTGTGTGTGAGTGATGGTGGCGGGCAGTGAAGGTCCGTAAGGTAATCTTTATTTCAAAATTAAACATCACATAATGCCCATCGTGGAGTGTTATTAAATACGGTTGAGCAAAGTGTCGCTTTGCGGTGCAATCGCAGCTTAGCGGTCATAGCATGAAGTATTATTACGATTAAAATGCATTTGGTTTATACTGATGCCTGTTGTGGCCAGTGAATGGTATACAATAACTGGGCTTTTTGTTCGATCTTGAGGTTGACTCTTACAGCAAAATACTCAAATTGATACACTATTTTCATGATTGTAATTCCAATATAGTATCTTTTGTTAGTAAGATATTACGATATTCCCACAACATTGCTTTATAGACGAAACACTAGTAAGTATCGCTGCAAATAGTACCACGTACAGCCAGGCTAGAGAGGGAAATAGAGCAACAAAGTAAAGATAAATGACTTTAAAGTGGACTATCAACCACCCGGCGTAACATAGTAGCAGACAACGGACAAATGCTTGGCAGGCGTAAATTAAGTTAAAATGTTTACCAAATTAGTGCAAAATGCAGCAGCAGCAGCAGCGTCAGCAAGGGCCGACCGGATGCAATTATCGTACAGATCCGTTTGTGTTTGCATTGCTTTGCCCTTTTTGTGTGTGTTTATTTTTTTGTTTGTCCACTTGAACATATTTCATCGCCTTGCGTTTTCTCACGCAGCTTGCAGCTCCCGGGGATGGGAGTTTTCCCGAGTGGTGCCGAGGCTGAAAGGTTGAAGCAAGTACCAGAACTTTTCCAGACGATGGAAATGACAGTGTCGCTCTCTCGAGTGGCCGGAATTGGCCATTTGGGCATTTCGGGGTGGATGGGTTTTTGCTGAAGATCCTGCAAAAACGTAGCGTGCAGAGCAATGCTACGGAAACTGAGACACATAAAACAAACGTGAAAGCTTTTTAAGTAATTAACTTTTTACTCGGCGCTCGATTTGCGCGGCATAAGCTGCGAGCGTGTCCAGCTGATTGCTGGAATGATACTAATAATATTAAGATGATAACGTAAATTCTGTATCCACTACGTGGAGTATGGGAGCTGATTTTATTCGCCTGAAAGGGTTAGCTAAAATGTGAAAGAGTGCTGTACGGATGTACTGTGCCAAAAGAGTACTGCCATGGTAAGAGCAGCTACTTCTTCTTCTTCTTCTTCTTCTTTGGCACAACAACCGCTGTCGTTAAAGGCCTGCCTAAGCTACTAATACTAAAACATTATAAATATAAATATGTAGCCATATTTGGCGCACAATGCCAATGGTAAATTTCCACACAAACCTGACTCTCCTTTCCTGTGAGATCATAAATCAAACACCGATAGTCCTTGATGTTTAGGCAGGATTATATCAATATGTTTATAAAGTCCATGGATTTATACTCATTCATGTTTCATCGAATTCAATCCAAATATCCTTTAGCATAACAAACTAAGTATCAATAAATTTATACTGTTACTATGACTAAACCTATAGCGGCCGTGTACAGTACAATATTTAATATGAAAAGATATAAGAAGGTAAAATTAAGCAATTATCTGTTGTTTTTATAGAACCGAAAGAACATAAGCACTAGTGGTGAGAGCTCGGAATCGGATCTACCCGATTTCGTGGTCGGAACCAATTCTGGAGCCAATTCCGATGCTTGAATCGATTCCGATTCCGGAACCGACTCCGCAGTTGACTCCGGATCCGATTCCCAAGTCAGCTCCAGAACCAATTGCACTATCGAAATTGGCTCCGGGATCGGAATCGAATTGGGATTCGAGATTTTCTCAGGTAATGGAATCAGGATTGACTCCAGAAATGGAATTAGCTTTAGAGAACAGTTCTTTAAAAAATCATTTTTTATTAAGTCTTGTAACCCTTCTTGCACACTAAAACCGGCGTCAATGTCGCTTTGCTTATGGGTTGTCGCTTACCTATATTATGATAGCAAATACCATGTTCTGATCCGACTAGCCTCTCTGGACATTCCACAAACGAACTTTTGATTATTAAGTCAACTCTCTCCTCAAACAAAGTATCTCTTCAATATTTAATATGATGTAAAGCCCAAAATATCCAATTAATCTACTTGTTTCCAACAAGTAATTATATCTCGTCCAGCACTGTTGAAAGCTATTGTATTTTAATATAAATAATACAAAGTCATGATAATAAAATCAAATTCAATCATCAATATATCTACATACCATCATTAAGATGCTTAACGGTTACTTGTTTAGCATTTTTGGTTACGTGTATTGCTGATAACTATCAAATGAACGCTTAAAGTTCATTGGTTAAAACTACACATGCCCTAAGTTTTATGACTTGCATAAATCTGATTCTTGCTATGGATAATGACATCAGCTTCCCTGGCTGGTCAGATAATGGAGGTCGTTGGATTTAGGATGCCGCCAGACATGCACTTTTATACATCATTTGACCCAGTTCCGCTCATGCGGCGTCCATGACGCTTGTGCTACCTATTTCCCTCGGAAAACACGTATAGCTGGTATGTTCTTGAACCGGAGGATGTGTCAAATTTCTCCATTTATAGTCCGAACGCTGCGAGATGTCCTCGAAGCTCATGAATGGTTTATTACGTGTCGAGTAGAACCATCGACTGTGGGCATACGCTGGGTCACATTTAAGGGAGTGGTTCGCTGGAGCACTTTCTGATAGCTTGATTTTCTACTACCATCGCTCGGCGTGCTGACGTACCAAGGGGAGAAAGCCAAATAAAGTGCACGTCGCCTACTACTTCTACTACTACTCTCCCTCAAGACAAATAACCTCCCAAATCTTGTTGCCAAAGACAAGGTTAGCGTCGCTTTATCGGCTTCAACGCTTTCGGATGCTGGTAATTTCCTTTATGAAATTTTGATAGTGTCATTGAAAAATATGCTTTACGACGGTTCAGTTTATGCCGTGGCAGCCAAACGTGTGTTGACTAGAGCCGTGAATTGTGTGGAAACAGTGCAGCGTCCGCCCAATGGAGCAGATGTGCAACATGCTTTTGTGTGTTTTCGATACGGTTTGTATTTCGCGACGGATTACAGCGGCGTGCGCTGAGCTCGGACGAGTCGTAAAACGGTTCACCTGATCCGACGTGCGAGACGTGCAAGGGCTGGGAACCGAAAAATGCTCCACCGGACCCGGCAGTTACGATCGAAAGAAGATGCATATTACTTGTGAGAAATAAACAGCTCCGTAACGTATGTTTTACGAGCCATTCTCAGCGTGTGCTAGGCGAATAATAATGACTTTTCGGGGTTCATTGTCTATCGATCCGCATCTCGGGGACGCGCTGTACCACAACGCATCGGGACGTGTGTTGCTGGAAAGCATTTTCCGATGGCTTTCCAGTTTTCCGACCTCGTAAACGCTTCATTACGACGTGCGTCCTGTTGGTGTGTCCGTCAGTCACATCGGAGTTGATGCGATAAATCCAAAGTAGGTCCCTGTGCTTACCATAGTCAGATGGCTGTCATCTTAGGGTGACAATTTTTTGCCATACTCCTCAACACACACGCACATGCACAACACAACGAAGGATATGCGTTGCTTGACGAACCGACGATTAGCTGAAACCGTTGGGCAAAGTCACGATTCGCTCGTATAACCGTCTGCTATCAGAGTTGTTTACTGCTGGACGGTTTTGGAGCGGTCCAAGTCGATATATTTGAATGTATGCATTTTTCTTTTTGTTGTACTTTTGAGCTCTAGAACACATTTATGAGCGGACGGATCTGCGATTGTTTTATTGGCAATTTTTATACCACCAAAGCTGGAACCATACCAGCGTCTACTCAAGTTGAACTTCTGCATGGATTGGCCATTAAATTAGAACTTTGGCAAAACTTTTAATCCGCAGTAAAAACATGACTCATTTACTATGGTTTTATCTCGTTGGAAAACAATTGTAATTAGGTGCAATTTTCATGGAAACAATCCTTTTTGGCTTTGTGATGATTTAAGTAAGCAGAATCTATGTATGTATTGTGATTTGTATTCGCTTCTATTTTGTGTTTCCAGCAGATGAATTCGTACAAGATGACAGAATTTCACATCAAAAAGCAAATGGTTGAGCAAATAACGTTACCTGTTCATTTTAGCATATTTCCCTTATTAAAACAGCGCATCAGCTACAAAAACCACCACGTGGAGCCTTTTTGTGCGATTTAAATTTTAAATTCGTCCAGAAAATGCGCACCGCCTTAAAGATTTACGACTTTTTAATGCTTAACGCTTATCCTTCATCATAAATAAACATATTCTGCTATGGAAGTACGATGAAAATTAAGCAGCAACATAAAAGACACTGCAACCGTAGTCCAACGAACGAGCCAATGTTGTAGCGCAAAGGTCTTTCAAAAGTGAGATTAGAAGCGTCAGACGCATGGGTGGAGTTTTTGGCGGACATATTGTCATCAAAAGCGCTGCACAAGCCCAAACCGCGAGCTTCACTTGGTCTGGGCAGCAATGTGTGTGTAGCAAACCTTTCAGCATCACGTTGTCGGCTAGAGCTGCAAAAGCCGCTATCGTGTAAGAGTAACGCCGCGATCGTAAAGTACCAGGGCGCTTCTTCTCGAAGCTCAGCTGAAATCCACGCTGAAATGATCTCGCGCAAACTGTTTTTGGCGAACTGCAGACAGGCGGCAAAATGCCGTTGCCGGTGGCAGAAAGCCATTTCACTTAAACCGTTGTACGTGTAATTTGTGATCGTATGCGGCGGGTGTCTCGGCGGGTCAGCCTGTGCAAGGTGCATGCTATGCGGCCTTTTGTCATACGGTATCAAAATGTGCAGACTTGTGTCTCGTGGAACAAAGTAAAACTACATCAGGTGTGACGTGAGTATGTAAAGCGTCATTACCAAAAGTCAAAGATTGCCATCGTAAAAGTTATTCCTAGTGGTGAAGCTGATGCCTGCCTGTGCCTAACAGTGGACATTCATCTTATGCTTAACTTTTAAAGCGCACAGCGTATTTGAATGCTTGTCGTACGATGCTGTCACCTAAATACTGCACACCCAATACCTGAAGAGCAAAATAATGTTCAAAGTAAGTCATCAAGCGGAGAACGAGCGGCTTGAAGATTTATTGAAATAGCATTTTCATGGTAGGATTATCCAAAAGTTTTACGAAGACTGGTCATTTGGCTGGAATAAAAGTGTTGTTTTTCGTTTTTGCGTTATAATTTAAAAGCTTTACATGACGAAATAATCTCATCTGTGACCAGATGTTGCTTGATTTAAAATATTAAAATTTCAAACGCCTTACTTATTAGGAATATTTTGAGAGATTTTTTGATGTTTAAATTACGTTTTTACGCAGATTAATGTGAAGTACAGTAATTGCATACTACAGTTTTTATTGATTTGAAAATGTTTGTACAGTATACAATGGATACATATGTGGCGATTTAGCGAGTTAGGTTTCGTTTTCTTTCCTCATTTTTTGAATAAATTTAGCTAGCCCTGCCAAGCTTTAAATTATTTCTTAGTGTTTAGAATGATCGTTAATAGAACAATTGAATAAACAAAACCCGAGCAAAGATTATACGAAGATGAATGTTAACAATCCGGAAGCTGTTTTTACATTTGGTTCCTGTGTGTTATCTGATTATCAATTATAAAATGGAATATTACCTCGCTGTTCTTTGATTATCGGTTATAAAATGGAAATAAAATTAAACTCCACAATGCTACTTATTTGAAAAAAAACCTGTATAGTTTTTTTTTTCTCGAACCAACAATTATGTAATATATGTTGATGTTGTACTGTATAAACATACAGTCGTTGCCGCGTCGTTTTGACTCTAACTCACCTATTTTTGTCTTGAAGGCACCAATTTTTGACAATGTGTCACAAAATTTTGCCTCGACTACTCAACTTAATTTCAATGATTTCGGAACACAAAGTTTCAGAAATTAAGTTAATGCTTGTAAATAAAGCGATTGACTCACAGACAAAAAAAGATGCGTTAGAGGCAAAAATTGATCCATTAGAGCCAAAATTAAATACATGATAAAATAAATAAAGTAAATACATGATATTCTACTAAAGTATCAATCTGACAGTAAATTATAGGACGATATATCAAACATTGCATGATCATGAAAAATAAATAAACAAACGAATCAGATTATTAAAAATATTACTCGTAAATCATATACAATTTAAAATGCCGGTCGTGTTCTTACAATAACGTACTCTTTTTCAAAACTACTTCTGCATTAGCTGTAAAAATTACAATGAGGACTTCATGTATTTTTGTTGCGATGAAAATACGGCCGAAGCCGTAATAATGTGAATCAAAATAAAAATAAAATGTATTTTTGCTTCAGATTTTTAATGTGAAACGGGACATCTGCAAAAAAGGAAAAAATATAAATAAAATACAATCTGTTTAAATAGAATCCAAGTGGACAAGATACAGTAATTTTTGACATTTTCCTACATTACCGTAGTTTGAAAGCTTGTCAATTATTTGTTTGGATATTTGCTTCATATATTAAGTTATGATGTTAATGAGCTTTTGAAATTGATTGTGTAGGATAAGATTTTACCTTTGACGAAAAAAATACAATGAATGAATTTTGTTATAATATGTCACATGTAATTTTACAGGGTACATGAATATGCACATCAAAAAAGGATTCTAGTTTCTAAACCGTGCGTTCACCGAAGCGTTTTAGTAGTTGGTTCCGGAAATAAATTGTCAGCTTTACACATTCCCAAACACCCACTATCGTTCTGTCATAACCGACCCACAGGCTGAACCTTAAATTGGTGTGTGTTTCTGCTGTTGGTCATGGGACGTGCACAGTTTTCCCCGTTTGCTTTACGATCTCCTGGACACAATGGGTTCCATTTATGAATACATCGTGGAGAAGAAGCAGTAAGGATAAGAATAAAGATAGAAACATCATCACAACTGACCGTGGCAGACCACAAGAGGCCATTGGCGTGCATCCCAAATGGGCTCACCCCCGCAACAACACAGTAGCGCGATAGACTCGAAATTAAAACAGCAGCGACGCGGCGCAAAACTTTTCGAATGCGAAACATAAGTAATTTTCCAAAGAATCGTGCTGCTTTATCTTGTTTGTTGCTGCCCTATTGAAGCACCCTTCGACCCCTTCGAGTGCCCATTTTTCCTTGTTCTTTCGTGTTGCCATCTTCAGCAGTCAACTTTCGTTGTTATTTTATGGCTCTTTGGCTGCGGATTTGAAGTGCTGTTGAATGCTAATGAAGCATTCCCGTCCCGATTGTCCCGGGTTATGGGGGGTAGGGCAGGGGGGCTGCTGGGGTTTTAGGGGAGGAAGATGGGTGTTGATTTGCCGTCCAGGATCAGACACTGGGCTAGCATGCGGCATGAACTTGGCCGTACGGTCGCACCCTGTTCGGGGCGTCTCACCCGGCTCTGTTCTGTATGCAAAGTTGTGTCCGGAAAAAAATCACGTACGAAATGAATTTGTTTGCAGCCGTTCGAGCCCTCGCTGCCCTCCAATGCCCTTAGGGTCGTGCAGACGTCAGCGCGTCGAGGGGCACTGTGAAGTACGGACACCCATAGACTGACTGTTGACAGTCATTCTGGCATAGCAGTGGTTTGCAGCTAGGTTGAAAAAGTTGCCGTTGAAAAGAATCTTTCACCTACCTCCGGTAGAATGATAGAGCCCCACAGTCCGCCACTATCCGATACCGGAAATCATCAGATGGAAAAGTTCAATTCCACCAGCAGCAGCAGCAGTTCAAGCTTGCAGCTTCGTATTCTCTAAGGAGTCAAGAGAAGCTTAACTCGAGAGCAACTCACAATTCTCTGTCAATCGCCGAATAATCACGATGAAGTCGAATTTCCAACGACTAAGAGCCGGAGGGCATCTGACTGGGCTTGTCTAATCGGTTGACCTGTAAACCTTTCAGCATGGTATAATTGCAGGTGAACTTTCATGCATCTGCAAGAGCTGATCCGGCAGACCAGCTACAGAATGCAACGGCTAGAGGTCTGGTTGAACAAAAGCAACAGTAAGAACTAGATTACGCACAAATTATCTCCAATTATGGCGGATTCTATAGCTCCAGCTCCTGTGGGGGAAACTGGCATTTCTACTTCACTCGGGCCTTATTAAGAAATTTTAGTTCCAACGCAACTAGTTGATTGATGTGTCGAGTGAGTTTAGACTGTGGTTTTTGGGCATTCTAATCGTTCCTTTTGTCTACGTTTTTGAAAAAGGAAACAATGATAATGTTAGAAGAGTTTCTGGCAGAACCTTTTGTATGTGTTGAATGTTTTATTCTTTGTCTCTGTGTACTGATAAGCTATGTTATGAGACACGCATTGGTTGGGATAAACTTTATTTGTTGAGCATATTTTAAACTATTTTCATTCGAAAATTCATCATGCATAACTGCAATTTAATTGGTAACCCTGTTTTACTATACGCGGATGACGTTAAGATGCACTTACCTGTGCGTAGTTCTAACAACTGTCTCCGATTATAAGGATTTCTTTCTGTTTTTAATCATTGGTTGCTCCTCCTGAAACTGTTAGGTACTTAGGTATTAAATTAGACACTAAACTTTATTTAGACAAACAATTTAACGATGTTATTGCTAGGGTCAACTGGACACTTATAAAGAAGAACCAGCAAAATATTTCGTGACCCTCTCTGTTTAAAATAACTTTACTGTTGCTTTGTTTGTCCTGTGATTGGGTACGCTTCGGTTGACTGGTTTCCGGAGCAAATAACTCGAATAAAGAGAGTTAAGAGAATCCAAAGAAAATTCACACTCTCTTCAATTCTATTCAATTCTAAACTAAGAAGTTAGCCAGTCTGATACAGTTGTACAGTTGTCAACTCGTACGACGCAACAACATGCCCGTCATGGATTCAAGCACCGAATGGATCGTGTCCCCATACGTAAGACTGACTATCCTGCTATAATCAATGTAATGAACAAGTCACTAAAAGTTAAGTACACACTAGTGGTACAGGCAGGCTTTGACCAACAATCTGCCATAGAAGAAGAAATTGTAATTTCAAACAGCCTGTAAGTATTTTATTTTGATTAATTCTAAACTTTACCACGCAAGTTGGCAACCAGCATACCCGGGTATTCCATACATTTCATTTGTGTTTATTCTCGAGTCAAATTCAAGCGATTCAAAATTCCAATTTGACCCATAAATTTAACATAAAATCCTACGCGGACATGCCGACTTTTACAGGCTTTCAAGACTTAATTCATTACCACACAGCCGGATAGTCAATCCTTGCTACGGGGGGACGGTCCATTCTAGGCTTGAACCCATGACGGGCATGTTATTGAGTCATTAGAGTTGACGACTGTACAATGGGACGGACCCTATAGAAGAGAATATATGGTCGGCATTACTTGCTTACAGCATTCAAAGATAAAAAGCATTGTTTACCTATGAAAACCGTTTTTATTAATCAAAACGTGTAGAATGCCCGGGCCAACTTGAGTGTGTAAATCTGGTTGCCATCTCTACGGTTAAGCCCTTTAGTGTCTCGAAATATACAAATATCACTATAGGTTCTATTGCGTCTAATTTTAAGAGCACTTAGCTTATAAGACTATAGATGAGTTTGTGTATAACTTGATAGTCATAAATAAAAAAAATAAATAAATAAACTTATTAGAGTTAAGTGTACGATGGACAAAAAATATGCAAAATAACTATAAAAGTTGATAATGCCATTACTGAAACATAAGAAGTAATTTAAAATGAGTGGTATTCTATTCTGCTAATCGATCGACACGTTTCCCAGGGCCCCCCATCACATCGATTTTCAATTCTCGAGCAGGTCAGTGATGTAATTACATATTAATTTAACGCACGTACCTGATACCGTATTTCATGTCGTCCACTCTAAAAACACGACATTCGCACGTTTTGAGAGTTGCAATCAATGGACAGTCGAATAAATTTACCTTTAATTCAAATGAGAATCACGATTTTCCAATTGAAATTTCGTTTCGCTCGTTTATCGTCCGAACCATCGCACATGGCCTTCCCTTCCCTATTGCTGCCACGTAACGTTATGCTGTTGTTGGTCTATTCCCGCGAGCCAACCACATATTGGTCATCCGTGTCCGAAGCCTAGCCAAACTTTGTGATGGTTCTGATTCTCAAACATCCCATCGTTCCGGTTGTTCGCTTCGAGAAGCGCGAAGCAACCGTGCTAGAACATGCGTTAAACGGAAATGTCTCGAAGACGCGCCTGGGTCGTTGGCCAGCGAGCGAACCCCGTAGCGCGTGACGACACTTCTGTTACATGGTATTTTCCGTATTTTCTGCATGTTCAAATGAATCGATGGCGGTTGAACGTAAAAATACAGCGCACTTAACACGTGAAAGCATTCTTACCATCGGCTCATCTTTATGTTTAAGTAGATCCACCCTTCCACTATCCAGGAAATCGATTAGGTAGATGTGGAGTTTCAACTAACTAAGCTGACGATGTAGGATGAAACCCGAAAAATGCCCCATAAAATAGGTGAATTTCCAGAAGTGGTTTGATTCTGTGCAAGCAAATGCCTCGTGTCGGCTTAGTGGTGTCGACGTTACCGCATTGCATTCGAAATAATCGTTAACGATCGAGTGAATTTGTAATTCGCATCACCAAACGTGATCTGCCAACGAGAACTAGGGTGACGAATTGAAGGTTAGAAATTATAATACATTACAATCGATTGGAGATTGAGTGATTGGCGTGCGGTTAGTGCTCTTCTTGTCGGTAATGAACGTCTAATCGAACGTGGTGATTGAAAACCAGCGCATTTTGGTCGACAGAAACGGATGGTCGTCGTAGGATTATGGGATGACTCTAAGTGCTACTCGATTGACTATGGAAATTTCTATCAATTGGTGAGAAACGATTTTGGCACAGCTCTTGCAAACGTTTCGTGAATAATGTATGCTTTGTTTATAGTGTGCTTTTCGTGTTTCAATTTGGAGAGCAGGTACAATTATCTATTTAAGGATATTTTATTAGTTTATATGATACTTATTATTGAAGCAAAGCCTGAATAAGAGGAACTATAGGAAATTGTAAGAGTAGCCCTGCAAAAATGGTTAAAATGGAAAGGTGCTATGTTTAAAAAGAATTTTAAAACGCCTACAAAGCAGACAAGATTTAAACGTTTTTGTTAGTTTAAAAATCATAAAATCATAATGTTTAAAAATCATAAATAAATAAATTGATAGTCAGTAATTAAATTAACCTATTCAGTGTTTTGTCCGAGTGAGACTCGGGCTGTGCTTTTGTTCTCCGTCTCGATTCAATCGTCACGTGGAGGAGGGGGAGGGAGATAAAACAATAATAATCACACATTTTACACATTGTAAAATCGATTAAATTGTAGTCACTTCGATTTGGCGTCCTGATTCGTTCGCTTTTTTATTCTGTTCTAATGGCAGCTGTCAAAAATAGCCTAATGCTAATATACACGTACCGTGACATCAAGTAGCGTTTACACGTATATACATTTTCCAAACTTTTACAACATCATATTTTGCGTAATGCAACGGTTTTCAGAATGGGCCAAAATTATTTTCTTTTACTAACTTTTTGCCATTATTTCATTATGGGTTTGTGCATTTTCGAAAAATTATGAGACTGTCAAAGAGTTAAACTGTTGCTGTGGTTAGTAAGCAAACAAATAATCCTGATAGAGTTTTCTGAGCTGTATGCGTAGCTTGTGTTTACGGTTCTTTTAGGTTCAGAAAAAGAAGCTATTATTTAGCTCAATTAAAGGAAATATTATTTTATTTTATCACCCGTAATGCAACATTTTTAATTCATGTTCATATCACACATGGGATAAAGTCAAATTATTGTATTTAAACAAAACTGTGTAAGTCCGATCTTTTTACTATTAACAATGGTGATTCAGTTATATTTCAGTTAAAATTCGTTTTACTCTAACACCTCAATTAAAGCACAGGATTATATTTTCTAATACGAACTTTTCTTGTACAGTATGATGTAATGAGATGCTTGTGCAAGAATAATGTATTAACTTTATATTATTTCTTTTGTGAATTAAAGAATTGAAATTAAATGCAAAATTTCGAAACTTGCTGCTAATTTTTCATCCTTTCCATCATCATCATGTTATACGAAATATGTGAATCTCATTCCTTGTCATAAAACATGGTAAGAAGCGAGGAAAATCACATACAAACCCTCAATAAAGAAGGGCAAAGATAAAATCAAGACCGTTCCATACTGCACCGTACGCGGCCGGATAAGTTAATTTAAGGACGCCATCCGAAAGGTACCCAGCCAATCTGATCGACAGCGCCAGGGCACAGGAATGGACGTGTAAATTGCTTGACATGATATCAACTTGGGGCTAATTTAATTACCGTGTTTCGGAAAATTCGCCCCGATCGACACCACCAATCGGCAATAATCGGTACCAATCAATGTGGCGCATAATGTGCCCGTCCGTGCGGAGCATAACTGACTGTGCGTTATAATCGATGCAGCGAGGAGTGTACAGACAAAGGGGGGTATAGGGTATAGGAAAATCACATGGAAATTGAAGAGCTTTACTGATTCCGGAATGAAATGAAAAGTATAGCCTGACGGAAGTGTTGAAGCGCATTTTGTTCACCGACCCGGTAGGTGGATAGAGATGCACCGTATGGGGAGAAAATTCGATGGTCGTGGAAAGGCAGACGGCAACACGGCGTTCAGGAATTTGGCGACAGCCTATTTGTACATGGACCGAAGTCATTCCGATTATTGGTGATGGTGTTTACTTTCCTATGGATTAGTGTGACGCTGTCAAAACATTATTGGTTAATTTTACCCATCACCGCTGCTGCTGTCAAGGTATCCGCGGTGAGTTTAAAATTTGTCGCTCAAATTTATCGATCAAAGTCAGGGTAGTAATATAGCTAGAAGCGACAGAGTGCAATGAAATCTAGGAAATAGCATGAGTTTGAATGGAGTGGTATGAAAATTAAATGGATGGAATCTCTTCCTCGTAGGTTTACAGTTGTGCATAATCCTTTTGAATAAAATGTGTCAAATGATTTGTTTTCGTTTCACGAATTCTACACAATAAAGAGGGTGGCTTTCTGGAAACGGCATTTGTTGGAAATATTATTTGCTCTGTAAATGTGTTATATATCTCTTCTTTGTTAAATCATTTATGATAAAATATGAGCAGCTTGAGCACAGGGGAAAGGAATAGCTATTTGTTTGATTTATTTGTTTATTTAAATTAACACACTTTTTATCAGTTTTAAGTTTATTTTGGATACGCATATTGGACACAATTGAACTAATAATTCTGCAAATCTAGATCAAACGGAGAAATCTGGAGAAGTGTAGACATTTAAGGTAATACCATCAACTTTATAGCTATCCCATTTAATTTAAGCTGCGTTTGGTCAACTAAGCGGCCAATCATCAATTACTGAACATTCGTTTATTGTCCAAATCGAGAAATAGGTCCCCATTCACTGATCGTTTCGAGCGTAGGTGTCCGTGATTTAAATACAACGGTCAACCTAAGTAGATCAGATTTTTAAACTCACCTTTCTCTTCGGGTGACACCCAAACGGAACTAGGAGTTGTAGTAAAATGGACAGAGAGACATACATGGGCAATCAAAAGGAAACCTAACTAAACGCCCTCAGGATATTGTTTTTCCGCAGTCAACGGTGACAGCGATGGGACGTAATGAATATGATTCTCGACGGTGCGTTTGCGTGACGCTGCGGCCAGCAGGAAAAGAAAGTCATCCGCCAAACCATCTCTGACGCATCGAACCCATCTCAACCGCAAAAGCGAAGAACAGAAAGAGTGGAAACAATGGTATGCAATCATTAACCGAATTGGGCAACGATCGTTTAGATAACGATCACTGACACTTAAATCGTCATCCAAAGGGCTTCTGTCAGGCGCCCGTGAGCTTTTGTTTTACTGTGCGCCGCTTATCAGCCTGTTTCGGGGCATCAGTAGCATCTGTGAGTATGAAGTATGGACCCCTCGAAATTATGGTACCCACGCCCGCAACTGACAAGTGCATCCTTACCCAACGGTCATTTCTAGCTGACGACTGTGGTTGCCGTTGCACATCCGCTGTAGTGTGGTGCGGCCAGACGATGCGTAAAGTGTAACCGAAATCATTTAATAAACGAAAGCAAAACTTCCCCTTTTTTGTATATCGGGGTACAGTCGGCGGCTCTACCAATTGCCACATAGACCTGAAGGAAGTGCATGCAACGGAATGAGGAAATCGAAAACAACGAAAAACATTCAAATGGAGGCACGACGCACGTGCAAGTGTTTCGAACCATCTAACCGTGTTCACGCAGGGGACAGGAAATCGTGCTCCACGCAGGCCGCACCACTTGAACGTGGCGGTTGAACGTTACGAATGGTTTTATTTATGGGGCTGCATCTATGTGCTTGTGTCGGGCAGGAACTCACAATTAGGGTGCGTCAGGTACGGACTTGACGGAATCATCTTCCGTAACGGATTGTAGCCGATGCTAGCCGATTGTTATGAAGGCACGTTTTAGGGGGCAAGAAAAGGTAACGAATATTCATCGACTTAGACAAAGATTGATTGGTTGTGTGCATTCCGAATGTGCACAAATTAGTGTGGAGTGTAAAAAGCAGTTGACGTAAATTAAAACAATTATTAACGATGATTTATGCTACATTTTTGAAACAAAGTACAAAGTTAACTGATTTGAAAATGGAACGCAAATGCAACTGGAAATTAATAATGTGGTTTGCACTTCAGCTTATGCATTGTTCTAATAGTGTCAACGAAGACTGAATCGCTCAATCATTCGTGCTTTACGCGCGGAATAGAGTTATTAAAATAAGATTAACAAATAATTGGCGGGTTTGATGGCAAGCGCCTTCGACGGTTCCGATTTGCGTGTTCCAGCCTGTAAAAGCGTTTGCATTAGAGTGCCCCGCAGCTTGGGTGGGTTTTTTGAAAGGTGAAACCATTCGTGTCACCGTTGTAACGCCGGATCGGACTGGTGATTTGATACACAAACTGGGCTGAAGAAAAAGTTACACAAAACAACTTACGGCAAGACTACAATCCCGACGTGTCAGTTGTTTTAGAGCTTAATTATTTTTCCATTTAGCGCAAGCTCTCTCCCCACCGTTGCCAGATTATGAGAATTAATATGCTCTTCATAATGGCCATTGTGGTGTCACGCGTAACTTGGGCGACTCGCGCGTTTTGGGCGGGTGTGCCTTCGTATGTGTTGATGGCGAAGTGGAGTGAGCAAGAAAAATTGTTCAATTTTACCATTGTTAAGTGTGGATCTGTGGATGGGGAGGGTGGAAAAACTTCTTACGTGATGAGGAAAAATGATTCATGATACAGTTAGCTGGCTTACTTAAGGTTGGCCTGTCAACTTCCTTTTTCTTTGGGTTTTGTTTGGAATCCATTTGCAGCAGTATTTGAAACTTAGTGTATCTGTTTCATTGCACGAATATCAATTAATTTTCCGCGCGGTGAAAAATTGGTTAAAACTGATAAGGAAATGGGAAGCATAGGGAACGCAACACGGAGGCCACCACAGAAAGTGGTTCAAGTTTCCACTGCTTGGATTTTCCTCTGTTTCAGCCAACATTCACAGAAATCACAATCGAACCCATCAAAACGAGCTGAAATTTCCAGCAACACATCCGACGCACGCTTCATAGAAAGGAAGAAAAGAAAAAAGACATACTTCGCCAGCATTTGGGACCTAACTTTGTAATTCTATTTCCACTATATTATTATTTTTTTGCGAGTTGGTGTTTTTCTTTTCCTGCAAAAGTGATTGAAAGTGTTCCCATTATGTGCACACTTTACGTTAAACGGGACGATTCTTGAATATTGATCAGGAATGTCCCAGCACAGTGTCGACGACACACCGTTCGAACCAGTGGGGTGTGGTTTTGGGGCGAGGAGGAAAACTTTATCCATTTCCTACTCCAACAAATTCTTCGGCATCCCTTAAAACCCCAAAGTGTGACTGTGCATGCAAGTTTTGCGCCCACGGTGCCTCTACGTTCGATTTGTTTCGCCTGAAAAAAGGGGGAACCGTAGTAGTAGTAGTAGTACTAGCAGTAGGCTTCCGAATGTGGTGCATGAGGTGGGTGCTTTTGGGAAGCTGTTGCTTAACAGCGTGTTGAAAACTTGCTCCTGCTATGCAGTGAAAAGTCGATCGATAGCAATAATTGGCCTGGTGGTGATTTTTTGGGGTTGTGCGCCTTTACCACAACCACTATCGCTGCGAGAGCTGCGGTAATCCACACCACGGGTGCCCATTGATATGGGTAGGTGGGTCTGGGGAATCAGAACTTTTCCGATCCATTTCCAAGCTGATGTTGAAAAATTAGAAACAAAAAACAAGAACGCACACGACCAGCAAACGGTCGACAGAGATGTAATTGATGCTCTTATGTGCTTTGTTTTCCAATGCCTTTCATCGGAATGGGATGAAAATGAAAAAAAAATCAAACAAAATAAATGGAAACGTAAAAGGCCAATATGCATTGTAAACGCTTTCAGCGAATGTTTGTCATGTTGCCATTTATGAGGTTGTGGTATTTCTCTGATTTTTCTTCCCCCCGTCGAGATGACCAAAGTGATCGCGCAAAGTTATCACGATCATTTGGGCAATTTTTGTTATACCCACCCCTTTTCCAGCGGGCAAACATTCCCGTAAAACTTGTTTTTATCAACATAATTACATCTTAATTAGGGAAGCACTAAAATAATCATCCACAATCATGCTTTGCTGGGCGACGCAAATGTCACACAGGGCCGTGTTTCGCGACAGAACAAGCGCCCAATCGAAAAGACGCTCTGACATTCGAATTGGGGTAGCAGATGGGGATGAGGGTAACACATACACATGAGCGTGGTATAAGGGCACTGCATAAAAGAGAGTCGTGGAAAATGATAGCACCGTCCGACAAGTTTTGTGCCCGGGCCCGGGCCGGACCTGCTGGCCGGTAAGTTTCGTGAGTAAACTTCATAAAATAGGAGCAAAACAGCTAAACCGTTATCTGGTCGAAAGTTTTCGCCAAAGTTCCAGTTCAAGTCGTTACCACCGAGAAGGACAAGCTCCCGTCATCAGTGTCCGTGATCATGACGGGGGAGAGTGGGAGGGGGGATGGATGGCTTCGGGCGATTGCATGCCGAAGGCACATGAGCAATACGCGCGCGAAAGTGGGAACCCTGCCGGTACTTCGGCAATGGGTTTTGCTTGTGCCCTGTGCTCTGGGACTCAAGGATGACCGGCGTGTGCGGACCAATCAACGGACACAAAAAAGGCAGTGGAAGAAGCCAACTTCCTCAAAAGCAGTTGGATGCAGTTTTTCTATCACTTGCACCGCGTCTGCTTTCCGGAGTCGCAACGGTGGAGTCCGGTCTTTAGAGTCGCATAATTTGGCTTTCAATTTTTCGTGAAGACGAAACCTCGAACGTCTCGGAGCGTTCGAGAGGAAAATGACGGGCAAAAAGTTCTTGACTTTCAATCGTCTTATTACGGAAGCACTTTAGCCCGTAGCTTTTTAGTTTCAGTTATGACGAATTGAGTTCATTTCACTGTTGATGCAGCACGGTTGATGATGTGCTCAATCGAAAGATGGCATGTTTTTGGCGTTAGAAAGACGGCTATCATGAGGATGCTTTGCATTGTGAATGCACGTTTCGAGTTTGTGCCACAGTTTGGCAAGCACGTTTCGTATGCCTTTTGGAGTAGTGGCAATTGCGTGGCGTAAAAATCGGTGGCTGGGTAATTGATTTTGTTGAAGAATTAAAGCGCGTCTCAGATGGATCTGCCCCTTACCGTGCCGTCGTATCGGTTGCATGAGCTTTATTAGGGATGTGGTCTCTCCGTTTTCGGCTCAAGATGGTTCTTTTCACCATAAACTTTATCCATATTGGGACGGGTGCACGAGCCAACCACGTACGTGGATACGCGTTGTGATAGTGTTCATCAAGAGAAGAGTCAGACGTAACGTAGCCATGTTGAGCGAGCAAAATTGAGATTTGACTAATTAAATAAAATTTAAAACACAGCCAAGCAAATCTTCATGCCTAGAGGGATGCTTGAAGCCTGGGGATCAAACTTGAAAACTACACTTTTTAGCGCAGCTGAAAGCCAAGTTGAAGTTGAAATCCAAGAGTAATCCCACTTTTTTTCTATTTACAGTGGAGCGCCGTTTATCCGGACTTCTCGGGACTTGACTTCGCCCGGATAAGCGAATAACACGGATAATGAGTCAAATGATATATTTTATCACCAATTCATGGTGATTTTTTGGAAATTTTTCTTATTTTTAATAAAAATAACACAGTTTTTATTAACTTCATGTTTTTCGAAAGAGAGTTTTTAAAATTTGCCATGAATTACAGTGTTTTTTGTTATGACAATGTGCTCTTATAACCGCTTTTTCAAATATCCTCCTCATAACCCAATGTCACTTTTGTATTGAACTGTCATTTCTCAACAGCACGGATAAACGGAAAGCCGGATAAAAGGTACCCGGATAAACGGCGTTCCACTGTACTTATAAGTTTTGCGTTAAAAAATACTGTAATTATTAGTAACATATGCACAGTACAATACAATTAAACGAAACATGAACAAATATTTAAAAATAAAATGTCATTCGAAGTGTTGCATAGTGGATTGCTTTGAAACAAACAATTTCATAGATTCTTTTATGTCATCAAACCATGGTATTTTTCACGATAAAAAATATTGTGTGATAATAGTTTTCATATAAATTATAATTTGTTATAATTATAGTTAAAAATAATTACATTTATTGAAAACAAAATGTGAGAGTCGGTCATACTTCAATGAAATGACGATTTCTACATTCATTTGCTGTTTTACATATGTTCTAACTTAAAAAATAAATAATTAACCAGCTTACTTCTGCCTTATTGTTACCCTCACCCGAGCTGGAGTTGAACCTCGTTCAGCCATGTAGTCGTCGACACGTCTTACTGTTAACCATTAGCCTTTTATTACAAGAAATCATTGGAATATATAAAATATTTTCAAAGCCCATGTCTGTAATTCTTTTCAGCTGTTGGGTCTTCTTCATTATTGTCATTCGATAACTTCGATAACTTTCCAAATAATAAAGCCTAAAAGTTTTTTTATAATTTGTACTTTATCAATTATTCTCTCAAAAATACGACTTTTCTGAAGCTACATAAATAATTCTTAAAGGTTCCTAAAACATTATGCCTTTAATAAGACTTGTGAATAAAAAAGCTCAATAGGAGACAATTATTTTGCCGGTAGCCTTAGTACGTGGCTTTTCTTGGTGACTTCACCGAATTAACCCATGTTAGGAACGCTCGTTTTGTTAATCGACTTGAGGAAATGAGCTTTATTGAGAGCTCTAGAACATAATTTATTATCTGCCTGAACGAACGACTGCCCCATATAAGCGGTTCGATTTTACAATGACACGGCCACGGTTCGGTCGGATTTATCTGATCCACGGTCCAGAAAAAGAAATTAAACGTACAAATGTACGCCGTTTCCAAAAATCATCTCTCGTAGCGACAGTCCCGGAGGGGGGCTGGAGTGATTCGAACAAAAGATTTTATGGTCGAGGCAATGGTGCTAGTGGTAATTTGTCGGAAACCGATCATCTCCGCGGAACTCCGCGAGCCCAGGTCCAGCTCGCAAGCAAATTGAAGGGTGGAGAGAAGCACGCGCGCAGTCAAACTAAGGGCCCCGTGTCGGAATGGGCGATAATGAGCTCGGCAAAAGAGGTGAAACACATCTCCCGGAGCGTTTCCGTCCATGTTCCCCCGGTTCGCTCTAGCTCATCCACCGTTGCGATCATGCTCATCATCGCGTTTTGGCACATCATCATCATCATCGGTGTGCTGATGGTGGAGGGTACTCGTAGCAGAAGGAGAAAAGAAGTCTTAGAACGATTTCCAGAAGCCACTTTACCACCCGCGCATCCTCAGCGCTACGCGGGGCTTTCTCCGCAATCGTGTGGCTGTTTTATTTTGGAAACCTCAAGACCAAACTTAAACTCCGGCATGTATCCCTCTCTGTCTGCCGCATATTCGCTCGATCTGTCGCTCCCGTTGGAGGCAGATCGCAAAGATGCTGGACCACTGAACTTGGCAACAGCGCGCAAAGGGAGAGCTCGATAAATATTCATTTATGTAAAAATTTAAAAGCCCGACTCCAAGAACTGGCAGCCATCTTGATCAGCTAGGCAGTTGGCGCACGATCGCGGACGTTCCGCTCACCTGGCGCGCTTCCCCTACCTGATGCTTACGGTGAAGGTGTGTGCGTAAGTACTACGATCGCTCGCTGCTGCGATGGTGTTGATGAAAGACTTGTGTGTAGCTTTTATGCTGCGGGGCCCTGCTTGTACCGTTTCTTACTCGCTCACTCGTACGCAACACAAGAAGCTTGTTGATCGTTTGTGAGCTTTTCATTTTCTATCTTTCGTGTTTTTGTCTCGCTACCTTTTGTCTTCCGTCAATCCGTCTCCTTCGCGTCACGGTGTCTTTGGAAGTGTCTTATTATTTACCCAGCCCGGCCGTCGGTTCTGCCGCTTCCCTTTCCTTTGTCCATTTGTCTTCATTTTATGTTTTTAAAGCAAATACGGGCTTGGCTGCATTGCGGTGCTATTTTCCCGTCTTTGCCCTTCCCGTCCCGGTGATCGTACTACTTCTGCGCGTTTTTCGTTGAAGCATTATACAAAAAAGCAACCGGTTTTAACAACGTTTGTTGTCGTTTCTTGTTTTGCGTTCTTGGGCCTTTCTTTTTGCGCCAATGGTCCAACGCAGTGTGTTCGGTTAAATTGGGTGCGGGAGGTTGAATACACAAGAGCGGCAATAAATTGCATGTTAGAGCGATTCTCTCCGGCATTTATTTGTGTATGTTTTATAGATACAGAACTATCGTGCGATTCTTTTCTTGGCAAACTTACAATCTCCGAAAGCATATTCTGACATATTGAAATAAATTTAGATATTTTATATAAATTTTATCTTTTCTTCAACTACTAAATGAAATGTACATAATAACATAATTTACATTATAGCGAAGCTCAGGTGAAGCATGAACATGCTTAGGTTATTTAAAATAATGAAATGAAATACTTGTTACTATTTTTATCTGATAGCATGATTAATAAAATGTTTCGAAAACATTTGAATGTTGGTTTCTATCCCATTTTCAGCAAATGTCTTTTTCATTTATCTATTTTATCTAATAATACTCGCAAAGCACGGATCCAGGGTTCACTGTAAAGATATTAAAACGTTGGCAGTAAAATGTATTATTCCAAAAACAGTTTGAACTTTTACTTGTTCATGAATGCGCTAATCATACTAAACATGGATGGTCAAACTATTGTCGTACATGGTCGAGGAATAGTTTTTTTTCCTCCTTAAACCACAACCATGTTCACCGCGACCGGGTTATCGTCCCAAATGAAGCCATTTATTTAACGCCTCGTTCACGCTTTCCCTTCGATCGCCAGAAAAGGGACGCGGAGCATATCGGCCACTTTCTTCGATACAACCGGCCATAATCTTCGGCTGATCACGTCCATATGAGTAATGAAGGAATGGGATAGGGTTCCATTTCTACCTGTTCCTAGCAATCTGGACCGGCTGTTTATCTACACGCTTGCCATCCGCTGCTGTAGCATCAGCCTGCCAGCGCATCCTCCAATTCCCCAAATGGTGCGCCTTTTCATTAATCCCATCCCTTTGCCGGAGCGATTAGCGACGATATTCGAATAAATTTTGTACGATTTCAGAGGAAATTCAATATTGGGCAGCCAGTATCATAATTTACAGCTATTTTTATCGGTAGAATTAATATGTCCGTCCCATCACCGCATCCATCCTATTCGGAACCCTGCCCTGCATATCGTCGCCGCCATTTGACTAAGGGCAACTTCGGCGCATCGTTAATCATAGAACCTACAAACAAAACAATGCCAACGAGAGGAGGAAAAAACAACATCGCGCGCAGAGCAGAGTCGTTATGTTGCGTGCGAGCGATACTTCCGATCGGGACCGGATCCCGTGGTGCGTATGGGCGGCTTCAAAACGATGTCAGCCTATGAAAATGATACTTTTTCTACGACCTACGGGAAACCTCGATAGCCATGCGCTGCGTGGCCTGAGTAGGCTGGAGCGTAAAATGACGCACTGCAGCGTACGACCTCCAATTTGTCTTGCAGCAGGAGCGTTGTGTCAGATAGCCAAAAACACAGAATAGGAGCACAAGTGTCGAAAGGCACCGAAAGAAAAACAACTATCGCTAGAATAAACGAAGCGCGATGGTAAGTTTATCAGCTGATGTTAATGTTGCTCCCATTTACGGCTGGGGACGTTGTTTTACCGCATATCTCTTAAACAGCGTTCTCACTTGATGCGTCAAGTAGAACATTTTAAAATCGACGAGAAGCTGTCGTACTATCGATAATTCGCTTATCAACTATTTAATTTGGAGTGGAGCGATACAGATCCTTCAACAGCTTGTCAAAGTTGTTAAAGAGACCCAGCGTTTGGATTGAAAGTTTCTCTTCCTCAGTACAGTTATTTTATCATGCATAATTTTAATGTTTTGACCTTTCAAACGTATTGTACCGGATTCTGTATGAATCGATAGACATGGTTACGTGTCGAGCTTAAAGGTATATAAAATAAATTTATTTAATCTGTGAAAATCGTTTGCAGCACAAAACAAAAAGCAGAGCATTATTAAAAAGAAAACTTGTTATTTTACTATTGATTATGCTGCTGCTAGTTTTATTAGGTAGATAAATGCATTAATTATACATTCTAATGTAAAGCATCTTCTGGTATTTTGTCACTGAAAGATCTCATTATCTCGTAAGAAATACATGATAGAACAATATATATTCTTTTTTTTTGTAATTCTTGATTGCAAGCAAGCAATCTTCATTAAAACATTATGTTTGTTGGTAATATGGCATTGCTTTGCTGAAAAAAGCAATACAAATTAAAGACTAAAAATGAACTAAAGATAAGAATAAAAATGAAGCATAAAATATAGTTGAAACACTGTTGAAGAGAAAACAAAAACATCAATTTGAGTTATGTACGATCATACAGGAATTGAAACATGTTCTACCTTGTAGGAAATTGTCTATCTATTGAGGATATTAGTACAAGCCGATAATCTTCAGAACGACAAAGAACAATGAAGTAGTTTTACTGTTTTTAAACGTACTAGTTTTTTTAGCTAGAGCATTTGTCAGTTGTCTCGTTCAATTTAAAATCAATGCCATCTGAGCAAACTACAAACATGAGAACTCATGAGATCTGCATTTCTCTGCATATGAAGAAAGCTTATGCTGGGTATGTTGAAATTCTCTTAACATCAAGAAAGCTTACGATGCGTACACAGCTAGGTCCTAGTTTCCGCTCGGTTGCACTTCCGTCGCACAGAATGTACCGGTGCAATCAATGAACAAGTTTGATTAATGCTGTTTGTCAGCGTATAAGCCAGAAGCCAAACAGAAGGAGTCGTTGCTGATGCGGCAATTTACATCGTGCAAAGTTAAAGAATGTTACACCAGCGTGTAATCTGCATCATCATTTGCGCATCAGTCAAGCGCAGCCGGCAGGTTAATGTCGTAAGGCTAGGTTCGCCGGGCCACTGCACACTTACCGCTACCTGAACCTGTACCGAGACTTGTCTTAATTTCATGCTAATAGCATGTGCGATGAACATTCTAATTACGGTGCGCCGATGTGGACGCATTCGACCAAGGGTGTATTGTGCAAAGAAAGTCGTGGAAATTGGGTTGGCAGGAAGAATAGCTGGGTGTTCGAATCGGCAAGCAACCCAAGAAACCTTCCCGACATCCGCAGTGGGGTAACACGATGTAGTAGACCCGTGCGGCCGACCGGATGAAACAGTGAAGACTGCAACGAAGAAGAACGGACTACTGCAAACGGGTTCTTTACTTTCCCGTGCGTGAGTAAGTGCAGCAGGACTAACCTGGTGCTGGTCAGAAAACCGTAATCAACCCGATCGTTCCCTAAAAGTGCTCTGCGCACTCGGTCTACCTTCGCCAATCCGTTCATATGGTTATTCTTTTCTGTTGAAATCTTTACGGTGTTACCTTTTGCTGTACGCAGCATTCTTCTCGATCGAGTAAAACCGGGTGCTTCGCAAACGGGGGAAAAGAAACTTCTGGCAGTCCTCACACACACATCGCGATGACAGAATGGGGTCCTAGGAAGGGACGTACGAAGGGGATGTCACACATGCACTTGGAACTGAGCTTTCGAGGGTAAAAGATGCATGGTATGAGGGCAGATGGGATGGGGAGAGGACCAGATGGGGAGAGGACCACTAATGGTAGTGTTCGTGGACAGGAAGGTGATTGCATTTTCCCGTTCATTGCTCTCGCGGTCATTCGTGTTGTTGGCACATGCACACATGCACACTTTCGATCGATCACTGTGTGTTGGCGTTGGTGTATGCATACGCATCTGCAGAACAGGATTTTATGCCGTCTGCCGATTCGAGTTTTGCAACCCCGGGGAGCGTTCAAGTAAAAATCCCGTTTTGCCAGTGATCTTGTGCTACTTTAGCTCCTCGGGGCAGCGTATGTTTAACCATTTTGCGTTGAACTGAGTGGCTTAAGCCCGGTTGTTCATGAATATAAAAAAATGACAATATTTAATTTTTTCTGTGTTTTTTTGCATCAATCAATCTATTTTATGGATTACTGTTGGATTGGCAATGCTTTCACAATCTATTGTTTCTTATAATTATTATTACTAATAGGGTACTATGTACAAGATAAAAACGATTAACATTTCGTCTGCTACAGTTTATTAAGTTCGAAAAAACTCCATACTACTTCAAATCTTGTTTTTTTTAATTGGAAAAATGTGTTTTATTATTTGGTAATTTATTTGGTAATTTTAACATCCGTTGTTTAATACCCATAAAAGCTTTCGTGGGAGTTTCAAGCATGCATAAATTTTCATTACCTTTTCCGTTCTTTCAGCACAAATCAAAGATTAATGAAATTGCAACCAAATATGCGCGTAGCAAAATTCGACTTCAAGTCAACGGTAGTGATTCTTGGAACATACTTTATCTAACTGCGCATAGCAGCTATTCATAAAAAAAAGCCGTTTTGAATGATCGTCGTTCATCCAGCGGAAGAAAATCGTTGATCCTATGCGACTCCGACACTAGGGAAAGCACAATTTCAGTTTTGTTTAAATGTCAATAGTATCGTCCACATTACTTTAGCTCACTTGCAAAATACACCGCAGTTAGAATGTTTTCAGCTCTGAAAACAATACCTTTTCTTCGTTTTACCAACCCCGATTCCTTTCAGATCAAATATGCTAGATTTGGATGAATTTGACCGTTCTGTAGCGTCGCTAGTGTAGTAGTGTGTGTAAAAGGTGTTCCAACCATTGCTGCTGCAGCATATGCTGCACCTTTGCCTGATCGCTGCACACCTTAAAGGTGCGCGTTCTCTCGTCCGTTGTGTGTGTGTGAGAGAGAAAGAGAGCTAGGTAGATAAATCGCAGGGATCGTGCAGAGCACCGGTTGCGCTGTTGCCGCATTTACAGGCCCGGTGCATTGGTGTGAGTTTAATCTCCCCTTCATATCGAGCACACCGTCGCGAACGTGTGAGCAGTGGTTGCCGCGCTTCGCATTGCGCCTGCTGTCTCGGTTGCTCCAACGCACGCAGTACGACAGTGTGCGAGTGTTTGTGAGCAAATCAACGGCAAGCGACTTACGCGGCGGCAGATGCGTTGGGCCTGCTGGAACGCGCGTGTTGTTTGAAAGAGTGGGTTTCGGAGGAACGACGTCGTCCGTGTGTCGCTGCTGTCGAAGCGGTTTTGCCATAGCCGTGTGTGTTACCCTAGCAACCTGGGTTCGAGGTGTGCGCAGAGAAGGAAAAGAAATTCTAGTGAATCGCAACGATCTCCTCCGGTGTTTGTAGGATCTGGCCATTATTTTCAATAGTAAAAACGGATCCGAATCCAACGGGGGTCGGACCGTGATCGTGGCTTCTGACAAAATTCCGTTATCACGGAGCGTGAGTGTTAAAATGTGTGCCGTGTGGTTTTTGTGCGTCGGCTGAACAGAGTGAAACAATTTTGATTACTTTTCGGGTTACTGGAGCAATGAAAACAACGCGAATCAATGTGTAGCAAAAGGCAAAAAGTGAGTGCGCAAGATTGAAGCAAAAATATCACAATCAGCAATCTTTGTATCGGTAGCGGGAAAGGAAAGAAATGTGTATGCTAATTGGTCGAGGCACGGTTATTTAATTATCTGCACCGGTGGTAATTAATCAGTGGAAAACACAACAAACTGCACGCAGCCGCCGCAGCCGCCACCGCCGCCGGCTCCATACGCGGCATTTTTGATCGAGCACCGGATGAGCAACAACCGTCAGCAGAAGAAGAAAGCAGATACGAAGCAAAAGTGATCCAATCTTCAGCGGGCAGTGAGTGAGTATTTTACCAGTGTGAGAGCGAGAAGTCGCAAAGCAAGCACGAATTGATGCAAAATAGCAACAGCTGGAATGAAATAGCAACAGCAAATTCAAGGCTCCGATAGTATCACGACGGTGGTAGCTACCGAAAAGAAGTCGTGGTTGGGGTTGTGTAACATTAACTCACGGAGCGGCAGTGCCTACATTGATAGTGTTTGCAAACCTGTGCTTTAACGTGTGATGATCAAGATCGTTCGTTTTTTACCATCAGCATAAACAAAACATGTTCTCAATCTAACGAGATACGCGTTTTGTGTGAAGCTAAACACCTGAGGCAAGGAAAAGTAGCAGGAAGAAACAAAGTGTTGTTTGTTCAATTGAAAAGTAAAATCTCCTCCAATTGTGTGTGATCCTGCGTAGTGATCGATTCATTCAATGCGGCAGTGTGTGAGGTAACGGTGGTAGTTGCTGTATTTGTTGTTGTTGTTATTTTCGCAATTCGTGTTTAAAGTGTTCCATTACTGCTGCCGGCAGCTCTGCAAAACAACACAGGTGGGGTTGGTTCTCAAATTTCATCGTTTGGCGCAGTGTGATGGTGACTGTGTGGTGATGATGATGAGGTTGTGCAACGACACTACTCTTGGGTGTGATCGTGTTGCTTAGAGTGGCACTTGCGCGAGACAAAATTTCCCGCATTTTGAACGGTGTGTGTTAATCATGACGATATAAATTCCGCCCGGCAATTAAAACAGCTTGCGAGTTTGCAGTGCGGCAGTGTGACACGAGTTGCTGACTCAGGAACAAAAAACGTTCATCGAAGATCCCGATATCCAGTTGAGCTTGCAATCGAACTCCGTTGCGCATCGACGCGGTTCGAGTTTCGCGTCGACTTTTCGAAATGACTACGAGGATGGCTTTAACAGGCACCAAACCAACGATAAATGTTGTCTGCCGAACGCTTGCAGGTATGTAAACACGTGTTAAACCTTTCAGGTTCACCATCGACCCAGAAGCAGCCTGAAAACAAACATCCAATGAATTTATAAACGACAAAAAAAGTGGAAAAAGTAGAACTGACGAACATATATTTTTATCCGAGAATCATTTCTACATCCCTCAAAGGTCCAGTGTAAACATGGTTTCGAAAGGGAGCAAGCTAGATGGCCGGGCTGTCGTGCCCGCAACAATGCCGCCATGGTCACGAGTTTTAACGGTCGTCGAAAGAAAACGGCATTTGAACGGGGGATTAAATGTGTACCGAATGAAAAAAAAAACACGATCCCCTCCAACAGCTGATTTCACCAAACGGTTAATGTTATATGCTCAAGTAAAAAAATGTACCTTTTACGCATACTAGCCAACGCGAACAAGCACACACTGGCACACACTGAGGCGAAGTTTAGTAGCCTTTGTTTCGCTACCACGTGCCTTCCTTTCCTTGACTGTTAGGGGTAGTGGGGTGTACGATCCAGCCAAGATCTTGAAGTGATCGCGTTATTCCATTTCTTGCAACTGCTCCAAACCCACCCCTTTCATTCCCCCCGACTGAACACGAAACGATCACGGCAGAAATACAAAATGACAAAGCGGGTGAATAATATGGCGTTGCGCACCACACTCAGCCGGGTGACGGTTGGCTCGCATTTGTTTGGGTGCTTTTTATGTTTTCGCTTTTAAATCGACTGGTGTGATGGGGGATGTGGTGGTGGCGGTGGGCTGTGGGTTGCGGCATGCAAACCTGCTCACGTAGCGAAACTTGTTGAGCTAGTTAGGGTGGCCGAGAGTGGCAGTGGCTATTTTTATTGTGCCTTTAAGTGCCTTTCAGTTGGCGTTAAGTTAAAGGTAACAACTCGCGACCGGGTAGGTGTACTTTGGGGTAAAGTTTGTTACGTTGGCTTAAGTGCAATTATTGCTTCCGAACGGATCCCCATTATGGAAGCCTAATTTTGCCTGATGCCTAATGAGTCTAGTTTATTATGACGAAATCCTTTTTGCAATCAACGAAATAAACACACACAGCAAAGGGGATATTCCACTACTTTGAAGCAATTTTTTGATAGATGGCGATGAGCAAAAGGCCCATCTACTCAACTGTAATGTGAGGTAAATGGCAGTTAAACATTCGAATAAAGCAACTTTTCATTTTGACTTAAAAGGGATATGATCCCACCATGGACCATGGACTAAGCTTAACACCAATGTGAGGTATCCAAACACTACAGGCATCTGTAGAATAAGGCGTACAAGATCGGATGACTAAATGCCTGCGAACTGACCATATGCATGAAAGAAAAGAAGTACTGAGGTGTATAAAAATGCATGAGCATGAAAAACGAAAAACGAAAATGAGTAGAAAAAATCGCACTGCTGGCTGACCACAAAACCTAGATAAAAATCGTCGACTCAAGCAAAACTGTAAAACGGTGGAGGACACCACTGCTGGGGGGTGGGTAACAGAAAGGATTGTCCCGTTGGTGGTTGGTATGTTGCTATCATCGGCATTGGAGCAACAGAGAGCGGTTGTTTCTTCTGTTGCAACAAACTCCTCGGGGGCCCTTATAAATATTAAACCCACAACCGTGTGTTCGCTCCACCCTTTTGCTGCGTTGGATAAATCTTGCTGGAAAAGTTAAAAAAATGTCTGCCGTGTGCCCGCCAGTTATCAAGGCATTATTTAATGCTTGCTGCGCGCGCGGGATCACATGATTTTTGTGGCTAGAAAACATTAAACGATCGCTCCCCGGTGTAGTAGTACACCCAGTGTGACGAGGATGGTTCATCAAAGCGTAAATTGTAAACGAGTTGCCAACCCACGGAAATCCGTTGGTGTTCCCCCACCTCGTAGTTTGGCTTTCAGCTGAAAGGGTCTGGTCGATAAAGCCGGTGCACTCGGCGGAGCGCCACGTTTCAAAATTCTCCAAAGGGGGAAATTGTCAATAACTTATAAATAAATGTATACCGAATGATTAGCAACAGACATGTTTATGTAAGGCGTGCTCTGCTGTTGTAGGTTGGATAGAAATCTTCGTGGCATGTGCGACATCTGTGGGTTTCGCTTCGCGCAGGTGGATAGCTGCAATTTTGTTCGTTTACCTGGTGGAAGAAATGTTTCATGTGCACCACCACCACCATCAACAAGGTTTGTGAGGATCGTAATATGTGGGACCTTGGGAACCATCATTTGGTTCGTATAGTGAAAGTGTATGTTGCCTTGACAGTAGTGCGTATACAATGCAAGGTGCAGCTTGAGGCAGTTGCTCAAGGACTGCAAACATTTGCAGGCCAATAAGCCAGTTTTGGGCAGGCCATTTGTCGTCTAGTACCTGCCACCAAAAATTCGTTACCAACCTGGGGCAAATGTTTTCAGCGTAAATTTGTTAAGCCGTCTATTTATGAAGGTAGTAACTTGCAAGAGTGTGACTGTGTAACGCTATCGTTTCTAGAGACTTTTCTGCCACAAAATAAATCCCCGCATGAATCGGCTTAAAGCTATGAAAATTTACATAACGCTACGCTGTTCAGCCAATAAACTTCTAATTGTTGTGGTGTGTTTTAAAGCTTTCAGTTTTCGATCTCGATGAAATCGTGTTTATGTGGCGTTGATCATAGACGATCGTGCCATCCTGTAAAGCGTAGAATGGAACTGTACCGCATATATGTGTAGTTGCTGTGGCAACAGAGGATTGAGGATCGTTAAAGCTCCAAAATATTGTTAGGCGATTAGTATGATAATTTTGGCTAGTCCCCCGCCATGTTTGATCATAGAAAAAAGTTACTGCTCAGGGTTAAATGCAGAAGAATGAGTAGGCAGGCGAGATGGAACTTGATCTTCAACCGCCGTGGCGGGGCGGACCGGTTTGAGAGGCATGATTCTATCGAAGCAGTACATTAATTTTACGCATTCCTTGTGTCGCTGAACCGGTTTGATCAGCTTACCACAGCTCGTCTACACGCACACTGAACGGCCATTGAGGCGTACTCTAATGAGCATATGCCCGGGGGAGGGGACGCCTAAGCATGCGAATGGAGAATAATGGAAAAGATCGATGGTGCGGGTTGTGGTAGTATCAGAGATGTGAAGGAGGTTGTTTTTACATTTAGCAACCCTTTATGAAAAATACGTTTCTTATGTTTCCTTTTGCCATCACTGATCGGTCGGTTGATCGATTTGTTCACGCAATTTTACCTTCAAACCGCGCATCTTAAACATCAAATGCGTGATATTTCACGCATTTAATAAGAAGGGTAAAGGTAAATGTGAAAACATTCCCATAATTTCGACCTGTACAGTGCAAACGATGCCCATGTGCACTTGAAGTTGGCGGTTAGCAAGCTGTTGCTGTTTCTTCAAGAGTGGTACTTAAGACGCTTTAGCATACAGTGCTACAATCGGTAAATTGTACAAAAATAAACTGACCAGTTTCCTGTCATGCGTTGTTGAGTTCTTGGCGGTTGTGGGTTCTTGGAACAAATAAGGATGTATTTTGACTACCAGAAGAATAAAAACTATACCATTTCATATTTAGGACAGTTCACTTCGCTGTTGGCCTGTTGTGGGCTTGTCCGGTGTTTCGCATGAACCACTGTACGTGGCAGAAGCAGCCACATATGGACAGAAATAGGCGAATGTTTCCTTCAAACTATCCATTGAAATGTTTAGAATGACGTACGATTTCTATGCAATGCTTGTTGATGATAGTTTTGTGCGCTGTGCCTGCCAAATCGATGAGGTTTGAACACGGTGGTAAAAGAAGAAGAAGAAAAAAATGCCACGGGGAACAATAAAAAAAGCTTTTTAAAGAAATAGCTGTATAACGCTTGTTGCTAGTGAACCAACCGCTCAAAGGTACGATACCAGAGGGATGGGTATGAGTTTTTTGTTCCTTCAAGCATGGGTATGCTAGCAAGAAATTCGATACTCGAGAAACAACGCTTACCGCCGTCCCTCTCCGATTAACCTTTTGTTCCACCTCTCTCCGGGGGAGGTCAAAAGAGCTCATCACACAATAGCGCACGTCTTCGCAAGCAGCGCAGAGTTCATAAATTTGAGTTCGCTTCCTTTGCTCTTTGTTGCATATCGGTGTCCTCTCTCTCGAGAGCAATTAAATTGGCATGCATGCACACGGCTTCGACTCGCTGGTGGTAATAGGAAGGTCGTGTGAAGTTTCGTTCTTCATTTAATTAAATTAAAAGTAAAGGATGTGTAATGGAGAGGCTAAGGATCGCCTGAAACATGAAACACACTGCACAGAGCGAGAGTGCAGATGATGGTTTTTTTCTGAAGCGTATTTTTCACATTTTGACAAAAGCAATTCAAAGATTGCTTTTGCGAGACTCTCAATTCATGTCATAAAAAGTGCACCTTTCCGTTTGCACAGATTTCCACATGAAGTGCAGGAATGCAGGTAGTGTGATTTATGAGACTGCTGTTACTGCAGCTCCCCAGTTTTACGATGACAGCAGGTTAGCACGGAATGAAATGAAACAAAATGTTTGTAATTAAATTTTAAAGTATCCTTTGTTGCTGTAGCTGTGTAATCGTGCCGAAAGGCAGAAACACTGGCCGCAGAATCGCCGTCGGACGAACTGCTCGCTCTGAATGGCTTCGACGTAATTGATGTTGCATGGCTGCTGCTTCGAGGTTCACTCTCTCAGATTCGAGATTGGAAAATTAAACGTTTTGGTCTTTGGTTGCCAAAGTGCAGCAAGCGAAGGAATTGCTAAGCGCATCCGGTGTCTGCAGCAAGTGCGCGGCGCGGTGAGTTTTCCTCTTACACAGGCTGATGTTATTCCCAGGCATCATTGCACTGTATCGGAATTGGACTGATTCGAAACATGCACCTCCTCTTAAACGGTTCCGTTGGTGCTGCTGCTGCTATCGCTGCAGTGCACGAACATGAAACACAAGCATTCAACAACTGTTGTGTTTGATTCTGGAGGGGTTTGTGTGCATGTTTTTTTTTTCATTCTGTTCTCTTCCCATCGCACACACACGCACAGAAACATAACGATTAAGGACTTTCGAAAAACGCCCGACAAGGCTCAGGATTCAGGACCGGAAAAGGTGCAAAAATGGGATTTTCTAAAGCGATGTGAGAAACATACCAGGTAAAGAATGAAAGGGAAAAAAGACAAACTCAAAGCAAAACTTTGCTTCAGTTCCAATGCATAGGAATTGGAGAACGCTGCACTTTTTCAAATACATGATGAATCAAACGTGACCACCGGGATACCTCTCAAAATATGATGCTGAGAAACCGAAAAAATGCAGGTATAAATGAGAGGTAGTAATGACGGAAACATCTCATCTCTACATCCCTACCTTAAACCATCTTTTTCGGTGGCGATGATGTTGGCTTTTAGGGCGATTTGGGTGCGATCCTTGGCTCGGAAAAGATTCTTGGACGCTCTCTTGTTGGTGAAGGTAATTATCGTAACTACTCTTTTGTTTCTTGTGTGATGTTTTCTTTTTCCTGCGTTTTGAGAGGAACCAATGATATAATGCAGCGTTTCAAAACATCTATCGCGAGGGCAGGAATTCAAAAGCAGGTTCGAGGAGACTGCGGCCCTACGGAACGTGTACAAAAAAGGGAGTAAAGTAATAAAATCTATAATAACATTTAATAACGGAGAAGAATCGGTTCGGTCTGGCCATGTTATGCCGACGCTGTGGCAAATCGCGTTTTCAAACGATGCGTTATTCGAGCGCACAAGCTATACAACCGTATGGAGCTTTATTGCGAAGGTGCTTACACTACGTGAGATTATTGCAAATAATGCATGGCCCACACTTGGAATAATCATCCATAAAGACGGCAACACAGCATCCCAATGACATGACTCAAAAGGGTTGACGAATAGCACACGGGGTTAGCATCAATGACAAGAAAGAGGGTCTTTGTGTAGCGGCGTGGAGCATCGCACGATGTGTACGTTGAGCAATTTGTAAATATAAGACAATGGAAGCTAACTTTAGGCGTATACGCGATTTGAAAAACTTACTACACGATAGAAAGATCTCAATGTAGTTCGACTCAAGTTGTCCGCGTTTTTGTCTGGTGACGTCTTCGTATGCTTTTAGCACAAAGACAAAGTTTTGACTTGCATCCTTCCGGTTGAAATAATGATTAACATGCCAGCTGACGGTTTCACTGCAGCAGCACCCCTTCCAAGGCAGGAAAGGCAGCCGCCCATTAGTGCAATATGCGCATCGTCAAAATGTATCGTACAAATGTATAAACACAAATCGTCTTTCGTAACGATTCACCAAGATTGCAGCTACGGTGCAAATAGATGCGGAATGGAGGAAGTTTGCGGTTTATTTGTGTGCCGGTCTAGTGCTGGGGCTGGACATTGAATTGAACTGTTTGTGTTTCCACCCGAAGCGCGAGAAGAGTTTCGAGACGTCCTCGTATCGCACACGGTCGTCGGTCGTAGTCGTCGTTGTTGTTGTTGCTATATTAGCATTGCTGTCCCCATGAGTCATGAAAATCGGCCGTATTTTGCTGCCTTGGCATCGGGTCAAATGGCACACACCACCACACTGAGGTGACATATCGATGAGAAGCGGGTCTGATGATGGATGAAGACAGAGCGCAAACTTACCGCCGATGGTTTTGCCTTCCGTAGGATAATTCCCCTTTACCAGGCAATTAGCAAAGGCAGCATTGCATGCGTGTTGCGATCAATTGCGATTATCAATGTGCTGTGTGTGTGTGTGTGATTGTTTGGTGGTTTTGCGCTGATGATCGTGGCAATCGATGGGCTTGTTTGTATAATTCCGATGCGATAGGCATTTACTGCTGCGCCTGTTTTGCTTGATTGGGCAGCTGTTTGTAGCTTTTGGAATTGCAACATTCACTGGTTGATTGAATGTGGCAATGTCTGATCGGTAAGGTGTGCTTTCACACCGGGGTTTCGGTTCAACTGTTAAACTTAGAGGCAATTACGATGGAAGCATTGTTTGGTTAACTTCAACCACGATTGTCTACCGCCTTGTTGACCGAATGCTTAACAATTAAGTTTTTTGTTTTGATATTTTGGTTAGAAATAAAAAAATGAAGGTAATTTTCGGTTCCGTTCTATTGTGTAAAAGTCGAATCTTTCGTATGGGTTTAAATATGTGATGGGGGTTTGGATCTCTCATTTCACGCTTTCAAACCACCAAAGTGAACCTTTCATTTGATTGTGGGTGATGTAATGTCGAAAGAAAAAATAATTGAATGAGTAAATTAAACGTACAAAGGATCATAGCTGGTCGTCGAAATGGGTTGTACATATTGCCACTAAACAATCAATCCATAACAGTCGACGGATTGGGATTTATTATTACCTCAGTCACATAATCCGTGCACAGCGAAGCAGCATACGGTCGCTCCTATCGGAATCATTTCAGAGCGTGTGGTGGTACAGAATCAAATGTAGTATTGCAGGAGAGCGTATCTCGGGTGCCAAGTGGTGCTAGTGATATGGTGATCAATAAATTTTCATATTTGTAAAAGCCCTGATTGGGCTTTTCTGTGCCATCCTTGCCAGTCTGCTGCGAGCACGGGGTTGTGTAATGGAGAGGATGGAAAGACGGAAGCTACCATTTGCATATTGCAAATTTATTAATAAACGGATTTTAATACTAATGCAAATGCAGCGGAGGAGACGGTGAGCTGTCTTGTCTTATTCATCGTAAGTCGGAATCCTCTTTCGTTGGTTCTTTCCAGAGGCGAAGTGAACTGTCGATGCAAGAAGCCTGCTGGAAGGCGACACTGAAGTATGGTTTTCCCCGAGGACCGATTTTACCCTTGTCCGTCGCGCGTCGTCGAGACACATTCATTGGCGGTGCATACCCACTCGCACAGATTCATACACTAATACTTACATAGCAGCGTTGCCGTATTAAATATGACGGTCGCATTCGAATGTACCGCCGCTGGGGAACAACCGGTTTTAACTCACAGACTCCCTGACTTCTTGACACATCCAATCCATACCCTTTCTCTCTCTCTCTCTCTCTGTCGCTTGGTGTGCTGCGGGTTGCTTGGCGATCGTGCTTTGTCCTCTCCCGATGCATGGGCAAGGGAGTAGTCGGATTTGCACCATCGGTTGGCTGTATGCAACGCAGCGTCGAATGCGAACGCTGCCACAAAGAGAGAACAGTGACGCACATGTACAGGGGGGAAGAAAGGGTTTTGAAGTGTCATTTAGCGAACGTCGTCTTGCCTCGACGCTTGGCACTGCTTGTGCGCGCATATCTCGTGCTCGTTCATTTGGGTGAGTGCACGGCTGCATCCTAAGCTGGATATTGAAAGCGGCTTATAAGTACATTTTACCGGTTAGCCAATCCTTTCTGGTGGAAACATATTTCCCGTCGTTTTATAACTAAAAGTCGGCAGAGCAGCGATTCACAAGTACACCACGGATCCGAACGTCGGATATGTATGGAGAGCTCGCTCATCGTCTGGCAAAGGAGCGCGGATCGAGAAATTCCACTCGGAGGTTATGTACTAGCGAGGATTTGTGGCGTTTGCTTCCTAATTCTGGGTGCCATGGCATTCATGGTGTGGCGATGGTGAAGGTGAGCACGGGTCAAAAGCAGCGCGAGGGTGACATTTTTGGGGATGAATTTCATTTATACGTTTGAGTGGTTCTTGAATTTGTTTGTTCCCTCAAACTCGCTTTGCTTCGCCCGTCGGTAAAGCTCTGATGGGGAGTTATGATGTGGAAGTCGCAAAGTTCTTCCAAATGAACTGCCTTATCGGGGCAAAAGTAGGGAATGGATCAAAAGGATGGGATTGGCGAAGATGAGTTAAAATGGCTTTGTCGGAAGCGCATTAATTCGGCCGGCCGGGTGCTTGGCGCTCTTATAAATAATGAAAGCCAAAATTCTATCTTCCCCTCGCCGTTTGTGCTTTCCTGTGCGTAATAATAGCAGAAAATGATATTTTGCGAATCTGCCCTTCTAGAAAGGGCACAAGTCCGGCCAGCAAAGCAGGTTCGTTGGGATGTTAAATAATGGTCGCTCGTAAGCGGAAAACTCGCGTCGCCCATAGTTGAATGTAAGAAGAAAGCTTTCCGTTCCGGGTGTTTTTGGGACGAGCTCTTGGACGACTATGAGGTGTGCCGAATAAAAACCATAAAGCAAAAAAAAGTAAACTCCCTTCATAATGGTTGGGTGAAAGTTGAAACACCAATAATCGGCGGTCCGGGGCAGATTTATGAACCTTTCCTCTCTATCTCAATACGCACGGCTTCCCGATGTTTGCTCGCGCATGTATACATGTGTGGTGAAACGGAAGAGGAACTAAGAAAGTCTTCGAAAAAGTGTCTCCAACGGCAAAACTCGTCACGTCGGCTGCGCGATCATCATCATAATGATGAACTTCATAACTGATCAATCACGGCAGGCCTTGCTGTGCCTACTACGTAGCTTTTGCCGGAAGCGCCGGGCCGGGGTTTGGTGAAAAAGTTTTTCTGTTCCAGAAGTTTTTAGCCACGGTCGTGAACTACAAGACAGACACCAATGTGGGGCTGTACACATAAAGGTGAAAGTGTCTTTTATACGATACCGGTAGCCACATACGAGTAAATGTGAGAATGTGAGTGCACGTGTGGTACTTTTTTTGTTCGCTACTATTCCACTGGAAAATTTCCAGGGGAAAGCGACGCCGACTATCACTGTGACGATGGCGACAGCGCCCGTGAGTATGTTTAAAAGGAACAAGCTTTCCTTTTCGCATTGCCCTGATGAAGCTATTAAGTGAATTAGTCAACCGCTGGGCATGTGTGGCTTAGGTAATTGGTACGCAATGATTGAAGTTGGAGGAAAACGAGATCAAAATTTCATTTGTTCCGTTTAAAAAAAAGACAGTTTGCTCAAATGAGGCTAATCGTTTGCACAACTAATTTTATACACTAAGTTTTCATTTGAGGTTAACAAACTAGAACAATATAAAATTTCACGGTCGCTCATAACTGGTCAGTTTGGTGAGTTAGTTAGTGCTAGGCTTATGAGAATCGGCAGTCATTCACCAACTGCAGGTACTACGGCCGTTGTTATGCTTTTTGTATAAATATACGTCTTCCGTAAGCCGTATCGCTTCAAGGATGTTGGTGATGTTGGTTAGATGCATATAAAACTGCATGGTCATCATGGTACGAACGGACTTTTTAAAATTAAAGAGTTGGTAAATCATTTTTGGCAGCGCAAAAAAAAAGTCAAGGTTGATAACGTTTTGAAGGCACACCCTTTGGCGTCGGTAACACAGACTGGATGCTTTTGGTAACTCTATACCTTTTGCTTAATTTTCGTCTTTGTGATTTTGTTTCGTAAGGTAGGAATTGTACTTTTATGTAGGTTTACCACCACATATAGAATGTGTTTAGTTTTAGTATTCAAACACGAAGACGTTTGAATCATCTTCCTGAAATATTAAAGGAAATGTAAAAGCAGAATAATAACACGAAAGTAAAACGGTAGCAAATTAGTATGCTGGCTTCAATTTTTTTGCGAAAAAGTCTCGATTGAGATTCGAAGCATCAGGGGTGCCTAGTTGATCAAAGTTTTTCGTTTAAATGTCTATCATTGTTGTGACCAAACGGGGCTTAAATCAAGCGTCCTAATGTATAATTTCTTGGTAGATTTTTTTATGCAGGTTGAGGATGATGGATATCAAGGTAAAATGTGTATGAGACCAGCAGCTGACAGCAGGAACTCTGTTTGCCTTGGCCGATGAAGCAAGGTTTTATATTCATAATGAAGATTCCCAAATGACGGCATTTGCGAAGGACAGAACGATTGTGCTTTTATTTTTTCCAATTCTTTGAAATCCAGCCCAACCACTTGATCAGAATCTGTCGGTTGGCGATCGCCATATGGTAGTCTGAAGTCGTGTATTTGCGGTTGCTTTTTGGCAGGACTGAGTGTTTTATTTTAAATGCTTGGTGTGCCGTTTTTTCGATCGTTGAATGCAGCTTCAGCAGTCGTAAAGCGAGATCAAATCACACCTGTTGTCTACTGCGTAGCCTGCAGCTTTGGGGCTGTGTGGAGAAGCATGAGGTAAAACTTTCGAGTTTTTCGGGTTGATCGGGAGTTTGTGGTGAAAAGCAAGCCGGGTTTCCTTCCATTTCATCACACAACATGTTCCTAATTATACGGAGGCTCGGGAAGGTGCAATCTCGAGCGCTTGTCAGGTGATGGTTTTTTTTTGGACAATCGTTCCGTGTTGGTTTGAAACAGAAAGTGCAGATGCGCTACCGCGTATGGTTTCAGCGCTCGAGAGAGAAGGAGCTCCAATAATGAAGGGTTGTGGAGCAATTACTGGTTGAACTGTGCGGCAAAGAAAAAGCCGATGAGGGTTGCATCTTTTTGTGGTAATCTCCAAGACGCTGCTATTAAAAGGCAATTTGGTAGAAAAGTGAAATGAATGTTCGTGATCGTGCATTGAATCGCTCATAGCCTTTTTGTGGGCAAGGTTATTAAAGAAGAACATAATTTGCTATGGAACCTGTTCTATGGTGCTGTAAAAGTTAATATATTTTCTTTAGAACATGAACACTCTTTTGCATTGTTTGATGATAATGCTTGTTCTTTGATCTGTTGCTGTGGTGTGACATTTGGCAGGGATTTTATTTGAGGATTTCTTTGTTTACTAAATCGTAAACACATTTCAAGGGATAATAATTGTATCGAAAGACGTAGCCTCTGTTTGGAATCTTTCCTGCGCAAGCAATAGTGTGCCACCTTTCAGTTCTATTAGCAGAGCTTCGCGCTCCAGGGCAAGAGCTTTTCACTCCCTGCATATATTTTGTCGTGTGGATTGGTTCGGGTTTTCTACGGCAGGCTAGAGCTATAAAACAAACTAATTTGCCTAAAATAACAATAAAATTGATTATCGGGGACATACTTTCGGTCCGGCTAACGAGCGAACGAGGGATCGAACATTTTAACCGCCAACTGCTACTTTCTGTGAAGCGGACTAACGAAGCGAAGAAAAAGAAAAAAAAAAACGAAATGATCCCTCCCGGAGTTGGAGTTCAAAATCTGGACGCCTAAATCTCGACCCTCCCGCTGACTATAATGGGCAACGGATAACGAGCTCCGGACCAAGCTACGTTTGGAGTTAGTAAGGCTAGCTTTGCCACGTATGTGCGACAACTTGATTTGGACGCGTTCTTTACAGTGGTTGAACTGTGGATCGAGCGACATGCCACAAACCATGGCTACACTGTCTGTACGTTAGGTGTCTTCCCTGAGATGACCGTATGCAGATAGTCGTTGTTTGACAAGAACCCTCCACGAAAACAAAACAACGGAAACAGAGTTTAAGCGGGTTCAAAATGTTTCTCCATTTCGGTGGCATGGTGACACTGCCGTAAGCTAGCATCCGGAGACAAAACGCGACGGGGATATTCGTGGCGCGGATTTGTATGATGATGTCCTAGTTTTCGTAAAGGGAAAGAGAGCAAGAGAGACACAGTGCGTACCCGTTTACAACGTGTGCTTGTGTGTTTCACTACAGGAACGGGTGAAACGAAAGCTACGCTGGTCTGGTATGGTGGGTTGAAGACTGTTGAGAAACGTACAGTGCAGAACAAATTCCCGGAGAAAGCTACAAAGAAAGCGGAAAGATTGGCAATCGATAGCCGGTTTTTCAAGCTCAGCTTCCTTCGATAGGCTGTAGCAACTCCTTTTGCCTAGCGGCTCTCTAAGCAGAAGAGTGGCGAAGTTTTGATATTATGGTTAACTTCTGGGTTATAGAGGAGACACTTTTTCTGATAGCAAAGCTATCTTTAGAAGTACTTTAAGTTAAAAATACAACAGCGCAATACACATTGGAAATGATCAAAGCGGTCGATGATTTCCAAGAACGATACCAACTAATTAATCCTTATCTTTGGTTGAGAAGAGTGGTGCTTGCTTAAGTACCGCGGCAGTTAATTGAAGTTGGTGGGACATAAGCGTACGCTGATGGATCGATTTACGATTGATTGGTTTCTTTAATGGTTTGATTTGCTCATCACCTTACTTTTAACGGAAAGGTGAATTAAGAATATGACCAAAAGTTAAGGCCTGGAGTAGGTTCTATCAGAACCCTAGGTGTTCAGGTGGTGAGGGAGCTAATAAAACGATTTTATTCTTAGCTCTTAAATAAGATTTGTCCTGTGTCTCTTTTGATTGCGATAAAACCATGCCGATCGAGGTAGGAAAGAAGTGTAAGATTAGAAAAGAGATAATTTCCTTTCAGGTGATCTAGTGCTTTTTAAAAGCGAGACAAAAGTGAATGGATTTACATGCTGAATAAAACACTGAACGTTAGTCATATGCTCGAAGTTTTAAGTTCTCGGCTCTCTGCTCTTACATTATTTAATAATGTGGTAATATTTCATTAAAAGTAAATACTACACAGACGTCAAGCTCCGAGGACATTTCTTTGTGCGTTTTCGTGTGAAGAGATTCATGAAAATTATGGGTAAAAACCCGTACATAATTAATTGATAATCATTGAATCACTCTAAAAACTTGTATTATATCAAACAAAAGATCTTGAAATATTTTAAATTTTATAGTGTTTTTTAATGTATTTAGTATGAACTTTTGAACTTAATTGAGAAGGTTTGTTCATCGTGAACTCAACACGTTTGTTACCATCAACCAGCAGCTCGTGACAAAGGGTTGTTTTTCACACTATCCTCGGTTTGGTCGATGTGTAGAGGAGAGGTAATGGTATTTATTTATTGAAGCTGGTAAAGCAACACGATAGAAGCAAGCAGTTGCACAAATATGCTGCAGTAACTGGGCACTCGCGTACACCTTTTAACTGCAGCTGCCGTTCATTTCATTGCGTTCCTGTGGCCGTGGCTTCGACTGCCTGTTGCGTTGATCGATGCAGCGATTGTGATCGTGTCTGCAGGGGGGAAGGAGTGCGCACAGCGACGAGAGCTCTCCAATGATAGCACACCCATGGTACATTAATTATCTCCTCACAAATCATAATATTTCGGGGCTACAAGCTGCGACTGGCGCACGGTCCTTTCTGATAGATGGGGTTTGTCAGATATGGAAGGGTTAAGGACAAGGGTGGAACTTGAAGGATGAAAAGGTGTATGTTGAATCGATCTTGAAGGATATTTTACTGCTTGAATGTGACTGTGTGTGCATGGTTATGGTATATAATTCCATTTAAAATTGTTTGCTACTCTTCGTAAAAGAGGTGCAACGTATTATATGTAGAACCAGTGTGTGTTCGAGAATTGCGAACGCTGCTTAAAAGGTACACTCGTTGTTAGTGTGTGTGTGTGTTCGACTGTATGCAGGTGTGTTTTGGATGGCTTGTGACGTAAAATTTACGACCGAAAGGTGTACAAAAGTTAATTTTTATTCGTTTCTTTTCCTCCCGCTCGTCGTAGGCTGGCCACCCTATCTGCACAAACGCACACACATTGACCGTACGATCGCCTTACTATTTTCTTATCCCTATTAGCTTTTTGAGGCGTAGATACATGGTGGTAAGAGGGTGTTAGACTTGAGGGTTGGTTAACAGGGTTTGACGGGTGGAGGTTCGTCGTCTTGTTGTTCGCCTGTTCAATTCTCAGCACAAGCCAAGCTCCGGAGGCTGTATCATGGCGGCCATGTTGGTGTCGGCCGTGTCAGAGCATGAAACATCAGAGCATGGCATCAAGCATCCGTTAGAGCGGGAAAGACGTAAATACAAGAAACCGGTTTCGTCGAGTTGTGTTGCTGCTGGCATTCGCGGGTGCCAGCTTGCTGCAGAGACTATTGAGCATATCGAGGGAAGGGTGGTGTTCGACAGGTCAAACTGGTTTACAAGGAAAGGCAGAGATCGGGAATGAAGCAAACGACTATACCCGATAACGGGGCACATGTCGCCTAGTGTGCGGACCAACTCTTTCTGCCTGATTCCAGCATAGTTTTGGCGCGTTCGTCCAACGAAACGAAACGGTAGTACGGGAAGAATGTAAGAGTTAGCTGAATCGGGGACAGAGGATAGCAAGCGAGTTGAACACACGATGGTAACACGGGTAGTTTCCGACTTTGTTATGAATGCTTATTTTTGGTATCTGTATTTAGAGTTATTTTCTTGTGGACGATATGAGTTGTCATGTTCACATTGCTGTGCATCAACGTCCATGCCGATGGAGGAATAATTTTACTTGGTCAATCGTTCCATCCTTCAAGGGTTTCGCAAAAGAAAGAGCATAAACAAAAGGTAAATGGCATACTACTCTTGGTTATCTTAGAATTGCGGGCAAAAAGCGACCATCCTGCAGAGGGCGGCAGAGAACGCAGTGGAAAGATACCAATCACACTGCAAGGGAGTGGAGGAGCTGCCAGTTGTAAAATGTATCCCCAACTTGTCTTGATGCATCTTTCTTCGAGCTGAAGGAGTTTTTTTCGATTTTATGAAGGTGTAATTGGAAGCCATTCTCGTACCTTTTGCCACGAACCTGAATCCCTTCCGATGCGAGAGGAAAATGAGATAAAAGACCCAACAAAAATGGTTCTGAAGGGTTTTTTTTTATACCAGTTTCATTTTCCTTCGTGCTGAACAAACGGGTAGCAACAACGCAGGGGTATTATTATCGTTGCAGTAATCATCATCGCTATTATGGACGCGCTCCGTTCGTAGATGGATGGCTGCGCAAGCTAACTTGAGTTTGGTGGGTTGTTTTTGGTTGCGTGGCTTGATACGAACAACCGAGCAAAACGAAAGAACCACAAACAGAAGAATCATATGTGGAGAAAGCAGCTAAAAAGACGCACAAGGAATGTACCCATTTTGCAAACCTCTTGTGGTATGTCCAAACATAACTTGGTGTATATGTTTATGGGCAGTAGCATATTGAGGAAAACCTTTAGTGCGTCTTTTTTCCTTTAAATTTATTGAAATTCGATGAACTGTGTTTTCTAATTGCGGTTGGAGAAATGTCCTTTTTTGTAATTATAAAACATGGTCACAATTTTGTCCTAGATTGTTGTTGCCTTTTCTTATTTTGATAATTTAAATTTTATTTGGTATGCATAATATCTGCCCAGATATTTAGAATTCGAACACATTTTCAGAGAAAAAGCAACAGGACAAGCCTTATTAATTCATGATAACTATTACCCATGAAAGAAAAAACAAGAAATCTTAATCAGGCCAATCTGATGTGAATGAATAGCCGCTCAGCGCTGTTTTACGTAGGCTTCGGGCATGTCATTCGCTTTAATGGTTCGGTTTCTTATCTCTCGTATGGCCACAGAGCGCCCATTGATTTTTGTCCAGCGCAATAAAAGACGATCATGAGGAGGAGAAAAAGAAAATAGAGCCGAGGTGCCAGTGAGAGGTGCCAGCGCCTAACGGGTATAGTAGTTTCTTCTCTAATTTCGCCATGCACGCGAAAGACGGTCTATAAATTTATAATTTTCCTTTATTTCGCTTTCGAGTTCATTTCCCCCTTTTTTGTGAACAAAAGGATTGTGGGTAGGTAAAGAAGGCAACATAGCGTTGGACTTTGCGTAGGGTATCGTGGGTCATAGGTGGGTACGCTTGGTGGATTCCTCTGGTCAACTGTGCGTGGAGACGTCCATGCCACACAATCCCCCCATCGACTCAATTGATCGTGTGTGTGTATGTGTTTGTGGGTTAATAGAAGAGCTGCGCAGCACAATAATTTTAATTCCTGAACAATAGAAATAACACTGGACAAGTGAATGGGTGGGTGGAAATAATGAACCAACCAAGGCGAAGGGTTTGAAACTGGTCAAGAAGCTTCGTTGCGTCGGAAGGGACAGTGTGTTTTGTCCGATGTGTAAGACATTTGCATCGAAGAATGGAATGGTTTATAACTTTTATTTTCGTATTGTGTTTTGTATTTTATATTTCTCTATGACACTAAAACAATAATACACAATATTTGCAGGATGATCTATCTGCTGCCTAATGTACTCCGCCATAGTATGATGAACCCGTACTGCTATGCCTTGAAGTTGAGCGAGATCTTAAAGGATGAAGTTTCTTGGTGCAACGCAATCATATAACCATTATCGATGTCTTACACTTCAGGCTCGAAATGAAATCTCTTCTCAGTCTGTCGTTGTGTGTGGCTGTAGAGGGGGATTTGAATTGTGCAAGATAGGGAGGCTATGTTCGGTGCGGCACGAAGTTGGGTGGTTTCATTTTCCTCTGCTACTGACTTAGTGTGTGGTGTGTGTGTGTGTGTGTGTGTGTGTTGAGGTTTTAAGCAGCTCTATAGAAGACGAGGTGTCAAATGCAGAGTGGCACTTCGTTCGACGACAACGTTCGCTTTCCGTTTGTGGCATAGACAGGGATCGTATAATGTACTCTGGCACCACCGGGTTGAGGTGTGTGCTGTTGGGTTGAAGTGTCTATCGAAATGGAAAGATAAATACATAAATATTATTGCTCATGCATGTTTGTCTTTTATCAACGGTATGCTGCTGAGTAGGGCATTTAGAGTTTCCTTGCGCAGCAGCGTCTAGCAGGATAGCATATGGAGACTAATCGTTGCAGAAAACTGAATGCAACAATATTCAGTGTGGCTTCTGCCGGAACGAAACGAAGTGTATGATTGAAACGACGCTTTTATGTTGGTAAATTTCCAATTTACTTTACTGCAAACAAATTTGCCGTAGTTGGCTATACGAAACAACACCTTTAAGGTTCGGGAAAGTCATGTTCTTGAGGAATGATAACAAAATTAAAATAAATATAATTTTGACCAATGCTCTGCTTATTGCTGTACTGTGGAAATACTTGAAAATATATCGATTTCACAAAAACCTATTTGTCGTTTGCGACAGTTATCGCAGCATCACAGCACGAAGTATTGCTGCAGGTTTACCTGTATGGTAATCGAAAAGATAGCAGTAAGCTAAGATACAAATCGGCACGCAGCTATAACTGGTTGTGCAAACCATTTTGCATGCATTTGTTACGGTGTTGTTACCGGATGTTTGAATTAAACCTTTCAGATAGCCACTCAGTTGTTGTTTTTTGTAATCGGTCTCTGGATCATATCTCATAGAGAAGAAAAGTTGTGTAGCAAGTCGGTGTGTCCTGCTCCGCTCCGCCTGTTATTTGCGTTCCCTCCACGGACGTTCTTTTGTTGTGTTGGCGAAGGGGTTTTGCTGCACTTGTTCGACGGTGTTCTATAAATTATATTCGGTGCGTGTTGCAGAATGTTTTCTTACCCAACCGTATGAACTTCGGTCAAGTCCGACAAGCTAAACCGAGCCATGCCCCAGCAACACTTGCCTCGAATTGGTCGAAGGCCGGATTCTCGTACTGATGCCGCTGCTGCTGCTGCTGGCAACCGACGAATGTCCATGTCCGTTCGGAATCTTGAACTTTCGGCCACAAGCAACCGGTGAAATGGCTCTGGGTAGCAGTGCGCACCAAATGCGGTGCAGAATCTCCTGGATCGGCCAGTACCTGTAGTGCATTGGTCAGCCAGCGGGACACTGTTGTGCGGTGGAGCTTTACTGTAGTTTGCTAATCACTTTTATCTTTGCAGTTGTGTAAGCGTGTATTTCATACAGATTCGCTTTATTATCCCCGCGGCAGGACGGTATCTTCCCTCCCGCCCTCGGTTTGTGGGGTCTGTGGTTGAACGTTGGATTTATCTTTTAAAGTTGATTCAAACTGGGAGTGTAGAGCGACAGTAGCAGCATCTGTTTCTCGGTTTGTTGCTGTTGCTTGTTATCTGAAGAAGATGCAAATTGTTACCACTTTTATGTAACTGTGGTAATGGTAGATAGTCTAGGCGCGCACTGTTCTGCAATCCTAGACATAGTCGGGTAAGCAAAAAGGGTTAAAAAAGGTACGCTTTAAGATTTCTTTGGATAATAACTATATTGTGGGTTCTTTTTAGTGTCATGTTGGTCTTATGTAATTGCAGCATGTTTTTTATTCGTGTTTGTTTTGCTTAAATAGAATACTCGTTTTATAATGCACATAAAAATGTGAAAAATATTGAGGATTTTACATATGAGTCTATTGTATTCAGGGTTTAACATTTAACGTTACATTACTTACTGTATATTTAAAATACTACAAAACACCACCAAGACAAACATTTATAACAGAACCTTTTAAATGCGTCTCTCTGATACTCGTAATTTATAGAATAAGTTTTGCAACAATCAAGCCTTGGAATGCTAATGATTGGTATGTAAAGGGAGAAACCACTCGAAGTGTCATTCAAGTTTATGGTTATTTATGACTGAAACCAGCATCTTTACTGTGTATCTCAACTGCTCTGTTCGACGTATGCAGTGGAATGTGGAATGTTGCGCAAAGGCATTACTTTGCTGCCTCGCTACAAGGGCGTCATGGATTCAGTAAGTGTAATTACGCTTTTGCATCAAAGGTATACGTGTGCAATCATTCGAAGTTGATTTGCTTCCGACGATTGATCGGTGATGCAATCGGCCTTTCCACGTACGATCTGGGCACATATGCACGCAATATTGTCAATTGTGTTTTATTATTGTTGGTGGGTGATGTGTTCTTTTGTATAGGTCACGCTCCTTTTTAGGATATAATTCCTTTTATGACTGAATTCGCGACCTTATCAGAGTGAACAGATTAAACTTTAAAAGGATATTTACACATCGGAGAAAGATTTATGAATCTTGTGCATGATAGAGTGTTGTCCCTCCATCCCACTTTATCGAATGCGAATTTGTACTAACAACTTCGTGTGTAGAACTTTCCCATGGAAATAGTTGGTTTTGATTTCAACACAGCCGGATAGGGCGATGATGGTTTTCAGTTCAAGGCAAATTGATCCCACCGAACAAGGAAGGATCACATTTCTGCATGTAATGTAATACTTATCCTTTCGGGGTGTCCTCCGCACATAAGGAGAGGGTACATGTTACTTGCTACGGCGTGTCATAGGTAGAAACAAATTGTGCGTCCCAATGTTGCAGTTTGATGCAGATATCGACCCCAACTATACACTGTACATTGCGTGTGTTCATGGATAAGGGTTAAAGAAGGCGGCTAACGGGCCAAAACATTTATATCGGATGTTGCAATTTAAATAGCATCTGTGTGGTATAAATGATATCTTCCGGTGGACTGCTCTGTTCTCACCGCAGACGTAGGTGGTTTCTGTTTTACGAAGAAATGCAGAACAGATTGAAAGATGAGCGAACGGAAATGCTACGATGAACTTTGCCTAGGACCAAACATAACTCAGGTGAGTTTCACATATTCGGGAAACACCTTCCTGGTATGAGGAGGAAACCACGAGCAAAACCGATGGGGTGTCAATGGTTTTTCGCCCTCAGGTAGGAACAGTTTCTTTGCGCACGAAATGTTCCCTGCCGGGACGATTGATGGTTTGGTTCTCACCGATGTGACTAAGGGTCAGCTGGAGGGTAAAAATATATTTCGATAGTTGGAGTATGCCCTTGATTCGTTACTTCGTCTGATCAAATGCAGCAACCCAGGAATAGATTCCAGGAAGTTGAAAGAAAAAAAAATGTGAGGAAAAGGTTTTTTGTGTGTGTACGGAACGGTTCTTTATTAAGCTAGGATTGTGAGAAAAAACTTGTTTTCCCTAGACGCATATGTTTCAAAGGATCGGGCGGTGAAATACTCTGAATTTGTTGAGAAGTTGTTTCAGTGTCGTAGGAATAAATGGAGGTTAGGTAAAATTGCTGTTGCTTCTACCTGAGTCGTATCCTGTTTTGTAACAGCAAAACCATACATCTTTTGAGTTTGATCCTTTTGCTCTCTGGAGCAGCTCAGAATTGTTTTTGAATGTTTTAAAGAAATCGTCACGTAGTATTATGTTATGGAAAATAAATAATGCACATTCCTGCGTGCAACTTGTCTATAGCGATGCGGGATCGGTATACCTGACCTAACAATGGTGCTATAAATTCCACATTTTATTTGTCCATATTTTCCTCACGATCTGACGCGAATGTGATCCAAATTGTGACTTATTTTTGTCACTGAAATTTAAATTCAATGGGTGTCAATTTTTAGAGATCCGAATGGTTATCAGGATCGAGCGTTTTTTCTTGGAATGTATACATTATCTTACCGGTCTCGTAGTACAGTCGTCAACTCGTACGACCTAACAACATGTCCGTCATGGGTTCAATCCCCAAAACAGACCGTGCCGCCATACGTAGGATTGACTATCCTGCTATGGGGGGGAATCAATTAGTCACTGAAAGCCAAGCCCACAAGTGGGTACAGGCAGGCCTTGACCGACATCGGTTGTTGAGCCAAAGAAGAAGAAGAAGAATACATTATCTAGATGGACCGATCTAGCGATGAAACATGTAGTGCATGTTCTGCTATAGTCCTGTGCTTTCGTCGAGCAGAATGATTTATGTTTCTAATTTTGTTTTTGTTTTCTTTACTTGCAGGTAAGCATCCACCAAGCTATGGATTTCATATTTTACACCATCTGCGGCGGAGAACGTGTGCATTCGGCGGTAAAGTTAAAAATTTAATGTATGATCCATGCTGTTTGTTGCCGTTATTATAGTTTTAGTTGGACCGTAACGCCACTTTCAAAATAAATTAAAATTGCATCCTATGCACGTGCTTTTTATAGCTTGATGCTGTTTTCATAGACGAATTGTATAGAACGTTAAAGGAGCCATGATGAACATATTGAGTTGTAGTGATGTTTGTCTACATCCCAAATACCAAATACATTCGTCGCCTGAAATAACCGTCACGCACAACACTTTTTGCTGTGATAGCTGTTTGGAAATTATTTACAATCGGTTTGTGTAGGTGTTATTTGAAAATCATTAAATATCTGTAAGAATGTCGGCAGCAAGCATTTGTTGAGAAATTAATGACCCCAGTACATGTAGCAATATTAAGTAAACTATTAGGATCATAAGCGCTATAGTTGTTTTAAAATTGTAGATGCTAATTGATTTTGAACACCGATGTTAGGAATGGAAAGTCAATGCGCTTGGATGGCTGTTTGTAGTACACGGTTATGGATGTTTTATTTGATATTCTATTATCGATCGTGAGTTAAGGATTGAACAGAAATATAATTGAGGGGTTGTTAGCGCGCGACTGTAGCATATGAGCACAAAAGCTAAGCCAGAACAATTGTTGTTGGTTGTGTGTTCTATAGTCTCAAGAAACCCTGGCATAGTAATTATTCAACCCTGACTGGAAAGGGTAAGACAGCCCGTCTTGAATGTAGAGTTAAGGGTTTACCTACCTACCGATACCTTTGCTGCCTCATTATTTTTGTTTTGCCACGTACCAAAAACAGAGATAGAGAAGACAGAGAATGATTTTGGTATTCTACAGTATCTCAGCCAAAGATGCTGCTCTTGAGATATTTAAAAAAAAAACGAAAAAAAGGATCATTATATTTTGTTGTATCCCGTATCGTTTTCTTGCAATGCTGGCGAGATGATGACGGGCGGACGATAGCTAAGAGGAAAGATACGCAAACACTCGTCGTCGGCGATGATCAAAATTAATGATCCTCTTTGATCCGTGGTGTTCTGGTTGGATCGCGTGCTTCGCTTCTTCAATGATTGGTTGTTACACGAACAGATAAGAGAGGGTGCGTCTCCCATGTTGAACGGATGCGGAACATTAGGCTGAAGTTGGTTTGGAGAATAAGTGCGTTAATTGCTTTCTTCGGGGTTGCCCTTTTGAACCCGTCATGTTGGGTGCGCCCCTAAGTTTCTTTCAAGGCAATTCCAACAAGGTGTGACCCATCAATCGATCATAGCAGCGCGGCGATATAAGGAGTGTTAACCATTTTTGCCTTCACGAGTGGCATGCGAGACTTGATCGTAGAGGCACAGTTCTGTGCGGTTGTGCGTAATGTAAGGCGTGTCTTAGCGTCGCGAACGATTTTCCGTGGGGGTGTTGGTTTCCTTTCCTACTTCAATCGCATAACTGACGTGTAGAGCAGAACTTTCACAATTCCTTTCTGTTTGGTAGGATCGGTTTTGGGGGGTTAGTCACCAGAAAATCAAGGTTGATTGTTCTTGTTGCTAATAGGACCACCTTCTCCGCGCCTGTTTTGTCACCTGTTGTATGCTTACAATGATGGATTCGTCCGTTGTTAGAGTTATTTGAAAAAGACGCGATCTGGAAATGCTCTTCGCGCCAAGAAAACTTACCATTTGACGGCGTTCCTGGAACGGTTCTCAGAATCAGTAAAAAAAAGCTCGTTCGTCTCAAGCTAATCGAATTTTATTGTCCCGTATTGATGAGATTGACAACGAAGACGGGATTGAAGAAACAAGAAGCACTGAACTCCCATGAGTGGATGAAACGAACCCGCAGCACCCAGGTGTGTGTGTATTTGTAGCCCTTGTGGTCATTGAAGTTCGTCGATCATTCCGTTTTCTGCCGTAGGCACTTCTGTGTCTTTTCATTTGGATAAAAGCTTCATAAAAAAGGAACCCATCCCTTGTCTTGTTGCCGGCGACTCTCGTGTTTGCGGTGAGTGGAACTGGTCTCCTCGGCAGTACCGGCGGGAAGCGGTTGACATACATATTCCCGGTCAAGACCGTAAAAATATCCATCGATGATGTTGGAAGCAGATGCAGAAAGGTGGAAGAGAACGAGCAGTAGGTTGAGGCGGCAACCCTTTTTCCTCATACGGTCCTGTAGGGGTTGTTCTTGTCTTGTTCGCTTCGCCCGCTTCGAGTTCCGTGTTTGAGGACGCTAATGATGTTGGCAATGGTTGGTCATCATGTAGGCCATTATATACACGTAGATACAGAGAAAAAGCGTCGGAACATGTACGATGGAGCGACGAGAAGAAAAAAGTGTCAGCAGACGTTCAAGAGAAAGACGTCCAAAAAGAATAAAAAAAGGGAATAAAAAGAGAAAAAGTGGTCACCCTCAAAATGGCGACGTTGATGCAAGTTGTTGTGTGGTGGGCTCACCAACACACGCGCGGGGGTAGATGCTGGTATGGGTCGGCCGCTGTTTGGAAGCAATGTCTCGGTATTCCGCAGCGAATCAATCGATCGAGCTTTGCAACGCGAAAGAGAAAAACGATCGGAGAAAGTAGGAGCACGTGTTGCAAGAGGAAACGAAATGCGAAGATAGCACGAGCCTCACGATCATAATTTATCGGCGGTCATGGCGTTCTTCTCCGCGGGCTGTTGGACCGTTTCCCATTCGAACTATCGCTGGCGGCGGGGGTCTGTCCGTTGAAGTTCTCGTGCAAAAGCATGAAGCGATGCCACCTACCAATTTGCCCGGTGGCCATAGCTAGCCTCGGGCATGTGTTACCATACAGAGCGAGGGACACAGTGCAGCGTTTTGAATAAATCTTTAACCCTTTAAATTTGGGTAGACCTTTCTCCGATCGTTCATTCGAATGTCCTCCATTGAGGTGTGTTCCGGGCTTTCCCCTTCTCGATCGCAATTATCGAAGTTATTTATGTATGCTACGAACGGGCGGAACTGTGTAGATTTGTTTTTATACAAACCCCGCCGATTCATCCTACGTCGTCGGTTGTTTAATCCTGCCACCGAATTGCTGGGGGACTCATTCATGTGTTCCTTCAGGGTTACTTTTTTTTACTGATGCTCAATCCTCAGTGTGATGACGTTGTCCGATCCTCATCAGTATCGCGGTTTCTCTGTTTAATCAATAGATGTTTGGAGGATGGCTCTGTTACTCTCTTCGTGAGCCATATTGCAATGACGTTAGCGCGTGTGAGTATGTTTGTGTGAGAGGGAAAAGAAAGTTTTTCTGGTCCCAGAGACGTCCACTATCTTCCTGAGGTGATTCGGTGCGACGTTATCACGCGATGGAGGAGAAGAGCAGCCCCTTCGTGACACCATTATGCGTGTCGATGTGAAAAAGTGTCGATGAAGTTGAGCTGATACTTTTTTAAATTTTCTCCGCCATCTTACAACCCTTTTTGTGGGGGTATTTTCCTTTCTGTATGTACAAGCTCTGGCAAGTGGTTTTTTGTTATTCTCCTTTATCAGTCGTCGTCGTGTTTGGATCCTCACAAGCAAGCCGGATGGAGTGGACGGGTTGCATAAAGCAAGGAAGAAGGAGAAGCAACGTAACGGTTCATTATCAAAGGTCTGGCTGGTCGGCCATTTGCAAGCGGAAGAATCAATGTGGGTTCTCCTTGATTCGTATGTGTGATGGCCGCTAGCATGTCCAACGCGACAAATGGCCGTTGGTGGACAATCTGCTTCGTTTGATTGAAATTGGGGTCGGAGATGGGCGATTTTGGGGTTCTAACTATCAAGGCAAGCGTGCAGAAATGAGTTTATGTAAATTATGTACCCCTCCTTACCTCCCCCTCCTCTTCGCAGTTGATGCTGCCCGGGGTGTTTGCTAGTTAGGATGCAATTTGTTTATGCAGTCTTTAAAATAATAAGGCGGTAGTAATGAGTAAAGTAAGCCGAGCAAATTGCCGAGTCATAATTAAATCAAAACAAATCCTGGCAAATCAAATTATGCCTGGATGGTATTGGGTGTGTTGGTTTTCCCGGTTCGGTTTGGAGTTGATTTTAATTGATGCAATTAGCGGCATTAGTGTTGTCTTCCATTTAAGACTCCGTTCGATGCAATTTAGTTTAAATGGGGCATCGCGCGAGGGTGACATGGATGCAATGACGATTATGGTGTTATTTAGGTTACACCAGCAGTGAGTGGAAAGATGGCCCTGCTGTGTTGGGCTGTCCAGGTGTAATTATAGGGACAGAAACGGTGACAATCTTACAGTTGCAGAAGCAGAAGAAAAAATAACGACTAAACGTCGTGACATCGTCAAGCGTACGATCCACTCGCTTTGAGGTCGCTATCCAGAATCAATCTTTGAGAATCTGGCAAGAATGCGATGCACGAGAGAAATCTGCCATGATCCTTTCTCAGCGCGGTCCCAAAGAACTGCATCCTGGGAAGTATAAAGTATGATGACTGTGGCTGGGGTGTATATGCTGGATATGCGAAAAATATTCGAAATATTTCAATGTTTGTTTCTGGCAAGGAGATGCTCTATTAACTTCCTCCCCCTGGGTTTATCATTGCGTGTTGTGGAAAGGAGGTGGGCTGGTCTTGCGGTCCTAGAATACCTGGCCAGCTTGGTATGCCAAGTGCAGTGGACTGGGCGAATGCAATGACTCCTCATGTCCACCGATAGGTGGGAATTGAGTTAGCAATGAGCGGGAGGAAAGCGGTGGAAGAATGTTCGTATGATCTCACACATTGCGTTGCTGTGAGAAAATATCCCACCGGCCTATTGGGACAGCCACCGACCGTACAATGTGTTTGCAATGACAATAATAAATGAAAATAATAATCATAATTGTGTGCAGTCAGTCGGGCGAGCAATTTTCCCGTCTCATGAAGCATGGGGACATGTGCGATTGGAAGTGCGGTTGAAAAGTTGTATGCGAAATGTCTTAAAATGTGAAAGACACCGCTTCCCACATGCGTACGTGTTTTTGTATGATTGTGAATGAACCGTATGCCTGCACTTGAATGTTGAGTGCAATTGATGGTGACATATTACCGGCAGGGCTTTAAAGGGCGTCTTTGTCTTGGCAAATGTGTCTGGTCCATACTGCGCTGGCCTTCGGATTGAGCAGCTACGGAAAGAAACGATTACAAAAAAGCGTTGATCGTTACATCCACCATGCGGGATTGGTCATGCCCGCTGGGCACAGCATCGCTAGTGCGGCCGTGTCCGTGTGATGGTTATTAAAGCTTTAATGTTTTGATGCGTGTGCAATAATTTGTCGAAAAATTTTCGCCAGCCATGATGGTGTTTCCATTGCCCCGCGAGTATCGGCAGTCCGTCTATCATGGTGAGAAAACGCTGCAATGAGGTCATAGACCGACACAAACAAACAGATACACACATACATATACTACTAACAGTAGAAACTACCGAAATTATAGCGGTACAATCTTGCGATGGTAGTGAACTTAATGCTTGGCCATGGTTTGTTCAAACATTTTTAAATCGAAAAACAGTTCCATAACTGCAGGCGATCGTGTCAAGGATAAATTGAATTTAATCAAAAATTCGTCTCGAATGTTTCACCAAAAATCGAACAAAATTAGTAAGTGCAGCAACAGCAGCTCGAGGCATCGAAGATTAAACGTCGTGTGTAATTAAGCCGCTTCAGACAGACGTGTGGGATGGTTGCGGTAATCACGAAAATTGGAAGGTTTGTTTTAGCCAGCAAACGTGGATTTTAACCAAACGTGAATCTTGACAAGATCACGCTTAGCAGCGAAAGAAGAGGCATGTTCATATATTTGAAGGATGTTCATAAATCCTCACGTGATCCACTCATTTCCACTACATCCTATCTTGAGCTTTTTCAGAAAGCAGATTAGAGCAGTAGGAAGCGAGGGTATCGGCGGCATAGTCAGCGATCGTAACAAATTTATTAGTTCTGGTGGAAGATTAGATAAAAGGGAGAAGTAAGCGGCTTAGGCCACGGTTCCCCCAAGCCAACGATTCCCGGATGAACTAGATCTTTAAGCTGTATGCGTGTGTGTGATCGTGTCTCGATGGTTGATTATTTTTCCAGCTTCAAAATGTTGCATGTCTTCGGTATAAGCTGAAAAGAACAATGTGCTCTCGAGTAGGGATAGCTCAAAGTCGAACGACATTCTTCCCTTTGTCGAAGATTATTTAGGGAAATAAATTGATTGAAAGGATTACAAACTACCGTGTGAGTTTGCCACGTTTATCGAAACGAGCTTCTATGACAGTGGCGCTAGAAAGGAACTAATACAAACGCATTGAGAAAAACGATCGATTGTATATGTGATGAGCTGATTTATCAGTTTACACGTTACACGTATGTTTACTCAGCCAAAGCTCACTGAAAGATGGGGAGACAAAACTTCTTAACTCGCTTGCAATGAATATTCAAGACAGCAAAGTATCTGACTTAAGCAAAATATAAGATAAATAGACTTCATTCTAATGTCATACTTATTGTTTGTAGCTTTTCGCACGGCTCTTCATTCCACTCACTGCTTGCTCCGGATACATAATGCGTTTGGGTCATTTTGGTGTCTACGTCTGTGTGTGTGTGTTGTTTTATTCTTAGATTGTTTTGGGTCCAACCCTTAAGACTCATCACTCACCTCACCCCTTTTCGTTAATTGAAACAAATAAATTATTCAATCATTATTTGTATGAGACTACTGAGCGAGTGGGTTCAGCAACCTCTCTTCTCCTCGATCGCGCATAATAAGCATCCACTGCCGCTGTCGCACTGCCGTCTCAGCTCTCTCCCACACACACAACGGGCACCGGAAACGGGCAGGGAAAAGAATTGTGAGCTGCCAAATTACTAACAACGGCAGCACCGTGCGACGTGTGGGGGGAAAAATCCACCCACCAGCGAAAGACAGTTAGAACAATAAAAGTGAATTAATTTTATCTCTCCCAGAGGCACCCACTGCGTGATATCACCTACCATCTTATCCCTGCGGGGTAGGAGGCGGCCAGCACAGTGTGAGCTAATCTGCGTCATTCAATCTAGACGCAAAAGGTCCATTGTTTCGCGGTTTTTTTCAGTCTTCAGGTGGGTGCCCCGATTCGGTAGGTTTTACCCTATCCTGAACTAAGTGACCTAAGAGATGGTGGAAGATTTGATGGTGTGTTTTTCCCCAATCTTTCCGCCTTCTTCCTCGCTTGACTTGGAAACTCTTCAAAGGTGCAGTTTTTATGGCGTTGCCTTTTTTCTCACTGGTTTCTGGGGATGGGGGTAAGGGATAGGGGGAAATGGTGAAAAATTACTCACCATAAGACAAAGGCAACCCGGAGCCGAGCGTGAACCAAAGTCGAAATAAAAACTCGAAGGACACAAAAAAGACACCCTGATGTAGACGGAAGTTTCACCTCTTCCTCACTTCGCTCTGCTGCTTGTGGGTGATTTTGGTTTGCGACAAAAAAAGGAAAACGAAATCGCCCGGAAAACCTTTGCCCCGACTAGGCAACCGCTGGCCAAGAATGCTGGGAAACGAGCGAAGAAAATTCTCACGCTCAGCAAACACCTCGTTTGTGTTAAAATAAAAATTAACATTTTAATTTTATTTTCCCTTACACTTTTCTTCTGGAGCGCAAGTTCGGTTCGTTCTGGATGATTGCGGGTGGCGTTGGTGTAAAAGCGCCCCCGTCCTGTGGCACACCATCACTGTCGTATGTACCTATGTATGTGTGTATGGGTATGTGTGCGTAGGTATATATGTATGTATGCGGTGAGTATGCAAGCTAGCAGCATGCACATGTTTGCCTTTGTCTTCGTCTTTAACGGTCCTACGGTTGAGCGATTTCAGCCGTTTCTTCCTTTGCTGGTGACGTCAGCGTTTTCTTCACTTCTCAACCATGACTACCTGTTTGCATTCAATTTCCGCTTTATGTTTACGCACTCTGACACTCCAACTGGAATGGAATGGCTGTATGTGTGTGCTCCGGTGGTAGAGCGAAGGTGGTGGTCGTTGCAGGAACCCACTCATCGATACAGTTTCACTTCCGGAACACTTACACTGATGCAAACTAACACCTGTGGCATGAGTAAAGTTTTGGAGAAGGATTTTTGATTGTAAAACAAGAATCTTTTTAACAAATTATTTGGAGTTATTTAGGGAAACAATGATGACGATTTATTCGCTAATATATATATATGTTTTTAATCAAAATAATTAAACCAAATTAATTAAATCGAATGCTTGCAATTGAAACATTTTTCGTTATGCTTTGCTTTAGAAGACTACTTCAAATTAATCTTCTACAATAGCTTTCTATGTTGCATTATCTTTTAAGTGTGCCTTAATTCTGTAACCATTTCTGCGGTATTATCATAACGATTATCGTTGATCTGTGATGAGGTGATGCGTGCATGTTTGGTCTGCTTGCCGGCAGACGGTCCATTGAAACACCTCTAGATACAGATATTCTCAACTGCATTTTTCCAAGTGTATTACGCTTGTGGGAAACTCGACTTATCGCTATCTCATCTTATCGAAATTAAATTAAAGTAAGGCAAAAATAACGTGCTGATAGTGTGTGTGCATGTGAGGAAAGCTTTGTTGCTGTGGGTAGTAGCGAAATTGTCCCAGCAGCGATGCAGGTGGACCTTGGTTGTCCACACGTTCACGTACGTACGAACTTACGTCCGTGCGGATCTATTTATCCATCTATTTGCACTTATGTGATTCGTTCGCACGGAACCAATGTGTTATGGACGATTCCGTCGAGTTGAAGAGGTGTTGTTAGTGGTAGAGCTTCATTTTGGTGTACCCTGGGCCACACATCGGCAACGGTTTGATTCCATCGAACATTCCGGTTCGGAGAACGGTTGCTTGGCGTCTTATGTTCTGGCCCGAGGCGACTGTGGTGTGATCGAATTGTGTCCTACCAGGAGGCAGCACGCTTATGGTAGGTGCCAAGAAAGATAGTGCTCAAGTGCTTCCACATACGAAAACATGTTTTCAATTGTTCAAGAAGCACTTGACGCTCGAGAAAATTTGTTACAGTTTCGTAGTTGCACTTCTAGCGCGCTTCCGTTGCTGTGCGGAACCACGCATACACACACATAGATTCCCTGGGGCGTTGTGTTGGGTAGCAGATGCACTATTAGGATTCAAGAATGCGCATGCAAGGGGGACGTGGGTACGTGGGTAGGTGGTGTGTATATCTTGAAGCGTAGTTTCTTGGCCATTTTCTAGAGATGCAACACGCGGCAAGTAACCCGCAATGAAAATAGCCTTCGAGCATGATGGAAGCAAAAAAGCAAAGGATATGAGGTTCGAACCAAAAGGATCATTTTTAGAAGCTGGTCGCTCGTTTTTGGTCAAGTGCAACAAGCGCACAGCTACAGACGATGTGAGGGGTGGCCAGTTTTTGTGAAGCGTCGTTCAGCGTGTACATCGTTCAGAGCAGCTTTGTGTAATTCTATCATTTTCCAATCGCAAAGTACGAGCTGTAGAAATAATGTCGTTTGTTCAAGTAGAGCATGAATGAATAACTGGGTAAGTGGGTGAATCGTGGCGTAATAATCGACAACGGCAGTGCATCAACCCTCCCCTCCCCCTCCCATCGTCATCATCTCAGTGGAGGATTACTTGATCGGGAACATCTTATCGCAGCCGTCCAAATCCTTCTACCAGTCAACGGAACCAACGAACCAAACGAAAGTCCTTTCTTCGCTGAAGTAGGATTGTATCGGCTTAACGGCGCTGGCATTGGGCTGATGCCTGCGAATGAAAGATTATTCTTTCCCGGAGAGTTAGAGAGAGAGAGTGGCGTCGAAACGGGGCCGTACTTCTGGTCGCTGGTAGCGCTACGTGGTTTGCTACGAATTCTAATTAATGTTTCGTTTCTTGAATAAGCTATTTTTGCAGTTGACTGATCAAAACCGCTTAGAAGCTCACAACATGTGCTGGGCCAGCCCTTCCATTCCCACGTAGCTGCTGACGCTGGAGGGGGGGGGGGAGGCTTGGGGATGGGGTAGAAGGTGTAGAGAAAGTTTCAAAATTTGCGCCGACCATTTTCTTCGGCGCCCTTTGCTACATGTGCCCCCAGGGGGGGAATGTGGCCGTCATCGGGTAAGGGGTGGGACCTTAGCGTTGCCGGATCTTACGCGTCGTATGGAGTGAGGATTGATTAGAAAATCCATCACAGGTTTATTTTGCAGTACAGATAAATAGAGTGGAGTTTATCGCGTCTGTTCGGCGTAAAACGGCGAAAAAGTGCCTTTGGTTCATACGATTGTCTTGGAATAGTGTTGTGGTGGAATGTTCCTCCAGGCTAATAATTAAATCCACCGGATGATCCTCCTACCTTGAAGCGCTTCACTGCCGCACTCTAATAGAGCGCGGCTAAGGCAAAACGGTTTTGATCTCGATGGTCGCCACCGGTGCAAAGCGTTGGACTAAGTGAAACAAAAATATGTTATCATAATATTTAGTGGTGGTCGTGGTGAGTAACGTCTGGTAAGCTCTTTTGTGTTGGAAGCTTCAACAAGTTGGCATCTAATTCCACAATGTTTGAATTAATGCTACCCATACCCGCCAGCAGAAGAATGTAAGGATAGTAGCAAGTACATTCCTAAACGCCAAGCATGCCGCAAAAATGTCGATAAGTTTATTGTGCACAGACACATTTGCCAATACAGGCGAGCAAAACAAAAAACTGTGAAAAATTGCGCTCTGCCGCTTTCTCCCCACGAGAAAGAAAGAATTTCACCTCTCAAAACCAAACACCACCCTTTACTTGCCGGGTTCGCTGAACGGGGAGAACGTTATACAGGCCCGGGGATTGATTTTGAAGTAGTAGCATTCAAATCATGATTAATTACAGTTGTGTCGTTACCACCTTCTCGAGGGCGTTCAAGCACAGCCATCAATGAAACCCGTTTTTCCGGGTCACGGGTACATCGGTGCAGCAGTAGCAACAGCACTCGTGGAAGCAGTTGCCGGCGTTCGTTTGGCACCGAATCCCAAGAGTACATTTATGTCTTTTACGGAACATATTGCTTTTCATCTCTTCCGTCCACCGCTTGGAATGCGAACCATGCAGCGCGCACATGGTCCCGTGTGCATTTACCGGTGATGTGAGCTGCCAAAAAATCGACGAGTCTTAGAGTGTACGAGTTTGGTACCGTTGAAGTGGAAGTGAAAAGTATCGACATAAGTACTCTGCACCATGCATTCTCCTGGCTGAAAATTCGTCTTTCGTCGCGATTCGAGGGTACTCTGGCTTCAACAGGGCGGAAAACGAAGAATATGGTGCGAGGTAGAGAAAGAGAAACATTGGAACATTCAATCTGCCTTACGCTTTTTGGGATCTTATCTTGATGCGACCAGTAACGGTTGGAGATGGTAAGATCGAGCCGTAACAAGCGAACATGCAAATAACGTAGCACATCGCCGAACTGAGGTGTTTTTCGGTGTGTTGGTGCTGAGAATATGGAAGAGATTCTATCGCACGAAACATCTCTGCTTGTTAACTCTGGGTGTGGTACGGTAGAGGGTGAACATCAAAACTGGGATGCATACTCCCTTGGTGGTATCGAGTTTAGCCGTGCTGCTGGGAGCTCCCGAGATAGATTGATTATAATCTTAAGCAATCAATTTAGTTCTTCCGTAGTGAAGGAGTGTGTGTGTGTGTTCGTTTTTTCATGCTCAGTGCTTGTTATGTTGTGTGTCCTTTGGCTTGTTCCATGCTGCACCCGTCTCGGAAGGACCGTGAAAAGTACTGTGACAGTGTAGAGAGCGATGCTATCTCTCGGACGCTGGGTACTGTCTATCATTTATTTGTTCTGGTATGCGATTACTTGTAGCTGTTCAATTTTAAACCCTAATTCGGAACAGCAGAGTCTTTCGTCGCAGGACGTGCTGTGGACGCAATAATCCGTGCTTGTACTATGGCATCGAAACAGAATATAAAGCGCAGCATCAGACATAACAAATGCTGTACCATTTTCGGGTACCCGTTACTGTTCATGCTCTAGTGGATTAGTTAATGAACTTTTTAGAGTGTTTCTACTTTCAAACTATAGAAACTGTGTTCGGTTTGGCAGATGAAGTCAAATAAACCAAACAATCAGCCACTACTCAGTGCAGTCATAATGCAAACTGATTGTGTGCCCGGGTTAGTCTGCGTGTTTGTTTGCGTAAAAGAACGCACTTGGTCGTGTTATCTTGGGTAATCCTATCTTTCGCCTTCAACTAATATATGTATCTTTTTTGTACTAAATTCTATTGCACAGAAAGGATAGTTGCAACATCCATTCCTTGTTTGCAATCGACACTACGGGGATTAGTGTAGAAGTTTCGGAATAGTGAAATTTGTTTACCTAGTGCGCCTTTGGATGCTTCCGGGAAATGGGAACAATTAAGCATCGTCAGGAGATCAGGCTATCCATCACGGCAATAGAAGGCTCCGGAAAGATCAATGTCTTGCTCTTGCTGATGCTCCACTCACTCGGGCAGCACTACTGCGTCTCACGAGGCGCAGGTCCTTATTTTCGGGGCTCGGCGAGGCAATGCATAAATTATGGCTCAATCAGGGATGCCGGGGTTCGAAGGCGTCGTGAACAAACCGTGATGTCGGAAGTGTTTGTCATTGTCGTTTGTATACGCTTCGTACGAATAGACATTCCACAAATCACAGCACCGCCTGCCTCCGTGTTCGTCTACTACAGCTGATCCGTCGTTTGCGAAATGCATGTGGTGAAGCGCCCGTTTGATGAGGATGTTGCACAGTAAGTAGCCACTGTGCATGGTGTGCGTGTCTAGTATGACAGCCTTCCCAAGCGGGGTGATTTAAATCATCGATAATACTTAAAGAAAATCCTGCTCTTTTCCCGTCTCGGTGAGGAGCTGGCGGCGTTCGGCGGAACGGATAAGTGTGCATTGTGCTGCACACAGTAAGATGGTCGGAAAGGATGAGTCAAACCAATGGAACGGTTTTGTCCGGGATTGTCCGTGTTCATAATCGATGACAGATTGCCGGGGACGGATTTGGAGCGTCCGTGTCCTCACGTCGATCATGCCAAACACGCAATTGGACGTCTCACACAAAGCGAAGTGCCACGGTCGGGTTACAGATTTTGTTTTATTTCTTTTTAGTCTCGTGCTACTTTAAGCTGAGTGCAGTTGTGTCGCTATCATCTGGCAGCCAAGTACCGGGACATGCACAGATGGAGCAAGAGACGGACAAATCTGATTATTCTGTACCACCTTTTGGATAATTGGAACGCAACCCGTAGATTGTTCGATCGGCTGACCTCGATAAGGGGGGAGGAAAAGAAACGTTACGTACGCAACTGTGTGTGTGTATGTGCTGGAAGCCGGACGAGCAAAACCCTTTTGCCACAGTATGTGACCTCACCGAATCTTTTATCCCTTGTTCGGAGCGCCGGCGGAAGTGCTCTGAGTGGTACGCGCCAAGGCATGATGGCTCAAGCAGTGGCGCTGGATTTGAATCGGATTTGAAGCTTCCGTTCAAAATTAATTTCGATTTCATACTTTCTCCTCGCGTTTGCTACTGCTGCTGCAGCTGCGTTTATGGAGCTATAGACGATGGCGGTTTGCGCGTGACTTGTTTTCTCCATGACGCTTCGGTCGGAACCGCGCGACCGCACGTGAATGGAGCGTTTTTTTCTTTCTCTCGCGGAGTGGTGTGTTTGGTTCGGTTTTATGTCTGTTTCCCTTTTTTTGAGCTCTCGCATTTTTGTGCTAGTTTTAACTGTTGTGGAAAGGAAGTTGAGCTGCCGATGCTCGGACACACACACAAGCGTGATGTGATAGTGTATGCTGGATGCTGGACGGGGGTTTAATCTCGTCTACATCCGATGGCGCGATCAGGGTTGTCTTTCTATCTGCGCTTCGAACTCATTTCTTTAGTGTCATTTTTCTTCTAGTTCATCGGTTTGTTTTCCGGCGTGCCTTGTGTCACCGTTCTTTTCGGAAATGCAACATCACGATCAAATCTCCCTGCGTACTCTTTTAATTTTCTGCAAGTTTTTTTTTCTTGTGTAATGGTATGCATCAACAGTGGCATGATGCACACTGGTTCTGGTTCCATTTAAATGATTTTTTTTGTAGTACGTGATCTGGGCAGCGTAGAACAGTGCTCTACTTTTTGGTGACTCACATGGGCTCTCTTGCTCTTTTTGTCCAATTCATCAACACTTCCACAGGAACTGTCAGCATTCGTAATGGTGCAGCGTGAAGGACATACGTTTTTTTTATTGTCTGCCTTTGAACAGTTGTCTGCAGACGCCCAGTTCGGCTGCAGTCTCTCGTTGAACTTGCTCTAGGATGGTTGGCCACCAATTGAGATTAGTTGTGCCTTTTCCTACTCCACTCTAGCTGCACGCTGCGTATGAAAACGGTTCCTATCGCAAGGACGTATTTTGAGGTGTGGCTCGGTGATTAAATCGTGTTATGCTGCGGTTACACTACATTTGCTGCCAATGCACACCAGCGTGGAGCACCGCAAATGGCCCACTTCGAAATGAGTAAACGTGGATCACAAGCTATCTGCGGGCACAAGAGATCGTGCTCGGAACGGAGCGTTGACTAGCAAAAAAAAACAGAAAAAATTAGTCGTGGAACACAAATGGGTGGCCTGGAGCGAAGAAAATTGGATCGGATTGTATTGCGCGCAAGAATGTGAGACGCACATTTGCGCCAAGCAGAGCAAGCCCGTTTTTTCTCCTCTGCTGTATCTCTCCCGGCTGGTTTACCGAGGGGAAAATAAACTCAACTGGCTGGTGGTTGAGCAACTCCTTTCGGATTTTTCAACCCCGGGGCGTGTACACTTCATAAATACGCTTAGTTAAGAGATTTGTTTCGCTCAAAATCATTGGCGTATCGTTTGGTGACATGAAGGGCGGTTATAGCGGACGGCTTGGCAAACCGTCACTTTAATGACACGGTTCTGCTGGTATATCGATGTATCGTGGCGATAGCTCGTGGCGGAGGGCGGACTTGTGACAAAGAGCAATTCATTCGTTACTTGAACATGATGTCATTTTTATGCCCCGAACATGGCCAGCAAGAAAGGTTAGTTTTGTGTAGTTAAACGAGCATTTGACAAGTTTTGGGCCGTGACTACACTGGTCACAAATGGTCACTTCTAATATACTAAATATCGTCTTTAAAATGTAATGTAAAATTTGTGGTGAAAACAAGGAATGACCACTCATAAATTCTTTCACTATTTAAAACGAGAATAGTAACACAAGCTTTGTCCGCTTTCCACTGAACAGGTTTTTCATTTTGCGCTCATTGACGAAGGTATGTTGTGTGCATATTTGCGTGGATGCCCTTTTTCGAAGAGTAACAGTTTGTGTGCGTGGGTCCATATGACCGGCTCACAGCGCACTATCGACAGCTGATTAATCAAAGTTGATTAGCATAATCAATATCAAGCGAGCCTGCACTTCAGCTTAACTCAACCGATATGGTACCGTTTGATGATGCTTGGCAGGCAAATGGGCACCCACATCTTTCGGCTGGCATATGAGAGAGCACTGGCTGGCGGCGGTGGTGTGTTTGGGATGCAGGAAGAAGTGTGCCTATAGTGGTCAGAACCATTACGGTTATTAGCGGTTATTTTTCGTGTGAGGGTAATTAATGGCTTACTTGTCCTTGTGTCTGGGTGGTTGATGGTTGCTGGCGTTAGTGTTGCGCGTTGCCATTGCGTTCTCTTTACGTTCGGTTTTGTGTTGTTTATGACGGGGGCACCACAATAGAGGAAAACCACTCTGCACAATCGGACACTTCGGATCTTGGAAAGCATGGAGCTATTTTTCTTCACCGCATTCCGTGGTTGGTGAGTGTTTGTTTTGTGTATATGTTCACGCGAGTCTTGCGCCTTCCGGTTCGGCTGAGAATAGGGCTTTTAAGCTTATCAATTCTATTTCGCGTACAATTTTCCCAATCAGAACCGTGAAATTCGAAGGTTAATTAATTAATAGCATGTAATTGAATGACCTGTGAAGTTTTAGGCACGAACTCTCGTTTGATTGAATACTGAGTGTTCTATTACGATAAGATTGACAACCGCACACAATTAAATGTTATTAGCGGTTTTGTTAATTGATCTTCGAACCTCATCTATATCTTTCATTGATTAGTCATCTTATTTGTTTTAAATAAGGAATTACGTTGTGATAAAATACTTGTTTTGCCAATAACAAATATACCATCAATCTAGAAAAAAAGAGAAGAGATACTCGCTTAAGATAGTTCCTAAATCATTTAGGTCTTATGATGAATGATAAAATGCTGTTCAACTGGTGGTTGTCTTGCTATCAAACACTTGCTACTTTCGAACAGAAACGAAGCACATGAAAGAAATACCGGGAACCGGGTACGGGTGGCTGCGTTGTAGTACTTGACTCTAGCATCATTTATCTTATTGTTTGAGTATAGCTCGATGCAGAGCCATGGCGTCGGGATTTGAAAAATTGCACTTCGTTCGGTACTCGAGCGTGTGCGGCGGCGCCGGTCGTAAGAGTTGTCCCGCATACGCTGGGCGACATAATTTCCGGCGAAAGGGTGGTCGGTTCTTTGGTGTGCCAATTTGAAATTTAGTGCCACTTTAATGTCGGTCACCAAGGTGGTGGTGGTGTGTGATTGATTGGCTTAGTGCGGTATGTATGAAGACGAGTCGAGAAAGCTCAAAGTATGCCGGTTAGTATTTCGTACAGCCCTTGGGGGAGGGTTTGACGGTCTTCGGAAGGCAGAAGTAATCAGGTGGAGGCACACTAAAATCGAGTGTTGTTAATGTTTTAGCTATAGTATCGATAGCATCAGCACAAACACTCGTGTGCAGTCTTCCGTCTTGTGGTACATGTCTGTGGGCTTTGAAGTTTTTCGGGGAACAAGAGTGGTACAACTAATTACACAACCAATTACATTGCGCCTACGTACCCCATTTACTCTGTGTGATGTTTGGAAGTTAAAGTGCGTGTTTACCGGAGCCCCACGGGCTTTGGTTAGTATGCCGATCACGATTACTAGGAACCTTTTAGTCGTGCGTTTTTTTTTGTTTTGTCAGTTCACTCAGCTTCCCTCACGTCGTCGTCTAATCGAGGGCATCATTTCAATATGCTGACGATCGTTCATTGGGTAGCCGGCACATTGCCCGGTGCCCGGCGTGTTTGACTGGGCTAAGAAAAGTTTCCGATTTCGCAGATTAATTTTCAACTTCGGGACGATTTAATTAATTTTCATCCTCGAGCTATAGGAAACCATCGTCCGTGGTGGGAAACCAGGCGAAGTTGTCGGTTTGGCGTACGGTGAAGTGATGGCTGTATCGAGAAGAAGCTTGGAATGCGCTTAAAGCTGGGGGCGAAGTCGACACAGAGTGATGGTTAGAATACTGCGCCAGTGATGCGTCCGTAGTGCTAGGTCTTTTTTTATTTCTTGTGGAATTGTTGACGACGTAGCTATGGTTGTGTTTGAAATGCAAAATCGTCATCGGACGGGGAATCGTCTGTATTCGTGTAAGGAGTCCAGAGAATCATAGCATCGATAGCAGCAATAAACACGAACGCGTGAACGAAACGATGGTCAAAATTCGCGCGAAAATGTTAAAAATGTTTGGATATAGGACGACAAGCACAGAGAGCAGCATTCTACGAAATAAATCGACTACGATTGCCAGTGAGCGATGGCGGATGGAACGGAAGCTATATTTTTGATTACAGCTTAAAAATCACTTCAGGCGTTAGATTCCAGTTTGATTAAAAGTAGATGGAAATATCTGGAAACCGAAACTACGGGAGGATTTTAGTGAATGAATTGAGCGTTTAACGTTTCCTGGAAGATGTATATTTCATTCCCTCTTTCTCGTTACTTGGCTTTGATGGATCACAGGTAGTTTTTAGCTGGTATAGAGATGCTATTTTTATTCATCATTTGCCATTAAAGCGATTGAATGTTTCTTCTTTCGATTTAAGCTCGGTATTAGTTCCACCTGTTGTTTGTTATTGTATCTAACAGCTGTACCAAAACGAGTACAATGGTGTTGAATATATACAACCATTCCACTTTGTATCAGCAATCATCGATGTAAAGACATTTTATTTTTACAAATCGTGTAACTAATGCACCTTTTTTGTACGAATGCACTGTTCGGGTAATGATTTTCACTTTTAGGTGTGAATTAGCTACACTGTTCGCTGCTGAAGAAGATCTGAAAATCATAACCATGTCGAACGCACATCTTTATTGATTCGTTTACTTAGCTTATGCTTAAAGCTACGCGGTCTTTGTGGCGATACTGCGAGACGAAAGAGAAACCAAAACGAACTTAGCGCACACGGTGGTGGTTTGGTCATAGAAATTAAAGTATCATAAAGTGCAAAAAAAAAACCGGTACGAACGTGAATGACTCAATGATGAACAGAGGTAGTTTTGAAAGTGGAACTGAAGCGAATAGTTAGACTAGCTCGGCTAATGCATCATGGAGGGTTCGTGCACTCGCGTGAAGTATTTCGTTTCCCGCAGTATCAATGTACGATTTTCGATGGTTTTCTGTGCGTTCAAGTTGGTGGAAAAAGCAAAAACCAAGCCAATTTGATAGATATACCCACGGCGAGGTAGTTTTTAGTCGATCGGTTGATCGTGGTTATACACAGCCGATGTTAAGTTGCTGGGTTTTCTTTTTCACTGGAAAGAGATGGTCTGGGTACAAAGGAAGAGCATTACTAATTCCTACTCACTGGTACACTGGGTGGATTTCGATTAGTTGATTGATTTTCAAGAATCTGATGTGTTGAGTGAGTTAGCGATGGTGGGATGTGTACGTGGAGTAAAATATTAATTGCTGTAAAATTCCATTCCATTCGGGGTGGGATTGACAGGCACTCACGACGGAAATGAAAGTCTTAGAGCCGCGCACATTTTGTTGGAATTGCAGGAAGAGCTGTGTAATACTGTTCTATGCAATAAAGCAGAGTGAATTAGTGTGAATGGCCGGGAGCTGAAGGTAAATGAAATGCATGGGATATTTGTATTGCGAAATGAGATGAAGCGTTTGCAGCATGTACTGTATAAAAAAGCCCCAAGAAGTGGTGTAGCGTTGCTTGTGCGCAATCAGGTGATTTACATTAAACCTGAGAATATCCATTAGCCGTAGGGTGTCTCGCACAAGATGACAATTGACTGATACACACATTGGCGAGTTAGCAACAGCTACTGTAGCATCTTGTATCAATAGCTCCAGGCTGTTTTGAAGTATAAATGTCCTGGCAATATGGAATGATTTCTCATCATTTTCTTTGCGAAATATTCGCCATGCCGTCGTTGTTGCTACAGCAAGCCGGCGAATGGTGGGCCGCCTGGGAAGAAAACATTTCTTAGGAAGTCACAATTTTGCAGATGCCGTTTCGCAGGTATTTTTCTGCACAGTCATTAGTGAATTAGGTTTGATTTGTAAGGAGTTGCCGAAGCCGCCGGATCGGGGGGTTGAGTGTGGTGTTGACTTGTGACTTGATTTGTACGCTTGACTGATTGGTTCGTTTGGCGAGGACGACGACGACGACAACGATGACGCCCGTGGGACTGAGTTCATCGTTCAGATTCAATCCCGTCTCCTACCGGTTGCCCCGGTTTCGTTTTGCCATATGTGTATGTATGCGCTGAGAAACGGGAAACCGATTCGGAAGAATGGAATGAAAGGGTCTTATAAACAATGCAGCATAATGTAATTATGTTTGATAATGATCACACGATTCTTAACTGTTTCATACTTTATGAATTCACCGAGTGCGCCGTGCCACAGCGCGCCACCAGCAATGGCGTGGCCGCGTAAAGAGAGCAAAGGCCAAATGAATGAGTATGGGCGAAAACTCCGGACAATAAAACAAACAAGCCCAAGTAAACTAACTGTGGGTTGTGGAGCCTTTCCAACAATGGGGCTGCTATGGTGAAGTGGAACTCAAGCGCGGGGAGAGGTGCTAAGAACATTGGCTAGGAAAATGAATAACACATCCCCTCCTTACACACACACACACATGCTTGAAGTATGGTATGGACACTGTTTGGTGTATCACGCGTGATGTGATGCCGTGCGTGAGACATTTGATGGAAAAAATCGTGGGTGAAAAGTCACCGACCTAATGTTGGCCGACATATGGTTTGATAACAATAGCAGCAACAACAACAAGTTCAATCGTCGCCCCAAGCGACGCTGTACACAATAGAGCATCTGCAAGGTGTCGTGCCAGTATCGTTTCGGGACAGACTAGATCCGTCGTGCGGAAAAGACGCCGGCCGGGCGGCGCTATGTGTGCAGTGTCGTGGCTGGGTGGAAATTTAATTGTCTTGTTAGAAACAAAGCGTTAGCGGTGAGAGCCACACACGACCTCATGGCTACTGTTATGAGGAGAGGAGGGGGAGGGGGGTTACCATGTCCCATGGATGTCAGTAGCACCATACTATGGCTCAAGGCGGCAAAACAAGTGGCACAAGTGGGTGAGAACGGCTTCGCAAACGTTTTCACATGTTCTGCGTATACTACCGTTAGTTTAATTTATTTTCAAATACCGTCTTACTTGGGCACAAACACTCAATGTTTGAAAGGAGTTTTAATCCAAATTAGTAAAAAGGTTTGTGTGTTTTCTTTTTGCATCACCGAATAAACTCCAGTTGTCTGCTTTGTTTGTGTTTACGCAATTTTTCAGGAATTTTACCGCGAAGTTTTGTTTACCGTCAACATAAAAATGGATCATCTGCTTGTGGAGCAAAACTGTTTACTCTCATAGCTTTTTTGTTCGTCTGCTGAAACTGATACCATATGCACAATGAGTTACTCGACTTAACAGTGCTGTTTACTTGCTGAAAGTGCTTTATATGACAATGGGGGGAGATACGAGATACGATCTTACGAAACGATTGTTCATTCGTTGTTTTGTAAATCCGGTTCAGTAATGAGCGAAAACCAAACATTTCAACCGACGTATCAATATTTATCGAATAGCTAAAAATGTTTACCGCCTGTTGCTGTTTTCTGCAGAATCTTCGTACCACGATATTCAGGCAAATGCTAATGCATTGTTTACATTTTTTTCTTCTATTTACAGTTTTACTGCTGCTCGGTTTGGCGATGGCGAACAAAACGATGGACACACGGGAAGGTGAGGATGTTATCTTGAAGTGTCGCTTCAACGAGCACTACTCGGACCGGGAATACTCTTACTATTGGGCGCAGCAGTCACCAAATAAGTACGACAATGTTGCGATCAAGGGTGACACCTTCAACCCCAACTACAAGTAAGTGTGCTTAACTGATACAGAATAGGGTTTTTTTTTATCTGAAAAATCAAATTTTATTGCTTTTTATTCTCTTCCTAGGATTGATTACCGACCTAATCAGGGTATTTACGATCTGCAAATCTTTAATGTATCGTACGCGCGCGATAACGGCCGCTTCGAGTGTCGCATCAAGCAGATCGGCAGTGACAATGCGATCTACGAAGATTACTACAATCTGACGGTTCTTACGCCGCCACAGCCTCCGCTAATATTTCCGGGCAGCGAAACGACCGCCACGGAAGACAAAAAGCAGGAACTCACCTGTAGCAGTGTGGGTGGCTCCCCGGATCCCACCATTTCGTAAGTTTCAAAATAAATATCCAGTGTGTCATTCATGAAGATAAAAATGCCGCTCCCTTTTGCAACTTTGTCAATGTTCGCAGCTGGTACCGTGAAGGAAGTACAACACCATTGGCCGCCAATCTGATCTATGGGGGATCGCGTGACATGCAGACGACCAGCACATTGACCATTATCCCACGCCGAGAGGATGATGGTGCGAAGTTTACGTGCGTCGTGTGGAACCGAGCGATGCCGGAGAGCCAGCGGCTGGAAACGGTTACGACATTGTCGGTGCGATGTAAGTACCCGATTTCACTGTAGTTTCCATATGTAGCACCGCGCACCGTTGCTCTCAAATCGCACGGAGCGGGCGTTCATTTGTGCGTCTTCCTGTAATTATGCTTAAATATCGCACCGCGAACGAACGACTGTGATCAGGGAAGATGATCGATGAGCGAGCGTTTGGGACAGCTAATCGAACACTTCCAGGAAGTGAGACATTAGTCAGTCACACGTACATTCCGTTTTTCGAGAGCTGTAGAGATTTTAGTTGCTTTTGTTGTTGTTGTTGTTGTATGATGTGTTGGAGCGCAGATGATTCAGTCACCCGTTTGCAGATGGACACATCTTTGGAAGCTGTACCACAGTTTTTAGCAGGGAATTCCCGTGGCGTCTTTCAATCCGCTCTAAAAAAACGTAGGCAAATCAGCATCTTGAATGCGATTGTTCCTAGTTTGACCTCGTTTGCTTCTGCTGCCGGAGATGGCAAATTATGAATCATGTTACACCTGAACTCAGCTAGTTACTCAAGGAAGCATATCGGTTTTTGCTGGCAGGCAAAAAAAAGGAGTTATCTTCCAAACAAGCAGGGCGCCATCATTGTGCGTGGAAGTATGACACGTAAAATATTAATCAGACAAATTCGCGCGCCACTGTGCGGGGCCTTTCTGTGCCTGTTCCTGTTCGTTCCGTAGCCTAGTAAAGGCTTTCCGGCTGACTGTGCAAACTTTCTTTTTTCTTTCTTTCCTTTGTTTTATTCCGTTTCCTTCGATCCAATTCCCTTCCGTGAGGCGTTTGATGGTTGGTTGGATTCTACTTTCATTTCATTCCCGTTTCTTTTTGCGTTTTCGACCTTCACGCTGAGCCAGCCAGATACGATTTTTTTTGTGTGTATTTGTACTGGTTTTGAGATCTCCACCAGATCGTGTTCCAGGAAATGATTTGAATATGGCACCGTGAGTTATTCACAATTCTCCATCCCTTCAAAAATGGCAACATTGACAGGGATGATGCGATTTGGACACACACAAAATAAAAAAAGGAACCAGCTTCAAGGTAGCGGTTGAACGAAGCTTAACTGTTGCATTTTTTGAAGAAGAATATTCATGTTGCTTCGTTGGATGGATTTATGTTAGAGAGGAGCGTCGGATGAGGCGTGTACGCCACGTGCTCCTCCGTGCCGTGTTTTGATTATTATTTTGATTTGCTTGTGTTTAAGTCGTTGGTTTTGTCGGTGGACGTGGGCCGTGAGATGTTGTTGCTCAGATTTGTGAAATATTCAATGCATTTTTGATGTGCTTCGGATGAACAATGAATGAAAAGACACGTTGTACATTTATTGAACAGGATAAGAGATTGTTTTAGATTTTCCAGTGTGTTCGTGCTATGGTTGCAGTTTAATGCAATCGCGTTGCTGTTGAACGTTTGATAAGGAAGAAGGTCTTTTTATGTCTGAATTGCTCTGCACAAATTCGCTCTTAACACTATAGAAATGCCAAAAAGCATTTTGTGATGATACAGTAAAAAGCAAAAATATAGAATACGCATAGGTTTTTAAAGAAAATCTTATTTTTTAATATAATATATAAATAATAAGATAACATTAAAAAGTTCCAACACCATACAGTACGATATAATCGGTGCAGTTAAATTAGCAGAACATAACGCTTCAGGGTGTTCGCTGTATTTTCATTTTCTCATTAGTTTCACAATGTTTTGTTTTCGATGAATTTGGGATAAACTGGATGGGTTTGTACCGTTTTGTGGATGATAATTCTTGGGTCGGTTTCTGTCATTTGTGTCATTCGCAACTCAGCGGGCGGCAGGCGAAGGTACTCCATTACGCTACAGAACAGCCACCGATAGGATCGCTACAGAGCGCTCTGTGCGTTGTATCACTCTTTCACCTCTCTTTCGGATATCTTTTGTCCCCAAGGCGGGCATGGGTCGAGTCTACTGCAACGGTGGAACTAGGCAAACTGACCGCTCTTAATAACCGAATCAAATCGTGGGGGAAAAAAGTTAATGGGCATCATTAGCGCCACAGCACCACACAACACAGTGCTGTACTCGCATAGTTAGAGGAAAGGCGGAACCTTTAGAAAGTCGGTGATAAGTAAGGTTGGATAGGCAGAAGAAGATGGTGGCTTGAGGGAAGCATTGCGAGAACAACGGACGACGACGACGGACACGCTGTGTACGGCTAGAGTTGCTGCCGGTGTTGATGGCAGTGAAATTTTGTTTTCCGTTAATTAGCCTCCAAGTTCTTCATTTGCGCACCCTCCTCCGCCTCACGGTCGTGGTGGTTGAGCGATGTGTTAGGTGGGGGGACGTGGGGGACTGCACATCGAGAGTGAGGGGAGTGAGTCGTCGGTTGTTATTTCACTTGCCATTCTGCTGTGTATATATTCTCTTATTTCACTTTTCTCGATTTTTTTTGTGTGTGTCCTTGCTTGGGTGTGCTCATTTACTGTGCTTTGTTGGTGTTGTTTTTATCCCCCGTGAGCACATTTCTAGCCGTTCTTGTTGGTGTTTCGAAGCGAAAATTGAAATTACGATTTGTGCGTTGTTTGGATTTGCTCAAGGACTGGTAAAATTGGACTTATGTACAGCTACACGGCGGCTGCTGCATTGGAGGTGACAGGGGAGAAGCACAGATGTTTTCTTTGGGCGCGCAATGCAACACCGGGTATATATATATATATATATAAACTGTTGTGCAGGTCCGTTTCGTGCTTATTTTATGCTCAATGCTTTGTGACCTCTCCTTCCGCCCACTTTGGAAGGCAACAAATGCTAATTATTTTTCATCTGATTTAAAGCTTGTTTGTGGTACGGCCTCGTTACGGTGGGCAATTGTGAAATCTGATTTTATCGTCAACTTCATGGTTATTTGTATCTCAGTGGGCAGCAACATCGCCGCCAACCCTTATCTGTTGGGTCGACCAGATTTTGTTGAACTGTGTCAAAGAGGATAACGAAGAAAATGTTATCATTTGATTAATTAGTGTGAATGGTGTAGATATAGCGCTCTAGGTTTAAAGCACAGGGAAGCAAGAACTTCAATTGCTTTTCGAATAAATTTTGTTGTATTCTTCGATGTTCTGACGACTAGACGATGTCTCAAAACTAGTTTGTGGAGTTGAAGCATTGTTTTGAACTTGTATTAGTATGTGGTTCCAATACACAGAACCTTCAGAAACAACTTGTTCGGCCATAGTCACGAAAAGCGTAAACAATTTCAGTATCACTTCGTATTTTCGTGTATCAGGCTCTTGTAGGATGAGAACGCCTAGCGCTGGTTGGTATCGAGCTTACAGCTACTACTATTGCTGTTGACAGGGACGTAAATAGTTTTCTAGTTTAGAGAATAGCACGATATATTAAAAGTTCTTATCGGTGGTGGGGGCCCCCCATTCGCTGCATGGAAAGGAGCATCTCTTCTGGACGGCCCATTCGGCCCAACAGGAAAGCCCCGCTTGCATGGAACGTCGAGGATGTGTCTCTTCGTCAACAAATGTTTAATGTATTTAAATAAATTACCCAGCCAGATGAATACCGGAATGTTTGTAATTTGAAAAGTTTGTCAATTTTGTACAAAGTCGTTCTTGTTATAGTGTGTTGTTGTTCGGTATGTGCTGCAATCGAAACGGTGCAGTATCCGTTTGCAGAATGCAGATGGGCAAACGTTTAACGACAATGCAGAACGGTTGTTGTCTTCTATCGACTGATGTTTTGTTGCACTTTGTTACGAAATTTAACCAATCCCAGAGATAAGAAATACCGTTGAAGATGAATAGTCTTACCATCTTGCTAAAGTTTGCTGTAATTCGTAGAAACAGAACGATACGACTTAGCAACGTGGGTTATCGGTTTTGCAACAGTAAAATGGATTTTTTTGAACGAATGAACTTCTTAGTTGAGTTGAATCTACTTATTTACTTAATGAATCCCAATCTCATAAATGTTACATATTTTTTCGCTGCTGTTGGACATTTCATTGTCACTTTTATATTTCGCCTGTTGGGTGTTCTTTTATATGAAGCTTTTTTGGACCATTATTAGCCAACGTGCCAACGTTAGGGTTTGTGTGGCTCAATTAGTACTACAATGAAGTAATAGATTAGGTAGGCTTCTATTACATGGATTTCTCCTAGCATGTGCCTATAATTCGTGTACATAGTAAAAGCTTTTGATTTACTCTAGTGTGTAGCACTGTAGAAAGCGCCTAAACCACGCTATCCCACTTAGCGCTCAGCACGTGATACAGTGAAGAAATGGTGATAAGCGTAATTTGCCGGATTTCTACGCAGCATTGTCGCATAAGGCTAGTACCCCCAAAAAAGACTCGGCAAACAGTTGAGGCAGTACATTAAGGTACTGCGGCTCACAGTCGTGTGTGCCTCTGTTGCTACTCATATCTTGGATAGTAGGCCCTTCTAATTGTAGAATGTAGTTCAAGCTCGCGCGCGGCACAGCAGCACGCAAGGAAAAGGAAACTCTCCGTGCACGAACAAAATTAACCGTAACGGTTAGAAAACGATTTCAAAATGCTTTTCACGGGTAGATAACCTTCCACTTTTCGGGGTTGGGACAGCGTTGGGAAAAATGCCCTGCACGTAGCTCGATCGAGTGCCGGATTGGCCTACGGGCGGTTTTTGGTGAAGGTGGTGGTGGTGACTGAGTGCGATGCGAAGATGAAAAATCATTCCATCGGAATTTGGCAGCTGCCAGTGACGGGTTTCTCGTTCTCGTTTTGCCCGGTAGAGGCTTTGGCTTCTACTGTTTTCGTTTCCGCTGCAGAGACTTCTGTTGCTTGCAGACGAGGGCGTAAGAGATTAATGAATTGTGGAGGGCATTAAGGCGAGGGTATACGGACCGAAGATATGTAGAGCGTGTAGAGGTTGTTCTATTCAGGGTCTTAAACGTTACGCACCATGGGTTCGTTGTTTGTTCGTTCGCTCGCTCGCTCGCTCGCTCGCTCGCTCGCTCGCTCGCTCGAGTGCTGTAGATTACCACGAGTCACTTAATCTCCGTTGAAAATAGCAAGCTGCAGGGTTCTTTTTGGGGAATGGGATTCTGTCTTTTGCTGTTGCTGCTGCAAGTCTCTTACACGCTATTGGAGCGTACTACATTATGCTCTAAGTGTCATCATCATCTCGGTGTGGAGGTAAAATAATCACCACCAGTCGATGAAATTATGTTCTCCGGATGCTGGAATGAAGAATTTGTAAATGGATTTTACATTAGCAGCCCACGGCAAAAGGAAGGCAACCGTACTAACAACAAGCAAGACGTCAGGCCATGCTTCTTTTTTTCATTGTATGGCGAAGGACAAATGGGCCGAAAAAGCGTCACATTGTAATGTTTAGGTAGGGTCTCGTGAATGACAATAGGAATTTGACTGAATGATTCCTGCTTGACGGATTTTCCTTTCGGTTGCTGCTGCTGTAATTTTTGAAGGAGGCAATTTGCTGTCATTACAAATGAAAAATGATGGTTTAAATGATCGTACAAGGTATGCTGCTTTTGGAAGGTGTACTTCTTGAAAGTATCTTGTTTGCTGGTCGTTTTAAGCGTTTACGGGAATGATAGAATGGCTCAACGAGACAACGGAATGACAATAATGCTATGGAGCTACTGTACCCAGCGTTCGTAGAATGCAATGCTACAGAAGATGTCTTATTCGTATCTTAAGGGGTTAGGATCAAAGAGTTAGGAACGATCATTGGATATTTTGAACATTAATTGTTGATTTATGTGCAATTTATGGTACTTTATTGTTACATCACTTGTACTTTTGTAAAACTCGATAAAAACTGTCGTAGAATTGGACAAGTTGGAGCTACAGAACATCGCTCGTTCTTTCTATCTCTCTCTCCGGTTGTCGTTGAAATGGTTGACTTTGTCAACCTTTCAACATCCGGATGCGTTGAGTAACTTATGGAGACACTTTTAACGTGTGCTAAGTTAGTGATAAAAGGCGACATTTTCCACGATCCTTTGCTATGTTGTAAGTCGTTGTTCCGTTAAATAAGATTTATACCGTACCTGTTGGCCATCAGCTAAACATTCGCTATCGTGATTAAGCAAGTCAAGGTGATGTGTCGGGTGTGAGTGGGTTGCGCGTCAGTGTCGTAAAATATGTTGTTCATTTAATTTACCTTTTGCGCGTTGGACGTGGACACACACACACACACACACTTCGGCCTGAGTGTGTGTGTGTGTATTCTATATGTTGAAGGATTCCTGCACAGGGAAGAGAGAGAGGATTGTATAACGTCCTAGACAGGAATGGTTTACTCCGCATTAGACCTGGAGTGTCCGTATACGAAAAAGTATCTTGAGGATCGCGTTTCCTGCTGACTGGAAAGAAACGGACGCCGACGGTAACAGATTGGACGGGGATAGAAAAATAGTTTGAAGACAGTGAAAAATTTGCCCGCATTGGCATAAATTATGCTGGTGTGTAGCAGCGGGTTCGCGTCGGTCCACGGTAGACAACAGAATGTTGCTGTCGACTTCTTTTAACCAGCAGGACGGCAATTAATTCCCTCCATCACATTAAGAAGGTCGTAACGGGGCAACAGCCTTGTTGTTGTTTTCTGCGTGCGTTTAAAATTGGGTGATAGGAGCTGGACGGCTAGATGTTATGATTTCAATCGAAATGTTGAAAAATAACAATACACACCCCATAGCATTCAAATCGGTACGCAATACTTCTACGCTTCGTTGCACCATTATTTGCTACGCATCCTTCAGAACAAAAGGTGTTTTTTTTATTGTTGTTTTACTCTGCTGTGCCATTTTGTACGAAGCTAAATTAATTGTCCTAAACTTGTTCGAAGCAAAAAGCTAACAGTAACGCCATTACGAACACCGCCCCCCTCCCCTCAGTTCCGCCTCCGATGATGTAGTAGATAAAGATAATTTATCGATTTCTACTGCCCACTTTGTTTTGGAGCTACGAATTCGTCAGGTGAAAAACGGTCCCAAGTAGCAAGCCAAGACTGGCTGGAAATCTAATTTATGTGTATTCCTTGCTCATTTTGCCCGCACTGCTCTGTGCAGTTGTGCGAACAACTGTGTGTGGCACTGGTAAAGCAACTCGAACCCGGTTTTGTGTTGTAATGTAAATTGGCGCAACGGGCAGTTCTTAGAAGTGTGCAGGTGCAAAAAACGGGTACGATGCATTTCTTTTATGCATCTTTGCTTTGTTTCCACGAGCTGTGCGGACTAGGAAGGTGCAAGTAGCAGTAGCCTTCACATTTAGCAGGTGGCTTAACGAGCAAATCTTGATCTCTAGGGGGGTTGCTTGTAACTACGGTTGCCGCGTTACACATTCTATCCAGGTTCGCGGTGGGGAAAGACCTGCAAGAAATTCTTGCATTCGGTGTTGGACCTTCTTATACGTCTTCGGTGTGCCATTGCAAGTTTGGAGAACCTCCAAGCAGCTTGGCAGTGCGGCACGGCTGGCTGACCAGTTTGTCAGTTGTAGTCTATAAATAAATCGTGGGTGGTATGCGTAATTCGCGCAGGAAGAAGAAGAAAAAACAACCCACTATGGAATGTCCAAGTGTGGTGTTATCGTGCATCAAAATGTAGGGGGAACTTCTGATTTGCTCGTTGCGATAGCGCGATTATGTCGGTGTTGTATAGCCCTATGAAAGCAATTGTATAGGACGAAACAAGGTGTAAGTAAGGCTCACTTGCTTAAGAAAAAAAATTCATTGTAAAAGTAGTTTACCTAACTACGCTGAAAACTAATTCTAAAATACGTCTTCGATTTTTACAATAAAAGATATGTCCTTCTGCAATGAGTTGTTGGATTTGAATTTTTAAGGCTAGTTTAAAATGTCAAAATTGTATTTGAAAAAGACCGTTCCCCGAAAAGCTCTTTTTCATTTCAGTTACAGAAATAAAATGTTTACCTCGTTAGCTAGCCGAGTTCGATGGAAATTTATTGGTCACCATTCCTGGACCGCTGGACGGCCCACCAGCAGTGGGAATGTAGTTGGTGCTCAAACGCTCGTAACGGCGTATAGCTCCTTTTTAGAAGGCTTTGCTTTTTGTTTCTGGCTGCTTGTTTCCCAACCATATTCCGTACAACATTGGCCACGGATGGGTTTCGGAATTGGTGGATTGGTCGCTCCGCTTGTTTTTGTGACCGTTTGTTTTTCCGACATTTTACATTGACCCGTTTCATCGGGAGAGCAGTGGTGTGGAGCTCTAACTGCAAACAGCGATACCAATCTATGTAGGAAAGGAAGAGAAGATAGGAAAACGAGGTAAAAGCGAACGGCAGTTCAGTGGAGTGGTAAGAAAAGGAGGAGTCCTTTTCGTTTTTCTGGATCACTTTAGTTTTGCAGGAAGTAAAAATGAATGGCTTGTGCAAGATTTTTGACAACCGGTTCCAGCAGGAAGATCTGCCTTTGGAAGTGGGCTAGAAATGGGGGTTGTTGTAGATACTGGATGGGGGAGGGGTTGGGGAGATAGTGATGGTGACAGCACACCCGGGACCGACTGCGAAGAGAAAAATTGATGGCCTGAATCGTCCCGTGGGGCTTGGGAAGGAAAAATTTCAGCTTTTTCCATTCTTTAGTGCACATTCTTTAGTGTTGGTGAAGCAGTTGCCCGAGTTGCTAGTCGTCCCAAGTTCTTGCTGAACAACTGGTAAAATAAAAGTACGATTCTATCTTTGTTAGTTTTTTTTTTTAATTTTTTGGCTTGTCCCGGGTCTCTTCAATATGCTCCCGGGGTATGGCCCCCGGGCGGTGCACGCGGAACCGCTGTCGCTGTGCAATGGCTGTAGGGAAATTCCCGCTCTTCCTTGTTAGTTTTAAACATTTTTCCCTCCTTTTCTGCAGACAGGGAGGCAAATTTTGAGCAAGTGGAACTATGAAGCACTCACACATACACACTACCACAAGGCCCGTACAACCACCCGGCCATGCAGCAACGGCAGACAGACGGAAACTTACAGCAAAAGGAGCTAGAGTAAGGCCCGTCCGCGGCGGGGGGATGATGTTATGCTGTTGTAGGGTTCTCGCTTGATGTGGTGCGGAGGAAAGTTTTTTATCCGCGAATTTTATCGCACACATTTGCGGTTGCAAGAGGAATGCAGTGCTGTGGCCAGCCTCGGAAAAACTTGGGACCGATTTGGTGTGTGTGTGTGTGTGTGAGTGGAGCGTGGAAGAAAGCAAAACTCGACACTCACTCTCTGCGCGCTTCGGCGGTAAAGCATCCTGGGGTTGTTTTTATGCTCAAATCTATCGCACAATCTTGCTTCGTTCTTCGCCTGCGGGTGCCTGCCGCCCGTTGTTTTCATTTTCTCCCTATCCTGCGCTGCTGCTGCTGCTGCACCAGATGTGACTAAACGCCCGTGAATCCATAGTTTTTCATCGTTGGCAATGAAGAAAGTTATTTTTGTAGAAGTTATAAAATTCATGCTAACAGTGCTCTAGCATAATGCACTCCTTTTATTCTCTTTCCTGCCTTCCGTATTGTCGAACGCGTAGCAAAGCAAGTAGTGGGGGAAAGCAGCGCAGTGGCTGTTGCAGGTGATGGAAAGTGCATGGGATGTAGATAGATAGATATACAGCAAGGTGAGAAAAGTTTTTCCGCTTTCTGTTGAAGCTTTTCTTGGTGGGCGAAAGAAGTATTGACTTTAGTTGAAGGCTTATTTTTAGTTCGATCGAAACACAATTCCTTGCAAAAGCTCTGCTCTCGAGGAGGATAGCAGTAAAAGAGTTGTAGTAAGGAATGTGTTGAAATTGATCTAAAAACTTTTACTTCTTGTGGGTGAAAAGCTTTCCCACGAATACTTTGGAGCTAGTGGTTGAAGTGGTATTTATCTGTTTTGAGAAGTAGGGTGGTACAATTACAATGTTTTTGCCATTTTTCTATTGCAAATTTATACCCAAATCTGTAGCAACATGTTAACTTCAATCATCAATTTCAATTTTTTTCTTGTTTATTTCGAAATTATCTTAAATGAATCTTAGGTAAAATGAAACGTTTGATTAATGAAATATGTATGATGCTATTTATTATTCTCTCATGATTCGCTACTGACGCTGCTTGCCGTCAATCAGTAGCTTTACCGTTTCATTACACAACCAAATGATGAGTCGATGTGGAAGGTTTTGTGGAGCCGTTAACTGAAGTGATGCATCGTTTTTAGGATAGCAGAAGAACTGGTGGATGAAAACATGATTGGAGCATGTGTTATTGTCCAATTGAAGTTCAGCAATGACAACACGTTGCACTATGGCACGTTTACCCTGTTTCACCTACATCCAGGGCAAGCAAATTGACACGAGCATATTGTTTTTTTCGGGCCCTTGACGATGAAAGTTAAAAAAAGGAAGGAAAAAAAGAACAATGAATCAAGGGGAATGGAAACAACAATGCAGCAAAAGGTGGAAAATGCAACATCATTACGATGTGGCAGGTGCATTGGCGAGTTGTCTGGAGTGTGTTGCATGCATGTTGCTGTGCCGAATACCTGCCGAAAAGGGATTGCTGTTGTCCCATTAGTGCAATGGAAGAGTTGAATGTGAAGCTTGATGTTTTTCTTTTTTACTTCACAGTACGCCCTAGTGAGTGGTTAGCGAGTAAAAAATATGTTCCTTGCAATTATAGTACGATATTGACAGCTGAACTTGACCGTGCACTGCCGCCCTGCTGCCCAATCAATATGCAGGGGGAGGAGATTGGAGTGCATTTTTGTGTGGCATGAACAGTGGCTTATCATCGTGTAGTCAACTGATCGATCGATTGCTGTATTATTATTATTCAGTGTCGAATGAATGCAGTATAAAATATTCAGTATCGTTTTGGTCACTGCATGATTGCAACAGTAAGCGATAAAATGCAGAATAGTTTGCAGGTACCTTGGCCGTACCTTGGCTAAAGTGAGTCGTTGTACCACCCTAGCAAGCGAGCAAGCAATACACTACTTAACATATATCTTAATAGATAGATTGCCGATAGAAATGGGGAGGTGTTCATTTAAATCTTTGGATGTAGAATGCCTGTAACCTGATATTGTTGTCTATCTTTCTTATTCTCTTCCTCCATCTGCTTTACTATTTTCCACGTGGCTTCGTCGGATTATGAGCTACGTTTCATTTACCTAAGAACCCCTTCGTACAAATTTAATGAGGAAATCCGATCTTCATTGATTTCAATTAATTATAGAGGGATCGATTATTCGAAATGACGATTGTGTTCTCGGGTGAAGTCGATCTCGTCGAACTAGGAACGAGGGAAGTTTTTTGGAACACACCATCCATCCCATAACCGTTTGCTCTGTCCTCTGTTCTGGTTTGAGTTTTGAGAGCTTTCATCGTGACGAATTTTCTTACATTCATCACAGAGATACAGCGTGTGTGTGTGTGTGTGTGTGTGTCAGCAACGTCATCATCGTTTGCACCGTTTGGTAGCTGTTTTGATCTGAAACGAAACGTTAATTTAAAATTCATGCCGCTGTTAAAGCGAAGATGACGATGATGCTGCTGCTGATGACACGACGATGGCGATGGTGCGCGCCCACTGATGACGGTTCGATTGACCGTGCTCTGGACTGCCACGTCGTCGACAATGGCGATGAACCAACGAATTTGTCAGTACTTTCCAAGCAGGTTTGGGTTGTGTCTCTTCGGCGAATGTTGTGAAGCGTCTTGAGCGGCCACTTTTCTCCTAACGTGCGACGAGAGCAGCAGCAGCAGCAGCAGGTTGTTATTTTCCTCTTCGGTGTGTCGTCCGGTGGTTTTTGCTTATTATTTTTCATGTTGTCTCGAAGTTGAAAAACCTGTCCCGGGATCGACCGACTCTCCCGCGGCAGATGTTCATTATCATTTTGAAACGTGGCCCTGCCCCTTCCCAAACACACTGCCGGACACCGGGCGGTCACCGCGCAAACTTATCCGTTAAGCGCGACCGAAAGGGACGAAAGTTAACGTTAAAGTAAAGAGCAACACGAGCGAAAAGCCTGCAGCTTGCCTGCTGCCGCCATCGCCATCAGCGTACGAAGGCTACAGGTGTGTCAGCAGATCCATCCGCATTCTCCGTTGGTGTGGCTGGCAGTGGTCGTCGTGATGGTAGGTAACGTTACCCAAGGTATGGAAGGCTCATGCTTGCTTGTCAGCTTGCAAGGGTGCGGACGGGTTTTTATTTTCTTACGCTTTTTCGCACGTTTTTTTCTCTTCTTCGGATGACAAAGTGTCGTAGTAGTGGCACAGTTGCGGCGCTTGCACGGCTCTTGAATCTGATCTGACAATCCTTTTCTGCGTGTTTCTCCGCTGGGTGCGCCGTCGTGTAAGAGACAGATTTGTCCTTTAAAAAGTATTTGTACCATCCGTCCGCTCGTCGCATCATCCAGGCAAACGAGTGTCAGGCAAACGATTGGATGTTTATGACAGTTGAAAAGAAAATAAACACCTCACGCGGCTGGCATCATCTGCGCAGTTTATAACGATGGCAGAAGATGAAGAAAATGATAATATTCAGTAACATTATCGATAGCGTTGCTGAGATACGATCTTAACTTGGATGGATGTTGTACGGGAGGCACAAAAAAGTAGCAAAAGATTAAATTTCGTGCTCAAGTTTCTTAAAAGTATCGTATTCAAATGGTTTCCCTGCTAGGCAGCAATATGGCAAGGGTGTACTATGAGCGAAAACTATTTCGATGTCGAGATTGGCTGTTGTAAACGTTTTACATTTTTTTCTCCATCAGATGATGATTTGATGAGAAGATCGAGATTATGTTTTTTTTTAATGGAGTTTAGACTAGTTTAAGGAAGAATGGTTTTTCTTCATTGAATTGCCACCCAAGACGCATATTTTGTACCACCATGTAAAAACAGTGTATCTAATTTCGATTGGGTACATTTGAAAATATCGCTCATGTACCATGTTGATCGTATGGAATGTAAATATTATATGATATTACCCATTGTCGAGAGAAAATGATTCATTTTCTTCTTTTATTCTTCTTTACAGACTACCCGCGGGTGGAGATTGGTCCAGAAAATCCGCTGAGTGTCGAGCGCGATCAAACGGCAAAGCTGGAATGTAACATCGATGCCAAACCCAAACCCGAGCAGGTGAAGTGGACACGAAACGGGCGCTTCATTTCGTCACATCCAACGCACACGATCCACCGGGTGTCGCTGCAGGATGCCGGCCGCTACACCTGTTCGGCCGATAACGGGTTGGATAAGATCGGTGAGCAGGAAATCACCCTGAACGTCCTCTACCCGCCGATTGTGCAAATCGAAACCAAAGCCAAGACGGCCGAAGAGAAGGAAACCGTGCATATTAAGTGCAACGTTACCGCCAACCCACCGCCAGTGACCATCGAGTGGCTGAAGGAGGGTGATATTGATTTCCGGCGCAATGGCGATACGCTGGTGCTGCGAGACGTGCGTGCGGAAGACGCCGGGACGTACATTTGCCGGGGTATTAATATGATGAAGCCGTACGGTGGGAAGACGCTGGAGCGTGAAGGCAATGCTTCGGTAGCGCTGCTGGTGCGTCACCGCCCCGGGCAGGCCGTAATTACGCCGGAAAAACCGGTTGTACACGTTGGCAATAGTGTCAGCTTGATGTGCAAAGCTGATCCTCCCGGCTATCCGGATCCGCAGTACCGTTGGTACCGGGATGTGGGCGGCGAGGTCTCGACGACGGTGATTGCCCAGGGAGCGCAATACCTGATACCGAAGGCGGCACTGTCCAGCGAGGGCAAATATCACTGCCACGCAAGCAACGAGCTCGGCAACGGTGGGATGGCAAGCGCTACGCTGGAAATTCATCAGCCACCCCAATTTTTGGCCAAGCTGCAGTCGAACATGATTAAGCGCGCTGGCGAGGCAGATTTCTTCGTAACGTGCAGCGCTAAAGGAAAGCCGGAACCATCGATCACGTGGCTGAAGGACGACGTGGAGATCACCCCGGAACTGCACCGTTATGAGGTAAAGACGAACGTCGACAAGGGACCTAACGGTATGGTGACCGTGCAGAGCATGCTGAAGTTCACCGGAAAGGCACGCCCGAACGGAAACGATCTCATTTCCACCGACCGTGGCCAGTACACGTGTTTGTATGAGAATGAAGTGAACAAGGCAAACTCAACGATGCACCTCAAGATCGAACATGAACCGATAGTGCTGCACCAGTACAACAAGGTGGCGAACGATATCAAGGAAACGGCTGAGGTGCTGTGCAAGGTACAGTCGTACCCGAAGCCAGAATTTTTGTGGCACTTTGGAACGACGCTGCTGAGCACGGGTGGACATTATGAAATTATCACTAACTCGGACGGTAACGACGTGTACACAAGCATCCTGAAGATCAGCAATGTGCGTCACCAGGACTATGGCGAGTATCATTGCCGTGTGTCGAATTCATTGAACCACATCCAAGTGCCAATTCGGCTGCAACCGAAGGGCCCACCAGAGAAACCCAACAAGCTGAAAGCGGTCGAGCTCGGTTCGAACTATGTCGTTCTGTCGTGGAACCCCGGGTTCGACGGTGGTCTTGCAAACACGAAATATTTTGTCTCGTACCGCAAAATAGTGATCCCGAACGAAAGCTTGATGACGGAAGAGTGTGCAGCGGTGGCTGCTAGCGGTGCTGAATGGATGGAGTACGACTGTCAGCGTGAGGTGCCGTGCACCATCAGCCCTCTGGACCACCACCAGAGCTACGTTTTCAAGGTGAAAGCACTGAACACTAAGGGCGTCTCGGAGCATTCGAACGAAATCAGTGCGACGACGAAGGTGGAAAAGATACCGATTCCACTGATGGCTAATTTTGATCCCGAGACGAAGATCCTGGGCCTAAACATTGGTGCAACTTGTCTATCGATGGTGGCGATCGTTGAATCGGTTATGTACGGCGATACCCCGATGGCAGCCTGGCACATCATCGAGAAGGTGGACCTGCAGGTGAACGGTCACGATCCAACGTACCGTGAGCATGAGATAAAGCATTTTGTCGCAAATCGACGTAACAATGGACGCTCACTGGGCAACACACTGGACGAAATTCCCATTCCGATCGAAGACGAATTGAACCCGCGAGTGCGGGTAAAGCTGTGTCTGAAAATCAATCACGAATACTGTGGTGAATATCTGGAAGCTGACAGTAAGTATCATTGGCGATGGAGGGAGCGGGTAAAGTTTGTTCAAATTGCTAACATTTTTTCCCTCCCCTTCCTCTTTACAGTTGGACAATCTCTGATCCAGGAAGCATCTTTTGTCGAGCTACCGACATTGATAGCGATTTTGGTGTGCAGCGTTGTTGCCGCCCTGTCCGCCGTGTTGTTGGTGATGTTCTGCCGTTGCAGGCGCAACCAAAAGAAGGAATCGGTAAAGTCAAAGGAGTACGATATCGATTCAATCCATCCGTCGATTGTGGCCCAACAAAACCAAGCTCCGCCACCGTACTATTCGGCCAGCAGCCTGGAAAATAAGGCCCTCGAGCATTCAATGGATTTGGCAATGGATCAAAACACGGCCCTGTATGCAAGCCAGCAGCCAACGTACGGCTACCACCAGCAGAATGCAATGATTCCGCAAGTACCGCAAAATGATTGTAAGTTTCGCACAACGATGGTGCTTTTGTAGGCGCATACTGCTGCTACAGTTGGCACTCTTGTACGGGTTTTTTTTGGGGCTTTTACTTGGCTAACTACTGCCATGCGTATTTAACATCTTCTGTTTGGTTTTGTATCGTTCCACGAATTAGGGTCAAACATGGGCTACGTAGAGAATTCGTACTCCAACTCCAACAACGGTGGAAGCGTCAACTCACAGGACTCTATCTGGCAGCTGAAAATGTCGGCTGCTGCCTCGAACTCGGCCAACATGATCCCGCAGCACAATTACATGGACCAACAGATGCAGCAAAACTACGGCTATGACCCAATGACCCATGGGGGATACGGTGCCGTTGACGATTACGCTCCCTACCCGCATCTGATGACCACAGCCAGCCAGCACGGTGGAGATGACTACCATCACAACATGCGCAACAGCCAGAATCCATCGCGCCAGGACTACTGCAGCGATCCGTACGCGTCCGTTCACAAGCCCAAGAAACGCATGGATCAGCATATGGGTGAGTGATTGTAACTGAGCCAATGTGTCTACTCTCCCATCAGTGTCTGTCGTTCTCTGCCTCTCGGAGGATGGTGTGTGGTATGGGGTGTGGTACGATTTTAATCCGATTTTCTCTTTCGCCGTAGACTTTGTCGCTGAATCTCCGTACCACGATGTGAGCGGGCTGCCGGATCCGTACATGGAGCAGGAGGAGGCAAAGTCTCCCGTGCAGAATCAGCATCTCTCGATTAGCTACGATGATGCGCTGGCAATGGAAAGCGGTTACTCGACACCAAACTCCCGCAATCGCCGTGTCATTCACGAGATTGTGGTGTAAGCGAACGGCCGTCAAAGGTAGTGGCCGATTGCCGCCATGGTACAACGAAACAACGAGTTTGAAACTAAACGACAACGAACCGAATGATGGAAAATAGCATAATATACGCACTGAATTGGACGAATCAAAATCATGAGACAATCATCTTTGCCCGGAGCATGCTTAAAACGGACGACAATTGCAGAGGGAAACAACAACCAACCAGCCCTGCACACTGCTAGAAGCGCTGTCGAACCGTAGTTCAAATTAAATTACCTTTTCCTTCTAAATTATTTGTTTTAATTGAAACATTGAAATTGTTGCAAATGTTCACCTTCGACACCGGATGGACGGCCATGTAGTGCTGCTGAGTCAGAACTACAGGGAGCGAAATATGTTGATCTCAAAATATAGCTCCTTGCAGAGATGGTATGTATTTGTTTACGGCAAAGCGCCTTTGTTGCGTTCAATGAACTCTTTTTGATCGTTTTGTTTTCCCCGTCCCATTTTTGCAGGCAACATATGGTGTTACATTTGTGGATGATGGTGCAACTTAAAACTGTGATTGTATATATAGATAACTATAGTACGCGTAGAGCAATGGTTTTATGACAAGAAAGCGCAAAACATGGTCGACAAGCAGCAACAGCAGCACCACATGTATGAGAGGACGCTGCTATCGGTTTAAGATAAAGTGTATCGAAAGCAATCGGTTGTTACGATCGAGATTACGTATCGTATCCGGGATCGAATATTGTCCAATATTAAAGTAAGTGTTTGGATTAAGTAATCGCGAAACGGGCACCATTCTTAAATGGTTAAGCCACATGCAGCCAGGTGCCGGTGTCACTGAATCGGGGGTCAAGAACCGAATGTGCCATTAGCTTGTAGTAGGTATTCCTGCCAATAGTTCTTTTCCCGTCTGTCCGATTGCAGCGTGTGGGCACCTGGTGCGGATTCCAAATTGCGGCACGATTAGATAGTAACGCCACAATCTAACACTCCTCCTTCGTGATTGTCGTCGTGCATGAGCTATGTAACGGGTCTGTTCGTTAAGGAGGAGCGTTCGAGTGACTTAATCATCTTATCACGGAACTATGTCTTTTAGTGTATCCGTTTGGCGGTGCCATTGTTCGATCGTTTCGTGCCAAGTCTTCCCTCTAGTTCTAGCGCAGCATGAAGGAAGAATGCATTCCATGTTTTGTTTTAAATAAACTTACTCGTGCTTAATAATAAAAAAACAACAGAACGCTGCGTACAGCTTCGTTAAATGCGAACAATCACCACATACACATAATGATGATGCGTTGAAATGTTTGTGAACATTGTTGAGCTGGAGAGTTTTGGTTGTAGGTAGTTTAAAGTATAATTAATTGAGTCGGACCCGTGCGTTGTCTTGCGATGGTCGTCCGTTTTATGTTTTTTTCTCTCTTCCGGTGTCTCTTACTTGATAAAGTTCCATTTTATCGGCTTCGTCGTGTTGAAAGCGGGTTGCTCCTCATTCGCATAAAGCGTCTTCAATGCTAAGTTTGAAATAATACGCACGAAGAAGCAAAAACATTAGCGCAAAACATTGATCGTATTGCCGCTGCTCAGTGTGTACATAAGCAAAAGAGGAACAATAAGAAACAAAACAGAAACAAAACAACTGCGCACAGCGTTTTAAAAATAACAGCTTAAACTTAAAAGTCCCGACTTGGTTTGTATAGGAACCGTAAGCAAAAGGTGTAGTAATCGTGTAACCGTAAGCTGAAATTATGTATTAAACAGTGCTATTGCTTTTGTGCTGTTGCAGTGTGGTGAAACTGTAGCGAAAGTGTGTTTATTATTGTAAAGAACAGAAAGCAGCAGTCTGTGCTAGCAAGAAGGAAGGAATAGTAGGGGATTTAATAAGCGTTCCGAGGGCGTTACGTTACTCACCCGCTTGCACACGCCTCAGCAGTGCGTGGGTTGGTGGGTGGGTAGGTAACGGTGAGAATAAATCACACCAGCAACTAAAATGGCAACAAAAAGTAGTTAAACAAGTAGGAGGGAGGAAAGCAGCAGGAAAATGGATGAAGTTTCTTAATTTTCGCAAACGCTTTCTTCGAATGGACCACGCTTCCCTGGCTGGAGCGCTTTCACCGATCAGCGCTTCTTAATAACTGAAGCGAGACAGAATCCTTTTGCCTGCCTCGAAACGTAGGAAGAGAAGACACCATGGCAAAAAACAAAGCAAAAGTATCTCGAAAGTGAGAAAGAACAAGACCGGCGATATAGCTCTGATTACACAGGCGAACAAAAAAAAAAAACAAGGATACACAACGTCGCCGTGCGTTTAAGGATGAAAAAATCGCATTCGAAGTAGTAGTGATTGACGATAAATATGCTTTTCCGCTTTTCTACACCCTTCCCGGGCGGCAACAGTTTGGCGTTTACAAGTTTGACTGCCTTGTTGAAGCGCGCTGTGCGACATTAGTGTTAAGTGATGAGGAAATTTGTTTCCCCGTCGCAAAAAACAAGCAGCTGCGCAAGGAATTGATGCGGCGGGAAAACCTCCGGACGGTTGAGACCCACTCAAATCCCGACTAGTAATGGCGATAGGGAATAGACATAAAATAGAGAGTGAAAGAGTACGCACAAACAAGCTAGCGGGGTTCTTTATTTCTTTACAAACGCGCGTGTCCGGTCCTCGAGCGGCCACGACGAGTCCCTTTGCACATTACTCCAATGGCAAGTAGAGCAGTCGCTAGCGTATTTTGCATACTTGTTCCGTCCACCGAGAGATGTTTCTAATTGCTGTAAATATTGACTGAGAAAAGTAGAAGTATTTTACTTATAAGCAGTAGAGCATTAAGGCACTTTTCTATATAAACGCGTTAGCCCGAGATACAATTCGTAGCTTAGTTTTGTTAAAGGTTAGTCTAGCGGTAAGCTTCTTTCTGGCGCAAAATAAATATTTTATTTTATCTTTTTAAAATGGTTACGCGTGTGTATTGCAACTGGACGAAACGTAACGAATATCACACGTGAGTGAGCGTATGTAAAGCGGATATCTAACTAAAAATTATCTTTTGTGCAAACTAATAATCTAAAGCACCTAACGAAATATCTGAAAGAAACTGTCTAAATTGGGCTTATTAATGCTATATAATTTAAAACCGAACAGACGGGTCGGAATGGGAAGCAGGGGACAAATCGACGCCTTTATTCATCTGTTTCCTATCTGCCGTTTAATCATGCCTAATGTGAAGGCACAATCTAAATGATACGATACAGATCGTGTCACCACTTACAGCGAAGCGCATAGATCGTCCTTTATTTGACTCACCTTCCTGTGTAGTAGCGGGGAGTCGAGGCTGGTCGGGGAAGTCAAATTGCGACGCTTATTGAAATTTATGGCCGACTGGAAGAGATTTTCGTATAAATGAAAATCTGTTTCGGAAGTAATTTCAATGCCTAATTCCTGTCTTTTGGCATAGGCCGCTTCCCACTACACCCCGCCCGCCCTGCAATGGCAGTCGTGTGGTGGTTGGTGATGGTGGTATTAAAACGTTTTTCAATCCATTAGCATCGAACCGGCTGGACGCTAAGTCAAGTGTCCTGAAAATAGTGCCATTTCCAAGCGACTTTGGCGAACGCAAATCGGGCAATCGATTTTAAGTGTCGGCGGTGCCGGCGGTGCAGGCAGGCCCACATTTTCTACCACCGTTCACTGCCGTAGAGCGTTTATCTGCTTCTATAAATTTAATTAATAATTCAAATTAGCCCCTCGCTGCGAGAGGGGCGGGCCAACGTGCCTTCCATTTGGGCAAATTGCCTATCATCCAACACAACTGATCAAACAGTGCGCAGAGGCGAAGGATTTTTGTATCGCTTCGGTTAGAGTCACTACCACCACACCTAGGGCGTTGTGGAGTTGCGCTGCGAGCGGAAGGAAACTGCTCGAGGTGATACTGTGAGCCACGATTGTCGTTTCCGTATGGTAACGTCGGCGTTCGTCTGCCCCTGTTCGATGGCCAGTTGTCTGGTTTTTAGTGGGAAGTGAGGCAGAAGGTTGATTGAAAAATATTTGCATTCCAACGATCTTAAACTTTGCGTGTTCGGTAAAATCGGTAGAGTGGAGGGTGTGGAACTTTCCATTCCCGGTGTGGTACAAGCATCCGGGGATAAGGAGTCATCCCCTAGTGTAGTATGAGTTGTATCAGACCCGGCAAGCGTGTTGTAAGACGGCATGTTGTAGCCGATGGCAAAATGGAAAAATAAATTTGGTTAATTTATACCCGACAGGACGAAAAACGACGCCATCGGTTGATTCCCTTCAAGTGTGCAGGAATAAAAAGGAACCAGGCGGAGGGGGCGGGCCTCCTTCGCAAGAAGACTGGTTGGAGGATGGTCATGGTTTGTGGAATTTGTACCAGCGGAAGGTTTTTATTGCCTGAGGTCATTTTACAACTGCGAATAACTGTGGGCTGGAACTGTTTGGATAGTGTATATGTTGCGCCAATTTGGTAAAATGTAACGCTTGCATCAGAGTTTAACAAAATGCGTTTAAACAAAAAAACTGTTGATAAAGTTACTTATTCTCCCCTTGTTGCCATGACATGTTTGTAACATGGATAGAAGACAATGACAAGAAAAGTGTCTTAAAATTATGAGGACCTCTGAAAATCCTGTAAATTTCATTGAAAATCATTAAACTATTGTTAAAACTTGCTTTTTACATTCTTAAGCGTAGCTTGAGCTAAAGAGTGCACGCTTGAAGTGTTTCATAAACAACAACATCTTCTTCTAATTGACCTAACGACCTGTCGGGCAGTCATGTCGGTCTGTCGGTCTGACCGGCTTTCGTACAAGCAAAATACTTACTTTGTGATTCTCATTTGAACCTTGGTTCGATCGTTCCATTGAGAAGCAAAGGAACGAATCCAGTAGGTTCCAACCAAAACTCCCGTCACTTCTTCAATCGCTTAATAATGGTTCAAACTAGTGATGGGATTAGTTCCGAAAATTGAGAAACGGAAGAAACCTGTCAATCTAGAGAAAAAGAACAGAAAGTGGAACGCAGGTTCAAGTTAACCTGCCATGATTGCGCTTTTTTTCAGTTGCTCACTTTATAAATGGACAACTTTAATTTATCCTTTGAATATTGTGTAATATGTTTTTTGTGCAATAATCACACATTTTCAATTCAAACAAAGTTAAATAATAGTTTATTGAATGAGTAAAACTAATATACATACGCAACGAAGCAGCTTAGCACCCAACACATAGCAATTCATTGCTTGCCACAATCCAGTCCAAATAACGCACCAATGCCAATAAGATGTATATGGCAGAAGAGAAGCAATGCATTCATTGCGTTTACCGCTAGCGCAGGATTGGAGATTTTGGCGATTAACTTCTCACTAAAAATATCTATTCTTTTCTGGCTTCATGGCGCTGGTGTTGTATCGTCATCTCTGTGATTGAGAGAGTAAGACTTGCGTTGTTATCAATCACATAGACAGAATGTGTATAGGTATCTATACTAGAAACCAGCAACTCAAACTATAGGTCTCTGTGCGAAAATTGCATCTGTGCAGCGTAGATTTACTAGAGTTGCGGTTCGTTGCTTCCCTTGGAGGGGAAATTTTAATATGCCTGATTACCACACGCGATGTTTGTTGCTTGGGCTGTAATCTCTCGAACATCGTCGAAAAGTTGCACAAAGAGTGTTTTTAACCAAGCTGCTGATACATGAGATTGACGCGTCTGTGTTTCTTAAAAAAAATATCCCCAAAAAAATACCAGCCAGAACCCATAGACAACGTGCATTTCTACAAAATGAGTATAGGAGAACTTTAGCCTCATACAACGGCCCTCTATTGACAATGTGTAGACAGTACAATTCTCATTTCGAATCTTTTGACTTCCATTTGACTACGCAGAGCTTTAAAACTAGGATATTAGATTCGTACGCACTCGGTAACAGGCAGGATTAGTTTTAACATATAGAATGTAAGTGACAAGGGTCATAGTCTATGTAGTACCAGACCCTAAAATTGTCGAAATAAGAATATAAATAAAAAAAGAGAAGTTAACGACGTTCTATACCGGATCGAAAAGAACGCTAAGAGAAACAGGCTCAGATTTTACCTGCTTGCTTAGTACTTAGCAAACCGGTCCATCGTATGAAGAGAGTAGATCATCGAGCGTTCCTGATCGGATCGAAAAGAACGCTGAGAGCAACAGGTTCATATTGAACCTGGATGATTTGTTTACAGCAAATCGGCCCATCAAATCAAAGAGAGTAGAATGTCGAGCGTTCTAGGCCGGATCACAAAGAGCACTGAGAGCAAACGGTTCAGCCCAGATTGCAGAGAACGCTGAGAGGTTCAGATCGGATCAATAAGATCGTTGATAGCAGCCGATTCAGGTCGGATCGCAAGGAACGGTGGGAGCAACAGGATCAGTTTGGACTTGGTTGAGTTAAAATTAAGGATCGCGGTCCGAATGCTAGCATGTAGGAACGGATCGCACCTGGTAGGTTCGGAACGCAACGCGCATAACTAGTTCAAACATTAATGTTCGGAACACTTGTTTCGTTGATTTTTTTTACGCGCCGTTGCGACTCTTGAGATGCAGTTGTGTTGTTCTTCGTTGAGCATCCTAAGGCTGTTAAGCCGAATTTAAGTTTAACGAAATCATCGAAAATTTAGTTTATCTTTGCACGGGTGGAAATCAGTAGTTTTCAACTTTTTTCAGCTTTTTCTCCCATGATGATGTATGTAAGTATATATCCCCTTCGCCTCATAACATATCATGTTAAAACTGCATTATTTTACGTATGCGGCATTTTTATTTATAGCATTTTTTTCAGCGCCGTTAACTGCCTGTTTCATCATGGATCTTGATATTTAACCCTCTGTTGATATGCTGTTGCTACCAATCTAAAAGCCACTTTGCACCAGTTCTTCGCACTGCTTCAGTGGTTCTAAGTTGAAGATTTGAAAGAAACGAGTTCTACAATTTTGTACCCAACATTTGGACATTTGAGGGTTAATAGGAGTATTTTGATTCTTCCCCCAAACACCACATGTCATTTTGAACGTCACATCTATTGACTTAAGTTGGTATTAAGTTGGCAAAGCCGTTTTAGCAACATTATGCATTCCTTAAAACATATAGCACATATCAGCAGAAAAATAATTTTGCAACTTTATGAGCTTATTTTTTCTTAAAAAAGATAGTTTTTTCACTGCAGACTGCTTTTTTTTCAACAGACTTGTTCAGACTGTTCAACAAAATGTTCAATTACAGAAAATAATTGAATGAATAATCGTGTTTTTTCGATTCCTTATTTCAAGGATACAAATATTCTAGTTATACCCCATTGCATTTTGTGAAATTTGCACCCCTCTCCCCCTCCTTTGAAAACCGCTGGTGTGGAGGATTGAAACAATGCCTGATCATGTTAAAGTCTTCATGTTTCGTTAGAAATTCAGGCTAATAATTTTGTACTAAACTATAATTTATTTTTATTGCTGCTAATATTTTTTTTTAATTCTTGACTTAAGGTAAAGATGTGCGTATGAGTGTGAGTTTCACTACATTGAAGATTTGATTCACTAAAATATTCCACTGTAAAATTCAATCTATAACATAGCTGTAAGAAGTGTGTAAGAAACAAAGAGCAAACAACAGCGTTACACACTGAACAGGGTATGAAATTGATAAATAGCCAGCAACACACTATCTATGAGCATAAACCATTCCCCGGTGCTCAAAAGGTCCAACAGCTCACACGATGTGGTTCATTTTTCAGCGAGCACCACCGAGATGAATGTTACAAGTACATGCCGGGGCTTCTGAGCTGAGGGGAAATCTAATTCAGTTATTATAATGTTAAAGGCAACGAATCAGTCAACCGCGGGGTACTCTGCTGCTCCTTTTCCGATCTGCAAGGGTAATGTTCCGCGAGGACACGTCAGCCGGTTGCTTTCCCGTCCGTCCGGATAGCTTGTAGCAAATCTTCATCCTTCCACCCTTCAGTCCCGTGCAATGACGATGATGATGGCGATGAGGGATGAGTAACAGCAGTAGTAGTGGTCTCAGTTTTCTTTCAAAGAGGTATGTAAAACTGACTCGTTGCATCGTAGCCGTAGGGGGAACATATTTTATATATTTCCTCTTTTTTTTTGTTGGTTGAGCTGTGTAAATTTGGTCGTGCATCAGTTCTTTGGGTTCGTCTATGTGTGTGTGTGTGTGTGTGTGTGTTAGAGTGTATCTACCACTCGTTCTCGTGGTACGTTGAAAAGACAGACAGATAAATATGTTGCCTTCCTTCGCTTGGTACCCATTTGCCCCGGATTGCCGCGGGCGTCTGGTCTTGAGTGAATATATTCTGCATTGAATCGAATACACCGCCAAAGAGTCTGGCCTTTCGCGTGTACTTTTTATACAATTTGGGGCGTGATGATTGAAAAAAAGTGTACGGCATTGAGGTGAAGCAATGTAACCGTTAGTAGAGGTTTTCTTTTGCAGCACTTGAAGCTAAACTCAAAAGTTCTGCCTGCATCATCCGGATGCGGCATGATGTTTGGCTTGTTTACATTACAATATCGGCAATATTTATATGATAGTTTGTTTAGCACATGATGAATGTGTTTAGCACATATCACATGGTTATCTTTTGTAGCAAAATATTGATATGTAAATTCGATGGATAAACTACATATTGATGCATATCAATGTTGTGCAAACGTATGTATTCATAAAATTTTAGTGTTTTTTTATCTCTTTATTTTTCTTTGTTTTGTTATCTCTTCAATTGAGCTAAATTTTATGTTGTGAATTGTCCGAATTTTATGGAAAAAAAATCAGTTTGCTCTTCTGATGGACTAGGAATAGTCTTGTAGAGCCGACTCCGAGATTAATTAGATTCCGATTATTGATTTAATTAATTGAATTTTGTGTGTGGAAAGGAAATAGTATGTGGAGCTTTTATTAATCTGTATGAATCCTTGTATCAAACCTGTATTCAGTTACAAAGTTATGTGGTTCTCGACCTTAGTGGATTTGGAGAGGATAACAGTGGACGGGGCTAACGTTATCCAACAAATATTTGTGACTGAACAATAATATTTTCATTAAATAATTTAAAATAGGATATACCAAACTCGTAAAAGAGATAGAAGAAAGTTAAAATAATAGTTTGATAACCGATACGAAAGTATAACATAAATAGACTTAAATCTAAAACGATACCATATCCAAAGAAAACGGATAGAAATTACATAAAACCAGGGAACAAAAATATTGCAAATTTACATATTGACATATTCATCAGAATGATATCTTTTACGCGCAAAATATGCTTAAAACAGATGCAGTCGCCCAACAAACAATCAGGCCACAAGTACAATGTGTGAAAACTTTAAATAACAGATGAGAGTATCTTATAGATTCTATAATACAAAACCCAACAGCTAAAGAAGTGCATAAGCAAATACGTAATGCAACATTTGCTCTTTGCCTTAAGAAACTAGTTAGATAGAAAGAAATAAACATCATAATACGAAGAAAACAATGAAACACAACAAATGAGTGGTAAAAAAACAAAGAGTCTTGAATGACTTCCAAGGTGTGGTCAGCTGTTCGTACGTTGTTCGACATGTGTCGCTGGTGCTAGTGCTGATGCCTTCGATTATCGCGAATTTGAGATCTTTTTTTTATCATTTAATGCTTTAAGTACATACAAATGCTGTACATGAGTGGAAAACAATCCGCTGTTGAATTGATTGTAAGGTAATAGATTGATTATATCTTACACAAAAAACTATAGTTAAGACCAGTTTCGATTCAGTGTAAGTATATAGTAAAAGGCAAAAAATATGCAAAAAACAAAACAAAGATAAATAATAAGGATATGGGCACAACCCGAATAGATGCGTACGGTTGTAAAGCAAGTACTACGTTGCTTGTTGGTATTCAACATCGGAGTTTCGGAAAGTTTAATTGCATTTCGGCAGCCACGCAACGGCTACCAACAACATAGGATACCAACGGCAAATTTGCTCCTTTCCCGGTGAACGGGGCCGAACCGGCGCTGATGGATGGCTTTGGTTTAATTAACGCTAACTGAGGGTTCTCCAACCATCTACTGTTGCATTAATGCAGATCGCGCACAAGCGAATAGTTGAAGTTTTGTTGTTGTTGATGATGTGTAGAGCGTGGCTAAGGGCTCGATCCGCACACACGGTACGGAAGACCGTCCTGGAAAGCATGGCAAACACCAACCGACGCTGGAAGTTTCCCATGGTATTGGAAAGATTTCCGCTCGTTTCGACCATTCAGACGGCAAGCAAGTGGCCTGGCATCGGACTCGGCATTCGGTGTAATTTAATTGATAAGTAACTTTAGGCAGTTTGCTAATGCATGAGGGTGGTAGCAGCAGCAGCAGCTTCTTGACGGAAAGTAATGGCATCGTGATCCGTTTGTTTTCAAGGGCGAGCAGGGGAAGCGCTAACAGATATCTTCATTTCGTATGCGTGTGGAATTTCGGCGCCTGGAGGGACACGTTATGCTGCTATTAATCTCAATTCATGCACATTTACGGAACCGACCCATGTGAACGCACACCGCCACCACCACGGCAAACGGTGACGGGCGTTTGCCGAAATAAGTGCACACGGTCTAAAGTGGTCGACTAAACAAATGATTCATGGATATGGTGAAATTTCGTTCAAAACAGAGCATCAAAACAGGCAGCAGAAAGAAACAGCGGCACTCTTACGGCCCTCGGTAACAAATCATACCGCACGGTGCCATTAGAGGATTCCTCTTGTGCGTCAATAAAATTGCCATTAAAGCAATTTCCTCCGTGACTGGACGGGGAAGGGTCAGCCGTTTGCTTTCGGAGCGCATCTTAGCGTCTGGAAAGCATGCACTATCCCCAGACCGTTCTGGCGAGGAAGCTACACTTTTAAGGTGCAGTTATCTGGTGCCCTGGACACATTAAAGTGAAAGCAAGGACGATAATAAATGACTCACATGTGTAACTGTCATCCAATATCCTTCTAGAAAGCGGTGTCGGTTTGGCGGAATAGTTTGATGCTATAAAATGTCGGAATCATCCGAATGTCGTATAAGTAGGGCAAGTAGTATACAGTTGATGTGTGTTTTGCTGTTTAAATGAGTTTGAGTTTAATTTGCTGTTCCAGGCGTAAATATATGTTGCAGTGCTTTTTACCGTATCACATGCCAGCCATACTTATGTTATTCATGTAACGAACGCAGATAAGCGTTTTAAAAGGATGTCAATTATAATTAGGTTATGTTACTAGCTTTCCTAATACATATGTTTTATGCTTTTGAAAATGTAACAATACTAAACACACGCTTTGTTTAGGTTTGACTGTATTATACTCAAATTCAACGTTAAATTTGGCATATTAATTTAATACTGCAACAACCATTTTAAAAGAGTTCTGTTTTTTTTTTTCAATCGAAAACGATGTACAAATTGATATATTTTTTAATATTTAATTTTTATTGTATTGTTCGCGAATTTGGGGGAAAATGCGTAATACTGATTGCAAAAAACCCTGTTTTTGCAAACATTTTATCATAATTATAGATTTCTTGATACTTTCTTTAGTAAAGTTATTTTTATGTAGTGGGAATTGGACTCTACTGTATCCTTTTTGGAAAGGCACATTATAAATTCCCGTTGGAATGCAAAACGCCTATACAAAATGGGTGCCATTAAGTCCACTTCCCGTTATATTAAGTTCACGTCCTCCCAAGAAAGTATCCCATAATTTATAGAACCCCTTAAAATCCAGTAAAACAATAAAATCGGTTATGTGTAGGTAGAAGTTATTTGCAAACAAACACAAAGAAATATTTGTTCCTTTCTTACTTTGAACAATTATCATTCAGCGTTTTTTCTGAAATAGATTATATGAATTAGTTAAACCGTTCGATATGAGTTGCGACGAAAAACAATACAAACAAATTATACATACTTATACTCGAAATAATCTAGATGAGGCAAACATTTTGAAATACAGTGTATTGTTCATATTTAATGAAGCTCTTGACCAGATGGTCTAATCGTAGATGGGATGGTTTTCAGAGAACAGGTCGTGGTTCTATTCTCAACCCTAACTTTCCTCTTACACGCGTAAGCAACACGCCACACAATTTCAAGCATGCATTTACTCCGACTAATATACATCAAACAGGGCCTATCACATCTAGGCGAAAAGGGAATTAATGTGTCTATAATTCCTCACGTTCGACTCGATAATGTTATCGCGTAATCGCACCCAACAATGGATTGACGTTTTACTGCCATCCTGGGGTGAAAAGGGATCGATTTTTCTTACTCTTGATCGTGGTGTGAAAGACACAGCAAGCTGTAAGTTAACCGTGGGTGAGCTCTACAATGACCCGTGACACATTCCCATACCAGGCCGTCATGTGTCTAGGGCCCGGTATGTGTGTATGTGTGTGAGAGAGTACGTAGTTTAACCAGCTGGGAGGGAAGGAAGGATGCTGGAGCGGGGATGGAAATTACTTAATCCTACCAAAATCGTGCTGTCGCTCGTAAGGGAGTCATCCTTATCGTGAGCTATTAATCTATTGGACAACGGGCCTGTCGCTCGTTCAACACTTAGCAGTAAGCAGCAGCATAAGGGCAACGGGGATTTGATTGCAGAAACAGTGAAGGACACAAACTGTGCCCAAGCTCTTCATTGTCATTACTGGGGTCACTACGCAGTGTTTCGGGCAGGACCTAGCTAGGAGTTAATAACAACAAAAAAATGCTACAGATTTTCGTGCGACGGTAATGTCCATCAACAGCTGGAGCAGAGAAAACTGGGGATATAGGGAAAAAGACTAACATCAAACTGTATCCCATTACATCTTCCGGAGCTAATGGTCCGATGGTGGTGTAGAGGGAGCCACACGTTTGATTGAGTGGCAATCCAGGGTGAAATGGAATCGAGTGCCCGTCGGTGATAGCGAGCTTATCATTAGCGTCAATCGTGCCAAGGCGCTGACATGTGGAAGCAAGCGAAATTGATTGTCATCGGAAAACACTCTACCAATTCACAGCCATGCTGACACATACAGAACGCCACATACGTACATTATGCCACCGAGAGTGATGCAATTTTGCATTCTAATGAATTATATCTAATAGCAGGTTCGCAGTTACGCTTAAATAACGCTTGATTGTATGACACAGTCCTTGGTCGAGCAGGCATAATGCAACATATCGTCTTGAACTGAACTGAAACAAACGTAGGATTACAGTTTGCAAAGGTCAGTTGTAAATGCCACGTACAAAAGGAACGGATGAATGTTAGTAAACTGTTGTGCATATAAATAGGGAAAAAATCAATAAAAACAACAGTAAAATAAATCCATTCCTATTCCCAGCAATGCAATCGAAGGTAAACTCAACGTTAAATGATTGCCCATGTTTATGAAAGGATGCGACAATATCCAGGAAAATTGTCACAGGCATTTTAATTAAAATCGGCATGTTCTGATATGAGTTTGCCATAGGGTATGATGGTAAATACGAAACATTGTTGTGAGAAGCTGTGTGTGTTTTTTTATAAACAAACACGTTTGCAAGTTAGCAATGATAGTAATTGATTTTCAAATGCGTTGACATTCTATTTAATTAAAGGCACTTATATGCCACGACCGAAAGGAGCATTTATTTATTCAATCATTCATTCATTCATTTGTATTTATTTCATAGAAGTACATTATTCCTATATTACAATATAATTTATTACATCGATACCTGAGATTCCGTAATGCGATATTTAGTTCATTTTTGTTGCATTAGGCATTCGTTGAGGACATTATTCTTTTTTTAAATAAAGCAGTAAGAAAGGAAAAAAGAAGGAAAAAAATGATGTAGATAATATACAGGTATCAATTTACATGAGATTATGTATGGTACGTATGCTACTAGTTATGCATTTAGATCGATATTTTACATTGGCTTTATTCTTCATCTCCTTCTTCTTCTTTTTGACTAAACAACCGTTGCGGTCAAGGCCTGCCTGTACCACTACTTGTGGGGTTGGCTTTCAGTGGCTAATTGATTTCCCCCCATAGCAGGATAGTCAGACCTACGTATGACGGTACGGTCCATTTGGGACTTGAACCCATGACGGGCATGCTGTTAAGTCGTACGAATTGACGGCTGTACCATGAGACCGGCTGTGGCTTTATTCTATTAACTCTATAAACTTTGTACTGTACGAAAGAGGGAGATTTAATATATATTTTTTAAGGGTTTGGTATGAAATATTTGGTGTTTTGGTTTATAAGTTTGTACTACTTTTCAATATTGGTGATGTATTGGCAGGTATTTGCATTAGTAACGATTTGTTCATTAATAGTTTTGTTTCCTACAATTTATTTAGAGTTTAAAACACTACAGCATAATATATTATGGAGTTTTTGCAAGGAATTTCATTATAATTTATGTTAAGTATACAATTTGGATGATTTCTTGCGCTTGGGCACATGGTGAAAAGATGGCTTAATATTTTTCATCGTAATTTCCACTGTTCACAGTTCAAAAATTGTAATTTCCACTGTTCACAGAACTTCACATAATTTCGTATACCTTTGTTTAGACTACACAATATAGTATCGGGATTGGAACAGGATGGCAAAGTCAACTGCAAAGTGGTAATGAAGCATTGAAATACGGATTACAAAGCACACCAATCGATTTGAACTAGCCACTAGCCGAGTATGTATGAGTAGTGATTTTGATGTGTAAATGTGTATGACAATTGTTCATTTAATTTTTGTGGCCAACTACCTTGTCTCACCGCAGGGGCTAGCAAAGCAGGTTTAATAGGCGTGTTTTTGTAGAATACTTATGGACAGTTGCAAGGTTTTTCCATCTCGCACTCACCGTCCCAGATTGAATCAAAGAAGGCAAATTAGTTCAGACGCAGATGAGAAATGGGAATATAAGAGCAGAAGGGAGATTTGCTGCAAACCAATAATTAATGCTATTTTTTCTGTCCAGCAGTCGCTGAGCGCTTTTGGCTTTTGGTCAGCAAATTTTCTATTGTTTCCCGTCCGTCCACTGGTTTTTTTTTCGCTAGCCCTGGTAGAAACTAATTAAATATCTTCAACAAGTTCGTACCGTGGTGGAAAAGATTGGTCAAACGGTGGGATGGTTTCAGGTTTGTGCTATGTGCGAAGGTAGAAGAATGGCCAGAAACGTGGAGAATATCCTTTCCTAGGTACAAATTCAATTTGATTACTCTTGAGCTCCTGGGAAGGAAGGGGTTACGGCAAGGAGGGCCGGGAAAGGAGGTTCAGCTGGAGCCTATTTCAAGAGTAGAAATAAAAATTGTAGCATTTGCCATTGGTTTCGAGTTGATTTTACTCCCCCTTCAGCATGGTGGTTGGCCTGGAGCAGTCCCGCTGGGGAAGTGGATCGTACTAATGATTATCCTTACCTCCGGAATGGCCGGAAGGTGTAGGAAGGTTTCAAACGCTTGACCCAAAGCCTCCGCCGACCGATGCGCACAAACTATCCCATGCGCTGGACTGGCTGTATCGGACTTCGGACATGGCGCCTGTAGTGGTGTTTCATTATTTCAACGGGTTCGTGGTTTACTAGCCACGGATCACGTTTGCTGAAACGATGAAACGGATAATGCAAGGTGGATAGCATTATCCGAGCAAATCTTTTCGTGATCATTGGGCTTACAGAGAGAGAGAGAGAGAGAGAGAGAGGTTACGTTGTAGAATTGCCGGCAGGTTGGTTGGTTGGGATGGAAGGATTATAAAACGAAGGCAGAATAAACAGGACGTATTGGCGTGTAAGTGTAAGTGGAGAAGCAATTCATTAAAGCGTTTGGACCGGAACGAAGATCATACTATGCATTATTCATTACTCAATTAGAGCGCCGACTCGTGTCACGGATGCGTACTTCGGTTGCTACACAGTAAGTTGGGGCAATCGAGAGGAATTTAAAATTTAATGCAAGGCTGTCTTTTTTCTGGTCGGTTGTTCTTAAGAAATGCACAAATCGCATGAATTGGATGGGAGGTTTTTTTTTTGGAAATGAAAGTGAAGCCATAAAAGGCTGCTGGAAGTTCTACAGTGGGTCCGAGAATCCGAGGGTTGACTGTGAATTGTGCTTAGCTTTCTTGCGAACAGCAAACATATTTCCCTCGTAGGAGCAAATCCGATCGTTATGCAAACTTTCGAGGCATGTTGAGCAATGTGTAAAGAAGAAAATAGAATTCTAGACAGGGGCATTTTCAGCGAATGGAAATCGTAGAATTGTTGGCCTTTTAAGTTTTTCAGTGCAGCGACCTTGGTCGCTACGATTCGCGTAACGTGTAAATGCGACTCGGGTGCTGATAATGAAGTGAGAGCGATCGGCACAGATCGATTGGAGAGAGAGATCGTGAACGGCGAAGAGAGATCGGAGAATGGAGACAGAAGCGATGGCGGAGAGAAGCGGGACTTCGGTGACGGCTTGCGGGTAGTTCGGGTGTGTTTAGAGTGGCGGTTAAATTAATGTAGCGGGAAATAAAAGTTAATAAATAAAGTTAGTTATAATCTCTAAAATATTAATCTTTAGTTGTTTCATCTGGTGACAGCGGTAAAGCGCCTACTTTGTAGCGCACGTAACGTTATTTCTGGCTGGTGTTCTAAGTGATAGTGTAAAAGTAAAGGTATAAAGTATGTGGTGAAGGTAAATTGCAGCGTCATAGTGTTAAGTGCTAATTATGATCTAATTATTAAAAAAATCATTTTTCTTTCGTGTAACTAAGTTAACAACAGTTTATTTTTGTTAATATCATTACAATCATAGTCATCATAATCAGTAGGCTAATCAAATTAGTTGGTAAATTTTTGCAATCATAATCCGTCATTTTATTTTAGCCGCGTACGTAGAGAGTAATGAACCCTAAGGTGTTGGCGCTTAGAAACAGGACTGTCAAAATCAATAACGGTAACGTGGATAAAATTCATTCAACAAATCTGCAACACAATCTTAATTCAACTACAAATAGTGATCAGTGTCTACACAAAGAATATAATTATACGGAACACCTCAGAATTCTTAAGGAAGACTTTTTCAACCAGAGTATTGAAATCGAGCGTGCATTAAACACTACAATCCACAAAATGGCATATGAATTTCCACTCGAAAGGGCAATGTTATGTATTCCGGAATACAACGGAAATGCAAATGATTTAGATGGATTTCTTTATCAAGTTGAATTCTTTGCTAAACAAATACCAGCGGGTGAATCGGAGGAAGATTTAATTCGAACCGTAATGTTTAAATTAAAAGGTAGTGCAGCTGGTTTCTTTCATCGCATATTAGACGAATCGTGGGTAAAAGTAAAAACAAACCTTATTAAGCTGTTTGGAGAAAAAATGAGTTTAGAAGCCATTTTCCAACAAGTGGAAACACTACAACAAGGGGGAAATGAAGCTTTTTCCGCATTCAAAGAAAGGGTTCTTAAACTCAAAGAAAACATAATTAATGCAGATAAAAACAACACCGAGGACTCGTACGCCATACGAAACCTAAAAATACACTTTTTAGCTGGTTTGAGAAATTCGGAACTGCAAACACTGGCGAGAATGAACAAACACTTAGATTTCGATGAACTTTTAGAGTATTTGAAAGATGAAGTGGTTCAAATTGAGCACATGCGGAAAATCGAAACAAGGTTGAATCGCTCAGAAGCGCATAATACTCCTCAAACCAGTTACTGTAGTGGCTCATCTGCACAAGGCGTGATTGACGAAAGAAACCTGCAGCAAGAAGAATGTAGTGCCAATAGTTTTAGACGCTGCAACAATAGCACTAATTTCACTAACCCTTCAAATTCAAATAGTTTTTGGCAATCACAACACAATAGTACGGCATATAACACAAATACTCGTAACATTAACAGTAACTTTTCTCGGCCAAGAAGATATTTTGCTCCGCATAGTAGTTCCTACCATAATAATTATACACAACTAACACCATCACACAATTCAACACAACCACAAAATTATTATACACAACATTTTTCACAACAAACACCACCACAGAATCAACATGAAACTAATAATTCACGGGGGCAAAATCAATATTACCACCAACCATTGAATTCCAACACACATACAAAAAACTAAATCAAGGAACACTATGTGATGAAACAGTAATTAATAGTGTTCCGAAAAACAGAAAAATTTATTTTTGCTCAGTCCTAAAGAAGAATATATGGATAACATAGAAGAAGTACCAAATGTCTGTGGAAATGAATATGAATCATTGGATATAGAATTTACTAGCGATGGTAAACTAATGGTTCATATTTTATCGCAGAGCTCAAAAAATTAATGATAAAGTATTTAATTGATTCGGGAGCTTGCTTCAATGCATTGAGTTGGGAATCGGCAAAAGAATTAGGGCCTTCTTCCATAAATTACAATGACAAAATAACATTGTCAGGGTTTGATGGAACTTTGTCCGAAACCATTGGCTCAATTTATGTTAATTTAAATGTTGGAAAATCTTTATATGCTATAAAATTTTACATACTTAAAACACTCAGCGTTCCAGGAATAATCGGAGCTAGTTTTTTAAGAAAATACACGTTAGGAATAGGAAAAAAATTTGAAAAAATTCATTTGCAAAAGAATATAAATGAAAATGAGAAGGAAAAAGGGAGCGAGGAAGCGAGTATGAATGAAGAAGATTGTACTTTGATAGACAACCAAGAAAAAAATGAGTTGCTCTCACATATGGAGAAACAACTCTCTGATTGTGATGTGGTCGAAACGAGCAAGGAGGAAGAGTTAGTCGGTTCAGAAAGATATAGAGAATTAGTAAAGAAAATTAATTTTACACATTTAGATAGCACAAAAACAAATATCATTCAACAAATAATTGCAAAATACACCGATATATTCCATTTGCCAGGGGACAAACTTACATTTACTAAAGCAGCAATGCACGAAATTGAAACAAATTCCAATATACCTATATATAAAAGACAGTACAGATTTCCAGCTGCTCTGAATAATATTATGGAAGAGCAAATAGAAGAAATGCTTAAACAGAAAATAATAAGGCCAAGTAAAAGTCCATGGAATGCTCCTGTCATGTGCATTCCCAAAAAATCTGAGGATGATCAAGGAGAAAAAAAATATCGGATAGTAGTCGATTTTCGTGCTCTCAATTTAATAACTAAACCTTTCGTATATCCTATTCCCAGAATAGATGACATCATGGATAATATTGGCAATAGTAAATTTTTTCTACCATAGATTTGAAATCTGGATTTTTTCAAATACCCATCGCACTTAAAGACGCCGCAAAAACAGCTTTCTCTACAGCTAAAGGGCACTATGAATTTTTAAGAATGCCAATGGGCCTCAAAAACAGTCCTTCAACATTTCAGAAGCTGATGAACACTGTGATTTACACCATACAACCAATTAAAGCTTTCGTTTACTTAGATGATATTGTGGTGTTCGGGGATTCAATAGAAGAGCACACCAATAACCTACTAAAAGTGTTTAATGCTTTAAGAAATCACAATCTCAAAATAGAACCGTCAAAATGCAAATTACTTCACAAAGAAATAACATATTTAGGCCACACTATCAAGGAAACAGGTATTAAACCAACACAAGCAAATGTGAAAACAATTTTAGACATGCACACACCAAAAACCCTGAAGGAAGTACGATCGTTTTTAGGAATGATAAATTTTTATGGTAAATTTATACCAAACGTTTCTGATATTAGAAAGCCTTTGCATGAGCTTTTAAAGAAAAATGCTGAATTCATTTGGGATAAAAATTGCGATGAAGCATTTAAAACGTTAAAAAACCTACTTATCTCTGAACCAATTCTAGTGCGACCAAATTTTGAAGATTGTTTTGTAATTACAACAGATGCTAGCGATTATGCTCTTGGAGCAGTATTATCGAACGAAAAAACAGTAGAATGTCCGATCGCTTATGCCAGTAGATCCTTGGTTGGAGCCGAAAAACGGTATCACCCTATTGAAAAGGAACTATTAGCTATAGTATGGGCGGTGGAACACTTTAAACATTATATATATGGAAACAAATTTATCGTATATTCCGATCATAGGCCCCTAGTCTCTATATGGCGCCTTAGAGAAAACTCGCCGATTTTATCTCGACTTAGGTTGCGCTTGCAAGGATTGGAATGTGAAATACGATATAAGAAAGGGAAAGAGAACGTGGTTGCCGATTTTTTATCTCGGCTTCCAGAGCTAAAATCGAGTGAAAATCAAAAGAGGAAGAAAAACAATACGGTAGCTGTGTTCACACGCCAACAAAAGAAACTTCTTATGAATCCTAATCAAGGTAAGAAACAAAAAGAAAAAGTGGAAGAAAATAATAACATCCCTGAACATGAAGATCACTGGCAACAATTATTAAAATTAGATGTACAAAAAGAAACAAGCACTGAAGAACTAAAGAGGACAGAAAAGTTGGAGAAAAACAAACAAACACTTAAATCAAAATTTCAAAATTATAACCCGGGGACAGAGCGAATTCAGATTGAAAAACATGAAGTAGATACAGTGCTTAAAGAATTTCATGACTCTCCGGTAGGAGGACACGTGGGTGTTAAAAGAATGAAAAAAAGAATAAAGGAGTTATTCTTCTGGGCTGGTATGGATAGGAATATTGAGGGCTACGTAAAAAGTTGCAAATCTTGTCAATTAAATAAGATTGGTAGATACAACAAAATTCCTATGCAGATTACTACTACATCAACTTTTCCTTTTGAAAAGTTGTACATGGATATTGTAGTACTACCAGAATCAGAGAGGGGGAATAAGTACGGATTGGTAATACAAGATGATCTCACAAGATATTTGATAGTTACACCAATAGCAAATCAAGAAGCAACAACTGTAGCTAAAGCATTTGTGGAACATGTCATCTGTCTTGTTGGCGCTCCTGTGGAACTCGTTACTGATCAGGGAACAAACTTCATGAGTGCGGTTATGAAGGATGCTTGTAAATTATTAAAAATTAAAAAAATCAACACGTCAGCATACCATCCGCAAGGTAACATAGTCGAAAGAGCTAACAGGGAGCTTAAGATATACTTAAGACAGTTCGTCGGTAAAAACTATAAGGTGTGGGACGAAGTTTTACCATATTTTTCCCTACAATACAATACATGTATTAATTCGTCGACTGGTTATACTCCCTATGAATTAGTTTTTGGTAGGAAAGCTAGGTTACCAACTTCCATATACAAACAAATTGATAGGAAAAGGATGTACTCGGATTATTCTGAAGAGCTAATAAGAAATATTGCAGAGACACATTTCATAGCGAGAGAAAATTTGATAAAGTCAAAAGAGAAGCGTAAATTAATATACGATCAGAACGCAATAGAATGGCAACCTATGTGGGGAGAGATGGTACTCGTCAGAAATAACCAAATAGGAGTAGGGCAAAAGTTGCAAGGGCTGTGGAGAGGACCATACGAAGTGGTTGAAATACCGAGCGACCAAACATGTATAGTAAGGAATGGGAAAAAATTAGAGAAAGTACACAACAACAGATTAAAAAAATTTAATTCATAAAATGAAAATGGGAAAACAAAAAGAGTAGAAATAGGATAAGGAAGATTCTTATATTCAGATTAGGATTTAAAAACATTAGAATTAGTAGTTTAGGGATTTGAAATCAAGGAAAACATAAATTGTAGGATAGTCTTGGTAGAAAAAGCTTAGTTACCAAAAAAAAAAAAAAAAAAAAAAAAGTAGAAGTAGGATAGACAAAGGTCATAGGTTAGATTAGGATTATGATACAGAATACGGGGTTTGAATTTTAGGAAATTATTATTTAGCTGCAGGATAGAGCCAAGATATAGTTAGTTTAGATTTCATTTATAGCTTTAAGTGATTATGTACATTTAGGAAGTAAGGATTATTAAAAAAAAAAAAAAAAAAAAAAAAAAAAGATTATCCCTAACTAGTTCCCTAAGCAACAGTAGCATATAGCCACAAATATCCACACGGCATATCCACACAAGCACGTATCGATGGAAGCAGCATTAAACAGACACAGGCACAAACGAGATATCGAGTTGAAGAAAAAAAAAACGTAGCACACACCACTAGCACAGGAAACAAACGCTATACGGGTTGAGCTGGTGAGGTTGAGCTAAGACGGTTGAATGATGATTTAATGATAACTTTGCTCCCCCAGTTCCCAGTCCAAGAAGGCAGCTTATAGTCAGAATTATGCACCTAAAATATAGAAGGCCAATGAATTATTAAGTCACGCGGACGGACTTTACACGTATGTTACGTTGTTCGCACGTGAACGCAGCAGCAAAAAGAGCGATGAAAACGACAGCCCAGCACAAGGAGCGTTCTGACGGAAGTCCCTTCTGACGGCCTAGATCTATCATAAGACACATATAGATCACGAGATAACGATAAGAAATTGCTTGCAAAACAAATCGTACTATATAGTTTTCTTGCAAAACAATTTTCGTTAAAAAAAAAAGTAAAAGGACATGCAGCGACCTTGGTCGCTACGATTCGCGTAACGTGTAAATGCGACTCGGGTGCTGATAATGAAGTGAGAGCGATCGGCACAGATCGATTGGAGAGAGAGATCGTGAACGGCGAAGAGAGATCGGAGAATGGAGACAGAAGCGATGGCAGAGAGAAGCGGGACTTCGGTGACGGCTTGCGGGTAGTTCGGGTGTGTTTAGAGTGGCGGTTAAATTAATGTAGCGGGAAATAAAAGTTAATAAATAAAGTTAGTTATAATCTCTAAAATATTAATCTTTAGTTGTTTCATCAGTAAAGACGAGCGACAAGCTTATGTAATTGTTTTGTTAAAAAAAAACAAAACGACACCAAGAAATACAACGTGAATCCTACGTAATTGTTCAGTGTTGTACAGTTCATCATTTAGGCAAGGACGCTTTTATGATTGTTTAGAGCTGGTAGACTATAATGGCTGTGGCAGATGGGGAATATATAAAAAAACGTTAATATAAGGTAAAACTATCCTTCTCCCAGTTTGATTAATGTTGTTGGTACTGGAATTTATCATCTGTAAATTTAATTTAATTTTAGCATCATATTAGTCTTCAAACGGAGGTCTCTCGAATATCGAGTTTAATCCATACCACAGACTCACTGGATATGTGAACAACTATTTTCTGTACAATTTGTATGGGACACACTTTGCGCATTTAAAAAAAAAACATTAAAACCCCACTCTGATCGTTTTAACAATAAGAAGACACTAAAGCTTACTCCTACAATTACATTTACATTATGATTCAGCTATTTACAAATACACCTTCACTTGCATGTTATATGAGTTATGACGTGTGGCGAGTAAAATTGTTTGCTAGTTCAATTTCACTAATTCTATTTACATAACTGGTGGGAGCTCGGAATCGGACCTAACCGATTCCTATTCCGTGTTCGGAATCAATTCCGGAGCCGATTCCGATGCTGAAATCGATTCCGATTCCGGAGTCGAATCCGGGATCAATTCCAGAGCCGATTCCTGAGTGGATTCTGGAGCCGATTCCAGAGTTCCCGAGCCGGAATCGCAATTTGCCCCCATAACGGAATCATTGACTGCAAACTTAGAATAATGTGGATTAGTTCTTGAATACACGGTATGTGAAATAGTTCTTGAATTGAAAAAAGAAGTTTTAGAAGCGAAATCAGCCCAGGAATCTCCATGAGGATGGATCTTTTACAAGTAAATTTTGATTTTTGCGGTTATCAATACGTAGTATGATTGGACTCCAACGCCTATTTTTAGGCGATACCGATACTGACTCCGTTTGAAAACCGATTCTAATTTAGGAACCAATCCCGCAAACTCAAACCGCAATTCGAGCGCCGATTTCGATTCCGAAACCAATTCCGATTCCGGAGTCGATTTCGGAACCGATTCCGATTCCGTAGTCGATTCCAAAACCGATTCCAATTCCGGAACCAATTCCGGAGACGATTCCAATTTCGGAAACTGATTCCGGACCTACTATGCAGAATCGATTCCAGAAAACTGTGAAGCTAGCCGGATTCGATTCCGACAAAAACTTAATTTTTCCCATCACAAATTTACATCAATTGTGTGCTAGTAACAAACATTTAAAAAACTTATTCTGACAAATTTTAGGTAATTGGTATGCACTCTTCTATAATATTGCCCTTAGTTTGGGGTGAAGGTTGGCCTTATTACGGTTTTGTATGGGACCGTTAAACAATTGGTTCTACTAGTGAAACAATGCTATTATTTTATCAATTGGACAATGTGAACAAATTCTAGTTTGCAACAAACTATAATTAAAAATATATATTAATATCAAGGACGCAATTGTTGATGTTTTTTTTTAAAGCGAACTTGTACTATTTAATCATTTTTGTTAAAATTGTTATTCGATTTCAAATTTTTTAAAAGAATTCAAACACTGGAATGCATCGCCAGGATGTTAAACGAAAGTATTCACTGTCTAGTGCTGCTTTACGTGGATTCATCACTAAGAATCTGCAAAGACACTCCGTCGTCGAACGATGCCGACTATTACTGGCTACCATTTTCTTGTCTCTTGCGATCCCCTGCGTTCGGAATGCGTACAATCAAAACTATTTACTGTTGTTTTGTTCGTTTTAAAATAAATGCGCACTACGAAGATAAACAGCATCGAAAGCACTCAGAAGCCCCGTGGCAAAACATTAAATAAAACAATTAACATAATATCGTTGGTATTCTAATTATGAAATAGCTCAAAGCAGTGTATTACTGGAGTTTTCAACATATGCAATCTAGAAATAAAATCCGTTCAGACTTCATAATAAAATTATTGAAATTAAACCAATCCGTGAAGTTCAACAGCACACCATACGAGTCATACGAGTGAACCGAATGTAACCATTTCACTAGAGTAAATCAATGCGCCTAAAAAGGCGATTTTTATTGTTCAAAGTAGAGCAAACAAGCCACGGAAGGACGTATGTAACCTGCCCTGGAGCCAATCGGATGCAACCCTTTTCTAACGGTCGCTCACTATCGATCCACCGGAACACGCAGGACGCAAGCTTAAAATTCAACATGCTCTCGCTCACAAAAAGCCTGCAATGCACTGAAGCGTTGTGCAAATATTTTTTCATCCATTCATAATCGCGCGTTGAACGGATTGTTGACGCAGTTGACGGGAGCAAAAATAAAATTATACGATTGTCCGGCTAGAATAGGGGACTGGCTGGACCCTCATGATGATCCTAAAAGTACCAAAAGAGGGTTTTTTTTGCATTATGTTTGTCTGCTCATGGCTTCGGGCTAGGATTGTTTCGTAGAAAATCATTTTTAGTGGATGCTTCATTTTCGATCAAGTGTAACAACAACACAGAAAGGTTTTGTTGTGTCTCGTTCTTTTTCGCTTTCTACTTCTTTAGCTATTTCCTTTTCTCTCCCTAATGCTTTTGCCAAAAGAGGTAAAACAAACATTAGTGCAGAAGCTCTTAGCCGTTGGTATTTAGTACGGGGTGAACCGTAATGCGGGAGCGGGCTGTATCTTCATACACGTGACCAAAAGCAGGTTTTTCTTTCACCCTCTGAATCAACTTCATCGCACAACACGGCCCCGTGCCCCTTTCGCATGAAAAACAAGCTAATTAAGGTGAGTAATGTTTGGTATCAATATTTTTATTGTGCGCAGTGCACTGTTTGCACTAGCAACCGTTTGCGTTTTAGTTCCGCCTCCTGTTTGCAACTGCCGTCAATAATGGTAATTTATTCGATAAATCCCTACTCAGCGTGTGGCACACGGGCGTGTCACACTTCCTCGCTGCCGAATGCCAAGCCAGGGTGGCAGCATGTTAATCCGCGAAATTGAGCAAACGCAGCCTAAAAGCCAATGCCTAATGTCATCAAGCGTTGACGTGGCCCCTGCCGCATGTCGCCTCGCTTGGAGAAAGTGTGCGACTCTGTCTACAGCCTAAAAGTCCAAAAGTGAATCGGATTCGGTAGCTGTGGGTATCCTGCTGCTATGTGCCTTCTTCGTTTTTGCACTTCAAGAAGGTAACAGATCGCTCACTGATTTATCGCTGACCGACGCGCTTGACAGTGGGGTGGCCACCGAAAACAAACAGACAAACATTCGTGTTTTCCTTTTTGGCCCAAAGCCCCCGGGTAGAGGTTTACCAACCAGCGACGGCGGTGTGTCGTTCGCTTGCCCGGGGGAACTTTCGGGCTTGGGTAATGGCAACGCAGATTGCCCAATGACACTATCACCCAGCCGCAGATTCGAACGTGTGCCACGCACGTGTCACCGAGGAGGTGTTTTTCATTCAATATTGGCTTTGATTGATAACGGGAACAGGTTCCAGGATTACTCAAGCGATACGCGGCGGGTAGTGACTTTAAAAACGATAATTCTTTGGCTTGACTAGGAGTCGTTGAAGGGGTGCTGCTTGCTGGCAAAGGGAATGTCAAGGGAATGAAGCATTTACTGTTGCAAGAGAACGGAATGTGAAGGCTCGATGAAACACGTATCTTAAACGTTACAATATAATAGTATTATACAAAATTGAGTGTGATGTTGATAAGTGCACTGTCCACATATGGTGTACGATGAAGATAAACGATGAGTTTTGGATTGAGTGGTAAAATAATGATACTTGAGTGGTAATTGTAATAACATACGTATTTTCTTTTCGGAGTTAACTTGATTCTTTAACATACGACACAATAAAACAGATTTGATGTCGCACTTTGAGAGACATGACATATATTGGATATTTTTTATTCATTGGTTTATTCTGTAAATTGTATATTTTTATTGATTTAAATATTATTGACACAATTATATATGTAATGATTAATTGATTTGATCACTTTTTACAGCATTCATCGTTTTATAAATGTTTCTTTCCATTATTCTACATTTTTTCAATGCAATTTGTAGTAAAAAATAAATTTAAACGTTTCGACAATTATAAATATTTGTTTTTTTTTTGCTTTTTTGTTTCGTTTTTGTTTGACTTTCACCTCATGTGAAATTTTTACTTATTTTTCTGCTGCTGTTTTAATTATTTTATGTTACTTCATCCAGTCAATATTTCTAGAACCGAATTATTCTTGTTAAAATCTATAGATCCTGAGAGACATACAATTTAAAAGAAGGCCGCCCTATACGCCGTGGAAATTGGGTTAATCACGTATTTGGCCCGCACCAAATTCAATCTTAAAAGCACCATCAAAAGTACTAATTGATTAACATGTTTTTGTCGTTCCCTAAACAGGTTCCCCATCCCGAAACCCTTGCCCTTGCACACAATCATCCTTTAGCAGGTTTTTGTGAACGTTTGCTAAATTGTACGAAACCTTCACCTCTGACCGTTTGCTTCGAAAGTGAGCCGCCGTGCCCGTTGGATGCTCGGGTAGGTTGGGTTTTGTCAGGTGAAAATGATATACGACACGCATTAGCGATACATTTAATATGCTCCGGATCGAAAGTTGTGCGTTGACATTGAGGAATTCATGAGCCAAATCAAGCTAATCACGAAAACTGTGTGTGGAAATGTCGTCCCCGTCGAGCATTTGGACCGTTTCTTGCGCCCGACGCTCGGGCTCAGCAATTCGGCTCTCGACGGTTCGGTCGTTCCGTGCTCTTGCTTCGCTCGTACGAAAGCTTTGGTTTTGATTGATGTTTGCGTTGCAGCACGGGCATACGGTACAGCAGCGTTGGCAAGGGGTTGGCCAGCCACGACACAATAACTCACAACCCGTAATCGAAGGAGCGTAAAAAATACCCTTCTGTGACTTTATGCGAAAGTCGTTGGCAAATGGTTTACTGTTGTTTTCCTCTGCACAGCGTACAATGGAGGCGCAACGATCGGTTCGTGCTCGTTCGCTACGTAGATTTGCCTTGGTTATTGTTGATACAGCATAACATGTTCCCTCCTTGCTTGGCCAAATAGACAAATGGGGTAGGTAGGCTCAAAAGGACCTCTAGGCCGTTGGTGCTGTAGAAGGTTAGCAGCACAACGTTTACTTGCGTCGAATTATCCGACGAAGAGCGTTGCAAACTGTGTACATTGAGCTCTAATTGTCTCATTAAACACGTTGTTTTCGTTGACGATATAATGAATGATCCGTCTAGTGCAATCAGTGTTGAGGTTGTTGCGATTGTGATGCTCTGAAATGGTGCAAGAAAAGTGACGATTTTTCGAACGAGCATGTACGTTGGTATCGTTGAAATCCAGGAATACACATCCGAAGGCACTGTAAAATTGTTCTATTACGAAACATGCAATCAACAACAAAGATGCGAGATAAATCTCAATTATAAATTCACTTCTCCCCATTGCGTGTTATTTTTGTGTATGAGAAACGCATTCTTTGCTCTAGATATGATTAGCATTCGCATATTTGCTATCCATTCACTTCGCATCCGCATGCAGTCCTCTATTTCAATACCTCCCCTTTCAACCGAGTCAGCCTTCGCCCCAATATCATTCTTCTCAGCATCGGCCCTGACCCGTTTCGTTTTGTTGGCCGAACAAATTGCTAGACCTCGGGTACACATGTCTAAAAGCATTTATCGATGTTGCATTCTACTCAGCGGATGATATACACTGGTACAGGGGGATGAGAGAGGGACTGTGGAAAGGCGGAGAGCTTCCAATGCCTGGATGGTGTCTGTAATGGATTCGCTTTTCAAACAACGCCCATCTTTGCCCATCGTGCCTGCGGTTCCTTTCCGAAATTGTGTGTGTGTGCAATGGTGATACGACAGCAACAGCCCCGGATTCCCATATTGGATGCCCATTTGCTAGCAAGTATGCTCCTCTCCCTCCCCCCTCCCATTTGCGGTGCTGGGCTGAGTGTGGAGCGAAAAAAAGGAGCAAAGAAAAAATACTACCACTTGGTTCTAGTGGAACTAGCTGGCTGGACTGCTTCCGACAGTATGATGTCCGGTGAAATCCAGAAGGAAATTGAAATCAAATCACGACTTTGTATGTCCTTGCGCGTGCGGCTTGCCCTTTTTACGGAGGCACAATCATGTGGGGAAGGGAAGTGTACTTTGCCGGCGACTATGGAACACCTGTAGGCATCCGGAATCGACAAGGAAATCAATCAGCCTGAGGCTAAATGTAGCATTCGGCTCCGGTGCACTTTGGGCTGTTACCTATCATGGGACATGGAGCGGACGAGCAAGCGAGAGACCACACTACTAGGTGAGCACTCCAACACACGCATTACACTTACGTTTCAGAGCTTGTTCTGCATGGTGCGTTCTAATATAGCTCTTTCTCGCTCCCGTGTGGCGAGCAGCTTGTAGCCATCACGCCCGAGGGCACATGATCGTGTAAGAAGAAGCCACAGGGAGTTCAATTTTGTTCAGCAGTCAAACACATTGCTTCAATTACGCTGAGTTGTGTGCGGAAACCATTTGCATGTTTTCTGGTAAGCCAGTTTCTGTTTGCCCGAAAGCACTGTCACCGACTTTCGTTCCGGCCAGCTCAGTCCCAGTTGCCAGTTTTGTTCCCGTTCTGTCTGATCGTCCTGGTTGGTTTTTGGATCGGAGCTGCGTTTGAATGAGATTTTTTGTTGTTGTGTTCGTTCAATTCTATCCTACTCTAAGATAGACCCTTCGTTCTGTCTTTATTGTAAACGATATACTCGTGTGAGCTGGTGGCACACAGTGTCAGAAGGAAAGAAAATTATTTTTCACTAACAGTTAAGATTCTTCCGTCCTGGCTGTTGTGGTTCCGTCGGCAGAGGGATGGACATCGGGCTGCTGCTGCTGTGCAAACCACTTTTGTCTTCTTTGTAACGATCAGAAACTTTGGAGATTCGGAAAGATTCAACCAAGCGCCACATTTGATGACACGTATGTAAATTGTACTAGCACTCTGACAAGCTGCACTTTACTTTACATGTCATTGAAGCGCATGCTGCATCCACATTCGATCGTGTGGGCTAAATCCATATGACCGCTGTAGCCGTCAGCCGGGGATCGACCGTTGCATAATTGATTGACGAAATTTCCCTTCCTGGCTAGACAGTTTCTTGGTTGGCGTTGATGTTCGGATGCTGAGGATTTCTTTCACAATTGTACGGGCCCTGGGAACGCTGGGAGGAATGAATTTACATTTTCCGTTTTTCCACTGCCATCGATCATGTCCGGAAGATGTAGTCAAGCTGCAATAGACCCCAAAAAACATCGGGTGACTTCCATTACCGGTGAGAAGTCCATTGTGGTTCGTGCCGGTGCTGATTTATTCATTGTCATGTCAAGATTGGTTTCGAGGTTACGTTTGTCCAACAGTGCTGGATCACGGATTGCTAGGCCGTTTGTGGCAGCACAGGACTAGGTAAAGTTTGTACAGTAAGGAAACTTTGAAAGTGCTGGGGAAAACTCATTCGAGAGTTCTTAATTGGTTTACAAGCGGGCAGCACATTATTGGAGCAGAAAGGAGGAGTCTCGAAGAAGCGGGTACCAAAGCCCCTAGCTATCGGTACCTTTTGCACTGGAGAAGTAAATGTTGTATTTTCATGTTAGAACCATAGCAGCACTTGTTTGGCAACAGCATTAGATCGGCATTGGACATCATTTGCGACGAAGATTACAGCACCAGTTATGATGAATTATTGATTGACGATAATGTATGTTTGAAGTAACTTTGATTGCAATATTCATGTTACGTTTGAGATTGATGGATGAATGTGTTATTCTAAAATAATAAACTATTTCAATACTTAAAGAGATGCAGCTGATTGTTAATTAATTACGTTCATCAATAACAATAAGTTAGGCTAACACTCGCACTCGATCACTACTAATATAGGCCAGTATTGAGAAAATGTCTATCAACCGCACGCTTGTTTCACTTAAGTTTTAAATTGACTGACTATTTGATTGGATTAAGAAGATCTTAGAAATTAATAGGATACTTGAAACATAAGGATATAGATACGAAGTAAGAAAATTTATATACGATAAAGAATCGATCGAAATATCCGATTTACGTAGAATGTGCCTAATTTATTAATACAACAGTCTTTTACAATAAACATAGCTAAGTGAGATTAAAAAAAATATTCATGATATGGTAGCATACGAACGAAATCTGAAGAATTCACGCTATAGAGTTTTGGATCAGAGAGGATTTTATTATTCTCTCAGATCTTTTAAGCAGTAATAATTATCAAGCGAACGGCTATAACTAAAGTATTTAATTAAATATTTAAAGATCTTGCAAAGCTATATGGAACGAAAGCTCATTTAGGTGGTTTATGGACGGCCAAATTTTATTTATCAACAATTATAATCGATCCAACTATTAGATTAGACATGCATTTTAATAATTAATCAATTCTTCTTTATTAAACTGTGTTCATGTAGCTCATATTTTATTAGTAATAGTTACGTTTATGCGTTATTTGAACAGTTATGCCTAAACCACTAAGCTCAACAGACGCTTTTAGTTTAACAGTTTTGCAATTGTACTGACCAAATAATGTTTATCGGTATCAAAACTATAGTTGTTTATATTTCTTTGTATTGTGTTAATTTTTTTGATTGTATTTCAGTAATATTACATGTTTTTGGTTTTTGGTAAACGATGGCTAAAGGCAGAATATGTTCTTATATGGAACACCAAATAAAAGTTACCTATAACATTTGTGTCTGCAACCCTTCAATCCTCTTTTATTCAGAATTCGTTTTACTTGTTGACTTAGTTGAATCAAAATGATTTTTGTTGATTTTTCAGATTGTATTGTACCGGCCACTTATTTCCGGTGGCGAAGCTTGACGAAGCTGCTACTTTTTTAATCGGAGTCTTTATATTGTTGTTATTAATTTTTATTTAGGTGGTCCCATAAAGACTATTGATGTATATTTTGTTCTTTGTGTAGAAACACAATTCACAACCTTTTGTTTAGGTCTTCTTTGCAGCGTTCAATCAAGCTTGTATCGATGGTTGTAATGCAAGCGATCGAACTCATGTATGCAATTGAAAATGTAAATGAATGATTTGAGTCCAGCTTTAGCTGTATAATGCTTTTTAAATTATATTATATAAGAAGTCATTTCTTAATGATTTATAATGTGTTTTGTATCTTAAATGGAAATGTTCTATTCAAATCTTATCTTAACGTATTAAGATTACGAAGGTATTTTATACCACGTCTCAATAGATAGTGTATTGAGGAACAAATGATGTTGATGCTAGTAATATTTTTCATTTTAAATTCAAACGATGAAAATATGATAATGTAAAACTTCTATCTAGCACAAAAATGATGAGCACAACAGTGTCTATGTACGTCAAAACTAAAAAAGTAACCAGATCTAATGTAGCTCGCATTATTTTCGTCTCGTTTTGCACTATTGTAAGCCAACTGCATGAAAACTAAATGCGGAATGAATCCAGCCACAAGTGCAAGTGCTACATTTCAAATACTACCAAAAGATGGAGTAAAACCTCTTTTGTGAGTAAAAATTTGACTTTTAGCGGGGAATGAAATTATGAAGCATAGTGCAGAGCTTTTTGCACCGTTGCAACGATTCCATTCAGTGAATCATCTTTTATGAGGCAGCGAAGCCAGCACGAGTGCTGTTCACGGTTAGTTGGCCCAGATGTTGCGTGTCGGATAAGAGGCGGATCCTTTTTACTCGGGGAAGGTTCGTTCTGGGGTGGTAAAAAAGAAAAGAAACGAAAGTCGCACTCGACTCCTCGGGCAAATCGTTTTACGCTGAAGTGGGTAAGGCTTACTAGGAACATCTTTATAGTTGGTAGTACTCGAAACAACGGTAGCCCCTGTTTGACAGAATTTGTAAACAGATATATGCATTCAGTGGCGTTCCAGAAAGAAACTGGAGCATCCGCTATCTGGCGCGACGCGAAAGGCCTGAACCGAAGCAAACGAACGATCTTGGAAGAATTTTCTTTGAAGAAAGTAAACCTGCCTCCTTCCAAACGCGCTCTCATCGTATTACGAGAACAAAAGTTCCCGAAAACGGTACTGCTGTCGCCTCATCTCTTATCAAGATTCGTTTTTAAGTTACAAAAAAGGACATACACACCGAAGATACGAACCAAAGCGGGCGAACGTGAAAGACATGGCATGGTGCTTATCTGAAAGCTTAAAACGTGGGGTTTGTGTGGGACTGAATGTGAGTGTTCACAACCTGTGGAGTGCAGCAACTTCAAACGGGAGGGCAAAAAATGAGACCGGGTACATGAGTCAATCTGGGGTTACAAACACAGCGTGTGCACTTTATCGGTAAAGATTTTGCATGTTGCATTTGCGGTTATTTTGTTTGGTTTAATTTTGAAGCGAAAGAGATGCGTCTCCTATTTAAATGATAACTGAAACCAATTCTATTTCTCGTTACGATCTTAATAGATTGAAACATTAGTAGTATCACTCTATTTATGTATCATTTCATATCATTTATCATATAAAAAGTGAATAAAATTAGATGACATCTTAATACAACCTATGTGGTAGGAGGGGGTTGATATTTTCGCGGCTTGAAACTTCTGAAGAAATTTCGTTACAAAAATGTCTGTTTTTCTCCAAAGTTCTTTTCATAGCCATCTTATCTTAAGGCTACACGATCAAGGAAATAAAACAAAAAAAAACGCTTTAGACGTTATCTTCAGCTTAAAATCTGACTTCCGATGTCACTTCAGCCAAAAAAAAAAACGACCACTATAACCCACTGCATGCTACGGAATGCAAAGGCTTGCAAGTACCAGTACCGGGACACTAGCATCGGCTCTAGGCTTAAGCGAACAGGCCACTGACAGCAAGCGTCGTTGTCGCGCCCAGAGCGAACTGTATGGGAACGGTGTACAGTGCACGCTATCATTTTCCAAACATTCCAAGCACTCGCGGGAATGGGAAAATGACGTGAAATATGGAATATAATGAAAATATGTAGCCGGAAATGAAAACAGGGACAGAAACAATAGAGTTTTTGACGAAAAATTTTGCGCCACACCGGGAAGGCATCATCGTTGGATGCAAAATGTGGCAACAGAAAAACAAAAATCCAGAGCCTAAAAGACTCTGTTCGTCCGTCTAGCGGTGCCGTGTGAATCTGTGAAGTGAACTCGGAAGTGGAAAATGCAAGAGTGATGACGAGCCGGAAACACATACAATGGTAGGGAGGGCAGGGACAATGCACAGGAGGCTTTTTGAGTGTAAATTACAGTGTGTGGAACAAGAGCAGCAGCAGCAGCAGCAGCAGCAGCAGCAGTATCATCATCAACAGCACCAGCATCCCCTGAATGGCTTCGAGCGAATTGCTTAACCGTCAGCGTACAAAGTGGACGGAAACATGAAGGCGGTGAGTGCTAGCGAAAGTAAGCATTCTTTCACAGCGGGCCGTTTCGGATGGAAACGTCATTTTAGCAGCCTGTCCTGCTGATGCTATAGCAATGGACAAAATGTTGAACCATGGGATCTCATCTGCTGCGCCAGCACCGTAATCGAGATGATGTGATGTAGCGGGAATCCCTCATGCCTGGTTCAACGGAGTAAGAAGGTCTCTAGATACTGGGATGGTCGGGGTATCGAGGCGATACGAAATGTGCAACAATCTGTAGCATTCCCCCCCATCGGTGTAAATGAGTGTGGCTGGATGGATATCATTTCCTTCAATTATTCGAAGGTAGGAAGGATAATTCGAGATAGCATTGAAATGATTTTGAAAAATTTAAAATGCCCTTTTGTAAATACTGGCCCTTTTAGGTACTCACCAGTAAACAATGTGTCATGGCTCAATTTTATCGCGTGTAAAAAACTGCAGTAATTTCAGGACATCCGGTGAAGCGTTTGAAACAATGCAGGAAGAAATTTTACATTGTCGGGATGCGTACGAACGTGCAGGAATTGCTCCGGCGGTGGTGCGCAATCCTGGTTGGAGCAGCAAGACAGTAGCGCACTTTCTCATAGCCCAGGAGAAATAACTTCCACTTTGAGCACAGAAACGATCTCACTGTTTCTGTCAGAGGTTTGCCGGGCCGGGTGTTGATTAGATTTCTTTCCTGCATAGTTCCCAAGAGGCACGACCCCCGACGCTGCCGGCGCTGCAAGATAGTCCCGAAAAGTGTGTACACGCATGGACACGCAAACGCAGCACAGCGGGCGCTCGTGCGTGAATGGTTTCAGTGCGCCGTTGGGAACACTGCTCCGCATCAGTCGTAAGGGCCACGGTAAATTTATGATCCCATGGATCAGATTTAATCATACGATGACGTGTTTTACGATATTAGCTAGAGCCCGGAACCGTAAGAAGCCCGGCTACGCAGGAAGCTACGGGCGCATCACTGCCACACCCCCGTGGCCCAATTGTAATTGGCAATTCTCAGGACACTCGCCACGCACGCATCCCATCCAATCCGGCCTGCCATCCATCCATCCATCTAGATCGCGATGTGCAGCAGGTTATTTGCGGTGGAATAAAATGAAAACGATGGACTTTTGTTGCGAAAGCTGGCCGGGAAACGACCAGTCGCACGTCCGGTGCGTGATCTTCCGGATGGCGCGGTAAACGTGACGCAATTTCTTTCCGTAATCGGTCGGAGTCGATAATTTGTCACAAATCTGTCACTATAAAGATGGGATAATTGAGCAAATGCGATACGGTGATAAGGTTGGAATGCATTTTACCAACGTAATACGTGTGCGGTTTGATTAGAGCTTAATGCATTTCAACTGTAACAGCATGACGGTCTTTGATCTTTGTGTGTTCTAGAAACCGTAAAACAGTAATTCGATATGTAATCGGAAATAGTGCGTCATAAACGTACGTTTGACCTTTCCATGTGACCCACGGACGGCATACGCAGCCACTCAGATATTTCGATAAAACCGTATTTATTTGTCTCCGTTTTGCTACCAAAGCTATTGGCCCCAATCAACGATTGAAGTCGGAAAGTAATTAGCTTTCACTATTTGCTTTTCGTCCAATATACCCTTCACACTCAGGCAATCAGTTCAGCATCCGAACGCTTCAGACGATGCACATCTGTAAACGTTACGTCTGAAGAGCTCAAGCGGGGACCGTTCATCACGGTACAGGGACGGGTTTTATGATTACCGGCCGCGCGGTGATTTAACTCTGAGGTTGTGCTGATTTAAGTTCAATTAAAATGGGATCGAAAAAATTAATTAAAATTATCGTTGGTGTATAATTGAATTTTTTCCAATTACTTTCAACCGCTCGTTTATGTCACGCGTCTTGCACCGCTTGCCAAGTCACAGGGTGTAAGAATAGAGGGATGGCAGCAGTTCGTTCGAGCCGTGCAAAATATTTGAGTGTTTGGAAGCGTAGGAAGGAATGTGCCGAAAGGGATCGAGGGTAGAGTTATGTGACCATTTTGGAAGGAAGGATGAAAGCGTAGAAAGCTTCCAGTGGATGCACGAAAAGCTACAGTATCATTGGTGAAGGAAAGGTAAACGTTTATCGCCAAACAAACGTAAAACGACTACAAAAAAAGACAAAAATTCTTCGTTTCGATGTGGTCAATCTTGGAAGGTTCTTTGTTCCGAAAGAAACAACGGTGGAAGTGTACTACCACGAATGGGGTTGAATTACCTGTTGCGAATTACGTTGTACCGTAATTTTGCCATCCGTTTCGTTGACCATTACGTCGGGCAGGATGTCGTGACAGGCTGGGTATTAGCTGCGGATGTAGTTTAACCAGGGCATGCGGTGTAGTGGCATTACACTGCTTTGAATAATAATCGACAATTTATATTACCCCAAAGTACGGAGCTCATTCCGAGCACCGCCGACCATCTCCGAGTGCAATGTTTTAAAACATGTCAATGGTTATAATCGAATGTTGACTATGGCACACATGCAGTTTTCTTGCTAAATTCTGATGAAACCAAAACCATTGCACACGGATACCGGCGAGCCGGGCTGAAAGCGTAGCATGAAATATGAACGGGTTTATTATTGTAGTCACGTAAACTTTACATTTTCGCTCCTCGTCTCCAGGGAAGAGACGCTTGGTGGCCAAACTTCTTCGAGCGGCAGCTTTCCCGCCCTTCCTGGGCGCTTCTGTTGTAGGATGTAAGAAGAACAAGCTGCCCGGCACAAAAAGCTTAATATGCATCCCGTGATGTGGCTCGAGTGGCGTTGGTCGTTAATTTGTACGTACCCATGTACTGGCACCGCTCTTGACGAGCGAGACATTTTTCTTGGCCTGTTTCGGGACCCGGGGTGACCCCGAGGTAAGCTGTAATTATGATCTTGCTACATGCAAACACGGCGGTACACGGAGATGTGGCGCCAGCCTGTTTGCTGTGAAACAACAACTGCAAAAAGCTCCCAAAAATCGATACAAGGATTTATGGGCCCAAGCGGCCACGGCTAATATCATATTTGATGCCGGAAAGCTCAACTAAAACCATTGCACTATTAGATTGAGCAGGAACGCGAAATTATGCCAATTTTTCATGAGCTTAACAACACGATTTTATTGCAGCACAACAACGATACCGTCTACACCCGTTCGAGGACGTACCGTTGAGCGCCGCGGCAATCGTCGCTAGCGGGTTGCCGGGACAAACCGAACAAGTCATTCAACCGTTAAATTGTGCATGGATAGTGAACCGTGCTATTGCATTTTCTTACATCGTAGCTTCACAGAGCCGGGCTGAGCTCGCCGGGAGGAATGATTGGTGCTCCATCGCGGGCTACAAACTCCGCACCTTTCGCCGCTCCCAATCCGTGCACTCATGTGAAAAATCGTTGACGCTGTTGACGGGTTGCCCACATCACACCCATTACTATATAAAATGACTTCCTTCAGCGCCTTTCGATGTAGGCGCACTCGCTGGTGGTTGAAATACCGTCGACAGCACGCAGCTATACACGATGGTGGTGACATTGATCGTCTCGTTTGCCTTACCCTAGTTCATTGGAAAAGCGTATCCAGGAAATGGTAAATTTTACGAGGATCGTATAATTTTCAAGTTTATTTGTTTACAGTTCGTACGGTGTACCTTGTTGGTATAATCACGGTTTAAGGGTATGGCGCTGCAGATGGTGAAATCGATTTGTACTATGGTAGACATTCACACATCCTCTGTGAAGAACACAGCACTTTCGCAGGTGTTTTTTAAACGTTTTATATGTGATTTTTATTGATTGCGGAAGTTGTCGATGCGCAGAACAAAAGATGAGTTGTTGTAGTTGTGCGTGAGTTACAATTTGGACAGCAATTTGTGTTGCAATTTTAGAGCTCGATAACAATGGAGACGCCTAGCAAGTTGTAGATGTGTTGCGTGTTAAGTAAATTGTAGGTAACATGAGTTCCCAGGTTTTGGACATATTATTCTAAACAAATAGAAAAAAATAAATATTATGCTCAATACATTTCATTACGTGGCAACGAATCAGCAATTGAATGAATGGTTTGCATTCAATTATAATATTTATTCAAGCTGCATGATAACGTATAGCAAATAGCATTATGGAGTGTATATCGCAAAAATAACAACGATAACAAAACCCAAACTAAATGTTTTTACATCGTGCAGTTTGTTACCATTCATGTTTTGCGCAAATAAATCTATTTGTTGATCGATTAACAAGGGCTTGCATAAATTACCTGGCGAACAACCATTCATTATACACAGAAACAAACGATTAATGTATCACGTATAACTCCGGTTTATTACGCTTAGGCGCACAGGCAAAACTTGTCTTGCATTTATCACCATCGAGGCTTAATGTAGAAATGATTGCAGGGATTGAAAAGCTTATAACGAGAAACATAATAAAGCATAATCATTCCCAACAGCCAGTGCGACCGCAAAGCCGACGATTAGTTGAATAGTTTCTCACAATTTTACAAAATCACAAATTGTTTTCACATTAGCAGCTATTAGCATTGCATTGTTGCATTTCAATTCCACGAGTAGGCAAAGTTGTATGTAATAAACTACATTGTAGTGCTTGTAGCTGTAGAATTTAGTTGATCTAACAGGTGAAAATATGCTTGTAATACCTCTAGCAGGATAAATACGTGTTAAAAAATTGATGTAAAATGATAAAATATATACAAAAGAATTAAATATATGTACCATACATTTTTTTCACAGCTACAGGGTGTTGGTCAAAACAACGATCTTTCATCATGCTGTTAGTTTGAGTATATTCGTATAGATGGCGCTGGCATCACTAAAAAGAAATGTATAAAATCGATCGAAGGAACAAAGCAGTGAATGATCGAAGGAAAAATAACAAAAAACCAGTGCACCGAACGTGATGTTCTTTTCTTAAGATTTGTTGCATTTTCGCTGTTGCGGGTAAAAGTATGAAATATATGCCGAAATAAATGTTGGTCCAATAACTGCCCATCTTTTATCTATGTTGCATCATATATTATACATTATAATATGTTTAAATTTGAATTCCCCTAAATCAATATCAATGTGTTCAGTAGTCTTACATCTGTACAAGCTGATTTATCGTGGTCTAAATGCTCGTTTAAAATGACTTTCCATGTGAGACGAAACGCATTATTTCGTAAAAGAATTAACTACCCACAATCTAACAAAAATGGATCTCATAAAAAAGGCACCTAGCCCCTTGCTGTAAAATTGTAACGAGCTACAAAATAAATACGGCCCATTTGCTGAATGACTGTAATGAAGCCACTCTATGCGAATGACATATTTCTAGCCCATCGGCTTGCTACACGTTTTATTGGATCGGCAGCAGTGGCAGTGGTCAAGTTCGTCTCATGGCGGGCGAGGTTGAATTGAGTGCGTGCAAAATTACCCTCAACCATCACTCAAACTTGCCCGCTCGCCTTCGTTTCTCTATGGTTACGTACCAGGAAGGACAATCATATTCCACTCGCTTTAACACGATAAGCACAAATGGAAAAAAAGAAACGAACTTTGTACCCATATCCTGCCTAGCTTATACTACTTCCTTCCGTCGTTTCAGTAAACTGTCGGTTGGAGGGTGGAAAGCGCAGCTGGTGGAAACTGTGCCGAAGCAAGACGGAGTAATACCGCTGACTTGTGACGGAGCGATGAGTGGAGTAATGAAAATTCATAAAACCTCTCCGTAATGACCGTATAAAAGAAATCCAGACATTGTCGTCGATTGAACAATGCGTATCATGCCTCAGCATAACAAACACGCTTGGGCTGGTAACTCTCGTCTCGAGGTCCCCCGAACGAGGTTCTGTGGGTGTCGATTGGGTAAAATATTTATCAAAATTATTATGAGGAAGCAAAACAGCCATAATAAACTGGTAATGTAGATGATGGACTCCAGGCCTGCTTACCCGTATCGGAGGGTTTTCTTGGGTGACTGATTGAATTCGTGGATCGTGCTCCTACCTATCGTATGTTTTTCGTAGAATCAAGCAATGCGTATGTTTGAGGGTGCAGTTGCTTTCTTCGCCGTCTTCGCTTTCTTTGCTAACACGGCGTACACCTTTGCAAACGCACAATGTATGGTAATTGAATGTGCTATATAGACATCAATTGGTTGGTACGGTACGCGCCTTTTGCCTAGAGTCGAGCGATTTTCGGGCGACTTGCCGAACAAAGCAAACGGCTGGAATACGTAACTCGTCGAGTGGTTCGAATTCCACCGGCATTGCGACATATGGCAAATAACCGTTTACCAACACCTTCGAAACGCGTTGTTACCATTTTCCTGGAGCCCCTTTGTTGCACTGCTTTTGCGTTTTTTAGCGCCGTAAAAAACTCTCCCCACTCGATTGTCGGGTCTGTTTGTACGTCAGACAGGAAATTTTCAGGATAATAATAATTTGTATTTTATTTCCTAACGTCTTTCTTTTGTGTTTACGTGTACACCTTCGTCCTTCCGTTCCGTATGCCGATGCTAGATGCGAATCCTTCTCGCTGACTTGCCGCCAAAGACGCCGCCGAGGCGCAACAACAACAGCAGCAACGGCGACGACAACGACGACGATTGACGACAAAATGTGTTTCTTTCACAATCCGTATCCCTTTACGTTGTAAACGATTCTTTTATAGTCCTGTTGACATCGATATTTACAATAACGAAGCCGAGGTGAAGCAACAGGACGAATTATGAGTTTTCCTGTTGTTTCGCCGTTAGGCAAAGGCTCTGCAGACTGCAGGAAAAGGACAGCGTGAAATGATTTGTTTTGTGTGCAGGGGGGAGGGGGGGGGGTCATGCGATTTTGGCATAACGAGAAGAAAAAATTGTTCTCAAGCTGCAAATACAGAAGCTAAAAACGGGGGGAGTTCGAGAGAGTTGCTTTGAACTGCAAAAGAATTCTTATCCGCGAGTGAATCACATTCGATGCATTGTAACACCGTCTTCCATCCATCTTATCTTTTCGTTGAGTGTGTGTTTTACGCGTTCTTAGGGTGCGGTATGGCTTTGTTTTTAAATTGTGTATTAATCTGTTTGGAACATTTTTTAATTCTCTAGCATGTGTTTTTTTTTGCGAGGAAGGATTAATCCTTCGAAGATGTCCTTCGCAAAGAAGCGAGAGAAGTGTTTGTTATGAAAAATAACGGAAGTATTTTCCTCTTATTTTTCCCGTCGATATTAACAGAGTGATTATGTTTTGTATGCAAAATAAATCATAATTGAATGAGTAACATAACGATCAAGCCAGATCAGAGCTCAAACGTGTTGTTAGATGGGTAAAGCTTTCAAAATTATCCAAACGGTTTGCCGTATGACATTGTCCCGAAAAAAGAGGCCTCGAAGAAAAAACAAATGAAATATCATGCAATAGACATTAAACTTCGTTAACGAGCATGAAACGTATTTCACAGCACATTACTCGCCTACGAGACCGAAGGTATTTATTTTTCCTCCTAGCTTCTTGCCGCAAGCAGCTACAGTGTACTGTAGCGCCGTGTACCACGTCCTCTCTATCCTCCCGCTCGCTACCTAGTTCATCGCACCTTTCCTCTGCGTTGCACCCACCCACAGGGCCGTACACTGAGGGATCATTAAAACTTATTTAAAAATTATACAATCAGTAGAAATAATCTTTATTGCATCGTTACAAGGTTGACGGAAGGCGTGCGGTGTGGAGTGTAGTGGAGAAAACGGAACCCAAGCCACACGCCGACAAACTCTATCACTTTACGTTGACCCCAACTAGGACTCGTGTCACGGGGGGAGGTGGTAAAAAAAGTTCAGGATACTCCCGTTAGTCAATAAACAGCCAAATAAAGAATGATTGCTCGATGAGCTTCACGTTTCACGTGGCCATGCAGCAGTATTATTTTATTTTTTTCACCGGACTAAACGAATGAGAATCGTGCTGCTGCTGCTGCTGTACCACCGTGCCCCGATGCGAATCGAAAATGGGGTGGAAAATGAAGCAAAACAGAGCAAAATGAAGTTAATTGCATTTTCTTTAATGATTTTTTGTGTGCTTCTTTCCTTACCGGGCTGGTAGATTTTTATAGGACATTGTCGTATGTTACGTGATTGCGGTGATAAGAATGTTAAGCAATAAAAAAAAGCTTCCGTGCTGAATGACACAGGTCGCATCGGTCATATTTGGCGAGTAATGCAAAAGTTTGCTATGACCGCAGTAAAATCAAATTTCGCCATTTCAACTTTTGCTAGCATTAGCCAGATGGATGAAATTTGTTAAACGGAGCACCAAAACAAGAGCCACAAACACAAATATGATTTATGACGAAGCTCTGCGCTAGTTTGTTTATGATTGTACCAGCGATGGAATGGTTTCAAATGAATAATATAATTCCACCCATTAGACTTTTGTTACATCCAAACCGCATAAAGACTGTGCGGTGCCATCGCCCATCGATCGGTAAACGATCGAAAAGTTAATCATAACATTAAGGTGTAAAATCTACCCCAACCCCGTTACCCAGTCTAGTAATGGGTAGTGCCAAAGTTTCGTGGTAACATGTTTTGCATTGATAAACATTCCAAACTGCACGCATGTGTAAGTGCAGGTTTTGCTGTGTTATGTCCCATTGCGACGAGCCATGTTCGCTAGCAAAATGGCAACCGATTCAAAAATGAACACCGCACGACAATAATACGTTTCATCAGTGGGTGCAGGCCAACCACCGCAACGTCAAATAGTTTGTCGGAATATGAATTAATTATAAATTTTCAAACCCCGCTTGTTCCTTTTATCATAGAACTAGCTCCCGCAGCTAGATAGAGGCTGGTGGTAGAAAATGGAACCACAATTTCCTTCTTCACACTACAAAATACTAAACAGGGTACTAGCCCGCATCGATAGAGGGTTTGGTATGTGGGGCCGATTTCAACACATCATTTTCAAAAACACACATACACACATACACACACACACTAACGTACAAAACCGACACCAAATCGTATGAGACTGCTGAAATGGACAAAGTGCGTTCGTTAGGTTATCGTTCGGGGGAGGGCGAGAGGTGGATAGAGGCGACAAGAGGGAAGGCAACGCGAAATGCTCCAGTTTAGTAATTTAGATTAGCATGAATTGAAAAATAAACAAACGGCAGTCATTATAATTAGTGCGTATGTGATTAACGGCAACAGTGGCACAGCGTTTGTATCGACAATCACGTGAAAATGGGGGCAATGATTTGTGCGTACATGGGATGCATGTGGAAGGTTTAATAATGCCAAATGAAGACATTTTGGGCACAATTCATGTTGGAGGTTTATGGCAGCAATGATTGGTGTTTGATGTATTAGTTTGATCATACACGGTTAACAATCTTTATAAATGAATGTATCTAGAGCGTTCATACTTAATTCATACTGTTTAGGAAAGATTTAGGATTTTTGTTTATTTAACTGTATATAATTTATTTAGTTTTGATAACATAGTATATAGTGAATATCTCCCAAAATTTAAACCAAACAATCTACATATTTTGTTATTAGGATCAACATTTATAAAGAAAAAAATTCAAACTTCATGATTAATTCTATTAAATTTTATAATGAAATTTACATCTTTCGCCTTTTCATGCGACTGTATACATGTTCTTACGCTTCCCGGTTCTATGCTTAAACATGTTTTGATTCGATTGTGTCGTCGCCTTTATTAATTCCTAGAAGCCGTTGTAATTTTTAATGTAGGATTGACTTCATTTGTCTCTTTCAATAATATTGAAAGTAATTTCTTATGTCGTAAACATTCTTCCAATCAAGGGACGTTCTCTTTGTTTGTATTGTATTTCTGACATATCAGTTCTATTTTCGTACTTGTTCCTGATTTTGTAGAATCTTAATTTGTGTCCGTACTTGTTCCTGATTTTATAGGATCTTAGTTAGGATATATCGTTTCCAAAATAAGTTGGTACGCTGGACTTCAGAATGAAATGATATGAAATGTCACTGCATAGCCTGTAAGCTTTTCGCCTAAAAGTATGCAATTGCATGTGTTAAAGGCGTCCGAGGTGAATCGTCCCTTAAAATGTTGTAGCTTTTGCAATTTATAAGTTAGAGTAAGATAATCATTATGATTGAATAAGCTAGGTGGTTGCAATCAGGCCTTTTATGAACTTTGAAGTAGTGTTGGGAGTGAAAAACGCTATCATCCAGATTAATCAACCAGGGTAGCTCAGTGAGAGTATCGTGATGGAGGTGCCTAGTTGTTGATGTTAATATTGCTTAATTGCGTTGTGTATGTTTAAAAACCCAAAATAAAGGGTATAGCCGTAGAATTGTCGTCAACTGACACGACCTAACAACAAACGGGTAGTTGATTCAAACCTCGTCCATTTATTTTGTGCGTTTCGCAAGCGTGATTTGAGGTTGTAGTTACTAACACTAAAATCGACAGTGTAGTTTATAGAGGAATAGGTATAAATCATAATTGAAAGCGGGAGAAAAAACTCTTTAGATATAAATTTAATTCGAAATTATAGTGTTGACTTAAAGATATTACTATAATTATTATTATTGTGTCATTATACATAGTGCTGTCATTGGTCAATACTGGAGAGGCTGCAGTCCATAAAGGAGGCACTTAGTTCTTCTTCTTCTATTTGGCGTAACGTCCTACGCCGAACATGTCGGCCTATACAAGCTTTCGAGACTTAATTCATTACCATGTAGCCAGATAGTCAATCCTTGCTACGGGGGGATAGTCCATTCTAGGATTGAACCCATGAACCCATGACGGGCATGTTATTGAGTCGTTCGAGTTGACGACTGTACCACGGGACCGCCCCAAGGAGGCACCCAGTGCGATATGGGAAATAAGCAATCTCGTGGAACCAAGGTATACGATAGAATAACGCGTAAAATTCTCCTTTGTATTGTTTGTATTCTTTCTAAAATGTGCTGCTGGGCAGGTGTCCATAGTCCAAATGTCCATTAGACATGAGGGCGATGTTTGTCGAATTGAATCATTCAAATTCCATACATTGTCGTGTTGTGTTCAAACATATTTTTTAAGCACACAATGACACACAGCAATGGTTTGAGACACTATTCTTCATCTTTTACACCATGTCACACATGAAAGTTTTCTCAAAATGTATTACAACGACCATTGCTGAAAGTTGTAATTAAATTTAATAATATATACCATATCCATGAGCCCAAGTGCTTGCCTGCAGTGTGTATAATCGACGCTCAAAATTCTCATCAAGCTTGTGCAACACAAAATGTAGTTATAACGAGTTTGGCAATCTAGTGATTGTTTGGTGTAAGCGTCAGTACCTACGATGCTACGTTCAGCCGCGTTGGCTAAGAGAGTGGAGCATTTTTCACCCAATTAATTTTGGACGATGATACATAATAAACTCGCCTTCGTACCATGGAAACGGAACGGAAACAGTTCACACGTTCAATACACAAACACACACACACACACGATAGGCATGGTATGAAAAAATCATGAACAGTGCAGGAACATAACAACCGAAAGCTTATGATGATCGGCCGGGGAAGTTGTTAGTAATAGATTGCGGAAAAGCAATTTCACCCAAACGGGAGGTTCGTTTATAGATTCTGCATTTCAATCCTGTTGACTTGCAGCACGCGTTTGAACGTGCTATATAGCTGCACAGTGCCGCAAAGTATGAAATGTTCATTTTCAGCCCAAACAAAGATTACATATTGTACTGGTACGAAGAGCAAACTTGTTGAACGGTTAGTTTTCTTTTGTTTTTGTTACGTTTGGTGAGCAACTGAACGCTCGCCATTCAAAATCCATTCCGATGGTGTGTCGGTAGTCTAATTTGTGTAATTAATTTTAAGTGACGCCAAATGCAACACTTGCGTGCAATTACGGTGGACAATTAACGGGCCACAAACTGGGCAGGTTGTTGATAATTTACATGCACAACCGACGTAAAGCACCACAGAGGCACGGCAACATTTTGCATCTAAATCAAATTGGCCACCACTGGCCACCCCAAATGGCCGATCAAATGACCAAAAACGCGACACTGTTTCTAGTTGATCGTTGCCATCGTTTGGTTCTTTGTTAGAACGCACGCTGCAAAACGGTTGGTTCTTTCGCTGGAAGGATTGTATCGAAACGGGGCGATGAAAATTGCATAGCCATCGCACAATGCCTTTATGTTGGTGTGAATGGTCGGACCGTTGGGAGCAACAATCGATTTTTGGTGTGAACCTGTTTACCTTCGGTGAGCATGCAATCAATATGCGCTTAATGACATTCCTCGGCTTTCTATGCGTATGATGCCTTGAACGTTCTACTCTTGGCAGCAAACACGATCATAACTAGGAAAGGTTTTTGTGCGTTGCCAAAATTGCCATTGGACAAAATGATATTAACCGAAAAAGTACCTTACAACATTTTTTTATTTTCTATTGTTGACGAAGAGTTTTTTTATTAATCATATTCCAATTGCTTTTATTAAGCAATACGACCGAAGTTGTTCTTTCTGAATAATAAATAAATAAAATCTAATTGCTTTTCGTGTCGTAATTTTTATAAATGAAATAGAATTGAGTTTTTCTTAAATGTAAAACTAATTAACAAACTTTTTACATTTTTCTTGAAAACAGCAACAGCAGCATTTATTCGAAGAAATCATACAACTGGATTTGATAGCAGATGCTCCTTAGACTTCCAAACAAATCAACGCTTTCATGTTCATCTGCACGGTTAGTATTATATGCGTATTTGTTTTTAAACCACCCCAAAGCTGTCAAAAAAATTCAATGGAATTACGTATCACACGTGCTCCATTTTAATCATGTTCTATACAAATCTTAACTGGAATTCATCCAACACGCAGATTTTCTCTTTCGCCCCTCTCTTTTCCTCTCTCTCGCTCTCTCTTAAATTAGAAACATAAATTGAGCAAAACGTCTTTTTGACTCCTGATTCACACGGCCAAAAATGCCGTATCACACTGTATTGCCCCAGTGCTGCTGAATGCATTGCTCGCAAAGGAACGATAATAATGGGCTTTGCTTGAACGATAAACATCAAACATTGCATCAGCAAATGGAGCTTTGGCCTGGAGGCGCATCGGCTATTCTTCTTGCGCCATCGCTGCGAAATGGAATTGTCTTGTGATGCTGGTTTTGATGGTGTAATGATGTTATTTTTGTGACTGCTCTCTGTTATTACGAGCGTAGTTTGTGTTTCAACACTCCACGATCGCAGTCGTCGCGGGATGAGAGAGCGGAGGCTATTATCCTGATAAAAAATAAACAATACCCCACACTCACGGGGCGATGATCGAAAGCTAACGATATATCAGAAGCATCACGAATAGCGAACAGAAGCTGTACATCGTACTGTAGGCGGTCGATTCAAGAAGCATGAATGAAGCGCTAACCAATGTAATCTAACCTGAAGCACTTCATACTTATATGTCAAACGAAAACATAAACAGAGGATATATTGATACTTTAATGCAATTCCTGCTGGAGGTGTTAGGTGAAGCTTTGTTAAAACTGTATTGCTGCGAAGAAACCGTACATCTAATCTATTATTTACTTGTCGGCAAAAAAGGGCAAATGAACAGGAATCGAGCATAGAAAATGTTAAAATAATAAATGTAAAAAAAATTACATAATAACAAAAATAAATAACAAAACTAAACTAACTTGAAAAAATGAAACATTTAATGTGAATATTCACTTATTCTACGAGTAGCTATCGTAGTTAAAAGCTGTAATAACTTTCGTAAACCTTTGTATATATTTAATGATATATTTTTGACAGTTCTGTTGTTGAAAAACAACTTGCGAACGTTGTATAATGCTGTTAACATGCAAACACATAGAAAAAAGTGTAACATCAGCATCAGCGTGAAGCAAAGTAAGAATGTTCAAAGCGGCCCATACGACGCATGAAGTTGTAACCGAACGAGGTATGAAGAAGAAACTAAAAGATGAAATCATGTGAATCCATTTAAGATATGAAAAACCAACCAATGTTTATTAATTTTGTCAAGAAATCTATGTGCATACTTTTATGTACAATTGATAACAGTGAACATAACAGACAACGATAGAAAAGTAGAAAGATGCAATGCCAAACTAGAACAATAATTGAGAGCACGTAATTGAGTAGATTAAAAGTAAATTCTTTTTCTTCTCTTCTACCACTTGTGGATTTGGTTATCAGTGACTTTTGTATTAACCCTCATAGCAGGATAGTCAGTCCTATATATGGCAGCACGATTTATTTGCGGCTTGAACCCATGACGGGCATGTTGTTTAGTCGTACGAGTCGTAAAAGAAAATAAATGTACTATAACGATAAAGTAATGATTTTATAACAACAACCTTAAGTTTAAACAATTTTTATTTTATTGAAAAACACAGTGTATGTGTCACAGTACTTGGTTGCAATACATGAAAAGGATGCAAACAATTAAAAATTACCACTATACAGAAAAAAAGTCATATGTAATAAAACATGCCATAAGACGGTAATCAGTAGAATGAGATGTAGAACGTAGAAGTAGTGAAATTAATCCTTCAAACATTATCATAGGCTCTCATTACGTGACTTTTTTGTTTCTTTATCTTTTTCTATCCATCGATGACATTTGTTTCGCAAAAGAACTATCAGTTAATTTGCACCAGTCACTAATTGTTATAACAAACCCATGGCAAACGGTTGAGCGCATTCGGTTTGCATTATAAATCCAACTTTTTTGTTCACTTTTTCAGTCCCTCGATAGGATGGTGGGATTTTCTCAGTATATGCGTTGGAGCGCAACCGACCGACTGGAGGGCTGAATAAATCCTTCATGATCATCAGTGCAGCTTTGCTACGGTGTCGCTAAGCCAGAGCGTGCTGGGTCGGGCAATTTAAATGAGATTGAATGTGCGTAACCGGTAAATAAAACCTTATGCCAACCCCCGGTGTGATGCCGAGTGATGGATAAAAGTAATTAAAATTAATAGGACATCTCACCGATGGATACTACGGTAATTAAGCTTCCGTTTACAGTCATTGAAACTGAACGAAACGACCGTTCATTTGGGAGGGAGGCTCGAATGACCGGGTGAAAAGTGACACCATGGCATCGAGAAATAATCGTTATTATCCGCAGTGGAACACCTTTCCGTAAGCGCCGGTAGTGCGGATATTACGAGCACGGTGTGATTTGACCCCGACTGACTGACTGCTCGGCACGGATCGCTGGAAATGGATGAATGTCGACCACTTGTAGCAATTTGGGTCGGCTATTTATGCTTGTTCGGTGTTTTTAGTTCCGTTCCAAGCAGCAGCAGCAGCACTTCAGCTAGTGTGTTCATCGACAAATATTAGTATAATGTTGCTGTACGCAAATCTCGGCATTAAGTAGGTCCTAAATGTCACTTTGGGCTGCCACCGCTCGTCCATTTGCCGGTCGCCGCAGGCACAGGTAGCAGTTGAAACGAAACTCTAATAAAGGCACAAATTTGGAAGTACATTTAGGGGCGACAGCATTGTGCGTCGCACAGGTACGGACCGATATTTTTTTCCTGTTGCTGTTGAATTCCCGTGCAAACCGAGTGTTACATTAGCATAATTGACTAATCGACCAGCAATAAACTCTCTTATCAAAGTCTCATAAATTACGCTAATCAAAAGCGCTAAAAGCCAAACAGAAGGCAGAAGAATTGTGTGAAGCAATCACGTGCAGAAAGTTGCGTTAACACCGTTCCGAGGCGTGTGCGCGGTTCTTCAAGATTCCTGGAATGCAGTGGACAGAGAGCTTCTGCGCCGCTGAATGGTCACTACTGGTAGAATAGAATCTTTTCCCTTTCCTGCCTCTGCCCGTTACTCGTTGAATGGTGCAGTTTGTCGTTGTGAACCAAAAATCATGTTTAGCATTTCACTCGACGAGAAACCTCAGGGGAGAGTAGGAGCTCGATGAAATAGCACTTTCTGGAGCTAAAGTTTATTTTACTTAGGTTTGACTTAATTTTTACGGGCGATATTTTTACTCGCACTCAACGGAGCCTTCGGTACGGAGTGGGGCTGATAGCAAAACAGTGAAACACAAACGGTGGGCCCGTGTGGGGCAGGCTGGAGTTTTATTGCTTAGCTAACTTTTCTTGCTTTTTGCAGTCTGTCCTCTAACTCTGTTCCTTTCCCACTGCCAATGCGAGTGATTCGCTCTAGAAAGTTTAGCTTAGTTTGCTCGATTTGAAAGCTCCCTTAAAGGGAACCCAGAATGGATGCGCAGTTCCAGAAGGTGCGGAAATCGTGAACGGAAAAGCTGGTAAAAAACACGACCAGCAATATTCGCGAATGAAACACTTTGAACTTTTGCTGGAAGGTTGGTTGTTAAAAAAAGCTGTTAATGTTTATCAGTGAATACACAACGCGAAGCATTGTAGTAAATACGAACGGTGTGAATGTGAATAAGAGTTTTTGATTATGTTCTACATGGAATTGTTTTCGTGCTGTATTGCTTGACCTTTGAAGTTTTTTGACGTCTTATGAAGTATAACATATAAAAGTTGCTGACAGTCTCGCGATAAAAAGTGGCGAGTTATATGGATAAATCAACGTTCGATAAAGCCGTTACCGGTTAAACCGTGCATAAAAGTATGATGACGCGAACGGTTACAAGCAGGAACTTAATCGGCAACAGACAGATATGACATTATGAGTCATAACCATCGGTAGTCAAGGATAGTGATTAAAAGAAGAAAATTATTTATTAGGTAGCATCTTCTTCAACTACAATTTATTTGGCAGAATTGGATTTTACTATAGGCTGGATTGTAAACCCGTACAGGACAGCATTGAAATACTTTGCGCGACCATTTTGAGAAGAGCCATCAGTTCATATATTTGCTTATTTATTTTTTGCAATAATTTAGTTGTATAAATAACATACGTATTAAACTTGTTAAAGAGTCAGATAATAGGTAAAGTGTATTTTTCCGACAGATAATAAAATCTTACATACGATTTAAAAATTATCAGTTAGAACCGGGACCGGTTGTTCTCAGTGTTTCAGGTATCAGCTTGACCGACAGCGATTTTTGGACCAAAGAAGAAGAAAAAGATGCTATAAGAAAATCTAAGGCCTACCTGTGCTACCAATGAATCGTTATATTATTAATTCCTGTAAGAAACTGAGTCTGAGCATTTTTTTTACGATTGCTTAACTTAAGCTAACAGCGCGATCTATAGCGCAGCAACCGAGAACGATCGTTCGAAGGTAACACACACTCGAAGAACGTAAAAAGAAAGCTTATGTTAAAAATAAGGATACCACCTTACAATAATCTTCTATTTGGCGTAATGTCCTACGCGGACATGCCGGCGTATACAAGCTTTCGAGACTTAATCCTTTACCACGCAGTCGTATGGTCAATCCTTGCTTCGGGAGGACGATCCATTGTAGGCTTGCACCCGTGACGGGCATGTTATTGAATCATCGAATCAATCATCATTGAATCACATATTCTAATATAGACCTAGTTAAACTAACATAAAAATAACGAACACGACTAGAAAACGAGATTCATCAAATTGATACTGAGGTGTGGGATAGCGAATCGATGCCTTGTGATTGGATTCTCGGCATCATCTACCCCATATACAAGAAGGGAGACAGGTTGGACTGCAACAACTACAGGGGTATTACGGTGTTGAACACCGCCTATAAAACATTCTCCCTGATTGTTGTGGACAGACCGTTGCCTCATCCTGAGGGCTCACTGTTGACAGCAGGGCTGTCATCCTGTGACGTCCTCAGTGAGGATCGCGGCGCGAGCAGGACCAGCCGTCCTCTCCCCGCATTGCGTGTGTGTTGTTTATATTATTTATTACCAATGTTAATTGTACCCATACCAAAGATAGTGACAAAATATATATTCTGTTTGTGCCGTACACACCACCGTTGTTATGTTTGTTTTGTGCGGACACAACACTGATCCTTCAGGATCGCCTTGTCCCGCACGTCGAACAGATAGCTGGAAACTATCAAAGAGGATTCCGAAACGGAAAAACAACCACTGATCAGATCTTCACCATGCGGCAGGTCTAGGAGAAGATGGCTGAATACAGACACGACACATACCATCTCTTCATTGATTTCAAAGCTGCATATGATAGCATAGCCAGGGTAAAACTGTACGACGCTATGAGCTCTTTTGGAATCCCGGCCAAACTGATAAGGCTAGTTATAATGGCTATGACTGACGTCACATGCCAGGTGAAAGTGGATGGAAAATTCTCAGGACTTTTTGCTACCCCCAAGGGCTGCGCCAGGGGGACGGGCTTGCCTGTCTCTTATTCAACTTGGCGCTAGAGAGGGCTATCCGCGACTTGAGGATGGAGACTACGGGAACCATAAGTCATTCCAGATCCTGGCATACGCTGATATTTTATAGACATCATTGGTCTGCGGCTCTCCTATGTAGTAGAAGCCTACCAAAGGAACAAGCAGGCGGCAGAGAATCTCAGATTGCAGATAAACAAGACAAAGACCACCACCATCAGAGCAACATCAGCGGCCCTACCAATAAATAATCCAAACCTACGTAGACGTGACGTACAGATAGGTGAACGCACTTTTGAAGTCGTACCAGAATTCATCTATCTCGCGTCAAAGGTCAGCAACAACAATAGCATGACAGCTGAGTTGGGCGCAAGGATGCTAGCTGCCAACCGATCATTCAACAGCCTGAAAAATCAGTTCACCTCAAAGAACCTGTCGCGGCGGACGAAGCTGGGACTATATAGCACCTATATACTACCGGTACTGACATAGACCTCTGAGCCATGGACCCTAACCAAATCTGGCGAAACCTAGATTAGTCGCGTTCGAGAGGAAGATGCTCAGAAGGATACTTGGCCCCGATAATGATGAAGGAGCCGATATAACGACGAGCTATACGAGATGTACGGCGACCTCACTGTCGTGCAGCGTATCACGCTCGCCAGGCTCTGTTGGGCTGGCCATGTTGTACGCATGGAAACGGACAATCCAGCCCGTAAATATTTTTTGGGCCGTCCACATGGACAGCATGGTAGGCCCAAACTGAGGTGGCGAGATGGCGTGGAGGCGTCCGCCATTATGGTCGGGATAACGGGCTGGCAGACGAAAGTAACGAGTAAGTAAATAAGTAAGTAAGTAAACTAACATAAATTGCTGTTTTTGCAGTACGGTCTTTAAAATCTTGTTATTTCTAGAGACATAATTTTGAGTCATGAAGCATTTAAGAATAACGCTGCTTTCTTTTAAGGTTATTGTATTGAACATGCTGTCGTGTCGCTGAATCTTCCTGATGTACACAAGGGTTATACATATAAAAAATTCGTTAAACAACATGTCTTGGGCGTGGAACAGTGTGTTCGAGAAATATGTCGCAGATTCAGCATTGCATCCGATGAATTCAGGAATCATCAACGTTTTCAACCATCATGCCGTTGTCTTGGCATTGTTTATGACATATTCGGAAGAAAGTAACTCGTGAACTTGAGATAAACTGTGAAACCCTGGCGATCGGCATTCAATCAGTAATTGTTTGGCGCCTTTTAGACTAGTAAATCGCTTCATTTCTTAACGCACACGTATAAACGTATTAGTCAGCACATGCTTCCAAGTCCTTGTTTCCAATTCCGAAGAAACGATTAACCCATAAAACTATTATAGCGTGATTATCATTCCATGTAATTGTCCTAGGTATGATACATCAACAATACCAATATATTTGGTCATATTGTTGAACATTCCAGTTTAAGAGCTATAAAACAAATTGCAGGACTTAGAACAATCATGATGTGTTTTATTAGAATTAGCTTTATGTAAGCTATTTTAAAAGGAAAGCTTCAACAACAGTGCCAATATTAAATAAGATTCAGTTTCTATCGATGAAAACATTTGTCCCTTAAAGTAACAACTTTAACGTCCCAATAAAGTCCATCCAATGACTCGTTGTATCGATTCTCCATCTGCTGAGCTCAGGGCGATCGAAAAGTCAAATAAATTAACGAAAAAATGGCAGTGGAATCGAAAGCAAACCATAAGAATGATGACCCAAGGAAAACTATTTCCCAAGATTTCCCACTTTGACCACCCAAGCTGAAGGTCTTCCTGCATACTAGAGACCTTTTTTTCTATTTCAGCCGTCCCGGGATAAGTGTAATTGTTTGTCGAAGCCTCTACAAACATGCCGATACTTTTGTGGTGTTATTTGGTCTGGAATGAAAAAAAGGAAAGAAAAAACACATCACTAGCACCCAGTCCTTCCAGTCGAAGGAATAGGGCATCTTATTTGGGACTTTGGGTAAAAAGGTTAAAATGATAACACTGACACATTCGTAAGATAAATGCCCGCTACCCGTCGAAGAATCGAAGCAGAATCACAACCGTGATCCTTTTGCCTGATCGTGCCCGGGTTCCCTCGAGGGAGGATGGTCGGAGGGGGAGGGGAGGGCTTGGTTGGGGGAGGTTGGATGGGATACCTTTCAACGATTGGCCACCGCAGCTTAAGAATAAAGCTGTCCTTTTTATGCTCGACCGATGGAAAAATTATGCAGAAATCCTCTCAAACTCGTGCAAAATATGTGCATGAAGAAATAAGGATGAGCGTGGGTGTGAGTGAAGGGGGCCGGGGTTGAACTTGAAGCTATCGGAAGAATCAGTTCCCTTCGTTTTTGTTTGCCTTTTTGTTAGAATCAAATACACCGGCATCGGCTTCTACGTTTGGGGCGGCAGAAGGTCGCTAAAACCTTGCTTGAATCTTTGGATAAATTCATCAGAAACATCCAAAAAGAAACAATTTTAGGGTTTTCGGCCATCGAAATGTTATGCAGCTTTGATAAAGCAACACGTTTACGATGAAAATACTTCCAATGTTTTATTTCTAAAAATAAAAGAGTTCATATATTTACATTTTGAAAGCTCCGTTTTCCGTATTAATTTTGATAACCAAGATTATTAGTTTTTTGTAAATCTTTTGTTATTTTATGGTATTATTCTTTTACCACGCAAAGATAGTGTAACGTAAAATCTGGACTAAAAACGCTGTAACACCTGTTCCTGAGAATTGGCACTTGGTACAGTGCGGTGCGTAAAACAAGAAGACAGCATACAGCATATGAAAAATTTCCCACGAGACTTTTAATACCAATATAGAGTCTTCCGAAGCTGCTCCGTAAAAACACCGGAGCACATTTCCCGATTCCGTATGGTTTCAGGTTGCGCAGACCCTCATGGTGGTGCAGCCACCGCTGAAACAGGCAAAGTGCCAATTGTTCACCCTAAATGCAGGGCGCGTACGTGACACTCTTGACATGTGTCAATAACATAAATTAACAAACACCATCGTTCCCTAAACCGTCGCTACCCTCCCATGCACAGTACGTTGTAAGGAGAGGAATTAGGGGTATTTTTGCGGTATGGTCATTGCGCAAATGTGTCTCTTTGAGGGTTGAAGTTTTCTTGAGTCCATCAATAATTTTCTCGAGTTTTCACGTACTTGCACGAGAATCAATAAATACTTATCCAAAGCATTTTCCCGTGCTCATCGTCAAGCAGCCACAATGCTCACTCGATAATGGTGAAATTAGTTTACCAAACGATGGTGCTACATGGACTCACACACGATACACATAATCCTTTTCACACAATTTTTCAGACAAAGAAGTTCGTCTCTATTCAAGCGACGGCATGAGTCATTCAAATGGCGCATAAAATCATATCCTACAGATACAGGTGAAGAATCCTTCTGCTCATAAGCCACGCATTTACCCGTAACAACCGTTCGCAGCAGCATACCTTATTTATTCCTTTCCTGTTAACCTGTAAGATTTTCTCTTTACGATTTGAAGAGCGGTATACCTCGCAGATAACGTACAAGAAAATGACTATGAGCTATGGTTTGCACAAAAACTCCTACATAGAAAAGGTGGAGCGGTCTCCGCCGAAGCGGTTCCTTCGGTATTGCCGTTTGCCACAACGCCCTTTTCCTTCGGTAGGGGTTTATCACAGCACAGAAGTTGCTGTTTGCTTACCTTGGCTTTTGCACAATGCCAATCCGTTGCTAGCGCCCGATGCATGTATCGCTTTCGATATTATGGTAATAGTTTGGACTATGATTTCTACTTCGATCTTCGGTAGAGTTTTCTCCTGGAGTCTCGATGCTCCGGCGCAAGCAAACAGAGCAGAGAAAACGGACAGCAAGCATCTTCAAACAGATTGGGAAAAATCGACACTGGTGAATATTGTGCGGAGCATTACCATAAATATATCTCCGCTTCGCTGTTGCAAGAAAGATACGCAGATATAAAAGCAATAATACCGTCCTAAGACTGATTTCTATCCTCGGATAATAGTCGGTGTTCGAGCGGGCAATCCCATCCGGCCGAGATAAGTGGGTGGATTCTGTTTTGTGTGATTTTATTTGAATTTATAACATTCGTCTTGAATCGATTCCGGATTCCGCAATCTCGTGCACCATGTTGGGTTGGGATAGCACAACCGTACGTAAATGGTTATCCTGCGACAGGGCATGGTTGGATAAAAATCTGAAACAATACGAGAAAAGGGGACAGTGTCAACTCCGTCGTGCCAGTAACGGGACAGGTACGAATCGAACGGTATCATTATGGTGCATGTCGAGCAGCTTTTCACCGTCGTTAAATATGTAGCGAAATAAAGAAGGAACATGTAGCATATCAACACAAAACCACCATACCACGGTGGTTGTAGTTGAATTGAGCAAACAAAAATACAACACAGCCCTTTTTATGTTTGAAATGGATAGATGTACTATATAAAGCTAAAATATAAATCACATAAAGTAGTATTTATGTGATTTATGTGATCAAAAAGATGTATTTTTTGTATGTATATTTGTATGATTAAATAAAAAAAACATTGGTACTAAAACTGGAAAAGCAATAAAACTGTTAAACTTGTTTTATTAGCAACCTTTTGAAACTTTTCTAGTTTGAGTGTAGAAAATGAGCTTAAATTTTATCTAATTTGATATTCAAATGCTTCCAGTTGCTCATTGAGTTTCCCATTAGTCTTCAGTTTACGGTCACTTGGCTACCAGTTTAATTTATCAATTCAGTCATAATAAAATTGAAAGCAAATTTATTTGTTTTCCTTTTTTTTGTTAGAAAAAGTAAAAATATGTTAATAAAATAAAAAAAATATATATAAATACGATAGTCAAAATCGTAGGGACTTATTACAAGTGACAAAAGCTCGCAACATTATTCAACGTTTGCATCAATCGACCTATCGTTAGTGCTCTGGCGTGGGTCTCGAAACTAATCAAACTACAGCTTGTAATTTAAATAACGTGTAGTATAATTGATTTTCCTCCAATTTCATACCACCAGCAAGTGTCGGTTTGATGGAAAACGAAAAGTTACGCCAAAACCCTGGTGCATATTCGTGCATACATGAAATTGATTGACGTGCTATATTGTGTAACACAGATTGATTTTCCTTGAGCCAACTTTTATCCTAAATTTTTCTCCACCGTATCTGTTTTTTGTTGTTGCTGCACCATCCACAGTTACACAGACTTGTGATAAATAAACGATGGAGTGCATGCAGTGCAGTGGTGATGGCCAGCAAAACCGACACATGGCGATCCGGCTGAGCACTATCACGGAATGGCAGGTGTTTCTGGCGGCGAGCGCTAGCCGTAATCCCAAGATAAATCATTTATTCATTCCTTTGCGGTAAATTCCGTACATTGATTTCTATTATACGTCAAACGGTCCACCGATCAGTCGGTTGCGGTTGATTCAGGAGCGGACGATAATGCAAGAGAAAGAGTGAAAGGGACACACACACATACACGAAAAGAAAAACATAGAGCTCGTCCAGATTTTCCCGTTTACGTTATGTTTGTCTTTCAACAAAACATCGGCGATCATCGGGCAGAGGAGTACAGTTGTGCGGGAATCGGCCGAAATGACCGGCACCCGCTGCACACGGAAATCGATTTGGAAAGAACAACAACTTCAATGCAGCCACACGGTGCTAGCTGTGGCGGAGGGGGGGCGTGTTGTTCATTTTGGGATTTGTTGGTTTTATTTTCAGCCTTTTTGTGCGATTTGGCAGATTTCTAAATCCGCCAGGGCTGGCCATTTCCCGGTCCCCCTTTTCAGAGATACTGCTGCTGGCGCTGCGGGTGCCGTTGCTTTTGTTGTTTATTTTCATGATCGATTGGCACCGTTGGGAAAAGTTTCGGCTTCCATTCCGGTTCCGCATTGCCAAAGTCGTCACCCGGTATAGCAGCAAACGAAAATCTGAAAATGGCTCAAAATGGTAAACTGAAGCTTTTAGAAGTAGAATGGGTAAATCGGTTCCGCCCCGGTAAAACAGTTCCGTGGGGGAAGGAAGGAAGCAGCGTGCTGGCAAACAGTAGATAAAGGTTGGTTATTCGCCAGATAAAGACACTCGGTCGTGGCCGTGGACGTGGGCGGGAGCGATGATTTCAGTGTCCAAGTTTGAAGCTTTGCGATCAACTTTCAAATGTCACTAGACAAAGCAAAACATGGCACGCGGGATACGTGCGTATGGTGGAAGACGTATTTTAGGGTTGAGAAAAGTCAAGTTTTCAATCCAATCAACTGCCTTAACTTAGATTGCACGTCGATAGAGAGCAGTCGGGCAGCCATTCAATTGGCAAATCGGATTTTATAAGATGACGTTTGTGTTTTTCAAAAACTGCACTGGTCTAGCTTGGTCGCCGGTAGAGCATTGTTCGTCTTGCTTTATGTTTGAAATTGTTCACCGGTGTGGAACCGGTGGAAAAGCGACTGTCCATATTTAATCACATCATTTAGTCGACCGCTTGATAAGTGATTTATTTTATTCATAACACAATATATCGAATGCTATGTTCTGATTCAATATTGCTAATTACGAAAAAATAAGTTAAATTTCCACTCTTCAGTTCGTATGTGAAATTTTCACTCATTGCTAATTAAACCTCGTCATAACTTATGAACACAATATTGCTACTGATGATGCTATACCGACTACCAATGGAATGCTTTACGAGATTGCAGCCATCTAAGCCCTCGCAAAGATCGTTTCGATGACAAACAGAAAACGTTCTTGCGCGGGGCGAAATGCAAAGGCGTTGCAATGGGTCAGCAAAGTCGTCGCAAAGCGTGCCAGAAATAGCTCCTTAAGAATAGCACATTCCAAACGGCATAGCAAAGTGTGTCAGGGAGCGATAACGTGTCTCCTTCTCGTGTGCCACGTGTGCCATTTGGATAGATTTCCAATTTCCACCGGCGCATTACCACCACATGGTCACCACGCGCGACACACTATCGGGGGTGATAGTGGTGGTGGTTGCACTGCACGCACACACATACAGATAGAGAAGCACACAGAAAAAGACAGGATCCTGTGCAAGATGGTTCCATCCAGCGCGCAAAAGGTGACAACGTTGGTTGTGAGTGGAAAGAACAATCACCGGAACAGGATAAGAAATATTAAAGTGCAATTAGGCAGATTTCTGCTCGGTCTCGTTTAATGATTATTGTTATGACTATTATCATTTTTATTATCGCGACCGTTATGACTGCTCGAGGTGCTATCGGTGTTGAACTTGCACTCGTAGTTTGGCTCACGATTGTTTGGCTTTGTCCCTCGATATGGCGTCAGGAATCCGGTGGGTCCATTCGGGCAAACATCATAAATGTGACATGAGCACACTTTTCCGAAATTGTTTTTTATCATTGCGTGCTCTGTTTGAGAGTACTGTTTGTAAAGTTTTGTATGAAGCGTTATAACGAATTGCGTTTCAATGGAATTAATATTTAGAGTACACACTAAAAAACAGTATTTAAAAGATGTTTTATTTTTATTTTTTCCTTTCCCATCGAAGACAAGCGCAGAGAAGAATATTTAAAATCTCAACAGAACCTTCATTGTAGTATAATACGCTTTCGCTTACACCTCATTTCAAGTGTTTTTACTATGGCCGATTGTGCTCGAACAACAATCCCAGTTCATCCGGTGTGATTGTTGGTGCAATAAAACATTCATTCAGCATGCTTCACTCTCATCTCAAGTTGCTGTGGTGAGATCCTCGATCATGGCAGCAATAATAATTTCATCTGTTTAGCCCATTTCTTCATGCACTATCGCTCGTCCTGCTCGTCGTACCAAACAGGGCCTAAGAGGGTCCGGCATCAAGATGAAAAGAAAATCGTGTCACGCCGAAACAACAACCCAGAACTGTACCACGCTCAAGCGTTTCGCCTTTCCGAGAGAGAGAATCTCGAACCAGATTACTTGTGCAGTGCTTCAAGTGGCTGCAAGACGCGAACGAAGGCACGAAAAGAAAACGTAAAGGTACGGTACGAAGGGTAACGACGCTCAAGTACCCTTATCGCTTGGGTCTGGAAACTTAAAATCCCGTACCAACCTTCAGATGGGCGCAAACGCTGGGAAATATGATCATGCATAGCCGATTTAGAGTTTCGTTCGAAACAGACACGACGGCAAGAAAAAAACATGCTGGCAGACAGCAGTGTGCAAGGAAGATCCTTTCCAGGCATAGTTTGTGTGGTGCTTGTGTGAGCGGGAAAATAAATCACCAACCAAAAATGACAAACACCCCCTTCTGTACTGATATACAGAACGATCGGTTGATCCTTTTGCAGCTGTGGAGATGGTTTGCTTTGGGTTTCGTTTGGATAATTGGTTTCACTGACACTTTATGCGTATGCTAAGAATATGTGGAATGAGCGTGTGGAACGAAGTACGTAAATCGTCATATCCTGCCCACATGTGCCGGGTTGCCGAGCAATGTGTGGTTTTGAAACTTTCTTTTGAAACGATTCTTTAAAAAAAAAATGTTATAGTCAGCAATGGCTGAATAAAAATGGCATCTTAAGCAATGGTCTGATTAAAATGAGAAACTTATAAAAGTTGTTGAGCTGTTAATAATAATGAAGCTTCATGTTAGTAAGCATATTATGTGTTTTCATTTCATCACATCTAATCAATGACGTACGAAATAAGGTTATTTCAATTTATTATTATTTTAACAGACCGATTCAAACCCAAATCCGTTACCATTGCATTGGGAAGAAATAAAAACATAACATAAAACAAAGGAAATACAATCCAAAGCATCATGACTCAACTGGAAACACTTTTTTGTACAATTTGATCTCAGTAAAAAATCGCTGAATAAATAGCAAGTAGATAGCAAATCACTGCAAATCATCTATATAGTGACATGTGATCACTACTTTCGTAAAGTGATTTGTGAATTATTGTTTAATATATCATAGTCTAAGTACTGTAGATGTTTCAATACACTCCGCACTCAACCACGCACTACACTTTACTGAAACATAAATCAGTTGATAATATGATTGTTAATTGTATCACTTCGCTTTAGCGTTCCCAAAAGCCGATTGCGCGAACATACCTCCTACCCAAACGGTGAGTCAATTTAAATACTATGCTAATTATTTCCCAATGTTTCAACGAGGGACGCTAGCACTCCATCCCAGATTGATACCGCAAACGATTCACCGCGAGAAAGCAAAAAAATAAATCAGGCTTCTCGCCCAACTTCAGTCACTGCTACACACCACAGTATCGGTACCGGTTACGGATAAAGTTGCGCTGGTGTACCTCGGAAAAAACACAAACCAGAGCAGAGCGGAAAAATAACCGAACACCGATCAACTGGTCAACCAAATGTGGCGTGTGGTAATGTGGCAAACAGGAAAATCAAAAACCAAGCACAGGATGGCTAGGGTTTTCCATCCCCCCCCCACCCACACACACACATCGCAAAGGTCAAGTCCAAGTAAAAGGGAAAAAATCGGCAAAAAGTCACTCGGTTCCCCTGGTTGGCGAATGCGATACGGCGTGCACACAATGCATAGTGTGTTGCAATGCAATTATTGTCCTTTCGGGTACAGAAAACAAATTAACGCAATGAATTTTTCACCATCGCGATGTAAACAGTATGGTGCCTTAATTGAACGGTTCGAGACCGGACGCCGGTTGGTTGAACGCCACCGCGGTCCGCCAAGGATAATGGGCAGCAATTCAAATGCGTTGCAAATGTGCGAGTGTGTGCGCCCGATAAGACCCGCCGGTCGGTCGTTCGTTTGTTCGTTCGATCGTTGGACCATTAAAAAAGGCGCAAAGAAGTAGCGCAGCTGGTGCCCATAAAACCCGCCATCACTGCACTGTTGATAGCGGGCGCTGGCTGGGGGCACACTGGTACACACACACACACACATCCGCCAATCTCACCACCAGGTGAGGTGTTAAAATAGAATGCAATGACACCGCCGCATTACCGCCGAAGGGTCCCGACAGAACTTACACGAAATAAAGGTATCCCATTCCCATTCGTCCCGGGCGAAGGACACGCGCCCGTCGGCTCTGGGCAGGAGTGCGGTTGTTTTACAGCAAATAAAATCAACTTCAACCCGAACCCGGTTTGCGATAAATCCATCAATCAATTTCAGATAGGAAAATCACAAGATGGTTGTTTTCCAACGTTGGGCGATAGCAGCGGCGGCGGAAGCTGCTGTTGGGAACGGACTAGCGCATAAAGCAGAAAGTATGACGCAAACCAGAGCCAGTCGAAGCCGTTTGCTGATGTTTGAGAGTGCAAGACGGATACACCGGCGCTATCAGAGTATCGTAAAACGCCGTTTCTTCAGAATTTCGCTGATAATCTCAATCCAATTTGGTTCACTTTCCTGTGGAATCGTTCCCGTTTGGTGCACCCTTTCAGACACCGCTGGCGCACACCCCCGCCTCCGGATACGGCGTAGAAAGCCATTGGGAGTGAGCTCCGGGAAGAGGTCGGTAATGAACCTTAAATCTACCGCATAAAATACGGTACGCCTTTATCGTCTGTACACTTGCCCTGACCCTTACTTATTTTGTTTGTGAGTGGGTGGGTGTGTGTGTTTTTTCTTCTTCGTTGTATATTATACGATACCTGTATATTTATACATCCTGATGCGGGCTAGGAAATGATGTAAAAGCAAAATTGATCGGCGTGAAGATGGATGAAGCGATGCTGCTTTTTAATGCAACGCTTCAAATTCAATTCAATCGAGGCTGCAGCATGCCTAGATTTGCGGTGATGAAGGTTTGCCACTTAATCAAAATTATTGGCTGGATTGTAAGTGAGAACGCAGAATAATTTTACGTTGCTTTGAAAAGTGGCTTGATTTTGACCTTATTATGGATGGGTCTATCGAGGATTTTTGTTTTTGTTTTAGTTCTGTCTTTAGTGTCTTTAAAAATCCCACAACCTGATTGTGTTCATACTGTGATTTTGAAATATTCATCAACCGAGATGAATTTCCCGTTCTCAATTGACAGCTGTAAATATGTTCATCTTTATGGAGGTTCGCTAACATTTTCTATCGTTTTGAACAAGTAGATTGAAGTTAAATAGTTTCATTTTCGTGGCATAATTAAGGTAAATAATTAACATTTTTGATAAATGTGACCACATTATAGCGATGTGATTAGTATATAGAGGCCATATTTCTAGAAGTCACGTTTTACCAATTAATACCAAGCAACAAAAATAATAAAAAAAACCTTGGTGTTTTTAATATTTATTTTGTTTTGATGTTTGATCACATTATAATATATATTGTTTATGTATATATATATATATATATATATATATATATATATATATATATATATATATATATATATATATATTAATATATATATATATATATATATATATATATATATATATATATATATATATATATGTTTGTATTATTTAACTATAATATGAGCTTTACAAAGTTTAATTTTTTCGATAATGTTTCATTTAATTAGGGGGTTTCCAGGTATTTTTTTATAAAAAGTCGTTACATTCGAATTATATTGACTTTATGCCTAAAAAGTAGTATAATTCAAATGCATTCCAAATATATTTTGTTTTTTAAGGTTTTTAAACTGTCACGACTTTTACAACCGTACCAAACATATGAATAACGTAAAAAAATTATCATATTCGTTGTGTCGATGTTACAAAAAGGATTGTTCAAAGATTAACATTTCAATCACTTTGTGTTACATCATGTTAGTTAGATTTTTGAAAATCTAAAACATTAAATATTTCTCGACTATTACAAATGTTCCAACTACTATTCCTTTGCACGAAATGCTCCTGCATTGCCTTCAATTTGATACATAATTGGAATAGCTTGGAAATTTTACTTCGTGTAATAATTAGTTATAATATGCCTTTAACTCACTCCTGTTTGTTTAAATTTTAACAAAGCAAATACTTAACAGTCTTTGATTTGGTATTCATGTTTTACTTCTCATACTTTAGCTTATCTGTACAATTCATCAAAGGATCAGCGTCGACAAAATAAAGTATGATTGTCTAAGAGCAGCCAAACCCTCAATCCTCGAGAAGAAAGGTACGTAGCTTCACACACAAAGCATGCCGAGCGAATGCATTAAGCAGTGAGCATACCACTCACCGCGGGACTTGCTGTTATCCATGCTGATAAAACCAGAAATTAAAATATGTTACACTTGATTAAACTGGAGCGTTGCGACACGAACTTGTGCGATAAATGTGCTTGCCCCGGGGGTTGCCGGCGCTCGTGGCTAAAACCTGTCTCCGATTCGCCTCGCCTATTTACTCCCTACCGTTTGGGTTGGTTAAACAAATAAATCATAAGGAAAATTGTAATAAAATCCAATCGAGAGTGCAGAAGCGGGAGAGAAAATTGTTGTGCACGGTGGGATGGGATGGGTGTGATGGAGAGGGCTGCAAAGATTTCCCGCGGTGCGGCCACATGATTCATGGCCTTTCAACCGCCTTCACGTTGAACGTCTGGCCTTCCGGTACGCGCAACCCTTGAATGATTACAATTGAGATACACCATCGCACCGGCGTGCCCTCCTTCCCAGGCCGCGTTCTCTGGCCAACGATCCCGACTAGTGCCATGCATGGGAACAAGTGCAGTGCAGCACACCCCTCGCGGTGCACGCGGCCAACTTGCTCGCTCGCTAATCTCCGAAAGCGGCCAAAAATGCTTCATTATGATATCAAGGGCGTGCGCCAGAGGCATCCCAGCACCCTAGTGCGGACGGAATGGCGGATTTGCGGAGTAATTTAAAAGAAAACATTTGATGTTCCTTTAATTTAGGGATAAGTCACCGCGATCCGTCCCACGATGAGGATGATGATGATGAGGATGCTGATCCGCAATGCTCGTGTCTCTTTAGGTCGCGTCGTCGGAATCGTTATCACCCCCTCGGTGAAAAATTGCACATGTTGTGTGTGTGTGTGTGTGTGGACCGTTAATCAGAGGGGGAAATGTCTTTCCAACTTTTAGGGATGATTGCTCCGCCCTATTCAAGACCCTAAGTAGAGGAGTCGGAATAAAAACTTGGTAGTGTGTCACACAGGGAAAGTGCGGCACACTCACAGCACACGGACACACATACATCTAAAGCGTACCGAAAAAAACTCTCAATGACTTGCGGCGGTTCTTGGGCTGGGTAGGGGGAGACACTGACGAACGTCGGTAGGTATCCTGTTCCGTGGGGTGATCAATTTCAATTCACTTACGGGAATTCATTGCCATTCTAGAAATAATAGATTGCGCACGATAACACAGCGGGAAAAGTTTTTTGGAGGCACCGCTGGAAGGCTGTGCGCCGACAGTCTCGAAGATTGCCGGTTGGAATCTGTTTTGCCGGCGCCCTCGTCGCCACAAGCTACGAGCCGCGCCGCGAGTTTTTGACCAGGGGTGAATTTTTCCCCTAAGAGCAATAAGATGATAAGCGAACAGTTTTATGCACTGGCTGGACTTCCGGTGGTAAGTTTCACGATCTATTTTTTTCCTTCTCCCCTTCCCTGCGCGGTTTTAGCGCGTCGGGCAGTCGGGGTTTTTTTGTTTCTTTTTTGTTGTCGTTGTTGCAGTGCCTTGCTCTAGCACTTTCTCGTTGGGTCACTGCCGCAAAGCCTGCGCCTGGTGGTGATTGTAATCGAGCGAACGAACCGAAATGGTTTTTGATGAAATCGTTCGAAGACACAAAGGATGGGAAACACTTCCGAAGAGCACCCTAGACACTTGTCCTCACCATACGGAGACAGAGCGGGAACATTTCTGTCGTTCGTCGTTCGTCGGATGTGAAGGGAAACAGTTTAAGCGGGGAACTGCACTGCTCTTTTGGAAGCGATCCCTTCGGTATCTGGGTAGGAGGCTAGTAGTTTTCAGCCGGGAGTAGCGAACATCTAGCAGGAAAAGTCCTGCTCAATGGGGTTCCGTATTTATGACGCTTTGCTAGAGCGGGGTGTACGGGTACGGGTTCTTACCGAAGGGACTCTGACGGCTTGTGGGGAGATCAAGGCAAATAGTGAGGCTCGCTAGTCCTTAACGACAAATCGGCAGGGGAAATGAATGTAATAATCGATACCCTTGACAGTGAACCCCTGTAAGATTGCGATTGCAGGGAATCGTTTATTGGAGCATTTTTATGGAACATTAAAAATTATCCACTCGATCACTGCCGGATTCGCTTCGCAGCAATAATATCCTCACTACTATTAGCACGCGAATGGTACGTACTTGCATCGCATTGGGCTTACTGTGGCTGGTCTGGTGTTGATGCGCATTAAATTGTCTTGAAAGAACGTGAAAAACAAACTTCAGATATAAATATGTTTTTTTATAAACACGTTAAAAAGCAGACATCTGCTCTGAACAGCACTATGAGTGCAAAAATTGCAAATTTTTCGACCTGCACGCGCCCAAACCATTACTCAAGTGAACTGTCGAATGCACGACAAGGGCGGGGGGGAGGGGGGGGGGGGGGCAATATTGTGGCAGTTATGGGAGCAAAGAAGCAGCAGACAGAACTGGGCAAACTGTTTATTGGATTGTTTGGAAAAATAGCGAACCAAACTTCTTCCATTAAAAACCTAACCGTCCACGTGCGATTTTCCAGCTCGAGGAACCGTTGCAGCATCATGTAAATGAAATGCATCACTCAACAAACAATGTCAAATGCATTGTTTTTTTTACTATTCTGTATCACAGTACACATCACACACACACAGTCGCAGTTATGTAGAGTGAATTTAAAATGGAATTGTTATACTATTGCTTTACATCCTCAAACGCTCTGCAATAGGGGGACCGATCGACCGAATCTCGAGCAAAGAGTGTCCTGCCAAAGGATTCCAATTTAAACTTTTGTATACGTGGCGGAGATGGACAGGTTAAATCAAAACTGTGTGTCTATGTGTGGTTGTTTTTTTTGTCTATCAAATTCCTTTTCCGAAACTTTTGGCTCTGGACCAAAACGGCACCAATGGGGTTTTCACATTTCTAAGTGCAATCAATTATTTACTACTAGCCGCTTCACGGCCGATGAAATGATTCCTCTTTTGGAAGCAGCAAATGGGTGGAGGATGAGGACAGCAAATCAAACTTTGCCCGAAGAAAGTAATTTTTCAAACGACTTTTCTTTAACAGAGCAACTACCGGAACGGTGAGTAAGGTTGACTCTGCTGGGCAAAACTGTCAAATGTAGGTTATCACCTTTGCTAAACGGAAACACGCTAGACATGCAAGGGCGAGTGTGTGTGAGGGGGGGGGGTGGGTGGTGTCCGTCCCTTGGGTTAGCCGGCGGTCAGTACTGGGTGCGGATGAATTATTCAGCTGATCGATGAGCGAAACCGATAATCCCTGGACTTCAAGCGCTGCAATATTTATCAAGCGCTTGTGAAAAGGGTTGTATCATCAAATGCACTCTTTCGAAACTCAGCGTAAGTTTACACGAATCACGGCAACCCGGGAACAACAACTGTAAAGTGGATGATTTAACGAAACGCTTGCGATCGAACTGTTTGCTTTCGTTCACACTTTAGTCTGCAATTTGAAGAAACGTTCAACTATTGGGAAATGTGAAGTTATCGGAACGATCGGGATGAATTTAAGAGAGCCAATGCGATAGAAAGACAGTACAAACTGTAGATAAGAGTTATCGCAACAAAAACCGATACGTTAGGTCAAATGCAAATAATGATACGTTGGCTTTGTTGCTGATAATGCTGTTTAGAGAATGATCTTGCGAACATTTTGCTTGAAGATGGAATAGGTTAAAGGACATAAAGAGATAACATGCCCAAACTTGTTGTGACTTGAATTTGTACAGTCTGTCAAGGATAATATATTCTTATTAGAATTCCATTGCTAAACACAGCACATATTATTTATTATATTATAGTAACAAGGATAATTATGCTTTTTCACACCAAGTAAAACGTTGTCATAATCAATAAAAGATGATCATTCTTGATAAAAGCATAGACACACTCTTGCAGGATGCTCCTATAATTATGTATTTATTTACTACTGAATTTACTACTGACTACTGAATTCTTAAATTCAAATTTGGCATTTTGCTCGAGTATATGTATTTGGGTATTGAATTTTGAACAATTTTGCCAAAAACATTGCAATACAATGACTTTTTGTAAACATTCAAATGCAGCGACAATCTAATGTGTGTAAAATTCGTACTGTTTTACCTTCTTCACGCTCCATATTGATTTAACTTGGCAAATAGCTTAATAAATTAAGATAGTCGTTTCTAGTCGTGGTGGTAGTTTCTGCATCCCCATAACAATTTCCGAGCGATTTCCAGTAAATCATTTCATCGTCTCCATGATCGATAGTCCACACACTGACCCCGTTTACAATTAGTCAAACAATTTGTTGTGTACCAAAGAGAATAAGAAATAAATAAAACTCCCCTTACCGACAAATTGGTGCCCTGCTTGGTGGGAGTGCGACCGACATACTCCGAATACCCCATCCCGCCTACCCGTTACTGTCGATCGTTTCAGAGCTTCAAATTGCGTAATTAAGAACATTAAACTTTAATAACCATCATAAAACGCGTTCGCGCTCTTTCACCCATCGGCTGCCTTGCAGAAGCCACACACACACACAGCCCGATTGGCCACCGGTAATGATTCATAAAAATCCGATTCCGAATCAAAAGTTGGTTCCTGCATCAGCAGCTGTACTGCTTCAGCATGTCTGTGTGTGTATGTGTGTTTGTGTTTGCGTGTGTGTGTTTGTGGGGAAAGTAAGTCATACGAGACCAATTGCGGAATCGTGTGTTCTAATACGCTTATGCGTTTTTCACTGCATACACCCACTGCTTGAGGTACTTGGATACTTGGTGCAGGAGAGACAGTTTGAAGATGGTACGCAATGAATGTGCGGCTTGCGATGGAAAGAAAAACGACCAATAATACAATTTTCAATCAAATTATCATTACTATCAGAAGGGACGGGTGGTAAAGGTAGCAAAATTCGTTCCATTTGCAATGCAGTTTGTAACTTTCTTCATTTACACCAGATAGCGTGTGAAGAAGATGATGCCGATAGCGATGGCAGTACAGTTTCTTCGATAATAACTCGATTGCAAGAATCGATCGCAAGTGTAGAACGAAAAACGGATGGAGACGGTTCAATCAAATTTATTCGCATATTGGTCAGCGTTTTCCATCGTTTGAGTGCGTTTCATACTTCGTTTGTGGGTGGTAGTTGGCCATGCTTTGGAGAAAAAAGCGGGAAAAACTCACGTTGGTCTTACTCTCTTTTACCATCTCACGTTTTACCGAACGGATCTCAAAGGGTCAGTTGATATCGTGAGGCGGCTGGCTGGCAACACTGCCAGAGTCTCGCTCATGAGTTCTACCGGCAAACGTGAGAGTAACGCTTTGAATGGTAAGAGAGAGAATGAGAACCACTCACTGCAGGGTTGGCAGCGATATGTTCGTATCATCTAGGTTTAAATATTGAAATTATATCTTTGATTTTTGATTTATTTGATTTTGTTTTTTTATGAACAAAAGAAAGAATTTGAATCTTTTTTTTACGATTTAAAAAGAAGTATAATAGCTGTAACAATGTAAATTATTGTTGATCTTGAAACCTAAAAGACATCTATCAAAATGACGAAAATTCGAGACTTATTTCAACTCCGTTTGAAGATAACGAATAATTTCAAATGATAATTATAGTTGTTTCAACTCACATGGTTAAAAAATAAAACGGTTAAAAAAATGCAAAAAATAAACTCTCACCCTTAGTTTTGTTGTTGGGCAACTCTTTGAGTAAATCTGTTTGTTAGGGCTAGTTTTTTTCTAATTTTCACGGGGAGAATGAGATTGAGCACCGTAGAATAAGCTATTTCCGAAACTTAAAATGAATGAATTGATAAAATGATGTCTTTAGTTCAAAATGGGTGTAATGTAACTTTTATTTAATAACAAAAAATACATTAAAATTAAGGTAATTCTTAAATATCACGGTATTTATTGAATATCAACTGATTTATGCTGTAGAGAGCTGCAGCTCACCAAAACTTGTGCATAACTCAGCCGACCATAGAACTGCCGAGCATAATCGAGAGCATAACTTCTCCCCATTTTAATGTTTTCGCTCTTGGCTCTCTCGGCAAACACGGTTCGACACCGCGCTTCGCACGTCGTATGTTTTCGCTCGCGCGTTCAGTTTGTTTTTGGCGTTCGTTCGTTGCTGCAAGAGGACTGGTGCGTTCGTTCGAAGCCCAGCATAAAAACGTGAGATCACCGTACGTCTTTAACGGCCACTGTGCGTACGTAAATACAGCCTCACCTGGAGCAATCTTCGATACACCCACTCGGGGGAGGACAAAAAAGGGGGCGATATTTTAGGAATTAAATGCAACGTTAAGTGCGTAGGTGATACGTTTACAGTGAAACCATGAATTTGTGCTTTTTCGTATGAAAGAAGTGTCCGTAAGTTATATCCAGCATTGGGTTGTGCGCTGTGTGCAAGCGAAAATGGTTCAATTCAAACAAATGCTAACTCGTGCCTATCTGTGATTGTGTTCGCTGTGAGGCAAATAAGATGGCAAACCATCAGAACCATCATGTGAATTCGTTCGTTTGTTAAAAACGTGTTCTTTTTGTATAAAAGACGAGAGAGCATGCTTTATTCCCCGTGCTACACTTGCCGTGACGTGACCAGACAAAACCTCCGAAAATGTAATGCGCTCGAAGAAACCGGACGACTATCATCCGGTGGCAGGCATGAAAACCGAGAAGGACCTAAGTATGATTGATGGGAAAACTTCCGGAAAAACGGCACACTTTGTTGTACGGGATTGCTCATTGTTTTCTCGAGTACTGAGATGCAGCATTGCTTTGAAGCCGAACTGTCATCTGAAGTGTTTGAACTCGGTGTGCTGCAGTAGTGTATGTGTGTGTATGTCTGTGTTTTTTTGTTTTGTGAAGCTTGTCGTACCTTCGTATTCTCCGGCATCTGCGTATAATCAGATGTACGTGGTTTTGTGCAGAATGTGTTTTTGTGTGTAGTGTTTTTTTTCAACGGTCTTAGTATTTCCGAGTCCGCTTTTCACAAGGCAAACATTGTGTTTGTTTATGTGTTTCAAGAGTCGGTTTGCAAGTGATCTGTTGCAGTTCTACCCTATCATAGTGGTGGTAACGAATGTTGATTATTTTGGGTTGCACCAGGAACCTGATAATTGTGAAAAGAAATGTATTTCGGCACTTCAATAGTTTAATTTTTTCTCTTCTGAAAATACCTATTATTGCAAGGACCAATAATCAAACATTGTTCCATATGAAGTTCTTTTCATCAACATAAAACGATACTCCATGGCCTCTCCCCCAAGATTATCCTCAAATAATCTCAACCAAACGGATGGCAAAGTGATTAATTCTGCCATAAGTGTATGAAAACAAATGAGCGAAAACAAACAGAATTAACACACACACACACAACCGTTCGGTGCTGCAATGCATGCAAGTCGAGAAGCGATAATTATGTTGATTACACAAAAATTGAACTCGTGCTCCGGAAAATCTGCACGCTTGCTGCATTTCAACGAGCAAACCGATGCACGTATACATGTGGTGGAAAAACACACTGCATTTTACGGTGTGCGGTGAATGGTCGCAGGGTGTGGAGTAAAGGTGGTCTGTGGCCGGAACACCACGGCGACTAGTCGACCGAGTGACAAAAGCGTTCGGAAACAGGGAGTGTACAATGATTGCACCATCATCGGTGGAAACTGTGTGCTGGATCGAGAGAGCAGCATAGAGAGAGAAAGAGAGAGTGAAAGAGAGTTAAGCAATAGTGCGAGGAGATCGGAAGACGTCACAGTTACGAACGTGTTCCATGTCCCGGTGACGGCCGGCTCACTTGCCGTGTGTGTGTATGTGTGTATTTATCGAAGGCTTACACCTGATGAATTAATAATGATGTTTTAATTAACAATATTGTGAATTATTTTCCCTCTTATAATGTTATTTATATTTTTTCCCCTTATGTCTCTTTTCACGTGGTGCAGTCTGTGCAAAATTTATGCCTGATTGGATTTAGCCACCGTTTACGGGGGTTCTCTCTCGCGAGTGATCCGTGCGTGATAAAGCATTCAGTGGTTTGCAAGTGGTTGAAAAGGTGCGGAAAATAGTGCGCGAGTTCTAATACAAAAATGACGTCACAGCGATTCCGGATTCGGTGCATAATAGTTCGCCTACAGTAAATTTGCTGCAAAGCGACCATTCGAGATACGAAAACCATCCATAGCCAGTTAGTGGCGTGCGGTCATCATCGTGTCGCATTCGTCGATATCAGCATTGGGCGGCCATATCATATCGGCGTGTATGCCGGCGGGTTAAATTAATGGGGCAGGTGTTACTAGCTCAGATTGGTGCTGCTCGTGCTCTGAATCAATTGGTTCGATGAGATAGTGTGTGAAAAAAGCATTGCCAAAAGCATCGTTAATTGCGAGTGTGCGTGGAAAACCGTGGAAATAGTAAAAATACACAAAAGTACAACAGATAGTTGGGGAAAAAAGTCGGTGTGAAATTCGTTGTGCACATTCTTGCGCTTGTGCTTCGTTTTGTTTTCCACCTTGCTGCCGGTGAAATAAATGCCGAAATGTTGATTATTGAATCATTGTGTCACATAAATAATTATCCATGAAAAATCGATCGTGCACCGTGCCGGCTATTTGTGTATTGTATCGAGGTGCATACGATCAGGGTCGTGTTTTCTCTAGAGCGGTGTCTGTTTGCAGCAGCAAAGAATAAACCGGAATTATTTTACTCACCTGGTGAATACACGTGGCTCGGTGGCAGTGCATGCAGACACGGAGGCAGCGGCAGTGTGCAGCACCTTTCGGTGGTACCGCGATGATGGTGTGTTGATGCTTTTTTATGTGTGGCATCAACCATTTTCGAACCAATTATCGCGGGCAAATTTAAAAAATTGATCAACTCTTTCCTCCGCTTGCCCTTCATTTCCCGCCGTGGCCGAGGAGTCCCTTGGCCAACAGGACATAAGGGAGTGAAGGTGGGATTGGGGAAAAACGTAAAATAAATACATTAAAAAAACCATCGAGCGCAATCAGCAAGGGAAACGCCAGCAGCATACGCATTGTGATACGTCGATGCAAGGTGTGGATAATCGGAAACAACAATGAACTGCTTCCGCAGAAACTTGGTCACTATACAAGGTGAGTACAGTTTACTTCCTTCTGTAACAAAGCGAGTTAAAGCGCAATGGGTAAAAGGAACTGAACTGTGTATGTTTTTACTCTATTGGAACACACTGGGATAAAAAAATGTTCATTTGGGCGTATTACGTTAAGCAATACTACATTTTTGTTAAGAAAAAAAAAAACGATGAAAATTTGGCGCGATTACTGTTCAAATGATTCATGTTACCATATTCGTGAATCATTTTCCATGTACAAGGTGGGTTATAACATCAATTAATACAAAATTATACACATTCGCTCCACAGCATAACAACTTGCTGCAGGCGTACATACATTGATCGATGCTGAATGGAGATTACAGCTTCATTCGATCCAATTAAAAGTGCATCAAATTATGTCATCATTTTTCCACTATGCTTTGCACCATTTCTTCACTAACGTATCGTGCTTGTGAATTTCGGCTACTGAATCGGAACGAGGAAAACCAACCTTTGCCAGAATGGGAGGCGGTTAAATTGGCGTGTCCTGGGAAAAGGGGCAGCGATGGTGATTATCGATCATTAATTGATATTGCAGCAGCAAAACTGTCATAAGCAAGATGAAAAATTAAAACTCCTACCATCATCCTCGTCGTTTGTTTTTTAAAAAAATGTCCTTACCAACTTCGATAACTCCTTTCCTACGACACAGTCATTATCGGCTATTTACTTTAAACCATAAAAAAACAACCGCACTGCTTATTTCACCTCCCACGTGTTCCTGGAGGAGGCGTTTTTCAACGGCTGGTGGGCAGAAGAAGGATATTTGCCCTAGTTTCTGTTCCAGTTGCTCCAATCGCGTTCTTTAGCGCTTCAATGCGTTTTGCAAACGGTTTGGCATGGCAATCGCTAATTGAAATTAAAATGAACATTATAATGACCGTCGCTAATGGGCTTCCACAGATTTGTGTAGCGCAAAACTCGTTAACTGTTCGCTGGAGGTTCATTCCATATGGCTTCCGAGATTCTAATTTCTGGTCTATTTGCACCAATACAACAGATGGGAGTGGCTTAAATTATCATTAATTGCGTCAAGGTATGGACTGCATACATGTATGTTCTGAGTTTTATTAATTAATACATATTAATGCGTTAACAATACGTTGCTTTAGATAGAAGGCTTTAACTTTAATTATTCTCAATAGGTTGAAAAAATTGCATCTTTGCACTTGTCAATATTGCTATAAGTGCTAAATATATCTTATATTGATCATCATCATCATCATTAATACATTTACCCGATCAATACACATCATAATTACAACTTCTATAAGTTTCAATGCTGAAAAAGGCATTGGTTTTAATATCCATATTAAAATAAGGCAAAAAATCAATTACTAAAATATGACCTTTTTATGATGGAAAACACCGATCATCTTGCACATGATTGATAAAATTGGGACCTTATATACATCAATTGCCGTTTGAATTTTAAAAAGGAGGGTTAATTGATTTTTTTGCCAATCTTTTTCCATCAACTACGTGCCCTTTAGATCACGAACACAAGGGACAAAGTTGAATCCGGAGGGTTTACCGGAGGAAAAATAAAAAGGCATCCAAGTTTGAAGTATCTTTGGGACAGCGACGGCTTCTTTTTGGCGTCTCTCTCACGGTGGCAATAAAAATGATTTATTGAATTTCCTTTCTGACCTGCAAAACTTTGGTCTACTACCCGATGGCCGATGAGCCAAACATGGTTACGGCTTGCGCTGGATATTTTCGAAAAACTTGAAACCGCTCGGGCGTTTCCTTTCTTCCGTGAGGTGAGCTTCCACACCACGGCAAATGCGAATGACCTCTCAAGCAATCTTACATCTCGAAGAGCATGACCCGGAATAGCTGGGATTTGAACAGAACTGTGGTATCGAATGGGGCACAAAGTTTTTGGGTCAAAACAAATGAACGAAAGAAAAGAGTTTTTATACTCTCCTAAGAGTAATCAGCCGGTGCACACATCCATAGGCATTGATTGCGACAAGGAATTGAGCTTTATAAGGATATGGTAAAAGTTTAAACCAATCCTTTATGCGAAATAATTCCACGTATAGACATTTAAGTGGAATCCAAACATCAATAGCTTATTTTGTTGAATCGGGTTTGTGCACTTCGGTACTGATAAGGTAATATTTAATACAAAAACATGCTCAATGATTTACCTTTTGCACAGGCATACTATTCCGTTATTCGTTTAAAGACCATAAAGATTGCATTCTGTATTCGAAGGATTTATTGTTCCATCCTAATGGCAACCACACTGTGCGCCACTACTGCGTAGGTTGTCCCTCTTGATGGCTTTCTTATTCGCTCTTATATCTTCATCAGGCTCCAAGGCTTTTCGTGAGGCAGGTTTCTGCAATAAATTTACTTTTGACTCACTTTATTAGTTTATCGAACCCTGCTTTCCGCCGAAATTCACTGACTTGATCCTGACTCGGCGGGGAAGGATTATTCAACATCATGTTAAGGATGAAAAAAGAAAAAAAACCGCCGTGGGCTTGGACCGCCGCAGACCATCAACAGCATTCGGTACTGCTCGTCAGTGCACGTCCATCTGTAGCAAACCAGACTGGTTCTTATACCAGCAAAGGTTAAGCTTTTGGTCGAGACCCACATGCGCGTGTCCTTTGGGAAGACGCACTTCTTGGGCGGACCGATTATCTCCCATTTTCTCTCCATTGAACACTTCGCTTGATTAAAGCTCGACCGTATCAATATCAATTTCAGTTAGTCGGATAAATTTGTACCTTCTCGGTGCGGAGAACAGTGGTAGCAAGTATGTGTTTGTTTGAAATAAAACAGGATAACGAGGAGCCGGCGGGAAGGGCAGCGGGCGAGAAAAGGATCACCCTCCGGTGAGTTGCTTGACACCGATGCGGATGGACAGCTTGGCTTCTAGCTCGCAAAAGGAAGGTGACCAATTTGCGATAAGGATTTACAGCTAGTTGATTGGTATTCCTGCTGCGTCGCCGAGAGACTACGGACTACGGGCTTAGGTGTAATTGGAATTAATACGAGCGGCTTGCGGAACCGCCGATCCAACGAGCCCGCCGGTACGCCGAGCAAAGAAGAAAAAAGATACGTTCATGTAGGAACGGGTGAGTGTTGTTAGACAACATAGCTCCCTCTCGATCCTATCGATGTAAATGATGCAGTCGATACCGCGTTAAATCAACAGGAACTTTTCTCATCACTTGTTTCCGAGAAAATCTACCCATAAGACCCTGTTGCAGGAAAGCACTCTTCCAATTTCGCACGCAGCTGCGACGAGACTTCCGGTGAATGCTAAAGTTAAGTCTCCGTAGCATTGAGCTTTATTTTTGGATCGTTTCTTGCTGTGCGTATGCCTTACATTTTGTGCTTCAAAATAATCTTGTGAAAGTGCGCTTGTATTCACTAGATAAAGTAACAAAAAAACGTTTGTTTCAGCCTAAAGCTCAAGCAAAAGTGGACATTTAAACACTTCTGATATAGCGCTATTACGGCCTGTGAGCATATTGTTCGATTCTCTCGGGGAAAATGTTCTGTGAATCATTTTTGCACAACAAAAGGAGTTATCGCCATGACGTCATGAAGCATCGAGCATACTTTGCGCCTATAAGGAAAGTAAACAAAAGCGTGCCAAAAGCCTCATTCCAACGGACGACAGATTGTGCAACAAGCCCGTCGATTGCTTCCAAAATTTGCATAAGCTTGTCTGCCTTCCGGTTTGCCATTTTTGTCCCAGCAGTTCTACGCACCCCGGGGTATAGAGGGATGTATTGGCGTCGTTGGGGACGAAAAAAGGAGGTGACGGATTCGTCGGATGCTTTTACCTTGTTTCTGATATCCTGAGCTGTGTGTTAAGAGCTCGTTTGACTTTGTTTTTGCCTCTAAAACCGAACCGTCTTGTTTTTTGCGCGTGAAGTAGTTGTGAGCGTCATTTTCCTGCTGGCAGCTCTGTGGAACATTTTTTGCAACCATCACTAAGCTTTTGCTGCCTAGGTCTATGAAACTTTGCTTGCACCGTATAAAACCGTCCTTTGCCACCAGCACAATACATCCTATTGATCGTTGCCGTCAAGCCAGTCGACTTGGCAGCGACTAGATGACCGATAATTTCGCCATGTCCGTGTGTGCTTCAAGTGTGCTGTTGTTCAATGTTGAAGCAAACGATCGCCTAGAACGTGTTCGTTGAGTCCTTGCAGTTAAAACAAAAAAAGAAACTGACCAAACAAACAAACAAACACATACACGTAAAATACGCCGCTACGCCATTTGGCAATCGTTTGCATACTTTTTTCCCCTAAAAATCTTATCAAATTCCACTGGGAGAAACGCATATCAGCTTTGACATTCTTCCCGGAATCGGGTCGAGATTGGTCGAGTCGTATTCACCTCGTCGAAAGAGCCTTTGTGTGATCTGGCCCATGCAGGCGCTTCCGTTCGACTAATGGGGTGTGGTTTTTTCCTCGGCCCTTCATATTGTGTGTGCCTAGTAAGCAAAAACGGAAGCAAATGTGCCGTCGTTTCATCTTTGCACGTCAGCATGGCCGCACGTAGATAGCGTTAATATCTCGATCTAACAGGAACAACGGGAAGTCGCTTCACCTGTGCTATCCCAGCTGTAGCAACACTCTGTAATCCTCTACGAAGGGTGAGGAGGTTGTGATGAATTTTCCCCGAAGCGTGAACCACCTTTTTCCACCATGCTCGACTTGATGGCCGTCAAGGGTTGGGTGTATCGGACACTAAAAGGTGTACATGCATGACAATCGGCTCCAATCACGCACAAACACATACAAATTATTCCAGGTAGCTAGATATGAGAACAGCGGCACAAACCATGTCCAACGATGGGGTCGATTTTTCTCAACCGCCCATCGGGCCTAGCTGCCCATCGGTCAAGGCAATATCTTCTGGCCAGGCACTTCACATCCTGGGAGACGGCGGGCTCTGTGTGCGTTTACGCGTACACATGGCTTCAGTCGGCGATACGTGCACGGGTTGATTTGGGTTGGTTTGGGTTATGGGTGAAGTTCTGATAACCACTTCACAAGGAAAATCCCAGGACCGATGTCGATTAAGCATTTTCTCCGGTTGATTGGAGGTTCGATGAATGTTTGCCGGATCAATTGGTGCATGATTGATTTTCCCTGTTCCCGAGATCTTTGAGCAAAGCGTGCGAGCAGTGATGTGTGACTGGACTGCACAGAAGAGCCTTGGAGGACAATGGGTACGCTGTACAAAACCCGTACAGTACAGTAAGTTTAGTACATTAAGCTTATTAGAAGGGTCAAAATATATTACGAAATCATATTTTTGTTCAAGTGTGCAATTTTTATAAACTATCCCATGCAATTAATGTAAGCCTGTTCTATTTCTAATAATAAAATATTTATATTTCAATAAATACAGTAGGTGACCGCTAACTGGATGTGTTTTCCTGGAGTTTTTCTTTACTGGAAGTTCGCTAACTGGAGTGATTCTCAGTTAAAAAACACATAAATGTCAAAACATGAAACATCCGGGAGAGATGTGCATTTTTCTCACAAATTAAACCTCTCACCTACTGTATATACGATAAGCAATATGTAATCTAATCGACGACAACACAAAACAACATATTTACTAAATGTCTGTAAAAAAATTTAATGATTAAATATTGTTATATTTTTTTAAACAATTCATGTCAATAGTGGAAGAATGATGTCATTAGTAGAAAAAACACACATTCTAACATGCAAATGGTAAATCAATGTATAACAAGAGTATATTAAACTCAAAAATATCGTACACTATACTGCTACACCTCAAGCACGTACTACTATCGATGTTGAGCCACACAAGTACGGATAAAACGAGCAATTTTAACCGGTTTTCAATGGGTAATACATCGTGATCTAATTTCATAAAGCGCCTCAAGGAAAGGAACTCGTTTTCTCGCCGAGTGAAGCAAACGTACAACAACCACAACAACAAAAAAACGCAATACCCCTCGCGGTCAAATCGGCCGTCGAAGACGCTATTGCAATAGTGCCAACCACATTCAATCGGAGTCAATTGGATTGAACGTGGAGTAATTCTTGGCCCCGCTCGTAGCGAACCCCCCCCCCCCCCCCCCCCCCCTAACTGCAAGCCTATTCGCTGGCGAAGTGTTTCAGACAACTTCCGCTCTGTGGCAAACCAATGTCCCGTTACCACTTCGTCCGGCGTTTGGTGCGACAAATGGTGCGCCTGGAGGGTGGGACGGGTTCGTGGCTACTCGTTTTTCCGCTCTTTGCAGCATTCTGTGTTGGTTGTAATGGTCGAATGTGTTTTGTTGTTGGCGTTGTGATTATATAAAATGCAATGTCACAACAGTGCATTGATGTGGTTTCTTTCTGCTGAGGGCGGCGGATTTTCTTTTATTTCCGTACCATGCCAATTTTCACAGTCATAGGACGTTTCTGCACCGTAAAGAGTAATTGGTTGAAAATTGTAGCATTTGGAAGAGAAATAGTTTCAAATGGTAAAGATTTGTATAGATATAACTGAATGCTTATTTACTTCAGCTGCTGACAGTAAAACATTTAAAAAATCTTTGTTTCCCCTCAAGTTTTTCACAAAAGCTTACCTGTCTGTAAAAGTAGAATGAAATAATACAGGTCCCTTAAGTACGTTCCTTAGGGTTTATTTTTTGTTTATATTTCAAAGCCAAAGGTTGTTAACTTTGCCGAAAACACTTTAAATTCAAGATAATTTTTCATTTGGATGACTAATCTTTAAAATAATTGTAATATTTATCGATCGATAGAAGATGGTCATGGTGATTGTGTTTGCAAAGCATAGCCAGTATCGTTGCTATTCTTTTCCTGCGGTTAGTGGTTTCGTGGTAAGGACTAATTTTGGAGGATTTTTTTCTACCTCATAGTTCCGTGTTGGTTATAAAACACAACTAATGTATGCGTGTTAATGTGCAGTTGGAAAAGGCGTTTTGGCATTTATTTTATGTAAATAGTGAGAAATTATGTCTTATATGTTTTTCAAAAGCCTCGTCTGAATAATTCAAGAACTCATTGTTCAAATCATAATTCACAAAATATTACCTTCTTCTTATATATTGCTCTAAGATATTTGACTGGCTGTTACTAACAGCACAATTTTCATCAATAGGTTTGTAGCCTTATTCTAATTTAAATTTATGTTTACTAGCCTTAACAATACCAAACATATAGAAACTACAATGAAAACAATATTTTTGCTAAACACAGCAATACTTTGATTTCAAATTCTCGTCTCGTTTTGACGCAACTAGATTCCGCACATTAAGATCCATTAAGTAGATTGTCTGCGTAGGGTTTCATTATGTGCGATGAATGGTCTGCTAAAGAATGGTAGTTTAATAGCGATTATTAATATTACAACACTCCGGATTTCAAGCAACCGGAGTTCCTTCATAAGAACAAGTAAAGTCACATAGTTTCCTGAAATCGAGTAGAACGAAATTGAAGTTGAATAGAAGTTGAAATTGAACTAAATAATTGTATTTTAATCACATTTTCAGAGAATAAAATCACTTTACTTTTTGTTTGAGTAGTTTATACTACATCAGCATTTGATATTGATTTTAACAACATGAGATGCTTCAACTGGCTAAAACGGATTTACCTTATCTTTGACTGGGCTTAGTATTTGTTTATTCTTGCCTTCCATATTCCGTGCAAAAAATTGAAAAGGAGCTTCTCAACTGTATCCAATTGGTTTGCTACATTTCCCCTTTTTGCACCTCAAGTTGGAGCTTGCGAATCTAGAGCAGCTTCTCAAATCCTTCATCAGATCATACAGTGAAAAAAAAAAATAATAACACGAAAACTGAGTAAAACACGCCACCCTAACACTAATATACACTCAACAGAAACTCAGAGTCACTGGGGCTGAAAATAAAGGAGCAGCCCTTTGAGCTTTTCACGTTCGAAATGGCGTAAAGAAGTAGGGGATGTAGACATTCGAAAAGAAGCAGCGGACACGGATACACGAATCTTTCATTTTGGTGCCAGTCCTGTGAACCGTTCGCAACGTTGTGTTTCGTTTTCCTTTTTATTTATTTCCGTACGATACCTTCAAATGAAGGGTTCCTGTAGAGTGAACTCTCCGGCTGAAACGAAGTGAAAACAGCTGGAAAGAAAGAAAAACCTTCTCTAAACACTCCTGTTCATCGTTGGGGCTCGCTTTAAAAGTGCTCACGTAGGTAGGATGAATTTTTAAAATTTAATTTTATACAACCTATTACGTTCATCGATCTCTAGTTTCAACTTGGGCATTTGCTCGTCGTTTAAAGTTGTAGCGTACAAGTATGTTGAACTGGCTGATGCATAAGCTTTCTTCATTACATGTGTTGAATTATTCGCTAGAAAAGGTATAATTGAGCAAAGTAGATTAATGCTCTGAGCTTGTCTTGATAACATGAAGTAAAGGGTTTGTTTTTATTCTGAGAAAACTATACGCAGATATAAATTTGAGTTCTTATCAGTGTCCTTTATCCTGTGACTACCGGAGCACATATTTGTATGGCTTTCTTTTAAAATTAGAAGGTTATGAAAATTTCATTAATTTAAGCAATACGGCAAAGCCATTCTTCTTGAAAAAAAATCATTAACCTTAAATCCACTATAATTCTTACTACATGATACACGAAAATTCATAAGCTGTGTATCCTTAAAGTGCTCCGCAACAACATGTTGCTAGTAGCAACACACCTAATGCCTCATGCACCACCCTTATGTTGTGCCTGGCGTGTCCAAAGAAAAGCGCAAAAAGTTTTAAATTCCAGCAATGATTGCGCTAATGGATCAAAATAAATTATGCAAATTGTTATATATTTTACGATATGCGAATTTGTTCGCGCTGTTGTGCCATGGCCGTACCTTGTTGAGATTCATTGTTTTACTTTCTCTCCACGGCGTAAGAAAACACCACCAAAGAGATTGTTCTCAAGGGCTCGATTGTTCCTCACTGCCCGACAGCCATTAATGCTCGGTAGAGCCGAACCGGGGGAAGAAAAAAATCTTTCATCATCAGTCAAGGATGCCTACTGTACCCGATCAAGCCTACACTGTACGAGGCGGAAGATTGCAAAAGCCGGTGCCAGCAGGAGAGGTTTGCAAACAATAAGATTTATAATTAATTTCTTTGCCAAAGAACAAAGCACTGTCAAAAAAAAAAACAGCAGCAGCATAATCCGCGAAGCAAAGGGGCCTAATAAAAATCTTATAAATTTTAATAAATGTTGAAGAATTTTCCGATCAACTTTTGGCGCTTTCAGATTTTCCACCGTTTGCTTCCGCACACGCTTTCAGCACAGGAAGCACGGAACAGGAGCAGAAAGTGAGAAAGAGCCGCAGGTTTTTAAGTTGAGCCGCAAAGGTCATCCCTTCGGCATGGGCTGATGTTTTATTAGCATGGGTAACTTTTTCGGCAAATTGTGTGTTTCGCTTTCTTTTGCGCCTGATTCTGGTCATCCGTTCGTTAATTATTTCATCACGAAATTTTTGATTTATGAGATTCCCACCATCATTAGTTTTGCTTTGAAAACTTTGCTCTACCAATTGCCCGTCAGTGTTTGTGAAGTTGTTTGTGCATCTTACGGCAACGGTTTTGATTTGTCCCGGCTGATAAGTTAATCGTGAGCAGCAGCTTTAAAATGGCAAAATGATTATCCATTCAAAATAGCTCAAATGGTTCGAGCTAGAATGATACAACGTTGTACGCCAGAGGATGAATTTCAGAGGAAGAAACACATGGTAAACACCTGAAAAACATTTTGTCCTTTTGGGATTCCTATTGCGAATGTTCATAAATTAATTGACAATCATGGCTGTCATCTGTTAAGCTGAGTTAAAATCCTTTTTGGTTCAATATAGGTCGTTTGTTAAGCTAGTGAAGTTGTTCAGCTAAAAGCTTACATTAAATGTAGCTTATCGTAAACAACTTCAAAAAATTAACTCTACACTAATTTATAATGAATTGTGTACGCCTGAATAGCTGCTAATTTCTTGTTTAACGACTGCGTCTGGTTTCATCCCACTCAAGTGCTTTTACCGCGAAACAACTTTCCTTTTGTTGAGGTGTACCGGGTATACACGCTCCGGAACGTGCTGGTTTACATTCTTTCAGTTAATATGATTCCAACGGTTAATGTTTCGAGAACGATGCGCCTGTTGGCTTTCTGACGTTAACATGATTCTACGACAGCGAAACCGTAAACTTTACCTTTGATAACAAATTACTGGCGCGCAAGGAATGATGCCGCCGCTGCGCGTAAAACATGTTGATGTAGGTATCGGGGGCAATGCATTGCTTCGCACTTTCTCCGTGCAAATGATGATAATGACGATGGTGGTGGTGATGACGATTGGAGGCCACAACGTTGGAAATAGTACACAGAAGAAAAACTCCAAAATCAAAGCTCTTACATCTTTCACCACAGCTATAAAGTCGCATGCCTAAGGCGGAAACATGATAACCCCCACCCCGGAATAAAGGCGGAAACATGATAACGGGAGAAAATCGCACAGCTTCACTCTTCTTTTCATTACATTATCGCGACTCCTCTCGCTACACAAAGTGTTGAGCTAAAATAGCAATATCTAGTGAATTAACAGCAAAGCCCCTACCATTGAGAAAAAACAAACAAACCTACATTGTTTTGAATAACACTTAGCCGGTGAGATTACGAGCATGATTGTTGAAATAAAAAAAAAACATCTATATACACTTTCAAAAATCATTATAATACTTTTGATGAGCTGTTACAACTAATAAGCAATTTCAGTTCAATGTTTTGCTTGTATTTTGTAATAACAAAACAATCACTTCAGTTATTGACTGAGCAAATCATATGCATGCATAAAAACGGAGTGACTTTGTTTATAACGAAACCATCTGCAGGATAAGTTTTATTTCTGCTGCAGGGCAGGTACGGTACGGAGATGCTATACAGCACAAATGCGCTCAAAAGCGTGCTCAAGCAATCGTGTTGCGGGATTTGATGGAGCGGAGATGCGCCACAAAAAGGAAGTCGCATATGGTACTGTTTTGTGAATTTTTCCGGCACGCAACAATGAATGGTTTGGGTAGCGAAGAGCACCATTCCCAAGCCTTATTTTGCCTAAGGGCGTAGCTCATTTGGTAGACTATGAGACATATGCTGGTAAAGAAAACAGAATAATACCACAGCACCGTACGAAAAGATGGATAGTTAGAGTCTTCTTAGTAGTATTGGTTAGTACGCCTATGATAAACGCAAGTGGTACTCGTAACCATGCTTATGAGACAGTGGTGGAGAATGTCGAACCGGATGGAAACAGATGGGAAAATTTAGCTCCGGAAAAAGTACTGAAACTACCAAACGACATTACACAGGAATGATGAACCTGTGAGGAACCAAACTTGTTATGTATAATGCTTACATTTTTAACAAATTAAAAAAAAACTGTTATCACTGTTTTTCGTACACTTTCCATCCAGTAACCTTCTGCATTATGTTTCTGGTTAACTATTCCTTAAAATAAATAAAAATTTGCTATATTTTTAGACAACGTCTTTTTCTAAACTTCCATCCAACAACATTTGTCGAACTGTTGGCTGCTGTCTTTTACTTTCGTGAATAAATCTGGCACACCCAGTCTCTTTCTACAAATTCCGAGTCTTTCTGGAGAGTTTCCGAGTTTTGCTGGGGATTTCGCTAGCAACGCAGACAATCGACACTCTCGAGGGATTCTTTAAAGTCTTATTATTATGTATTACGACCATTATCCTGACTCCATCCGGGTTTCGCACACATGTGCGCATCATGTGTGCATAGAATTTCGTCTAAGTGCTCGTTGCACAGCGGGGGGAGAGGCGCGTTCACGTTGCGAGTGGCTTCTTGGAGCGAGCTTAAAAGTTGTAGCAACGAAACGGAAAGATACGGGTTGGTACGACGATTCGTATCTTCCTGGTACACCGTAGGCAGCACTAGCAACCTAACCTTGTGGTAAGCCGGACTGAAATGCGCTTTTGGGTGTATGTGTGTGTGTATTTACGTATGAATGTGTTTGATATCTCATGCAAAGTCCATTACATTGATGGACGGAATTTTGCTCGTTAAAATGACGAAGGTATTAAATTTTCCGTTATTTGCTTTTTCTTATACAAGGATCGCACAATTAGCAGAGATTTGCATTTGATATTTACATGGGATTTGCGATGAATGAATCCGTCGTTTGTTTCTTATACATATGATTCGAGCCTTTGTGAAATATGTTGGAAAGCATTTTTTGCAAAAAATGAGGTGACGCATTTATAATTTCTAACGCATTTGCAATTCTGCGATTATCTCTAACATTTCTGTGATAGGTACCTTAACAAAAGCAGTCCCCTATTCTACAAACAATCAAAACAAACAAAACAGTATGGTACCAAAAGTTTATTAGCTTCGTTCGCAGCGAAAGACAAACTTTGTCGAGTACTATTAGGCATGATTAAATTAGTTCCCGTTGCTTGGATTAATGTTTACATATGTTAACAACATGTACTGTACCGGATGCTAAGATATATTTCTTTTCCTCATTTTCATCATCCTTTTGCTCGCCACTTTTCCGTACGCTCGACGATTTACCCTGGCAGAGAACGATGGAGAGAGATGCTACATTGACCCAAATCACTATGAATCGGCAAATGCACCATGGTCAAGTTACAACCGGGAACTAGACATCAAAGTTCAGTCCGGTTTCAACAGCTCGGTTGACTGCTTCCCGGATGCGTGATCATGGGCAAAGCGCTGCTGGAGGGAAACCTCGGCCACGATAACGGCTGTTGCCAGTGGCCGCTGGTAACACATATGCACCCCGCATGTGGACGCATCCATGCAGCGTGCGACAACGGCAAGCAGTGCCGGGCGTGAAATGATACATTTTCAATGCAAATTATGTGCGTCGTACATAATTACCGCCTGACATACACCATCTATCCGGCTAGGCGTCTTACTGCAGCTAGCGTATGGTGCCGGTCTGACTCTTCAGTCCTGATGCACTGGCCGGACGGGCGACTGCAATAAATCTTCCAGATTGAATGCAGTCGTAATTGACATTCTATAGGCGAGCGTATTATCTCGCATCATATAACAATCATAACAGTATTTGCATCCGAGTGCACTGTTGGGATTGCCAGCGTTCCAGAGGGCCGTAGCTCCCGCTCCCGCCGATTCCCGTTGATTGTATCCCGTCCGTTCGTTCGTCCCGGTCGTGGTGGTGTTCGTTGGTTAGAGTTGAGCGCACATTCAAATCGTGCATTCATCGCTCCGTGCACCGTCCGTGCGTTCCCGGGCTGGTGTGTGTGTGTTCCAGTCGGACTCGGGAATCCTGCATCGAGGCGCACTGCAACAGCGTGTGGGATTTCGAATAAATATGCAATAACAGTTGTTATATCCAGGCGCAACCGGAGCGCAAGATGGATGTCTCCTAAGGTGATTAATGAATGGAATATTTCAAAGTAAAATGATGAACTGAATGCTGCACCCTTATAGGTGAAATGTTTCCTGGCACCGGCAATAGGAAGTGGTTCCAATTAGATCGTATGTTTGTCGGGGTGGGATTTATATGCAGGAAATGTGCGGTGCTTGCGGTGAAGAAGGCGTACCACACCATTAGCTTATTGTTATTTTTTTCAGTGAAGCTTTATCTGTGCGAAGTTGTAAGTTGTTCAATGTTGAGGTTTAAAATCTAATCGTATTTGAATTAAGTTGCAAAAAAATACACGTTGAAGCACTTGATTTAATTCGATAGCACCCATATACATTTACGATAGCATTGTTTATGCGATTTTCTGAAGGGCATTGCTTAAAATAAGTAAAAAACAAACAAACCAATTCCCAAAATCCATCCTAAGAATCCAGTAAAGCAATGGTAGTAACATTAATATGCTATTTCGATTGTCTTGAATTTGATCCGGCCCTGTTTGTACAATACATGCAATCCGTTTTTCTTCGAATGGTTACGTTTATGGTTTAGTGATACTGTTCAAACATAACACGCCGACTGATACGCAAATCAATTAGGGCGACAATAAATAAATGTGATATGTTTTGATGTTTCGAGCGAGTGGCGTGAACTTTATCCCACACACCAATTCTGCTCGCCTCTCAGAATTACGCTCGCATGCTCGAAACTAGATACCTGTTTTGTTGTTCATGAAACAAGTTTTTGACGAATTTGTCGAAACAATCAGCATTCCATCCGTCCCACTTTTGTGTCAACAAATCTACTGGCGGGCGGCAGCCATCAGGTGTGGGCTCTGCTGATGGGACAAAAGTCTCCTCCGCTCGTTTGCTGCTGTGCGCGGTGAGCAAAGTGTTGTGAATTTGACGACAAATTTGAAACACGAGATTTGCCGGTACGTTTTCGGTTACGCGCACTGTACGCACGCCGAAAAGTTGCACCATTTGTACACAGGCGAGCAGCGACGGTGGAGTGTAGGTGGTTGTAGCAAACTTTCACCCCAGCATCGAGCGAAACAAAAAAACATAAAAACGAGCAGGACGTACAGGAGAAGGACGTCGTGTCGTAGTCGTGTCGTAGTAACGATGGCGAAAGCTATCACAAGGAACAAACTACTGCAGTAACATAAATACCAAATCGTGCTCATTAATAAGGAATGAACATTTATGCCACACCGGATGGTGTCCTGTGAAGTTTCCCAGCGGGGACCGCTGGACCAGGTTCTAAAAACCTAGTCAACCTTTATCTTTTTCGTCGGCACTGAAGTGGTGGCCCCCATTGTTCGTTGTGACGAGTACTCGGTTGCTCATGTTCAGCGCACTGTGAACGTCAAGCACATGGGACAACTCGCTACCGTACCTGCTGCGTACTGCGATTGCTCTGAAGGCACGCAAACGGTGCTACGCAAACGACTACTCGATTAGCCGTTGAATATGCTGAACTGCGGTAGCTATAGTAAAATCTAACGACGAATGCGCCGCAATTCTAGGTTGAGTTGCATTGTGCGTTAAATTGATCGTTGATTTTCCGAATCACCATCGTTCCCCCGTCGTTTCGGCAATCTGACAATGGTTTAATAAAATAAAGTCGTTCACGGTGTGACTAAGTACTCTGCGCCCTCGATACACCTTTGCGGATGGGCTGAATTGAAGAAGCTGAATGATTCATAGCCACAGACGTTGCAGAACCTGGCCCAATTTCCATACGCATTTCGTCAACGACGACGGGGATAGTAAATTACATTTTCATGAGTCTAGCAGAAGAAATATGTTTTATGACACATGTTACCCGTTCAATGAATAATAAAACGGACGACTCTCGTTTATTGCTTCCTGGCTTCCGGGCTTCCAGCTTCTGCAGAACAATTTGTGGCACGTTCGAGACATTCACATGCGTCGGTCAGCGGACGTGCGAATAATGCGCTTTCTTTCCGATTCATTCGGCACCCCCGTGAAAGCTTCCTTATTGTCTGCCGTTTATCCTTAACGTGTGATATTTTGGAGCTATTTTAGTCTCGTTTTAGTTTGAGGGTAACAAGCTGTTATCACAATGCTTTACGCTAAAAGCAGCTACCGTTATCTATGAAATAAAAATATAATTGTAGTTTTCTTTAAAAACGCAATCAACGACGCGGCTGTTGACATGTAATTAAACCTGTCGCGGGGATTGTCCGCAAAATAATTGATCCTACGTGATCTTATTACCGCTACGCTAGCTGAATATGATTTTCAATAACGGCCCGTCAATTAAGGAACCAAAATATTGTCCCATTTCATTACCTCAAGACTCCCGCGGGGAGACAAGATCACTCACCTCTTCATCGCAACAAACAGAGAACGGAGTAAATCGGATTGAGGGCGTTAGCGAAATGGTCTTTTTCAACCACCAGTGACAATTATATGCTCCGTTTGGTGCTCTGCCTAAAAATGCCATCACCCGACCCCGCATCTGGCAGCAACGCTGGTGCGCGAACAGCGTCACGGTGAAAGCAAAGCCGGGGTTGGATTAAATTTCATCCTTTCATCCTTCCACGATTTAAATAATCATTCTCTTGTCGGGCGTTGAGCGTTATCCTTCGGCATCCTTTTCATTTCCCGGCGTCACAGCAGTCGGGACGACAGCCGATGGAAGACTGTCATAATTCCGTGAGGTGCCACCAGCACGACAACTGTATTTACGCTTTGTCCATTAAATCCTAGGGTAATCTTGCTACCGAAGCCTACGAAAGCCGTTTCTTGTAGCGAACAAGAAAAGGGTTCAGTCGAAAGGAAAACGACGAGCATGTTAAAGAGAACTGGCAAGGTAGTGAAGAATTTTTCATTTCGTTGAAAATTCCACCCGTTCGTATATATGGTCGTTTAATAGAAAATGAAGGTTTAAGCTGCTATTTGTGAACTGTTTCAAGCAGAGCTTATTTACGAGTGTATTGGCATGGTATAACATTAAAGCATCGATGTAGAAACACGATCAAGTTATTTCTATTAAATCATGTGGGTTACTTTTTATGATAATACCACTAAATAAAACTTTTGCTCGCCAATAAATGATAATTTAGTAAAAAATTAACATTATGCATCATTCCGCAGACTGTCTTCACAAATATTCAAATGTCGTTTTAAGGAACAAATGAATTACTTTTTCTGTAAATAAGTTATTTACATACTGTCGTTCAGCGGCAGAGTAAAAGAGTTATAACAATGTTGAACGTTGACAACGACACAATACGACAATATATTCGGGTCGTGTGTGGAATTTCATCCTATCCTTACTTGTATTCGTTATTCCCTACTATCGCACAACATCGGTCTGCATTACTCCGCTACATAAGCTCTGTGTTTTATGTCATGGCGTAAGGTGAAAATGCTGCACGAGCAAATTCCGCAAAACAATCCCAAGCATGTCCACTGTCCTCGTCCGAGGTGGTGTAGGTGATAGAAATAAAGGAAACATTGATTCCGCATTCGTTTATGAGCCTTCGTAACCATTTTGGTGTAATCGGAAATAGAGCCAAAGCACCGGTGATGGGATTCCCGTTTCCATTTACGCTTTGTTGTGCTAAGTGGGATTTCCATGTAAGGATGCTGAATTACCGTCCTGACCGTCGTCGTGAGACAATAGTGATGGGTGTTTTCCGAATGCTTCAATCAGCTATTTATTGCTCGATGACCTGAGATTTACAACAATGTCGCTGGCTATGGAATAATGGTAAAATGTATAAGCTAGGCTTTACTTATTGTTTTGCATAACATACGTTGATCTTTTAAAACATTGGCTCGGTGCTGTTGCCACAATTGTTATTTAAGCGACCAATAACATGCCCGCCATGGGTTTGACCTAACTTAACTATACATAATAGATGTAAATGAATCATATTACATCTCTCCTATAGCACCATATAGCAGTTGCTCCCAGAACAACTACGGCTGTTAAATTAGAAGGATGTTAAGAATATCTGAAATTTCAAAAATGTTTCATACGAACAACACAGTATCTTTCCAAAACGTCTTTTTTGAAACATAAGGGACTTCTACAACATAGTCCAAAACAAAGAAAAGCTTAACCCAGCTTTGAATAGGAACTGCCATTTTCATTCAAACTACAGCGTAAAACCGACAGCATCTCCTCCTCAGATCAAGGGAGATATGCCTGGGCAAGCGACGTCTCATCCAATCAGTGATGACTCTAAGTGACGTTCACGCTCGTAAGATCGATCCTCACAAACCTCAGCAATTTTCCACCCACTCACGATATTGAGACAATGCTAACCACAAACTTCACTCAGCTCGATAGCACTTTACCCTTCGCCGCCATAGGCAGGGCACCGGAACGACCTTAATCTATAATAATCTTCCTCTTTCGCCGGGTGCCGTCTATTGCGTAGGTAAATCAGCCGCACTTTATCACTGCGTTACGGTTATCCGAATATGTGGATGGAGAGTGCCGGGCGAGAGAGTTTTTGGAACGAGGATTTTCTTCCCGAGTGCGTCACATGAAAGCGCCGGTTTCGGTCTTACCCGTTGATGAAACGCGCTCGAACGCCGAAGCCGAGAACGATCCCTAATTTCTTAGAAGAAGGCGCGGCACAAGATGCTGTCGATGGACTAATTTTAGGGATGCGCCAATAAAGAGCGAATAAGCTGCTCGTAGTAGGGATTTCCTGCCGGTGGAATCGGGACGGTTTAGGTAGAGGTAATACACATCTCTTGAATGAAAGGTAAAATATGCAAACCACAAAAAACCGCACACGTTGCCAAACGTGATGGGAGGCTTTCGTTGGTCTGCTTTATTTCACTGTTTTCCGTTTCCCCTAGCCCACCCTTCTTTTCAAGTTTGTGTAAAGCTTTGTTGCGGTTGGCCTTGCCTGCCACCATAAAACCAAGCCACTTTGGTAGGGACCACGCAGTGAAACACGATGGAAAATAAACAAGTCACAACACAACACCTCGAAAGACAGACAGAGAGAGAGAGTGAGAAAGAGTTAGCTCCTTCAGTGTTTTGGACAAATGCATCCTGCTGGCGTGCCGAGACCGGCCAGCTCGTCGATAAACAATGAACACATAAAAGCTTTCGGGCAAAAGTTTTAATGCACTTTCAATCCATCCAACATCGCCGAGGACGTACAAGATTGGTGTTGTTTCTGTGTGGCATGCAGTTGCACCCTCTAGCATTGGGGCGTCCGACCGCTCGAAATGAAGATGTTGTTATCGCGCGTCTCGCTAGCGCACGCGTTTCTTTAACGTTTTCTTCACAACGTCTCCCAGCCGGTGGGCTTCTCCCCCCTTTCTGTTGCCAACAGCGACCGGTTTGATCTTGTTGAATGGAAGGTGTATTCTTTTCCTTGTTCCTATTTTCGTTTTTTCAACTCACTTTTCGGCCAACTCGTTTCATAAACACCTATAGCGATGGACCTCCTACATTTCGAACGATGAAAACGATTGTAATGTTTAAGACCAGCGGAGCAAGATGTCACAAGAAACAGATGCTTTTGTAGACCACACACGCACCGGGTCTATCAAATGGGTGGACCTTCGATAACACAAAAAATGTTTAATCATAACTCCTATCAAGCTCCCCCGATAGAGCCAGCGTTTTATAAAAAGGCATACCGACACCAAACGATACAACGAAAGAAATTAAAATGCTTACTAGACGTACTATTTAACGTTGATTTAAATGTTAGTAAATGCGCTTAATATAACAACAGCAAAGCTTTTAAATAAATGTATGCAGAACGTTACTTCCGGTACAACATTTGAAAACGCCACGCTTTTCCGTTTGTTTTATTACTTCATTGAAATTGTTGTTCTGCTTTGTACGTAATTCAACCCACCCTGCGAAAGGCGAAACCGGCAGACACCTGGCCTGATCGATATGTGGTTCAATCGATGCGTGGTTTCGGCGTGGTGTTGTTACAGGATGATACGGTGCTATCCATCCGCGACCACAAAAACCGCACACACAAAAATTTGACACCACTTCGACGCTTGGATATTATGTCGGGTGAGGGTGATGTGTTGTTTTTCCTTTACCAACGCCGAAACAATGCTGCTTTTTTCAGCCATGATGGTTGGAACGTGTCCAATGATGGAGCTACTACAAAACAAATTAGATTTCCAGCGCACTTGAAGTGATATGTGGAACGATCAGGTGTACGGGAAAGTTATATCAAAGCCATTTTTTATTGAAAATGACGATATTTTTTTCTGCAATAAATTGTGCCTCACGTACACACGGGTCGGTTCGCAGATTCATAAAATGTATTAGCATATAATATTTGAAACATAAAAAAAATATATAAAGCATAGACCTACTCACTTTAGTATCAACCCAAGAAAGGTTCACATTGTTTCATTGTACTAGTAACCACCATTTCACACACCCATTCTGGTGCTGGTATAGAACGTATGAAATAGCTACAACCTACTTTGGCTACGTAATCTCGAATGCAAAGAGGTGATTATGTTGCCACTTGCAGGTTTTCCTGGGACGAAAATACCATGGTAGTTTGCATTTTTTGAGGCTTCAATGAAATTTCCCCCAAATTACTGGTTGCTGGTGGAAAAGGAACGTAAAAGTACTAGTTAGACGGTTCATTTGCCAGTAGACCTCAACATGGTGTTACTCTCTGGAGGTTCACCTAATAATTGATATCGGTCAACTAAATTTCCTGGAACTGGCATTGTTTCAACACATTTTTCATACACCATTTTGACCTTTTAAATTGTCACTTCAAATTCAAATAACATTTAATGAACTTTAAAGCTTAAATTGAAGGTAACCCATTATACATATCACAGCTCTTTTACTTGGAAGCCATCCAGTTCCAAATAAAGCACACGTTGTGTACCACTTCAACGTATTTGATTTAACAAACTTAAATTTTTACAAGTCCCGTTTGTCTGAAAGGTGCGTTTGCTAAACCGAGGTGTGTGGCGAAACGTGTCTGGTGAGATTGCGCCAACCATACGAGCAAACAGCAAACGATAATCATTGATTAGCCGTGCAAGTGAACTGAACTATTTTTCACACACTCCAGCACATCCACCACATTGCTCAAGTAGTATCTGCTCTAGATCAATCACCGAAACACATCTTTGAAGCACAGCCTCCGGAGCTATACATTCGCTCCACACAGGCTCACACTAGACGAATTCGATCGGGCTCACGTTTTTTCTCATGTTTGCACTTCTGCTGAAGAATAGTGTGGTACATCTCATTTTACGCTGATTTTGGACGGATTTTAAGAAGAATCGGAACAGCACCACTATTGCGCAATGCCGGGCATGGGATCGATGTTAGTTTAGTTTTTTGTTTGTTCTATGCTCTAACTAAGGTTCAACGGCTTTTACGTTGCGTGAATAATGTATGAAATGTATGTTTTGTTGTCTAACTTGTTTTCTTATACTTGTATGTACTTTCAGGTAAGCTACACTAACTACGATTATAATCTAGCGATGGAAGCGATGGTGAGTGCACGCTTTTGAAACATGAGTTTACTGTACATATAAATACATACATAAGTTTTTACATACATATTAAAAAAAATCAATCTCTTAATCGCACAAATGAATAATGCGCTCGGTGGACAGTTGTTTGTCCAACAAGATTCAACCATAGAAAATTCTAGCTAATCTGCTAATTTCAAGTTGTGTTTTTGAGTTTACTTTATAGCCTATAATAGTTTCGCAAAGGAAATCATAAATTCCCCCAACAACGTATGCATATTATAAAGCATCTACCAAAATGTGATTTTGATGTACAATATTTAGGCACCATATATTATTATTAAACTGAACCAAACGGTTCGACCACTTTCAACCAGCAGCCGTCTAAATGGAAATCTTATTACCTGCGCCTCTTCGTTCGGTTTGTATCGAACTTTGATCATGTTTCAAATAGGATACTCAACTTGACCGCCCATGCCCTTTTGGACGGGTCTTCTGAGTAAGCACAGCAATGACCATTTCTCTTCACTTCGGCTTTCGAACGCAACACGTCAATGTGGGATCCAAAGTGTTGTTCCCTATGCTGGGCATCGGATTATTTACGATGAAAGACATCCTATAAATTTGATTTCCTTTTTCGATAAATTTTCTATCAATATTTTATCACATGTTCGTAGCATTAGCGCTGTGTTTGGTACAAAAAGTAAGGTTTTTTCCTCTCTAGAAACGGATATTGAAAGACAGAAGCTAGGAGCCAGATCTAGGAGAGAATAAAAAACAAAATTGTAAATGATGATGGCAAGAAACCCCAATAATTGACGAGCGGGTACCCTTTTGTCCTTAATGTTGCTATTTGAAGTTTGAGGCACGTGCTCTTAAAAGGTGTTTGATACATTAACTTAATTTGAGGATCGTTCGGAAGTGTTAGGATGCATGAATGCAACGATCATTGCGGATGATTTATCCTAATTTAAGGATGTCTAAAACACAGAAACGTTGTTCTAGTCGACAAAATACTTTTCATTAACTACCTTTTGATTTCCACGAGCTAAATGACAACAAATGTGGCAAAGTTTGCAGGTGGTCTTTCAACAATCAGCGTTAGTGTCTCCACTGGTAAACAATGCTTGATCGATTAATTAACAGCCACCGCGTCTCGCGGACCGGGTGCTTGCTAGACGCGAATGCTAACGCTTTGTTTGATTTGCTCAGACAATGAAGCATCGCATAACTACCCAGCCAACGGGTTGGTGTGGTGAGAATGCCCTCATAAACACAGCAGGAAATGATTAAGCACCAGGAAGCATAAGATTTTATCCTTAAAGTTTGACGCTGGCGTACATGTTATACGATAGTCAGCATTGCTTCTACTGTTACAGCATCGATGCTAAGCGATCGAAAACAGAAATCAATAGGCGATGTATGAGAAATATACAAGCAATGGGCACATCTTGATGGGAACACACACTCCACTGTGTTTAAATTTCAGCAATGAATTCTATGTAACGTGGACACACTTTATCCGGTTAAGGAAATCATGCCTGGTATATCCCGTCCATCTCTATCAATTTTAATTAATTCTCTTTAATTCACATCATTTTCTAGCACTGCTTGCCCTCTTTCACTTTTGCCTAGCCCGTGTTGCCTTTAAAGTGTTGCAAGCGAGCTTCGACGACTTTTTACAGCTGAAAGCGTTGTAATAAACTTTTATTTCCAATCGATAATTTCTCTTTTCAGTTTTATGATTTCATGTTCTCTTCGTTTCCACCATTCTGCTTCTTTGCTCACAACTACGCGCTAGAAGAAATGTCGCAAAAGGTTCTCGTACGGTAGAGGTACGAGATGTGTTCTCCACTCTGTTTGTAATGACTGCTGCAGGCAGCATGGTCCGCTTCCCTTTCAGCCATACCCAATGGATAGTGTCACCGGCAGAGATTGATGAGATAATGAGACTGCCCCGGACATGTTCGTAATTTGAATGAGCGTTTGATATCCAGCGGGTCCAGTCGGTGATCCCGCTGGGTTCCCGGGTGCTTGTCAGTGGCACTGCCAGAGACCACAAAGATGTAGTAGTTAATTAATTTGCCTTCAGCGTTCCTGCTGGTGGTCTTGTCTCAATTGCCAAGATTATCGAGTGTTCGATTACATTGATTTCCTTCGACGAATGGTGAATAACAGCCCCCCGTTCAAGCTATGCGTGAGACTTTGGAACGAGTTAAATTTGAATAAACGCTAACAGCATCAGTTCAAGAACGTCTTTTTAATTTTAAAACTTTATTTCTAAAACATGAATAATTTATCCGATGAATAAAATAACATTTTGCAATCATTATTTTTTATATCAACTCAAATCTACCTGACATGAACACAAATATTTTTTAAAATATGTATTAAAATACATTCAAGCTACTGTTTTTGGACTTTAACATTCAAACTACGAACATGTTTTGGTTTCAGTTAGGTCCATGCTTTATAGAACTTACTTTACTAGTTTAATGTTAACGAACATGCTCCTTTGTGACTCAAAAAACGCCATTCTCAGCAAGATGCGCTTTGTTTGACTAACCGAATAAAATCACATTTAATAACAACAAAAACAGTATGTTGATATAAGTTGTTAAACATCGTTTTGTTTGTGATTTACAGTGTTGCTGTTTGCTTCATTCTTTATGATCAGCCGATGTTGAAAGAGCTTTGCTAAAGTTGATAACAGTCAACTGATGGAAAAAAGCTCACAACTTCCCTCGCAAGTCGCACTTTGCCTGTATTTCATTGAATAGGAAAATGTTTACCTTTGAACAGGAAATTGTCTGACGTCATCCTATTACGTAGAATTTAATTTTCGCTTTTCTATCTCGTTACCATTCAAAGGGAATGGAAAACTTTAGTAAAAAGCTGTTGTTTGTCTTTGGTTAGCAGCCAGCTCTGCTAAACTACTTTCAAAATTGGTTTGAGTGACAATGTTACGTTTTCGAGTGGGTGTAACTGGGTGCAAAACATTGACCGCAAATGGCAATACGACGGAGCATTTATTTTCCACAAAATAAACTATGGAAGTAAAAAAAGGCTGTATTTGAACATTTGAAAACGGTCCGATAAAAACATGATGAGTCTAATATAATTCCAATTTATCTTGATGTTGCTTGGCTCTCACTATACAATTCAATAGTCTACATAATTATTTAAAACTGCGAGACTGCTTTTGCGACTTCATTATGTTGAATTAACCTATTCAAACTTACCTACAAGACAAAGCATTGTTTTTATTCTATTTCTAACCATTGGTGCATCAGGGAATACAATCCGATTACGAAAACGCAACTTCTTCCATTGCAAGAATAGTGGACCTATCAAACGTAGACAATCGATTTTCGTTTCATGTTTTCTTGAAACACATACCCCAAAACAGTACCGACTTTTTTCGATCTTACGTGCTTCCTTACGCTGCTGATGCTGTAGTCTAGATATAACTAACACCCGAAGCAAAACAAAGAGATAAAAGTGACGGTTGACAGCTAGGAATGGAGCTGTAGAATTCTTCTACACAGAGCTTTTTCGGCCACTAAGAACCTTTACCGTGTATTCCATGAGCGCTTGCCGTCTCTTACCTTTGTCCACAAAGGTTTATTTATGGTTAATTTAGTAGGAATGAATGTCAATGCCAAGGAGAAAACGGGGAACGATGGCCGAGAGCTAATAGAGGGAACCGAACATCGTGCAGAAGGAACACAAAAGCGAACAACTGACGAAAGAGGGAATGGATTGCTGGCTTTAGCCCGATGGGCATAACGGGCAACGCGGCAATCGAGACAGGAGGCGAAGTAGACATTTTAATTTCAACCGAATAACGAAAAACGCCGTTGATCCGATACACATATACATTTTTTGTTTCTTGACATGTAAATTTTCCTTTCCTTCGTTTCCTTTCATCGTCAATAATTCTCCTACAAAACTACAGCAACCCCGCCACACGAACGAGTGAGCGAGCAGCAAATGAATCTATCCGTCGAGCGCATGAAACAAAGTGAAACAAAAACGAGATCACCGCAAGAAGTAAAACACAACGATATATTGCCTCCAATCGAAATCAACAACACCAAAAAAACCGGACTCCAAAATCAACCAAACAACATTGTTCAACTGATTGAAAGAAGATTAAATATTACGGGTCGTCTGATCGAAAAGAGGTGTTTTCTCTGGTGCCTAGAGGATTAATTTTAGCTCCATGCCAAGTGAACTATAGGCCGGATTGTATCGCTCGATTGGTTGCGAGTTCGATGGTTCAACCACGACACTCTGAGGCACTCTGAGCAAGTCGTAGCACGGCTGTGCCAGTGCTGGTGATGCCTAAAATTGGTCGAAACCTGGCGTCGAAGCGTTGATAAGTGAACATAGGCATTTAAGCGGATTTGCTCGCCTTCCTGGCATTGGTAAAAGGTGCGTAATTCCTTGTACTGTTGATACTTGTTCGCCCCAAATGTACACCTCCCCACACATACTGGTTCACGGACGAAGACTTCACGTTTCGTCCATATACGAAGGCTTTACCGGAGGTGTCAACCAAATGACGGTTGACAGAAAGCTTCAATAACAAAAAAGGAAAACAGTCTACCAGGAATTACTCTAACACGTACGTACTTTCACATGACAAGTTTTTTTTCGAAATGCTTTTGTTTTGTTTCTGCCATGTTTTAGTTGTTTAAAGAGAATAACACATTCGAAAGGTCCATGGTCACGGAAGGCTTCTAATTAATCCCCCGGAGCAAAGTCAAGATGGCAAGCGTTCATTTCGGAACACTAGCATTAACATAATAAATTATCGATTACTTTAAAATTATATTCAAATCCACTTTGCTCCAACCCTACTCCCCCAAAATAAATATCGTCCTCAGCGGCCGTTGTTGGGGCGGCTTTACTATAACGCACGGTACAGCACGGTGTGATATTTCCGCGCTGTGAGAAGTGACCGATTTTCCGACCCCAGCTTTATTAATATTCTTCCGAGGCCTTGAGAGATAGATTACGGTGCCTAAAGGAGTGACGCGTGAGAATATTCCGAAAATAAATTACTTCGGTCTCGTGCGCCACTTGAGCCCGCCCGGTCTATCCGGCCACCACGTCTACCTGCTTCCGGCTTCATATTCGTTCATTGTAAACTCACCATAGTCAAATTCTACGCTGTGGCGGTTGATGGAGTTTTCCCATGGAACTAAATGGAGTATGACTTTGGAAAGCGGACGTCGTCGTGGTGGCCTGGTGGCAATTAGTTCGCAAAACTCTTCAAATAACAACCAGCTCAAAATGGGCGATGCGCGCCTAAGAGGCGACTCGGAACGGCACATCCGCCAACACCCTCCACCGTCTTCGTGAGGACGACGAAAATTGAATTTAGTTCTCAAGTAGCGCTCTTTTTCGGCCGTGAACTATAATGGAAGAACGACGCACAAATCAATTCACTCGTGCGCGCCCCGAAGAGGCTCATTACGGGGTGCGGGACGTAAACTGATTTTTCAGACGATTGAGCATTAAAGTGAGACATTTTCGTAGATAAACAAGTTACAAGTGCTTGCTTTTTAATTGGATTACACAGTGATTAGAAATACTTTGGTGCGTTCATTCGTGTCAGTTCATCTTTGATGTAGTAAAATACAATCAAATTGATTTTGTATGGTCATGTTACTTTGACTGTGCAAACACTTCATGACAATCCTTTCGCAATGGTGAAGACTTCACACAGTCAAAGTTTGCAATTGTTGTTTACAGTTGATAGTTGCTTTAAGGTTAGATCATTCTTCAGTTAAAGCTGGACAAGTGCTCATCAATGACGTGTACGCATTTATTGATACATTTCATTAGACTCTGATTGGGGCGGTCCCTTGGTACAATCGTCAACTCGAACGACTCAATAACATGCCCGTCATGGGTTCAAACCCAGAATGGACCATCACCCCTTAGCAAGGATTTACCATCCGGCTTCGTGGTAATGAATTAAGTCTCGAAAGCCTTTATAGGCCGGCATGTCCGCGTAGGACGTGACACCAAATAGAAGAAGAAACTCTGATTTAAATTATGCCATATCCTAAGGAAATTTTGCGTTCTAATCCTTAACTTTTTATTATTCTACCAACTCCTTCTTCGCTTCCATTCCGTTTCACAGAAACCTCACCGTTACTACATGATAGCTTTCAGTAAAAGGCACACAGAAACCAAAGGAAACTGGTTACTATCGACGTGTGGCAAACCATTATCAAGATGTCAACGGGCAAAGTTGTCCGCTGGCACGACGCTTGTGGCCCAAGCCTATCATCGGCAACGGTTTCACGCAGGGCAACGTCGTTTAACCGATGCGTTCGATAGGTGGTGTTGCTTTTTTCTGTATTTCACATGTTACCCGGTAAGGGAAACTGGATGATTCGAACCGCTGTAGAGATAGCTTTAATTTATTTCTTTTTATTCCTGTGGCGCGGAGCGCTATACACTGTCGAGACTCATCCCGTGGATTGACCGTGGAGTTTTCAACTTGTCTTGTTCCACCAAGTCATTACTATGTTTTATCCAATTTACGACGTAACGCGCGACTATGGCTTCATACAGCGATAGATTCAGCCGATAGCCATTGAGTGTGAAGTTTCCAATAAAAACAGAACAAGCTCCCCCTATTATCTCTATTGATTACCTTCTTTCTACATTTTCATCTTCTCTGCGTGCAGCTCAGAGTTGCTTCGTGGCCTGGTGTGTGTGTGTCTAAATAGTTTTTACCTCAAAGTCAACGATTTAGAATAAAAAAAGAATGATAAAATATGGAGAATTAAACCCATATTTTGTTTTTGATTTGTGGAATAATCAAACTACCGATAAAAAGCATGACGAAGAAATGACGTCTGACCTCGCTGGGACCGTCAAAGGTTTCGAATATGGGTTGACGGTGGCGTGACGTTAGATCACAACTGTCACTTTGATAACATCAAACATGAATCGCAAAAATCGATTCAATGTATTTTGTTTGCTACTCCTTCATGCTGTACAGTGTTGCACAAAACCTGTAAAGTATTATTCGTGTTTAATAAATCAATTGCACTCGTTCTTAACCACTAAACAGGGAAACATTCTTCAATCAATTATTATATTGTTGATATGGTATAAATATTTGTTTACTTTAAATATACCGATTTGCGTAACAAATTAAAATTCTTGTTTATATTTTGAAATCCAAATCGTATCATGCACTGTTCAGTTTACACCCGCAACATGCGGCTCCGAAGATAATGGCGCTCTCTACACATAACCCTTGGTGATGATCGACATTGTCGCTACCTTCCTTCACCACCTTTTACTGGCACGAAGTATAAAGCGAAAAATATGATATTTTTATGTTTATGTCAACTGTCAATAGATCCTGCGGTTGCTCGTATCCGTCGCTTCGATACGATAAGATATACTGTCTGCCACTCTCTTGTTTTCCTGCACGGATCCGAGCCTCAAGGCTCGAGCGCACAATTTTTGTGCACAGTTCCAAGCCTCAACTCCATCTATGGGACACGGACACTGTTTGCTGGCTTTCTCACTAGCAGCAGCTATCCAAAATATTTTGGAAGTGGCAGCATTTTCTATGAGCTGTTATGAATTCATGCTAGAAAAAAAGGATGTACAGTCTGACAGGAGACAATGCTAAATAACTTGATAAATAAATAATATTGACAAAGGACGTGCCCAGCCCCTCACCGGAAGGAGGCGCCAAAGCGGTCAGCAAAAAAAAAAAATGACACAACCGGAAAGGCATGAAATGGGTCGCAACAAGCCAAACCTCCGCGCTACGGTGAGCAACCCGCGTCAGGCCAGTTTCTTGTACTCTGGCGTTTCATCCAGGCTATAGAGGATGTCCTTGCGGATGTAACCAACAGCGAAAAAAAAAATCACGCGGAATGACAAGTACGGTGATGATGTTGCTGATATCATCCTAACCGCGTCACAACAGCCACTACCAGTAAAATCTAATCACGCTGTACCACGCCAAAGATGAATAGGACGGTGGAAAAACAAAAATGGGTAGCAGAAAAAAATCTGAAAAATAAACCCAACAGCAATGTTTCCGTTTTTTCGCACCTTTCTTGTCACTCGATGGAAGACCGGATATGAACACTTTAGTGTGGAGTTTACGACACTGCAATGAGTGTGGCATGCGAATTTTCCTTCCAGTCGCAAGCCCAGTATCCCCGTTGTCTACCCATACCATAGTATGTAATTCCAGAGCGGATTAGTGAACCCACGAATGTCACCTTGTTACCTTGATCCTTGCGCACGGTGATGAACGAGTTCTGCCGGTGACGGTCATGCTGGTGAGCTCGGTAGAACGTAATGCTGTATTAAAGAGTTTCATGGCCCTATTTGCTTTATGTTTGCCTTTTTCCGGGCGGATTTTGTCCGTGTCTGTAGTTGTCATTCTCCGCAATGGATGATTGACACTGCTAAGAATGGATGGGAAAAGATTATTCGTTACAGAGTACTGGAGAAATGGTTTTACATGGATAGAAATTATTCACCACAGTTAAGTAGCAAAACAAATACGTTGACAATTAAGCTGCAGCCTTTTAAAGCTCTCTTTCAAATTACTATCTCGTTCGAAAGCAAATCGACACAATTGCTCACCATTTTAATGCACCCAAGGTAAACCCTAAATACTTGCGATTATGCACTGCTGACCAGAACACAAATGCAAAAAATTGTGCACTCGGGATAAGCCCACTGCATCTCATTCTAGTGCTAGCATTGTTATGTCATACCATTGCTTCGAGCTCATTTGTCAGAGCTTAACCAAACGGCAGGAAAACGAATGTCTTCGTCGTTCCGTTCCGATTCATTTGTATTCCCCGCGGACGACTGTCAGGATCCCTGCGGTACCTTTTCAATCAGCTTTACTGAACCGACCCCACCCCGAACCGGTGCGTCTTTTTCGATCTCGCCGCACCTCACCTCACGGGCAATGGCAAACCGAAATAGCACGAACTTTCAAACCCCCAAAAGTAGATTGTCTTCCATTGATAAACGACGAGCCGCCAGTCCCGCGTGCCGCGCACATTGCAATCTGCTCGAGATTTCTACCCACTGTTGCCCCCGAGCTGATCCATAAGTGTTCTCAAGAAATGGTTCCAACGTACGATGCCAGTTTCCCGGGAGGTCCTCCGTACGATCGTAAAAGCATTGCCCGCCCGGTACAGCCAGCTTGCTTGCGGCTGCCACCGGCTCAGTGGAAAATTATTAAATGTATCATACAGTGTGTCGCCCAAGGGGCACACACACCGCCAGTGCTCTGCAGAGCAGCTTTAAGCTTCTCTCTTTTTCTTGCGCATTGAAAACACCGGTGCCGATCCGCCTCATCCACTACCCAACCTTCAACCCCACCACGACATCCGTCCATCATGCGAACCGCTCCGCGGGTTCGCTTCGCAGACAGTGGAATAAGATATAAAAATTCATTTCGGTCGGTCGGTTCGCGCCGGAACCCGCCCAGTACGTACGGGTCGACTCGGCTCAAGGAGAAAACAATAAAAATGATGCCACTCTCGACGTTTTAGTAAAACAAACATATTCCTCGATTTATGCCTTCTTCCACACGCCTGGTTTAACCCTATCCCGCAAGTGGACGGCCCCGGTTGACGAGAAGTGCTATCGTCTTATGCTTTTAAGCTCTTCATATTCGACTCTCTGTCGTGTTCGGTCCGGGACTCGAGATTATGCCCTCCGCACTTCATCTGGCTATGTTGAAGACTGCGGTGCGACGACGTGAAAGCAGGTCGCGAGAGACTGGTGGAGCGACGCTGGAAATTGTATCATTTTTGAAGTTGATTCACTTCACTCGACCCTTGCACCACCACCACCATGCCGTTCCGTTCTCCATTGGTGGAGCGAATTAGCGGCAGACGATGGGATGCTTCGTTTGGCGGTACTTGCCACAGGCGCTCCTCTTCTCGTGCCCGGGCCCGGGAACTAAATTGCTGGTTTATTTCAATAGCGCAGAAGGCTAAAACTAACCTTCCTGCTGGCCCGCGGATGGACTGACAGAAGACGCCTGGATCGATTATTAGACAGTTAATGCCATATTTTATGATGATTTCAAAATAGAAACTAAGATTGATACCACAAAGTGGATGGAGAACTGTCTACGGTCAACGATTATTTGTAGGAAATCAGAGCAGAAGGTTTTACTCTATTAGAAAACTGCGCATTGCAAACGGGTGTTTAAAAGCTTTGATATGTAAGCAAGAAAATTTTAAGCAAGATAGGCTCTATCTTTACTTTTTTATCTAATTACTTAACTGTGATTATGCTCCATTTTAATCATGCGTTCATGATGTATACAAATCTCAATGACCAATTTATTATAAAATATTACCACATTGATCATGCATCACAGGCCTTGCAAGCCATCCTTGATCCAGCATAAGCAAATTAAAAGGTCAGGCAGGGGAAGCGTAATAGATCAATCAACATTAAACAACTCCTAGTTTGATACACTACCTTGATATGCTTCCAGCAACTCGCAAATTAACCACAAAATTGATCGATTTCAAAGCTTCTCACATCAGCCGGACATGACCGTCGTCAGCAGCACGCCGGTGCACAAGTATCTCATATTTCATTTAATTTCATTGATTCTATCAAATAAACCCGAACCATCTAGTGTACATCGACCCGGCCGGCCGACCGACCGGCTGCTACCACAAATAATGCCCAAAATGATTCATCCATCAATGTTCCAGATCTGACAGAGTGCTATCAGATTACAGTTTACACACGTGGCCAACGACTGTGGCGTTGAAACTGTCACCACCGATTGACTGCCAATTGGACGATAGACTTTATCAGGGCGAGCAAGCCGCTCTTGAACCAACCCTCCACCTTCATCCACACAATGCACAGAATGGGACGAAGCCAAACGTTTTAACGCCTACCGTGGGCTTTGAGCGGCGTATATTCAAAGGATCGAACGCCCACACAGCGGGACGCCAATTATGAACTGCGGCGCATCAAGCAGCGAGCGGTGAAATGGTGACACATTTTTTCTTCTTTTTTTTCAAATATGATTCCAGGCAAATGTCGTTAACGAATAATTGAATCAAAATTGACGCATTTCGCGGTTTTCTATTGACAGTTACGCTTCTTGCCTGGCAACGTGTCGCAGAGCAGTTGCGTGCCTGCTTAAGGATTTTCCTCGTGCCATGTATTTTCTTCACGGGAAAGTGCCAACAACAACAAAAAAGCAACCTCCAAACAACCGTGGTTTTGACAATTTCTCTCTGCGAAGAAAAACTCAAAAACAACACAATTTGAAAAAAAAACTCTCAAAAAGTATCCAGTAAAGTTAGCAAAGCCAAGTACATGGCCCAGGACGTTCAAGTAAGTTGAGTAAAGCACTTACGAAACTAGGGTGCCTTTTTTCGAAATTCCAGTCACGTTCTGGCTGTCGCACTTTAAGTGAAGCAGTTCCGGAAAACAAGTCACTCCCATCAGCAACGATCGAAGCAGTTTGGGATGTGCGGGTGTGGTGGGCTAGAACCGTTAAATTGAAACAAGCGCATAGACATCGCACCACCGCCAGGCATGGCAAACATTGCCGAGCAGAACCGTCCTTGCTCCTTCTGTCTGGCTGACAATGCAAAACCAAGAAATCAGCGAAAGCTCAAATAATAATATCGTTAAATGGTACTGTTATTGCCACTGGCCAAACCCATGTGGACGTTACGGTGGACTATTACCGTGTTACCCAAAAGGGGAATCGTATCTGCTTTCCGGTGTTTACCCTTTGACGCTGACGCCATTATCATCAAAGACCGAACCGGATAGAGTACGGCATACTGTTACTGTTGATGTAGGGAACGGCCACCACTAGGGAACGGTCACCACTGCTTGCCAGCTGAATGTTCCACGACAGGAAACTAAGCGGACAACCCGTACCTAGTACACCGGAATGTCCTGGCGTCCTGGGAGCATTGGAGCGTCAGCGGGCTTTAACGTAGCAAAATGGGAATTAAGCTTTGATTTAAGGCAACCGAGCATACTCATAAATGAACAGCAAGAGGACATCCGGTGCAACAAAAAAAAAAAAAGAAGATGCAGCGTAAACTGTGCTTACTGCGGTTCCAGCGCAATTTTCAAAGCGCTTCCCCATTGTTTCAATGATGATCCGTAATATCAGCGAAATCGCGGTTCACTTGCCCTCGGGGAAAACGGTTTAAAAATAAAGAATCTCCAATCATAAAAAAGAGAGGAAATACAATCATCCTCGTACACAGCCACACATACGCTACAAACGCTGTTGACAGTGCGGGATGTTATTTGTCTCTTTGGGAGGATGGTTTCCGCTTACAACTGCACTTGTACGTATGACGGAAATGGAGAAACGGTTCAAAGAGACCAACGCAATCAATATTAATAAAACTTAATTAAAAATGTACATCCATTCAACAAAGGGATGGATTTTCTGGGTATCCATCAATTATGTGATGTTTTATTCAGTACGGGAGCGGATAATTCAGTTAAAAGAACTTTGAAGCTGTTTGCTAGCGGTTGTATCGTAATTATTTCTTCTTTGCGTTACTTATTTTTAGCTCAGGGAGTTTTACACAGCAACCTGTATGACATGTCGGTATCCATTTCAGAAAGGATAAAAATCCTGTTGTCGTGTTAAACAAGGGAACATGTGATGGGGGATTTATGGTATGGAGCACAGTGAAAGTTTGCTTGAAGTGCCATTAAAGTAAACGATCGAAGAGAGTGGTAATACAATAACCAACACAAACATACCTAATTTGTATAATATGTGGCGAAATCTTTCAAAACTCCTTTGATAGTTAGTGCATGTGTACATACAGTCGATGAGAAAACGCTGCTCTGTTTTGCAACACATGTAAATCGGACAATGTGAAAAACACATACTTTGTTTTCCCTGTTTCGCTACATCCCAAAACGCTCAAGACACGTTGCAGATTCATTCATTCCTTTTTTTTACTGCACTACGACGATGTTCAATATGCAACGGTAACCAGCGTTCCATATGTTTTCTTCTCCACTGTTTGCGCTCATGTAAAATATGCCCTCAACACATACCTGCCGCTGTCCAGGCCGCAGTTCTGCATAGCGCTTTACGACCAGCAGCTCCTGAGAAATCTGCCCGAAATCTTGTACACAGGGCGATTTACTCCTGTAACAAAGGTTACCTCCGAGCAGCTGGTTGCAAACTTTTGCGCGATTTTCCACAAGGGCTTTTTTGCACGAGCTGTAGACCCAATTTGATACGATATTTTACGATAGCAGCGCACCCCGCGAATATCCACCAACGTATCGCAAATGAGGCATAACCACCGTGGAAAAACAAAGCTACTCGCTCGGTTGTAGCGCGAGCAAGAGAAAGTAACAGCTTGTGGGTGGGTGTGTAGGTATGCAGTGCAAACAAAACAACATAAAAATATGATTTCAGCACACAACTCTCTCTGCCTTGCATGCTACACCTTAAAGAACGAAACGAAAACTAAACGCTGTTGAGTTGAAGAAGCCGCAATCGTTGCTTCCTGCTCCGATGGAAGCTTTTACGAAGGACCAGAGCTTTTTCGGTGCTCTGGTCAGTTTTGCCAAACCCTGCCCACATTCGCGGGCTGCACAGATGAAGCATTTGTAAGGACGCCTTTTTCTGACGCCTGTTCTCTCCACATGCCTCACGCTGAACGTATGTGTGCCCGTTGCTGTTGTTGTTGTTGTTGGTGGTGTGTTGTTGCTGTCTTTCGCCAACGGTTGAATTATTCATGTTTACTGATTCCGAGCGCAGGGTGGGCTGCTATTGCTGCTTCACTGCTTTCTTACACCGTTTGCCACAGACGAATGTTTGTCAATGCCAAGGTTCGTTTACGATCAGGGCGCCAACCGTGGTTGGGCCGGAAGATTGCGCTAGAATTCGGAAACGCAACCAAACAGAGGCAGGGTTTGGGGGAGAAAAGTGCTCACCTTACCCTCCTGCATCCTCGTTGGGTTGATGCTCTGTTAAGGGGGAGAGGAGGATGAGGGAATAAAGGGGAGGGGGTCGTTAGACGAAGCGTAACGACACAGAACGTGGGACACCGGCAAAAGGTCAAATCTGCTCGCGTGAGGCAACTGGAAAACTGGAACAACATCAGATCGGTCCGTGTGATGGAGGCTGATTCTCTCTTTTTTTGTCAACCATTAATCCATCCATCCAACGAAATGTCGCCCTCAATGGGCCGTGAGAGTGCCGTAATTTTGTTCCGTAGCATTTCCTTTCTCAAATGATCGGAACTAGTCGGCTGGAGATGCCTTCGCTTTTAACAGCTGATGATCGTCGGCACCAACGTTAAACTGTACCAGCGGAATTTCCAAATGACATATTCAACTGCTTCGATTTCCTGTTACATGCTCCATGAGCTTTCGTTTACACCGTGGAGTAAGGGGATTAGCCTTACTTAATGACAAAGCGATAGAACGCTCGTACTCTTTATGTAACCATTTATTACCTTCCTTTAAAATATACATCGCATATCAAGAAGCACAGTCCCTTCGCTCCACGGTGCATCATAAATTGTATGCCGGGTGTGAAAATTCCGTTATCTCCGGGCCAGCCACTGTCGTTAAAGGATACGAACCAAACAAAACCACTTGATCCAACTATGGCATCCATAGCATTGTGGCCCATAATCTGGCTTGCCAGCGTGTTGGTGGTGATGTTCATTTTGTGACAAGGATTACTATTTACAAAGAAAAACTTGCTGTAGAGAGAAAGAGGACCGAATCGATGGAGCGTAGGGTGAACGAAGGAGACAAAGTATGCCCGTGCGCTTTGTTGGTGTGTGTGTGTAGATTATTATATGAGGAAGAAAATCCCCGGAAGGAAGAACACAAATTGGCATGGGCTCCAAATTCTCGGCTGACAAGCCGGAACGGCGGCGGGACAGGAGAGAATGCCGAGATAGCTAAAATAACCAATTCATTGGAATGTCGAGGGTCCTGTGATCGTTCTTTTGGAAAGTTATTTAGCAAGGAATGTTCTGCAGCTCAGCTGAACATTATGTTGGAGCGATGCCCTTTTCGCTTCCTACCTTCACTTCCCTACAGTGTGATTTGGTTGTTTTGGTTGCTTTATTCAATGTCATTAAATAATTTAAAATCAAGTTGCGAGGAATATTTCATCGCTGTTTACAGCCCGGAACTCGACAATAACGAAATTAACGGCTAGCGTAAAACAATTCTCTATTGTCTTTTAATGATCTCTACATGCCAATTATGTTCGTAATATAACGATATTTATATTTAAAGAAAATAAAACTTGTGTTTGTCTGTTACATCAACCATTATTCATATTTTAGGACAGTAATTATCCAGTTTCAATGAAACCCCTACCGTGTTATTATGACTGATAAAACAACAAATTCCAAGAGCAAGAGCAGGAGCGTTTATGTTTCCATCCTCACCTGACAACAGTTTTCCGAGCAATCGAGCAGTTGATTGCTTTTTCATGGTTTTTAAGAGCTACTACGTGCGGTTTTCGTCCGGGTACCTTCCTCTCGGTCGCGGATGACTTCCAGTTTCATTACTCTCGTTTGGGCTCCACTGCTATTTATTTACGTTTTTTTTAACCTACTGCCTACAAAAAGGCCATGTCACTGGGCCAAAAAAGTGCTCGGACAGCTGACATACCGCAGTCACTGTGCCAATAGGACCTTCTCTTCTTTTTTTGTTTCGTTTAGTTGTCATAGGAGCAGGCCAAAAATGTACAGAAAAACGGGATCGTTTCGGTTGATTTTGTAGCAATGGTGTCATTTTATTCAAAGTTGATCGATTTTATTCCATTTTGACCCAATCCATGTTTGCTCCAATTTGAGGTTTGCTCTAATTTTTTTTAACGTCACATAATCGGTTGGACAAATTGATTTTTCAGCGGCAGCGGCGTGATTCTGATAAAACTGTTCATTTAATAACTTTTTTTTGTAATTGTGTTTTCTTCACAATTCTAAACAATTTAAACCTGTTTGCAACACTGTGTAGTAATGATTATTTTTCTTTTTCTTTTCAGGTGTGTTCTAAAATCTTGCTTTCATTCTATTCTATTCATTCTAAATCATTCTATGGGGAAGTACAATAATGTGTTTTGTTTCTAACACAACTGTTGAATTGGTCAAAACAAGGGAACTACTAGCCATGCGCTGCAATTTTTGATTATTATCTGCCACCTTTTTCCTAATCATGAAGAAATTACCTTTTTATAGTCATGAAATATTAACAGAAACTGTCAGTTTTGTACATTTAGTAATGCAGCGCAGAAGGTACTTGGCACAGTTCGTTTTCTTTAACTTTAAAAACGCACATCGAACTATATACTATAACAGAATTTAATAGCGAAGACCGTTGTAGATACAGGGTTTTCGAGGATTATATAGACATGTTCAGCGAGTTGTAGATTCGTTCAGGCATATAATAGACTCTTTCAGCGAGATATAGAATTGTTAGGAAGTAGGCGTTGACATGTTCAGCGATTCTGTAGTGTTGTCATTTGTTTTGTTTACACGCTGTGTCGCAACGTTTAATTTTTCATTCTTAAATGTCCTAAAAGTAGCAAATAATCATTCTCCAAGCTGTTTAATACATAAATTAGTTGAAAAAGCATATTTTTTCGAAAACCGTTTGTTTACCTCCTAATGAGAATGATGCAAGCTGCAGGTCATGTCAAGCATTTTTTATTCTCAGTCCGAGCGTCATCACCATAATGCACATGCAATCTTGCACGGATTTAGTTTCATTCAAATGTACTCTGATAAGGAACACTCCGTTCCATAATTCTGCTTCAGCTGTTACTTCTTCTTTTGGTTCTTAATAGTAAAGAAAACTATACGCGAGGCACGATTGCGAACGCGAGATACACTAGAACGTCATTTGACAATATTTTTTCCGCAACGATTCTGTTATTCTGCAGCAATGATCATATATTGATAGCGGAAAATAATCGCTACCACCATTATTATTATTCTCGGTCTACATACGTGATTTAAACCACAAGCACTTGATTGTGCTTAAGTAAAAACAAGTCCAAGTGGAAGAGAAAAATACGACAAGAATAATTACCGATTTTATATTGATTGGTTCAAGATATTGCTGCATTCACGCAAGCATTGTAACATTGCTTTTCTATGCCAATACATCAGCACAAAAATATAAGCTTAGCACAGATTGTTCCCATGTATTCATACATGGAACAAGCTAATCCCAGATAAGCCATTTAATATTTCATTGCTTTGACGCTTTTGTGTAAACGACTTAAGAGGGCCTTTAAATGGCCAGTTTGCATTCGTCTTGTTCGAAGCGTCTTTGCTAGTTTAACCTGCCTCTACACCCTTATAATGCGATAAATTCACACAATCCACATAAACAAGATTAAGCCAAGACCTCCAGCAAAGGCTTATCGCTAGCAAAAGGTAAATACAAGAACTAACCTTTCCATTCTAACAATGACTTTGTGCACAGACCTTTTTCTCACAAAGCGTTTGAAACAATGCTGGCTGTTGAGGAGCAATGCTTTTGACGCTCTAACCTCCTCTAGTAAGGCAGATGAAGCCTTAATGTTTCACGTTCGCAAACAACCTTTTTTCTTGTTTTACTGTCATTTATTATGGTAAAAAATGTTGAGACCAATAACTACCATATGGTCCAATGACAGTTTGTCCTTTCTTGAAAAATTTATAGGAATAATTGTGATTGCAAGATTTTATAAATATTTACAAATTGTTAAAATAATACCTTTTTCTTTGAAATTTAAATAATCAAATATTTTCTATTAACAATCTCGCTTCACTTCAAAAGAAACGAATCATGTGACGGGAATAGAAAAACGATCAATTTTAACACCAGCGCGCACGAAAGTGTAAGCAAGCATTGCAATCATTTGCATATTATGCTAATGTTTCTCTTGGATAATGCCTCACCCTTCTTTGTAGGATCACCCAGCTTAGATTCTATTCATGTTCCAACTCCATCTCTCTTTTCCTGCCCAATGACAAATAAAACACTGAATACGCTAGAAACGGATCAGTACGGAAGCTTTTCCGATGCTGCTAAGATATGCTAAGAGAATCTAGGAAAGGGTAAAACATGCGGTAACCCAATTACGATCTAAACCTGAGTAGAATAAAAAAGTCATTGCTGCCCAAAAGCGAAATTAATTAAAAATTCAAAATGATGCTACCAAACCAGGTCAATGCTAATGTTTTAGTCAGTTCAAGCAAAAACACCATTCTGGCGAGTGCAAAAAAAAAATATTCTTTTTTATATCGTTGTTCTTTCGTTCTAAAGGACGCCCATCTCACCCAGCAACTGCCGGAGGTATCTCTTTTTCTGTTTGCTTTTCCCATCCAGGATCGTTTAATTGTAACACGAACAAGGACTGTCTAATTCAATTAGCGTTTCGTGTGATTTCATCAAGTATGGTGTGATAGAATTTGTTGAAAGTTTTTATCGTAACAATCAGTTACTATTTCGTATGATCATGTTTTTAACAGGGATAACATTAATTGCCGTACTAGCCAAAACGTAGTGATACTAAGCCTTAACAAATCTTACGGTTGTTGAAGTAAAACGCCGCATTCCTATTATACATCATCAATATTGTTTACGATTTGAAAATGTTTATTCATCATAATGTTTATTCATCATAACTCAAGACAATTCAAACTTTTCGGCCGAAAATGCAGTGTTGATTCGCTCAGCTCTCAATCTCGGGCAACATGTTAAAACACCAATTTAATCCACCTCTCCTAGGGAAGAAGTGAATGAAGAAGCACTTATATCACATCACAATTTATTACGGGCTCCCTGCCTTTTTATGTGACCATATTTGCTGCGCTCATGATGGAAATGATACACGTGAAGTGCTACATGTTGCCGCCTGAGTGACATCAGAGACAATCTGATCGAAACGCCCACACGACATTCGCTAATAACAATCGTTTTAAAATGGTTCCTATGCTCTTTGTTGCGATGGTGGGAAAATAGAGCGAATGAGTCCCGTTTTACATCATGCCCGCGTGAATTCGATTTGAGCGGCAGCACACGAAGAAGGCAACGTTATCCCCACCGCCGAATTGCGTTCCAGCACACGAATGCACGAAGAATTGAAAAGGACAACATCATAGATAATACCATCTCGATAGCATAAATGTCACCTTACTTTACGCTTATTGACTCATAAAATTCGAAGAAGGCAATGCTCTTAAAAGCAACATAATCATCAAACGCCTTCTCACACACACAGAGCTGTCCCCACCGCACGGACAAACAACACACTCCGGGTGCGCTGGCAAAAGGTACCATCAAATGTGTGAAGTTATATCGCCATGGACATTAAATGGACCCACGTTTGCATTGCCTCCCAGTTTCTTCATATTGAAAACGAAAATAAATAACTATATTGTCTCTTGCCACGGCCACGGTTACGCAGGTTCGGTGGGTGCCCGGTTTTGCGGAGGATTGCCACTGTGAGTTACGCATTTATCAAGCACTCTTTATGCGACACATAAACCATTTGGGGTGGCGTGCCTGCAGACAACCTGGTGACGTTTTTTTAACGATGATGTGGGATTCACACCGAATATACAATCAACTATTTCGTCACCATCGTTTAGACATAAATAATTGTTTCTATTGTGGTGGCACGTTTTTGTGCACGTTTGGCCATAATTAAATGTTGTATTTTAATGTTTAAACAATGAATCAAGATCATGTTTAATCGAAATTGCTTCATACGGAAAGAGCTGCTTATCATTATCACCTCCTCAATTAAATTGTTTTTCCGAAACTAAGAACGGGCGTTCTTTTACTCGCCCATGATGGTAACAAACACATCGCCCAGTTTCAGCGAACTGCACCATGACTTCGCGGATCATTAATTAGAGAGACATTCTAAACCATCCATTCTCCTGCCTCGAAGAAAATGCGATCACATTAAACGAAGACGCCAGTTCGGCATCGAGTGCCGGGTTTGAAAATCTCATTTCCGATCCTCGTAACTCGAGCCAAGAACCATTCGCCTAGGAAGCACAGGAACCGTGCCAGGCCGAATTCTGCACTAGTAAAACGAAAAAAGCACACTCACACAATTTATAACCTTTCCATTGGGTGGATTAAAGGCTTCGCTTTGTCTTCTTGGTTGTTTCTTTTTTCAATGTTTTTTTTTACTAAGCTAATGTTTCTGCTTAGCCACAGCCATTGCAAAAACGTGCAAAACTGTTTGCAACGTCCAGGGGTCGGAAGAAAGCGGGACGAAGCCGTTACGCTTTGCCGAACAGCGAGAAAGATACTGCACACCGTAATTACATTTTTATTGCCATTTAGAATGTACTTTTCACAAGCAAATTGTTCTTTCATGCAGTTATCTTGCAAGTCTACTAAAGTGAGCCAAAAAGCGCTGACACTGGCTAGCGTGCCCGCGGACACCGGAGAGTGTAAAGGGATGATTTCACTAAACCGACACCATAGCAATTGTGGTTATTTTAAGTCGACCTCAAATTACCCCAAATCGGTTCATACTACACCGCTGGCCAATGGTTTCATTTTGCAAACGGACAGTTCGCATCCGCTGCCATTTCTTGCAATCAAGCTAATTCGTAGCCCAAGAACGATTGGTTCTTTTTTTTCAAGCTTTTTGAGAGACCCATCACGAGAGCAGGCACGTGGAGTTAGCAAGGGTAAAACACGACTTGCTTGGTAACAACAACAGCAACAGCAAAAAAACCCACCCGGCTCTGTACCTCCGTTTTCTAACCTTTGATCCTGACCGCGATCCCAATTTCAATCTGGTCATGAACGACCGCTCCTCACCCCTCTTTGCCAGCCATCCCGCGTGGTCGGTTGCCGGAAACCAAACCGTGATGCACATATTGGTTTTTACTTTCATATCAAAATTAACTTTGAAAGAAAACAAACCAACGGACGTGCCTTTCTGGTCATCTGAAGGCCACCGACCCGGGGCTGTGGAAGGTGAGAAGAAATGAAACAAGAACTCATCCCGATCAAGACGAGCGGACCAACGCTGCCACGGAACGGAAACGCGAACATGGGAAGAGCACCGATAATGGGAAGGTGTTTAAAAGTAATTTTCATTATCCATCCATCCGACGATGCGTCGTCCTGCGTGCTCTTTAGCCTGCATAAGGATCGAACGTGTTTCAGGGCCAACTTAAGGTAGGCGTTAAGAAGGGAAGGAGCGGTGGAAAAGAGAGGTGAAAATTAAAGATAAATATACTTGATCAACACCTGAACCCGTGTCCGATGCTGTACCAGCCATTCACGAGCATACAGGCCCTGGGACTTCATCACTCACCATCGATGCGTTGCCTATCATCCGCACATCCACATTAGAACCTTTCAGCCGCAGCGAATTTGCTTCGCCCGGAACCTCAGCAACGGCTCTCGGTCAAGTAAATTGCCTTTCCTTTTCCTTTTTCCCATCCACTGCACTCTCTTCTAAGTCGCGCGCGCTCGCGGCCGAGTGTGTTTGTGTTCTGGGCTGTCTGTGTGCCGCTTTGTGCAGCGAGTTTATTTTTCTCCTCTATCCTTTGCTTTCTATGTAGCTCTCAATCAATCCCTTTTTATCGAGGATTTTTCTTACTTTCTTACGGGCCTGCCTGGTTGTCCTGAACGCCTCAAGAACGGGCACGTTGTCTGAAGCGCAAAGTGGAAGATTGCTCGAATCACTTTCCTCCCTCCCTCCCTCCCTCGGCACACCACCCAACGGTGGGCAAAAGCCGAGAGACGAAGTGATTGATTGGGTTTAATGTTTGTGTTAGTTCCTTATTTTGAATGTAATTTATCTTGCGCTCATTCGCACTCTCGCTTACACACGCACTCACCGCGCGCACACGTACGTGACTAAGATTCGATGCAAAGGTAACAAAAAAGAATACATACAGTGCGTCTAGGTCTAGATCGTTGTGGCGTGCGAGGCTCTATTCGACCACACGTTTTGTGCTGTTCTGCTTCTGCTTTGGTAAACAGATTTGCATACTTCAACAAATCCTGGGGAGAACGTGATGGGAAATAGTGTGGTGATGTTCTTTGTGGAGGGGTTTTGCCTGCGATGGGGAAGACCTCTTAAGCGCATCCGGTAAGGTAAGCGATTACCTGACCTTGGTCAGCTCGGTATCGGTATCTTACCCTGATATTGGCCTGCTGCAATTTCCCTGCTGCCCTCTAACATTTACACGTGATTTACACGTTCAATAATTGTGGCCAATCTTTTCAATAGAGATGTTAAGAGCATTGTTGAACAGAAGGTAAAAAAATTTGAAGGGAAATACAACTTATCTTTTAAAGCTGTTTGCTTCCATTAAACATACTCTTCTCTCAAAACTTTTTTGTTATACAACCCTTCATTACAACACTCATTTTTTCGACATCCATTGCAACACTCACTTGCTATTAAACTCTTCGCCGATCCTTTCACTTTTCCTTCGCATGTAAAACACAACCAACGACACTTGTAAACGATGCGCGAAATCAGACCTCACAATCAATCATCATAATTAGTGAGGAAACTCTAACGTCGCGTCCCGAGTCGCGGGCAATGAACCTGCCGCCGACTAATTTACCATCGAATAAACCCATTCTATCGGATAGCGAAATGCATCCACAAATTTAAACCACCTCCACAGATCCAAAGATTTCATTCCACTATCCCCGTTCACACCGACGTTTCCATTTCCGACAAATTGTAGCTGACGGCCCATTGTTACGCGCCCGTTCCTAGTAGCTTCCCCGGCTAGGCGCACGGCAGTTCAATTCCCAGCGCACTACAGCCCGCGGAAAGCTCACGTCCCACTCTCCCTCCCCCTTCTCACCCTTCAATCCATCCAAAAGCCAAGAAAAGAGGGCCACATAGTTCCCACCCTCGTAAACTGCAGTGGAACGGCAAATCGCGGGCCCCAAAGCACAAGCTTCTTCCCTTTTGGTCAAACAACCCGGAAAGAGTTCGGCGCAGGGGGTTGGGATGGAATATGTAAAAAAAAATAATATTAAATTCTGATGTGCCATTATATTGTAATCAAAATAATCATCATAATGGAAATTAGTATAGACGCTGTTGCTTTCGATTGTTTCGCTTCTGTGCTCCCTTCCGCTCGAAAGCTTTTCCCGAACCCGGAATGGGTTTTTTTTCGGCAATCCAGAGTCTCTAGAGGCCCGGAGCAGTTTGCTTGCTTACTTGCAGCCTCATAATCGCTGGCTGGCGCTTCTACCCAAGGGTCCGCCGCGGTTTTATGGGTAGCGCTCGTTTGGGTTCTTGTTCTCATTTACGCTTATTATGTTGTTTTGGCGGGAAGGTTTGCCCAAACTGTGTACACAAACAAAAAAGTGGAAAAGATACTCACCTCACACAACCACACACAAAAACCGATCATTGACCGCTTTTCGCTCGGTATATTGTAACCGTGAGCTTACTATAGGGGATTTTCCTACCACCCAAATAAACAGAACTCATTTTTGAAATGTAATTTTAGAAAATGATCACTGGTCTGCTTGTCTGCAGCTGCGGAAACAAAATTGATTCTCCTTCCTGTGTGCGACTGATTAGAATAGAACAACAGGTAACTTCTCCAATCGACCAATCGAAACAATCAACTCTGGCAAAGGAAAAGGGGAGATAAGAAATGAAAATATTATGATCAAATTTTCAGAACCTGTCTGCTTCCCGAGCTTCCCGTGCTCACTGTACAAATATCGCGGCACCGAGCTCACCTGATAGATGGCGCTTACGGCTCACCGGGGTCGGTCAGATTAGAACAACGCTTCACCCCGAACGCTCACATGGTGGTCGGCTCAGCGCCCTCAGCAACTGGGACGTTCTTAGAAACTCCAGCTCTCGTTCCATAAATTATCATGTTTACCGTAATTAATGGTCTTTCCGCTGCAGGAAGGTTGCGTTTTGGACCAAAGCTATCTGCTCCTCTGGAGGGTTCAGTGATGTGTTTTTTGTCTTTCGCGTGTTTCTTCTTCTGTGTTCGCTGCGTGAACCCGTGGCACTGGGAAGCAAACAAACAACCCGCCCTCCTCTCACTCAGTGACAACCGACGAGTTGGGACAATCCTTCCCAGCACTGCATGTTCCGGAAATGGTGCGAAAATTAGTTTCTGTTTTATGTGTTTAGGAAATACTGGAGAATTATGTAAATCACTCACAGTGCAGCTAGGGCATTTGGTTGACTTTGGTATTACACTTTGGATGCGGCAGTAGTTAGGGAATACGGTCGCCGAACGTATCAATGAGCAAGCGGAATGGAATCACTGGTTTGTATTTCCCATTCCCGTTCTTCCGCTGACTGGAATCTGTGTTGCCCTTAAGTCTGTCATTTTATTTTTTAGCAAACCCCATTAGAAGCTGTTCTAAAACCATCAAGTGGTCAAAGCTTTCACGAACACAAACTCTCCTAAAGGGGTAAATTATATGGGTTGTGCTGTGTGTTTTTGATAATTATCTTCAAATTGATCGCATGGAGCTGGACTTCAAAAGTGCAGCCGTCCGTAACTTCAAAAGTTGATTCCCTGATGGATGGGCGGATGGCACCATCGAGAAAACAGTGGAAGCATAGAAATTATTAACGAGCTGGGAAACGAAGAACGGTTCTGTCTAACCCCGCCTATCCTCACAGGCAGGCTAGCGAACCTTCGGAAAGCCAACGGACTACGTAAAAACCTAGTCTCCAAGGGTCAGTATGTTTTGTGGGATGGATAATTATCTGACTGATCTTTTGTTGGTTATTCAAAATACGAGAAGCCAAACTGGTAAATGATATGTTTGCTATTTCTAGGAACGTTTTTTGTGATCTTCTTTTTAGCTTCAGTTTATGTGTGTGTGTGTATGTGTTTTAAGCAAAGTGATAACTTCAGGCAAAATAACAACCATTACGAAAGGTCTGATGGGATTAATACTTGTTCAAAGTTTTGAAAGCATTTAAGTTGTTTTGTCATTTGATGAGAAACCCATACCATGTCATTTATGTGCATTGGATTTGTGAACTATCGGTTTTGAGTTTAATATTTATGAAGCTCTAGCTGTATCTAACTATCTTTTTCAATGCAATGGATGTATTAAACTGATAAGATCTAATGGAATGTTTAAGGATGCAACACTAACATTTCAATCGATTTGTGCAATAAGATCGAGTCGAGTATCGGCTGCGACAAGAAAACTGCAACAAGAAACAACGCATAGATGCATAGAGCGCATGCGGAAAGACCCACAGAATTGTCGACAATTTTCCAATGCATGTCTAACAAGCCGCACCGTTGCTATGAATAATTTCCGTGTTTCGGCACAATCGAAAGCATTTTACCACCCGACAGCTAAGCTTCGCAGGATGGTATTGCATTCGCGTAGGAAGCATCGATATTTTAAGATAAATATTCAACGACATCATTATTGTGATGGAAACGGAACACACACACACAGTATGCGGAGCAGAAACTTTGCGTGGCAAAAGCTTTTTGAAAGTGCAACTTTATCCACTATTTCATCCCACAGTCGGGAGAGCAAACCGTAAAACCCGCAACATTGTTCTGCACAGTATCGCACATGCTACATCTATCTTTAAAGGATGCCAGCAAGTGAACCCTATTATATTGTAAGCTATTACTTTCATTCGTTTCTAGAGCAGTCATTTCTCACGCAGCACGACAGATGTACATTTTATCACACAAACAGGTTTAAGAAAAATTGTGGCCGCATTTTTTCTTTCATGAAGCTTACAATGCTGTGATTTGAAAGCTCACATGTTAAACACACGCATAACTTACGAACAAAACAGTTGCATCATGTGAAGGGAAAGAGAAGGTTTCCCATACTTTCATGAGAGCGGCATTATCTTTCTTTGCATTTGTTGTCAACGGAAATCATACATTATCAAGGTTTATAGTGTAGAATTACAATTAAATTTAATGAAAAGGTATAATTTTACTATTGGCATAATTTTAGTTGTGTTAAATGTATCGATAAAGATATTTGACACACAGCATATCACTGAAACTGTACTACAATATCAACAATGATAAATCGCCCCAAATGAACAAACATTCTCAAACAAAAGAGTTTTCTCAGACTCAAAAGAGTTTTCATCAATGTACTTCTATGAGTGGCTCTCCTCCTGTTTTATCGGCTTTGTTTTTGAGCTGTTCAAGTAGTATGATAACACAAAAGAGTGCATCCGTTCGCAAATGATCCATTTTTGAAACAACGCATGCATCAATCCACAACCAGGCTTTGGACACTCGGCCAACGAGTCGTTCGCAATGCTTCAATAGATCGTTGCAGAGCTTTTATGGCTTGATTATGTGTACATTTGCTGAATTGACCAACGCATCAATAGCATTCAATGTTCGACACCGATTGTGTGGATATTTGTGGTCGAAGAGATGTTTTAACTCTGAATTATTTTTCAGATTGCATTCATCAGCGCTTTAATAATCCCAGATTGGCGAATGAATGAATGAATGGCTAGTGAGTGGGAAGTCAAAAAGCACCACTCAACTCATAAAGTAAACACATAAAAATAATTATATTTTGTGATGAAAACCAAACTACCTGAAAATAACTCATAGTTATGCAACTGATAATTAAAAAAACGTACTTTAATACTTAAAAATGTACTTTTTTAGTTAATTAAATGTTAAATACTTATATACAGAAATGAAAAAAATACGATGTTCACAACATAACTATTTTCATTTCTTTATTCCTTGGGAAGAAATAATTACTCAAAATCAATGGACCTTGATCAAAGAAAGAAACCACGCAAGAGACATTGTTTTTTTTTTTGCATCACATCAACATTCATACACCCTTCCCACTGACTATTCAACATTCTAACATTCCACATTTCATTGATCACTCCCTCCGTTTCCGATCCGCCGTTTGTTTAATATAAACCCCACTTGAAATTAAGCCATCGTTCAAAAAAACATCACCCTACTCCCCGTATTCGTACCAATATCCTCAAAACGGATGTTTTTCTTTGCTGTTTTTGAATTAATCACAGTCGCAATCATAAATACCGCCTCTAGGACATTCAAGAGAACGGTACACACTCACACACACAACCCATACCTGCCCACCGCGGTCCATCCATTGCGGTCATCAGTTTTTTTATGTTCGCTTCAACAGATACGCACCAAATTCCTCCAACATGCCGATTTCCGGGCAAACAGCAGCACCCCTTACAAGAGGATCCTTGCAAAAGCAAAACACAGAAAGACGGAATGAAAACTGCCTGCAAAGAAAACACTTCATGGCGGCAGCAAACCCGGGGAAAAACCAACAGTTTCATATTTTCCAAAGCTGTGCAAAGAAGAGCGTAGAGCGAGAGTAGAAGACAGAAGGACCGAACAAAATGGGATAGCAAAAGCAAAGCGGAGTTATTCTTCAAATGGCTAAATTAATAATGAACAAAAAAAACCCCTCCCGCGCTCGGTCGGTCGAGCAAATGCCAACGGGAAAAGTAAATATTTTTGGAAGAAATTAAAATCGAATGAAAAGTAATGTCTCTGTCACGTCACGCATGCGAGGACATTGCCACAGTGGCCACTGCGGTTGGCTAGAACCATGTGAGAGGGTGGTGGTGGTTCACAGAAGTAAAGAAAGCTCGTGAGCGCGTTGTTACAGCACGGGACGGTAAATTGAATTTTCATTATTATTTTTTCATGTCCTTGCAGTGCTGTAAGGTATTAGCTTTTTCCTTGTGTGTTGTTCCGTGTGCTATTATTCCCGTGCCCGTTGGTGATGGGATGACTGAATGGCTACAAAGAGTACGTCAAACTGAAGCTGTGTTCTTTTTCAGTCACTTCCTTTGGCGATTTATCATCGTCCTGACGGGAAGGAAGTCGCTCATTGATTCAACATCCAAGCAGATTGCCCTTTTCTGAGGCGAAAGACTCACCAAATAAATAATTCCTTCCGCAGACACGATGCAATGCGATTCGAAAAAAATAGCGATGCGATGGTAATTGTACGGTAGGGTTGAAAATAGTTGACCAACAGCGTACGCCATCATTAGTTCCCCCTTCTTTTTAATGTTCCTCGTTCCCTCTTTTCAATGTCTACGAGCTAGCCCCAAATGCCCACACTGACGACAAAAAAAAACGGCCAACGCATGCGAAAGGCTAAAGAATGGGTAGTACACATCGACATTGTCATCGGCAAAAGTTTGTCCCTCGACGTAGAGGGCCCCTTCCGGACGGAATGCAGCTCGTGAAGCATTGCGCCAGCAGCGAGGATTCCAAAGATTTTAATCTCTATTGATGGTTACGGCAGCGACGAATGGCGGCTTCACGTGGTTCTCATGGGCAATAGGGCAGCGTCTGTTGTCAAAACAATGGCACGTTGTCGGGCTGGATCGTTCACAACTCGTTCCACCCCATCATCCCTGGCCGGGGCGAAATGTATACATACATACATTTTCCCTTGTCTCTTCTTCTTTCCAACCCCGCTCCATGCACAACACTACATTATCGACTACAGTTTGATGGCATCTTTTCTTCCAAGACACCATCATCGTCAGGCCGTTCGTCCCCTCGATGGGCGAGCGGTCGGAAACGTAACTGCAAACCAACAATACAAAGCCCCCCACAGTCGAGGAAGAATCGTGCAAGTAAAACACGAAGAAACGCGGATTTGGGGCCAGAAATGGAGCAGATTTTTAGGCCATTTCCAGACATTCACTCAACATTAAAGACACAACATACAATTGAGCAGCGAAAAACGTGAACGACGCCGACGTGCGGAACACGCTGGCCGAAAACTTCACTACACGCGGGCCGAAAACTGCTGCAGGCAATTAGTCATCCACTGTGCGCGCTCTGCCACAGGCCAGCCGGCGAAACCATTTCAAAGTGTTCCGCGGTGATGATGATAAAAGATCCCGAATGGTCGGAGGAACAGATTTGTAGGAACGATAAGCTTTGAGCTAAGTAATCGACTGGTCCGACAACGCACTCAACAATCCATGTCATTCTTTGCCCCGGCCCGACCATCAGCGAGAGACTGCGTTTATCGTCTTATCATTCGGTGGTTTAAAAATGTACTCCACCACGGCACCATCCTTCCTCCTTCCTCCCCTATACCCCTAGACGTTGATGGACAACTTCTCACGCTGCAAAACCCACCGAGCCCTGTAATGTAACGGGTGGGGGAGGGCAATTAGGGAGCAGTGGCCTGGCATTCGCTTTCATTTGCCGCACGTTCCACCCATGCACACCATAATGGGGGTGGATTAGATTAAATGAGATGTTCCAATGATTGTGACACCAGCGTCGGGTGGAGGCCGTGGCCGGATAAATATTTGCGAATTCTTTACAAGATCGTGAGATTACCAGTTAGCCAAGCGTTTGCCGAAAATGGCACAATGGAAACGGTTGCTATGGCTAGCTTCCCTTTAAGCTGTTTAGCTGCATGGCAACTCGTGAGAAATTAATTCTTCTTCATTAAAAAAAGTTGTCATGAACACTTGGCCGCTTCCATCACGTGTTTTAGGCTCAAAATACATTTCATCGGTTCATTTGTAACATGCAGCAAGATATAGCATCGTCTAAGACATAATTCAATTGTGGCAGGATGTTCATCGAGCGCGACTGTAATCCGATCAATGCAGGGCAGCTCAGCCAAGCGGGTTTTGCATGCGCTTAAAAGCTGTTTCCCTTTATTGATTGCAGTGGAATGTTGCCATAATCACGGACGGAGGAGGCTGATGGATGCTTCAATACGGTGTACTTACGGTGCTCTACAGCAACACACACTTTTAAGCTCCGATCTAAGTAAATGTGTACCTTCTCAGATGCCGCACATTGCGCTTTGAAGTGATGTGGTGCATCCGTGCATAAGTGTGCGCGTGTGTGTATGTGTATGTGTGGCATACGAAATGTAGCCGCGTTATTTGAATGTGCATCATAATGGGACCTGTTTGACATTCTCTAGGGTCCTTGTTGACATGCATTCCAACACGGTGAACACCTGCAGAAAACGCATTGCCGCATTCAGCATTCCGTTGTTGCGACGACTCAAGCAGTATGTAATATTCATTAACTAGATTTGTCAGAGCTGTGCACTGCTTTGCTTGATGAATCCTCATTGTCATGTTGCACCGTGATTGTTCCTGTGCAGGAATGCACAAATTAGCACCGGTGAACACTCAAACGCGCAGAATTGCAAGCAATCAACATGTCTACGCTTTATAAATGCGGTTGCATTTTACTACAGCAGCTGTTTAAAACTTTCTGTTCCAATCTTCAAGCATCATTGCAAATCAATTTGACACAGCTCTTCACTGTTGTATCGACTGCCACCAAAACAGCACAACAGCAGGGGCATTTTTGTTCATTTGCATACAAAATTAATTCCTTGCGCCCGTTCACCTTACCACCCCGTTGCCACGAACCATTTCACACGTCGACAGGAACGATGCCAATCGACTACTGATTGGTTCTATCAGACTAAATTTCGCATCCGATTCGTCGGCACACACACACACACACGCACACGCAGGGAGCTATACACACTCCAGAAAGACGTGCAGAAAGTTCTTCAGTGCCAGATTCCACAGGCCACAGCCAGTGGCGCTCGGGAACTACTGCCAAACCGGCACAAATGTGACACATTTTACACACTCAGCTAACTTTCGATAGGCAGCATCTCGAAAGCAAATTCCCAGCAGTTTTCACCCAATCTTGTCACGTTCTCCGGCACGACCTGAGGACAAGTCACGTGTCACAGGGACTAGGCACAGCCTTGGCACGAACAGCACACAAAAAAACCAACTGAGAACTCCGGATCGGAGAATTGCTTTCAACGCGCGCGCAAGGGTAGATAGTGACAGGTGGGAAAATCGGTTGGATTGGGAAATAGTGTGGAATGATGATTTCCCAGGCGGTTGCAAATCTTTCTCTCCTCGTGCCGAAGAGACCTCTGTTAGGCTGATAATCGCGATATAAACTAATGTCATTTGACCGTATTTCTTCTTTTTTCTTCGTCTTTTGACACTTCCGAACGGTTGAACGACCGTGTGAGGGTGGAAATCCCTTTGGGGCAAACTTTCAGCAATCTTTTCAATGATCGATTTTTCGATTGTGTTCTATTTCTTGGTCGATTTTGTTCATTTGGTACGAGCGTGCCAGAGCATCCTTGGAATCGGGATGGGCAAAGTTGTTGACGGTTGATGATGTCGTTGTCTGGGATTTCAGTGTTCTTTTTTTTTGTGTGATAATATTTTGTTTCTCACTCCCCTTTAGTTACTGAAATCTGGCAGTGGAAAACAAAAGTTTCGACGTGTGAAAAAATCAGTGAATAGAAAACGATTTATCTTGTTTTTTTTTGCGGGGTGATGATTCCTAACAAAGATTTTCCTTTTTTTGGCAGCTTATTTTTCTATTGCATCAGCTGAAGTACAACGCAAGAAATCAACTGCGTATCATCCTTGGTGGAATATTCTTAAACTTCACCAATAAACTGAGCTAATAATTCACCACTTACAAAAAAATCACCATCGCACAGTGCTGGCAACGCAAACTTTTAACCACCTACATTGTTCATTACCGGGTAGAAAGCATCTTACAATGATATTCTTTCGAGCGTTTCAGTACCTTCGCAAACAACAACTGTTGCCCGCACACTAATTACTTCCAAACGCCTCTCTAAGTGCTCAACCAAATGTCAGCTAGTTACGCCACTGGCTTTATCCAAACTTTTCCTACCCTGTCTCTGCCCGTCTCGCGACCGACTTTTTGGCTTGGGTTTTACGATCGTGATTACACTGCACTGCCGGAAAATGGCCCGCACGATGAATGTACTTTTCGCGAAACGACTTCAACTGGCTGCCGAGGGGATGTAACGCAAGAAAAACAATCTGCTGCTCCGGGCGCGCACCTTCCCAGGCGATGCGCCACTTTGCTGCTGCTGCTGCAGTTGTGTGATTTGAATCGGAAAGCTCCCGCACCGTGCTGAATCAGGAATTCTGCAGTTTAAGCACGTTGGCATCAACGCGTGGTGGCTGGGTGGCGGTGTAGCGCAGGGAGCAGTGCATCATAATATTTTTAACAGTAGTTTATCCCACTTCTGCTGCTGCTGCTGCTGCTCTTTCCAACGCCCCGAAACGTTGCACACTTTCTTCCAAGTGGGAAAAAGCTCTACCCACCAGGGAAAACCTCGTAAGTAGTGGGGCCACTTGGCCGTCCAACACGCCGGCAGCAAACCGAAACCTCGCGAGCGCACATCCGCGCCAATCGTTGTGCTAAACGAGATCCTGTCGAGAATCTAGTTAACTTCCGCCGGCTGCACCACCGCAGCAGTAAGGGCGAAACCAGGCGGAAGCGTGAACGTGAGCAATTTGTACCGCTCGTTCCCATTTGTCTAATTTTGCCTGCATATTTTATTCATTACCATCTCACCTCGTTCGCCCGGCACGCCCGGGAGCAGAGCAGCTTCCGAAAAAGGGGAGCAACGGAAGCAACCGGCTCACGCAATCCTTACCGTTCGCCAAACCAGACCAAAGTGGCCACTTTTTGATGAGGGTAGGAGAAGACCCAGCCCGGGTCCCAACAGTAAGTATGAAAAATTGCGGAAAAGTGATACCAAACTGAATTAAATTCAATTGCGCAGGGCCCGCCAACCGCTTCCACTCGCTGTGCAGTCGCACAGCGGAAAGGATACGCGGATCTTGTTGATGTTTGCCTTCGCGTTGGTGCGGCCCTGGTGCGGCGGATGGGTGCGACGGATGAGCAGCTTAGCTGCGGCGAAAACCTGGAAAATTACCATCCTGTGCATTACGAACCGTCATGAATTATGTCGGTGGCGTGCAGCGTACAAATCCTGTTCGCTGTACCCGTTTCTAAGCCAGTTGCTCCCTTGCGCTCCTGGCAGGCAACTAGACTAATTAAATTATCTCCCAACACTCTCCGAAGACCACCGTTGCGGGCTGCAGGAGTCCGAAAAAGAAGGGAAAACTTTCTTCCACGAAAAACACGCTACTTATGCATCATTTAGCATTGCACATTCAATGCAATATGCAACTTTTTCATTTAAAAAGTGTTTCGCCGGAAACGAAACAATACCGTACGTATGACGGCTGCTCTTATATCGGCGCACCACTGTATGATTTTCGCTTACAAATCTGTTATACGAATTCAATCTGCTTTACCGAGAAAGTGTTTTAAAACTTCTTTTACTCTTTCCCTTTCTTTCTCTTTTGCCCTACGTCGTCCTACACACACAATACCATCACTTGTCAGCATTACCATACACAAGAAAGTAACCCGAAAAAGCGCGCTGCTATATTGTGCCATAGCAAGCAAGCACAGTAAGTTTGTTGGAATCGATTCAGGGAAAAAGTTAGATAAACAAAATGAGATTATGACACGCCAGTCTTTTCCGACCTTCCGCATCTCCTCCATTTCGGACTTTTCCTTACACACAATGTGCAAGGCCCTGTCTACATTTGCTCAACTTTAGCATTGCATGCGAGAGAGAGAGTGTTGCCTTTTTCTGGCATTTACGCTGAATCTTGAATCGTCAAACAAATCGAAAAACCATACGGATTACGAGAACCCCAGAGAGGTCAAAGTGAGAGGCCGGGAAAAGAGTTTTCCATGTCACTTCCTGCCGGGGCCAAGACTTTACTTTGGGCGCATGATTCAACCATCGTTGTTTGTTGGGAGGAAAAATCCGCCTATCCGTTGAGTTTTGCAAGATGCTGTTGCCTTCTCTCTGGCCCATTTGGTGGACCGGAGAAAGGTAGCCCGTGCGAACTTGCAGAACAAAGCACAACTCCTTCGGGCGAAATCGAAATCGGCTTCAAGAAATCGTTCGGCTGCGTCGGTCTCGTTTATGGGGTTCAGGCGGCACACTGGTAAGGACGTTTGACGAACTTTGGCTGGCTAAATTTGTTTGTGTTTTCTTCAATTAACTTATAATCGAGTTCAGCGTGCTGTGCCCAAATGGCCGCTGTTTGCGCTGTTTGCTGCGCAAGGCACCACTCGGTCAACATTCAACAGCAGTGTCAATATTTGTGCTTCTTGCTGGTAGTTCTTTCATTTCCTGCATTGCAATTTACTACCCGGTTTCGACGAGAGCTACCCTTACACGACTGCGCAAGCACGTAAGATTTGTATCGGTAACAGAAATTCATCAAATTCCATCAAATGAATTTTCCTTTTGTTTAGATTATCTTCCTTCTGAAGAATAACAAAAATGCCTTCCGGTGTGATCAGATTATGCTTTAACATTTGTTGCATGGCTCTTCCCACCTAGATATGAATGGTCTATCCCCATTTGTACTGATTTTCATGACCAAGAAATTCGTTTATTAAAAATCGCATTCTTCACGCCCACCCACAAACTCTGGCCCGGTGTAAAGCGTGCTCCGTACAGGAGCAACATGATGCTTTGACCTTTTTTAGTACCTCCAATTAAAGTTCATTTTGTTTTTTCCATCCGTTGCCTACGGTTCCCCGAGTCTAACCTGCTATGTGTGATTTCTTTTTGTTACGGTGCTCTCCTAAAAGGTTTTCCAAACGTTCCTGCACCAAACGCCGCAGGACGAGGCGTGTTTTCCCTTCGCAGCTCACAGCTTTCTCCGTACTTGTTCCGGCAGAAGTGTCATTTTGAGATCTGTTGAAGCGACAAATTAACTCCAATTTCTGGGTAGGCGAGTGTTTTACCATTGGGTGTTTACTCTCGGGCAAGGATTCTCTTCGCATTTTCGGGCAAACGCCAACAGGGCGTCCCCCGCCAAACCGAACCCACCTCAAATGGGGAAGGCCGGCTTCTATGCGCAGGTACTTAGGTGTTTGTAACGGTTCACTGCTTCTGACAGCGTCTTACAAGTCAAACTGTCAAAACAATTGGACTCGTGTCGTGCTGGCGAATGTGTGTAAAACGATGACAGAAGTAGGGCGTATCCTTTGGCCGAAAGCTCGGGCAGGTGTTACGTTTCACCCGCGTGCCTGACGCTGCACAGCGCTAATAGCAGAAGTCATTCACCTGGAGGCGTAAGTGCTTTCGTATTTTCAATTTTCCTACCATCTTTGCTACCAATCTTCACCAGCACTGTCAAGACGCAACATAGCCCACACCAGCGGTGACCCAAAGTCTTACCAAACTTCGAATATAAATGAGTGCCGCTGAGCCGAGCTAACTCCCGGTTTTGCCCATTGGCACTAGCCCGAGCGGACAACAAAAGCAACGTGCACGACGCAGGGCCGAATTTCAATTTCTACCCAATTGCTAAGGCCACAGAAACTTTTGATCGATTTTGCGGGAGCGAAAGAAAGTTTCGATATAAATCTCATTTTCATCGCTGCTAGCGGAAAAAGCTTCGGGATCAATCGATCTGCCATGGAGGGCTTCGAATCGGTGCCGAAAATCTCGAATCCTATTGCGCTGGAAAAGTTTATAATTTCTTTTCGAATCCATTTAGTGTATTATCCATCAAACGTACTGGCTTGTTCGCTATCACTCCGGGCCGAGTTGAAACAAGGTTCACCCGTTCCATCGCTTTTCTCGTCGTTCTTCCGACGTAACTACTCACCCGACCCGGCGGATTAGATCGAAAAATTGGCTTTCGAGTTGGCCGATTTTCCCCCAAAAACCCGACGACTTGACATTGAATCTTTTTGCTCGGGCTGCTGATATTGCGGGGTTGCTGAAAACCTAAATCTAATCAGTGACATTCCTGCCGAAACGCACGTAAGCACGGTGTCCTGGTCGATGGGAAAACTTGGTCACTGTGGTCTCGGTTGGCTATCGAAATGCGGTCGGTTTTGGTCGGCCTGCTACATCGTACGAGGAAAAAATAACCCATTCCCGGGTAGGCAGATGCGTGTGCTGCACCAGGGAACAAGGACAGTACAAACTTCCGGCAAGGGCTATAATAGTTGTGATTTGTGCAGAAAAAACGGCCTTGTGTGTCCTGGTGTGTGGTCACGTAAAAACATGAAACAACATTTCTGGTACTCAATACTCACACTCGCACAGTGACAAAATGAAACGAAATCAGATGAACTACCACGTTCAGCAGTTTTCCTTTTTTCTTGTACTTTTGTGTATTCGACTCGCACTACTCGAATTAGATTCCACTATCATACTGCTATCTTTCATCTCTCAGAGCGTCGAGCAGCGACAAAGATAGTTTTTGTCCTTTCGAAGGGGTTTTTGTTTGTTTGCCCATGCTGCAAAAGAAAACTAGAGGCCGTTTGGTAAATTGACTTATCATGCCCATCGCATCGCTACCGGATCTGTGGCAAACGATTGAGCTCTGTCTGTGACGAGTAGCAAAAGAGTAAAGTAGACGGTTTGCACCAAACGCACAATTGAAGCGTAATCTTGATGAAGATTCTCGGACCGAGACGCAACCCCGATGGCAAAGTATTCTTTTCCTTTGCAATTTCCATTCTTGTTAGCTGCATTGAAAAGGCTGTAGATTAGTTTATAACAATGGAACGCTAAATGAATTTGTAAATCATTCTCAAATCATGTACCATAAGAATGATTCATTCATACCCTTTTAGTTTGGAGTTTTCAACCCTGTCTTGCACTGAGCTGTATGCAAACTAACATAATAAATTTGATTCATTTTGTTCAATGTGGTAGCTGCATTGCTAGATAAAGTATGCAAAAGAAACATTCCAAATTAAATTGAAAATGTATTTCCGCATCACATTGTATCTGCCTACTTGTCGAACAGCATGTACTTGTCGGCCGTGTCAGTACAGGATAGAACAAGAAAACAATATTTAATTTCAAGTATTTCAATTTCTTTTACCACACAATTAATAAATTCTCTTGATAAAATAAACACTATAAACACTACTACAAGCAAACAACGGATGAATTGTAGCACCGTACAACATCCGTGCTTCGATCTCAAAAATGTAAACGATGTAATCTTGTATCGTTGTACTCCTTTCGAAACCCGAACACACGGAAGAATCTAAAAAAACCCAGGCAACCCGGGTGGAAACAGTTGACAGTTGATATATTTTTGTAAATTCCCTTTTTGCACACAATTGCTTGATTGTCCACGATCACCTTGCCGTGATCCCATCTTTCTCTTGCTTAATCAACTTTGCTATGCCCATGCAAAAGCGTGTACAATTTTATTTATGACAATTTACCAACGATACCAGCTACACACTAACAAGCAACTCCAAATGAAGCGACGGTAGGCAGACCGTGGACAAGACCAACGGAAACCATAACCCCTCTTTGCAACACACGAATCATGCGAAAAGTCGTCCATCGTTTGTTCTGCTTTTTTGCTGTAAACGAGCTGCAGCGGCTTTATTTCAATATCAACTGCCCCGACCTGTGGAAAAAAGGCATATCATAAACTTTTCTGACAACAGTTGCCAACGTTGCCCAGCGCGCAATACTGGACTCCACCATGCTTCGTACGGGTCCAGTATTGGTATCGGATGATATCTTCCGTTGGTCAGTTTAAAGGGCCCGGCAAAGTCATGGCAGAAAAGCTGTATTCGCTGTAGGGGGAAAAAAACGTTCCCTTTTTCCACGGTGTTCACTGGAAACATATTGTTTCATTTACCGGATACCCTACTTGGACTCGAGATCGAGAGCTCAACCGCGGCAAAATGTTTATCGTCGACCGAGAAAAGAAACACACGCAAAGAGAGCATGTGTGCTGCTGCTGCTGCTGCTGCAAGAAGCGATACCATCTTACGAAGTAATGGATAAAAACCACATAAGCTGAGACACACTACGGCAAAGGAAGTGAACCGCCCGAGAGCTCAAAAGCTCAAACAATGTCTCATGCTTTGGCCACGACGGCGAAACTGGATTAAAGCTGCAAAGTTTACCACCCCGGGGCCATAACCTCGGAGACATCTGGACTTTCTTTAGTGTTGCTTTCGTTTTTTCCCCCTTGCTGTTGTGTTCGTCCGCAGTTTTTCAATTATTATTTCATCCCTTCGCCCTCGAGCCGCGCATTCCTTTAACCCTTCACCGGCTCTATCAGCGCCTGTTGCGTCAACGTGTTTCGTTATGCTGCTTCCTGGCGACACATCGGCGCGTTGTCACGATTCCCCAGGCGTGCACAGTTCGTGCCGTTGCTAAACCGTTTGTTGGATGTGCGTTTCTTTTTTTAATTCCTCCTCACTTTACTCTACAACCACTTTTTAATCTGCTCCCCGGGGCTCCTCTCCCTTTCCGGGCGCTAAATCCCCGCGTCTCCTACGGTCGGGTTTGCGTCCTGTTTTTACTACCTCACTGCCTCGCGCACCCAAAAACACCCCTTTTGCGCGGAACCGACCGACATGGATGCGCAACTTCACCATGATTAACGATTTGTGCTTAATTTTAATAACTGCACAGCTTTACCGCGCGATCCGAGCTTTGCCACCTACGACGAAGAGCGGACGATGAAACGGATAAACTATTGCTATTTATTTTATTTATTATCTTCAGACAATTTGTTGCGCCACACAAAAGCGCCCATTAAGCGCTTGGACGGTTGTGGTTTTGGATTTATTTATTTTTTGTATCCCGTTTCCTCTTTTTTTTTATTTGCACCACCAGTTTGTATGTTTGGTGAAATATTATGGTACCAGCAGGGGGAAACACACTCTGTGTACTCTCCGTTTCATTCAATGCTGGCATTCTTTTTGTTGTGTTGCATTTTCCGCCTCTGTTTGCAAGCATCATTGCATTCGTACATTGCATTCTTAATGATTTTATTTGATTGCGCTTATTAATTTCGATTCAATCAGGACGAATGTGCTCGGGATTAATGTTTCATTTTATATCGAATGAGTCGGGCTGCTTCTCAATAAACATTCAATCTTTCACACTCATTTAACGCGTAACGGTTACGGTCATCAAATCGAACAGCAATTATCGCAACAAACTTATGCTCCTTATCATTTTAACTGTTTCAAGTGCAGAATAATTGCACCAAAGTTGTACTCAGCAGTAAATTTAAAAGTACATAGCTGTGTGTAAAATAGGTTAATAATGAACCACAATGGCAAAGTTTTTCGATATTATTGTTGATAATTTCTTAAGAATATTATTTTGTTTCAAACTCTAAATTTATTATAATTCCTTGCTTTCTGCTTCCTGTTTTGAATGTATACCACCAAACCGACCAAACATGATACTCACATATTAGTTTATCGTTAAGAAGACTTGTTTATACATTCATTTAAAGCATATAATTCACTAAATTCACATATAGCACATACTCACTTTTAGAATCAATCGAAATTGTTGCTATTAAAAATGCTGTCACTGCAGCACAGATTTTGCCTCAGCCCCAAGAGCTGATCGTTTAATGGTCGTTCGACTGTTCCTGCTACCATCAACACTGCACAGCGCAAATCTTTAAAACGGAAGAGACAAACAACTGTACCCCAAAAAAACGCACCCCCATTTCCATTATTACACTCCCGCACACCCGTATGAAGGATGGGTTGCATCAACACCGGTGTCAACGATGGTACCACATCGCATCCATCCAGCTAATGCCCACTGGTCACTGCCATTTTTCGGTATCAAAATTTACACGCAAATGGTTTCACTGTAAATATCTCATCACTGCCCACCCGAGGTTCACAAAACCGTCATCAGCCACCAACACCATCGCCAGGCTACACAACCGGATGGTGCAGCTGGATGGTTCCACTTTTCCACCGGCGCCGTATGTGGTTTTAACGTTCCCTGCTCTTGAAAATCTCTCAACCCGTAGCCACCGCCACGGTCTCTCTCATCATTCACGCTTGCAATGAATTTGGATGGAAAATTCGCTGCAAACCACGACATTCGGTTCTATCCTCTCGTTTATTTATTTTTTTGTGTTATCCGCGCTACTGCTGCCAAAAAAGCTTACCATCGGTGAACAGCACTTTCATAGCCAAACTAAGCACACCACACTCCAGAGCATGTACTCAGCCCGATGCAGCGACCATCAAAGCGAAAACAACACGACTTGTTAGTGGTCGCAAAAATAAAACAAACCCGGCACAGAAAGTGCATGCCCAGTGGCGACGATGGACACAGGACGCGACCAAATGCACCCGCGTATGATGCACCGATACCATGGACACGGTCAGGTCGAGAAACGGTTAAAAATCATCATGACGTTGACTTATGTTTGCCTGGAATCCGGTTCGACATCAGGTGCATCTGCATGGACGACGGGATTTTGCGGATTGGATTTTATTTATGAAACAGCTCTTGTAAGCGCCTGAAAACTTACTCACCACAGCTGCAGCTAGCGAATGCATGCGCGGGCTGAACGGGATTGCGGGATAATGAATTTCGCGGTTCGAAAAATCGCAACCCTGTTCCGGTTTGTGTTAGCTCACGGTAAGCTGCACTGCCTTAGATGTGTTATTTTTGTAGATGATAATTTAACCACTTACCATTCTATAACTACTTTTTGATTGTATCAGTTTCAAAAGCAAAGAAGTGCCGACTAATTATAGCCGTTTGTACGAGTACATGTCGAAAACAATTGTTGATCATAGTTTCAATGGATTACATCAACGCCATCCATTTCATCCAAAATTTTGCGTTGATCTAAGGACAAATACAAGCTTAAGATAATATTATTACAATTCTCTCGTTTCAACACCGGGACTACAATTTATATGTTCCATTTTACACGCTCACCCAGTTCCAACTCCCTGCCATAAAGGGAACCAACACTGCTCGTTAAAAAGGCTGTAGAAACAGCCGATGATAAAGTTGTGACAATTTGCGTAAAGCGTTTTTGCGAACGCCATTTTTTAACACCCAGCGTCGACTACCGACCCACCGCGTGTACTAATTGTCCAGCGCTTCGGCCCTTTTGTGCTCCCGTGCTTAATTCTTGGTAGCTAGGACTAAGGGTGCCCACTGGAGGCTTCAAAAATATGCAATCCGGTTATCCTGTTTACCGGTGTTTTTATTTTTAATGTCCATCCCATAAAAAAACTGCTTCCCCTCCCGGCTCGCTAGCAAAAAAGTACATTCTAACAGCAATTTCAAGCAAATGGACTTGAGGCTTGTGCTAAATTTTGAACCATTTTCCAAGCCATCAACCCGCGCTAGCATATACTCATTGCACATCTGATGCAACGATGCGATAAACAGCGCTGATATACTTTCACAAGTTATTCGTTAAAATAAGTTCTTGTAGCCTGTTGGCTTTGCCCCTCGTTTACACAATATTGTGACGTGTTAACGGCTACGGTAATTATATTTGTTACAGCTCACTCACACACAAACAGCGGACAAAAAAAATGCTCATGCTTTGAAAACCAACGCCAGTAGCACTCTAAAAGGTTCGCCCATCATAAGGCAAGATGTATCAATAAACCAATAAACTAGAAAGGATTTCTTAATGCTGCTTTTAGCTTGTTTTCCATTCCTTTGTCAGGTGAACCAACGATATTTCGATGTTAATTGTGTTTGTCCATCATAGCGTGCAATAAAACTCAATTCCATTCCTGCAAACCAAGAACCACAACCCATTAGAACGTATTTTATATATCTCCCTTTGCCCATCCCTCTTTGCGTCCCATTACATCGGCCGTATCATCTTAATAACTCCCTTTCTTTTCTCCTTTCTTTCTCTTCCCATTCTAGCGGTGGCATTTTCGGTGACGCTGTCAGCGCTGCTTACGCTTGTCACCGTCGTGGCCGCGGACGAAATCCGGGACACACGCGAAGGCGAAACGGTCACGTTAAAATGTCGCTTCAGCGAGCAGTCGGCGGCGAGCGATTTCTCCTACTACTGGGCACGCTCCACCGGCAACAAATTCGACAATGTTGCCATCAAGGGTGTCCAGCTTAACACAAACTACAGGTAGGTGGCAACAGCATATTTACTGCCAATCAACAGAGCGCCCATCGCTCGGCTTCCGGTTTAATATTCCGGAAGCGGTTTCGCATCGGAAATGCACATATTTATTTCCCTCCCGGCGGATTGGTGGCGTTCACTACTCTCCACCCGGTCTCTCTGGCGCAAATAAACGTACCAGTACGGTTATGCGCTACGATGGTTTTTACGTTTGCCGCTTCGTTCCACTGTCTGTTCCAGGGAAGCAAATGTCACCAACGATCAGCGAGTCTGCAGTGGTGGGATCGCTCGTTATCAACGTTGATGCACCCGAACTGCTGCATACCGGTGCACCGTATTGATACACAACCGGTTCCGATCTGGCCCAACTGGACTGTGAGGATTGATGGCAATAATGCGGCTTGTGCCATATCAAACGGTCGAGATTTTGCGTGAATGTGTGTGCACACGCTCGATATGATCGGAAAATGACAACAGCATTTTCGGCGTAGCCAAGCTGTAGATGGGGACGTCGATGTGCAACTATTGATTTTATAGCCCTACCCTCCATAAACGGTGAACGAATTGATGAAGCATATTTAAATGCAGCACATTCATATGCTTTCGACAAAAGCGAGCAATTAGACGACTCACACTCATATGAAAGTCATTACCGGTTCAATCATCGGACTGCGATGCTCCATTGGCATATGTGCATTAATTTTCATCTAAATGCTATTTTTCCGTGGCATACTTTTGCAGCACAGTGAACTAAATTGCCATTTCAGCCTGCGCCAATATACACTACAAGGTTGGTGATGCATTGTGCACCTAATGAACATTATTTTTAAAATTACTGAACGTTTGTTTGCAAAAAAGTAATCTTAATTTCATACCAGTGTAAGATTAACGTGATTTGCGATCTTACAAATCACGCACCTGAATATTCAACGCTTTACAAAATACACACCAAACAGCGTAAACTAACGTAAAATGGTACAGAACATGGGGCTAAAAGCGATTAAGTCCAACACACAAATTTGATTACAGCTTGCAAGCTCCCCCACTCGACAAGGGTCAGGTCAAACACATCATCACCACCATCACCACCACCACCAACGGGGCCAACGTGATTGCTGATTTCCAGCACCCGAAAATGTCCCCCATGCTGCACCTTTCAAAAAATTGAATTTTTCACACAATTGTTTTTTTTTATGTCACCGCGACCTACACCTGCGCGATGGCGTGTCAAAAGCAAGGGAGCAAACAACACCAAAACAAAAAGATGCACGTTGTGCGGACACCTTTCGCTGGTCGGATACCCGCCCGATAACGGTGAAAAGGGGCACCGGTGGGTCACCCCGATCAGGTTAAGGGTTGCCACTTCACACCCCTGTGTGCGGCACCGGCAATGCCTGATACGGCCTTGTGATTGTGCCAGCAGAACCGTACCGAACGCCTGCCGAATGCCCTCCCATCCGTTGGTTTGCCCACCGTGCTCGGGGTCGGGGTCGAAAAGTGTCAAGTGACTGATAAAATGTACACCGAAAACAGGTTTATTATTATTTCATTCTGACAGTTAAGCAACCGCAGCATAAAGACCACAGTGATGAATATTAAACATTTTTAGCGCATAACCGCATAAAAACCGATTCTGGAGCCGAGCTTTCTAGCGGGCGGTGGAGGTGGTTAGGCGGTCGACTGGCTGCTGGTGTACTCGGAAGGAAGAGGGAGATGTACACGCTGTTTGCCAGCCGGGATGAAACATTGCGTCCGGAAGGTGGAAAGCAGCATGGAAAAAAACATTGGAGAAATAAATTTTCGAACAGGATTTTCGAACAAAGCAGCAAACGACGCTCGTCGGGTGAAACACAAATGGTACGCCACTATCTGCGGCCTCCTGCTCATGCAGCGCTCTTCTGTGCGAATACTAAAAGGACTTGAGAGTGCAATGAGTGCTTGTATTACGTTCGGGATGTTAAAAATTTGCATCTTTTTTTGTTATTGTTTGTCCACAGTGTTTGTCGTTAGCGTTCACTTGGCGATGATCCATCATCCATTTATTTTGCCTAATTTTACGTTAGCTCCATTGAGTGCTTTAAAAATGCGTCGTCAAGAGAATGAATGAATCTTTTTTTATTGCGTATAAAAAGGACATTAAGAGCATGCATCGTTGCTAAATAAACACAGACATTGTGGACATTGTGGAACACGAATGATTTCTGAAGCATTGCAAACAAACAAACAAAAAATAACGCTTTTCTAATGAACCTTACGATTACGAGGCGAAAACTAAGCTAATTTTGAACGAGTCTGAGAAAAAAAAAATGTCCATATTTTCTCGTTCTGTTTATCATAAAAGAATATATTAGCAAAATACAATCTTCTTCTATCGTATTGCTGGCCCACGTTCACCCGGCTCAATCTTCGTCAGTTCACGCAACTTGCAAACATGCTTGGAAAACCCCCAGCAAACAGCAAACACGCCGGGCACTACATTTGGTGAACTCAGGTCCTTTTTACTGCTACTTTTTTTTTCTTTCTTACCCTTCGGAAGAAGTTTCGCACAAACTTGGTCATCATGGTGATGCCCCAGTCGAGGAAACAATATTTGTGTCCTACAACACCACGCTCGTACTTGCAACGGTCTTTGATTTGTTCTACTTGTAGTTTGATTTCCTCTGCTTTCTCGTTCCCACTCGCTGTTTCTCATTGTTCTGAGAAGCTTTTATGTTATTTGCCAAATAAGCAATATAGCGCTAACCCAGTGTCACTCCTTGGGTCAGACAAAAATGGGAAAGAAACGTGCGTGCTGCATCGACAGAGCAGAATGCAAGAGATTTGTTTGAGTTGGTGATAGAGTTCTTGTTTTTTTTATTATTCTTCGCTATCAATCACATAGCTCCTTAACCCAAATGACTTTTTCCGTATGGATTTTTGTTGTATGGAAATTTTACTTGATAATTTTAATAGATAAACAAATAAATGCCCTTTGAACAGAACATCCTTCTAAATAAGCAAACAAATTTTTTTTTGAATACATCCTACAAGAAACAAAACACGTTACTCACAACATTTCAAAAGTCGTATTAAAATATTTAAATTTAATAAGCATTTGACTCATGATTTTGATCATTGAATCAAAATGTAAACATTGCAATACTTTTAAAATAAAGTCACAAAGGATAACTCACAATTACACAACATACTGTGGCTGTATGCACCTTGTTCCTGCTAACTTTATACCTGCACACTTATTTAAACTTTCTAACTTGAAACGAACACAAAAAAAACATAATGCTCGCCCCAACATAATTATCCAAAGAATAACAGCTACTTCAGCCGACATTGCGTCCCACCCGCGACTCAACTTGTGAAGCTTGGTCCCCCTCCAAAGGATCATGGATCATTGTTTATGCTTCAGCTATCGCTTTCAAACGTTCCTAACCAAACTTTCCGTCAACAGGCCGCTTCATCAAGGCACAGTTGGTACGTTCCTATGCCGGAACAGACTGTTTGTTGCTGTTGTTGTTGTTTTTTGTTTTGTTCTTACCGAAACTTTAAGGTCCCGTGTAATGCCCCACAACCGTGGGCGAATAGGAAACGGGCCATGGAATGTGTTACGCAAAAATATCACCGACAGGATGGCGGCACCATGGACTTACCGAATCGTAAATCATTGAATCGTTTCCCATTGTAGGTGGCGTGTGGCATGATTTATTTTATGATTGCTTTATTTCTTCTAAATTTTCTGTGCTGTTTGGTCCGGGGAAACACCAAGCAGAGCGGGGGCCAGTAAGAATAGAGGCGCCGGAAACATAAACCCACCTCGCAGGAACAGCAGCAGCAATGGGGGTCTAAGGCTAATTTCTATGCGCCTAATTTTATAGCTTCACATTGGCAGTAACTGTTGACTTGCTAGTTTTGTTTCGATGTATGTGTAAAGCTTTTGTTTTAGGCTTTTGTAATGGTTTATAGTACGAAACAGGCACTGTGTGTGAAAAGCGCACGCATTTTGGAGTAAATTATTGTTCCCCAAAACAAAAACTATTTTAATACTTATCTTTATAACATCCATTTCACTAGTATTTCATTCACAATTAGCTGAATCCATCCTGCTTCTATGGCAGACAATTCAAGCCAATTAAATTCAAGTCGGCTTCAACCGTCGGTTCCCTTTTTTTGTCAGTATTACCTCACCTGATACGTGAAACCAAACTGCTTTGCTCACTGTTTGGCTCGATAAAATCGGTGTGGTTGAAGCTGTGTGTCAGTTCGCTCAGTGCCTGGCAGTTGGAAACTATTTCCTATGTTTTCTTTGCACTTGCAGCTCGACTAAAATAATACGATACTCGCGGAAAGCAGTGCACATATACTAGCTAGAGCACCCGGAACAAGTCCGACGAAGCAGCAGCAATTTGCCAGTGCTGTAGTTAAAATCGAACACGGGACAGGAAAAACACAGCCCTTCGATAGGATTGTTTTTGGGCATGTTTTCCCAAATTATCTAGGTGGAAAATACACGAAACAAACGCATCGCCATCGCATCGCATCGTGAGTGGCTCAGCAATGTTAGAAGTGTGTACTCGAGTGCAATGGAATTGCAGCCCGAGCTCGAACCAGCGCGTACGCGCATAGTGATGGGCATGAAAAGAAGAAAAAAACACGCACACACACATTTCATACAAAATTCTATTCCCAGTAGGCTTTTTGTAGTAGTAGTGCGGATGTTGAGCGAATAGCTGGCGCCAGAATGCGGAAAATCGAATCAACTTTCATGTCACCGTGTGCAAGCGGGCGGAAGCAAACCACACGGCGTACGCTGGAAAATTAATTTCACTGAAGGTCGGTTTCATCTCACGAACCTATCTCCCCCAAAACCGATCTGCGCTCGGTTCTGTGGGCGTGTGGGACTTTTTGCCAGACAGTTCTTACATTGAAAATTAATTGTTTGCTAATCGCGCAGTAGCAGTGCTATTGTTTCTAAATAGATCCCCGTCGCCAGGTTCCACGAAATTTCAAATGTATGTTGTAGTGTTGCCTAAGCTACTGCCTGAAGAGAAAACGAACACGTTTTTATGTTTGCGCACTGCTGAGGCGTATCTATTACATTAAGCGCTCTTTCCGGGGTGTACGCATTCTAGCACGCGCGTGCCAGATCTGAACCGCGAAGCACAATCGTACGTGAAGTCTTTGCTCGAAACAAAGCAATTATGGATTTATTTTTAGCTCCAATACAATCTTTCCGTACCAATGCGAAGAGCATGATTGGCTCACGCGATGCAATAATATGTTTATGAGAAACCTCTAGGAACGCACTTTGGCACAAGTTTCTTTCACTGGAAGTCACTACATTAGTCACTACTCGGTGTGTTCGCTACTTCTTCGGTAAAAGTTCTTTGCCTTATCGTCTTTAGTAAGCGTTTCAATGGATATCAGTATTATCCTCATGCTCAACACGCAATCTTAGTCGGCATGATGGCAGGATGATTGGCCAATAATAAATCAATTGTCAAGTACCTTTCAAGCAATCGAGTAGCATTCATCCTAGCGATAAGTGCGATAGATAATTACTCATAAAATTCCACTAAATTTATGCGTTTGTTTTTCTTGTTGCCTTTTTTCAGGATTGACTTTCGACCAGAGCAGGGTATATACGATCTTACCATTATGAACACATCATACAGCCGGGACAATGGACGGTTTGAGTGCCGCGTGAAAGCGAGCGGCACGGGTGCGGACGTTCACCAGGAGTATTACAACCTGACCGTTCTCACACCACCACAGCCACCCTTTGTCGAGCCGGTCGAGCTGCGGGCAACCGAGGACGAAAAGTTTGATCTGACCTGCAGTAGCATCGGTGGTTCACCGGATCCAACCATCACGTAAGTCGTCACTTTTCTCACAAATCATAGCCACCTCCTCTCATGAAACGCCTCTCTATGCGTTCTTCCCGCCCACAGGTGGTACCGAGTGGGTTCGGAAAAGCCGCTCAAGTCGACCATCACCAAGGGTGGATCGAAGGATCTGCGCACCTCCAGCACCCTATCGATCGTTCCTCGCCGGGAGGACGATGGGGCAAAGTTCCGCTGCGTCGTCTGGAATCGTGCCATGTCGGAGAAGGACAAGCTGGAAACGACAGTCACCCTGTCCGTGAACTGTGAGTAGTACTTGCACGCACGTCTATATCAAAGTTTGCTTTGTGAATCTGCCCTGTGCCGACCCCAAACCAACCGACAACTGTTGTTCGGTGTTACGGACATGAGGAAGAAAGTACAGGCCACCTAGCTTAGATTCGATCGAACCACGATCCAACATCGACCTGGCAATTTGTTTGATGCAAAGCTCATCAAGTCTTTCAATTCAGCGTGCGACTAAAACCCTGCCAGCTGAAAGATGAAACAGTCCACCCAAGAAAACATGACTACAACAAACAGCTACGCAAAAACTTCAGCAAACATTTTCCCTGTTTCCATGCCGTCCTCACCAAGCCCATCCCAACCACCGGGACTGCACCGGGCAGGATGAAAACTTTTGCTTTAGTTCTCGAACTAGAGCTAAAGGTCAATGCAGCACGCTAATAGCTTCATCCTTGGCCGTTGATTGAACTTGTTTATTTATTTTCTCGGCTGAATGTTTTTCTTTCCTAGCTTCATTTGTTCGTAGGAAAACCGTCCAGAAGCCATCAAAGAGAAATATTTCATTAGATACAAGTTCTAGCGAATCGTGTTTTTAATTTCTGCTCCGCTGGAGAGCTAAGTGAAACATTTGCATCAAAGCTCGAGCCGCACTCTTTAGGGGTTTAATTGAATTGAACATAAGTTTCGTTCAATTACAAAAAATACCATTTCCATATTTCAGTTTTGCGTTTTTATACGGAAACCAACATCTCTTTGTATATTGATGTATACACAAGTGCCTATTAATAATTCTCTTATCATTTCTCATGTAAGCATCAGAACCACAAACCAAACCTACAGGGAATGGGGAAATCAATAACCAATTAAACGTAGACACAACAGAAAAGAAATTGATAACGTGCTTTCAACGTTCTCTCGCGAAACAAAGTAAAGAGATACAGAGAGAGAGAAAAAAACAATTATGGTTTCTCATACTAATGAGTTAGCACTCATAAAGCTTCCGACATCACTACAAACGACTCGTTTCTATATTTGGCAGATCAGCCGAGGCCCCTCCGTAGGCTCTACCGTGTGTCATTTATCTTGATGTAGTGCACGCGGAACTACTATTTCCTTTCTTGGGTGGGCTAAGAATTCACCCAAAAATTTTCTGTATGGTTCTCTTTGTCTCGCAAACACCGCCACCGACTGGCGAATTTTTATTCCTTATCCATCCCGGCCAAATCCTTACATGTTTTCCGTCCGGTGATCAATCTTTTGCTGATGCTGCGAAGCAACATTTTGGGGGGTGTGTGTGATAAAATGAGAAAGCACCCACCAGCATGCGGTAGAGTGTGTACAGATATTACCCACCGCACAATTCACGTTTTCGCTATCAAATAACCACCGGAACCCATTTAGCCATCCGGCAAGGAGCGCGTTGAATCCAATCAACGAATGGATATTTATACACATATGAGGGAGGGTTTATCATAAAAGCGTATTTATTATCATTCCCCACTTACGTTTGGCAATGGTTATCGATCTTTGGGCACTGAATTGATGGAATACGTGTTTCTTTTGGTTTTACCGTCGCGTTAGGCTGCGAGCAGGCCCAACATTCTGCTAGGCAAACATTTCCTCTGTCTCACCTGTTCGAACACCTGTGTGTGTGTTCAGTTGTTGACCATGGTTCTAGATATGTTTACATAATCAATTAAAATTCAGTGTAACATTTCCTTCTGCCTAGTTTATGTTTTTTTTAAATAACCGTGCTATTATTTTTGCATTACTTGTAAGAAAAATAGACATAAATGTACGGTTTACTAGCAAGGATCAACAAAACAAACCTAATTTAAAGTAACGAAAAATAGTCCCCACAGAAGTACAGGTTGATCCTCCACCTAGCCCCTAACAGAATAGCTTATGGTTGAAAATTTATAGTAGTAATTTTCGTGGTTTATATCCTCCGGTCAGACCTTCCTCGGGATTATGGTGAGCAAGGTATAACCGTCTTTACCGCCCGGTTCCACGTTCCAGAGCGCCTGAAGACACGCCTGGAATGAGATGAAGCACCCCGTACGTTCGTTTAAATTTTCCCGCAAGTAATCCACTTAAAAAAGGCTGGACAGGTCGCAAAAATACATCTCGCTAGTATCTTCCGCAACAGTATTTCAATGATACTTAATTGAATCACCAACTTTTAAGCTTGATGTACGGTCGATGAAATTACAATATTCCGAAATGACAAGTGGCGACCCTTCTGATTAGCTTTCATTGCAATAGCCAAAAGAAGCAACAAGAAGTAGAAAAGTAGAGTAGAAAAGTAATGTTAGTAAGATGTTTCGAAATAGCTTCGTTGTACAGCATGTTTAAATTTTATATTATTTTTAACACAATCAATGATCCATCACTTATTTCCCTATTTATACTCCAAAACAGTGCTGTCTATTGCGTATCACAATCGTAGGGCGGAGTGTTAACACATTAAGATCAGCAATTTCAGATAAAAGTCTTTTCCGTAAGCTGTTGCGTCAAAACATGACTGCGATGTTGGGGGTGGATTTGAGAATAATTTGGGGGACATGACCTCTACCAGATACACATTTCCAATTTTTTCTTCACGATTCGCGATGTTTTAGATGTTATGTTCAGGCTACGGCAAACGAGGACGAAGAAATGCGATGCGTCTACTACGTGACACTGGTAGCTCCTCAGTTCATCCACCTATCCACCGGAAGCATTTCTATTCACTGCCGCTGTGTACGAGCCCTTGGTTTTTTTCTTCTCTGTGTACATGTGTGTCGATTGTGTAGCCTTCACGAGCAAATCCGATTTGTGGACCAGGCTGTTCGAAACGACATAATTGAAATGATAGAACGCCGCATTCGAAAGCATCCGACCACGGGTTCAGACTCCTCTTGATGGTGGGGTTCCGTTTCACTTTCACTGAAAAGTTCAGTTTTCAGCTGTCCCGAACGGGTCTTGCTCCGGACCGAACCCGAAACAAAGGTAAAACGCAAATCGTTTCTGTTGGAAATTCCGCTTGCAACCAATCGAGCGCGGAATCGAATCCGGAATGCACTGTCCAGCTTTACTTCGGGTCCATTCAATGTGTTTTTTGTTTCTCTCTTCTCCTGCCACTCTTTTGCCTTCCCTAATGGCCGCGAGGTGACACGCGTTCTCACAAACGATTATGGCCACGGCCAGATGAAGAGTGACGTGCCAAAGGGCTCTTAAGGCGCCCTTCCACCGCGCACAGTCTGTTTCTCGTTTCTCGTGCTTCAACAATCATGCCGGTGCCATTTCGGTTCGGGATTATTGTTTCGACTGGTCCCGTGATGCCTTCACTTTCCGTTCGGCGACAACACGTTCGAACGGTAGGAGAGATAGCGCTTTATGTCGCGGATCCGATCCGGTACTACACCCAAGGGAGTCGTTGATTGAAAACGAGCACGTCGTACCGATGGTCCGTACCAGCCGCTGACGTGGCCTCGTGAGTAAAACCGAAAAGAAAACACTACAACGCGAAACAACCACAACACCGACCGGCAAAGAAACCGGAGCAAAGTTCGACTCTAATTTAGCTCCAATTACGCGAAACGCAAGATTAAAATGTTACGAGATAAAAACAGCACAAACAAAGGAAAAGAAACCCGGCTCTTCCGCCGGACGCCGGCACGGACCGTGCGACACATTCCCGATGCCCAAGCAGCGTCACGAAAAGCGATTTAACAATGGGAGTGAGCGATGTTGCGTTATTTGTTCACTTCGTTATGGTTGTTGTTTCTCGTGATTGGTTACATCAATAAAAATGGGTGCTTTCGCTTTTCATATTGACGCTATGTTTCGCCGACGAAACTTTACGCATTTCTTTGCTGCTTTTTGTGTGTGTCTTCCCCTGCCCGACGGTTCTGAGTTTTCGTGCTGTTTCGTTGGCACAAAGTTTATGGTCTGCGATGATAATTGCGAAATTGGTGAGGTTCTAGAGCTTGGTTCTGACCGCGTCGATGGTCCGGTCGATGGAATGATTCACCACCGGCTGTTGATTGCCGGAGTGTGCGGATCCTTTGCCACGGACGTATTTAAAGCCGGCCGGATTATTTCGATGAACCGGCGCGGAAACCATAATTCCGTCCAATCAATCGTGCGGTTCAAGCTGGACCCCGAGCGCGATCAGTGATGTGCGAGGGCTATTGATTCGACGTTCCATCGAAAACGAAGCGGTAAGGATTATACACGATACGTTGCGAGATGATTCCGTGATCGATGTGCCTGCACTACGGCGGTAAAATATGCTGCCCATGCTGCCTAAATTCATCCTATCAAGGCTAAGATTGTGGCATATTGGAGTATCGGTTGGTGCTATAATTTGAAGCACATGATTAGTGGCAATTTATAATACGCTGTAGATTCTACAGTTCCCTGCTCAGGTGGGATGTGCAGTATTTATACCACACAACGCATCATTTTCAATTCAGTTCATCAGACGAATCATCGACGCATCACATCATCGACACTCTACACCGATTCTACTCTACGAATTCTATAAAACGGGTAAAGAATGTGTTTTGCAACGTTGCGTTAATTTATTAGAAAAAAAGTATTTTCTTTACTAAACGGTTGTTGAAAATGATACAAAGCAACAGAGATATTCTTTTCAACGTTGTCATAAACGAAAAGCAAATCTTTGTTATTCAAATCAAGTTATTTACCACCTCAATCATGGATAGTAATGGAAACATCAAACAAAACCAGTGCTCCATTCATGCCTCCGACCACATTCATGATGACATAAATAGTTCAAAAATGCGTTCCTTATCCGCTCCGCTTAAATGCTACAATGTTAAAACACTTCAAGTTTCACAGGAAGGCGGTCTGTCGGCGAGCAGTAGAGATGAGATGATGGAGATAGTAAATAATGTCCATACAGGGCACCGTGCTAGAACCGCCCCGCGAATCGTGACGCAGCGTCAAGGTGATGATTCGAACCACCCAGGAATTTGTTTCCATCAACATGAATAAGAAGGTGAAGCAGAATGGGATCGCGGCAAAGAACCTAGCTTCAGCAGAGCTCGCTCCAATTGAACGGAGATGCTGATGGCGGCATGCTCTAAAAAACGATACAGACACCAATAAAGTGTTTACCTTTAATGACGGGGCAGAAAAATATCAGTCCGATCGTGGACCAGGATAGCCATAAACCGACAGCCTGGAGATAATAGAAAAAAAAAGCACACGTAAGGTGTAGTATAAAATTTCAATTCACGCGTAAATTATGGCCTAAAAGTGTCCAATGGCGTCGGCGTGGTGTCGGCAAAATCACATCGCCTTTTGCCACCGGAGCCTAACCGACGTTGAAGCGTAATGATGGCCCGATGCTCGGAATACGTTTACCCCGACGGAACGTTTTTCCAATCACCATCCTTTTTTTTACGCGACGCTCCTTTTGCATTTGCCATGCTTTCGCGCGTCGGGTTTGCGAGTAGAGTTTACGCACGCGGTTTGCGAGCGGTTTCGCGGGGGGTGGGGGAAATATTATCCTGCAACCGCGACGAAAAAGATGTATGAGTGCCACGGCCAGAATATTTCATCCGTTGAATCGTAATCAATAAATGCCAAACCGTAAATGAACGCCATTTGTCATTCATCATCATCACGTCATTCCCGGTGAATCGTGGAAGCAACCGCAACAGGAAGCAATCGCAATGGCCCCAAAAAAAGGGTGCGTCAATTTTCGGCCGTCAGAAAATTCGGTTATCATCGTTGCCTTGCGGTGAAATGAGTTTGCTGATGTCAAGAATTTTTGCTATACGATGATGATAAAACACATGAAAGTATGAAAAATACAATCTTTTTTATTGCATTGTATCACCTACATCACAGGAACGCAAAACTCTAAATATCTCCACATTTTCCACATTTTTTTTTCTACTGTGACACATGACGTTTCATCTCACAACCAAAAGTTTCCCCTCCTGCGTTTCATGATAGTCGCACGATATGCACGAGGTGGTTAGTGGACTCGTTTCCAGGGCACCTTTCACTTCGTTTTGAGCTGCACGCTTTTTTGACCTTTGAAGGCGTGTCTAATAAGTGGCCAAAGTCACGCATGTATCGCTTGATTATCGGGCTATAAACACCCATTTTTTATTGTGGAATCAATCATATTCACTCGTTGCGTTCGTTTTCTTATTGAGTAACAAATGGCCCAAAGCGTTCGATTCTAATTTGCGAAATGCTCTTGATATTTATTGTTTCATTTCACGGCATTTTAAAACTTTGCTGTAAGGTAAGTCGGGACTAACATTTCAAACGAATAGGTGACACATTTTTTGTCATAAATTAATGCTCACCGATTGCGGACGGATGCATTTTAATCCATTCCCAGGGCTAACCGCTTATGCAATTCACTATTATTGATTTCTTTTTCCCTCTCTCTCTCGCTCTGAGGGATTAAAGTTATGCTTGAAGCTATCGGCACCATATTCCTTCGAGGCCCCAATTCCGCGGTATGTTACACAGAGAAAGCTTTCCACAAGTCTTCGAAAGGTACGCACAGCTACCAGCGAGCAGCTAACAGCGTTCTAATTATGAATCGTAATCAACGCTAACGAAGCTCTTGCAGCATGGCAAGGAGATGTCCCGAATCAGCAGCACCCATACTCACACCCGGCCCTCATATCATCCAACCCAATCGTCACACACAGAAAACTGGTAAACAAACACCTTTTCCTCAGTTGCTTGCTATCCCATGCAAACGAGATGCCGCTCTCGAAACGGCGAAAAGCCATTAAAATTAATCAAACACGTCTGTCTGGCACGGGATATTGCTTCGACGGTGGTTGTGCTTTTTCGGGATCGAGCAGCTTAAATGATTGCTTCTGTGGCATCGCGAGACCATACCGGGACACCGTTAAAGAAGTCGAACGTACTCTGAAGTTAGAGAAAAAAGGGAACTTATCCCCCGGTTCTCCGCAAGTCTTTCCGTCCGGGGTATGGTTCTAGGGCTCAAGCCCTGGAAAGGTATTTATAACGGGGGATTATAATTAGTGAGAATGTGATCGAATTATACGGGATGTTTTATGGGGACAGCGGTACCACGTGTCGTTTGCCTCGAGGATGGCTAATGGAATGACTCAGTCATTTCTAGCATGTTCTACACACCATGCCGCGATGTTTTTGAACTATCTTGCCCCATGAAACGAGCTGGTCGCCAGTGTCGTCTTCCGGCAAATAACATCCTGTGATATAATGTGCCGAACCATACGGTTCCGACCAACGTAATGGCCAGCTTCGCGCGTGTTCGCTTGTATGTAAGCACAATTTCTTACCCGAAGCTACTAACACCGTCTGACTGGCTGTTGTTTTGCATCGCACTTCTCGTTATAAAACACCCGGTGTATGAGTACACCGATACACCATACTCTCAAACTTCAGTGAAGTACATTTCACAGGGCTTTATTATCCTATGTGTGTGTGTGATTGTATGTTTGTATGAGTGGAACGCAATTTTCCATACTCTCGACTAGCCGCCACAGTGACGGCTGTCTGTGAAATTGCAGAAATCATACAACGCAACGACACCGGGACTGGCGAAAAAGGCTCACTGTGACCCTTTCACTGATTCTGAACCAATGTCATGGAACGGAGTTTATTTGCTGTAGACACACACACACACGCGTCCTTTCCCTTGCAAAACACTGTCGATGGATACGGCACCATAATGTCCTGTGTCTCGCTGCCAAGCCATGCCACAAGGAGCACAAGGAGCATTGGGACAATGGGACGGTTAGCAAAAATTCAAAACACACCCCGGGGCAGCCTTTGAATACACGAAAATTTGCAATCAACATAAATTACCGAGTGAAATTAGATGGCAATAAATAGCTGCATTCCATCTGCTCCGATCGTACAGTTGCACCGTGCAGATGCAATTGCCACTGCTCTTCTCCCCTCATGCAACCTGCCGCTGGTTGTGACAAATTACGGGAGCCTGCAGTCACGTCCAGTATCGTACAGCGACAGAAAAGAAGTGCTCCATTACTCTTCATATGACTTGTACCATCATTAAGATTCCAAGTTTATGAATGCTACTTCATGTATGGCATGCGTTAAAATGTGCACGATGCTTTTGATGAAAATAGAACTCTTTCTTCTGTCGGTTGGTGGGTGACACTAATAATGGAAATATAGTTTTTTTTGTTATACACAAGCTTCTTTTTCTTCTTCTTATTTTGGCCAAACAACCGTCGTCGGTCAAGGCCTGCCTGTACCACTTGCGGGCTTGGCATTAAGTGACTTAGGAATTACCCCCCATAGCAGGATAGTGAGTCCTACACGTATATCGGCACGATGCATTGGGGGCTTGAACCCATGATGGGCATGTTGTTAAGTCGTACGAGTTGACGACTGTACTACGAGACTGGCTGTTATACACAAGCTACATTGCTATAAATAGAATCGATTTAAATATTTTGTGGTTAAAATATGTTCTATGAGGGTCACATAGAATTGTGAAATGGTGGGGACAATAATGAAGATTCACAACAAAGTAAGATTCATAACAAGTTGTTAAAAAGCGATTGCTGCCATCAAGCAGACTTTAATCACATCACATTTCATCAATAGGAACTCCATTCCTTTTATTCAAAACCAGAGCGAGCGCTCTACCATGCTTCCTATTGATAGCCTCGAAACGATAATGATTCTGAACGCAAGACGTCATAATCCATGTCATGGGAAACAATTAATAATGCTCAATTATCGCGCTGATGAATAAAGTATTGTCCCACAGCTTTCCGCGCGTTCCGTCCCGAGGGATTTGCATTCATCGACAGAAGCCCCAAACCAGACCGCCCCGTCCCGAACGAGTTGCAGCTTTCACTGCACGGCTCTTTATCCATTTTTCATACCGAAGACTGTGCATGGTTTCTCACCGTGCTGCAAAGCACTTGCTTGCTTGCAGCACCGTACCGCAACATTAGCGTCTGCCAACACCTAATCCGGAGCACCGGGACGGAGGGGAAGGAAGCAACTTCACGGATGCTTTCGAAGATAATGAGACTTCAATTGAAAAGCGAGCATACAATAGCTGCAGGCTGGTGCGGGCATGGACGGGCGAGAAAAATGCCTTCATCCCGTAATGCTCACCTTTACACCATTAATCATGTGCGCAACAATCATCACAATCATAACAATAATTCCGGCAGTTGCCAACAAGAGACTGGTCCGTTCGCTTCTCTGGGGTCCTGTTCGTTAGGGATGCGTCTGGGATGCCGGCTTCGGATGGGCCGGACGCCCGACTTGCGCTTAATACACTCGGGTCCAACTTAACGATCCCTGCCCATTGTTCCGACCTTGGCCAGCTTGGAGGGAAGCTTTTGGATCGGATCCCGTGACCGAGCATCACGAGTTTTGATGTCGGCAGCGGTGGCCGATGAAGGGTTGTTAGCCGCTCGATGAACACACTCTCGAGCCAAACACCGAGCCATCAAAACCCGCTGGAGTGCTATCAACGCTCATCGCGATGCTCGAGATTGCTACAACATTTAGCACCAGTATTACACGTTGCTCACAACAAAAGCTCACTCGCACTAACGCACAGCAATTTAGGTGAATAGGAATACCAATATCTGCGCACAATTCTGCGCCTGTTGGATATTCTGAAGCATATGCTTTGCATCCACTTCCCAGTGCGCTGAAAACACGCGCGCAAAGAATGATAGAGCGCGCAAGTGAAAGCGAAAGATCCACCCCGGAAACTAACAGCTCTTGAAAAGTGCCCGCCGAGGCCAGGCCCCAAGAACTGATATGAAACAAAAGTAACCCCAAAACCCACCCGACGGACCCGGCAGCACATCAATCCAGGATGAACGGCGGGGAAAGGTTGGGGAGAGGAGAATCATTACGAAACGGTTCTCTTCGCACCATGAACCTGCGGACGTACCATTGGATTTTGGGAACGATTACCTACAAACTGATGAGTCAGGGTTTACGGAGCGGTGCTGGCTGCTGCTGGCGGCAGGGATGGGTTTGATGCTGGGATTGGATTGAAATTTAATGATGAAATGGATCACTTACCCGACCGCTCCCGAGCAGGATCCGTACAATCCACTTGATGCTGATACTCGCTTTGCTCTCCATCCATCTCGTAACACGTGCTTGCGTTTTCGCATTCATCAACCATTTTACCTTTGCCTGCGTACACCTTCGTTCGATGATTGAAAGCACTCTAAAACGGAATTGCGCGCCGAGAATTGGAATGACCGTCCGGCCATACACGAATCATGAAAAGCGATTCGAACGCACCTACAACCCTTTCCACCTCTACGTGCACCTTTCTTCCAACGTTCTGCCACTCTATCCGCATCCTCAACATCATCATCATCATCATCACCATCATCACCGTCATTGTCATGGATGGTTGTCTTAGGTCTTATGACCTCCACCATCTCTCTCAACTTGCTCCTGTTGCCACCGACCACCAAACCAATGAACGCAGTAGCAGACCCAAAACATCAACGAACGCCCTTTACAGCGGTGTGGAAGTGATTATCGATTGAGATAAAGCGTGAATTATTTAGAAAACGACCAGCACTGGAGCAACCTCCAATCGACAACGGCAGAGATCCCTTTCTTGGCCCCGTCGGGCTTGTTTACTCCTGACACTTTCAAATTATCATTCCGTTTGATATTTCGTTTCTTTTTTTTCTCACCTCATCCTTGCCAGTACAACTCCAGCGTCTTGTTACGTTTGCGCGCGTCCCCTTTTGCACTCGCTCTCGTTTCTTGCTTCGGTAGAGCGGAAATTTTTGCTTCAATACCCGATCCACCCGATGATCGTCGCACCGCACCACACTTATGATGGCGCACCCTACCCTGTTTACAATCAACGATTTGGGAAGTAAAATTTGAGTTGAGTTTATAAGCGAACAACAACAAAAAACACACACTCGGAAAACATTAAAGCGAAGCGAAACACAGGCTTCCCTGGCACCGTCGTTTTCGCCGCGAAAGCGTCGTTGCGTGGTAAACCTTCGCCGGAGATCCTTCCAACGCCTACAATCAACACCGTCATCACCGTTGCTGCCGACGCCGCCAGATGCAACACTCCGGCAGGCCGGTAGAGGCGAACACTATTTTCGTTTCGGTTAGTGCTTTCGCTCGATTAACGTCAACGCCACCGCTGTGTTAGAACCGAGCCCCAGCCATCCGCAGGATAGAGGCATATCCTCCCGAGGCAATTTAGTTTCGGGCCACTCATTCGAAAGCTTCCATGCAGCTTGGGCTTAGGTGTGTATGTCTGTGTGTATTAGAGCAGGGGCTATGGCTGTGGAGCATAAATAATTAATTATGTGCTCGGTGCGCTTGCGGCCGTTGATGTAGCCCCGTAAAGCCTCATCGATATCGTTCTCACGTAAATGTTTTCGCCTTTTCTTGTGACGCCTTTTCGCTGCGTGGACTAAGCACAGGGTTCGCTCGTTCGACAATTTCGAGCTCTCGGACGGAGAGCATCGATCGAACAAGCCTCCGAAAAGAACACTTGCCAGGGCTAAGCAATCAATTAGGATTTTGTGTTGGTATCCTCGTGTTTGTGATACAGAAAAAAAGCGAACAGGCATGTGACGACTTTCTTTCCATCGACTTGCAATGCCTCTTTCCCCACCATGGAAGCCGTCATTTTTTACGTTCCACCAACCCCAAAAGAAAAGCCTCCATTTATGGCCAGGATTCGGGAGTAGTAAAACACCACGCGAAAGGCTGAATACGGTAGCGTCCCCGTATGCGATAGATGTTTTAACAAAACCTCCGACCACCTTCCCGGGCTGAAAAAGTATTCCCGCTAACCGTTGTGTGGCCATTTTTTATCTCATCTTGTAACCGCAACCGGAGCAAACCAGGCAACAACCAGCAAAAAAAGGGCACGACGGTGGTGCTGACTTTGTTCCGCCTCCGGCAGTTGGTTGGCTTCGGCAATATTAGTTTGTATGGCCAACGAGTCATAATGTGGTCCGGTAAAGCTGGCACGGGAAAAGTTCAGTCAATTATTGTAATTTGACGGGCCGCCTAACGATGATGATGATGTTGATGGGTAGCACACATCCCGGGACACCGGGTGAGGAGTGCAACAAGCGCGGCCCAACGATGGTCATAAGTATGATGAATACCTGCTTACCTGCACACCAAGACCCGCGCGCCGAGGGTTCGGTTCAGTTAAGGTTTGATTAATTTTTAAGACGCTGATGAATGGCTGCCCCCTTTCAACACCTTCAGCGCTCAGATGCAGAAGAGGTCTGTTATTGGAGCATTTGCTTGGCGATGAATAGGCTTTACTGCTTCGCTGTGTCTATGCGCGAGTCGGACATGTGTCTATCCGCGGGTCGGCGCGGGGGTTTGTATTTGTTCACATTCCATGACTTACACATGGCTTCACACCTATCGGGTGCGTACATGTCATCCGGCCCAAGTCTATTCATACAAGTGCTGGAATTGACACCGATGCTAGGAGCTCTCGGAATGACACCTTCTGATTGCTGAAGAGGCATTGCATGAGGACAAATATTGATTTAAAAACTCCATTCTTATTACACCTCGGTGGAGGGGCTCGTTCAAACGCATCTTTCTCGCATACTTTTTTCTGCATTCAAACGTTCGTTCATTGAACTATTCTTTGCTCTGGGGTGTGAACTTTTAATAAGTCCACGTTTCAAACTGTTATATTATGTTCTTCCCCATAGCTGATGTGCAATCCTTATACCGAACAAAGAATAATACAACCCTCTCTTGCTTAGCAGCATACTGATGCATTTCTTACACCAAACTGCACTGAATGCACTGCATATTGTCTTGTTTTATGTAGAGTTAACATAAAAAAAACCTCAACCAACCAGTACGGCGAGACAGACAGGATGCATTACAAAATGCACTCAATTATCGTGCCTTCGTAAACAATCGATCCGGTTCGTTCGATCGTCCAACACGAACACGTGTGCTGTTTGGCACCGAACCGGTTCTCCAATGGTGTTGAAACTCGGTTTGACTCCGGGCCGATGTTCGATGAATTCTAACTGCATTCAATACGGCGCGGTACGGTTGGAATAGCTTGCAGCCGACCAAACGAGAAGCGGGGAGCAGAACTGATGATTATTTACGTTACAGTGCGTATTTTGGGAGCTGTTTACTTTCCTGGTATGCCTGCCTACGTTTTGTGCCATGCCCGGTCAGACAGTTGGTTGGTTGGTTGGTTGGATGCTGTTGGTGGTTTGTTTTTCCTTCCCTATGTAAGTTCTCATTCCTTGGGCCGAGTCCATTTCGAATGTTTTTCAAACCCCGGCGGCCCCAGCCTTCCAACGTCCAACACGCGGTCGTGCTGCTTTTGCTGCTGCTGCTCCGTGCCGATCTTGCAATCTTCTTTTCCACTAAAACAGTTCAACTTAGCCGGGTCATTGCATCTGGAACGAATGAACGAACAATGTGTACAACTCGTTGAATGTAAACAAACCGTGCGTTTGGCTTCGTGCCTGGCGGCTCGTTTTTTTTTTTTTTGTTCCACCGCACCCTGCGATCTTCTCCTCTCCGGATTGCTCCGGGCATGGGGGTTGGGTTGTGAAAAATGGCCACAAGAAAACTAACAACTAACGGGTCCAACGCTTTTTCACGACCCACTATCACACCTCATCCTCTCATGGAGAGAGAGAGAGCGTCAAGATGCGAAGCTAAGCAACGATAAATTACAATGTAAAATAAACAATCGACTGTTCGCAGCAGTGCAGCATCTCACTAGCTGCTAGCGGGCTGTTGCATGACTTACCTGGGGCGTTTGCCGAGACACACAGACACAACCGGGGGAGGAAACATAATACATACCTTCCCGGTTGTTTTATCAGGAGGGGACGGAACGGAATCTGCTGAATGGACTGATTTTCATCAACTCTAATCAAACTAGATCACACACATAAAAGAGCAAGCAAACGATGTCCGCCAACCTCCACCATTGGTAATGGGCCCTCCAGCTTCAGTTTGCATTGTCCCGCAAGTGCGAAAAAAAGAACAGTCCCCATTGCTCGTCCGGAAACGAGAAGCGCAAAAGCGAAAGCTCCCTCCTCAGGCCTCTACCAGAAGGGCGCGGCGGCACCTCGTCACGATTTTCTTAGCACCTTCTTTGTGTGTATGTTTTTTTCTGTTTTCTGCAACGATCTGAAAGAGCAAGAGCTTTCTTTCCTCTATTTCCCAAGGCCCTCGGTGGCACCTTTCGCTTCCGGGAGCGTTCGTCGCTAATGCTGCTCCCCGCTTGGCGGCCACCGTGCGCCACTGCCGCTGAGCCCATTTCATTTGTTCCCATTTCTTCCGATCCAATCGCTGCTGGGAGCTGCTGCTCGACATCGAGTCGTACTCGTACTCGGCTGACAATGCAGAAAATTACGGATTACGGAACGGTGTGGATCACTCCCAAACACCCCCACCGACCGCCAGATGGTACGCGCCTGGCGCCATTTCCACGTTGACATCGCGCGCGCGCGCGCCTCGCTTCCCGCCCTCTGCTAAACTGTGCACGTGTTTGTGTATGGATGTGTATGTGGCACGGGAAACCAGAAAACAAACATCATTAGAGCGGACGGCAGTTGTAAATTGCATGGATGCGCGATGGCGGCACTCTCTGGCGGTGATCTGGCGGTGCGCGTTACGTCGTTGGTACCGTTTCTGCAGCTGCTCGTATTATACTCGCCCCCAGCCCGCTGCTCGTACCTGGAGTCGCTCGTTCTTCCGTTCCCATTTTGCCACGTTCCTTTCACTGCCGTTCTTCATGGCACTTACACAGTGGCCATGCTTCAACCACTCACCTTTCACTGATTACCAGCATCAGCGAGTGGCGAAGTTGACGACGCACCGAGACCGACGCTACGGAATCAAACATTGGACTTTCTGCTCACGCGCCACAAACTATTTATCCCGCTTGCCCGTCCCCTGACTATCCAAGGCGCCCGGTAACAGGAAGCGTGTGCCTCCCCAGCTTTCATGGAACAGTTACCGTTTTAAGCATGCTAGGTGTCTTTCGCAAACAAGCTCCATTTCCATGTCTACCTTCTGCCGGTCGCATCATGCCGCACCTTTTGCTAACCGTTGATGGCCTGGTGCTGAATGGTGGATGCCATGGAGGTGCGGAGGTAATGGGTGCGTCTTATCAATCTGCCAGGTACTAACTGTCACTCCGATTATGAACGCACATTGCCACTAATGTGGTGCGTTGCCAGTGCTACAGAAGAGCATTCGTGCTAGGCTACCACTATTGTAACGGCCATGGCGAATGGTATAGGCTTTTCAATAATCTCCTTGGCGCACATTTCATTTTGCCGAGACGGATTAAGCACAACAATGACCATCGTTTTGTTTGCCGCAAGAATATAGCATTGCGCTAACGGTATGAACATGTTTGCCAACATCAATAGAAACGCCTGCAAACAAACTGTAAACCAATATATTTTGCACATCTATTCGGATTAATTTCTCTTCCTGTCTTTGTTGCATTCTGCTTCCGTGTTTTAGTTAGGGGATTAATTTTCCTATACTGCATATGTATATTACGAATACCACTCATATAAATAACGTCAATAACAATGTTTTTCTTTTTTTCTTTCTTTCACAGGTAAGTCCATATTTGCATTTATTGGCTCACTAAAAAAGGCAACAAATCATCATAATGTAAAACAGTTCCACAAACAATTCGGCAGCTTGGAATCACGAAAGCCTCCATGCAACACGTACCTAGCCAACTAACCATTACGTTCGCCCCCTAAACGGTCGCTAATGGTAAATCAAACAAATCAATTCCCTTGCCATGGTTGAAATGAACTGCAATGTTGTTGTTTTTTTTTCACCCTTTATGTGCGTTTGCACAGTTTGGTATGGTTCGCTTCCCAACAGTCATAAAGTGTCCGGCCACAATCAAACGGGAATCCTTCACCATGGCCACAGATTTATGACATTTTCGCACTCCCGGCCTAATCTGGCCCGTGTCTCGGGGCAGTACCAGGGTTTGAAGAAGCGGCCCGCTGCTTTTGCATCGGTCAGTTATGGCGTCACTAATTATGAGAATCCACAGCAAATTGCCCTCAGACACGCTACGTACTGTATTGGTCGTTGAAAATGTGGGCCGGCACTAGATAGCTCCGCTAAAGGGAACTCTACCTAAAGGGGCAAGCGTGTTTATCCTTTCTTCCAAACCCATCCTCCCCGCACGTGGCGACGTGTGTGTGTGTGTGAATTAGAATAATGCATGCGAAACACGCCAATGCCAAGCAATGGGTACATCACATCCGTACTGGATCCGTGTTCAATTGTGTCCTTTTTGCCACCCAGGGACAGGAATGGAAATGAACAGGTTCTAAATACGTATAAAAGCTTCCTTCTCATAAATTCATGGTGCCCTCCGCTAGCAGCTGGTTTTTTACCTCACACTAGCGCTTACCCAGCATAGCACTGAGCATCGAATTTGGCACGCACGTGTGGCTCCCAAAAACCGGGGGCAATGATTTCCATCGGTTCATACATCACTTTCGGGTCGTGCGATATCGTGACCCGGTAGTAAATAATAGTAGCAACAGCTTTACTACTAGCGAAAATGATAAACGGGTGGACTACTAAAAGGATAGCGAATTTTCCGACCTCGCGTTAGGGGTGTGAAGATACGTACATGGGTGTACATATGCGTGTAGCGCTTCTTACACGCTCAGTAGTTTATAATACCAAGCTCCCACACAAATCACCAAGCACACATCATCAAGATCGTGCACTCGTCGGCACTCTTTCGAGGCGTACCGCGTGAAGTACTGCTTTGGAAAGACCTTCCCTCGCTAGAAAGGGTTTCGTATATTACTTCGATACTTTCATTGGCTTCACTGGCAGCAGGAGCCGAATGCTCTTTTTCCGTTTGCCGGTTTAACAGAAGTGCAATACCTCATACTACGGCTCGAATAGGGCAGGAGGAAAACCACTCAAATTGTACGAAAGGAAAAGTATATAATTATACCTTTTTTAAAAGCTATTGTTACCGCTTTTGCTATTGCTGCCCCTGTTGCTGCTGCTGTAACGTTGCCGGGCAATCTGATTTGCCCTCCAAGTTCTCTAGAGCTTTCGAATGGCTTTTCTCGTCGTTCGACTTAATGTGCTTGCCACACCTTACGGTCTTTGCCTCCTATAGGTAGCCGCGAAACAGTTGCACTGTTCAATGATACATTTTCTACAGCATGTAAAGTGGCTTTACTACAGTAAAAACTACAGCTTTGGAGGACATTTTGAACATTGGCAAGGGTTTCGTGCACTTCTTAATTGCTTTGAAGTTATACAATATTTGCACACAAAAATGTACATTGAACTTGAAAACTGAAATTAATATTTGTTTTACTACTCTCACCAAAACTGGTCATGCAGTTTAAATGTGCCAAAAATAATAGAATATATTTCATATTACAAATGATCCACTCTCCACACTGCGTCCTTCGCATTACGAAACCTACCCAAACAAGCTCACGTATTCCTATTGCAGTACGGTGTTTCGTGTACTTCAACGTCCTTAACTTCATTAATCGCGTACTAGGTTCAGTTCCAGTTTTATACCAGCACGCCCATTGTTCCTTACAGCACAAAAGAGAAAATGTGTAATACACGTTTCTCATCTCCTTTCAGACTCCCATCTCTCCCAGGTTCTGTTGTGGCAATCAGCCCCAACACTCCAGACAAGCAACCCTTCCAAAAACAATAGGAAAGCGTTGAGTTTTCCAGAAGCTTGCAATCTACCGGCCATAAGCTTCCGTTGCCCGACGCTTGCCACTTCCTTCCGTCTTTCGAGCACTCGCGAAGCAGCCCATAATTACGCTAGAATTATTCACATCCTAACGCGCACGCTCTGCGGTTCCAAAATGACCTGCAGCTTTGCCTGTGTGCTATCTAGTGCGGCATGTCAGTGCGATTTCACGAATACTTGAATGCTCAAGATAGTCGCCTTTGTATTACGTGTAATGTCTTCGTCCGCCCCGAGGTCAACCCACCAAACATAACAGAAGTTTAAATTTTCCTCCTTCCTCCCTTTCCAGCTCCTTCCCGAAACAGCTTAAGACAGTTCCGGAGGCTTTTAAGCGAAACAAAACGAAAGTTGCCCGCTCTGTGTGCAGAACGTGATGTTGAAGCTAAAACCAAACCGACAAGTCATCCGCACCTTCACAACAATTTTGTTTGTGGTCGAGATTGCTTTACCACCACCGTCCCCGTCCCCCCACCCCTTCCCTTTACCATTTCTGGTGACCGGGTGCGCCCGTCTGCTCACCTGCGTTTATCGTCCGTAGGTTATGACCAATAGATGAATGCGCACAGTGGAATCGAGGCAAATATGTACAGAGTGCGACGATGGGCTGCGATTGGAAAAATAGACAAGAGTGCTAAATGCTTTTAAAGAGCGGAAAGCTTTTAACTTTAATTAACAGTTCAAGCCTTCGGGCAGGACTCTCTCGTCCATGCACTCCCATCTGCCTAGTAGAACGCTTATCGGACTGGTCGATCGGCGCTGTGGCACTTCGATCGCAGGATGGGGTTGTGAGATTTTCGGGTAATGGAGACGTTCGCCGTGTTTGACTGGTTGTGAACGATTAACAGCGTGCACGGTGAAGGCGGAAAACCCATTAATTCATCAATCTTACTCTTCGGAAAGGGTACCACTACCACCATTTCAAGTCGTTCTATGGTTTATTTAAGCGTAGTGAGTCTGCGTGAGCAACCTCTACCTTATGCAAGGATTTTGTTGATGCACAGTTCGGTCGAACTACTTCGTGCTTAGAACTGTGAGGCACAATTACTTAAGTTCATTTCACTTTAGCCCGTTATGGCTTGCAACACAGCGTGCTTTCCAAAGTACCGTTTTCTTTTAGAAAGTGCCTCATACAATAACCATTATCGCTAATGAATTAATGATCGCAGTCAGCTATTAACACACGCTTAATAATCGGTTAATAATTCGACATTAACTGTGTACAAGGTTTTGTCTTTTCGTGTCTGGTACTATAAATGTAAAACAGACATTGTAAGCAGACATTCAAACATGTAAAATACTTACCAAGTCTGAATTTTCGATTGCATGTCAATTGTTACATTTAATGAAGTTTATTTTTAGCTGTGTTTATCTGCAAAAACAAAACAAAAGTAAAAGTGCGCTTCTTAACTGAACTGTCTAGCAGGCAGTCTGAATATGTTCAGGGAATCTTAGCTGCCAAAACGTTAGGACAAACAAATATTTTGTGTTTTAACAATCAATACATTCAACTAAAAACGATGAATTCCGCCATTTTTCTCTATGTTTTAAAATAAACTCAGTGCTTCAAAGTGCTTCTAAAGACACAGTAATTTGCAAATGCTAATTTCATGATGTACAATTTGTGTTGGACACAAGTATCACACCAAAATACGTTTCATTTCCACAACTGTTGACTACCACAAACTAACCTACTTCAACCCTAGTAGTGTAATGCTGCACATGTACAACGTTCGCAACCTAATTACATTATACTTGTGCTGGCTGACCAGGAAATCAGGATCAAACTCGTTCCCCTTGTAAGCTAGAAAGTCAATGTACACTTGTGCAATGCACAATACAATTCTACAGCCCCAACACGACTTATACTCTTCCCAAGTGTGTCGAGCCACAATTTATTTGCGCTGGAACCATCTGTTGCAGACACATCTTCAGCACACTCATACACACATGCTGCTGTTGATATCTGTTCTGTGCCATCTTTCTATCACCACCTATATGGCACGGCAACAGGAATGGAGGCGTGTGCCTGCGTCCTTCTACATGGTTGTGTGTAGGTGTGAGGCCAGAAGGGCTCCATTGTTTGCATATCTAATCACCGTAAACCGTAACCAACGTTGACACCCATGCACGTATGAAACAGATAGTCCTGCTGTGTGCCGTGTGGAGCAGTGGCTAAGGTTCATGTCAACAGAGATCAAGCAAAGGTCTCGTTTGAACAAATACGAACCCATTGGATAGGTATACCTGGGTTGCATTGGTGCAAGAAACTCAGCTAATGGATACTAGTTAAGACGCACCCGGCGTGTAATCTTTCTACTACATCCGTTACATTTGTCATTAAAATATAATTTGCAGCCACTCAGCTAGAGCACCGTCTTCTGAGGAGAAGTTGCGGGATATTATCTCGTACGATATTCAGTCGGCTGCCATATTGCACAGGAACCAGGAATAATGAGCGATTCTAGTGAAATCTAGCAACACATTTCCTTATGCTAGAATCTGCTGGATGTAAAGCAGCTGCGCAGCTCCTGCATTTAAAAAAACTAAACCGCGACACTCTTTAACCGAGCGGGAAAAGTGAACTCTAGCTCGTACGCGAAATGGTACATACCGCCACTGCTGTCAGCTTTTACCTTCCGTCTGTATGCTGTTGCACGCGTAAACGTTACACTTGCATGATAAATTTTTCCCAGCTGACACGACGAAACACATTTGCCATTATACTGTCTGACGCTCCCTTATCCACCGTGTGTACGTTTGATCATGAGAAACAAACCCTCCCATATTTCATACATCTGGTGGGAGAACGCTTTTGCTCTCGCCCAAACCTTTGACACTTGATGCATCGTAGTACAAAAATGCTCACACACTTACTACCACACATCACTTGAAACTCGTAAAAATGCTAAAAAGCTACCTTGTTTCGTCGTAGTTTATGATTCTATGCTATTTTCCTTTTCCTCTCCTATTTGCAAGCGCACTATTCCGTGCTGTTCTCGCAATCCATAATAAATTTTATGCAAAACTTTTCTACCAAGCGTCACCTGCCTTGACCATGTCGCTTCCATGTACGGAGGAAAAAGCTCAAAGATTCAAAGTTGATCCTGGGCTGAGGTGTTGTTTCACTTACGCAACGCTACATAATTCACCGCTCTTTTCAGCCGTTCGCGTTTTCCCTCCCCATAAGGGCTTAATAGTGGTGCATCCCAACTGCACCACTACAAAGGGGTTTCACACACAGAAAAAAACTCACTCAAATTGCAAGCCTGTATAACGGCGTTGCTTGCCAAACGATGAGCAGGAAATATTCAGTCTGCACATACACACACACACACTCTTACAAAAAAGGATATAATGGCCCACTCTATGCCAACCCGAGACTAATACATTTTCATATATCATATTCTCATTTTCTCCTGTCTCGAGCTCTCGCGCACGGACAAAATTTATGCACACTTTTGATGTGCGGCAGAAACGGGCAGATTTGCACTTCATTTTGTGCGCACAGCGGCGGTTTCTCCAACACCTACGTGCAAAGGGGGTATTTTTTGTCAGACGAAGACGATTTACCATATTGCGCTGCGCGATGGTTGTGCAAGAGTCCTGATTTACGAAGGTTTCTGCATATTTTATTTAATCCCCGAGAAAGACCACCGCGGCGCGTATGTTTGACACGTTTGTTCGTGTGGTCTCGATTCAAACAAAAATGCTCAACTTTAATGCAACTATGTTCGATAACATCTCATGCCTGGATTTAAATTGCAGCAAAAAGTTGACAGTAGAAGCAAACAATTGTGCCAAACGCAAATACTCACCTTATTGCTCACCTTATTTATACATACAACAAACGATCTGCACCCAATCATTTCCGTGATATCCGATACACACCCGCTCCTATGCTACCTATCCCAGTCGAAAGGCAAACCTCAAACAACGAAATAATATTCACGACATAACCCTCAAATTGTCGTCGTTCTCGTCGCCGTACGCCGGCAAACGATCCCGTACCGGAAGTTCAATCTGATAAAGCGTATTAATTTAAACTATCGACAACGGCTATCGCACTTTACCGCACACGACCTAATCTGGAAATGGGTATAAATATTTAACCATTCTAATCTCGCCAACCCGAGACTCGAGTTACGATTGGCGGCAAGCGCGCCAACATCGGCACCGACGACCCAGATTGCCCCAATGTCAAATGTCCCAGGCGTTCTGGAACGGCGGCATTTCTGCAGATAGCCCTGCTCTGTGTGCATCGAAAACCAAACGAGCACGAAACCACCGTACCACCAGTAGTTTCTGCATGCATCCGTGCAGACTTGCAACCCCTTGTAGCCATTCCGGTTCGCCTCCTATTGGCATTCTCGTAGCGTTCGCAAACACTTATTGCTCTGATAGCAACGGGCACGCTGCTCGGATTTCTGGTGCTGCCCTTTCCACCCGCTGCCGCGCTTCGTTTTTCACTTTGACTTCATGGCTGGCCATTTTTGGACGATCCAAACTCGAGCATGCTATTCGAAACGAACGAGTCGGAATAAAATCTAACACTTTATTGAATGCATCTTCTCATAACTATTTATGTGTCGATAGGAAAATACGTAAACGAAAAACTGTACCACAACCCGATGCTCTGCCAACCTTGCAGCAGGCAACCGAAAGCTGCCCTTGCTTTCTTTGCGCTGTTCCGGTGATCCACCTACGGATGATTTTTTTTTTAACAAGTTCTATCGATGTGTGGTGGTGCCTGCGCCCGATTGCGGACGAACGAAGCAGCTTGCGCAAGCGGCAATGGAAATGCAAAGCACCCGGACATGGAAACGAGCGAATAATCTATTTCGCCATTTTTAGTACTGGCAAACAGTTTTGCTTCCGACAACCGGGCCAACGCAACTATTTGCAAAGCCAAACGATCCCCGGCCTCGGCTCGGATGCATTCAGAGCTGCGTCACCTCGTACGTGTGGGCGAAGGTGCATTCGTTGCTCGGCGGCGAGTACGGGCAGATCAGGGAGCCCGGTAGGGATGCTGCTGCAGCCTTTCATTCTCTTTGAAATGTATCCCGCACATGCACAGGGAACAAACGCACCAAGTAATGATGTCGCTCTTTCATTGGCTCGCTCGTTCGAATGAGACTAGAGAGTGTGTGAGTGTGTATTGAAATTCAAGCACCAGAAAAGTGCACAGCATCTACCGTACAGAAGATTGCCCGGCGACGGCGACGATGTTTATCTAAACATTGCATTCTTTTGCTCGGTATTTTGCCTTATATTTTTATACCTCACCGTGTGCCGTCCAGCACTATCTTGCGTGGCTCCCGTTCCAGGGCATTCGGTGCTGTTTGCGAACCAAATCGTTGCAATCGCGTTGCTAGACACTACACCACGCGTTTCCCATTTGTCGGGCTGCTCGTCTGTCCCACTCTTAATGACATAATACGATCAGTTTTATAGGCGATAGGATTGTGGCTGCCATTGGCGCTTGTGCATTGTGCGTACGACTCCGATCATTCCGATGAATGGAGTACGGGGAATGGAAATATCTCAAGAACTTTTCCCTTTTTCCCGAGCAATCAAGGAAGGTATGCACAGCACCTACGGGCAACTGCCTGAAAATGTCACCATAGACAAATACATACACACACACACACGTGCAGATACGACAAAATAGTTTACCGTACCCTTTCCTTCTCCAAAATCCTAAACAAGACGAAGTGCATCGTGCGCCGCTTCCATTTGCTGCCAGGCGATAAACCGTTCTCTCCGGTACGATGCTACTGGTGAAGAGCAAATGGGTAATGGCAGGAAACAAGAGGATATAAATTCATCCAAAGAAAGAATGATTATATCCAATACTATTTTTCTTTCGGCTCCTGCTACCCTCTTTGTAGCACGATGCTATGCTACACTTCAACACTTTGATGTTTGGGAATTTATTTCGATTCCGTTCGGTTCATCCCTTCATGTCCCCACTGTGTGTTAGACCGTGTCATTTGCATTTCGACCGATTGTCCAGGGACGTATGTCTCTCTACACGTCTTATCTGCAGCCCATAACAGAGATTCGTATGCTAGTACTTTGCCTTAGCAGCATGGCTATGGTGTAACGGACTTTTGTTCAAACAACGTTTGTAATTTAAACATGACAATCTTAAACAACTTTTTGCGTATCAAGTGAAGGAATTAGTTGTAAAATGTAATAAACTTGTTTAATGCATTTTTCCAACAATCGAACAAAATATCAATCGCCATTCTTTCTCGAGAGAACCATTTTCAAACCATTTATTTATCACATTTTACTGGAATGTGTTATAACAAGAGATCTCATAGTTGAATGAGGCCACGACTGAAATCACATGTTTCTTACTTAACTTTTACCAAACAGTACATAGTGGCGCAGAAAGAAACCAATTTCATTGCTTTTGCTTCATATTCATTTTAAATGACCCTGTTTTAAGTTAATGGTTCAATTCTATTCAATCTTATGTTTCCAATTTTCCTACCCACACCCTCCCTCGATGGCAAAAGCAGAGCAGCACACCACATGGCCACGTACACCCAATCCAAACCAGACCATGCTATTGTGGGTGATCTTTCCGCTGGGACGCCGTTTTACGTCGCTCACATACACGGCCAGCATCGAACGATGGCGATTGTCGATTATAGAGCACAACCCTTTCACTCTAGCACCCTCCCTCTGTGTCCGCCTGCCGACACTCGGTCACGTGGGACAGCTCGTTCGCTTCGTTTGCTGCATGGAAAATCTTACATTAGATCTTTCAATGGCCAGTATTTATATCTACGATGGAAGTAAAATGATGGAAATAAAAGCCACAGACGCCCACCAGAACCATTGCAAGACAGTGTATGAACGAGTTCTGTTTTGCTTTCCTGCTCCAACCTCACCCTCCGCCATACCTATGCTCTCTTCATAGACCCACAATCGTCGCTTCACCTTCACCGTGGCATATTTCTCGCACGTCAACTCCTCTGTGCTGCCCCTTTTGCCGTGGATCGGGATAATTGACCCAACTAATACAGGGGCCACACGGCCAGAACACTGCCACCCTTTACTTTCTTTCTTTCATACCGCCCCAAAGCGCAGAGTTATGCACGCGGGCTAAGAAAAAATAGTAGCAATGGCTACATCTACAGCCAATGTATTCTCAGCGTGCAGTTAAGGTATGTGTATGTTTTCCCCCCTCGCTAGCACTCTCTACCTTTGCTACAGTTTTAGTCCATGACATTCCTTTTTGGGCAAGCATTAAGTTAGAATGTGTGTGTGTGTCGGTTCACGTTTGGACTATACATGCTGCTCCTCTTTACCCAATTTGCACTCAGATGCCTTGTTTGAAATGCCGCCATTTCTTTAACAACACTACCCTTTTTGTGCTTTCTTGAGATTGTATGAAAACAACATGAAAGTCGTGCGCCGATCTAATTTGAGTGTGGCAAAAAATGCAATGTTCAAACCGTTTTCAACAAGGCAAACCACACACGTGCGACGCTTGCGTTTGAATTGCATTCGATATTGCTATTAAAGGATTTTTTAAAATTATTCATTATTCTATTTTGTTTTTAAGTAGAAATGTTTGTAGGAATCTGAATCCCAAACCAATCAAAAATTACATGCGTCATACGATTGTTTCAAGTAAATTGATTCACATCAGCATATTCACTGCAGCAAAAAACAAAACACCCCGTTATAATGCAGTCACAAAAGCTTTCCTTCAGTTACTTCTTGAATTGCTTATTCCTACAATCACTCTCGCACAAAATACCCATTCTCAAACCCAAATTACGCTAAACAGCAGGCCGATACAAAGCCGAACAAAGCGTGCCTTTGTGTTTGTGCACGGAAAGCAAATAAAATATGATCTCAGCATTTGTAATCCTTCGACTACAGAACGGAATGCTACATTTCTAGCGACAAAATATACGCCACACCATCTTTCAAATCTTACACAGAAGAAAGCAAGCTGCTGCTCTCGGCCCAGAGAGATTGCATCGCTGGGTACCATTTCTACAAATACTGGCAAAATTGACCGAACAAAAGCCATTTTACGGCTTGTCGGCAAGAAGATGGTCGAGGTTCCTTGGTAGCTACACGGTCGGTGGTGCCGTGCTGCCAGCGGACGGTGTTAACGGAAGGAATGAATCATTTGATGAAGCGTCATAAAAAAGCTCCTACTTGTCCTCGTTACAGGGCAAAATTTTATGTCCATAAACCATATTTTCGCTAATGCAACATGATAATAAAATCTTCCTATCGTTTGATCCCTCCGACGATTGTCCTGTACATAGGGGAGCATCCACCAACATACACACACACACATACATACGTATATATACGCAGCGTGAAACAATATTTTTTATCTTATTTCCTTCGCTTGCGTCTATTGTTACTACCATCGGCCACCCTCATATCGTTAGGAGACAAAGAACTGAAATCTAATTTTTTGTTCCTTGCAAGTGTGAGAAATGAAATCTGCGAAAGTTGTTTCACTCCTCTTGAGCAGCCGGAGCTAATAAATCACAAAAGCGAAGCCAGTGTGCCAGGGTGTCTTTTAACGGCAAATATTATCAGTGGAGTTTTGTGCTTTGAGCTAAAATTCTTCCGCCGTGCCAGCAGGAGCTTTTGAGATATGACTGCATTAAATCGAACGCAGTTACGGTGTTACCGTCCCCCACCATCGGTTTTTGTTGTTTCCCATTCTGTACTTTCCTCCATATATTGCCCATTTTTCTCCACCTCACTGCATCCACCGATGTGAGCGTTAGTCAAGAAACGAAAGTTCAATTTTAAATCTACAAACTGTGCGAGTTTAATGCTCATTTTCTGCACACCAACGGCACCGGCCGGCCTTGGTTTGAGCTTACAAAACGTTCAACAATCGGTGGCCCACTTGTAAAAGTGGTCGCAATACTACTCGACTCGGTTGGAGCATGCCCTAGCGGCACCACATACACACACTGCCGGCAGTAAATTTTACACAAAAGTAAAACCGAACAGATTTATGAGGTTATGTGTCATTCGTTTAATAAATGGGAAGACAGGATGTTTTTCATTGGATTTCCTGGTTTTTCTCAGGTCATCCCGGTCGACGGAGCTTTCCAAAAACCGAATCCAACCCTCCCTACACCTACCTACCCGGGGAGATGAGATGGCTTTTTCGCAGCGAATACGCGACAGACGGTCCTGTCCGCATCCTACAACCGACGCACATCCTAAACATATGCTTTTAATATCCTCACGTCAGGCTTGCGACGGTGCCGTATCGGTGTTCCCTCTTGCCAGTATGTTTGCAGACAACCGCAGCAGTTCATTTGCATCGAACGATGCCTAAGAGACAAAAGTTTCGTATCCCATTCTACTTAGCCACTCATGGCCATAGGAATCCATATGTTTTGGAACAGTTGCGCGGTGCGGAAATTGATTTCGCCGTGCTGCCTACATTGAACCATGTAAAATGAAAAACCAACAACAAAAACGGACTGGAAAAATCCATTTTCTCTGTTACTTGTTTGTGTGTGAACCAAAAAAAAACATACTCGTGCAAGGAAACACTGTACCCGAAAAGCAAAGGAAAACATCCTCGACAGTGGGAGAAGTGATACAAGCACAGGCACCCTAGCTAAAGTCGGTTCCATCGTTTGGACTAGAGCATTGCTAGCGAAGTTGATCACAATTTCACTCCCAGAGTTTTGCCTTGAGGCATGAGTAAGTAAGTATGGTAACCCTGCCTAACCTAAACCATATGCCCCGTGGAGAAATATTTGATTTATGAAAAGTGCGTGTCGTGTTTCTACTTCCAACTACAACATAACGCGAATGTCACGCCAACTCTACCAGCTGAACGTTTCTTCCAATTCCTACACTTGGTTGTATGGCAACGGTGTGTACTACCTTTCTTGGCAAACCATAAAAGACCAACTTTAATAAGTGCTCTCACAAATAACACCTCGGCCACGGTTAAGCCTTGTCTAATGAACCTGGCGCTGGCTGGAAGGCAGGTTCGGGTACGGGTTGACTCCTGCCTGTCAATGCTCCTACCTAGCACCCGGTATGGCCCACTCGAACGGTGCGAATGGTTTTCCCATGCCATCGTGTTTCATGTCCTGTTCCTATGCGTTATTCATTCATTAACCCACCTCCAGCATGGGCCGCCTAGCGTACAATGTAATTTTCCGTTCGGATGTTTGTTTTCCACCTCATATGTTTTTGCACCGTCCGTTGCTTCGGTCCCTCATGCCTACACTTACCAGTAGCAGTGGCATGGGGATGAAAGGCGCCTCATTCACGTCACGTTAGACGCCGGACATTCCGGTAGATATAAGCATCCGGAGTCTTCAGGCTTGCCGTACTAGCACGCCACCCTTGAACGGAGCGTATATATTGTTGTCACGGTTTTTAATAGAGTGTATTATCTTAACAACTCAATCAAATCATGAAGCAACTCGACCACCGGTGCTACTTATAACAAATTAATTCTATTCCTTTCAACAGCTTGGCTACATCTGTAACGGCATCGTGGTTGATGGTTAGCTCCAGCAGAAGTATTTTTTCTACTTAAAAGCTGTATTTATCTACACCCTCGTTGCCACTATAAGTAATACTCTGCTGTAATACGATGATAAAAGGTCAAGGACGTGTCATGCGCTTAATGTTCATTAACACGATGACTCGCCAAACCCATCGCTAATCAGCGTACACTGTCACTGCTTTATACAGTCTATTGCATAGACAGTTACTAATACTTGATTAGTTTTAAAACTCTCTACGTCCTGGAGTATCAGAACACACAACCATTGCGATAAAACTAAAAATTTAATTAACGCAACAGCAAACCCGTCAGGATGGTATTGTACCGTGCCGTTCATGCATACACTTCCGGTAATAAGAGGAGAAACCGAATCTCGTTGCTCCGTTACGGACGGTCGAAGGATTCATCTCCGCACCAGAACTGGAAGCTCGACGTTGGGATTTAGCGTCAGCGTAAAGATCTTTGCAAGACTTTGTGTTTATTATGCATTCCACATTCAGCAAGCGCTAGTGACATTTTGAAACGGTTGGTCGTGAAGCAACATCGGGACGTATTTACATCGGGAAGACAGTAGCTCATCACTACAGCAACTTTGTCGGATAATCTGTACAAGAAACGTTCTCTCATTTTCTATCTCTCTCTCTTTGTTTGCCTCCTCGTCACTCGTATCGATTCTGAGCACTTTCCAGCAGCAGCAATATGTCGCCACTGGTTTGCATGTCGAAAAGTTTGATTCAATTACGCAAAAACACTGTACATATCAACTAGCAGCGCATGTTGTGCTTTGCGCGGTATGCAGCGCTCAGTTGCAGCTTCTGCTTCGACGATCCTTTTTTCCGTTTCATTTCACTTTATTCGATTCGGCCAAAGTTTCACTGCTGAAGAAACTGCACTATTCTAACGATGTGTATAGTCAACACAACAACAAAAAAACAAGACTAATCGTCTCTTTGGCTCTCTCTCTCTCTTACCCTCTTTTCCAAAGAATATTTTTCTCTTTTACCTTCACCAAAACCACGCTTTAACTTCTCTACACATCGTACAAACGTGATAGCGAAAGCGGGTGAGTGGTAAATGAAATTTAATAGAATTATGTTCTGCCAACAACATAAACCGGGATTGAAACATACAATAAGAGCAGAAAATCCAGCATCCACCTCAGAGCGGAACGAATAAAAGGCAGCGTGCGGTCTACTTCTGTATGCACTATGTGATACTGTAATGGGGAGGAATGGAACGGATGCAGCATGCTCTATTATGTGTGCATTTAACTTCCGAATTCGTACCTCCACTTGAGGCAAAGAGCACACCATTTCGGGCAGTGCAATTTAAGCTCCGACGCTGCTAGAGATGTTTTACGAAAGCCATTGTAAGAATTGACTAGCTGCAGTTGGGCTAAATTTCTTACAAAAGCTAAACCCCGTTCGTGAATCGCACTGCACTACACTAAACTTTTTGTTTTGTTTTTTTTCCGTTCCTATGTTGTATTTATTTGCCTTCGCATACGTTGCACAAGATTTTTTCTATACACAATTTTCTGTCCTATTCTCAAATTAAAGGAGCTGCAATTTTGCTCTACTTGGTCAGAGCTAGTTTTATTTTCTTACTTTTCGTGGTTGTGATGGCTAGCAGACAACCAGCCAAAAAAAATATCCTGTAGAATCTCTTTGTGTTACCGCACGCTCAAAACTGGCTTCTGTGGAAAAGTGCTACCAAATGTCCTCTTAAACAGCTCGCCTACCGAATTGTCAAGGATGAATTCATTCATTTGCCTATACAACCCGAATGCAATTGTCCAACGGTGTGACGAGTTACTTTACAACAAACTTTACTTCCACCCAGGAATGACAAAACATGTTAGTTGGAATCCGTGAAAAGCCAAACTTTCGTTCCTAACTACTAGCGACGACATAGCGCTCCGGAAATAACTGCAGAGCAGCGGGGTCGAAATTGTCCCTTCCAAACGTCAGCCACTCATTTATTGATAAACCTGTCAGCAAATTGACTTTCCAAGTGGCTCAAAAGCTCAAGTTTGTTTACTTTGAAAGCGAAACCACCGCAATACCAGGATATTGTAGTGGATAAACCCGACTGACGCCAAATCGAATGAAACCCGAAAATGGCTCAAGATAGGACGTATCCAGAGCCAAAGACCGGTTAGAAAGCGAAAATAGAACAAGGGATCTGCTATAGCACTAAGCACGAATCGGAAGTGCGGCCAGGAAAGTTTGTTGAATTTCTTCAAGAATAACAATCAACTCATCCGCCGTGCGTTTGAAGCGGACAGCGTAAGGGCGGACAGAGAGGAAAAAACGCCGACGCCGTGAATGATTCCACCACACTATCTCACATTTAGTTGCCGGGGTACCGCCGACCACGGACACCAAACAAACGCATCTTTCACTTCGAGGAAACATCATTCCCATTTCATCTTAAACGGTTACCCTTACCCATCCCCCCTCTCGGCCCGTATGATGGCCGTAAGTATCAGAAAACGACAAATCGTAACCCAAAACTGTCGCATCGTATGACGACTGTGCCGAGGGGTTCCACAACAGCACTAGCAACGGCCACCGACCCAATCCCCTCAATACCCCCCCTCACGAAAGTGGAAAAGTGTCTGTCACACTCACTGTCACAACTTTCTGCTGCCTGGAGTTAAGGGCCTGGCAGATAACTTTCCTCCACCGAAACGGCAAGGTAAGAGATCAAATTAAATGTTCAGAACAAGTTTCTGCTCGGTGGCTTTCGGCCCCGCTAGGCAAACTGTCAGTCATTTCGCGTGAGGATCGAGTTTTTGGCAGCCGTTTTCCAAAACCGAGCACCAGCAACGTTGCCTCCAATTCTGTGGCCTGTTTCGATTCGTTGGCAAATAGATCAAAGAGCCGACAAAGTCTGTCGTCTGTGTGTATCTATTTGGCTGTCTTTTCCCAACTAACGTAGCACGAAACGTCGTGGCGTACACCTGATTGAAACGAGCACACACACGCGCACACGCACACACATGTGAATTCTGTGTTCTGTTCTGTTGTGCATGTGAATTCTCTCAATTTGTTTTGCATTCTAATTTTCCAAACATACCACCGCTCGGAAATATGCGTCTAACGTAAAAACGGGAATCATGTTTGGTAAAGTTCATAACAGTTTAGAAAACTGTGGTGGACTGTTAGAAAAATTTCAACCTCACGTTTCAATCTCGATGCCTCGAACTGAACGGAGTTAAGTAACTTTCTCCATAACTCGACTCAACTCGCAATCAATGTAATCGCGAAGGGGGTGCACAAGACTGCAGTTCGAACATCGGTATCGCTGGGTTTCCCTCTGTGACGAATGTCAAGTGCAACTTGCGCGAATACATTCGCGAAAACTTTACCGTAATTAACGATCCATTCGTTCCTCGCTCCCGCACCGCGTGCCGCCATCACTCACAGACTTTGCTGCAATTTTGCGTCGAAGCGTAAGTTTTCAAATTTTATTGCCAGTGGCATCAAGAGCTATGGCCGATTCGCTCCGACGACACAGTTGCAGAAAGCTTCATTTCGTTCCCGGTTTGCTCTGAAAGCCGTCTTGAAAGTGCAAAGTACACAGCGATTGAGTGTTTATTACCCGGACTATCGGCATACCTAGAGCTGGTAGCGGGGCCGGGGGCTTTATGCGATTTTGGGGTTTTCCCGGGAGCAGATCCGCTCAAACGGTTGTGGTGGCGTCGACGGCGGTGGCGTCGGATTCCTAAAAGTACTGTATTGGTATTAAACTTTCAAGTGAAGGAAAATTAATAGCATAAACCTGAACGTAGCGAACGAGACGCAGCTTCCAGTTGGGCAGGAGTCTGGCGCCGTTGAAACCATTGAAACTGAGGATCCTCCTGTGTCACGCTTTCTGGCGCTCATGCAGCCGAGGGAAAACTTTGGAGAAAATGGTAAACTTTTACTCGCACTCCGTCGTCTTGCTATTTTCTCGCTCGTCTTATTTCCTGAACCGGTGTTGCTTTTTTTTTATTATTCGGCATTTTGAAGTTAGTCTGACGGAGTGAGCGTGACAGAGAGCTAAAGCAAAAGGGACAGAAAATGAAATCAATATCGAAACCTCAAACTTTACATAGCCAGCTGCCGCCTACGAGGAACCACTCCCTCAGGCCGCCAGCTGGACGTACAGCTTCGAGGACGTCGGAACACCGACTGCCGACCCTTCCGATTCCGCCCAAGCTCAACTTGGTACGCCTAAGGTGTACGCTCTGCTGCCGAAAAAGGTGACAGCGCCAAGAATGGTTTGCAGTATCGGGAAAACGATGACGACGATGATGATGATGATGATGATGATGGTAAGCAGCCATGATGAAGATGGTGGTGATTGGATAGCTCTCATTTATCATTTTATTGCGAGGCAAGTTTTAGCGTAGTTTACGCGCGATAGATACCGCTCCACCACACTACTTTCTTTGGGGAAAACTTTGGTCATACGAACTTCGCGATTTGCTCTGCGAGCATCACGGATGGTAATAAATCTTCCCGGCCCGCACTAACGCACACTGACTTTCGTTTCGGGAGCGTGCATTCTTGCTGGATGCTGCTGGCCAACACCACGCGCTTATCGCGCACACGCGCACATATCCTTGACAAAACGCGCGCTCGGAATGAATTCTTGCGATCAGTTTCGGTGCCCATGATGACCATGTGCAATTATGTTATGGCTATATTTTTCTCTTGGTGCCACCACTCATCAAGCCCTTCCCATTTCAACGATATGTGGCGAGATGAGGGGGGGGGGGGGGGCAAGACGAGCAGCAATGAAAGTTTTTGTAATTTTCATATCGCATAGTTCTTATCATCCATCAACATCAACAACCTTTCACCCCGGTCCAACGTCTTCGCTTATCATCGGGAGGTTCTTTTTTGTATTTCTCACCCATTGCCCAATGCACCCGGCCCGCCGTGGCCCATCCGTATCCATGCCGGAATGTACGCGTCTGTGGCCGAGCTCGTTATGTTGCGACTGCTTAACTGTTCACACCATTACTCAATTAAACGACTAACCTTTAGCATGGCTCCTTGCCCGCCCAGCTCGTGTGCTCCATCTCTCAGCGGGAATTGAAGCGCTAACGATATCGTTAGCAGGCACAGACGCCCGCCAGTTGCCATATTCGATGTTCCCGACTCGACGGTAGGAGGACACTCAAAGCAAACAGCAGAGTGTGCCGGGCGTCACAACCGGAAGCCGGAACCACCAGAACAGCATCGTAGGGCATGGCACGTACGTGTTAACTAAACCCCGTCTCCACCTTCCCGAGGTGCGCCCGCTCACTCCCTAAACCTGCCCCGCTCGTTGTGCACAGGAAACAAAAGGCAAAGAAACCGGAAATCCACCCTACTTGTGCCGTGTGTACCGCCGTGTTCGCACCAGGCAGTGTAACAGGATAAAAAGTTATCTCCCGAGATGTTTAAATAAGTTTCCCAACTGGAAATTGCACTTTTCTTTCATTTCCCTGCTCAACCGCGCTCGGCTGGTCAGCTTCCAGCCTTTCCCTTTGCTATGTGGCGTCGGTGTGGCTCGTTCTGCCTTTGTTTCTGCTTCATCCTCGACTTCAGCAGCTTCATCCTCGACTCGACTAGAAACCGTTGGGGAATGAGCAGCACAAGTTAAAATTAAATTCTTTTATTCCACCATTATTACTCGCACCCAGCGACCAGCGGGGATTGGTGGTGGTGGTGGTGCTGCTGCTATTCGAACTACATTACCACCATTTCGCTTGGGATCGACTGGTCTTGCCACAAGCTGTTCCGGATGTTCCGGTTTTGCACTTCTTCTGCCTTGGCTGCTGCTTCTTGGTGTACCACGGACGGTGCTGCTGTTGCTGTCCTGGCTGCATTTCCGTAGCAGCGTGTCTCTTGCTCTCTGGTGCACCCAAGGTGCATAGAGAAGTTGGAGAAAAAATATAAAAATTAATTTACACATTCATAAACAGGCGGAACAATGAATGAACGAATGAAAGAAGACTGGTTTGCACGGGATTGGACCCTCAGGGCCCAATACAGCAAATGACACAATTGTTAGGCTGGATGGACGAAACGTGCTGTCATGGTAAATGGTAGCGATTTTCCTGCCAGAAAGGCAGCACCGTTTCAGGACACATCCTACAAACGCTGACATGATGTCTTACTACTACTACAACTACTACTACTACTACTACTATTCCAGGCGCTGCCATTACAACGCACAAGAGCAGTGACGAAAAGGCATTGAAAATGGGGCCTCCCTCCATCGAGATAGAGCGTGTACCTTTTACTGCGCCTCGAACTGCACTGCCAAACTTAATTTCGTTCCATTAATGCTAATGAATGGAGAATTTCCATAATTTTCATTAGTTTTCTCGCAAAAATTATTTCTATTAAAAGTTTACCCTACCTAACACACCGGCCCATACATATACCGGAGGACCGAGCTCTGCCCGTTGCCGGTTGTACCGTTGATTGTACCGCTCGTTTACTTGTAGTCATTAAAGCATTCACTGTAAAGCAAGAATTGAAAGCTACAAGTAACTCGGGCCGTGCATAATGTACTGTCGCAGCATTGTAATGCAGTAAACAAAGTGTTCCTTCACATTTCCCAAACTTCTCGCTTATTTACCGCCATCATCCAGTTCGTATCCATCGCTAACGATGCTATCGGCACTGTAGCTAGTATTGTGGCAACGGATTGTGACACATTGCGATTTTTCCCCCAAATAAACTTCAGTGTTTGATCAATATGGAATGATTATTCGGATCAAATCATACAAACTATGACGGGTTTATTTGCTGTCAGTGTAAAATGTTGTGATACATTGTATTATGACTATCTAACCGTAAACATAGCTATACCATATAAGTTAACACTGCTCGTAAGAGGTCGTAAACAACTGTAATAGCTACATGCACATACAAACAACAAAATTATCATGTTCGTTAGTTTGGGCTGAACTAAAACATACTGAACTGAACTTCGTCCGCAAACACTAGCGACAGCCACCCAAGCAGAGTGGCAGCTAATGTGTGAACTTAGCCGCGCATGCTAAAGTTAACATTACACCATCAAGCGAAAAGCGTATTAAAATAGTGTAATTTGAACCAGCAAACAGCGGGTAACCTATCGCCGGCATAGCGCTTTCGCTGTTTCGGTGGTTAACATTAATTCATACTATAAAATTCCTGCCCCCTTTTCCCGAGCAACCCTCGCACAGATGACACGTTACGACGCTAGCAACACTGGCTGGCTTTACCAAATGGTGACATGACCTAAGGCGGTGCTGCTGATGCTGACGAACCTGGTTGTTTCGTGACTGGGAGTTTTTTTTATACATATGCGCACACCGACCGGGCCAAAACCAGATCATGTGTCTTATGGAATGTTGTGTTTCGGCTCGTTTGCAAGGTGAATTATTCCACCGTGTGACCATGCCCGCCGCCCGATTCCTTCTGCTTCTTCGGCATTCCGGGCCGGGTGAAAGTTTCCTGCTCTCCCGTTCGATCGCATAAACCATGTACGACGATATAATTTCCTGCGACGTTGCCTTTAGCCTCCGCGTACCCAAACGGTAGCCCGGCACGGCCGATAGAGGAAGCGAAAGTAATAAACTAGAAGGAAAAATTGAAATTTAATGCTACCATATAATAATCATATTATGAGATACTTTATTATTATGTATGCCCCTACAGCACGGCCGAATGTGTTCGCCTCAGCATCCGCTGCTGGATTGTTTATGCGGTCACCTAGTGCCCTGCATGCGAACAGGGTGGGTTTTATGGAAAGTGGCCGTATTTGCTTTCGGATTGCATACGTGTTAAACGACGAAGGCTTTCTCGCACAATCCCAAGTGCCCAAGGAATGTTAATAATGTTGACACTTTAAATCCGGAGAAACCTCCAACAGTCCGATTGGTGTACGCTGTTTGAATCAATCGACGGAGAGTTATTAAAATGGATACTCTAGTTCTCACATAAATATACAGTAATTAAACATAGTTATACTTGGTGTTTCACCCAATTTAGGTTTGAGTCATAATGAGGAAACAAAATTAGTGTACGCTTCTGCTTATTGCAAGAAGATTGATTTTCGTTATGTAACTGCTTTGCTACGTAAAATATTAAGAGATTGCAGACATGAAAAAACAAAGTACAGCTCGATTTTTAAATCTCCCCACTCACATTCCGGAAACGGTTAACGCATCATATTGCCATGCAATTACACTTGCAGTTTGCATCCACTCATTTCGCTTCACTACCCCACCGTTGCATCTAGGCACAGCCGAGAGCAAATAAAAGCGCCACTCAAGGTGTGAGCACCTTTATTAGTGACACTACGCGGTAAACTATGACATCACTTCTTTTCAAACACAACAACCATTCTCAGTGCGCCCTATCACCGTTAATGCGTCTTCTATTTTCATAAACCTTCGCGCACAGTGCGCATAATAGTACACGTGCACGGCTGCATTAATGAAAACTTCGCTATATTACTGCTTTTGCCAAGCATTAACACGAAATACCTGTGCAGCGCACCAAACAAACACCTCTCAAGAGCAATTTTCTTTTGCTAAGGCGTCGGCAATTGCACTCCAATGAAAGCTGCATCCCATTCACGGGCTGTGGGGCCGTGCCAGTAACTACCAGCGCCCGGTAGTGGCCAGATACTTGACGATGCTGCATACATAACTAAAGAACATTATGCCTCCACTTACCGAAAGCACACCTCCCGAGCGCTGCACTATTTACAGCTGGTTTGCTCGTACATCTCAAGGGTGTGGGCTCCTTTTTTCCTCCACAAGACACACTCAAACGCATACACATGTACTCTCAGACGGGTGCGAGAGTGTGGAAATGAGGTGCACAGATTTTATTCACTCCGGGTTTAAGCTCGCCCTCCAACACTAATGATTGAATAAAACGTCTCCATTGTTTACAAGATTATGGGGACAGGAAGACTAAAGCACGCCCGCGCGCCCAATCGTGGTCGCCAGTCGCAGTTGCCACCGTACAGCGGTTAGGGCGTTGAGTTTGATGAAGTTATTAAGATGCGAGTAACTGGTGCAGGAATCAAAGTGGAACGCCCATTAGGCGGGATAATTGTTGCCATTAGCGCAGAATAAAACAGTGCTATCGGAATCATTGTTATTACTGTGAGCGTAATGAGTTTCTTTAGATAACGAGAAAGTGGAAAGAATTTTGATTCGACTCTACTTACAAACCGCGTTCGCTCGAATCACGCGTTCCGTTGCATTGCAAGCGGCTACTTCCCAGGGCTACAGTTATAGTTGACCTGGTTAATGGAACTTTATTCTTCCTGCACATAGACTTAAAAGTCTATTTATTGGAATGAAAGTTAATGGTTATACAGAAGTACATACACCGAACTGGCAACTTATCTTCAAGCTCAAATCATCTATGAAATTGTACTTAAATAACTAAAACGAAGTAATGAATTTCTGGTTGACATATGATGAAAAGAAAAACGGTATTACAAATATGCATCATGATGTATTACGCCAATGCCAATCCACAATACCGCATGATCTCTCTATGCCATTGATTGCCTATCCTATCAGCTCATTCCTAGCAAATGTAGAAGCTTATCCAAATGTCATTCACTTTACATTCCCAAATGCGATTAAACATCTCCCCCAACTCATTACGAGCCGTACGCCACCACCAGTACGCATCTCAAACGTACGCCCTAAACCTACTCATAATCTACATCGCCAAACGTCTTAGATACGGAAAAGTGAACCACAGCCACCGAACGAACCCCATCCATTCCAAGCCCCATCATCGCGTGGTAACGAAAGGAAAGCGAAAAACCTTTCTCCGACCGTGGGAATTGGCCCGACCAAAGCCGTTTCGTGCACTGCTGTCGCAGAACAATAGCACCTTCCCCCGCCGTCGAGTGGGAAAAGTGTGTGATGGCTTATCAATCAACTAGGAAGTCGTAGGTCTGCTGCACAGGTCGGGAAATACAGATAAGCAGCGTGCGGGCGGGCACAGTGAAAGACGAAAACATCGAAATCGAAAGATCGGGAGGGAATTATCATTTTTCTTCCGCTCGTTCTTGAGAGGCAATGGCAAAATTACCTTTACCATGTGCGCGCCTCCTTGTGTACAGGGCGCGTAGTGCTTCATCCTGAATCTATTGTTTGCTTCCGAACCAACGTGACGTTCGCGTCCTTGTGTGTCTGTGCCCGGGCGAGCGCATTCTATTGACATCTGGCTGCCTTCCTTTCCTCTAATAGGGAGTGCGGTGGGGAGGAATTCGATCGAATGGAGTCACCGTTGGGAAGCTAAAGCGGATGAGTGAAGTTACACAATGCCATCAATAGCAAACATCTCGCACATTCAGCCACGCATGAACACACGCACACACATAGCGAACTGAGACTGATTTCCGGCGATTTCCCCGTCTTATTCTGCTGCCTGCCATGGCGTGCTTTGAACACCTTTATGGAAAGAATTTATTACCCAACATCACGCATCGAAGCCGAAAGCACCAAAATCGCCCACCACCCACGACCACCCACATGGCGCTCATCCCAATCAACCAGATAATGTACTCACGTCTCACCTTGCCACTTTCTCCACCATGAGTAGCAGATATCATCTCGTCTGCCTGTGGTGTTTCGAGAACCGATACCACCCCACCCGAAAAAAAAGACACCCATTCAGCCAACCGGGACCTCCTACTAGGGCCTTCTCTTCCGGCCTGTTTCTTCGCACTCCACAAAACATGGGTGCTTTCTTTCGATCGGAGTTTTCCCTGCACAAGGCTACTACTGATGCCTACCACCCACCGCCGCATTTCCCAGCCACTGCAAGTGTTCTTGTTTCGGAAGGAAGAAAAATCACCTTACCGTTCTTGCCGGGCCCACTTTCCACCCAGCAGTTTCCCGTACTGTGACACCCGGCTCTTGGCCTTTTGACAGTGTTACCCAACGGAAATCGACCAGCCAACCATCCTTGGCCGTTTTCTGTTTCACTCTCGGTTCGCTGTTTCGTTTGCTCTTCCGAGGTGCTGATTCGACCTAGAGCCTTCGTTATTTATTGCGCTTTTCATCCTAAGAAGTGGCCTCCTCTCGGTGATAAACACACAGCGCCGACGGTCGGTCCCTCTCTATCGAAGTATGCATTAAAAGAACACAGCAAATGTATGTATCTGTATGTGCGTGTGTGTGTGTGTGTGTGTGTGTGTGTGTGTTTAAAGAAGAAAGCTCGAGGAAAAAGCTCTAAATGATGCAGGGGAATGGGGCATTTGTATGTGGGCATAGGCCCACAGCCTTGGCGATAAGCGCCCACTGGAGCCACGCTTGCCGCTTTCAACGTCTCGATCAGAATAGACCGAGCATTGCTATGCGGCGAAGCGGCAACGGAAGAGGAGAACTTCCTTCTTCTGGGACACTACACCGTATAATGCTGTACGCTGTTTTTATTCCTGCTGTGCTTTCCTTTATTTTTGGGCCGCTGTATCAGGGAGCACGGGAAGAACCGGACGTTTGAGCAACGGCTGCGTGCTGCTCCGTTTCATGCTTGCTGAGTGGATAAATTCATCATCCCTTCCAGCCTGGCACCTTTTACGCAACTTCTTAAGCGTGCTGGGCGAACTTGCCAAACGATACAAATGAAATAAAAAAAAAGCTACCAAGAGCCCCCAAAGTTCTCCGTCCCGTGCTGCTGCAGTCATTTTGAACGTCCCTTTGTGTGTGCGTTGAAAGCGCAGAGTCAAATGTTTGTCGCAGCATGTTTGCAGCCCAGCGCAGCATAAAACATATTTAATGAGAATACCTTTCAATGGAGGCAGGCGACAAATAAAACACAGCTGCAAAGCGCTGCTCTAGAAAAAAGCTTTTCAGTCGAAACGCAACCATGCTGTGCGGCGAAAGTTTATGATGAAATAAGTAAGCCCAGTCAGCGTTTTGCTCAACACAAATATAATTATGCCATATTACCTTTTGATGTTGGTGTGAAGTCAAAATGTTTCGCCATTTACATTTGTACTCATGAAAGCTTTTCGGTACGCTTTAGAATATTCAAATATTCAATAGCAATATCAATCAGCGGTAACCACAAATTGGGTTCATTATTCTATTTATCACAATTAAACACCTCTCAATAAAGCTTTTCCCCTCTGCCTTGCCGTAAGGGGTTGTTCATCGACTTCCTTTTTTACTTCTAATATCGCTTTAACCAGATTCTTACTCTTCCACTCTAATTTGGTAGCTTACGTGCTTTGCCACACACACATTAAACTATGTCATATTTTGACACATTCCCAGCATCGTCTAACCTCCTTAAGAAATTGACACAAAGTCGAGCCTATCCCTCTCTTTCTCAAGGACTCTTCCAGCAAGAACGCGTAGGAGGAGTTTTGCCGTAGTTAACATTTTTATTACATTTCCCGTCCGCCACTTGAAAGAATCTCGACAGTATCATCAGCATCATCATCATCAACGCACGATCAGTAACACACAAAGCAATCCTGCATGCGAACTGTCTTAAATGTATAGCAGCAGCAGCAGCAGTAGCAACGTATGTGAGAAGCCGGCAAGTGGAACTTTTTACGACCAAGTTATCGAAGCTGTCGAGAATGCTGCCTGGATGAGTTTAGCTTTTTTTTGTTCGCTCGTTCGTGTCTTTCACGTTCTTGTAATTACATTTTCCGTTACCATGGCCCATTCCCGCGCTCCTTGATGCTCAATATGGGTTATGATTATCCACGTGTCACCGGGAAAACAGGTAGTGAGGTGGCTCACGTATACGCAAGTGTCTGATTTTTCTTTTTTGCTCTCTCCTTGTCGTATCGTATCTTCAAGAATGAAGAGATAAGTAATCATATTAATAAGTTAATACTGCCAAGATCAAAGAACATATTACGAAGTCCATCCACGCTTGTCCGGCCAAAAGGCGGACGGGTCCGGAAGCGGCAAAGGCGGTATGTGAGAATTTTAACCAATAGGAAAATCTTATTTTTTCCTGCTCGCATACAAAGCTCTAAACAAAAAAAAAGCGCTCAATCCGGAGAATGGTACGGACGAAAAGCAGCGCACAAACATACATACCGCGTTGGCTTCATTTGAAATGCTACAAATAAATTATCCTGGCTCTTACAGTGGACCGAGACGAAGGACACACGCGAACTGCTGCTGGTTTCCAGCATAGCAAAACAAGCACGGCCGGTAGCGTACACGCGCTGACCATATCGTAGAGATGCGGTCCAGTAGCAGTGGCCAACGGGTGCAAAAACCCGACCAGTAACGAACAGTCCCCGTGCGTTCGTTCATCCTGCAACTTTTGGAGCGTAAAATTTAAACAAAGTTTTCGCCCGGGTCCTCCGTCCGTTTCACGCCTCCTGAACACACCAAAACCTTAAAGAACATCGTCCGGTCCGGGTTCGACAAAAGCGGGAAATTATGCTCTCCCGATAAGCTTCGTTAGATTCGAACAAAAACGTAGGCCACAGCTTTGCAAACCCACCACATCTCGGCCTTGCGCTATGCGGCTACAGCAGCAGCAGCAACCTTGATTGGAACAAATAAATCAATGCGGGAACCGATTCCGGTGAATCGTTGCTAGAGCTCCAAGAGTACAACCGGAATGGTACGTGTAGACAAGATTACAAATCATATCAGACAGCCACACCAACCAACCCGTCCGCCTTCTGCCTGGCCTGGTGGTGCAGCCTTTCCCAAAAGCGACAAAAGGAAGTACCTTCTTAACCCTGTTTCCCCTTCACAATTTCCGATTTCGATTGAGGAACTACCGGTTCCCACGAACCCTACGTCACACTCTGCCGTCTTCCTAACGCTGCCGGGTCGGGTGTGCTAAAAGGATACCGGACAAAGTTCGTACCGTCTGCGTAAATCATCGATCCGGAAAATGAAGGACCTACTGGACAGAGAGCTTTCTCCTGACGCTGGGTCCTGAACTTTGCCGTGACCGAACTAAAACAGTACAGTGTTCGGAATGCGCGTTTTCTTTTGTGTGTGTGCTAACCGTGATGTACGCTAACAGTATTCATGTTTTTTTGTGCTTTTTGCTGATATCAACCGTTTCTTCTCAATTAGTTCAACGACGGCACAACATTGAACGTTTTGCATACGACGTTGAGAGGGAAAAATACAGCTTTACGCTACAGAGAAACACCAAAAACGATGAAATAAAAAAGTCGATGTTATGTAAATTAATCAACACGGATACTTAATTGTATCATGTCGGAACTACCAGCCAACGGTAGAAATATCCCCAGGCAAGCTACATAAAAAAGATCCAGTTGATCACTTGTATGTTTACATTAACTGAGCAAATGCTCACCAATAACAACCTTTTCGCAAAGTATTCTTCGAAATGCCAAAAAAGACTCACATTCTGCTCGTTGTCATTAATCCTATCTCTGTAAAAGCAATTCATAGCACAGGATCGAATGGCACCGCTCGGTTACAACCGAATACCACGCACTTTGATTCAAATAACCATCAATACTCCTTTGCCACACCTTTCATTCGGAGCAGGTATCATCCCAGTTGCGCTGTACAAATCCCTTTCGGCAATAACTTTTCCCGGAATAAATCTATGTAAATTTCTCAACGTACCTTATCTCTTCGTGCGATATGTACGGTTCAACATTCAGCATGACAAGTGGCGAAAGTATGTCCGACATTTTGGCAATCGCTTTCACCAAGAAAAGATTTCGGTTCGATCGCTTTGAAGAATGCGCTTCCAGAGCGGGAGCGAGAAGGTAAAGCCGAGGTAACGAGGTAAAGCCAATCACCGAATTGAGATTTATCATGCCTTCGTGTGCGTTCGGCAACGACTTCTGTCCGCCTGCCAGTTATGATGATTGCGGCCACTAATGCTCCACATCCCTGTTGGGTTCGTCCAAGTGCCACACTCATCTCTTCGAGCACACTACTAATTGGGAAAAGTTTTTGGGTCAGGAGCGAATCAGGACACCAACCGGTCGTCAATAACTTAAAATGGTTCTTCGAAAACAGTTTGTGTCCCAGCCGGCATGGCATTACTCTTCCTAACGATTGCATTTGTGAAGCAACGCCTTTGCCACCAGGGACCACTTTCATTCGGTCAATTGATGTGTTTTCATCGCTCTTTTTCTGTTTTTTTTTTTTCAAACAATCCCAATTCAATGTTCATTCATCACTCCATTTCTTGATGAAAATTTTAAACTTATGCTTTCATCCAAAAATTCTCCCTCTCCGATGGCGTCGCGGCAGAAACTATACCTTCTGTCAGTGGGAATGGCATGCATGTGTAGATCCAATTTTCATCATCTTTCGCCTGCAGCTTACCGTATTTTCACCGTTTAAAATGCACGTGCAGAGTCGTCTCGCAAGCCAAAGCGAAATCACACACAGTAGGACGATGCCGGTGATGATAGTTCACCCTCTCACCCGTAACAGGGCACAGGCGGACACAGCCTGAAAGGACAATTGGGGAGACACTTTTAATTAAAACGTTCAAAATACGAACCTTCTGGTAATGGATTGGTAAGGGAGAGGGGAAAAAAGGTACAAAGATCGTTTCTTCATTGCTTCTCCTACCCATTTTGCAATTGAAAAACCAAAAACAATGCATTCCTTTTGCCTGAACCTCGGCCTCATGTCCCGCCCTTCCTTTGTCACACACGGGCATACTAATACACAGAAATACAAGCTGAGCACATAGTATCTGTGTCAGTCCCACCAACTGTTCGGAAAATAGTTCCAATGAAAAATGCTGACGAAGCTTGCTGGCGCAAGAATTCTTACCACTCACTCACGTATACGTTAAATCCGGGTTCATTTTTCTTTCCAGCGGACGACCAAAACGTTCCTCCCGGAAGCTAAGGGTAGCATGCTTCAGATGCATCCTTGAAACAAACCCCTTTAAGATAGGACAATATGAAAGCACTTTCATTACATGTCACTAGCAGCACTTGGCTTCAAAATGGATGGGTCAAATGATGTTTACATTCCGGTGCTTGGGCCGTGGAAAACAGATTTGCAAAATGATGGATGGGATGGTAAACTTTTCGCTGTACGGTGATTTTTAACAATGGTTATGGAAGGTCTCGCCATTAAGCACATGATCCAGATGTGCATGTGCTTCTAGCGAGCAAAAGATACCTTAAGGCAGCGTAAAATTTCGCTCATTGATCATGTGCAATTTGGAATTAATGCCTACCACCGTTTTATACCACGCCATCCCTTCTCATTTTTAACCCTATTCGAAGATGATAAGCATTCACATCTAATATGAATGCAAAAACTATCGCTTCCGTAATGGCTGTGTACTAATCTAACAATAATTTCCACCATGGTTTATGGAACTTGTTTTAAAACGTAACGTCACCTACAGCTTATCGAATGACATTAAGGTGTGATGCCCCTTTTTGTATCCGGTGAAGGATAACGAGCTTGGTACTTATCTTTTCTAAACACAATTTGTGTTTTGAAGTAAAAAAAACTACCACCACCGCTGTGATGAAAATTTCCCGGAAAAAAGGGGTCCGCTGGTAATGAAATAATCATTTAATATGCATTACACGTCCTACCACGTGGCTAACTCGCTCGAACGAACGATAATAAAACAACGGCCGCTTCTTTGGTGCGGATTTCCTTCACCTCCATCAATACCGCTGCTCGTCTTCGTTCTTCCCTTTTTTGCCGTATGCAGTCGGACTGCTTTACCGCGCGCGCGTCCCTCGGTATCATCGAATCGACCTTGGACCGGGTGGAAAGACTTATGGCGGATATAGGACGATGAATGTGTCGACAGCGGACGGCGGCGGTGGTGGTGGTTGAGTAATTGAAAAATAAAATCTAGGAAAAATGGAATTACTTCCCCAACGCACGTGAACCCGCAACAAACCAGAAGAAGAAGAAAAAACGCCCCACGAATGAAAGCACACATGTGGGCTCTTTCTATGACTGTATTTATGGGGGTGGTCGGGAAAAGCCACTTTCTTCCTGTTGCTGCTTTATAAGCCAGTGCCACTGGTCCACAGCCCCAACAGTAGGTTGTCCTCCTGCGCTCTCATTCGCGACGCACGTATCGCTTACTCATGCAATCCGTTCTACACCGGGAGGAAGCCAAATAAAGTCGGGGCCGCGTTTTTGCATAAGTAAGCCAGCGTTAAATTTATGGTTGTATCTAATGTTACGCTGACAACAAGCAATAGCACACGAGTATACTCACACACACACAGTCTGTAAGAAATGTTTCTTTGCGTAGGAAACCCCCTAAGACGCGGTACGCAACGACGGTGTTGTACTGCAATGGGTCGGGGGGAAAATTTGGAACACCCTTATTTTGGGGCCACTTGCGAGACAGAGACGAGCAAATAATGTAGGTTTTCCATATGCATGCCAGCAAAGGATAACTTTGGTCTTTGGGGCGACCTTCATACACGACGTTGCGTGTATCGCTGAATGGTTTTGCCTTTCAGTACCATTTATATGAATTACCCATTGTATAATCGCACAATGAACAATTCATTTCAAGCCTCTTTATTTTCCTCTGCATGAACAACGAGCAATTGGGAATGGAAGAACAGAAAACAAATATTAAACACTCATGTATTCAATTAAAAGACACCTCATCCTCTTCCTGATGCTACTAATGGTTATGACTGAACAAATATACAATTCAGGAGGGTTTCAATTTGTTTTCGTATCTAAATTTAGTCTCCTTCTACATCGGCACGGGACCGCCAGTCCTGCAAACAAATTTTGTGCACAATTTCAGTCAAATTCCCGGCGGCCCTGCATTCCATTTATCTCGGATTTTATATTACATCTTCAAATCCTTTTCTTTTTTTTTGCCGTAGTCTGACACCAACTTCATGCTACAAGCTTTTACCAGTTTGGTCCTTTCTAGCCTTGTTTCTGCTGTACTCCACTTGTCAGCAACCGAAAAATCAAATCGCTCCAACAAGAGCCCCGCATTGAACGATGCTAACATGCCACGGTTGTTTGATGCAGTCCTCAAGCATCGCCATCTCTCCACAGTTTTACGCCGTATGGTGACTGTCATCATGCGACTATGTGTCCTGCCTCATTTGTCATCCTTTGCCACAATCACTATCCATCAGTGCCCATCAGCAGCCGCCCAGAGCCTTGGCCAGCTACACACACACACTCACATCCACAAAAGTCGACACTCTCGGTCGGCCGTGGAAGGTCCTTGCCTTGCCGTCATAAATTTAAAAAGAGAATCTCCCCCAAAAACGAGTTTAGGCTCACTTTCGCCACATTTGATGCATGACACTTTTACGGCTTGTCAGCGGCAGTCTGCTTGATTAATGTATCATCTGTCGTCTGTACGCTTACAGGCTCTTCCTCCCACTCTCTGTCTCTTTCTCTTTGTATAGCTGGGATGTAACTTTTCTCACTCGCTTTCCTTCTATAAACATTCACATCCGCCTACTCTCTTGCCTTTACATATCTTTATGGCCAGCGCTCATTTCATTTTCCCAACCCGCCAATTTTCCTTGGACTATTCCTTTTTTTTCACTTTTTCTCAGCCATTTTGCAACAGCTTTATCGCTCTATCAGTCCCTTTTTGCGCGGCTCGAATCTCTTACACGACAAAACCGCGGGCCGCTCCCGTTGACGAGTGCTCACACTTCAGAAAACCCAACCTTAGGGCTTTTGGGAACCCAGTTGTGTGGTATTACACTGCAAGATACTAATGCTTTTCGAATTATATCCACCCGGGCAGTGACTTTTTGCTTCCTCATCTCATGACTGACTATACAGGGTACGCTTGCCATTTTACCAGCCAAGCTCCGTCCACTCCACATCCTCGAAGGGACCAACTGTCAGCTTATATGCAGATCACCGAGCAACTTTGTCAAAGGCTTTGCGTGACCAAGACGACGACGCGCACCCGCCCTTATTGGGGGGAGGTTTAATGATTTCATAATTAGGCCCGCCGCAATCATCGGGCTGGGCACCGGGCGCAAAAAGGCTGCGAAAAGTCGGCCAAAGCTAACTGACCGAGCCACGCCGCGGGAGTACACAGATGATTTTCATAACTGCCACAAACCAAACCCGAACAACAGCATTCAGCGGGTTCCACGATAAACTAAAGTTTCCTTTGGCGCAATTATCTGCTTTATGTAAATGATTCTGACAATTTCGCGCTGGTGGGAGTTGTAGGGGAGGATAGGCTAGTGGAACAGTACTGATTAAAAAAATGCCCCTCGAAATAAAAGGATTAAAGGGACTGGCCACAAGAATGGGACGAGCCCCTGCCAGGAGGCCAGCAGTAGGCGAATGGTGGGAAAATCTTTATTCTAAATGTAGAGCGCTTAAATAGGCCATTTCTTTTTCTTTTATTTGTTTGCCTGAGCCGATGAGCTGGTGGATTTCAGCTCATTATGAAAGTATCACTCGACCATGCAGCCACCAGATGGTGCCAAAAATGTGCCCATCTGTTGGAAGAAGTCTTAACATACGGGTGGAGTCCAATGCCCCGGTCCAAGGCATTAAACGACAGTTTCCTTTTTAAATCAACCGTTTTTTCGCAAATGAGGTGATTATTAGAGTAGGTCTAGATGAGTAAACTCCTCACAATAAAGCGGTGGACACAAAAGGATGCCAACCGGCACACTATTAGCTGAGCGATGGGGGCCGAATTTAAGTCCTCTGAGTACAAACTCGAGTGGTGATGTACGGATTCGCCAGCATAAGCATTTTACTAGAATTACTATAGCACTGCTCTACTATTCCACACAATTGGTATGGTATCAAACGTAAAGCATTATTAATTATCGTTTAATCATCACAAACAGCTCTTTCGTACGAGTGGTTGTGTTTGCCATAAGTCTTCGGTAATAATCGATTCTCAATACATTTCACCAGACTCAACCGATTGTTGGTATTAATTACCACACCGAGAACCAAGAGCGCCCTACTTTCATCCCGATCGCGCTAGTACATGGCTCTGGTTTGTTGCAGCAAGGTCCGCCCAAGGATAAAGAGAAGAAAGAGAGAAAGAAAATAAAACCTCCATCCGAGCGATCGCGATTGCAACAGCTTGCCATATATTACCTTCCATTCTGATTTGCGATAGCAGCAAAACGATTTGCTACTGCAACCAATGCCGTACCCCGGGGGTCGATCGTCTGGCTACCCAACAACGGGGTCGATTCCGCTTCAACCATTAAAAAGCGATAAAATATCTCTTCCCGATTGCACTGCTGCGAGCGCGTGCACAACCCAAAGCACAAAGTGTGCTATCCATTAAAACGCTCCAAACCCGACCCGGGCTTTCGAGGGAGAGTGGAAAAATAGACATTCGAACCAGTGAGCTGGCCCGGCTGGTCCAGCCGCCGGTGCCTTTTTCCCGCCTTGGTCGCACCACAGCATGTCCGCTTCGGCTGCGTGAATGGGTAGCCGGACACTAGCTTCTTGACCATGATACGCGCATTCTTTCCCCGCGCACAGCCGGAACACGCTACATCAAAACACAGCTCGAGCACACGGCGGTCTAATTAATAATTTATGAAGTTCCCGAACCAATAAAATTTCTATTTTTATTGCCTCCGATACGGGGCAATCCGTTTCACTCCCGGAAATCAATATTTATACTAATAAACTGATTTATGGAGTGTTTTGTCTGATATCTGGTGTACTAAATTTTCAATGGCCGCACTTGGCCCCCGGTATTGCGTACCGCTCAGGGATTTCGGCGGCCGTGAGATTGGGTGCTGCAACCGGCTACCATATGCCCTACTACTTGAGCTGATGGGTTCTTTTGCAACCGAATTCTACCGTAAACACTATCCCAAAACTAGTAAAGCTCGACGTCCACGTCCTGGGATGGGAGTTTAGATCTAAGTTCTGGACACTGTCCACTTGTGTGGGTCTTTTGCCCAACAAAACGAAAACGGATAGCGTTATGCTCGTCTGTCGTGTTTCGTCGTACGTTTTCGAAATCCGGCCTGCCAACCACTTCAGGCCCTGGCGTCGTATCATTGTGATTGCACACCGTGTAGAACTAGAAACTACTCGCTCGGTACGGAATAACGATGGAACCACCCCCCGTTTCTGGCATTAGAACCGTTTTATTACCCTTCTTGTATATGCATATAATCGGCACACAACAAACCATTCCAACAACTCAAATCGAATCACGATAAAGACCGTTTCCTTTACCATTCTGCACGGATACGGCTACTGGTTCCAATTTTCGTGAGATATTCTTTATTGTTCCGTTCCGTTCGTATTATTTTGGATTTTCGTGTCCAGCGGACCCGGCTGGACCGTCTGCGCTGTTCCTTCCATCCCACTGCCGTACTGTGTATTGCGAAAACAACGGTTAAGCAAAGTTTCAACAGGAACTGTGATTATGATAAGCTGAATTGAGTTTATGGGTTGAGTTTATTTTGTTTCCACTTTGTGCTGGATGTGTTTTTGCATAAAGCCTAATCGCGCGAGCCTCGTACGAGTCTTTTTCGGGGGCACTATTCGCCAGCCATTCGGGGGCATTTGCATTTCTACTGTTTTCCTTTCGACATCGTTGGCGATCGGTTTCACACCTATGGTGGCAATCTATCCCTGAACTGGGCAAACGCATTAGCTCAATCTCTTTTCACCACTGAGAGCCAATTTCCAAAACTTTGCCTTCTTTCGCATAACTTTGCCATTCGCCGGCGGGCCGAATGCTCAATCGTCCAACGGTACACACCTTGTAGCACACAATCGGCAGAATAACCGACCAACAAACGCTCAAACTTCGAACGGGTAGCAGTTTCCTTATCAGGTGGCCTTTATCTTTATACTTATGTATCATGAACGACTTAAAAGTGGCCAACGGTACGTGTACCCCGGTGCCCGGTACTCCTTATCCGTAAAGCAAACAGCATACTAATGCTTCGCTGCGCTCGCACCAAGTGTACGATATTCGGAAACTCCTTACACTGGTCACCAGCCCTTTAAAGCTTTTCCTCACACTACGCCCTACATCCTGAGCGATGAATAACATTACAATCGAGACGAGGAAATGCGCCAACCGATCGTTGGCACCACGCCGCGCACCATTTGGCACCGCCTTTGCAGCTGAGCCGGTGGGCCCCATGTTCGAAATAAAGAAGGAAAATTTACGAACGGAATAATGGCGTCGGCAAATCGCGTGGCCAACTGGCCAATGCGAATGTAAATCGTGCGTACCCACACCCCACACCGTAACATTTCCCGAGCACGAACGTACTCTGACTCTGGTGGAATGTCCATACTCTTTTTGGCCGTTTGCACACGAGTTTTATTTCACGTTCCACAGTACATTAAAATTAGGGTCAAGGCGACTGAGAAAATTTGGCGTCCAGGAAATCTGCTCCATATGGAGGAGGAATGGACTGTCGGGTGTGCGCCATTAAGAAAACCCATGCTCCATCCAATCTATTCCCCTTGCTGTGTTTTGCCTCGGATTTCCCCCGTCTTTCCGTATGCTCGTGCCTTTGTTTTCGACAGAACGATTTACCGAATGATTAGTGTCGCTCGAAGGTTTTACGCTAATTATTCGTGCCAACTGTAAATTGGTGAGGCGGGACTATTTAACTATGTTTCCATTGACGCCTTACAAGCGTTCTTGGGAGCACTACTACCGGCGGTCATAACGAGCGTACATACTTTGAATATTTCCTTCCTTCCTACCTTCTTTGTTTTGTTTTATTTTGTTAAACTTTCACTACGACCCTGCGATACGTTTCATTATAAGATTTATGGTTGAATAAACCAACAGCGACTGTTGCTACTCAATTTAGAAGAAAGGCTAACCACACACAAACCAACCCAGCGCCATTAATTGATAGTGGTGACCTCCGGAATTGTCAGTTTATGCAAAGTTTTTAGAGTTGTGGCGGGTTAAACATAGTATAGACGTCGAACAAACAAACTCGCAAACACTCCGCATACGTGGCTGGCAATCGCCAATCACATCGTCACACGGCAGCAATATTGTCACGAAACAAATCAACGTGATTAAAGTTCATAAACTCATCGCCCGTGCCAGCACACCCAGGTACACGCACAATAGGGAACTCCTTAGGTCTACCACCTTCTTTTTTTTTTTTTGTTGATTCAACCTGGCCCAATTATCGTTCACCTCGTATCGGACCAAAAGGACGAGCTAAGGGTATTGAATTCAACCGGTGGTTTGATTGCTATCGGCCTCCGGTTCGGGCTCATAATGGCCTGAAACCAACTGCCAACTGGCAGTCCTACACCTCACCCTCATCGCCCACAACTCCTACCAAAAAGGCTTAAATGGGGACGGAAAATTACGCTTACCAGGGATAAAGCCTCGTGGCTGGGCGACCCCATCGGGAAACACCTGCAAAACCGTCGGGCGTAATCACGAGCGTGTAGCAGCTACACCCGGCTCATGGCAACGAGGAGAGTAATAGCTTTTCACCTCCATCACTCACGAGAGACTAATTGCCAGGGAACCAACCAATTAATCGTTTTCCATTTCGTTGCCAGTTTCGTAGTATTATTTATGTTTTAACTTTCTTTCTTCATCGCATCTCTCTTTCTCTCTTTTCTACTTTCTAGGTAAGTTGAATGACGTTTTACCATCCATGTGGCTGCCATCGGCGAGTGCTTTCTAGAAGTGCCGAAAACTTTTCCCACCCACCTGCCCCGGAGTGCGCTATCGGTGTGGAAATTAGTTTTCTCTGACGATCGCACTGACCTGTGCTTCGTGCGTCAGCTGGTGGCCTTGTAAGTAGGGCCATTTTTCAGCTCCACCAACTGCAACGGCTCAAGAGCGATGTGGTCGATCAGGTGTACGGAAAGAACTTAAGCGATTTGATTCCGTATGTATTATGTAAATCCTTCCACTCATATATGTCGAGTTTCAATTGTTGCTTGAAAAAATGCTGGCGGTTAGAAGTATTTCTTTAATGGTCTTTCAAATTCAACCATCCAGTACGTGCGGTGTTACTCAATGCGTTGCATACCTATCCCGTCGTGTACGTTCACCTTTCCTCAGTTCTTGTCAAATGCACGGCCCTCTCCCACGACAACCAGCACTCCCACGCCAAGCTGCTGATCTTGACAAACATTCAGGATTTGATTTCATTGTGCGTCTCCACTTCTTATTCCCCGACCACACATCCTTGCCTGCAGCAACACGCTCCCCAGTGGTATGAATGCCGACACAGAGTACCCACACACTGTAGCAACACTCTATGCACACTGTGCGCTGTATGGGTAAGGAAAGCTGTTGAACATGCAATTCAAGCTCCGCCGACAGAAGCAAAAGGAAACGAAAAACTATCAAGGAGCCATCCGTCCATCCAACCTGTCAGTGCAGAAGGATTGCACCAACATAACACCGGCCCTCGCTATTACTCATGCCTTTGCAACATGTGACAATCGCACCGTGCTTGGGGGGACGAAAACGCAAAACCGAAAGCAGTGCTGCTGGAAGGGAGCGGGCAAGGGTTTCATTTGCGTGATAGTTTCAATTTAAAGTTCCACCGAACGACACAGCGTCTACCGAACGATACGAGCAGGCCTAGGGGCGTGGGATATTTTGAGCAGGGCTCAAAGCAGTCTTCCCCCTGACTGAGTTTCACAGCTTTGCTCCAGCACACACATAACCACCTTGTGACGAGCTAGTTTTTCGCGCGTGTTGCGGTCCCAGCAATCGTTATTCAGGCAAACGCCCATGCCTACACGTGCGTTGATGAGCAGACGCTACCTTTAAGCGACTGATCCATCAAATATCTCGCCCGGGGTGGACTAGCTCGGTGGTGGGTGGAAAACGGTACACTATCTGGCTTACAAATTTCAAAGCACATCGAAAGCCCCACCTTGCAGCTCAAGCGGCGCTGGAGTGTAGAAAACCCGGGGTAGAATTCTCCGAATATCCACCTCGTACACCTCGTCACCTATTGCCCGAAAGCCTACAGCACGTTCCTTTCTGGTAGTCAAACATCCCGAAGAAACAGATGGCCGCCTGGGTGTATTATTTATTGCTAGGGTGCTTTGCTCTCACTGGACCGCAGCATTTTCCGAATATTTTGATTGTGTTTATAGATCGCACCGACCGCACCAGGCTCTTGCTGAACCGCAACCGTTTTTCGGGCAAATATTTATGCACCACAGAGTTTAGCTTCATTTGATTCTTCACACACACACACTTGCAAGATGTGGTGTGCAGAGAGTCCTGTGAAGATTTGGCGGGTGGTATAGAAATATTTCGGGTTTCATTTACGTATTCACAAAGAAACCCCCCCCCCCCACAAGGGGTCCATTTTGTGGTAAACGTACTTAGGACAAAGCTTTCGAGGGACAAGAATAAAGTATTTATGAATTACGAAATGGAAACAGCAATTGCCACACAACAACTCGCAAGTGCAGTTGTACACACTAATGGATTAGATGTATAGAAAAAGTTTATCCCTTTCCCGTTTCAGAACACTACACATTTTTTAGCAAGAAATTGTCTAATGCATACAACACAAACACCACATCAATTGATAATTTGCAAACATAAGACAAGTTCCGTTCTGTGTAGTTTTAATAGCTCTTAACTTGGACTTAAGGTCGACGTAAGTTTGCATACACAATCATTCCTCGTTCACTGTCAACCAAACACACACACACATCCATGCATCGGATTAGGAATTATATGTGCATTGCCCAAAATTGTCCCTCAATGTACGCCTGTACGGATCAAATCTATTTACACTCACATCGGCATCGTTGATGCACTATGCCACCCCAACTTAAGCTAACTAACGATGGCAATATAATACCCGGAGAGATGGATCCGGCCACCCTTCAGCAGCACTTGTGTGGTTGCATTATTAAACCTTCCCCTGGCACGGTGTACCCTCTCCTACCAAGGTTTAGTGCCTTACTAATAAAAGGTACCAGCCGAAAGCTGCTGTGCGGCTGACGGGCTGTGACTCTGGAGAATCGTACACGGGCACTGGCACTTACATATACTCTCTCAGGCACATGTCTGTTTGTATGCTTTTGATCCGCAAATCTCTTCAATGTTGCACTTCTCTACAGAGACTCCTTTGGCTTTGGCAGACTAAAAAGAAACACACTAGCCTGTGGTGCATTTCGCTTGCGTGCTCCGCAGCACACATGCATTCCCTGCGACCGTGTACCGAAGGGGATGGATGGAGGATGGTTTGGTTAAACCAAACGACACCACCACCACAAAGACCACCCGCACCAGCATACAGAGTGACCGAAGAAGTACCAGTTGACAGTGTAATTTGGAAATTTATTACAACCTCCACCGGGTTCAGGATTAAAGTGTTTTGGATTGTGTGAGAACATGCTCACTTTTGCCACCGGGAGGCTGCTGCTTCATACCTCTCCCCTTCCTGCTCTACCGATTGAAGTTTGTGTGTGTGTGTGTCGTGTAAACAAGGCTGGGCAGGAAGGATTGAGTGCACCTTTGAAGTGCTCCTGCTCACTTGAGGCATCAGCCACATCAGCAATATTAAGACTTGCTTCGCCGAGCATCATCGACATGGTGCTAAACACACTCATGTGTGTGCTTTGTGTACCCTAAATTGCAGCATTATTGCACGCTTTGTAATGATAATGTTGTAACGTTTCTTTATGGCAGTTTCTGCTAAGTCGGCTGTGTATCATGCAGCGTACTAATCCAAGCAGAGTTGGTATGTAAGGTAAGCACCACTGCATACTCTAAGGAAGCTCTAAATTCATTATCATACTATTAATCCACAAAAGAATATATGGAACGTTTCTAGGCCAAATTTAAATCATCCGATTACATCATTGTTTTATAAAAAAGAGAGTTTTATGTTGTCTGAAAGTCGACAAGTACCACAAAATACTTTCCAGGGCAGACGTTAGTGATCGCCTATTAGAGCGCTTTGCACTCATTACCGCTCACATACGTTCTTTTTCTATGAGTACATTGTTTGCACTCTTTTAGTCTTTTTGATGGCAGGATGTTTTATAGGATAACAGCAACGTTTTTTTACCATTTAACAACTGAACTCAACGGTGGAGTCTAACATACTGCAGTTTTTTTTATCCTACAACATACTAATTGCATTTATTCAATGTAAACACACGTACACATGTATGCTACGATCGTCCTACGCGAACACAGGCTGATGAATTCCTGTCCTAATGATACTGTGCCCCTGAGCTGGCACATGATCAACGGTATAAACGTGCACCGAATGCAAAAGAGATGCATCGACGCTGCTGCAGTTGTACACCTTGCCTTGTAAACACTTTGCACAAGCTACTAATTTTCATGGCAAACATTTCATCGCAGCCACCGGGAGGACCGACGCGAGACACCGATAGTTAGCATAGCAACAAAGCCCGCCAAAGAGTTCAAACACACAAAAAAGCGAACAAAAGCAAAGTCGGTGCAAATGCGCAGTCCTGCACACTGCACTGTGCACGGATCGAAAAAATAGTCCCGTTTTTACAACACAACTACACAACATTCGGTGCCGTTTTACGCCTGTGCTGCCCGAGGATGACGCTAAATCTACATCGCGTCAAAAGACCCACCCGTTCCCGCTCGAATACTGGTTAGGCTTCGTGGGTAAAAAGGTGTTAAAAAATGTATTGCAGTATTTAGCTGTTTGTGGAAATTAAAATTCAACTTTTCTCTCGTCGTGTTAAACAGGAAACCGAAAAGAAGCCACCGTCAGAAGCATAATCGCGCACCGCTGCACGCGAATGAGGCTCTGAATTTTTCTGCACGTTACGCTGCACGGCCGTGGATTCTGTGCCGTGTAGTGTGTAGAGCTTTTTTTTTTGCCAGCGGAAATGACACTTCTGCAACGTTTCATACATATGCCTATCTTTTCCACTAACACACAGATATACTCACACACGCCACCATGCCACACAATCTCAGGTGCATGCATGCAGGCCACCACGCAGCGTTCTTTTCGGTTGAGTTCCCATCCTTTTGAGGAATGGTGGCGCAAAGGCAGTTTAAATAAATCTAAATTAAAAGAGTGCACTTCTGCAATTCATCCATTTATCATACACACATAAAGCCCCTGGACCGGGGCTGGACCGTGACCGAAAGGATGTACACCGTACAGAGTGCAGTGCATTGGTCCATGGACCGAACCCGGCGCAACCTAAACGCAGCTAGGAGCGGGAGCAAAATGCTACCCTTAGGCTTCAATTCAAAAGTTGCTCCGAGTTGTCCATCTTCAGCTACCATCATCATGGCGCCGTCATGGGTTTTGTGTCGAGCCGCATCCACCTGCCCGCATCCCCAATGCCCCATTCCGTATCACCATTTATGCAAATTGCACAATCCTTCCTCAAACGCCAAATCCACTCCTGCTTGTTTTTTTTTTTGTTCCTAGCATCCCAAAAAGGTGCACCGAGCTGTTTGCTTTCCGGGCGAAAAGGCGATGTACGTAAACATTCAACAAAGCGCCCTCACAAACAGAATGCGCTATAGTGTGAGCCCTATTACCGGTACAGCGAACTTTCTGCCTCACACTGGTGGTGCACCCGGTGCAGCAGCAGATTCATGGAGTGCATTCGAGTGGATTTCAAGTCGCGCAGCATCGCATTCATCATGCGCGCCGAATGAAAAGGAAAGATTCACACACACTCGCACACATTCACAAACATCCTAAAGTCCGTTTTTCGGTGCCACCAATTCTTCTTTGTCATTTATCTAACGCGTTCTGTAGGAATTTGCGCTGAAACTACACCCGCAATTTCAGCCAACATAGGCAGCATTTTCTTTTCAACCACCAAATTGATATACAATGCGCTGAATGACCCGTTTTTTTTTGGGGACCAGTTTTTTTATCAACCGTGTCCATTTCATTGTCGCATTCATTTTGTATAGCTGTTAATAACGGTCAGTTAGATCGCTGTTCTCTGTATCAAACACAAAATACTAGAATGTTTGAGAATCATATTGAAAAATAGGATTTTTTTCCAAACAGAGCAAATTGACAGTGAAGCTACAGAAACAAGGTTTTCCTTCTTCTTATTTCGGCGCAACAACTCTAGTCGATCTATGCTTGTCTTTGCGTATAAGCGACTTATAGATTACCAATAACAGGATAGTCAGTCCTGCGTAGAGGAACATGTTGCTATCCACACATTGTAAAAATATTAAAACGTTTTACCACACGTCACTTATATCATTCAATGATACAAACACACAAAAATGCTGCTACTACATAACATAATGAAAACGGTTTAATTAATCGTTGTTTCCATTGCTTGCATTCATTTTACCACGTGTTGTGTTCGTTAGCATGTTTACTACAGTAGAAAAATAACACTGAAAACAAAACAAAGAAGCTAGTAATTTAACAACAGCAAAGATGCCCCATCCGTGTTGTGCTGAAAATCTATTTAGCACGAGATAATGGATTTTACTATGTTTCCCTACCAACCATCGCTGCCCACCTTTACCATCGAGTGCGGTAAGCGTTGTCGTTGAAATGGTAGCATGTGATCAGGTGCACCAGGAGAACCCCTGATTGGAAACAGCCATGATCACACCCAACTTGGGCATTGGGCGAGACACGAGAGGGAGAGAGAGAGAGAGAGAGAGAGAGAGAGAGAGAGAGAGAGTGAGAGAGAGGAAAAAACCGACCTCTCCATGCTGACCCAAAACATCATCCATTCCGATAGTGGAACAAAAACGGTTACACGAAAAGAGAAAACCACAAGCGGCGGGGTGTTACAAATGAAATAAACTAACAACAGCTGCTACTAGAATTTCATTAACTTTTATCTGCACAACACTCGCGGCCACGGTGTAAAACGTCCTCTCAGGACGGTGAGATTCATCCGCTTCACCACGCTTTCGTTGCCATGCCGCAAGGACACTGTAAACTCTACAATCCACCAATGAAATTGATCAACTCTCATGTAATATTGCAGCACAGTGCACAACTGAGATGAAAAGCTTTACACACCGGTTGACAATTGACATCGTTGGTTTTAAGTAAAATTCGCACCTCACATGGCGTAAGGTACACGTATATCAAAACTATATCACTTTATTACCCCAACAAAAAAATAAAAACAATCAGTTGATCGCACGCAAAAAGCGCTAATTGTTTTTACTACTCTATCTGCTGTGTGAAACACAAACTGTTGAAGCAAACGTGTATCATCGCAGAAGCTCAATTTGGGGCTTGCGTTAGTACATTCCAACTTAATAACTTGATAAACGTTCTGATTCTTGCCTCTCCTGCCACACTCTCGGCAAGATGACTATAATGAAGAAAAATCGCAACACAACGCAAGCCCAAGCCTCACGATCGACCAGAGCAACTGCTGCTGGGAAGGCTTGCGCGTATCCGCAAGCTAACTATTTTCCCTCTGCGGAACAAACGGAAAAGAACAAATCCATCGCCCGCAGGGAGCGTACAAATCCTTCGGTGTGATCTCCTTTTATCACAACATCCGTTTTCACCCATAGCACGGTGGTCGTCTACCGTGTTGGTCATTGTTCTTCGGCCAATACAGGGGCCATATGTGTGCGTGTGTGTCTATGTGTGTGTATGGGTTTGTCAGTGGGAAGCACAATGAAAAATGGATTCGGAAAATAATGATTCCGTATAAAACAAAGCAGTCCGTAGCAGAAATAGCGCCACTCGAACGTATTCCCCGGCGTGTCGGTTTAGTTTCTCCCACTGTCCCACCCGTCTTCGAAACTGTTGTGTGCGGTTTGTTCAAAGATTCAACCCCTACGGAACTTTTAGCTCCAAAAATGCAGCATCACACCGCTGTACGGTACGAGAAGGTACGGAAGAAAAAGCTAGCATAAACCAACCGGCATACAAAAAAACCCTCCAGAGTTTTTGGAAGAAATTGCATTTCCCTTCCTAGCCACTTCCGGTCGGATACTCGCAAAAACTCATTCCGTACAGAACCGCAATCCCAAGAAGCACATACACATTGAAGACACACACACACACGCTGCGCCTGGGACACACTGGTGTACAAACAGAACGAAAAAAAAACACTCACTCACACACCCATACTAAAAACGAAAGCCACACGCCGACCACACTGGAGCAACCGAACAGAACCGGGCTTAGCCCTTTCCCCTCGAGGTACTGGAATCGGAGAGGAACCAAATCGCTCCAGCGCACAGAACAATGCAATCGATTCCATTTGCTACGGAACTACGGCGAAACCCATCACACCATGCAGGGCCCCACCCTCTCTTCTCGGCAAGACCGGGCCACCCCTTTCTCGATGGAATGCTGGATTGGGTGCTCTGTGAATGATGTAGAGAAATTTGTAGCAGGAAATTGCAGGACTTTAAGCTCCGCCAAGCAGAACCACCATTTATGGATAGAAAAGAAAGCCAGAGAGAAAGATAGAGAGAGTGAGAGAAAGAAATGGACGAGAAGAGAGAGGCCCAGATAGTCGATTGTTTTTAATTCCCTTCGTTAGGACTCTCAAGGACCCATTTCACCCCAAAACGTCCCATGGCGTGCAGATCCTATTGTTCCGCATTTGTTCGTTCGTCCATCCGTTGGTCCGTTCGATTTCAAATGGATGTGGACTGGGATAAACTATGCCCAACTGTGGCTGGCTGACTACTGTACTGGTGCCCGGTGGTCACTGCTGGTCAGCGTTACCTTTGGTTAAGCTAACGCCTGCCCTGAACTGTCGATTGCACTCCACCAACCCTACGTAGCTTCTTGCTGGACGGGATGTGGAAGTGAAAAACAGACGACCGAACGTGCGATAAACTTTACCCCAAAAACTTTACCGTACCGCACACTTTATTTGACCGTCTTATCTTCCGTGGCTCAATGCTGCTCAAACTTCCAGTGAACTGCTCGAAGTTTAGCAGCATACTATTTTTACTGTTAAGTTACGTTTCCTTCAGCGCTTGAACCTGCCACGTTGCTGAAGTCCGATGTACGAAGTAGTTCAATGGAGAGAATCTTTCAAAACATTTCGTGATTATTTCTATTTTACTATCCTTTTCAAAAGATTCGTTCGCAACAACAAGTGGCCGGTCAATTTCAAAATTGTGTACCTTGTGTACGAATCAATACGAATTGCCGTCAAAGCTGGCCATTCAACCATTTAATGCGCTTACGCGCTTTGACCTATATTATGATGCTTCCTGACTACACTACCCCGCCGAACGAAAGCCTTTTGTGGCTTGAGAAAACACGCCGGGTGCCTCAAGATCGTTACTTCTTCGAAGCTTAAATAAGAAGCGCTCACAGTGCTTTGAAGAATTGAAGGTTCCACGTCAGCAAAATTCAATGCAATTCAATGAGGCCAAAATAAACTGCCACGCACCACGGCCGCTTGGAGACTGTTCCGATGTCACGTTGATGCTTGATGTATGATGTTTTGTTAAATCGTTCTCTTCCAACCAATGCATATTTCATAACGCACTCCACAGGAACTTGCCTACTCCATTAATTCACCATCGCTTTCTGCATCGCCGAATAATTGTAGCGCGAATTTGTGGCGTTGAAAATTGTTGCAAACGGCAACACCCATCCACTTTCCCGTGCCCACCCCATCTCCTTTCTCCTCTACCTAAGCATCAATCATGTGCTACTTATCGTACAAGTGCTTTTTCCCTTTGTATCGTACTGTCTGCTTTTCTTACCCGAGCAATACTTAGGAAAAAGTGCCATTTAAGAAACAGCACAACTTCCTGCACACGCACACATACGCACGCATCAACCAACCGAAGCCACCCGAAGTGGAGAAGAACTACGCTAGCCATGCCGGCTTTCTTCGCGACACACTGAAGGAATGATTGAACGAAAGTGCCAAACAAACGGTTGGGTTAAGGAATTATACGAATGAAGGACGGTTTCCCTCCACTCCCTTTGCGCAAGGATCCACACGTGCAACAAAAAAAGCATCCCGAAATGGAAACAGACAAACGCACACGCGGCGACGACGACTACGACGACCGATCATTCGGCATGTGCCGAAACCCGATGGCACTTGAGGGAAATTGTTTCCCATTTACTCGCTCTCTTTATCTTCCGATGGCATCGTCTGTCTAATCGAAAAATGTGTTTCCAATCGACGTACTACGTGACAAATCCAACGACCGATTCCTTTCGTGCACACCCAAGCAGCTTAGCTTCCCGTCTCTCGAACGCGAGAACGCCTTCCGGAAGGAGTTTTTCTGCACACTGTGTCACACTGTGTCACATTGGTCCATATACACACAGCAACACACACACACACTTACGCGAAATAAGGAGTGTGCGTTTGCACTTATATTTCACGGATGGCACCACTTTACCGCCGTCAGCGGGGCAAAAAAAAAACACTGGAAAAATTCCAATTAGTACGTCTCGTTGCCAACTGGTTGTCGCGTACCAAGTTTAAGCTGACGTGATCGGTTTGACAGTGTCCGACAAGCTCCAACAAAGTGTGTGTGTATTTTTTTTTTTATTCACTGAAAAATGAAAAACGTGTTACATGGTTTCGTCGTTTCACAATTGACACACAGGATCTGTGTCACATGTTCTTTGTGACTGTCATTCTTTCAAAAAAGAAAGCCAAAGGAAGCAAACTTAAGAAAACATGGTTTCCTGTATTTATTTTCATGGTTTTTGCATCATTTTGAACCTCAAATGTTGAACCTTTTCTTCTAGCATATATTTGCAACTCACAACATTACACGAGTGTCATAAATCCATCAGCGGTAATGAACATGCCATGTTCATGATGATATTTTATTCAAATAGCACAAAAATGCTCCATGAGCGCGTGTTGTTAATCCAATCATCATCGGAATCCCATCCATCTTGGGGAATGCAAACAATTTCCGAAGGCGCACATTGTTTTGCATAACCGTTGCAAACACTCCGGACGGATTGAATTAACTGCACTGGTACACTTAGCCTTCGTTCGATTCTCAGCCCAGCCCCACCCGAAATCCTCCCTCTTCCTTTTACTGCTTTGTTTGCAATGCTTCTCAGAGGCTGCGTTACGTAAGATGGATTTAATGAAAAGTGAAAACTAATGCAATCATGATAATCTTATTAGTGAACCCTGAACCAATCTACATAACCCCAAACGATTCTGGCCTGCCGGTGGCCGGTCCGAACCCTTGCACAACCGATACGTTGCTGCTAGCCACCGGGGTACCACACCACTTGCACCCAACAACCCAACACTAAATCTCGACCACAACGGGTGAGTTACGGCCGAATCGTTCATCATCGTTATCATTATCATTACCGTAGTGGCGTCGAACGGATATGTCGGATACGGACATACCCGGTACTAACGCTCCGGCACACTGCATGCGAAAGCTCCATCCCGACCCTATTCCGTGTGACATATGCATGTGAATATTTTATGCTACCGTGGCACCGAGCTTGATGCACCAACCGACCGTCCAGGTCCTGGTCCCTGTGTCCTGAGCCCCATCGGCTAGCCGGACCGAAGCGAGTCGCCTCCGGCTGTACGGTTATTGTGCCCGACGCAGATCTTCGCCGATGATGGCGACTAGTGCCACTCTACAAGATGCATCATTCAGACCACCGAGAACCACCAAACTATCGGTACACCACCGGAGGGCCGTTGTCTGCAGCGGTGGTCGGCATAAAATAGAACCCCACACAAACAAGCCTCGATCGACGAAACCGGTGGTCTGATTTTGTGCGACGGAACGTCGTCACTAGACCCCAATATTTAGCCTAGATAATTGATTAATAATCCCTCGTGGTAATGCTTTAATCTCCTGTCAATAATCGAATGATCCATCGACGCTGACGACGCTAGCTGGTCAGAACGATTACGTCAACCGAGTGGTCAGCCGACTGGTCCGGACCCCCCGAAACGCCGAAACCTGCAGCAGCCGGAATATCGTGCCCGCGCTCTGCATCTGTCAAATGATAATCATTCGTTAGTTCTGCCGCTGGCTAAACTCGCTTCCTGGGCATATTCCATCGATGCTGGTCACCTAGGGGTAGTATCATGGCTTCATGGCTCCAGGATGTGCGAATGTGCTTGTGTTTGAAATCGATAAACAATCGTGAGGCGTCCGACAGCAAACGGTGCTCTCCGATTCGTTTCGATTTCTTACGCCACATTCCCACACTCCATTTCCCGTAATCGGTAGTGATAATCATACCGCGCGGTCTGCCTCCGTCCCCTACGGCCCAGAACAAAACGACCGAGCGAGATACACTTCCCGCTTCTAGCATCTCTAGCACTGCATTAAAATATCCATTTTTCATCTGCCTTCATTTAGGACTACGGTTTCATCGATAGAGGGACCCGCCCCAACGGACAATGGAAAAGAGAGCTCGCGCGAGATTTGTGGAAACATAATGCACGAGCGAACCGTACTCTCACCCCCCTCCCCTAACATGTATGCGTTGAAAAGCACTGCGCTCCGCTGTCTTGCGAAGTATCGGGTGCGGGGTCAGTGTCGCCGTCAGGACAAAGTGGTCCAGGTTGCGAGTGACGAAAGCTACACTGCGCGATGTTGATCTACGGCTTTTTATCTGTCTGTTTGTCCTCGAGCGTTTCCATATTCTCACTGCGCGCGTACCTTTCCTTACCCATTTGTTTATCTTATTCCAATACCCCTCACATTACAAAACTCCTCCAGACCACCCACTTCTCCAAAAATAACTATCAATTCGCCAATCCCCAAGATACAGCCGAATGCCGCACTCGAGACCCGTCCTGAGGCTTTGAGAATCGTTTTGTTAACTTTGAAAAGAATAACATTTTCTTAACCCAGCATCCGTCGAAGAAGGGCACGGGCTGAAATGTGAGTTCTGTTCCTTTGGTGGATGGATCGGTTGCAGGGCCTAGCAAGAGCACCATCGCCAGCTACGCTAGCTTACGATGATGCAAGTCACCATCTGGTCATTTAGCATAATGTTTTAACACATCGCTCGCTTTTTTTTTCGTGCCTAAAATCCGATGCTTGTTATGACGTTCGTATCGTTTTGTTAAAGCTATTGTATGATCTTGCCATTACTTTAACCTTTCACTTTGCCTGGTATCTTGGTATATACGCCTGCTCGGTGGAAAAAAAAATATTTTCGTTACTACGAAATGCTATTTCCAACGTCAATCCTTCACTTTCCATCCTCCATCCATCCCGATGAAGATGGCTTTCGGAGGACTGTTTTCTTACTCAGCTACTTCAGTGTGATCTAAATATTTGCTTTTTCTATCGTTCCAACCGCGCCGTTATCATCGAGCCGAGTGAACGATAGCTTGCCAATATTATTCTTCGCAGAATTCCGTTTCAAGCGAAACGAACGATTTGACAGATCGGGTTTCGGGACATTCCATTTCCGACAAATTATCTGGTTGTCCCCCACACAGTAAAATTAAACTCATCACGCTACATCTATCCAACTACTGCAAATCATTACTTTGTGAAAGATTGGATGAACACTACCCACTACCAAACGCCTCACATTGGAAAACTCACAACCCGTCGGAAGTGGGTCAAACTAGCATTAAAATTAAACTCCCCACATTTTGGCCAGTCGGTACCACAACAAAAAATATGCACACACTGCACAACTTCATCACCGTCATCAAGTGGAAACCCATCAACTGCATACTGCCACTCGCCGAAGGCGTCAGATTACAGAACTAAAATCACACAACAATAAATTCGTTTTCGACCCCCCTCTTTGCTTGATCGCCCGAAAATGATCGCATTCCCACCTCGCCCCAGACGCACGGCAATGCATTCGCGCCCTACCCTTACTTCCCCGTTCTGGTAGTGGGGGTGGTGCACCAGAGTGTCCGGCCAACGATATTTTGTAAAACTTTCAAACGGATACACTCTACTTGACGCCAGCGCTCACATCATCAACAACGCCAGCAACGTGACCGTTTCGCTGACACCGTGGTTTGCCGCCGGTGCGATTGTAATGGCTGTCCTTCCTGCCCTCTCTTGCGCTCTGTGATCATAGGGCATAGGTTGTGTGTTTGTGTGTGTATTATGCATTGCCCTAAGCACCCGCCCGATCACACGCAGATCGTGCTCTTCACCCAGTCGGTGAACCCGGGGTGACACACGCATAAAATGTTGCATTGGGAGTAGCTTTTAAATGGGAAATGCTCGAGCAAAACTACAATGGTGGCGGTTGAAACAAGCACACACACACGCACAAAAAATGGAAAACTAAACCGGCCAATGACAGACACGAGCATAAAACATTTCATCCAAAAATGGTGGGCTCGATTTCACACAACCGTTGCTGCAACAACAGCAACATCAGCAGCAGCAGCAAAAAAACAAAAATACCATCCATTATGGGATATGGAATGATTTAGAAAAATGCATCGCTGCCACAACAACCTCACGCATTAATCCGACTCGTGTGTGGAATCCACTTCCAGCAAACGTTCACAAAAAAGGCTTCACTAGCAGCAAATGCAATCTAATAACAATATTGCAATCTATCCACTATCTGGGCCACCGGCTTTAACATTGTACATTCATATTTTAACGGTGGCGTGCGCGTGAGTTTATTTTTTCCCCTTTTTGTTGTTTTGCAAAACTGCACAGTTAAGTATAATTTATACATACCACATTCAAACCCTGGCAAAATCCCTGAAACGGTCAGAAGCGGTCGCATTTTGCTGAAACAAAACCATAACCCACTATCGTGCAAACAATTCAGGAACGGTTTTCGCCACTTTCCCCCTCCATGGACATTTCAATTGCGTTGCTAATATTTCACCGAAACAAATCGGATTCTCGTTTCACTTTATTTCGTTGCAAGATTGTTGCTCAACTTGTATTTGACTCAAAAAAATGCTGTTCAATTACTACCTCGTTCAGTAACCCAGCGATGCTGGCTGTTATACAAACTTATCTTCATTAAAGCATTTCGTATCTTGCATTCAAGCGACATGGTCGATCGACAAACGAAACAGAAAATACTTTTCTTATCGCAAATTGTTGTGCAAACTTTAGTTCATTCGGCACATCGTGTAAGAAAGTAGGTCTTTGTTCTTTGCTACTTTCTCTATTAGCTGCAATGGATTATACATTTGACCATCCACCCAAAACCAGATGCCGCCGGTATGACGCAAGCAAATCATAACGTTGGAACGGAAAATGCTTCCACTTGAAAACTGTGCAACGGAAAATCACATCAGCTATCTCCCTTTCTCTCTGTCCCTCTCTCTCTCTCTCTCTCTCTCTCTCTCTCTCTCTCTCTTTCTCTCTCTCTCTTTCTCTCTTTCTCTCTCCCTCTTGCGTGCATTCTAGGTTATCGTTTGGATCTATTTTTTGCTTTATCATCGCTTGTGAGAGGATTTTAGACTTTGAATGTGTGTGTGTATGGTTCTGTTTTTTTCTGTATCATTTTCTTCCTCCCAAACAAAAACGCCATTGTCTCTGGTGTATTTGCCCAGTAGTTGTTCTGGGTTCCCGAGGAAAGAAAAAAAAGCACAGCTAAAACCATGCACATTTAGACGAGATAGAAAACAGGGAATAATGGTTCCCGGTGTGTTTTGTGTGCGTGAGTATGTATGCTTGTGTGTGGATCGACCCGGCATCGAAACCGGATGAATCGAATCGTGTTGCCGGCAGGCCCAAAATAGAACCACCGCCTCTACACAAGCATGATGATCCCCGGCGTTGGCGTTGCAGTGCTGCATCGAATGCTGACAAAAGGGAAGCACATGCATTTGACAATGTTTCGTTGCAGACAAACTCCCCAATTGCCTGGCTTACATGATCGACGACCCGGATTACCCGATCTACAGACAACAGATTTTTTACGATGTTTTACACCTTCCTATAGGGTGGGAGTGGGCAGACAGGTCTCGTTGGAAGAAAGAAGAAAAGGCCACACTCACAAATTTACTTTTGGAATCACCAAAAACTCGGCGACACAAAAAAAACTCCTCCAACAACATGCACAAACACATGGGGAATTGATTTACATGGTGGATTAATCCAGATATCATTTAGGTTAAACTGCAACTGAATGTCAGCCGCTTAACCCAAGCAATTCCACGTAACGTACATTGTCGGTCCTTTGACACTAGGGTCGCGATCCTCTCCTCGCGGGATTTTTCATGGGGCAAAACTCAACCTCAAATCAATTGAGCATTTTGTTTGAACCACACACTACTGCATGTCATCTTACATCGAGCAAACACGCGCACGGGATTTTTAGGGCGCGCTCATAAAAAGTCGATAAACGAGTGCAATTTGTAAGCAGCTTGTAAGACCGCGTCGTTATGGTTTAAATTATTCCACTGTGCCCCGTACGATTTACAGCGGCTTTTCTGTGGTGGAGAGGGATTTTCATTAGCCGCTCGTAAGACCCAGTGTCCGTTCGGCTTGCCAGCGCACGCATAATTAATTAACACTAAGAACCACTATGTAATCTCCATTACACAAACCATCCGACCCATGCAATCATTTAACGAATAAGTATGGCGGTTTTATCACCCCAAGACCATTTATCAAACACAGTTTCGATTATCTCGACACGGATCAGCTTCCCAATTCAAGGGAGCGGGCGAAAAGGTTTCTCTCGTTGGTCTCCGCATTGGTACCATCATGATGATGGTGGGTGGACGGTGTTGCGATAAAAATATCGGTACTTCTATCGCGTGCCCAGGAGACCAAACAATTGGATTATGTTACGAACAATCAATCACCATTGTGGGAGCACCGAAATGATCCGAATGGTCGCGCGTTAGGCCCGCAAGAAGTTATGTTTAGCCGAAGTTCATTTTGTGACTTTTGTTTTCCCTGCTCCTGTAGGTGGTGGTGTCCGACCTTCCCACAGCTCAAGTACTTTGGTGCTGCCAAAGCCATGCATCATTAAAAAGCATGGATAGCAGCCTCGTTCAACTACGAAAACTCGAAAGCCGCTCTAAGCGCTACTGCACCCGTGTCTTCTGCAGTTTGCCACACTCATTTAACCGACATTTGCGACTCAAACAACAAACGAAGACGAACAAAAAAAAATCCAGACAAAAAACGGGACGAGCTGCTTTCTATCAGCGCTCGTTCTTCTGTGGACCAGTTTCGTCGCCCCCGGGCCACAATGCAGAACACACGGTCCGTTATCCAAATATCGTTAATCGCTCGGCTATATTACTTTCATTTGTACGCCACCATCCGCGCCTTGCGCCAGATCTATCTCCGGGGGATTATTTATATTTAACTAACGATCGGATTCTGCCACCCGTTCCGTTCAGTGGAGCGATGGAGAGAGGGAACCAGGCAGTGGGAGGGGGTCGAATCACAACCTACACCAGTCGGTCGGTCGGTCGGTCGGTCTTATGGTTTGTGTTTAGCACGAAATTAAGTCAACGAAAGTAGATAGCGAAACGATGGCCAGTGGTAACGCTTTTCTAGGTCTCCATCCCAGACCACCCTGGTATCAACGTTCGGCACCGGACTATCAAACAGGCGCAACCGCAGAGAAAACGATTTCAGATTGAAATATTCATTGATAGCCGTCCCTTTCGACCGAAATCCCAACCACCAAGGTACCAAGAAGATTTGGTAATTTGATAAATGATTGGCCAGTTCTCCCCTAAGCTACACGCATCGCAGTGGACGGCCGGATGACGGATTAAGCGTTAAACCATTGCTCTAGGAACCCGAGTAGGAACGAAACGTTACCTTTTAGGTCTCCCCCGCTATCAAACAACGCACCGACCACAGATGCGGTTCATTAGTGTTATTTTGACGTGTATCGTTTCGGCCTGTGATTAATAAATGGACAACGACGAGCACAACACCCCCTCGAATGCTGAAACCGAACATCGTCAACCTGGTCAACAACGATGCACGCCCAATTTCACCGATCGGCTCGAAGTGCTTGACATGTGTCGCCGTTCTCAGAGTGATACGAAATCCATCATCGATGTCCACAGTGATCCATTGTTTTCCAGGGTGCCTACTCGATGAAGCTCCCCACCATTCAAACGGTGTCGCGAAGTAGATCTTATGACCGGACCGGAGCCTAACGATTTAATGCCGTCGTTACTCCTGAACGGTGATGCATTCGCGCCTAAGCTCCATGTTGCCAGCTAGCTCTGTTGGCCGTCGTAAACGCATGTGCTCTTCATGCATTTTTTATTCATTTCACGCTGATGTACTACGAAAGATTCATCCAAAGAGCTTGCACAAAAATGTTGTTGATAAAACAAGTTTTATTTTTGATATGCAAATGGTTTATTGCTCACCGTGAGCTTTTTTACACGGGCAACACACAAATTCAAGAGTTATTTCATGTTTAACTAACGTTTTCGATAATCTTAACAAATACCAATGCTACAAACTGTATCATTTTCTCTTGTTTGTGCCTCATTATACGACACCGTGGAGTATCAGCATGTTGCATTGATACGCGCAAAATGGGACAACACGTGTTCGAGCTTTGCCACGGGTTGCACTCGTGTATCGGAAATCGTTGCGTTATGATCGAGCTTAATCGCTGTTTCAGCTAAGCTTAGTTTTCCAACTTCAAAGACCCAATTCGTTCGCTTTTATACAATGTACTGAGCATCGCCTCAAACGGTTAACGGTAACACTTCATTGTGTCTGCATACTCCGAAATATTCGTCCTACAGGCTCTTGATCAGCTAAGGGCGCTATTTAGAGTTCCAATGTGGGTTAGATCCACGCTGTCAACACTATCCTATTATCAGTGCAGAAAACAGTGCTAACGTTGTATCAGGGGAAACAGTATAAACCGTCAACTTCCGTTGGCGTCATGAACGATATTCATCCATGTACAGAAATGCAAAGCGTTACTAATCCGTGCGATTGGATCGAGAATGTGTATTTAAAATAGGAACAAAACAGGATGCCAAGTACTTCATTGAAACTGCGCAACAGTTTTTTGTCAGAAACTTGCACCTTAGATTTATTGCTATATTCAATATTATTTATCTTTCTTAACCTTTTTTATACAACAAGGAATGAAATTGGAAATGTAATGCAACTAAAACATTCAATGTCAGTTGATTTCTCCTGTGACAGGGATTCTGTAAAAAAAAGGGGAATTTAGCAATGGACTCAAACTTTTTTCCGAGCATGTTTTTAGGTCCTAATTTTTTATTTTTTTCAAAATCTTTCTACGATAGGACAGCAATTCTGCTTTACTATTTAAAACTAAACCTCCTTAGTTTCCTAAAACCTCCCCATATTGGTTGGAGTTTTGAGAAGCATCTTATTACCGACCACGTATACCGCGAAAGTGTCCTCCCGTCCTTGTTGTTTACCCAGAACCTACACATACACACTCATACCGGTTGGTGGTGGGAGAATATCATTAGAGTTAGATAACTGCTGCTGCTGCTGCTCGTACCATGTGTGTAGCCGCAGACAAATTGCAAAATCCCACGTGCAATTTGTGGCCCACGGAGAATCGACTTTTTCGTTATGCGCTTACCCGGAATGCACATTACCCGCGCGCCCGTGCCACGGCGGAACTCTCAGCGGAACTGAAAAAAAAAACACACACACAGCCTGGATGGAAACTTTTTGCTTGCTTTAAATCCTTCCTTGCGGGCCAAATGATAAATTACTCATCCCTCCATCGATGTGTACATGCCATGCGAGATTATCTCTCTTCGGTCGTTTTATCACTCTTGCGCATAAACCACTTGTGCACGTCATAGCCCCGTCACCAGGCGCCAAGATCGCCAAGTAAAACCTTTACCACTTTATGTCCCAAACCCTCACCCCTCTTCGGATGTGGCCGCCCGCGTTAGTTGAGCTGCCTTCAGGACGAGTGTCATCCTTTCAGCAACTGAATTGCGTTGCGTTTCATTTAATTATTCACGGGAAAAAAGTCTAATTGAAGTTAATTTATGCGCGCCAGGCGGCCTTTTCCATAAGGATACAGACACACACACACAAACATAGCTACAATTCTGGCCCAATGGCACACGACATCGCACAGAAGCGCATCGTGGGATGGGACGGAGAAAAATAAATTAAACTTTTTTAAATTAAATTTAAACAGACATCGCAATCCGATGCCAACTTTGACGCCGTGTTTTTATCACACACTCACATCGTATCACACGCTGCCACCGCCGCCGACGCCACCTTGACAGCCAATTTCGAATTTGTCCAAAAGGATTTGGTTCGATTAAAAATTTTGTATTTCTCGCTCACCAATCTTCAGCGCGGGCACGCTTTTTATGTCCTGCATATTTCCAACAATTATCTCTCTCTGTTTCTGTCTCCCATTTAAAATTGGTCCTTTCGATATTGAAAACAAATTCCAAAACATCCGCCGGCCAAAACTGCCACAGTAAATTGACATTCGTGGTTTTTCCGATTTAGTAAATTATATATTCAAACAGCGTTTGCTTACGTTCGCATCGGTATGTGTTGGGTTACAAAAGGTTACATCACTGTACCTGTTATGTTTTACCAAACACAATCAGAAATATCAAAATGATTGGAACACTGTCAATTCTAATTTCACGTTCTCGGTATGGCTTTCAGGCTAGTTTCGGGACGCTTGTCTAACGCTATCAGTAAAACAATTTGCTTTTGCACAATAAAATGTAAAGTTAGATTGATCGACAGATATACTGAGTGCCGACTAATGTAACAAAAGCATTACAAAACTATCATAAAATTAAGTACTATGGCAAGTAGCGTGAAAAACACCGACAAACTAGTTTTTACAGTGCTTGTTTGTCAAGTCCAGATACTTGAGATATGTTTTGAACGCGAGCGTTTGTATTTCATCAACTTGTTAAACTAAGCATGAACTTAAGACAAAAATTAGAGTTCTATTACATTGTACCGCATTACGATGTTTTATCGCATTAGTTATATCGCATTGGATGGAATGTATTGAAGTATACAAGTAAGTTAACGACATTGTGGAATGTATACTGGGGATATTCGATCCAAGGGGGATTTTAACTGAGCCAGAACATATTATCAAGCAAGGCATTATTAAAACTAGAGCTTGTAAGTAGCGGTACTGATATTTTCTAACAAAAACGATGGCTTAGTGCTCCTTCGAGGCATATATGTATAGCAATTAGTGACTGGTAACCAGACACACTATGTACAAAGCCACGGGTTCAAAATTACCCTCACATCCCGGAATAAAACTTTCGTTTAGACAGATTATTCCATCTACCACTAGAAGACAACGTATCATCATGATTCAACACTACAACGGCCAGCAAAATTAAAGCCTCTAGTGCAAAGCACACACTGCCTTTCTAGTCGTTATGAACCTACGCTAGGCAGATTATTATATACTAAACTACATTATCACATAGAAGCTAGGTAAACCGTCGTTGCGTGCCCTATACTGTTTCTATGTTTCCATCACATATTCAACACGAGGCTCTTCTTTACCGGAAACTCTACAGAGAGTGGCGTTCAGTGCCATAGTTTCGCTTTGGTCAATTAAAATTCTCCACCAAGGTAACAAGGCCGTCAGCTAGGCTCAGCCTTCGAACATGAGAATAATTTTCGGACAGATACGATAAGGTCAAGATCCAGCATACACCTACCTGTTTTGATAATCAAGAAACAAATCCATACCTATTTTCGATATAACTCTAAAAACCTACGGGGACGCTTGCGGACCACCGTGCGCGTATGCGTAGGATAATAATGGTTTGTTTTTATAATAAGAAGAACAAAACACATATTTCTTTACCTTTGCCTAACCTTTAATGTTAGAGCACAGTCTGTGTGGGTTTACGGAGCTACGGTGCGATTTCAGCAGACTGGGCCAGTATATTTACCAGCCGGGAGCAAAGGTCAACTAAACATACTAAAACCGGATTGTTGAATATTGCTCGCGAGAAGAAACTTTCATAAAGGACTCGTTTTTGCTACAGTTCTACGCAAAACTGCAACAAAAACGCTGACACACTGGCGCTCCTGGCCGAGTAAGGTGTGCAATCAATCATTAATCGATGAAAAATAAGAACCCGTTAGACAGTGGGCACAACACGGCACCGCGATAAGAACGATAGCCGCAAAACGACATCACCAACAGAACAACAAAAACTCTCCCCTCATGGAAAGGCTTTCGTGAACATGGATTTTCCACCATGCACTACACCCTGCACTTCACAAACAATCGCATACAGTCGAGCAAACAATTTCAGCAAAAAGGAAGAAAATGACATGCCAAATATCTCTTCCCTTTGGAGATAAGCTGCGTCGCGTCCGCTCCGCACCACGCACTTCTCGCTTCGCTTATTGAGAACACTTACTTCCGGTCCCGGAGTAGAAGTTTTTGCATTCCGTCAACACAAAACTTCAATCAACGACTATCGTCGTCCGCTTGATCGTGTGTGTGTGTGTTTATGTGCGCTACCATGGGTGAAAAGGTGGAGAAAGCTTTCTCGTGCATCGAGCATCACCCTGTGTACGTCCCAAATCCGCTGCGGTACGTCCAACTTTACTTATCTCCCGTTTCTTTCACCGTACGGCCGGGCGTGCGTGACAGTAGCTCGGGTGTGCCCTGAGGAAGATTGATGTATGAACAGCAAAAAGGATTTATCGCCTGCCGAACATGAGAATTATTATCCCACTGAAGGAGACTGGTGTCTCCTTGCTCTCGGTCCGGGCACTTTCGGGGAGCGGGTTGACTAGCGCAACCCGGAACGCCATCGATGGGCCTGTGCATATATGCTTTAGCATAACCACAACAGTTCGCACGCACACCCTTGCCTTGCCTTGGCCGTTGCTTCCATGAACTGGAGCTGTTTTCGGTATTCGCTTCGAAAGGGATATACGCTGCCATCCGAAGAAAGCCATCCTTCAAACGAACGCGCACGGAGCATTGAGAGTCAAGTGTATTTACTCCTCTTTCGAATCGAGCATTTGTCGCTCACGTTCGTGTTCTCCGACGTTCCCGCAACCAGGGAAGGTACAAGAGGGTTGCTTTTATAGACACAACTATAAACTCTCCTCTCGTTCGACGCATTCCGAGGACGGCAAAGCTAGCCACCAAATGCTTTCGGTACGATACTGATGCCATTACTCGTCGAGGCCTAGGAGGGCCAACCCGCCCGGGCACAACATTTCAGAATTGATAATCACTCCTGTTCAGCTGCAGTAAGAACAGCTGGCCTCAACCAGGACACCGGGAACGTTCAGTCCGTTGCATGGCAAACATGGTACCGGCTCACATTTCTTCATCACAAGGACGTTTCTCTCAGTCCTCAGTGCGGATCTCGCTCGGTCAGAAATGAAAACAACGATTCATTATCACGCCCCACAACCATCGAAGCAGAATACACAGCAGATTCACCCGTTTCCTATGCCTAATGGTGTGCAGCGCACGGAGCAACCTGATTCGCAAACCGAACGGTTTAAGCGCTTCCTATTTTTTTTATGCCACTGTTTTCTCCCCTATTCTTCACCTCTGGATGACTACGGCGATGATGATGATCGAGGTGAGAGTTTGTTCACTGCAGTCATGAGAAACTCCTCCAGGGTACATTTCGGTTGGTTGTTTCACATCATTCTAACATCGGTGGAACCGAAACATTCATCGTTGAAATTTCCGACTGCACTGGCCAGCCACGAGTCTCGAGAGTAAAATTGCGAGCTTCCACCCGCGAGCTACCACCCGCCCACCGTGTGACGTGTTGTTTCGCAATGCGCACCGATCCCGATTTTAAGCTACCTTTGTTCGAAATGATGCACTTGCCCAACTTGTTCGAACATGCCGCACTTTCCTGGTAAAGCGGTTCCGTTTGGCTTAACGTAATTTTCTCCAACCGGTTGGAGAATGCCCTACGGTTCTCGATTGATGGAATCGGTTTTCCGAATTCAGTGAAGAAAAAACAAGCACACCTTCTCGTCGGTTTAGACCGGTAGATTGTTGTGGATGTATCAAACAAAAAAGAAGCCATACTGGACGGACGGACCAGGACCTGTGAGCAGTGTTACCTTGATTTACGCGTTCGGTTAAATCGTTCAACTACTCTACCGCTCACTGGTGTAGTGAGCTTTTAATAAAAAAAGAACGATAGAAACTGTTCACATCCCACACACGCTTTCTGCAACGCCAAATCAAACCACACTTCCAAGTCGGCAGAAACTGGCCCCGGGGGAGGAATTCTACTCACTCCTTTGACATTCGAACGGTCAGCTTGCTGTGCACAGAGTTTTTGCTGATGATGTAGGGCACTGTAATCTAGTATCGTGTGTGTTGGTCTCGCGCGTTCCATCCTGTACAGACCATCTCCGCTCAAACACGCTGATGACCAACGGGTTTTGTACCGACCTAAACGAGAACCTGCCGCCGCGGAGAAAAGCAATTGCAGCGAAAAACAAAACAAAAAAACAACGACAAAACGTTATGAAGCATTGCTTATGGAAACACGTTTGGCACGCGTATATCGTTATGACTAATTGCATTTCTGACCGAAACGGTACGAAAGGCCCAGCCACCGACTTAACAACCAGTCTGGGCAAGAAGTGTCTGCGAACCACTTCAGCGTCACTCATACATACATTAATTGCATCTGAAGCAAACAACATTGCCCATAACGCCACTACAACCGGTTTACAGCGCGCGAGCGCGTCTCGCTACAACGGCTGCTCCCGAGTCCCGTGTCCACCAGTTGGCACCGGTTTGCACATCCGTGGAAACAGGTGGGCACATACCGACCCCGTGGAATGGTTGGCGTGTGCTCGTTTTTATATGAAGTGATGGCTTTACTGTTGCTGACTTGATTTTTGCCAGCAGAAATGACGGCCATCGCGACTACCTCCGACCTCCAACTCCGCCACCATCGTCTCCCGAAGCCAAAAACACTGATCGCACGATGGCCACTTTGACACGTGTCAATCAAACTGGTAACTGCGCCGCACAGGCACGGCCAGAACAACGGTCGGGATTGAAGCCACTTGTTGCGCGTCCTGCTGTGAGTTTTGCTACACTTTGCCTTCCCAAAGTGTCTTGGGGCATATCGGGAGATGCTCCTGGGGATGCTGGACCGGAGAGGGAAGGTAACAAATGAAATTATTTAATATTTTCAAGTGCCAAGAGCACGGCGCCCTTTCTCGTGCACAAAGTTTCCCGAGGCAAGGCACTGTGATTGACTGTGCCAAAGTGGGCCGAGAGACAGTAACAATTACAGCTTTACACTAATTAATGAACTCGAAACATTCCATCCCATTTTAATCAGTCCGATAAAGGGCTCTCCCCACTAAAGATAGAGAGCGTATTCCTTTTCGAGGACGACTTAAAAACCCATTAACGTTAATAGTTGGGCAAGTTACTCTTATTTATTATTCACATTTTCATAACTCTCTATCGCATGGTTCAAATCATTTCGTGGCAGCTTGGGATCATACTTTTGCCGCCTGGGCGAGTGTATTAACCCACTAAATCACCCACTAAATCAGTACGATTATTAACACTAATTTGCTTAACAAAGCGAAACTAAAAGTCCTCAATGGTGTCTTACCCTACAAATGGTATCTTTTATTTGACACAAGACGGGGCAAATTATCGTTGTCACCCGAAAGCACCGAATTCCTGCAAACATATTTTATCTCCGTAATACAGACCATCCCGACATAGTCATGTCTTTCCTATACGCTACGGCCACTTGAGCTTACGCTCTAATGCTGACAAAAAGACCAATAATCCCATCTACAATACAATGGAGTGACAAAGCGTACGATCGATAGAAAAAATCACACCGACAATACATTTCCATATGCCTGGGTGGGCCCCGACCGGGTCACAGAGATATGGACCGATGGCTGTACCGGTGCTCCAAGAACGAGTGAGTGCTTTCTATTTACCCGAACGAACGAACCGCTTCATGCTGCCATCTCCCCTGGGAGCTACTTTACAGCAGGATATGCCAACAAACCCGATGCCGAGCTCTCTGCTCCTGCCAACATGGTCACCCATCGGTGTTGCTGTCCATGCGAGCAGATGGACATTTCACCATGAGAGGGAAAAACTTGTTGAAACTTTCGATGGATGGCCGTGTAGCGAGAGAAGGAAGACTACTGTCCAGAAACTGACTTCTCTCCCCAAAACACGGATATGGAGGATATGGAAAGGAGGGTAGAGTAGTAGATTGCGACACGAAGTTGCAAGTGTCACTACAAATCGGTCCTCATTTACGGCAGCGCTAAGCTCGCCAACTCGTTTCGTTCCCTCTATCACCCAGTCCCATTTTTCCAGCCCTTTCTTTCCCTCTCTCTATCTCTCTATCGGCTAATGGTACAGTACAGTAATCTGAAGCAGGTTGGAAAACAATTCGTCCTTAACATACGGATACTGCAACAACTACCGCTTTGCACAGAGAGCGCTACGTTCGCCCAACGCCACTGCCGCGAGTGTGTGTGTGTATTTTTTCAAACGACAAGAAGGTTTCACCGGATTAGCGGGCAACGAATGGTCCGCGCCTGGCACGCCGAGGTGACAGGAACATTCACCAAAAACAAGAACTCTGATCCGTGTTAAAAGTTATTGTGCACATAAAAGCTAAATGTTCGCCATTTCATTGCTGTATTCCTCTCCTCTTCTCTAACATGTTGGCGTGTTTTCTGCTCCGTTTCCGTTCGTTACAGATTTTCCACGAGTGAAGGTGGGCCCGGAAAACCCGCTACGCGTCGAGCGGGACAGCACTGCCGTGCTGGAGTGTGCGGTGGACTCGAAACCGAAGGTACCGAACGTACGGTGGACACGGAACGGGCGAATCATCAGTTCGTCGCACTCACACCCGATACAGCGTGTGTCCGTGCAGGATGCGGGTAACTATGCCTGTGCCGCGGACAATGGGCTGGGCAAGATCGGCGAGCAAATCATTACGCTAGACGTGCTGTACGCACCGATTGTCGTGATCGAGTCGAAAACGTGGGAAGCGGAAGAGCGTTCCACCGTGACGATTCGGTGCAATGTCACCTCCAACCCGCCGCCGGTATCAATCGAATGGTTCAAGGAGGGCAGCCCGGACTTCCGGTACGCCGGTGACATCCTGCAACTGAGGGACGTTAAGGCGGAACATGCGGGGCGGTACGTTTGTCGGGCGGTCAACATGATGAAGCCGTACAATGGCAAGATTGTCGAACGGGTGGGCAACTCCACCGTGGCTCTGCTGGTGCGTCATCGACCTGGCCAAGCATACATCAATCCGAGCAAACCGATCGTCCACGTGGGTAACGGTGTGACGCTGACCTGCTCGGCGAACCCACCCGGCTGGCCCGTCCCGCAGTTCCGCTGGTTTAAGGATGCAGTCGGAGAGCAGCAGACGCCGAAAACCATTTTAGCTCAAGGAACTCAGTACGTGATACCCCGGGCGCATCTCGGCAGTGAGGGAAGCTACCACTGTCACGCCGTCAACGAGATGGGCTCTGGTCCGATGGCCACGATCAACCTGGAAGTGCACCAACCTCCCCAGTTCATTGGCAAAATGCAACAGCACATGACGAAGCGTATCGGCGATACTGACTTCTCGGCCACGTGCCATGCGAAGGGTAAGCCCCGCCCGATGGTACGTTGGTTAAAGGATGGCCGTGACATCACAACCGATGCCAACATGTACCGCATCAGCACGAACAACAACGACGGTCTCAGCGGCATGGTGACGGTGCAGAGCACGCTGCTCTTCCAGGGAAAAGCCCGTCCGCACAAAAATCAACTACTGCCAAGCGATCGGGGCACTTACACGTGTCTCTTTGAGAACGAAGTCAGTACGGCTAACGCCAGCATGAACCTGCGCATCGAGCACGGTCCGATCGTGCTGCACCAGTACAACAAGGTGGCGTACGAAATCAACGAGAATGCTGCCGTCATGTGCAGAGTGCAGGCGTATCCAAAACCCGAATTCCAATGGCAGCTCGGTACCAATACGGCCGCCCTGTCGATGTCTGCTGATGAGCACTACGAGATCAACACCACCACCGACAACAACGACATTTACACAAGCGTTCTTCGCATCAACCGGGTGAAGCACGAAGATTACGGAGATTATACCTGTCGGGTTGGAAACTCGATCGAAACGATCCGGGCACCGATCCGGCTACAACCGAAAGGACCGCCGGAAAAACCGACCAATCTCGGGGTGGCCGACGTTGGTTCCAACTACGTGTCGCTTGTGTGGGATCCGGGCTTTGATGGTGGCATTACCAATACGAAATTCTTCGTATCTTACCGCAAGGTCGCAATCCCGCACCACGACCAGGTGAAGGAGGACTGCGGCATTGTGCAGCAGGTCAGCTCGGAATGGATGGAGTACGACTGTCAGCGTGATGTACCGTGCAGCGTAACGCCACTGGATCAGTACCAGAGCTACGTTTTCAAGGTGAAGGCGATCAACAGCAAGGGCAATTCGGAACCCTCGAACGAAGTAGCGACCACGACAAAGATCAGCAAGATCCCCGTACCGCTGCACGTTGGTTTCGATCCCGATACGAAACAGCTAGGCCTAAACATTGGAGCCACCTGTCTGGCACTGATCGCGGTGGTGGAGACCATCGGTTTTCACGAAAGCCCGATAGCCACCTGGCAAGTGGTGCAATCGATACCGCTAGCAGTGTCCGGCAATGGACCGACGTACAAGGAGCAGGTGCTAGAAAATATGTACTCCGCCCGACGTTCGAGTGGCCGGTCGATGGCCAGCGATGATGATTTCCCGATGGCTCTGGAGGAGGAAATCCCTCCGAAGGTGCGCGTAAAGCTGTGTCTAAAGTCAAGCCACGAGTACTGCGGGGACTATATGGATGCTGAAAGTAAGTACAACTGGCACTAGGCCCTTTTGTATGAAACAATAATGCTTACTGTAACAATGCTTACTGTAACAATGCTAACGATTGTCACTCCGCTTCACTCTTTCAGTTGGTCCTGCTCTCATACACGATTCCGCTTTCATAGCAACGCCGACGCTGATCGCGATCGTGGTTTCATGCGTAGTCTTTGCCCTGTTCGTGGGTCTCATGCTAATGTTCTGCCGCTGCAAACGCAATCAAACGAAGAAATCGAACCAAACGAAAGACTACGAGATGGACTCGGTCAGACCATCCATAGTGGCACAGCAAAGCCAGGCACCGCCGCCCTACTATCCAACGACTACCGGCCTGGACAACAAGGCGCTGGAGCACTCGATGGATTTAGCCTTGCAACTCGAAGACCAAAAAACATCCGTCTACGCAACGCACAACGGGTACGGCTATCACACCGGCACGGGCATACAAGTGGCTGGCCATAGTCTACCGGCCAACGAATGTAAGTAGCGATGCCGCACCAAACCCTTGTCGCTTCGAATGAATCGGGTTCGGTTTTAAGCTGTTCTTTAATGATTGAAATGGCAGCTGCTTTGTTTTGAATGTTCTTACATTTTCTTAACAAAAATCAAAACCATTTCAGCTCGCTAGTTCATTTCTTAGCATAGGTTTCTTATGATAGCATCAATTAGTTCGATTGACAAACTCTACGCCAGTTGCGTTACTGCGCTCATGTTTCAGTAGCAGCGTCCTTCTGTATTTATGTGTTGCTGTATACCATACTTGACATCCGCCCATTACCACCAGTACTACCTTCCTCCTACCAAAAACAAAAGCAACACAGTAAATTGTGCAATCTTACCAACTAACAACATTTCTTTAAGCTAATCCCGATACAAGAAGAAAACGTTTCGTTCCACGTATTTATGTTTATTTCCTTTCACAACCCAATTGTTCCTTCCGGATTCCAACTATTTCTGGGTGCCCTCTATGTCTTTCTGTCGCTAACACCAACCAAACATCAACTTATTAACTTCCCATTCTCGCCACCAATTTCTGTGCTGTGCGCGTTATCGCTTCTACTAACCCAGGACTAGCAAGCGCCATAACTTCCATTCCAGCAGGTAAATAGTTCATTGTACTGTCAATCCAGTACACCGATACTGGTCTGCTGTCTGCGTTTTGCACTGTCGTGTTAGTTTTCTCATGCAAATGTCTAGCCTAATAACTACTGCACCCACTCCAATAGCTATGGTTTTTTGATTATGCACCTAACCCCCAAACGCTTCACCACCGGATGCATCGAACGTGTTGCTTGCTGTGTGAAGTCTACCCCGCCTTTAACTCCCTTACCACCCATTCAGCGTGTGGACTGTTAGTTGCGCAAACTGGTAGTGAAACATTTTGCTGTGTTTTTCACCAAATGCTTAATCCAGTAGCTATTGAATTGCCAAATTGTTAAAAAAATGTATTCAGCATGTCCGTTGCGCTTGGTAATACTTTCACTGTCCCTAGTGTAGCAACACCTTAAACATCCTGTAGTAGAACTAGCAAAGCTGCACCATCTTGCATGTAACGTTAGCACTATAATTTGTTTAAAATCATGCTTTATTTATAGTTACATTTTTAGTTTTCATGCTAGTTGTTTGATTTTGTGCATATTTTTTGTCAGTTCGAGAATGGCGTTAAGAATAACCCACAACCTAAACAACAAACGGGGCATACAAACACTTTGACGTACTTGCGTACTGTTGGAAGCGATAAAGACCGATCGTTTCGTATAGAGTTTAATTGGTTTTACCTTCAAGCATTCACAGCTTGTCTGTCGCTGGTCGAAAACAAAACATTCCCACCATTTGCTCGACACTTCGCCGAGCAACATGAACAGATTTTTAATTCAGTCAAATGAACATGTTGGATTAATCTTCAATGCACTCCGCATCCTTAACTCCAACATGGTTTCACAAAAAAAGAAGTGAGCCACATTTAAATAGCATAAGCATAAGCCTATATGGAACTAGGCCATACAAAGCAACCGTAATCCTCCCAGCTCGGGCACACGCTCACATTCGCAATAACAAAACCAACAACAACACAAAAAAGGGTTTACATTGTTCAGTTTTCATTTCAAGCATGGAACGCAACAAAATCCTTCCCTTTTTGTGTGTGTTTGTATGTAACATTCTCACTGTTTTGTCCCCGCTTTTGCCTATCGTGTGTCCTCAAAGAATTCACAAATGGAATGCAAACTTAAATGCAACTCCAACCGCCCCACTGACAACCGGATGTTGATCGTAGTGCTGCGGACGCACTGGGGTTTACCATTAATCCCATATCCCGTATTATTCCCACCGACCGAGTGGGGGAGTATGACTTTATCCTGAATGCATATACCTCGAGAAGCACATTTCTACCACCACCAGCACCCACCACCAGGATCCACCCCACCTGCACTGTCTGTTGCGCACTGTTGTTTGCACACGATTTGGCGTTAGAGCGATTTTTACTGCTTCAAATGAACTTTATAATAAAAAAAAATCCTCTCTTTTTCCATTTTCTCTCTCTCTCTCTCCCTTTATCTCTCCTGTTTGCCTTGGCTTTGTTCTCCCTGGATACCGGTTACATCGTGGTTTCGATTGCGTTTTCATCGCCGCAGGGGTCACGATGGGTTACACGGAAAACAGTTACACCAACTCAAACAACGGAGGCAGCGTCAATTCACAGGATTCCATCTGGCAGATGAAGGGAGCACCGCCACCATCAACCGCTGGCCACCATCCCGCAACGATGGCCGCCATCGGCATCCAGCCGCTCTCGATGGGCAGCTTGCAGCACGGTGGCTCGGCGTATGCTACCACCACCACCACCACTACCGCGGCGGCCGGTTCGAGTACGCCCGGTCTGGCCTATGGGTACGATCCGATTGCGACGCACTCGAACGTGTACGGCGGCGCGATGACGATAGGGGGTGACGAGTACAGCCAATATCCCCACCAGGCGGCCACACCCAGCCAGCACGGTGGCGAAGACGACTACCTACACCATCATCACCATCATGCGGTGGCGGCAATGCGCCAAAGCCAGAATCCCTCCCGGCAGCAGGAGTACTGCGGCGATTCCTACGCGTCTGTACATAAAGCAAAGAAACGATTAGACCAGCCATCGCATTTCGGTAGGACACAAAACCACTACCAGCGTGCGCCCGAGTAACGCTCAAGCGTCCGGGTAATGCAATTCCACTCCATTCGCTAACCGGGTGCTATCCCCCAACCCCCCTCTGCTGTAATGTAATTTCAGACTCATCATATCACGACGTTAGCGGTTTGCCCGATCCGTATCTGGATCAGCAGCAACAGCAGCAGCAGCAACAGCCACAACATCAGCTGCATCAGCTAGATCAGGAGGACAGCAAATCACTGCTACAGCTAAACCACCCGCAAGACCACGGCAGCTTACACCTGCACGCGCAGCAGCAGCAGCAGCAGCAACCGCAACCAATCTACGAGGACAACCTGGAGAGCGGCTACTCGACACCGAACTCGCGGAATCGTCGCGTCATACGGGAGATAATTGTCTGAGAACAGCCCCGGGTACGGTTCGCGGATAGCGGATCGTGCCTGTAAGCTGGAGGTGTGAATCCATCCATTTCCGGTTTTTCTTTCTCGCTAAACAAATCATCCACACACAAACACACACACGCAGACACTCACAGATATGCAAACAAACAAAGTCGTCCGATCCTCGCCCATGTGCATCCACTGTGTGTGTGGATGTGCAAGCGTGTGCAATCGATTGTTGGAGGGCCAAACAACCGGGACGATGGGGAGCGAGTGTTACCGTGCAACGGGAGGATAAAAACATGATGCCGCAAAATCGCTCAATTCAAAGAGGACGATTTGCATAAATTGATCGGGACTACCAGCTACCGTTGCCTCCTTTTCCTCGTCCCGCAGCGGCAACGGTTCCGCGCCCTTTCGGAACAATTTAGCGTATATCAATTAAAAGCCAGGCAGCAGCATCGTGCGTGCATGTATGTGCGGGTGTGTGAGTGTGTGTGTGTGTGAGAGATTCGTAATCGTTCTACAAATTAGGGAAAAGGGGGGAGGTATACCACCACTGAACTGAACCTGCAATGGGATGGTCTCTTTTTTATGCCCTCGGCAACGAGAGCTAATCGCGCTGCGTTCGATGCGAAATTATGGATGTGTATCTCTCGACTCATTATTGCTTCATCGGTGGCCAAGCTATGCACGGATGCGATAGCGGGCGACAATTGTTTGTCAGCCCGGCTCAAACCGCAGGGATTCCCGATAAAAACAAGCAAACTACTACAACAAAAACCACCCCAAAACCGCCACACACTACTGCTACACACATTGCGGTTGGGCCAGAGCAGTTTGTTACAGTTTGCGTAGCTAATTGTTTTAGTTTGACACATTAATTTAAGTGCTTCTGTTCTGGCCGACGGGTAATCAGTCTAACTGACCCAAAATGCACCGCACTTGTGTGTGTGTGTGTATGTGTGCTTGGTTGTGTGTTTTTTTTACGTTTGTTTGTTTGATATTGCCCTTCCTTACGCATTACATGTAGCGTAAAACATGCCGATTAAATTACGTTCTATTGCTGCTAAGGGGAAGGGAACGGTAACACACAATTGGTATAAGCTTTTGCGACCACAAAATGACTGATGCTACCCCCGACATCCCGACTGAAATTAACTACTCAATGTGGGAAATTTGCAACATGACAAAGAAACAACTCTCTAAAGAGCGTTGCATGCGTTGCGGACAACAACATGACATTATTGTCCTGCCGACCAGTGTGTGTGTGTGTGTGTGTGTGGTCCAGCCCTGGCCAACCCCGTTCTGCCCATTCACTAGTGGATACTCGTATTTTAATATGTTTCTATACCAATGATTAGGATTAGGTTTCGATGTTATTTTGTTTAAATCTTCCTATTTAGGTAGTTAACGCCCGCCGCTTGCCATCTCGCTCGGCCAATCGACCAGCATAATTACTCAAATACACATACACAAACGAAGGCCGTCGTCGGGGTATTGTGTAGTCGAAAGAGAGCTGTAAGGGTCACATTGGGAGGGGGGTCCACAATTACACAACAGCTGCTAGTGCATATGCTGAAAAAGAATGTAAGGCAGCGAGCGTAAATGCATGTAAATGCATTCGCACATATGTTATACTACACACACACACTTACGCGTACACACATACACACTTAGATTACTGACGTGTAGAAGAAAAATATGTGTCCTTAAAATCGAACGCGTCACTACTGATGATGCTGATCGTAGCTTTACACTGCTACACGTGTAGCCCATGTGGAACGATCCTTTGCCAACGATCGTCCGATTGTGCTGCTGCACAGTGACCAACGGGTTACTAATCATTGTGCAATCCACCCCCTCGCTACCCCCTTCCCTTCCATGTGTTATGTGTACGCTGAACTTATGTTTGATTTTCTGTCTACGACGGTACGACGGTCTGTACGACGGTATGCGAAAATGATTTAAGTGTGAGTGCCTGTGTGTGCATGTGTATTGAAAGGGGAAGAAGGCATTTAGTGTGCTATTGTGCTTCTACGTGAACGATCACTGAATGCACAAGTGCGCAAACAGAAATTAGTGGATATTCGAATTTAAACTAACCATGGGAATCCGTTGCAAACACACTCAACCATATACACTACACACTAGCGCGTATCATGGAAAAAGCATATGAAAGTATGCAAGTAACATCACTGTTCACATCAAACTGCAAACAACCAGCGGCCACTTAGTACTACATACAACTACAACTGCACAAAACACGTCTCACATTACTGCGGTGTGTGAGGCATAATTCAAAGCCGCCCTTTAAACCGCACTCACCAATATCGGATCCCGATCGCAACTAGATCAACGTAGTTACATTAGCTCATTGACAACCACACGACTGTAGCAACAATCACCGAGAGCAGACCTGTGACCCAATCTGTTTCGCTTTTTGCCAAACTGGTCCGTTTCTGTGCTTTTTTTAGTTTCGATATCAATTTTATAGACGATCAGTTAGTGTCCTCTACGCCCTTTCTTTTGATCACTATGGAACAGGTCAATGTGGGTTGTGCAAAATACATTTCTGGCTATGTACGCTATGCTGCATGTGTCTGTGTGTGTATGTCTGTTTGTGGGATGCATGTGTGCGTGTGTGTATGTGTGTGCGAATGTATGGTTATGCGTGTGTTGTATAGGAAATATCGAATTTATCTACGCGAACGCGAAACTTATTAAACGTGCTATAATGAACACACAAAAATGCAGACATCGGAAAGCAAAAACAAATGTGTATTGAATTTAAACGCATCGGAATTTATACAGTAAAAAATCACAAACTCCCTCCTCCTCCTCTTCATAGTACACAAACGCTCCCTGACACACACTGAAGTTTGATAAGGATAAGTGAATTTAAATCACAAATATTTGTTGGCATGTGAACACACAAAAAATGCTGTTGAAGAAAAAGATTCATTTTGATTTGATGCTTCATACTCTACAATTCCAGCAAAGATACGAAAATTATAGAATTAATTTTCTTTACAACATTCTCACCCAAAGTTTAACAAGTGCGCATTTGTTAACAGTAAGTTTTGTAACCATTAATCGTGTTAAACATTTCAAAGAGTTTATGTTTTAAAACAGTGGATTTGAAAAAAACGAACATATGTTACGAAAAGCCTTTTCGATGGAGAGCTTTCTCTCGTCGAACCGTAGCGCCATCTAGGGTGAGATTTTTTTTTTGTCGTTGATTTGATTCTTTGCTTTTTGATTTTTTATTTCGTGTTTTCTTTTTCAAACGATTCAACCGTTTAGCTAAATTCTATTTAGCTGGAGTACGTATATTTTTTTGCGTAAAGCTTTTATTTCAACAATATTTTCAAATTCATTTCATCATGCGCAACATCATTACTTTGAAGTATAACCGAATATTCACATTAAAACACACCAAATCTTACATCCACGCAGGCAGTTTAATAATCGCTCCGCTATTATCGTCGCACTTCAAAATTCATTCATTTTGTGTGTGTTCATAGCTGTTTCAAAATGATCTCGATCGCACAAAAATGCTAATTCCCTGTTCGGTAAAACGAAAGATACAGCTTATCCACCAATAAGTACACGTGACGATGGGTTTGGTGAATTGGAACAGTGACATTTCGCTGCCACCAGATCATGCTGTTTTTTGTATGATTATATACGAACACTAATTTTAAAAACTCAACTCTAGATAGATAGGAAAGCTTATGCCCGCCATACGATGCGAACACAAGAAGCCCAAATCGTTCGATTGAAAACGTGATGAGTACGTGAGAAGGCAGAACACGACAGAGATCGGATAGAACCGGGAATTATAGCAATGTAAAAACTAGACGTATAAGTGTAAACATTTAAATATAATTATTTTAAATTCTAGTGAATCGGGAACGACACCAGTTCCGCCACGTCAACACTCAGAGCAGTGGTTCGTTATCTTGGAGGAAAAATTCAATGCAATCCTACATTGAACCACTTGATGAAACGCTAATGTAGCAAAACATTAACAAACATTAGGGACAGAGGTATATCAAAGTGTTACCCGAAAGGATCGAAAAACATATGCAAAGTGTAAATATACTGTAGCTGTAAGATGATCCCCCATCGTATAGAGGAAAATTAAAGCGGATTCTTCTATCACATATACATACATATATACCTTGAGAAAACACTCACAAACATAAAACTGTCACGTCGTGCGAGATTTAAGCAAATTAAATAGACAAAAAAACTAAGCTGTACGATCACAACAGATGAAAGCGATGGTGAGTGGGTTATGATCGATCATTCAGTCCAACAAACACTTAAAAACACACACATTCACATAAGAGTAACCCAAAGTTGAGCAAAGAGTTGTGTTTCCTGTTTTTATTTGCGCACAGCGATGCGTAAGAAGAACAACACCATACTGAACAGAAACTGAAAAATGATATTTTAAATAAAGCAGAAATACGAAAAGATTACACTAAATGCTCCAATTTCGTTACGTATTCCGAAATTAATCACGCGTGGTAAGTAATTCAAATTTAAGTACAAAGCATACTCTCTTTTACAATTTTCCTTATTAAGCGCACTTTACTGTGCGCAACATGTTGCTTCACAGCAATGTTTCGTAAATTACAACTTTTCCTATTATGTTTTACCTAGAACACTACTTATTAAGTTCGCTGTTAAGCACCGGTACTAATTTTATGAAGCAGATCCGAAGCGAAGGTGTAAAACTATGGGCAATAAACACCTTTGCCGGTAGCAGCAACAACTAACGCAGAAGGTGATAAAAGTTTTTCAATATACAATATACAGCTTGCAACTTGATTTTGTCTTTGTTTTTTTTTTTTGTTTTGCAACATCCCGTTTATGATCGCAAGAAAAACTCGAAGCTTACACAACTTTGCATCTGTTTTGCGTATTTGCCAGCTTGTTGTTATTATGCATCTTAATCTTTTACGCTGCTAGTTCCTCTTCGTGCATACCGAGGACAAATAAATTGTCCCAAGAGTACTTAGAGAAATAAACTGGTTGTGTTTTTTTTGCTTGGACGATGTGCTCAACAGAAATGGTAGGAGGGAGCTGATGAGCATTTTTTTATTTACTACCATCAGCTTCTCCTATACTAAGTGGAGGAAAAGTTTTCTTCGAATCCCATTTGCAGTGTTTTATTTAGTTTATGCTTTTAATTAACTGTACCTCCCTAGCAACTGTATTCTTTCGGTACACGTGTAAACCTTGAGCTATTTGGCATAATGTACAAATGTCCCGCTTTGAATGTTTTGTTGTGTAAGCATCGGGGATGAATGGGACCATGCAATAGGGGACGAATGGGCTAGATTTGCTTGTAATAAGCCGGCGCTGGTTCCCAAAAAGCATGTTCAGCTCAAGGTCCGATCGAGTAAAATTGTATTCATATTGGAATATATTTACTGGATTTTTGTGTTTTATTGTTTACTTGTATTATATACTGTCTTCAATGCAGCCACGCAGTTTGATTTAATTGTTAAATTATACATGTTAATGTTCGCCGTATGGTTCGCCGTTCGGGGCTTGAACCCATGACGGGCCCATGTTGTTAAGTCGTTCGAGTTGACGATTGTATCACAAGATCGGCTTCAAACAATCCTATACCGGATTAAAATATCGAATATACAGTCCGTTCCCAAGGTACGCGAATTCCTCGGGAACGCATATACGACGTAAGTAAGTCGAATTTCAAATTTTTCAGCTCAGATACATTCGATTATTCGGTTTTTTTCTTATTAAATTTGGAAATTTAATACACTTTATTATTTATTTGATACGATTCTTCCAGAGAATATTTCTAGATATTAAGCCGATTCATTTTTTTAACAAACATGTAATTTATACTGCTGTTTACAATTCTTGAAACTTATTGTACTCAATTGACATTTCTCTGTCAAATTTAGCATTGAATGTGTAAAATTTAGAAAACTGCGTGTCTCCGAATTCGCGTAGAGCAGAGGTCTCTAAACTACGGCCCGTGGCAACTTTGGAAAGGTCAAAATAAATAGTTAATTTTTGTAACTTTTTTTGAAGAAAATGAAATTGTTGCTTTTCAGAGACGTAGGCAAGCAATAGAAGTTTTGTACATTATGTTAGTGTTTTCTTATAAAGAAGAAATTTAAACGTTCGCAATAACTACAGACAACGGAAAAATGGCCCTTAACTCAATTATATGTGAAGTAATTCCGCCCGCGAACTGAAAAGTTTGTAGACCCCTGGCGTAGAGAACAGCGTAACTCAGGAACAGACTGTACATGATCGCAGGTTTTGTGAGTCCTTTTCAAACTGACTTTTTTTAAACATGCATCTAGCATATGGATCGGCAAATATTTCATATATAGAGCCGGATTGATAAGATTCATTTGGAGAGCACCGATTTATTTATAATTTTGTCCACATAAAACCAATTACCATAAGTTATGATGTAGCTAATTCATCCAGCTAATTCAGTGATATATTAGAATTTATTCATTTAAGTCATCTGGCTTGCTACAAGGAACTGATTACAAGGCTGGCTAAAGGTATATCAGTAAAGAATACGTGTAAATTTTCGTTATTTAGCTCAGAAAACCATTTGATTCGATACAAAGAGTGTTGGCTGACAGGATCTCTAAATTCTCTATTAAATCTACCAATGCCATTCAGATTTATCGAACATATTGACATTGAATTATTGACCAGATAAGAAAGTAATTTAACTTATATTCGTCGAAGCCGTGACCATGAATCCATGAAATGAATATGCAAAAATCGATCTATGAACGGAAAAGTCTATCAAACATAGACACAACCAGAGAACAACAATAAAAATGTGGCAAACGCGTTGTATCCTAATTGTAAAAAATGATTTTTTAACTTTATTAAGGCTCAAGTGTATGGAATGACAACGATAAATTATTTTTCCACATTTTCCACACTTCCAACACCAGTTTAACTAGCGTTTGAAAAAAATTCAAAGTTGTTTCAGAAGAAAATAGTGATCTAATCTCATATGTATACCACCGAATTTTGCACGGAACATTCTTTATTATTATTTTTTAATGCTGAAAACACTTTTTACCACATTAATGATGTCACATGTCAAGTAATGCGCATCATACGTCGATTCATTGCTCATTTCATTTTATTTTTTCATTTGTCTAATCTTTTGTGAAAGTAGAGTGAATGACGCATGATAACACTGAACTTCTGTGCCAAAATGAAGTACACCCAATTAGCGTATTTCATCCACAGCCGTTTCGTGCTTGAAATGCAGTGCTTGATCAGGTATATTACAAGTTTACGCCAACCAACTAAAAACACATATTCAGTCCATTCCCCCATTAGAATATTTCGTGTCGAACGTCTTTTCCTTCTCCAAAGTATGATGCAAATGTATACTCAAAGCTGCCGCTGCCGTTAGCTTGCCATCGGCTAAGTGCTTCATTTTAAACATACACAACACTGCAAACAAAATAACACCAACCACGATCAACTGAACTGAGTTCAGGGGCACCAACAAAAAAAAACCAAAGCCTAACCTGGCTCATTTCCATCGGCTCCGGTACTGCTCGGATAATTTATTTTTAGCTTTTCCACACACATGCACACAGCACACAGACATATCGCACACCTTTATCCCATACGGGTTATGCTCGCATGAGTGGCAACAATTGTATTTTCCATGCTTGTTGTAAAGTAATTTCCATGCCGATAGCTGAACTGTGAGTGGTACGCTGAAAAGTATCAGATTTCCCAAAGTTGTATATATTTTCCAGGAAAATTTATTCAAATATCAACACCACGTTAGAGCTACCAATGATTGCTGAACTATTTGTAAATGCAAGCAATCAATAAGCACATACAAAAGCATAAGATGCGATAATAATAAAGAAATCCCATCCCAAACCTTTACAACTTCGTTTAAACTCGGCTCGGCTGTGTGTTGACTCATTTTCGGTTGTGCATTATCGGAACAGTGTCGTCATGTGCCGAAGCATTTAAAAAAAAACAAGCATGCCCTCAACCGAAGTCGAAGCAACACTACCATGAAGAAAGAAACAGTATACACCACAAACGCTAGATCAAGCAAAGATTACACTTTCGTTGCGGTTGGCGTTACGCCGTTGCCAGCCATTCGTCGGTCGGTTCGGTCGACCGTTTTGGTCCTCTCCCCCTATACCAAGCCAAAAGACGCCACAGCCACAGTAGTTCCATTTTACACTCCAACGCAGCTGGAAGCAGCCATGCCCACCGGCAGCAGCAGCAGCAGCTACACGTGCCGCAGAGCTACAAAATGCACGTGATGATCGTGAACCTTACTTTAACAAGCAAATAAACGGGCGCGTGTTTGGTTTGGTCGGTGCAAAAATTCGGCGCTGCATCTTCACGATGCGCAGTTAGTGCAATTTAACTTATTAGCAAAGTTTTGTTTTAACGTACGCGTGGTGTTTGAATGTTTAACTTTTCCTCTGACAACGCGCCAACCATTCGCCGTCGGTATTGCGCAAGTCCGGAGTGTTCGATGCGAGTGCCAAACACAAGCGATCAATTGCGAAACAGAGCAAGAGAAAACGCAGAAGCAGAGTGAGAGCAAAACAATGCAGCACCGTGCATGCCGTAGTGGCGAGGAAAACTTCAAACGCAAACCACCGTGTGTCGTGTAGTGTACGGTGAAAGGTGTGTGCCGGAAAAATCTATACCGCGGTGCGTCCACCGTCCACCGCAAGCCATCGGTATTGATGATGGTCGTTCGCACTATCAAAGCAGTCCTTGAAAATGTTGGACAGCCGCGCAATTTCTACAGCAATCTGAACCATCTGGTTGGTCCGCGAGTGTTGCTAAATGAACCGCGATCGTGGCACATCGTTCGTCAGGATGTTGTTGAACGGGAAATCCTGCAGTACTTTCAGTGATTGTGTGTGTTTTTTTCTTAATTGGTTGTTTTTGGCGTACCAAACGCTTCTGGCCACCATTTCCATTTAAGTGCTAATGAAACCGAAAGCATTCGTGACGGTGAAGCTAACACAACAGCGGCAAGTGATTTATTCAGTGGGGTGTTTCTGTGCAAAGGAAAATCACTTCACCCATTTGACAGGTCCTGTGAGCGATGGGCAACACACAGGCCCAAGCGGGCGCACAGCCAAACTCGGCGACAGCTGAGCAGCAACCAGCGCCAAGGTCGTCGTCCAAAACACCGTCTCTCTCCAAGGGTCGCAGCTTTATTAAATTCGGCAAACGCAAACAGCTGCTGATGGAGCACGATGGTCACGTGCTAGTCGGAGGGCGGGTTGGCCTAGAGGACGACGGCATAAAGCCACACGACCTTGTCGCCGCCGCTACCGCCGACGCGGAAGAGGATGGCTTTTCGAACATACTGCTCGATGCATCTGCTCAGCTGGACCGTACAAACAACTCACGGCGTGAGCAAAATGGGAGCGCCAGCGAGATAGCTGAGAAATCAGCTGATACCAATGACCGCGATGAGGAAAAGGAGTTTGATTACATCCAACAGCAAGGTACGTATCGTTTGTTTGTGTTGAATGGGGCGTGCGGTTGGTTTACATACGTCCCTCACTTGATGAACTGCTGCAAATGGGATTGTGTTACATTTCATTCTCTTCCAATACTTGAGCTTGTACTACTTGAGTTGATTACAAAATATGGCTCGTTGTATGCATTTGACTTCCTTAGGAAATTTATACGGCAAACATTTTATTTCGTGGAAAACGTGTAGCACGTTACTGCATCCACGTGGTAAATAATACTCGCGTAGTACTTGCTTTTACGCCACGGTTGACTAAACACATGTCGCCTATTGCGCTTACTTTAACATTGTCGTAGAAATGGAGACAATGGCAATTCACACCGTGTCATGTTGATTATGTCTTATGAGATGAGTGTAAAATATTGCACTTGTAACATGATGTGTCTATCAACGGACTAGTACTCTTATCACTCAATGCAATCGTTAGGTAGGAACGTTGTTTATATTTATTTAGCAGTATTATTTAAATTCCCCATATCTGTATAAATAATGAAACTTTTGAATAAAAATCCTAAAAAGTGTTGTCAATCGTCTATCGGTCTATGCTGAAATGACATATTTGTGCAGTAATATGTGATAGTAGCAGTAATTAAGTAATAACTCGATGGTTTCGTGAATGTGCTTATTGCTTCAAAATTCATTCAAATAATGAAGGAATGTATTTTAAAATCTAATACATGTCTATTGATGAAAAGCTTGATTAATTTAAGTAATTTAATTAATTTATTTTCAAATCCTAAATTTAAAATATTTATCTACATTCTTATCTAAATTGTTAATTTATTTTAAATTTATAGCTATTTCCAAATGGCTAGAAGTTATTATTTTTCAAATTTTTGCTAAATAATATAATTGGCCATTTTATTTTATTTTATTTTATTTCATTCCATTATTACGACAAATGTGTATCCGTATTTTCATACATATTCATATTGTTATTAAGTAGTATGAATGTAAAGAAATTACGACTCTAACGCATTGCTTCGAATTACGAACATTTAAGGCATTTTTGTCATGATATGTTTGCTTATCTGCACAATAATTCGAATTTTATCGGTCATACCTCTGCATAGCTCACTTAACAATCGCAACCATTCAAAATTTTAGAAAAAATAAACATTTCCAATAATTATACTTAACATATTACAAAAAAAACATGAAATTACAACAATATTTTGATTCATATTCCAGACACTTTACAGCTCATGTTTCAAATTACGGTACGCGAATTGAAGGTTTTTCCCCTACGACTTGCATCAATGCATTTGTCACATACATCTTCAAATATCATTGTTTTATTGTTGTTATCACCGTCTAAAAAATATTTGTATGCAACTAATCTGGATTTACTTCGACTGTCCGAAATTTAAAACAAGATAATCAAAACATTTGTTCCGAATTTCGCACATATTTAAACAAGCGTTTTATTGAAAATCAGAGCACAATATAATAAAATACTGTTGTTATTACGTTGATAACTACCTCTACAACGGTTTCGATGCACTTCAATGCAAATGGACCAGATTATTAGGAATTATCGACGCAATTGCTTTGGATTCGGTTTGAAATAAAACTGCCAACAATGCCTTGTGGTTTACATACGTCCCTCACTTGATGAACTGCTGCAAATGGGATTGTGTTACATTTCATTCTCTTCCAATACTTGAGCTTGTACTACTTGAGTTGATTACAAAATATGGCTCGTTGTATGCATTTGACTTCCTTAGGAAATTTATACGGCAAACATTTTATTTCGTGGAAAACGTGTAGCACGTTACTGCATCCACGTGGTAAATAATACTCGCGTAGTACTTGCTTTTACGCCACGGTTGACTAAACACATGTCGCCTATTGCGCTTACTTTAACATTGTCGTAGAAATGGAGACAATGGCAATTCACACCGTGTCATGTTGATTATGTCTCATGAGATGAGTGTAAAATATTGCACTTGTAACATGATGTGTCTATCAACGGACTAGTACTCTTATCACTCAATGCAATCGTTAGGTAGGAACGTTGTTTATATTTATTTAGCAGTATTATTTAAATTCCCCATATCTGTATAAATAATGAAACTTTTGAATAAAAATCCTAAAAAGTGTTGTCAATCGTCTATCGGTCTATGCTGAAATGACATATTTGTGCAGTAATATGTGATAGTAGCAGTAATTAAGTAATAACTCGATGGTTTCGTGAATGTGCTTATTGCTTCAAAATTCATTCAAATAATGAAGGAATGTATTTTAAAATCTAATACATGTCTATTGATGAAAAGCTTGATTAATTTAAGTAATTTAATTAATTTATTTTCAAATCCTAAATTTAAAATATTTATCTACATTCTTATCTAAATTGTTAATTTATTTTAAATTTATAGCTATTTCCAAATGGCTAGAAGTTATTATTTTTCAAATTTTTGCTAAATAATATAATTGGCCATTTTATTTTATTTTATTTTATTTCATTCCATTATTACGACAAATGTGTATCCGTATTTTCATACATATTCATATTGTTATTAAGTAGTATGAATGTAAAGAAATTACGACTCTAACGCATGGCTTCGAATTACGAACATTTAAGGCATTTTTGTCATGATATGTTTGCTTATCTGCACAATAATTCGAATTTTATCGGTCATACCTCTGCATAGCTCACTTAACAATCGCAACCATTCAAAATTTTAGAAAAAATAAACATTTCCAATAATTATACTTAACATATTACAAAAAAAACATGAAATTACAACAATATTTTGATTCATATTCCAGACACTTTACAGCTCATGTTTCAAATTACGGTACGCGAATTGAAGGTTTTTCCCCTACGACTTGCATCAATGCATTTGTCACATACATCTTCAAATATCATTGTTTTATTGTTGTTATCACCGTCTAAAAAATATTTGTATGCAACTAATCTGGATTTACTTCGACTGTCCGAAATTTAAAACAAGATAATCAAAACATTTGTTCCGAATTTCGCACATATTTAAACAAGCGTTTTATTGAAAATCAGAGCACAATATAATAAAATACTGTTGTTATTACGTTGATAACTACCTCTACAACGGTTTCGATGCACTTCAATGCAAATGGACCAGATTATTAGGAATTATCGACGCAATTGCTTTGGATTCGGTTTGAAATAAAACTGCCAACAATGCCTTGTGGTTTACATACGTCCCTCACTTGATGAACTGCTGCAAATGGGATTGTGTTACATTTCATTCTCTTCCAATACTTGAGCTTGTACTACTTGAGTTGATTACAAAATATGGCTCGTTGTATGCATTTGACTTCCTTAGGAAATTTATACGGCAAACATTTTATTTCGTGGGAAACGTGTAGCACGTTACTGCATCCACGTGGTAAATAATACTCGCGTAGTACTTGCTTTTACGCCACGGTTGACTAAACACATGTCGCCTATTGCGCTTACTTTAACATTGTCGTAGAAATGGAGACAATGGCAATTCACACCGTGTCATGTTGATTATGTCTCATGAGATGAGTGTAAAATATTGCACTTGTAACATGATGTGTCTATCAACGGACTAGTACTCTTATCACTCAATGCAATCGTTAGGTAGGAACGTTGTTTATATTTATTTAGCAGTATTATTTAAATTCCCCATATCTGTATAAATAATGAAACTTTTGAATAAAAATCCTAAAAAGTGTTGTCAATCGTCTATCGGTCTATGCTGAAATGACATATTTGTGCAGTAATATGTGATAGTAGCAGTAATTAAGTAATAACTCGATGGTTTCGTGAATGTGCTTATTGCTTCAAAATTCATTCAAATAATGAAGGAATGTATTTTAAAATCTAATACATGTCTATTGATGAAAAGCTTGATTAATTTAAGTAATTTAATTAATTTATTTTCAAATCCTAAATTTAAAATATTTATCTACATTCTTATCTAAATTGTTAATTTATTTTAAATTTATAGCTATTTCCAAATGGCTAGAAGTTATTATTTTTCAAATTTTTGCTAAATAATATAATTGGCCATTTTATTTTATTTTATTTTATTTCATTCCATTATTACGACAAATGTGTATCCGTATTTTCATACATATTCATATTGTTATTAAGTAGTATGAATGTAAAGAAATTACGACTCTAACGCATGGCTTCGAATTACGAACATTTAAGGCATTTTTGTCATGATATGTTTGCTTATCTGCACAATAATTCGAATTTTATCGGTCATACCTCTGCATAGCTCACTTAACAATCGCAACCATTCAAAATTTTAGAAAAAATAAACATTTCCAATAATTATACTTAACATATTACAAAAAAAACATGAAATTACAACAATATTTTGATTCATATTCCAGACACTTTACAGCTCATGTTTCAAATTACGGTACGCGAATTGAAGGTTTTTCCCCTACGACTTGCATCAATGCATTTGTCACATACATCTTCAAATATCATTGTTTTATTGTTGTTATCACCGTCTAAAAAATATTTGTATGCAACTAATCTGGATTTACTTCGGTTGTCCAAAATTTAAAACAAGATAATCAAAACATTTGTTCCGAATTTCGCACATATTTAAACAAGCGTTTTATTGAAAATCAGAGCACAATATAATAAAATACTGTTGTTATTACGTTGATAACTACCTCTACAACGGTTTCGATGCACTTCAATGCAAATGGACCAGATTATTAGGAATTATCGACGCAATTGCTTTGGATTCGGTTTGAAATAAAACTGCCAACAATGCCTCCGGTGGTGAACTGACCGACAGAAAATATTTAGTTATTTATTGTGGCATCAGACACAGCGCCTTTATAGAGTCAGACACATATTTAATTGATTCTATAGCATTAATACAGCCGTGCAAAATTAAAAATAGGCATGACCAGGAATTTGATGTGAAGAATATGTCCGGCGTTGGAAGCTGTTCGTAATTTGAATCAAAATACGGTACTGAATGAATGTAGTTTTGGTTGTAGAGTCCATCAGTAATAATTTAGTCATATCATCATGAACAGTACAACGTATGTGGTAATAGCACATTTAACGATCAGATGAACCACGCCCTAATTTGTAATATAAACATAAATTTAAATATGTAAACGATTCATTATTAATAAAACTATTGTAGACATAAATCTGACGTGCGATGACTAAAATTTGTTGAATAATTTATCATATCCTCGTAAATATACAAATAAACGATGCGGATTAAAAGTTATGATTATCCATTACATATATCTCCTGCACTCATTAATATACCTGCATTTGCTTTGTATTGTCGCCAAATGTTATGTTTCCTTATGTAATGGGATCCTGGGATCCTGGGATCCTTATGTGAGTTAACAATTCATAGTTAAATAATGCGGATAGTATAAACATGTATTTTTCCAAATCTTTATTTTTTAAGTTTTATTTCTCTTAAGATCACTTTTTCATTTTGTTAGATGTTAGTTACAAAAAATATGTAAATTAATACAACTAATGAAATAATCAGTGCTGCGTTACCTTCACTTCGACCCCTGGTATCATAAAAATTTACCTTATATGAAAACATTTGCTTTTATTCCTTTTTCTTAAACATAATCAAATGCGGATTTAAATCGAATAATCAGCCTCCACCAACAACAAATCGCTGAACCATGCGGACGATGCTTTGCGATGCGTTGATGACGCAACTGACAAAGCTCAAAATCAAGCAACACAACCCATGCCGGTCGCTACAACGATGACGACACCTATGACAGGGGGCACCACGACGAGCGCCAACCGCTCAAGCGCAGCTTCTTCCACGCACCCACCCTGCGATCGCTGTAAGTCGCTGACCTGCTTAGGACCTGCACACACTCACAATGCTCCACACCAAGCGCAACCGCACCGTACATGTCTGGCCGCTGACGGTTCTAGCGCCGGTCACGTTAGTACGCTGCTGCTCACCACACCTACCCGCGAATGCAACGCGAACGCACCAATACCAATACAACGACAGGGTAGCGGCTTGCCGGTCGAGACGCATTCCGTTTCTATAACAACAAACGAAACAGAACCCCCCACCCAGCCAGCCCAGCACAACAGCCGGGCGGCATCGTTGCGTCTACGCAGCAAACCAGTTCCAGCCACGGACAACACGTACAGCGATGGTTGTGGTGGTGAAGTCGGCCAAGAGCCAGCGAACCCGATCATTGTCACTACCGACTCGTGGAAAAGGGCCAATTCGCTCAATCAAACTCCAGCCGCGCGTGAAAGCCAACCTTCGTCCGATTCGTGCGGCGCGGCGTTACGGCGCAGCAAAGGTTCGTGGTCTACGGTGTCTCATAATTTTTCTCCTTTCGGTTCACTGTTCAGCTGTGTTTTTAGAATGAATGCAACAAGTTGCAACTAGTGTTTACAATGAGATAGCTTAGCATTTGATTCGTGAAGTGTTTCCGTTCTGTGTACGTCGCCCGTTCCACGGAAGGGATAGAGAGCGAGCAACAGATACTGCTACATAGATTATGTTTGTGTACCGTTACTTTCTAATAAGGGACCATTGCCATTGCCAAGCAGCTGCCCCCGCACCAATGTGTGGGGCATCAAGCGGTGTTCAATTGTGAATTCTACATTAGAACCGCCTACGAAATTAGATCATTCCGTATTGTTTCATCGTTCCGTTCCTTCGAGTCCCGCAAAGATCGAGTTAACAAATGCCAGGCTAAGTGAGCTAAGTGAGTTTTGGATAGCGAAGAGAAAGAGAGCAACGTTGCCAACGTTACACACATACAGCACTCATTGATGGAATCCATGAATGAAGCAACGAAAAGAACGGAGCGATCAGTACAGGGCGTTCGTCGAAATTACAACGCAGACCTATTAGTGTTTACCAGTTTGCCGTTTTCCGTAGTGGTAGTTCATTCTCTTTCCAATTGCAGTTCGGTATGCGTATGCGTGTAATTTTGCATTACCAGAACCAGTAGAAACGGCATTTGCCACTTCCATGTACAAATACACACGCATTTGGTCATTCGTTACATTCACCAACAATCGAAAAATTTATGGCAAACATGCATTTACATCGTACATTGTAAGTTAGTCTGTTTGTTTAGTTACTTATGTATGAAAACGCTTGCAAATCTACACAAGATGCACGTGATACACTGTCCTAGAAGCTTCCTACCCATTTGTCACACTGTTCACAATGATATCGATCTTTTTTATAGATACACCAAATGTAATACATTTACGTGAGCGTACCACATCGTCAAGTTCGGATTCGATTTTTACCGATCCAGCCTCACCGCAGGGCGCTTTTGCGACAGAAATAAATGAAGCTTACTATTCGGAAGAAAACATCTGCGATCTTGCTGAAGCGCCCACGACGACCACAAACATCAAGTCGGCACTGACGCAGCTCACCATCTGCTGGAATGATCCATTCACTCTCAGTGGCAGCGACATCGAGCGTGAGGAACGTCTGAGATCAAAGCTAGTAGTGTGCAACAATGTCTCCAGCATCAGCGTTCCACCCAGCAACGAGTCGTACTCTAGCAGTGAACAATTGCATGGAAATCTGCACATCGTACACAACGTGAGCACCGTCTGCATAGAATCGGAAACGGTCGTGGATGACTCATCGGAATCAATTTCACCACCCCCGGAGGAGAGGATGGAACGCAAACGAGTTCCGCTGTCCCATAGAAGAGGGACCAGTGCGACGGTAGCAGGTAACAATGGCATCGCAACAACGACAACGACAGCGACCGGAACTCGCTTACCACCAACCAATGGGAAACCTACGAAAGTGCTGGCTAAATCTAGCCTTTATGTAGGGACCAAGCTACCCGTGCTAACTGACCGAAAGGGCAGTGCCAATAACTTTGCGGGGACGGCTCCTGCCAACCGTGTCGTACGGCCGTCTTATGTTCCGGAAAAGCTTAACTTTTTCTCGTACGAAAAGTTTGAAGGTAAACCACCTCTGCAAGCTGCCTCTACCGTGTGACTGTAGTAGCATTTGACATTTTTTGTTACTCATGTATCGCCTATAGTTTGTTTATTATTTAAGCTAATCATAATCATGTTTGTAAATCATACGGATCGTTAGTTTTAGCAAGTCGTGGAAAAAACGCAACCATAATATGTTTCATGCATGCAAACGTTTTTTATAATGAATTTAAACGCTGGCGTAATAAGTGCAAGTGGTAGGAGAAGAAAATATACTATCATTTTCTTATCATTTCTGAAGTCTTTGTAACAAGACCGCATCACATTGTGCATGTCCCATCACCTTATCAGTGGATGTCACGCCGTTGATATACCACCTATTATCATAGACATCAAGTTCCTTTCGCAATAGAATGATGCGATTTCCCCCCACTCTGCTTAATTCTACTCATACGACGCACACACACACAAAAAACACATTAAATTCATTTAATAGTTCATCAGCAGTTAATATAATATTTTTAAGTTACCTATATATGTACACACTGGAGCAGGTGATATGGCATTAATCTATTGCTATTCGTTTTAGGGCACATGCTAATGAACTGGCTGTCATCGTCTCTACCGTCAAATATACCGGGAGTTAACGAACAAGACCTGCAAGCGTTACTGTTTCAGTACTGCACAAATCTGCTGGTTGCCGGAGTTATGAAGCAAATACCAGACAAACATGCCCCACCACAAGATACTTTTCGGGTAAGCGGTTTTAATCTAAGCTTCATATTTGCATCAATGTAAGCCAACAATATTGTCACAACAGTTACTGTAGGTGGAAATGTCCGTACTTTGTAGACAGAAATGTATGTCTGAATGGGCCCATATATTTGCTCAATTTTAACGACAACTGTTCACTCGTAGCAAAGAGATAAAACGCAACACACATACTAACGAAATGATAACGGCAGGTGCTGAGAGACAAAATAAAGAGAGCGTTGTGACAAAAGATAAGCAACAGATCACGATGCGAATACTGGTTCAATGTAAACAAGCACGTTCAATGCGAGTGTAAGAGCGGTCGTTTCGGATCTATGATTTCTTTACGTGATATACTTTTAAGTAGCAATTGGTGGCATATTGAGCAGTGTCTTATAACATCTTATCATAGTACGGTAGTGTTGTAATAAGCGGGATCGATTCCGTTTATTTATTGTGCTAATTCTGCTTCCTCTGACTGATCTTGCAGACCAATCTCATGTACCAGTGGACGCATACTGAGCCTCCTACCCCGACGCCTGTGACGCCTGGGCGGCTCGAGCCACACGTCATTTGGCCACATGCCTCGGCCACAACAGCAGGCCCTGCAAAAAGTGCCAACCACCAATCAGCTAGCACAAACACCGAAAACGGTACCAACCACATGGACACGAGCCACGATCCGAGCGATGATCGTAAGGAAAGCGACTTCCAACAGCTGCGACGCCGGATTGCAAGCTGTGAAACAATCAATCAGCTTAAGCGCATTTTACAGGAATTATTTTTCAGCGACAGCAACTTACCGACTGCTGCCGACATCATGAAGCATCAGAGCTTCAGCGATAATGCAATGCAGTTGCATAGCAATTATCAAAAGCTACTGCAGGACCTCCTCAATGACACGGATTGCACGATATATGATAAAGGCAACGCTGAGCTGCTAAACGAATCCGAAAGTACCGTGTTCGATGCATGTTCCAGTACGCCGACAGCGAAGGCCAAACTCCGCGACAACAACCATTCGTTCGACGGAGCTCCAAGCCACAATTTACCGCTCTCTCCAAGCTTTCCAACAGTCACAGAGGGTAAACTACACGCACAACATATTCAGAGGCGAAATACGATTGAATGTGATACGCCAACGAATGCACAGCGAACATTCCTAAGTAACAGTATTACTACTAACGAACTGAGCAATCTTTCCGAACATGACACCACGTGCTCCTCCAACGAAGGGAATGTGCCCAACGGAAAAAGCAGCAGCAGCAGCAATGAGCCGTATCCTTGCCGCGTGTCTAATTACGTTTGCTCTAGCTGCGCGAAATCGCAGCCACCGGCGAGTAGCCCACTGTCGACGGCCGCAGAGCAATCGGATACCACGCCACCCGTAGATAGCTTAAAGCGTACATTAGTCACACGAGAAACGCAAACCGACCCGAGTAACAAACACCATTCCCAGGACGAAACGGTTCCTACAGATCCTTCTGATGTTAAACCTTCCTTGGCACCACCACCACCACCGCCTCCTCCACCACCACCTATCCCATTTAACAGTGGAGTACAACAATCGTCAACTCCTCCGCTTCCACCACCTCTTCCCCCTCCTCCACCTCCGCCACCTCTTCACGCATTCCAAGGAATAGCACCACCATCACCTCCTCCACCTCCACCACCACCGCCTCCACTACCAATGACTGGCGACGGTGCCAAATCTTCCGTTCCACCTCCACCTCCACCACCTCCTCCATTGGGTGGAATTGGCCTCTCTGGGGGAGCTGCTGGAGCAGCTTCGGCGGGACCACCACCACCTCCGCCCATGGGTGGTAGTGCCCTTGGTCCCACTGGGCCGAACGGAGCAGCACCACCACCGCTTGGACCAGGTAAATTAGCGTCAAGTGCCTCTCCTAGTGCGAACAGCAGTGGCCCTCCGCCACTACCACTACCCATACCAGTGCCCGGAGGATGGTATGCGGCGAATAGTAAGCGTTTGTTTTTGTTCTCTCAAACCTCAACCTTTTTACCCTTCAAAACTTTGGTTTTCACGTTTTTACTTACACATCTTTTTGTTTTTTCTTCGGTTTGCTAAAACCAAAAACCAAAAGTAAAACAGTTCGAATTTATGTATCTTTTGTACAATATTTTGCAATTGAGTAGATGCTCTTGTGCCTTTCTTATGCTTTATCTAAGCCTCTGTCCTTTTTCGATCAGTTTACTTACAAGACGCACCCACTTATATAGTAGTTGTAGTAATAATATGCTTTTCGGATATTTTCATCTTTTAGATTGTTTTCTAATACAGAAAATCGTCTGCTTGACGTGTACGGTATTATTTTTGAACTTGCACCCTTTTGTCTGGAAGTGACCCCTACCTTTCGTTTTTAGTATATACAATTTAAATTTTTGGGTTTTTCTTTTCAACACAATTGTATAGCTCCTCTTTTTTTAGGCTTTGATCCACAAAAAAAAACAAAAAGACTTGTCACGATAATTTAGCTAATTGTCTAAAGTCGCCCATTTAGATCATTGCACTACGGTATTGATACTCTCGTTTGGAAAAATCTCACCACTGCACATATTTGGCCCAATTTTTTGTAGATTATTATCATTTCCCCTACGCTCCTGTGTTTCTACCTTTACCTCTACTCCTCTCTGGTTATTAGGTCCTCGACTTTTTTTTAATTTCTGTTGGTAGTTTGTGTCTCACATACGTTACTCTATGTACATTGATTGGTGAATAGAAAATTTTAACATTTGCTTCCAATTACCTTTCCCCAGTTCTTCGTAAACAACCGGTTAACCCACCTAAACCGATGAAGCCTCTCTACTGGACCCGCATTCTGGCACCGAAAAGCAGCAGCTCTAGCAAAAACTCAAGCGTCATGTCGACATCGTTCAATGACGAAACCGATGGTGGCACGGCTTCCTCCCTATCAAGCACAACCGCTTCGGAAACGACTGCTGATGGTGTGCTCACGGCTCGGCTCGAAACGGCTTGCTCCTCGCAGCCGCCCTCGATGGAGGCCGAAAAGCGGCTTGGTTTATGGCAAGAGCTTGAAGAAACTAGTCTCGATAATTTGGACGAGTTCACTGAGCTGTTTTCGCGCCAAGTCATAATACCGAAGCTGCGGGAAAAGGTTGAAAAGCCGGAAAAGACCGTTAAAATACTCGACTGCAAACGATCACAAAACGTGGGCATCTTCGCCAAGAGCCTACACGTCGAGTGGGACGAAATTGAGTGCGCCATCTACCATTGCGACACGTCCGTCGTTAGCCTGGAAGCGATGCAAAAAATTTTAGAAATAAAAGCCAGCGACGAGGAGCTGATGCAGATCCGCGACTATGCAGAGAGCAGCCTGGCGAACAATAATAATGCGATCCCGCTCGATCAGCCGGAACAGTTCCTGTTGCGCATCTCCAGCATATCGTTCTTCTCGGAACGCATTTCGTGCATCGTGTTTCAGGCAGAGTTCGAGGAACATTATAAAGGTGTGTCGCGGAAGCTTAAAACCGTCAAGCAGACGTGCGAATTTCTTGTGGAAAGTGAAGAGTTGAAGCATCTTTTCTCGATCATTCTCACCTTGGGCAACTTCATGAATGGAGGTAATCGCACCCGCGGCCAGGCGGATGGATTTGGATTGGAGATTTTGAGCAAACTCAAAGACGTAAAGTCAGCCGACACCAATACGACGCTGTTGCATTTTATTATCCGTACCTACATCAGCCAGTGTCGCAAGAGTGGCATCATACTGCAGGAAATAAAGCTACCCATTCCGGATCCTGGCGATCTGGACAAGTCAGTGCTAGTGGACTACGATGACTGCCGAATGCAGCTTACTATGTTACGCTCAAAAACGGAAGGTAGGAACGCCAAGAACGCGTCCGTCTATGTGCGAGTGCTCATCACACATATTATTCACTACTTTCTAATTCCAGAGTGCCGCAGGACTGCAGATAGAGTCATTAAGGAATCAACGGAAGACCATCTTCATCCCTTCAAGGAGATAATGGAGGAGTTTATCGAGAAGGCTACCGCTCGCATCGAGAAGCAATTCTGCAAGCTGGACGAATGTTGTGAATGTTTCGAACGAACTATGCGCTTCTATCATTTTACGCCGAAGACGGGCACGCTGGAAGAATGCAAACCAGAAATGTTCTTCGAACTTTGGTTACCGTTCGCTCACGACTTTAAAAGCATTTTTAAGAAGGAAATGCAACATCACCTAAATGAACTGTAAGTAGTTGCAGCTGTAGATGCCGCTAATAATAATTACGAAACCAAAAAACAAATAACAATTTCTCTATTTGCAGATTAAAAAAGACTAAACGTCCATCAACGACATCGTCTGGTACGAAGCAAACCACAGCTAAAGCTAAACCCGGCTCACTGAAAGAGCGCATGAAACGGTTGATGCAAAATTAACGCATCGACTCGGGTTTCAAAATGTTTCAGATAACAAAAGCAAAACAACTGAAAGCTCCAATAAAACAGGATTTTAAGGTGAAAAAATGCTTACGAAACCTTACCTTATTAATGTCAATTATGCACAGCACGATGATGACCTGTAACGATTTGCACCAGTCATTTCAAAGTTATATTCTAGAATTGATTTTTTCACAATACTCACCTTACTCACTACTCCATGAATTGCCGAACTCCGGGACACTCTTCCTCCATAAACAATACATTGTATTTCGGATGCTCGAATCAATACCGAGACATTCATGTTGGCATGTTCGAATGCATACTCCTTACATTTTATTGCCTCCGCTTTTACTCCCTCCGCTAGTACAGTGCCGGTTGATGCCAGACAATTTTGCCCAGCAGGCAACCCGTTACAAGCAAAGGAAACCGTGGGCTAAACTGACTGCTCACAACCAGGGACGAGTGACACTGCTTGCGCTTAACCTCATGCAACTGCTGTGCCTTCTCGTTCCGCCAAATTCCCGTCGCATGTTGCAGTTCGTTACAATTCTCGTTAAACGCCAGCAGACGAAAACCGTGGTCATGCGGCGAGCAGATAATACGACCGTCGGGCGAAAAGCAGGACTCTCTGATGAATCCCTGATCTGTGATCGTTTCTTGTATGTAATAAAGCATACGGGGTACATTTTTACAAATCTTTTCGTTTGCTCGCTTCCTACCCGCACCGGTGTAACCGGTGCTAGCGGACGAGCTAACACCCGATACAATGCCGTAGATTTGGCCGCGGTTGTTGCGTACCTGTGGGCTCGGCATGTTCTTACGCTCCCGGAACGTTACCTCTGTGGCCCAAACGTCGGTGCTAGCATTTTCAGAGCGCAGGTTTCGTCTTGTAATCATAACGCGTCTGCCGCGACCATTCTGTCGACGTACGTTTGCTGCGGGTGGTTGCTGTCCGCTTGGGCCTACTTCAACATGCTGCGCTTCGTGCGGTGGTGATGATCTCGAAGTAACCAAATTGCTGCGACTTCCGGACGGTTGTGGATCAACGTTACCTTCCGCGTTAGCATTGGCCTCATTACTACCAACAGCGGGCTCTCTGTGCGATTCCACGGACGACATCATTTCTCGCATTGTTACATTCAGCCGGAACATGCCTCCCAATTCGCTGCCTCTAGCCGATCGGCCGGACATCCCGCTCGTGCCCGGTTGTGGATCGCGGGCCACATTGACACCGCTATTCGACGACTCCTCTGTCTGATCATTATCCTCTTCCCGACGATTCTGCTCTCGTTCTGCTAGCTCCTCCTCGTCTTCATCGGATTCCTCATCGTGCGGTAGCTCCTGTATATCGTGCACTACGGACCATTCGGTCATTTCGTCACTTGAAACGTTACGGGTGAGTGTACACCAACCTTGCGGGTGTATTGCTAGTGAGCTAATCATTTCCGGATTATTGTTGGGTGGAAAGTCCGTCACCAGCTCGATGCGGTTTTTCTTGCGCTTGGAATAAAACAAGTGCCTGAATCGTGCCGCCATCGGAATCAGCTGTCGGCCGACTTGCATTAAGCGATACACGTTGGGATAGAATCCTTCGAGATCGCCTGCCAGATTGGCGAGATCAAGATCATGGATAATGATCAAATAACCGCTGCTCATACTCAGTACAAGACGGCTTTCGTCCGGCGATAGACGAGAGCGCAACAGTCCGGAGGTGTGAAGTACCCGGCGATACACGGACCCGTACTCAGTGTAGTTGTTGATCTCCCATCCGTAAACCGATCCATCGAATCCAGACGACAGCAGCATACGGTCTCGCTTAGAGTACTCGATGTTCTTCACCCAACCGCTATGCCCGTTCAGGGTACGAAGCTTCGTGGTCAGATTGCGGATGTCCCACAGCGCGACTGTGGTGTCATCGGAACAGGTGGCAAATATTTGATGATCAATAAACTTTATGCAGTTCACACACTCCGTATGGGCGTTCTTCACCGCACAGATCTGTATCTCCGTCAGCGGGTCGAACAGTACGATCGATTTCTTTTGGCAGGCTGCCACCAGTAACGTGCCATCCGGGGAAAATTCTAAATTAAACGCACCTCCGTAGTCGCGCACAATGCCGGGAAAACGGCCGGGATCGTTCCATATTTTCTTCGGTTCCAGTGAACGGTAGATGGTCCGATGGATTGTATCTGCATCGCCAAAACGTGGCCCTAAGCCACGCTCCCGCCGTCCGCACCATTGATGAATGGGCATGAATTTATTCGAAGTACTGCCGCTCGTTTGCATCGTTGAAAGTGCGCTCTACTACCTTTCCTTTGCATCCACAATGTCCAATGATGTTACTCTGGAACGGTGCTCATGGCCAGCTACGCTAGTCGGGTTTACCGTGGGTTGGTCTTCCGTGATGCTTGCAAATATCTCACTTAAAACAGTTACAAAAAACATACATTCATTAATCCTAATGCCGGCACGCTTGCTATTGAGCAGGCAACACTATCACACCAAACTTACACACTTAATAATCGAAGGCTGTGCACTCGTAATTCACACATAAACAAAGCGCATGAAGGCAGCGCCCGTGCTGTGCCACATTAGCTAACATTACCTTTGCAGGTACGGTTTGTACCAGACTAAGCAAAGACATACTGACTCTTGAACTAAGATGATCTATACGCATTCTTCTTCTTCTTCGTGTACGCATTCAGGCGTTCTTGTTCTGACATTCCGTGTTGTTTTGAAACTGTATTTCCTTCGCATTGTACCGGGGAGTTCAAGTCTTTCTATGTTTCTTGGATAAAGTACAGAAATTTACATTTAGTTTTCTTTTGCCCGCGTTCTACTGTTTCTATCATGTCCCGTGTGACCAAGATTAAACATGTGCTCAAGGAACAGGAAGCGGACGACTTCGATGTGCCCAAAGAAAACCAACAAATCGTGCGCATTGTCGCTAGCCGGGGCAACAACCTGCACGAGGTGGAAACGGCACAGGACGGCGAGGAGCGGTTCCTGGTCTCGATGCCGGTCAAGTTTCGTAAAAATGTGTGGATCAAGCGTGGCAATTTCGTGCTGGTGGAACCGATCGAGGAAGGCAACAAGGTGAAGGCTGAAATTTGCCGCATCCTCACCCCGGAACACATCAAGGTGTTCGAAAAGGAAGGCGTTTGGCCGCGAAAGTTTAGCAGAAAGCGCGAGCTGGAAGATGATTTGGATGAGGATGGGCTATTCCGAAATACGAATCGCAAATTTCTAGCCCAGAGCTCGGACGATGATGATGATGATGAGGACGATGAGGACGATGACGACGATGAAGAGGAAAATGAAGATGACGACCAAGAGGAGGTGGAAAAACCGGAGGAAGGTGAAAATGCCGCGTCAAGGGTAGCCAATAACGGACAGAAATTGTCCTCGATGGACCGATGAGCCGAAAACAATCGATTAGTAGTCCGGTTTTATCTTGGTATTATGCGGCGATGCGTTTATTGTTTAGTTGTTAAGAATTATCAAAAACTGCTGAAGATACATATGTTTGTACATTTGTAAGTGTATGTACTTGACTCTTCTATTTGAAAGAATTTCCTTTCAAACGGTTATATATGTTTATTTTGACTTTGGCTTTTGTGAGAGATAGCTAGAAATCCCGATGGAACAAGATGTAGCATATTCCTTCCAATTATTTTCTTATTACAGACGGCATTGTAATGCTATTATTCGTGCGATCAGAAAACATCGATCATGCGATCTTAGAGAGCATAAAAGCAGAATGACACCATGCGTAGCCCAATTGCACTATACATATGTGGCACGAGAAACAGGGTTTGAGCAGATTTAAGCGAGCTCCCTGAACTACATCGACAGCACTACCTTTAATTATTTAATGCTAAAATGGATGCAACGGCAAATCCAGCCGTTTACATCGAATCAAATCCTTCTTCTCGTCCTTGCCCTGGTTGGTTAGAAGCAGTTTTAGGGCTTTTCAATATTCTTCCAATCTCAGTTACTAACTTAATAGAGAGGTATATGTTTACCGTTCTAAAGTGGTAATTAAAACAGCAATCTAATCTAAAAACAATTGTTTTCAAATTTACATTCAACCAAACCGAGTCTGCGTTGTATTATAGAATGCAATGTTGTGCATTTATCGAACGGTTTACTTTTGTTCATACTGTGCGCAAAACGTATGGTGTTCTATTACGTGCAATTCTATTTTTTGTTTTCATATTTTCCATTCACTCTCTATGTGTGCTGCTGATTCACTAACAAAAATGCACATTAATCTACTCGAAAACCCTGATCGTATTAAAAGTACACGATCAATCAACGAACCTAACCAACGTGCTCGTACCTAATGTTTGCTAAAAACGCGAAGGAAACAAATTCTACGCAATTGCTCTACTCAATCTACTTCCGTTGCTCTGCTTGCATAAGTATGTGCTCTCGCAACTAAGTAAAATGTAGGCACTTGTAGTGTGGATTAGAGTTAAAATGAATAGCAATGACTGCCACCTGCTACCGGATAAACCGCCATCCTTCATGGGCAACTATTACGAGGCGGTGGTTTTTGTTAGCTGTTGGGGCCAATTTAAAGCTCCATTGTATCTTCCTAAACACCAAAGAATGGGAATGGATCATTCCAAACTTTCCATTACATTTAATCACCTTTCTAAGTTTGTTTGGTAAAACTTGGTAAACTTTACTGGCTATGGAAACTTTTAAGGAATCAATGTACATGATGTACAATGATGTACATAAAAGAAATATAATAAGAAAACTATACTGCAGCAATTACACTACCAGTATTTAAATTGCCAAAGAAACCTTTTCTTATTTGTGGTACCTTGCATAGCTTATCAGCATTTATGAACGATTAGCAAGACTGTGATCGTCAATGTAAGCTTTTTTAAACACACAATAGCTCGTTTAAATTGCGTTTCACTTCGGTGGAAAGTGAAGTGAGCCAGCTTTAATCACGCCGTGTTATCTCAGCGCGTTACGTTCAAACAGTGGATATTCGTAGTACTTTTTAGATCGTATCATACTGTACTAGTCTCGTCCTGTACATCTTTGGTTAGGGTTATAATTATACTTTTGCATCGTTGTTAGGGTAGGAAATGGAATGTTTTAAATAAAAGCGTTGTAGCATTGGCCTTCCCATACAGGTATTCAATTTTGGTGACCATTCTTATGCTCTCAGGAAATAATTCTACTCCGTTGTTTTGTTCTTAAGCGTGTGAGGAGTGTTTTTTTATGTTTTTATCATTGAGGATTTTAGATTATTCAATCCAACTGTGTATTTGATCCTTCGAGTCAGTTATATTTGACTTGACCGACTATTCTGCTATGGAAGGGGTAAACCAATAAATTACAGACAGCTAAAGCCCAAATTTTGTATGGTTGAGGCAGACTGGTCTTGGACAACATATGGTTGCAACGAAAAAATATTAAAGATCATTTTAAAATTGTCTCGCTTGCTAATCCGTACGTTCAACTTAATATTAGCACTTTTGAATAAATAGCTTAAAAATAATCAACAAATATAACGGAACCATATTTATGTTGGCTGCCAAGAGGGTGCCCTTTAAAGGGTGCCCTTAATATAAAATAAAATAAAATCGCTAGTGCTTCAAATATTCCTCGGTATTCCTCCGCAATTATGAATTAATATTACCAATTCGGCTTACGGATTAACTGGGTCACTTTCCACAGCCTTCGACTGAGCGATGCTTTCCATTTCCTTCTCATCACGTTCCTTCTGCTCGCCGTCGTTATTTTCCTCCTCATTACCACGATCGGCTTCTTCAATCCTAATCATTTGAACTTCACAGTTGATCGAATCCTTATCCGTCGATTCCCGAGGACTTTCCCTAACGTTTATGCTTTGCTCTTGTCCAGCAAGCTTAGGAGAAGTCTCCGCAGAACTGATGGGTAATGTAGACGGCCGCGAAAGCTTATTGTTGCAACTCACCAACAACTGCTCCTTGGCTGCATCGTCCAACATCTTACCAAAAGGAAACTTTTCTGGCATCTGTTCTAGCTGGGGCGTATGTACGGCCACAATTTCCGTTTGAGTTTCACTGGAGCACTGGAGTTGTTGGGAAGCGTTACTCGTCGACGGTTGCGCAGGTTGCGGAACATGTACCAAGAACTGCATACAGCTTACTATGTCACGTACCGCGCCCTGCAACTGTTGCACCTGGTTCATTAGCATCGAACAGGACTTTGTCAGATCCTGGAGCGTACTGTGCTCCCCGCCGTCTCCCGCAAGTTGTTCGCAATTTTCTTCTTCTTCCGATACCGTTACTTGCGTAGGCCCACTGATGTTCTGGGTGGCGAATGATTGTTCCGCTGGATTCATAGAGGAAACTTTCCTCCACAACTGACGCAAAGCTTTCATCTGGAGTTGTTGAATTTTGCGTCCCGACTCCAACTGTTCTTTTGTTATCTGCATGTCCTTCGTCAGCTGTAAAATATGATCGTTTGTTCGCTTATGGAATAATTTTTCCACCACATCCCGTGTCCGTTTGCGAGTTACATAGCCACGCCAAAGCTTCTGAATGAGAATGGCCGAATTTTCAGTTGCCTTATTATCGTCCATCGTCTCCTTGGCCGCAGGTACACCCGACAACGCAGCTTCTTTATCCTTCATTTTTAATCCCGACCCCTGCCCTACGTGCTGAAAGGTGTGATGCGTTTGTTGCTGAGCCGCTTTGTGACGAATGGTGCGCAGTTTTTCAACATTGATCGTTTCACTATCGTCGTCCGAGCTTACAGCATTGCTCGACCCACCCTCCGACGGTGTTGCTATAGCAGCATGCACAGAATATTTCGATTGTGATGATACGGGTCTGGAATGGCTATTGCTACCACCACCACCACCGTTGCTGCTGTGGCTGTTGAGTGTTTTTCGCGGCGAAAGAGAGGGCGAAGAACGCTCACTGCTGTTATTGCGTTTCGCCGTGCGAGGACTTCCGCTTTTGGGATTTACGGTTGCCACCGGGATGCCTCCACCCGCTTGACTTCCCCCCGTTCGATGGATGTCTGCAAACGGAATAAGCGTTTCATATTTGCATGCCTACTTGCAAAAGTATGCATCTTGTACCATACCTTTAGTTTTTACAGCTTTGGGAATCTGCGGCGTCTGTGGTTGCGGCTGCATATTACAATGTTGCATATTTCGTTGCACGATACTAGCAGCCGTTGTCGTAGTGGGTCCACAGTCAGGGCTCATCAAGGATTCGGGTACCGGCACCATTTTAGATGCAGCTGTTAGTGGCCCCCCTCCAGTAATGACAGCGGGGTTTAATGTTTGATCTAGATGGCATGTAATAGAAGGGAAATTACTAGATAATACATGATAGAAAAATGACAAAACTCACCATTATACAAATTTCCATGGTTTTGGTTCGTTGCTGTCGAATGTTGTTTGCTCAACACAATACATTCGTTTCCTGTACCGGTACCGGCCATACTATTGGCAGAAGCGGCAGTGTTATTACTGCTCGCCAGCATGTTTGGATCCAAGCTCTGCGACATAATAGTGCTGTCTGAAGTTATATTATCAATTAACGACCGTGTCAGCTCGAACAGCTGCGATCCTCCAGAGCTGCTCTCGCTATGCCCAGATGACATTGAATTGTTCGAAAGGTTACCATGGTAACTGTTTGACATGGCATCCGGAGAGTTTTGACGCCCGCTTAAACGCGATACGCGAGGCGACTGTATGCGCGTTGCTTGGCCCTTCCGCCGCAGTGACGATGGCGAATTGTTTGCCGATTGATTTGCTCCATCGCTGCCGAGTGTTGTTTGTTCCTGCAACTGGCGCTGATGTTGCTGCGCTTTGCTAAGTATAAGTCGAAGTTTTCGCTCGTTTTGGTTTTCCAACGCTTCGCCAGACAATGGGCACACGCTGCTTAGATAGCGAGCCAGTGCAATTTGTTCGCCGATTCGGAATTGGCGACCCCGTCCCTGGCTGTACAACCATTCCGCTTTCAGACTCTCGATGGCAGTGACCACAAACCCATCAATATGCTTCACACTCATGCACCAATTCAACACGAATGGGCGGTAGTCAAATCCACTATAAATAGAGAGCAGTGTCTAAACTAACCCAGCAGCGCAAAAACCTAACATTCTTTACTACTTACACTACGTTTCCGGCCATCTGGACGCACGGATTGTCCGCTATCGTGATGCTGTTGAGATTGTTCAGGTGGCTTAGTGTGCAAATTTCATTCAGATCCGCAATGTTATTCTTTGCTAAGGTTAACGTTTCCAGCGATTGAGGTAAGTGTTTATCACATTGCCTTAAATGCGATATGCGGTTTCCGTTGAGATAGAGTTCCTGCAAGAAAAGAAGAACAATATTAAAAGGAACTAATAGCGAACCAGAATCAGGGGTGCATCGAATGCTACAAACCTTTAGGTTTTTTAAGTAAGATATATCCGATACACTGGTGATACTGTTTTCCGAAAGATTCAAATACTGAAGGTTTACGTTCGTATTCAAATGTTCGATGGTTTTAATATTGTTGCACTCCAGATTCAAGTGCGTCAAGTACACTAAATCTTTTAGCCCTTCTATCGTGAGGATCCCGTTGTAAGACAGATTTAACTCGCGTAAACAATGCAATCGACAAACGCCGTACATACGCAGCAGCTGGTTTTTGCACAACGATAGCTGAAAGAATCAATTGATATGACGATGATGTGGTGACCGCTGCAAGATGCACGCCGCTTTGCTTACCTTCTCGATCTTCAAGTACGAATCAATATTATCTATCTTCTGTAGCTCATTGTCGTCCAGTATCAACACTTTGTATTGCTGCGCGTCTTCCATTTTCGGCACCTTTTTGAGACATTTCTTCGCCAAATCCAGCGTGGGCTTTTGTGCTTCGATTTCCAAATCTGTAAATAAACATTCCACCGAACAGGGAGCATGGCCAAAAAGACGCAGATGGAGAAAAGGGCATTTGCTATTCTTTATGACTGGTGCGGCTAGCCTACAGCAAAACAAGCCCCGTTCAAGCAACTCCTTTGTGCTTGAAGGCACTACTGATTGCTTGCCCCATGTACATACCCATGTCGTTCAAAGCGTGTGTCGCCGATTGCAATGTTTTACTCTGCGTAATGTAAATGTTTTTCACTTTTGATCCACCAATTTCAACTTCGTCCTTTTTCCGTGAGCTCTCAGCTTGTGCCAAATTTCAACAATCCATAAAAAAACCCTGCGTTTTTATGAATGACACTCCAGTTCTTGGCTTTAATTAAGGCTCACTAACACAAACACGTCCCGTCGCCAATCTCCCATGCGTACTGGCTGCGCTGTCCTGATGAGGATACGCGCAAGGATGCAAACCTCTCGACGCGGTACTGTAGACACACTCGCCAGGACACTCACCGCACGCCTGCCGACAAACAACCAAAAAACAAGCTACAAACAATAGAACGGCAACAATAAATAAAAACCGTGCGCTCAACAAACACCGAAAATCACAAGCAGCACAACAGCTTCGTTCAAAATTGGCGCGAAACGACAACCATCTCGTGGTCGCTAGCTCTATTTGTGTTCATCCATGTGGGAAATAACGTCACCACCGGCGGAGATGCTCGTTGACAGTTGTTTTGTTTACAATCGTATCACAAAAATCGTGGCCCTTCTTGCAGCCGCTGCGAGTGAAGAACGGAAAGCAACTAAAAATGAAACCGTACGAGAGTTTTGTGTTTCCCGAGCTACCCTTGGACATTAGGTAAATGCTGTGTGCTTTTATTAAGACTAGCAAAATCATGATGTAACGATACCGTGCTTTGCTTTCTTTGTGCCAAAGGGAAAAGCTGTTCCAAAAGGACAACGCAATGGTTGTGGTTGGAGTGTTGGGCAAATCAAACGAGGCGCACTGCAACAAATTACTCGAGTTCAATATGCTTCACTCCCATCCATCGTTAACGGACGAGGCAGGAATTGATGTAAGGTTAATTTTTTTTCTGATCAAAAACATTTTCCTTATATGCACACTACACCGTGCTTCTCCTCTTCCTTTTAGTGCCGTGTGAAGTTTTACTTTCGTACCGAAGGGCAAACTTTGTTTCTACATTTCGACGCACCGTTCGATAACTTTGTGCTCTTACACTTAGCCGAACGGATGATGCTGGAAAAGACTGACGAATCGCCGTTACATTTCATCGAATTCAACAGCGCCATTCGCACCCGTTTCGCGAGAGTTCTGTTGCTAGCGCTCCAAGTATGCCACATCCTGGTAGTGGTAGAGCCATCAATATCATTCGACATGTCCTATCTGTCGATATTCAAGTCGTTGAAAATCATCCGCGAAAAGTATGTGCTGAAATTTCTGCCCAAAATGCTGAAAAACGCAAACGTGGGATCCTTCATGGGCAAAGAATGCCGGCTGTGCAGTCCACGGCTACTGTTTATGTTCAACCTTCCGGACAATGGTGAGGCTCATTCACTGGACGAAATTGATATGCTCGAAACAAAGGTAGAAGATTACATCAACAAAACGCTTCGTAATGAATTTATCATCACAAACAACAGTGCAATGTCGCTGTTTTCGCTGCCGAAAATGAAACAATTTGTTTTCTTCAACGAAGCCAAACCATGCAATCAAGATCCTCTGATGGATTCGATCGATATGCTCTCAATGTATCTTGCGAAGCAGCAGCAGAACAGCGCAGGCACGCTGCCCGAAAGTGAGGAACAACAGATTTTGGAGCAAGCAAAACCATACGACTGCTTTGGATTTCCATCCAATTTTAAGTTCGAGCTCAAAGACCCGATCGAAGAAGACGAACGAAGCATATTTAGCCTGGTACAGGATCATGTGGAGGACGCGTTGGATACCGGTTTCGATGAGAGTGAAAATCCTGGCAGGCAAAGAATTCGGACGCATTTTGTGGTAAATATACACGGTCCCCATGTTTTGCTGTATCTGTTTATGATCGAGTTTGCTTCATTTTTATAGCTTCCATCCACCCATGCTTGGTACGAGATGTTTAAATACATGCACCAGCTGTTCATCGAGAATCCAAACGATCCGTATTACGACGCCTACGATTCAGATTATGTAAGTAAAGGTACAACCAAAGGCCCGAGAACAAATATGCATATCTTGCGGTTATTTTTCAGAAAGCTTACCTACAAAACTTCCATGACATCGTCGATATTGATGAGCGATTTTTCGGCGAAATTTGTGAGCAGGGTCTCGATTTGGCTACGCTCAAGTACAAGGACATGTTACCGCCGCACTATAGTGCGTCCTTCCATGAAACCAAGTACCACGAAGCATTAAATCTGCTGCTCGAGTATGCACGAGGACCTGAGCTGAAACCTAGCATCCAAAAGCTGAAGGAGTACTGCGACGCGATTTGGCAGAGCGGTAAACAGCAGTGCGAATATCCGAGTTTGCGTGGTAATCCGTGTGTGCTAGGCAAGCACAAATCCATCGACCTTGCGGAGCATTCGAGTGGAGTAATTTACGTGTCCTCGTGCAACTGTGGCAGGACGCAAGGCCACCGCGAAGATCCGTACACCATTCGGCAGGCAAACTATGAATTTTATCAAATGATCGCAAAAAGTTGCAGCAATTGCAATCGTCTAGAACGGGTCCAATTTCCAGTGTTTGAGCCTTCGAGTAGCGACTTTCGCGCAGCGGAGTTCATAAACAAAAACTTTTCCAACCTGATGTCGTTCGATAGTACCGGCCGTACAGCATCCGATTTCGGACCAAATGTGCGTGCCATACCCGGCCATTCGCCTTTCCTATCCGGTAGTCAGCGAAGTCAAAATAGCTCAGCCAGTTTAAGCTTTAACATTGCTTCGGATGGTGAAGAAGATGAAGAAGAAGGAAATATTGACAAAAAAGGAGAAGGTCGATCTAATCGGCGGGAGCAAGATCCCGCAGAGGAAAGAAATGATACAGACCAGTGCGACCAGATGGATGATGCTCGCCTCAATGATGATGATGATGATGAGGATGACGATCAACTTGCATCGAATAACGAGGAAATGAACGAAATAGTGATAAAATTAGGCGCATTAAAACACGGAAGCGATGCATCACCAGGAGGGATAGGACACCCGGCAGCACCGGCCAGATTGCCATCTACCACTGAGTATCTTCCCGGCATGTTGCACATCGCTAGCCCTGCTGGATTGTTGCCACGCTTCCCGTCATGGTCACTGGTATGCTTAGGTTCTAGCTCTATCTATACGCACAATACCGGTTTGCCGGAACACGTGCAGAGTGGGTTCCTCTCCGGTTCGAATTTCCTCCTGCCGTGGGACGTAAGCGTACGCCTAGAGCATGCGCAATGTTGGGCCGCATCGTACGAAAAAATTCGCAACCGCAAAAAAGGAAACCCACATTCATCGAAAAGCTTCGAGCACAACAAAACGTTTACGCTGAAAATATTCATCGGCGTAGAGTACGAGTGTTTGCGCGGCCATCGGTTCATTCTGAATGCGCCCGACAGTATCCTTCGCTGTGGGTCCGAAATCGTTCGAAACAGCGGTAGTAAGGTCGTGTTTAACGACATGCCGATCTACTTCCCCTGCCCTTGTCGAAATACGATCAACAACACGGCGCAGCTGATGCGAGTGCACATCATTACACCGAAGGCACCGGTGAATGTTATCATTGATCCGAAGGTGAAACTTTTCCAGAACAACATGCAGAACAGCATTACCTTCACGACGGGCATGACCGAACCGATCAAGCTGACGCAAAGCTCTTACTGGATATTACGCTTACCGTTCGTGTATGAAGGTGATAGTGGGCCATTAATGGCACCGACCGATGTCAATCCGGCCAGTGCGATTATGCACGGGGTGCTTCTGGCTGGTATGTATGGTATAAGAGAGAACGAGCTGAACGAGGAAACGATCGGCATTTCCAATCCATCCGGATAATATCAAATAGTGTACACCAAGAACAGCAAGTGCAAAAAATGACGATAGTATCGGAACTTGATAATTGCACTCTAAACCTACTGTCTTCAGATGATTGTTATTATAAGGCTTTTTAAACGCTGTAGCTTTTTTTGTTAAATTAAACGCTGTAGCTTTTTCGGAACGTAAAATTTTGAATACTACAAAAATACGTAATATTTTCGATGACGAAGTAAAAAATTCATATCAAATCTAAAACGGACACTCTAAGGCTTGTTTTAAGTGATGACGAATCATTGTTTTTTATGTTTTGCTAACGATTATTATACTTTAAATTACATCAAGTAATATGGGCACTTCAGTCTAACAAATACCGTTACACGCTGTACTTGATGGTTTGCACTCTTTTCGTGCTGAATTGCTGGCATAAGGCTGGTAATATTGGGAATCCTATAGCACAACAGAATCTGTCACTGTTTGCGTTTGCTCAACTGGCAAAAAAAAGGCAAATGTATTTGTACAAAAAGAAACAACGTTTCAAAAACATTGATAAGCGCGTGTTTACGTTGCGTTGAAATTGTTCAGCTAGTACGGATCGTTGTGGCGTACGATGAGCAACCAGATTGTAGCAGACATCTGCTTCGTGTGCTGATCGTTCGAGGGACACACCTTCAGCCACCGATTTACACCATGTGGACAGATGCAACGACAGCCCGGATTACGCTGAATACGATCCGATTTGTGGTGTTGGTCTGTTTCCTGTTGCCATTTTTCTTCGCCAGTTATGCAAGTAATGCGTACTTTTTTGTTCGATAAAGCCTTCTTGAAAGCGCTAAAAAAATGATTTATTTTTCTTTCCTTTCAGCGGTTGCGCTCTCCCGTCAGCTGTGGCTGATTATCTTGTGCTGGCGCTATCCTTGGTTGAAGCGAACCAATGTACATGGGATCAAAAGCTTCGTCGATCGGACCCGCAATCCTGAGGTGCTGTGTGTGCTAATGGAGATGGAAGGTAAGTTTGTGGTTATGCGCGAGTTTCGATTACCGAAATGCGATAAACCAATCGGAGTGTTTTGTTTCTTCTTGTGCTACTCACTAGGTGAAATTGATGTTGTACAGCTGCGGGATGAATTTTTACACCACATTCGCGATTGCAGCAGCAGCCATATGCGGCTATGCCTGCCGCAATTTATTTTACCCTTTATGTCTTGCTGGAACAAGTATCCGTGGCTGAAGGGGTAATGGGGTGAATCATTGCTTTGCTTCGTTGCGCTTGTCTAAAACTATGTTTTTCTTATTCCCGATCTTCCTCGACCGCTAGAACCAGCAGTGCCGACGAACACATAGTATTGGCCCCAGCCATACAGCGAGGACGTCCAATAAAAGAACTGATGTGTTTGTTAAACATCGCTACCACAACTGCCGGCAGCGCAAGCTTGAAAGATCCGTTGATAACAAATGCTAAACCCGCTGCTCTTCACTGGCAAATCGTTTGCATTCCGGTAATTGGTGAATCGGCCCCGGACTGCAACGACCGTTGCGTCACCTCGCACTATCTGTTGTATGCGATCGATCTACAGCTTTTGAATGAGACAGAGAAACGCAACCTAAGCTACATCCCCTTTAACGGATACCTCGAACGAGGCGAACAACCAATGGTTGACAATGTACTGGCGAAACCTTACTACATTCCGCGCCTGTGGAACTACATTTTCTCGACCATACATTACCGCTGGAACGAGTTTGTCTACCAACACGATCCACTCGAATCGCCGGACATAGACCGCAAGCAGTACACAGGAATGGGTCAACTACTGTCTGCGCTGTTCATTTCCATCGTGTACGTTTGCGGTGACTTTGTGTGCTCTTTTCGGTCCATCAAAGGAAGTCCTTTGGATAAAATAGATTATCTTCAACGGTTGATTGAACGCGAGATCGAGAAGCGCAATCTTACGATACGAACGATTTGGGACACATTTCGGCAGTCCATCGAACCGGTCAATTTCGCGAAAGAGGTTACGTTTTTTATCTGGAAAACTATCGCCACGATCACGCTCATGGTCCCGTGGTACGGATGGAAGGAAACGGAAGCGTTGTTATTGTACCTTTCGAAAGGGACGATCAATAGTGATACGATGGTAGGATTCATCGTTGAATGCACTCCCATATGCTACGGCGTATTGCTCGAGTGTTGGCGCATGCTGTGGCTCCTGGTGGAGGTCACGCTACAACTCAATGAATAATAGCTTAAAAGTATTTCGTGAAGCAAAAACTACATACCGAGAACAAAACCACAAGTGTTCATAAATTCAAAGTATCTTATATTATCCAGAGAGTTACATTTGTGGACCCATGTAGAAAGGTTCCTTGCAAACCGACATCAATGTGCACAGCATGTTGTGTCCATCCACATCGAAACTTTCCGTTTTCTCCCCGCTGTTGAAGTACGTTATTATCTAGAATGGAATGAAAGGAAATCAATTAGATTAGCTTCCGTAGCATACAGTTGTACCTGTAATCTAAGGAAAGCAGCTACACACCTCCTTTCCGCGAACCGTATCATTGGGAGCCGCAATGCCTATCACTTCGACCCATCCTGAGCAAACACCATTCAAGGGATCCGAAAGTTGCACCTGGACATTGACTCCGTCCGTCGATTTGCCGCTGAACGATTTGCAACCATCGTCGGCGCGTTCCACCTTTAAATGGATGCTGATCGGTTGGCCAACGTGGCGTTTCATCAGCGCTCCGTTCACGATCGTTCTTCGTTCGAATTGTAGCATTTTGCTGATGTTGCTTAAAACAATACTGTAGGACGCACTTTTGTCGATTCGTGCAGAGCAAAGCCGTGAATCTTCCTGCGTTTGGTGATGTTGCCGCTGTTTTTGTTGTGTAGCCCGCGCGATTTTGATAGAAGCATAACTTCCCCAACCAGTGTGGCCAGATTATTTTGGCGGTTTTCGGTAGGCGCATCAAAATTTTATCGGTAGTTTTCGGTAGGTTAAAACTCGAAACTTAACTCGAGTTGAAAGAAGTGAAAGCGAAAAAAGTGTTAAGCGTGATGGGAGGGGGGGGGGGGTATTAATGCGCAAAATTAAAGTTCCATATCAAAAGAATATGCATCCTTTACTTAGGATATGGATTAGATTAGGTTCAGCGGTTACACAAATGAAGGTCTTTCTGAAGTGTTGATCTGAAAATGGTACTAGGAATTCTAAACCAAAGAATAACTAAGATGCTCATTCTTTTTGCTCAGTGGTGGCAAGTTATTTTTCTTGGGGCTCCACGCGACCGCTTTGGGCCACTGCAGTGCTCCATTGGATACGATTTTATCGTACGTGCTGTAATTTGATTTTCGCTGGATTATTTAGATTGATTTGATTGTTTGGCTGAGTTTCATCGTTCAATGATTACAAAAAATTGAGATTTTTTCCTTCAAACCCAAATATATATACATCGGTATTTGTGGTCACTTTGCCCACAGGGCAGGCGAGCTTTTTGGCGGCCACCGTCGCAAAACCGTCGCAAAACGTCAAAACCGGCGTCGCATGTACTGCAAACCGACGTCGCCAGCGAGCGAAACTCGCAACGATTTCGAGGCGCTGGCGACGGTCGTTTTTGACGTTTTGCGACGGTTATTGACCTTTCGAGTGAGCTTTTGCCCTGCGGTCCAGTGTGGCCAGATTATATTGGCAGATTTCGGCAGGAGCACTGTTGACAACGCAACCATTTAACCGTCTTGTGTACGACCAAAAAACTTTACGTAATCGTACTACCGCCTACCCGGGTAGGCCATACAATTTGTATGGAAGAATGATGTTTTTTGTGATTAAAAGAGTATATCTTTTGAATTTGTTGTAAGATTTGAATGAAAACTGTCTTATAGGTTCATAATAATGTTTTATAACATATCGTTGTAAAATTCGAATTTTAAAAATCCTATCAATATTTTTTTTAATCAAAAATGTGCAGTAACTCCAACACCCCAACCGGCCTTGATGCATGTTTTAAGTGGATGCTTATGTCTTTTTCTTTTCTTTCAAATGTTGTATTACAGTTGTGTACAGTTAAATTTTATTGCATGATGTGTAACAATATTTTGAAATTAACACTGAAATCATCTCTTTTAAAATGATACCAACCACTACAAGCAAACGAAATAGAATTGGCTGAAAGTTAACACACACATTCATACTTTTGTCATAGTGTTACTGCCGAATAGGAATGGGTGTTTTGGAGTGCACCAATGGCACCCACGGCTCCAGAGCCAGATCTACACCAACAGCTCCAGAGCCGGATCCGCACCAACAGCTCCGGAGCCGGCTCCGTACCAACAGCCCGGAGCCGGCGGCGAATCAATGGCTCCAGAGCCGGCGATGAATCAACGGCTCTGGACCAACGGCTCTGGACTAACGTTTCAATAGTTTTATGTTTAGAACTTTTGTACTTAAATATTTTATTACACTCATACAACATACAAAATAAATAAGATACACAATACACTTTAAAATAACAAGTGCGGTGGCCGCCAAAAAGCTCGCCTGACCTGCGGACCAGTGTGGCCAGATTATATTGGCAGATTTCGGCAGGAGCACTGTTCAGAACGCAACAATTTAAATTTAATCAATTATTTTAATGATTATCCTACTAGCAAAGAGAATGAAAAAGTGTGCGACTTTCAGACGAGGGGCATGTAGAAGCAGGGGGAGACGGTTGGAAATACACGGAATTACGCAGAGCCGCGAGCGTGTTTTGGTTTCCACACAGATTTGCACTCACACAATTACACAAGTGTGAATGTGTGCGTTCACTTTCAGCCTGCGCGCTCAGTTTGGTTTTCTCCTAGCGGCATGGTGGTATCGGTGTCTCGCTCGCACTAGTGCAGCTTGTTCGGGAAGAAACGGAAAGGAAGGGGTATGAGGAAAATACAATGAAACAGCGCGAGCGAGCGTTCTTTTCAGTGAGAGCGCCTCGTGTATTTTAAGGCATGCAAGAGAGCGTCGGTCTGGTGGTACAGTCGTCAACTCGAACGACTTAATAACATGCCCGTCGTGGGTTCAAGCCCCGAATAGACCGACCCCCCATAGGTAGGACTGACTATCCTGCTATGGTACCAATAAGTCACTGAAAGCCAAGCCCACTTCACTAGTGGGTACAGGCAGGCCTTGACCGGCAGCGACTGTTGTGCCAAATGAAGAAGAAGAATGAGCAAGAGAGCGCATTCTCCCTGTGGTAGCGCTCCATCCGCCATTCATTAATTATCAGCCCAAAACAACGGACTTCGGATCCGATCTTGGGCCGGACCCCCACCGTGTATTTCTACCTTCCCCTCGCCTGAAAAATTCATTCTCTTTGTCTGTCGGGTATGCTTTAACCGCCGACAGCGAGATTCAAATTCAAATTTAAATGACTTTCTTTGACGAGAAATTTTCGGAATCCACGCAACTGACATTTGCTACTTATTATGAACATTAAATTTTAAAGGATAAAAAGTGCCAGGCAAACAAACGTGCATCAGCGCGTAAAGTAACAAATGTGGTTAACAATCCTTAAAATAGCATCCCAAGCGCCACAGATTGGGCCGACTAAACTGAAAAATTTAAACGACTGAAAAATCAAATATTTGTGATTTTCGGTAGGATAAATGAAAAATCGGTAGTTTTAGGGGGCTCATCTGTGAATCGATAGGCATATCAAAAATCGGTAGGATTACAGATAAATCGGTATTTCTGGTCACTCTGCCTATAGCGCCGCCAGAACTAAAAACTGAATAAGGTAAAATGTTGGAATGTTAAATTATTTGTGTGGTTCAGTAATACATTTTTCAAATTCTTTATTTATATTGCTTTATGGTTAGTTGTTTAATTTCTATATTAGGTACTGGATCTTCGATAGGTACAAAAATTGCTACCTGGGAAAAGAAGAACAGTTTGACGTTTTAGGTGAAAACAAAACATAAGTAAACAAAACGCTCTCCCGTGTCCAGCGTATAATCGATTCATTTTTTAACTTTATACAAAACAAGCTTAGTTTTCCAACATGGGATGCGATGGTGGAACTATTCCTCGCCGTGACGAGTTGGTGCGACTAAAGAAAAAGCCAGAACAGGTTAGTGGTTGGGGCACTCACTTCCCGCGAGATGTGCACCATCGATCTTGAAATCATCTAATCTGTGGCCATGGTGTTGTGGTTTTGCAGAAAGATAAAGACGCAGAAAGGCAATTCCGATGGAAGCACTGTGCATTGACTCAACAACGGCTCCAGCAACCGATAGTAATGTGTGGGCTGGGTAGACTCTATGCCAAGCAAAATGTTATTGAAGCATTGCTGGACAAGGAGAAAATGACCGATGCCTGTGCTCACATTAAATCGATGAAGGATATCAAGAACCTGAATTTAACATCCAACCCAGCCTATGATGAAACGAAGGACGACAAAAGCTCCCCATACATCTGCGCACTGATTGGGCTGGAAATGAGTGGACAGTTTCGTTTCGTTGCGCTGTGGACCTGTGGGTGCGTTTTTTCAGAAAGAGCACTCAAGGAAGTCAAGGACAGGGTATGCTCGGTCGTAAGTATCCACGCTAAAGATCGTTCCTCCGAACGATTCGCTAACACTAAGAACATTTTTGCTACATTACAGTGCCAAACACCGTACACCGATGACGATATTGTAATTCTCAATGGAACGGAGGATGAAATTGAGCAGATGCGAGTTAAAATGGAAGCCCGGAATGCTCGTGCAAAGGCAGAAAAGAAGGCAAAGTTGGATAAAAAATCCAAGACAAAAGCAGCTTCGGCGACCATTACTTCTGGGGAAGCAGCCGAGTCAGTTGCTACACCGCCAGAACAATCATCTGCTGCAGCCGCAACAGCATCAGCCAGTACTAGTGCTGTTTCGGACTCAGCTGATGGTAAAGGATCGAGCACGGTAGATAAGAAAGCTCTGCCATCAATGGCAAGGGCGAATGGAGAAGGCAGCAGCAAAGCAAAGCCGATCGTTCTGAACAAGCGTGCTCTAATAAGTGACAAGATCGGAGAGGACCCGGTATTTAAGAAATCCAAAGACGACTACAGTGTCGCGAAGGATCCAAAAGCCTCTGCTGTATACAAATCTTTATTTACATCTCACGAAAGTGAAAAAGATCAAAAGCGTGCTCACTGGGTCACATACAATCCGTTCTACAATTAAATGTACATGTCAATAACTATTTGCACAGGAATGTCTAGATTAATAACTTTTTCTATACTTGAACAAAATAAAAACTATTTAGTTGTAATTGTTGAATGATTCCAGTCTTTTGAATGATGAATTTAAGTTGAGATTATATTTTGTTTATGAAATCCATTAAATATGCATTTACACACAAGTATTCCCTTGACATAAATGAAGTGTTAATTTAATTTTAATGCACGAAATAAAATAAAAAGTAACGCTGCTTGGCAACATTTCGATTATCCGTGCTCTAGCGTTACAAGCACGGACTACACAGAGCTAATGTGTATCTTAATTCAGGTTAGCTCATATATAACAATCAAGAAAACGAAAGCAGTTCAATTTTCCCTAAACAGATTCACTCGATATTAAGTGATTTAAGGTAAAAATTAAAAAATCGTTAAATATGTTTTATCTTTGTGTATCCTAATTTTTTATTATAATCGTTATTTAATAACACTTTCCAAAAACTTTTCCATTTCGATGGATGTCAGTGCAACGTGTCAGCGATTGTCAAGAATGCTGGCTGTGAGCCAACCTTCTCTCTGTACATTTTACACAAAAGAGAGTCGCGAGTTTCGAACCGAAGGAAAGAATACAAGCAGAAGTGTTCAGTGCAAACAGTTAACAAGCAAATTAAACGATTCCTATCTCCTGCATTTGTGGTAAGCATTAGTATCTAGCTTTGTTTACGGGACACGGAAAAGTCTACGGATGTGCCTTCCGCATTGCAAGTACGAATGCGCAAACATTCGGCGAGGGTGTGTAGCTACAGGCCATTGCCCCTTGGCAAGGGTTTTTTGTTTTGACGGCCGGTTACGGCTTTTTTTTCATCTGTGGTTGCCTGCCTAATCTATCTTGCCAACAATACGACACCCTTACCCCAAACGAGAACATGGTGGAAATAGGCTTCCGAGATGAGTAATGATCTTCACAACCTGTCTGCGTTCGCTCGCTGCGGATGAGCAATCATGAGCTTTAATACCCTGCACCACCCTCCCCCTGGATGACTCACAAAGACCAGGAATCAAACGGTCGATTCGTCATTGCATTGAATGGGCTGGGAGGCTAGCAGGAATAGAATAATTACTGCAAGTGATACGTTACCCAATAGGTGTGTCGAAAAGTGCTGATTCAACCCCTATACGTGATTGGGTGCGATACGATGGGACCTGAATCGTTTGAAATGGTATGGAGGATAATCTGCAGGTGGTGCTTTTTCAGCAGTATCGTGCTATGAATATATCACATCACCCACTGTAGATGTGTGCGTGAGAAGCAGAAGCGTTGCGTGTGCAATAGATACCGGCCTACTGTAATCATTCCCTAGGATGCAGGGTGTGTGTTTGTTATCTGTATCGGTTTGAGGGTAGAGTTCGATGAATCGATTGCAAAAGCACTCTGGTGTCGAGCGCGATGTTTCTATACCCCTAAAATAGATCCCTGTGAGATGTTAAAAGTACAAAACAAACGAAAAAAGGGAAGAAATCGCACACGGCACACTAAATTTATTTCGGTTGGATTGAGTCACCCACCCCGTCGTAGATCATTTTTTCAATGCGAGCTGTGGTTCGTTTTTAATTGGAGACACGATCTTTGAAATCCGCTATAAAGATCGTCACTCGGCAACTTTCTCCACACCCACTCTAATAGGGCTGTATTCCAAGGGCTTCTGTGTGAAATATGAAACACCTACAGAGGAGAGTATAAGGGACCGTCATCATCATGCCAATCATGTATTACACCACACACTACATCAACTGCAATTTACGTGTGTGTGGGGCCTAAGATAAGGTCCAAAACTTTATCCCTCTGGTATGTGTCGGTTTGGCATTGGTGATCGCTGGTGGCCCCCTTTGCTATATAAGTGCATGTGTGCGAGAGTGGTTGAAATGAGCTTCCTTATAAGGAGATGATCATATCGTATGCGTTTCTTCGAGGATAAATAGCAACCGTATGGCTAAATGCCGCATTGGCGCCATTTGTATTTGAGATGAGATGAGATTTTGTAATTTAAACACTAAAAAAGACATAAATTAAAAAAAACATTGTACAGTTTTTAGTGTAAATGTAAAGACACACGTTATCGACAGTCGGTTTCGCTTTCGCTGTATATTCTCGTACTACGCAACGCCCTGAATGATGTTTAATTCAACAGTGGCAACATGCAGCGGATGAGTGTGTGTGGTTAGACCTCGAACGATTCTTGTTTCCATCCAGTTCCGGTCGACGACGGTTGTGTGCGTACGTGTAAATCGTCTTGGGGGAAACCAGACAGCAAAGGGAGCAGATACGGTTCTGACTGAATAACGATATCAGTTTTCCTCTGGTAATAATAATTGTTTGCGTTGGGTTGGATCGTAGTATTTATTTCGTGGGTTTGGCGCCTGTGTGTGTGTTTGGAGAGAACACATATTCACACAAACATATAAGTAATACCTTTTAAAAGAGACCCAACGATATAATGTTGTGTTGTGCGGTTTTGTAGCTATTTATTCCACAAACATTTCCCTTCAAACGGGTTTTAAATGGATAAATTAATCTGCAACCGCAGTACATTGAATGCTGCCTCTTTTATATAATATTTCTAAATAATTTTTGAGCGTTTTTTCGGAATAAAAAAGAGTGATATTGCTACGAAGTGGTAGCGAGAAAATGAAAGTTTTAGTTTATTGCTTAGATTTATTGATACAGCTGTTTTATTCACCAAAAACAAAAGTTAATTAAATGGCCCCAACGGGTATACATCAATTGCTATCGAATAAATCTTTCTCTAATTTATTCTCTTACCTTTTCCTTTTTTAATAGACAATCCCGACGATTTCTTGCTAAAGATCCTGAAATAAAAATCAGGGCATAATACAACAATAAACGTAAAAGATTGGAAATTGGCTTCATTGATTATACATTCCAATCAATAATATTTCACGACGATCGATCACTTTAATTGGAACATTTATGAATTCAAAAAAATCGTTATTTTTCTGTTATTCAACAGACTTTCGTTAAAAATAGACTATATTTACAATTCTGTTGTGATTTTTGGTTTATGTTATAGTTTCTTCACTCATGGCTCAAGTCATGTATACCGTTTCCCCCATACGTGGGATAATCGACTATCTAACCTGCTATCCCGGCACATGACGGGTGGCATGGCCAGGCCTAAAGCAACAATGGATGTAGCACCAAATGAAAAAGTCTTCAGTTCGTTGTGAACTCGGTTAATATATCTCCGTTTTTTGTAGAATAATCCTTGTCTTATGGAACTGTGTCTGGATCCTGATATGTGTTTATATGTAATATTTATAACCGAGAGTAACATATCAGGATATATAGTAAAAAGGATTAAAAAGCCTTTGTGTTTTGTAATTCATTTTAATTTTTTTTTTTTTTGATAATTGAAGTAATATTTAATTACTCCCATTGGAATGCCAACAGCCGCTTTTCCACTCACACTTTTCACTTTCGCACCACCTTGGAGGTGTTATTGTCCTTAGCCTAGGTGTCATCAACACTTTCTCTTCCATACTGTTATAATCACTGGAGCACGCAGGAGAGTTTGGCGAGGTAATCAAGATGAAAACGTGAAGCTTATGGGCTTATAGCACAGAGGAACAAATACAAATACCATCGTACGAAATCGTACGGAGACTGCGCTGTGGATCGTTTCACCTTCCACCCGAGAGTTTGATATCGTCGCTCGCGGTATTTACGTTGTACCGAACTGAGCTGTTCGAAAATAGTTTTGAAGGAACGCAAAACGTAATCAGCAAAAAAGCTTAGGAACAAAAAACTTACAAATATTCTTATCCATGATGTATCTGTTATATGATTTGATTTTACATTGATATCCACTATCCTACTCGTTTGTACTACGATTGAAGAACAATGAATGAATTGTCACAATCATGATCGAAATAAGAGCGAACTGACTGGAAGAAAGAATACGCGAGAGCGGAAAATTCGCAGCATCCGGGGGCGGCATGCCTCGTAGCATTGACACGGGCGGTCACTGCTGCAGCACGTGTGTGCAGAACAGTATGGAAACCCAGGAGAACAAAACAAGAGCGGAATCGCGGTTCGTTACTGCTCTCTGAAAACGTATGTAGCCAGGGGAAAGATCGTGTTGCACATATCATTTGGAGAAAAACATTCAGCAAAATGGGGAAATACGGACGAGATTATTGTGGGCAAACTGTTCGGATCGTTCGGGCCGCTCCCGGAAAAGTTACGTCAACCTCCCCGATGGGTTAGCATCTCCAGCACACCGTGTGCTCCCAAACGTAGCCCAACACGCTTTGCTCTGGGTTGGGTTTCGCAGATTCCAAACCATCAGTAGGCGACGGCTCCAGTCGAGCCTGGTGTTTTGAATCGATCGGTACCGCTTGTGCCACTCTGGTGTGTCGTCCTGGCAGTATTTTTTCGCAAGGCGCGGGACATTATCACTGGTGCTCGGTTTCCTTGTCGTTCGGTAGTGAATTGTGTGCGTGTCCCAGCAGAGCGGTAGATAATTTTATGTGCTTCAAACACACCTTCCCCTTTGTGTCGACGAAACTGACCAGCCAATTCAGTCTTTTTTTGTTTGCGTTATCAGAAGAAGCATTTTACGACTTTTACCCACAAGGACGGATGGTGGAGTTACGTACGTTCGTTCTGGCAACTCAATACGATAACCATTCGGATAAACCGAATGATATACACAGTGGTATAGTGAGTAGGATAATGTGTGTGCCTCGAAAACTGTGCCGCCACACCCGGTTACGTTTAGTGTGTTAGTGTTTTTTCACGGATGGTTTAGCGTTTTGTGTTTGCGTATGTTCGCTGTGTGTGGCCCTGTGCCCGGTGCAACATCCTTACATCTTGAAATCGTTCTCATTCCACATTTACCTTCAGCATCAATTATGCAGCAGCATACCACTCGGAAGGATGATGAAAGATTTCTTAGTGTGTTCGTAGGACGTTAAAGCTGTTCGTTACTTTTAATGGACGAACTGGATTCAACAGTACTTCGTAGATAATGAAGCAATGCGTCGTTAGCAATATTCAACTAGCTAAATGGTGGAAATGATCACTTTTGAAATGTAGCAAATATATGTGAATTATGTTTTTAAAGTTTGCTTCTACAAGTTACCAGAATATTGCATCGTATAACCATTCAAATTTAGCCATAAAAATAACAGAATATGTTCCTTTTTTAAGCAGTTTAATCGTTACCATTTTTTATTTGACAAACTCGTTACAAATATTAAACTCTCCCGGGATCTCTTGGTAACGTTACAACTGCGCGTCGTACAAACGGTGTAGATGCAAGAACAAACAAAACTAGTTAAATATTGACCAATATTATTAAAAATGATGTTACGCCTCTCCTTCTCTATTTCACTCCGCACAAATATAATAACCATTGGCAGATAAAAATGTCCTTGCTTTTCTTCCCATTTTGCCTTAAAGCATTCACATTCTGATGGTGGGTGATGAACCCTCCACAATGTCTCATCGCTCTAAGGATGGTCTTGTTTGTTACAATAGTGTGTGACCTAGTTTTGCTTGTTTTGTACAAGCGTTACCTTCTCTCTATTACCCCCCATTAACCCCTTACCGCGGTAAGATTCATGTATCCACCTCCCCTCCCTCTCTCTCTCCCACTCTCTCCATCTCTCTCTCACGCACTCACTCTATACCATATTTAAAAAAAGCATAATCCTTTCTTAATCCTTGTCGTAAGCAATGTTCTGGTACAGTCAATGAAAGGTAACCGCGTAAGGATACGCCAAAAATTGGCAATTAACACCACTAACCTTAACGTCGGGGTGATTAATGTGTGTCGGCTTTGGATACATCTGATGCTTGCATATAATCAACAAACATACACACACGCTATCGGCAACGTCCTCGAACGGCAACGAACACAAAAGAAGCAAACGAGCGAAACGCATTAACTAGAAGGAAAAACTATTTTTAACCCCTCCGGAGAGCAAACAAATAACAGATGGAGACTATTGCTCAATGCCATTACGGCCACGATATCATGACCGCCCTTCTTGAATGGGTAGCAGAATTTTACAAAGCATTTTCTCTCATTATTTTTAAACAAATACGAATCGCAATGCGTGCGGAAATGTATTAGATTTTCGATTAATCTAAGTACAATTAAATATGAGACATATACTATATTTGCTACATTTTAAACCATTTTCCCTGCTTTCAAGTTTGTCGTTGCAATTTTTGCATCACATTATTGCACACAGAGGCGGAGTTGTTGCATGATTGTTAAACACTAATTTACGCAATCCTTAATGTTCGCCATTCCTTCACATATACGTTAAACAATTTTACAGCAACAATAGCAACAGTGTGTTTTTAAAAGATAGTGCTAAGACTAAGGAACAAACGTTTTACACACACAAAGCAATACATCGGCTGCGCTGAATTCTAGTGCTTGAAAATGTTTTCCTGTTGCCGTTGTGTGAATCCCAAATCTCCAAAACAGAAAGAAAAATCGGCTAAATTGTCCGACTCGGAAGAGGAGGAGGAGCGGGAGCAGCAGTCGAAGAAGCAGAACGAAACGAATGCGAGTGCCTGTAAAATTTCGGCTGTGGACAACCTCTCACAAGATGATGAGGAAATCAAGATAGAAATAATTGAAAGCTCCGATAATCTACAATCGTATTCGGGGTGCTCGGCAGCGACCACGGCCGTGCTGAATGGTTCCTCGCCAGAGCCGAAGGAAAACGAAAACCATGAGTCCGATACGCAGCGTGCGAATTCGGCACTCTCTTCCCCGGAAGACACCCCCCGTGAACCGTGCACCGTTAACGACGTGATTGAAGAATCCAATCTATCAAATCCTGTTGATAGCGACGAAAAAGCAACGGAAGAGAATAATGCTGCTGATAGTGTGCCAGCCGGTACAGCCGGTTCGGCCTCATCGTCACCAGCTAGCAAAACACTGTCCAATACGGACCGAGGTCAAACGGATCAATCGGGCCCATCATCGGGAGTGGTTACCGAAATTGAGGCTAAACTTCCAACCAACGAGTCCACCGACGCCGATTCGACCGGAGATGCCACCAACACTCCACAGGAAATTCCTACCACCGTTGAGGAGCTGGGTGAACAGCAACAGCAGCAAAAGGATTCACCCCCAGCCGGGGATGTAGATCCGGCTCATAAACAGGATGCAACACCGCCGTGTCACTCGCCAGAGGAAGGTACACAATCTGCAAATGAAAATCTAACGGTACAAGCACCTAAATCGCCTAATCATGTACCATCGCGACAAAACTCGAACGAGCTGTGCACCACTTCTGCTCCTCCTTCTCCTCCGCACGATGGTGAGGATTTATCGGGTTCTTTAGATGAAAATTCTAGCGTGAAGCAACTGGAGCCAGTTCACCAGCAGGAGCAGCAGCAGCAGCAATCGGAGAAGCAACCGCAAGTTGGTAAGGATCAAAGCCTCAGAATAGCTGGAACGGAAAAATGACGCCTAATTTGTGGGCACTTTATTGTACTTGACAGCTCTCGCTTATAAGCTAACCAACACGCTGCTATTAGCAGTCGTTCGTGTTAACGTTGTTCTTTTGGATGTTTGGCTGAGCGCTTTTTTTGCGTCAGTGTCGTACTTTCGAGTGCATATTCCTACTCGATTTTTGAAACATTAGGTCGGTTTGTGTCAATTGAAGTTTTTTTTTATTCAGAAATTGAAGTTTATAAACAGGTATAATTTAATTTATAACTTTTACCATTGGCATTAGGACAGTATAAAGATACAATTTTATGAGTTTCATGTGCAGTTATAGAATGTTTTAATGAATTCATGTTTTTGTTTGATCTTACGTATATGATTTTATTCAGTATCGTTTATGAATGCTCGATAGAATGCATGTTGAAAGAAGTCGTATTCATGTTCAGAACAGAACAACATTATCACCTCTAGCAAAGAGCTAGTTACGTATATACTTTACAATTGTATTTTATGTAAAACAATGATCGATCGAATTACTAACTGTGTGCCTTTTTATTAGATGAAATTGGAACACGAGCTTTAATCGAAGAGCGATCAGTTCAGAACGAGACGGTTATGTCAGACGCACCAGAAGAAAAACAATTACAACCGGAAGAGAAAATCATCCAAGATCGTACAAATAATTCATCAAACGCCTCTTCGCTAATCAATGAATCTGACACTGCCAATGTCCCGAAAATGGAACCGTTTACCGAACCATTACGACCATCTCCACCATCAACTTCCGAAGAAATAGTTGAGCTTGATGATGAGAAGCAAACTGTATCATGCGTAGCATCTAAGATAGAACGCCTTAAAAGTGAGCCAAGCAATAGCGAAGAAACAATTGAGGAGACAATCGACGTGAAACGTTTCTTACCACGCCAGTACGATGATAGCAAGAGTGATGACGATAATAATCCCCTCAGTAGCTCTAGTGATGAAGGCAACGATGGAGCTGTAATTATTCCTGCTCCAACCGATGACAATGCACCGGAAATTATCAGTAGCGCGGACAATCGGCGAGAAAGTCCGCCTGTCGTGGAAGATAAACCCACCAAACCTTCGGAGGAAGATGTAGGAGGTGCAGAATCAGTGACGCCGTCACCTCCAGACGAGCTGATAGAACCCGTCGGTTCGCCGGAGAACGAAGGCGAAGATGATTGCGAAGAGACGACAAATGTGGTCAGCAACAACAATGATCAGGTTTCAAAAAATTCCAGCGAAGAGCGCGAATCAAACAACGACGACACATCGACACTGTCGGAATCGGTCCCTAACACGGCCACCAACGGTGGCAGTCCTTCCGGTATCGAAGGCGACAACAGCAGCAGCCGCAAGGAGTCGGTCAACAGCGACGACACTACTATACGAACGCAGGTTTCGTTTCGCGAGAGTTGCCTCTCGCGGCGATCGTCCTCGAAGTCATCGATCAAAAAGAAGGTAGCCTATAACGATAGCACGGAGGTGATTCCGCCGCCCGAATATCCACCACCGGAAGATGATGATTCCGTATTTTCGGACTCGGTGCCACCGAAATTACCGCGCGGTGATATGTGCACGCCGTACGCCACCAAGCGAGGCTCACTGCCGGGCATGATAGCCCTTCCGGACTGGTTTGCCGAGGATCGATTGATGATGTTGGTATTCTGTTTTGTCAATTAGAGAAATTTTATTGGTCGCTCATATATACATATCAACCAAACGAAACGAGAATATAATGTTTAAAAACACACCGCTTTCGTATGTGTGGTTTTGTTAAGTTCACTCCTGATTTTAATGCGTTCGATTATGTAGCGTAATCCAATGTATTCCTTCGTTATTTATGTTTCGTGACAAAAAGTGCAAATCTAGCAGAAATGTAGTCGATTTCATTTATTGATTTGAAGAATAATTGTTCAAACATAAGCTGCATGATACGAATCTTGAAAGCAAACAAAAAAATAACCATCATCATCATCACCATCACGATCCATCCACATCATCTATGTCATCATCATTGCCTTGATGTCCATTCATGCAACAACATCATTCCATTTAGTTTAGAACCATTTAGAAATTAGACAATGTACACCGCTAATCTCGTAATTTGCAAAATCGTCCCATCTTTCTCATTCGTTTAATCGACATTACTATAAATACGTTCTAAATAGAATTTTTCCTAAACTTTTTACAAGAATTCGCTTGAATGTGCTAGTTAGTGCTACTCTGTTGAACTATCGCTTCTAAGCCAATTGTGCGGAATGAAAGATCATCCCGCCCCAAAAGTCCCTCATTCTCAATTCACTCCCATTGCAACAAGTTACTTGGCGTCGTTTTCGTTTAAATTTGCTAAATCTTCTACCTGTTTTTTCTCGTGCCCTCTCGATTGGCTGTACGTAGGGAGGAGGGTGGCATTATGGAGCCACCCACTACGCCCATAGGACGCGATGAGCTGGCATTACGCAGGCATCGGTTTTTCTCGGAACTGCTCAATGCTGCCCATGCTGCCGTGGAGCATCGTGTGCGTTTTGATCCGCTGGGACCAGAAGTTGCCAAGGTTCCGACGGAGGAGGAATCGGAGGGTATTACACAACAACTAAACGATATTATGCTTTTTGTTTGCTAAGTGTTATCATGTTACATTACTTACCGTTATTTCTTAGTTTATGTTGTTCCCGTTGTTTCTACCGGTGGGTGTAACCCATACACATTCACACACATTTTCTCTATTTGATAGGGCAGCAATTATGTTGTAATTTCATTTCTTCTTTTTCCATAAACCGTCGCCACGTAGCTGTAATTGGCCCAAAACCAATCAGCTATTATGTTAATACGTTTACTAACATGTGGGAGACCATATTGCAGGGTTTTTGTTTAGATAGTACTATCAAATAATCACCCAGTGTGGTGGTAGCGAATACTCTAATCTGTTTCGCAACGATTAGCTACAATTAGTAACTCTTTTTCGTCTTTTTTATTGCTTGAGCAGTAGTTCTTTGTTCGTCGAAAAAAAAACACAAATTACATTAGTATCATGCGAAAAAACAAAAGTAATGATTCAAGATTGAACACACAATTCGTCTTCATACAGTTGAACTGTATTATCGGAAACTCGCGATGCACGACTCATGTGCTGGTACCATGAATCAAATCGTTGTTTCGCTTTTGCTTTCGAATGCTTCATCCCGTCGTGCCACACTGAAGTCTGTAAAGGCAAAGGCCAATAAAATTCACATTGAGTGCCATCCGTGAACAAGTGCCAATTGATGAGATGAAAGGAACGCCTTGTGTTTCAATAAATTAAACTTCATTGTTCTCAAGAAAGTAATACCTTTAAAATCTTTAAAGTAGCTGAAAACTATCCATCATGAGAGCTGCAGCATAAATATATGTATGTAGGTTAATGTTTCAGCTACCCCAAAAGAAGATGCATGAATGGTACTATTTTCCCAAACTCTTCGGCAGGGGAAGCTGCATAGCTTCGAAATGAAAATAGCATTTTTTGCTAAACATTTTTTAAGTTCTCTACTTTGGCCGTGAGTTTTTAACAAATCATTGAGCATTCTTCCTACATTTGTGTGTCACATTCTTGCAAGATTATGAATGATTTGTTGGAAAAGTATTATTCAAATAGTACATAATATCCAACACATTTTCCGTTGAACCGCCGCCCCAGAAAACCCACTGAGTTTGGCGGAATTGCCAACGCAGGCCGCTTAGGTGCGATGGGATGTTTGTACTATCTATTCTCTCGCTTAGCTTACACATGTGCCCGATAAGCGCACTACTCCCATCTCACTCGGTAGTTCTACATAATCTAAAATACCATCCATACGCAAACAGTAGAGAACGTTCGCGCCCCATCCATCCATCCATGGGGGTCCCTCCTTAGCTGTGAGCAGTCGCAAACGGCGTCGGGTTGCGCGATGACACCGTCCGGAAAACGTCCGAGGTTGCGTTCGTGAAGCGTTGTGGTGTGTGTTTTAATAGCGTTTTAAATTTAGTCCACATTTTGCATCCATTCCAACAGCACCACCACCACCACCAACCAAGCCAGGCACACGACCCAGCTACGCGCTTCTAACACACAAATAAACACGATTTATAATAATAACGATCGCAGCGTGCCACGATCTCCAAATATTTTTTTCCAAGGGAAATGTGTGCCGCATCGCACACTACACACTGAGAGGTTCGTTTCGTGAGGAAGCGTGCCGTTCTTGCCCACGTTTGGTAGCCGGGCAGCAAAGAAGGAAAAACTGTGTTTGCGTCACATTGTGTACGTGATGCTGCTGCAGCCGTATGTGCGTGAATCAGATCCAAACAAACTTTTGGAAAACAGTTTAACCCACTGGGTCGTGTTGTGTTGGTGCGCGTTTGTGTTTTGTGGTGTGGTGTGAAGACGACAGGGAAGGAAGTTTTCTTCTTTGGTCGTTCCCCCGCATTAGAATTCGCGAGGTTCTAATCGGTTCGACGCGCACCGCACACCATTTTCCTCACATAGTGGTGTAGTTGTTGTATGTGGTGGTGTGGTGCTGTGCTGTGGTTCGGTGGTGTTGAATGGGGCAAACTTTGAGCGCCTGTTTTGGGCGTACTCTGATCATACATGATGTGAAAACGTGCTCCAATCCAGGTAACGTTCTCAATGCGCGTTTGTCAGTTAGTTAGTTAGTTAGTTTGTTGTTGTTATGGGACTTCCGTGCATACTATTCCGTCCGGTTGGTTTCAGCAGGTTTCAACAAAAACTTTATGGTTGTGATAAGTGATAAGGTGCCGGGTGACGTAACGTTGGATTTCAAGTTGTACGATCGGCCAATTTATAGTTCTTTTTTTCGTCAAAATTGAGAGCTCAGACGATAATCATGAAGAAGGCAATATGATGTTACTTGACCTACAATTTCAAGGGCCAAATTAATTGTGAGATCAAGGCCATTCTAAAATTAGATTTTGGATGCCAAAGTGTGTTGATGAAAACAAGAGGGAAGATACAAGTTAGAACCCCCCAACGCACACTTCCAAGTTTATAGGATTATAGTGTTTCTTAAATAAATCATGAGTGTATTTTTGGCTTCCAACCTAATGATGGTTAACCGTATGATGAATTCATTGGGGAATTTATACTTTGTCCATCGGGTGTAACAGGTTTTCCAATGCTACAGTGATCGTGCTATGCATTTGGTACCTGAAGAAAGGACGTTCTCTGTGGGTGTATCCGTTGGTGGATGGTTTTAAATATAATTTATAAAGCAATTGAATTTCTAAACTCTTGCGAACTAATTCCAATGCCATCTCATTAATTCCTCTTGTGTTATTATATTTGTTTTACTATTCCTTCTAGTTCTTTGGTTTTGTTTTTCGCGCGTAGTTTGCACATTTTATTAAAATAGTGTTTCTCTGTACATCCCTTCGTGTAGATTGTGATCCCGACCTCAAACCTTCGTCAGCCCGTGAGCTAGAGTGCTTGATCGATCGTCTGGAGCGTATTGTCGATCGGCTTGAACGTACCGTATCTGCGCGTGAGTTGGAAGAAACGAGACGCATACTGAAAGACGCGTGTGCTGTTGGCAAGGCGGTCATTCGTTCCAACACCACGGTAGAGGACACTGATCCGAGCGCTGACGATTTACCGACTGTTCTGCCCTCGACCCCACCACCGTCGGCCTCGTATTTGCATCAGAAAGTAGACAGTTTGGAAAGCACCTTGTTTCCCGCGTTGACCGATCAACCGCAAAAGGGTCGCCAGCATAATACAACCACTGTAATACAATCTAAACCATCTGCTTTATTAAACCATACTAATCCATTGACCATCCAAGAGCAAGGCACCGCAGTATTGTCATTATCCTCCTCGCAGCACGGCACCGTAGGAGGGACAACGAGCAAGATGAGTATTAACGCTTACGAGGATATTATGCTCGGCTCATTCGCCAACTTTATTGCACTTTCGAACAAAATCGGAGGCGACGTAGCCACCCAAGCGCAATTCGTGAAGGAAGCTTTCGAGTAAGTAACAATTGCTCCCAGGGAAGAAGGACGAAAGGTCACGGTAGTAGCGTGTGTGCGTTATGTTAATGGCTCGTATTTTGTTTTCGCTTATCCCGTATCCAGTGCTCAGTTTGCGTTCCTGAAGGTGGCATCCGCCTCGAGTGCACCATCGAATACGGATTTACAGAATTTGCTGAAACCTACCTCGGATAAGATTTCGACTATCCAAAGCTATCGCGAAAAGAATCGAACCTCCCCGTTCTTTAACCATCTGTCCGCGATTAGCGAAAGTATTCCGGCGCTCGGATGGGTCTGTGTGGTAGGTTTCAGCGCATTCGTCATGATTTCAGTGTCGCGGTTTAACACATCCAATGCCATGCTCTCGCTTCAATTCTAGGCCCCCACACCAGGGCCGTACGTGAAAGAGATGAACGATGCCGGTCAGTTCTACACTAACCGTGTCCTTAAAGATTGGAAAGAGAAGGACAGCACCCATGTGGAGTGGGCTCGCGCCTGGATTCAAACGCTGACCGAACTGCAGCAATACATCAAGCAGCACCACACGACTGGCCTGGTATGGTCCGGAAAGGACAAACCAACGGTTGGCGGTGCCTCGGTCCCACCTCCACCACCGCCCGGTGGTTTGCCGCCCCCACCGCCGATGATGCCATTAGGCGATCTGTCGGCGGACGGCTCTGGAGACGATCGGAGCGCTCTGTTTGCTCAGATCAATCAGGGTGCTGATATTACGAAGGGTAAATAGGAAAACAACAACACACGGAATCTTTTGTGTCTGTTGTGCACCGTTGTTCCAATGAGTTTGAATTCTCTCAACCAGATGATATTTATTCATTTTATGTTTGCAGGCTTGAAGAAGGTAACGGCCGACATGCAAACGCACAAAAACCCTTCCCTCCGCTCGGGTCCGGCACCGTACAAGGCACCGGCCGGTGTGACCAACGGTACAAAATCGGTAGCCCCACCCGCCGCAGCAGCTGTCGCCAAACCGCCGACCTTCACGCGCGACGGCAAGAAATGGCTGATCGAGTATCAGAAAAACAACCCCGACCTTGTGGTGGAGAATGCCGAGATGAACAACGTGGTGTACATGTTCCGCTGCGAAGGTTCGACCCTGCAGATCAAGGGCAAAATCAACAGCGTCGTGATGGATTCGTGCAAGAAGTGTTCCCTTGTGTTTGATTCGCTCGTGGCGTCGGCTGAATTCGTCAACTGCCAGAGCGTCCAGATGCAGGTCGGTGGAAGGTTTGCGGGGGTTTTGTTTGATTCGAATAATCCCAGCCCATGTTTGTTGCCATTTTCAGGTCCTCGGTAAAGTACCAACGATTTCCATTGACAAGACTGATGGCTGTCAGATGTACCTTTCGGCGGATTCGCTTGCCGTCGAGATCGTCAGCTCTAAATCGTCCGAAATGAACGTGATGATTCCGAAGGGCAGTAGCGGAGATTATGTAAGTATCGTTTTATTGTTGTTACAATCTGGAAGAAACAAAACCCGGAACTAATCATTTCTTGCATTGCATTTTCACAGACCGAGCAACCGATTCCGGAACAATTCAAAACCATTGTTAAGGGCAGTTCTCTAAACACTACTTGCGTTGAAAGCCTTGGTTAAAAGGGATCACAACCAACCAAGCACATACACACGCAACTCCGTTCTACAACCGTCAGTGTGAGTGTGTGTGGTTCGTTTTTTTGCTGTGAGGTTTTGTGCGTGTACTTTGTTTTATTGCAAATGTAACGATACTTTTCCGAGTTCTATTTTCATAAAGCTGGAAAAGCAGATAAGAGCAAAATTGTAATCGTAAACAGTATCATCTAGAAATTACGTCAAACAACAAGAGCGAGCAAAAAGAGTAGTATCCCAATATCTAAAACCATAATTTTTAACCATACGGTAATAGTAGTAAGTTCGTGGATGGAGCATTTTATATATCGACAGCAGGAAACTGAACATGAAAATGGCACTGGAACCTTAAAAAAACACACACATCTTCATCTAATTCAGCCCATCGAACGTACCAAGCACCAAGTTTGTGCGTATCGACCCCAATGATCGTGTAGTTGACCTCACATCTTTTGCAAATGCTTTCGATCAAAGAGATTTCTTGTATTAAAGCGTGTGTGATGTGTTTCTTTTATGTTTGTTTCCTTTTCACTTCAATCACCTTCATTAAAAAGGGGCTTCCCGTGGTTTTTATCGTACGCTTTTAAACATTCGATAGAACAAAACATATTATTACCCCTTCCTTGATTACAAACAGAAAATGGAAGACGCATTTCAGCAATTGATGAAAAGAAAACGAATCGACACTTTTTACAGCATCAATCACGGTAATCTGACCAATCGATATACACAATTCATTCGTGGAAATATGTCCATCGTTCAATAAAGTTATTGGAACCCAGCAAAGTCAACCTAAATAAAGATATGTAGCTATTCAAAGCTAATGCGAAGGGGTAATGCACTAAAATTCAAGCAAATCCGAAAAGCAAATCTACTGGTGGACTGACACGAGTTCACTATAAATAAGATTATGTTTTCCACGACGTTTGCCGAAAGCGCCAATTTTTTTTTCTTTTTTCTTTATTGTCACGCCGGGAGAACGGGAGAGTTTTTGGAATTGACGGACTACGATATCATCTGTTCATGTTTAATTAAGGCATTGAGGATCATTTCCGTTTTGTGTAGCTTCTTTTCGTTCTCACTACGAAGCTTCTACAATTATCTATTTCTTTCAAGCGATTTAAAAACAATTCATTAAATCGTTCGAGTTTATTGTTTTTTCCTTTTTATTTCTCTGCCATGTACTGTTTGTGTTTGTGTGTAGAGGCGCAACTAGTTAGCAGAACGCAATTGGAATATTTGCTGCTCGCGCGATCAGTTCAGTACAACGAGCGCTAGTGCTAGCGGTTCTGAAATGCAAACGTTGAAACACGTGATTACTTTACTTTTCTCCATGCGCTTTTGGTGGTAGCGTCCATTTGAGAAGGACAAATTAAAACATAAGACACGTGTAACCAAGAAGGTCATGGATGGAATAGCGGACCAATTACACAGAGAAAAGAGAATGTGCAATAAAAGTAAAGAAGAAGGAGATGAAAGTTGGGTTATTTCATCGACCGCCTACTTAGTCTTTGTGTTGATGTGGCTCTTTGTCCTTGATAATGGAAAAGTCCAGCCGCATCCAGATGATCACGAACAAGAACAGCACATACAGGAAGCCCACCACCAGCAACGGTTCTTGCAGCATCATGACGCGTGAAAAGTTGTACTTAAGATTAAAGTCGTTGATGTGATTTTCGACCAGATTGCGCTTGCTGAAGGAAATCACCGGACGGCCGAATGTGTCCAGGTAAGTGTAGTGCAGCGTATCCGGGTGCCGTTGGATTGAGTAAGGCGCGATCAGCTTAATGTTGTTGGCACCCTCGGGCAGGATAACCTTCGTCACGACCTCGTCGATCATCATGTCATCAAAGATGTGATCGATCACGCGCATCTTCAGCAGGAAGTTGTCGCCGTTCTGGAACAGGTATTCGAAGCTCGGCACATTGTAACCGAGCGTGTAGTGGGTGCGCCAGCCGCCAAACAGGGGGAACCGTGGGCGAAGATCCAGCTCGACCGCATCCTTCAGTGTGCGCAGAGCGGAGGTGGAGATGTTGCCATTGGTGTCACGGTAGTAAACACCGGTGGCCGAGGCCGGCAGAAGCGTTTTGTACGATTTCACGCTGGGCTGGTTCGAGCGGGCATCCTTCTGGTAGTCGTAGCGTGAGAACGCCCCCTTCAGCGTGGCTCCCGAGTGGACGATATCGATCGTTTCCTCCACGGCAATGTTGCCCCAGTGCGATACCTCAATAGTACGCTCCAGCCGGGTCACGGTGAGGAATGGAGTAAAGTTTTCGAAGTGAATCGTCATCGGTTCGTGGGAGAAAGCTGCAATTGATAACATCGGGCAAACGTTAACACACTTACAACAAATGGTCTTGTGATGGTGATCCCGCATTCATACCTGCCACGTTATCGTACGGTCCGTACGTAACAGTGCTGTCCGATTGGGCGCTCGGCTTGAACTGCGTGTAGCTTTCCACATTGCGGGAGCTTAGATGGACCGTCGTTTTCTGCGTCACCGTCGGATACGGAGAGTAGAAGTAAACGTTGCCAAAGTACTGCACCAGCTGCCGTTCGCTTTGGGTGATGGACGAAGGGAACGGCTTGAGCGATTTCGTGAACACCGTCTCGATGTATACGACTGGGTTCGATGCACCGGCCGGCAGGGTCATGCTGAACGTCACCCCCTTCGGGGTGGTGGTTTCCGTGAGCTTCAGCTCCTTCTTGGAGGAATCCTTCGCTGAGATGAAGGACAACTTCTCTCGGTCCACTTCCGGCACAACGAACAGGTAAGTGCTGATGGGCAGCTTCGACTTGTGTTCTAGAGTTATTTTGTAGGAAATTTTCACCAATTGTGAGGTCAGATCTATCGTCCGATCGACGGCTCTGTTTTCTATCTCCATGTCAATCGCCGCTTGCACGAACGCGCCGGCAAGTACGGCAGCGAAGCCGCAAACAACAAGCACCAGTTTCACCATTTTTCCCCAGGAAAAGCGTGTTTCAGCAGCTAAACTTCTATCCGGCTTGCGCGAGTTGCTACGCTGCCTTTGCCAGTTTATCAATTTTGTGATTCTCTGCCCAGAATGCCGGAATCGTTCACGGCCTCGAGTGCGATACTGGAGATGGGATCGAATGCTTCGTTCACGCGAAGCCGGCCACGAATGTACGTTTTCAAGCCGGATTGACAATAGCGATATGGACACGCAAACCAAAACTGAAGTCTGTCAAACATGACGTGTATTTTTTTTGACGCATCTTTTCCATTTGGATTTTGCCATGTTGGCCGATAGGAGCGCAACGGGTCATGCAAAGGCAAACGATATTAGAAATATTTTTATTCGTAATTTTATCTGAATATAGAAAGGCGCGAAATCCATCATGAAGTGAACCAGTTCTTTAAGAATTACGGAACTGATATTTCTCTCTCCCGTCTGTCTGCACCGGTTTCCTTGGACTGATGGACGATGGTCTTTTTTGGGGTAGCGCTAAAACGCGGAGCTTGTACACATTGCCCATATATGAATGGCTATTTTTGGCACGCATAAATTACATGTTCTAAAAACTATCTTAATCATTTAATAATAACAAATCGAAATTACATTCCAAGGGAAATCATTTTCGGTATGCGTACAAGCACAGGCGGAACATATACGAATGTAAAACCAGGCTGGAGCAACGTATTTATTCTCAGTTTTCTATTTTTGGCCGAAAAATTTGTATCTAGTCTGAGACATCATTTTATTAATATTTGAGTGCATTTCATAGAATTACCTCACTACTCAATCGAACGACATATACGAGCAACAAATCTCTCAGAACTGCTCTTGCACGATTATGTATTGATAATCGAGTTTCTTTTTAAAATAAAATATCAACATATGAAATGAATGTTTCTTTACTTTAAATATGTTATGTATAACTAATTTGACCGAGCAATATCTTACATTAAAAACATCAAATGAAATTACATTTTCACGTTCCCGTTTATTACTTTCTTTGACAAAGAATGCAACGGATTTCTCCAATACTCACTTGAATGGAATCATTAATAAACCATCCAATGGACTCTCTTCGCCTTAACGAGCAGAGACCGACACCTGCCACACGCGAATAATGTTATCGGAGTAGCCAGCATACAGGGTCTGTCCATCGGTAGACCAGGCCAGCGACAAGCACTGTGGCGGATCGCCGTTCTTAGCCGGCTTCAGCTCCTCGACCATCGTCTTGGAGGCAAGATCCCAGATCTTGATCGACGGTCCGTAGGCGACGCACAGCCAGTAGCGGTTGGGCGAGAAGCACAGTGCGTTGATGATTTCATTGTGCTCCAGCGTATGCAGATGCTTGCCGTCGTTCAGATCCCACAAGAAGGCGCGGCAATCCTTACCACCGGACGTGCACAGCGAACCGTCGGGCGACACTGACACCGAGTTAAGGTATCCGTTGTGTCCGAGATGGTCGATCTTCAGCTTGCAGTTGGCCAGATTCCAAACCTTCACCACACGATCCCAACCAGCCGACACGATGATCGGGTTGGTGTGGTTCGGCGAGAATCGCACACACGACACCCAGTCGGAGTGTCCATCCTCCTGGATGGTGTACTTGCACTCGGCCAGAGTGTTCCACAGCTTGATCGTCTTGTCGCGCGATCCCGACACAATCTGACGGTTATCTACAGAGAAAGCAACCGAGAGCACGTCCTGCAATGAAAAAATTTTACATTAGCTTCGTATTAAATGGTAGCCAATCTGTAGTAGTCACCCAGACTACACAGCATAGACAACGTGACCGCTACATTAGAAAACATAGCTTTTACTATTTGATGTTGTCTCTCAACAAAGCTTTGCTCCAAATCTACCACATGAGGGTATGAACTGGAAAAGTGTGCTCTATCGAGAGGAAGTTTACTCTTGCACGCTCTATTAATAGAAGAACGCCATGCGACTCATAGATTAGTTAAATTGCATGGAGCTGGGATGTGCGTAACAGCAATACGATTGTACTGTATAAGGAGAAAGCAGTTTCTTGTAGCGGTCACATTTTCTATGATTTGAGTAATTGTGGTCATCAATCATCTAAATGTTTTTCGAAGAGTGCTTCAGCGCATATCTTACATTACTATTATCTACAGAACGAAGACACATCCGCGACTGCAACGAATGCAGATAGTCTTCTGCTATAGATAATAGCCCTGCAAGATATTGCAACGGTCGTATACCTCAACACAAGCAACCTTCTCGCATCCCTCACCGTATGGATGTACACGCCCGCCTCGGCATCCAAGGGTTGACGACCATTTGTGCTTGATTTGTCACACTAATAGGAATAGCACAACATATTTCTTCTGCCACGCATTGGCGCTTTGATACTATGCTTTTGGTTACTTTCTTCTGCCACGCATTGGCGCTTTGTAACTGAATTTTTGATTTTCAGCCTCGCATAGGCACAATAACGTATCATTTACAACAGAGCAGACCCTAGCCAGTTGAAAGAATATCGCACATGTTGCCAACAATTGTACAATTCAAACTATCTCGAATTACGGTACTTCAACATCCATTATTAACGGAGGTCTTATCAAGAAAGAATCCCTGATTACACACCCATCGTTAACAATCGATAGTTGGAATCAATAGCGAATCAAAACGATCGATCAACACTGCTTGCTCTGTTTTCGTGCGAAGTTGCCTTTGCTTGCCGGTGGCAAGCGTCATTAACTTAATTGTCACACCTTGGTATGGTCTTCAAAACGGCGGGTCGACTGACCAGCTGCCAGATCCCACAGTCGAAGAGTTTTGTCCCACGATCCGGACAGAGCGTAGTTGCCGTCGGAGGACAGCACTACATCGGAAATGAAGTGCGAGTGTCCGTACAGACGCTTCTGAGGAATGCCGTAGCTCAGCTCATCACGGGTCAATTTCCACACGATCAGCGTCTTATCTGAAAAAATTACAATACATTTATTAGCCCACAACCAAGCTTGGCGTTTCGCTACACATCCTTCCCTAGGGCAACACATTTGCTCGAATACATCAAATGTCGGTAATGCCACTGGCGATGCCGCGTGTTGATGAAGCACATTTTGGAGGTTAGAATCACCTACAACACTTACCACGAGACGAAGACAGGATCATGTCCGGGTACTTCGGATTGGTGGCGATCTGCGTCACCCATCCAGAGTGGCCAAGCAGCTGGCCGCGCAGTTGCAGTGTTTCAGTCATTTTCGGTTCTATTCACAAATTTCACACTTTGCCAAGCGATTCGTTTTCGCGAGCAGCGAAATTCACGTCCGACCCGCACAAGATGGCGAAGAAAAGAACGTGAACAGGCCCGACCGCAGATGACACTGATGACAGTGCTCACAGAAATGTCATTTTCATCAAACGCTTCACACCAAGGGCGTTTCACAGGACAGCTAGTGAAATATTTCATGTACAAATGTGCTGCTCGTCAAACACATCACACAAAACATAAAATCAGTGTTTCACATTCAACAAGCATTTTACAATATAGATTATCAATCGATAGAAAAAGACTGATGGGCCACCATTTAGTGAATTTACTATGATTATCATTGAAACACGCGTAATAATGTTCTTTCGGCTCTTAAGGGTTTGAAAAAAAGTCACTTCAATAGATTATTACAAATATTTACTGATTTCATTTATATAAATATATTTTTCTGCAAATACTTGCAAGATTTTTGTAAAGAAAAGTATAATAGCAACATGATGAGAAATTCAGCAATTATAACAAAAACATATTTGTAAAAGTTACTAAACATTGAGAATAATTTTTAGTACATGATTGCACTATTTAACAGTTTTTAACTTTTGTTCTTTGAATAAGAAGGATGTAAGTAAGTGAAATTTTATGATTATTTAGCAACCCAACAACAACTTCAAAACAACAACAACAACCAAAATTATCCACAAAAGAACGTATTCTGTGGCACCGCTATTTTAGAGTGAAGATGATGCTTTCGGAACGCCTTTACCGCGCAACTAGAGAGCAGATTGTATTTGCTCTTCCTGTGCATAGCAATTGACTGTCAAAAACACAATGGCGTCTTATGTCAATACATGACCCTACGGTCGTACATGCACCAACCTTACCCCAAGTTACAGTGGAGCAAAACGCAGCGTCGGCCATTTTGTTAGAAAGAAGTGTGCTTCGCAGTCGCAAAGATCCGAAATTCGCATGAATTTCGGGACCAACACGGGCCAATCGGTTGCAAACTAGTGAAAAAAACGCGTGATTGAGACTCTTTGAACGATTTCAGCATACCGATTAGGATGGAGGATAAGGCTATGCTTAAAGATTTAGACCAATGGATCGAGCAACTGAACGAGTGCAAACAATTGACCGAATCGCAAGTGAAAATTCTGTGTGATAAGGTAGGCAGCAAGACAACGATGATGAGGATGATGACGATGGGCGCAGTGGACGCGGTGAACCATACCCATGAATAGTGTAGAATTGTGTGCTAGAAAGAGGATCTGCGAAGGAAAGGCGGAGATTTTAGGTCTGCTCATCTGCGCTTGACAGTGATCTAATATCGTCGATGGCATAGCGAGTGGGTTACGCCAAGGGAAAAGTGTCTCGAAATTCAATATTTGCTTCCACCATAAAAGGGGCATCGCCGTTTTCGCTCGCAGGATGTGAGAATGTAGTGATCTTTGTGCGTGAGCTGATGACCTCTTGCCATTTGCAATTGGCTTATCGTGTATATTAACGGCAGTAGGAAATGCAAAAAGTGACAAGAATCCGCATAAAATTCAATCGTGTCCTTCAGAGATCAAGAACATCCGCCAGCCGCAAAAAAAATGCGAGCGGTTGAGTGAGCGAGATGGATTGAAAGATCGATAGCAGAAACAAGCAAAGCCGCTATACACCTGAGTGAGACGACGGCGCACAAGCCGCGAGAGTGAGAAAGCTGGATTGCTGGAAAAGTTTTGCAACTTAACGGCACTCTAGGCAGCTCACGGAAGTCCTCCCGTGACGGAAAATCGGCGCAGAAAAAGGCAACTTTCTCGCCACATCTCGATACTTTCGATTAAGTGTTGTTCATTGTGCGTTCTTTATTTGGGGGAAAAATGGAGATTTTTGAAGCACGGCCTCCATGCAAAACCCCTATGCAAAGGAATGCTACGTTAGGATGAGTGAATAAGATATCGCGTATGCGTGTGTCTATGTTTATGTGTGTGTTTGTGAGGGCGTATGTAAGATCCATTGTCGCGTCAGAGTCCTCCATCAAATTTGCCCTATTGGTCACGAGTTAAACGGCGAAAAGGAAGTTTTATCAATCGCGCACTGTACGAGCGTTATTGTTGGCCGTGTAAATATGGAGAAAATAATAAGATAATTAGAGCCGCCCTGCTCTATGTGCAATCGGCAATTATTAGCCGTAAAGTTTTGCTAGCGACTCACGCACGCACAAACACACACACATACACACAAACTAATGTACCGATTCTACGGTCAATGAGTCACAGCACTGTTGCCGATGGTACAAGTTGATGATGACGATGACGATTGGAAAGGATGCATATGTGTGCGTGAGCTTTCAACTGCCGCATGCATTTTGAAACTTCACCGCGTATTGAAAATATTTGAAAATTTTAAAATGCGTTAAGTCTTATTTACATTCGCTGAACAGCATTTTTGTGAAGCTCACTCTACAACTCCTATCCAAAGAAGAGTTGAAAAACGTGAGTTGTGCAGCAAATTAGTGTGACTTGAAAGCTTTATCTTATCTGTACAATGTTAATGTTTTAATCAGCGCACAAGTCTCTGCTGGATCTGATGATGATGACGATGATGATGAAGTGTAAGCCTAAATGAAAAAAGCTGTAGGTATTGGGAGCGCAGGTACTTAAACGCTGTGAATTTATTGTTCTTCATTTATAATCAAACTGCTGAAATGGAAAACGATTTACAATACTTCATTTGAACGACACCACACATCGAACCATAGTCACATTTGTACTGTGATTTGCAATTAAAATTCTGCACAAGTACAGCGGCTGATTGGATAACAATTACGCACCAGGAACCAATATTTTTTGCTTATCAATTGATGAGAAAATGTTATTGCGTCGACCCGAAATTTAGCCAGTAAAACTCAAAACACGAATATCACACATACACACTCAGTCAAACTGCGTCTGGCAGTCCTTCAAGTCTGTGAAGTCTATTTTTAGATGCAATAGCTCACATCACTTCCCCCATCATCCTCTGACCCACCGTAACCGTAACCAGGGTCCGGTACTTGCGGCAGAGTTTAGAGATAGGCCGCGCAAACAAGACTTTTCGTGGACACCTATTTCACCGGTTCAAGATCTTGGCACTGGCACAAAAACAGTGTGCTTCCGTTTGATCCGATCCGATCCGGTGCAGCGCGACGCACCACCGGCTTCGTTTGTGTGTTACCTTGTCTCAGTTGTGGCCTACGACGTACCGCACTTAGCTGGCCACCACCGGTTGAATGAACGACCGGTGCCACACTTCCGGTTGTAGGTAGGATGGCACAGGTGCATGAAGATTCGTTTTGTTTCTGTCTCATCATAAGGTCTCAGACAAAAAATGGCCGTCTGCAGGGCCGGTCATATTCCCCATTCAGCTTAGAAGTGCTGTGCACTTCCTGCGATGAAAAACGAATATTCGTTATGGTCGATAGAGTTCATAATGAGGTTGAATTGTTGTTACCCTTTCTGTATATCCTCATTGATCTTACCTTCCCCGAGTGGCGAAGGATCGGATCGCGGGGATTGAATGCGAATGCCAGTTCAAATGTCATTGGCAAGCTGCCTTGGCGCTAAAGGATTACACCAGATACTACTAGATTCACTACTATTTGCAATGCAGTAACTTATCTGCACTGTTTGTATTGTGTGGCGAGATCTGGCAATCATCCGTGTTCGGTCTGTAAATAGTCAGTGGCAACGAATGGACACATCATCTGCCAGTGTGTGTGTGTGTTTGTGTCTGTATGAATGACCGAATAGTATATTTTTATTATTTCCTTCATTCACTACATCTCGGTCGCTCCATGCGTGACCGTATCGATTTGCCACCGAAAAAAAGCGACTGATGTGTGTATTGATATCATGAGTAATACATGCGCTTCGTCAGAACTTGGTATTATGAATAACCAGTTTGATCTTGTTTAAAATTAATTGTTTCGAACTATAGTCCTATCGACAACAGCAAGTACTTGGGAGTTATTAAGATCGTAGGTAGAGAGAGAGAGAGAGTATTGCGCTTAAAACTGTACGCACATAACATTACACGATGACGGATCCGAGTCAGTGACAATGTTGTTGTATAATGTTTATTTTTGCTTGTCCTCGAATAAAAATCCTCGTCTGGAAAATCATTGATAGAAGCAAGGATTACATTTCATCATTACACTGATAAGGTGGTGAGTGCGTACAAGTGCGTGAGATGAATAGTACACGATGATTGAAGTAATTTGAACAGATGAGGGAAGCAAATATTTAAATGGAATTAAAATAGTAAAATTACTCGTCATTAATGACGTACGCGCAGTAGCTGCTGTGATTCACAACAATATATTTAGTTGTTATCAGGTTGTTTGTCATTCTTGATATGTTATCTAGGCATTAAATATTGCCCTGCTTAATTCGATATAGCCGATATGGTAGCAGCAATGAGACTGTCAAAAGAGGATAGGAAAGAAATTTATTTATTTTGATGTACTTTCTTTGTGTCGGATTAACTCAGTTTAAAAATTAACCTAATTGGTTTTCTTTCTTTCTCTCTCCACAGGCGAAGGAAATTCTATCGAAGGAGTCCAACGTACAAGAGGTAAAATGCCCGGTTACAGTATGCGGAGACGTTCACGGACAGTTCCACGACCTGATGGAGCTGTTTCGGATAGGTGGACGATCGCCGGACACTAACTATCTGTTCATGGGCGATTACGTCGATCGTGGCTATTATTCGGTAGAAACCGTAACTCTGTTGGTAGCACTGAAGGTAAGCAAGGGCGCTGGGCATACCAAACCTGGTTAGAGGAAGCTGTAGCTAAATAACTTCTTGTTTTACGCAGGTACGATATCGCGAAAGAATTACGATCCTTCGCGGTAATCACGAGTCTCGGCAAATTACGCAAGTTTACGGTTTCTACGACGAATGTCTGCGGAAGTACGGCAATCCGAATGTATGGAAGTTTTTTACGGATTTGTTCGACTACTTGCCGCTGACGGCTCTGGTAGATGGACAGATATTCTGCCTGCACGGAGGGCTTAGTCCATCGATCGATACGCTTGATCACATTCGAGCACTGGACAGACTTCAGGAGGTGCCACACGAAGGTCCCATGTGCGATCTGCTCTGGTCCGATCCGGATGACCGAGGCGGTTGGGGCATTTCTCCACGAGGTGCAGGCTACACATTTGGACAGGTAAGTGTGCAATGATGGATGGATAGTGTGCTTAAAAAAAGTATCGAAAAGTGTATTGTAATGTGCTAATAATGTGTGATCGATTTTAGGACATTTCGGAACTGTTCAATCACACAAATGGGCTGACATTAGTGTCCCGAGCGCATCAGTTAGTAATGGAAGGATACAATTGGTGCCACGATCGTAACGTGGTCACAATTTTCTCTGCACCGAACTACTGCTACCGTTGTGGAAATCAGGCAGCATTGATGGAACTGGACGATGCACTCAAGTTTTCATTGTAAGTATTAGTAGTATCGCGGCACACCATAGAACGGGGAAACTCAATCGCTGATGTATGGTTTCTGATGATTGTTTTTGTTTTGCTCCTTTCACAACAGCCTACAATTTGATCCAGCTCCGCGTCGTGGTGAACCACACGTAACCAGAAGAACGCCGGATTATTTCCTTTAAGAAGAATATCCTTATAATATGATGCTGAAGAAATAGCAGAAATAAACAAATTAAGCAGGTACACCACACACCGAGAGCGATTGAAAGTGAAAAGGGAGACAGAGCCAGGCCAACACTAAAATGCATCAAGAAAGGTAGAAGAAGAGAAAAAGGCAAACATGTTAAGCAAACTTGGCGTAAAGGTACAGAAGAAAAAATGACAGAACATAAAGAAAAAAGCAAGAAAAATAACGCGTAAAGTCTCGTACAACACATTTAAGCTTAATAATTACATCGTAATCCAATAACAAAAAAAAAAAAAAGAAATGGAAGATCTATTATTTAACAAAACGAGGGGAACATCCAACAGAACGACAAGCGATTTTTTTGCCAAGCAAATCAGCATTGTGTGAAGGTGGTGGTACTGATGAAGGAAGAAAAACAAAGGAAATAAAACAAATCCATCGCCCAATGTTTTCGCCAATGCGTTCGGGGACTCTACCATAACATCGGATAAATCAAGTACCAGCCGAACGGTGCAGCTGCAGGAAGGACAATTGAATGCAACTCAGTTCAATCGCATCGTTGGTCGACGTAAGCGGCGGATCCAAGAAGCAGGTTAACGAATGAAGTGTAGCCGAAGGTTTGGCTCGGTCGGGCTTGTTGAACTATTGTGCAGCTTATTTCTGACAAGAATTCCGCACAGTAAAAAAAACTAAGGAGAGGAGAAACACAGTTTAATTTTCACACGCCACACGATTGATTTTCTAAACCGCCCCTCAGTTGCAAGGGACTGGTATAAACGGGGGAAAGGGTATGCATTAACAAAACCATCACCACCACCATGGTCATGAAATCCCGCTTGTTGTGTAGACGCGCGCGGGCTCGCTCGCTCGCTTGTCTGTATGTACGTGTGTGAGTGTGTATGCGTGTGTGTTTGTGTAAAACATGCTGAGAAGAAGAAGACCGATTTGGTGGGCTTGCAAATGATCAATCAATAGAGAAAGAAGTTGCAAAGTGCACGCTGTGCTGTCCTGCGTTGCAACTAGACTGCATCCTTTTCGGATGATGAAACGTAAGAAGGAGGAGCAGAAGGAGAGGGAGTTTGAGGCGCAGTAGTTTTGAGAAGAGAAATGGGTGAACAGTAATACTACTCTACTATTACTACTGCTACTATTATTACTTAAGGTAAAGGAAAGGAAGCAAAAAAGAATGATGTCGAAAAGTATCCGTCTGCTTGAGAAAGGGGAAACGAAACAGAGAGAGAGAGAGAGAGAGAGAGAGAGAGAGAGAGAGAGAGAGAGAGAGAGAGAGAGAGAGAGAGAGAGAGAGAGAGAGAGAGAGAGAGAGAGAGAGAGAGAGAGAGAGAGAGAGCGAGAGAGAGAAAGGAAAGCAAAAGAAAGGATTGGAAATGATGTGCACATTATATGAAAGTATTTGAAAGTCAGAAAGCGTAAGAACTCTACCCCTTCCCGTGTCTTTACACGTTGCTACCAACACGACGACCGGTACGTTATGATTCCCAATATCACTGTTTTACTGGTTTCATATGTTACGTCCTGGTTCCGATATGTATTGTGCATTAGTAAGCCCTTCCTCCCTCCCTCTCCATCCCACTAACAGTTAGAGAGCAAAAAATGAGTAGCAGCAGGACCGAAACGCGTACGCGTACACTGGAACGTCGGTGCGTCGGTGAACTTAACCGATTTTATGCTGAAAATAAGTAATATTTATTACTCATGGGACGCTGGGTCGTGGTAGTGTTTGCCGATTGAGCGCTGTATGGGCTTGAAGCTAGGATGTCACACAATAAACGTATGCAAATTATACACTTTTGTTACTTGTTTTCTCTCTCCTTGTCTCTCTTTCCTGTCGTGTATTGATTTCATATGGAGAATGAACACAGAATAATTATCGTAGTTCAGACTAAACCGAAGCATGACTCAAGTTTCGATAGTACGGGCACATTGATCGAAGTGTGAACAGCGAGCCGAACGAGAACTGCATTACCTTTGCTTACCTAGAGCTACGATAACACTCCGTATGTTGGTGATTATCATTGACGAAACACACACACACTCACACACACACACGCACCAAACCTACACAAACAACCTGCGGGCTTACGGGTGGGCGTGTAATGCGTGCATGATATTAACATTGGTAAATCTACCGAACAGCTCTTATTCATCACCATCATTTGCAATAGCGCTTCGTTTGTTTAGATCGCTTACATGTTTGCCTTCTTTTTTCTCCTCATTCAATTTTGCTTTTTTTATATTGTATGTAAGGGAGGGTACATGAGGAGGGAGGGGATTCGCCGCTGCCACTGCGTGTGTATCGTGCGTAGCTCTGGACATGCAATTCGATTTCGATGCGTGAGAAATTATTGGATAGAACAGAAAATGGGAAACACATTGAAAACCCTAATCAACGAGGTGTGTATTATTCGAGAAAGGAAACAAACAAACAATTGATTCCGTGTTATGTCTTATTGAGAGAGACAGAGAGATGCACCGGGAGCTGGGGAGCAAGTGTTAGCATCAGGGGGAGGTGTAATTCATACACAAATACATACACACCCAATCACGTCGGATAATACCGATACAATATTTGTAACAGCAAAAAAAAGAGCATTCTACACATTTCGTTTTACTCTAGTGGTTTTTACGTTAAATTGGAAGAATGGTTAATAACATTCGCTAGCTTCTCAGCATACATGCAACAAATAAAAAAAAAACGTAACAAATGATGAAACAGAATTTGATCGTAGGCGGCTACTACTGCTACAACAATCACATCTCTTACTTCAGGCGATACGGCACTACGGCTTCACGCGCTCACGCCGATCTTATTAAAGTAGGCTTACAACGTGACTTTTTTGTTTCAGATAGTAACCGAATATTCAGTCACACGGTCCCTGTTGCACCGGAGGGAGGTTCACTGTTCACAGATAGAACCATCGATCCTAAGGCTGCGGGATTTTACAAGAATCAGCACGTCTACCATTAGAACGGCTAGCTCGGCTATGGTTCAACATTTGTTTACTCGTCACCATGCATCCTTTGCATCTAACAGCAACAGCAGTAGCATATCTATATTGTTTGCTTACATGTAATGTTGATTGGAGGAGTGATGGTTAAAATTTTAGTATTTATTTTTTATACCTTTTCTGGTAGAACTTACCATTATGCTATACGTAGCGAGCTTGACTGAAACAGTTCAGATTCGCTTCGTCTCGTCTGCTCTCTCTTTCTATTACCAAATGCGTTGCGCTTAACGTATCTGAACACACTCTCGCCGTTTGAGAATGGGCAGGCACGTGGTAAATGTTTGGAGCTAATTATTCACAATGAAATTTGTATAATGCCAACCAAGGACTATCGTTGCAGTTTTTATGTTTTACCGATGGAGTGATATTCTTCTTCTTTGGCGCAATGCAACCGTTACAAGCCGAGGCCTGCCTGTACCACGTTGTACCACGTTGCAAAGGCGTTTTGAAAAGCGTAGCAGGCGATGAGAAACAACAGGGGGGGGGGGGGTTGCTTATTAAAATCCTGAATATCTGAATCCGTTTGGGTAGGAAGCTAGTAAAAACGGTATCGGATGCACAGTAATGAACGTCAACTAAGCCACAAACAAATGAAACATTTACCGCAAAACTATATACACCCCCCACACACACACACACACCACAAAAACTTCATTTTGCATAATCCTCGTTCGTGTATGCCAGGCAGGAGAGAGGAAGTGAAGCATACAGGGAGAAGAGAGCAAAGAGAAAGAGAGCGCGCCCGCGAATGGTCAATGGAAATCCAATAAAATTTACGTTTTAAATAATAAAACAGTAGTATATCTTCTAGAGAGTGGAACGTATTGTATTACCAGTTTTTGAGTATTCATTTAAATGTTTTGTCTCTACTGCTACCTCCCATTACCGTCGTTCCTCGACGGGAAAGTTGGCATGCCACGTGAACGCACCGAGCGGTCCTGTTTGTGCACCGAAATCTACAAAATCGTCTCCAAATGCATCGACCTCGTGAAAGTTCAACCCACCGTTAGTGCGGCGAAGATCCTCCCTTTCCTCCTCACTGCCAGCAGCAACTCTTCCCTGGGCTGGACCAAGTTTGTCCGGTTGCCATTCACGGGTGTCGTCGTAATTACCTGTAAAAGAAAATGTAATGATATAATTAGTCGTACTACCCTACATCCGTCGTACCAGTCCCACATCCGTACGATTCTTACCATAATGGTCATCGTGTACAATAATAGCATCGCACAGAATCACTAAACTACTGAACAAAATTAAACATATTTTATCGTTCATCTCTTGCTGCTGCTTGTCCGTTAACCCGGTTGGTGCAAGCGCGTGCGATTGAATAAAAACGGTTTTAGTGTGGTATTTGGCTCTTATATTTACCGCCCTGCCGGAGTGTCATTCAAAGCGAAAGCGCCCTGTAAATGTACCTAATCGTTAAGCTAACGGAAGTTAATTTATTTTGCTTTACGCTTCATTTAGTAATTGAATCTTGCCTACCGCCAGCCGACCATTTGTGGCAAATGCATTATGCTCGTTCAGTTGCCTTCGTTCGTTGCCTTCAGCTTTCGGCCAAACGATTATATCACCACAAGAAACACGATGCAAACGATTGGTTTTATTGGTGCACATTAACCAGTTGTATAAAGTTTTACATTTATTATAGTAATTTATCGTTCTTTTTCGAACATGAAAAACTTCAAATCTAAATGTGCACTCGTTCATAAATGTAAATGCTTTTGAGCCCATTATTACAAAAACAAACCCGACGACCGCAAACGGTAATGGTATTCTATTTTGTTTTTGTCCCTATTACACGGTTTTCCTCGCATCTCTTTTTTAGAACGGAATTTGGCACCACTTACACAACGTTATAAATATTTTCCATCTCGTATCGTGTTCTAGTCTGATTTTTTTGTTTTTTGCTGACTTTTATCATTTTATCGTTTTCCTATTTGTCTATTGCCTCACTAGGTATGATATTTTACAATTTTCTCCAAGTTAGCGTTACACGCAACTCTCGTTCTAGAAACGACATCACAATTTGTTGTCTAGATTGTAGCTCGTTTTAATGCTCCTGCGCTCCATTTATCATTGATGATTGCAAGTGATTGTATACAGATGTCTATAATACATACAATTGCTCTTCTTACGTTGTCCTACAACATGGGGTTCATTGACGAGTAAGATAACTTGCAATACTAACAACACTTACTAAGCAAAATAAAACTGCTCTATAATATAAGAAACGTTAAAACTGATTGCTATAAAACGACTCATTTAAAATGTAATATGATTTGTTCTTTTTGTTGTTTTAAAGAGTACCAACTAAGCACGCATCCTTTCACAACACTAGCCTAAGTACAATGCGATCAATTGGATAGCAGGAACTAAAAAGGGCAAGCAAATCGCCTCAAACGAAACGATAGTGGAGTATGGAATAAAAATAAAATAAAAAAGTTCACCTATGTCTATTTGGTACACTCGTTCGATTGTGGGATTCCTTTAAACATCTCGTTCAGTGCGCTCCATTGGCCAAACTTCTATAACGCACCGACTGTTGTGGTTGTTGCTGCTGCTGCTGCTGCTGCTCAACCTTCGGGCTAGTTTGGCCCGTTCCATTGATATGCACCCCGGACGAAATTACCGTCGAGGCGGACGTACTGCTGGATGCGCTCACATCGTCCACCTTGTCAATGCTTGATGACTGTGAAGAGCTGCCATCTGTTCCATTCGTTAAACCCAACCGAAAGAGCTGGCTCCTTGAGAGTTCATCCAGCCGGTCGCTGCTAGCTGGACGGGCCAGGCCTTCTGCAATAAGCTGCTGCGCGATGTTGATTTGATCCATACCGTTGGGCGCCGTATCGTACAGTTCCACGCCTGGAATGGGTGACGTTTCGCGACCGTGTAGTGGGCTCTTGCTGTTCCGGTAGGTAACAATTTTTGAAACAATTTTTTTCCACTGAGCCACTAGAATTGGAAGGTAACAACGGTACATGACAGTAAAAGTAAGAATTTGAATGAATCAGTGTAGCCACATGAGGCGCACTTACCATACGTTAGCTCTTCAAATCTGGTCACTGCAACCGGATCCCACTCTTCTTCTCCGGTAGCGGACGCTGGGGCAGGCATCAGATTGGATTGCTGGGTCGGTTCTACCCTGGCCAGGAAACATTCTATCGCCTGGAATCGTAATGCTAGGAAGTCGGGCTTGAGTTCGTACACTTCGTTCGGGTTCGTATACTGATTGTCGCCATAATCGACGAAAAACAGATCGAGCACCACCTCCCCTGGTTTGTATTCGTTCGGTAAGATGGCACTGATTTCGGCCCGATACCATTTGTTGTCTGCATTGAACTCGGCGGCCACTATCTGACCGAGGTAAGGTTTTCGAAGCCGGTGAAGCTCGCGGTTCTGGTTCTGGTTGTAGTACTCGGTCATGCTTAGCACGAGCAGATCCAGCTCGGTCGACTGTGGTCCAACCAGCTGGACGTAGAATTTGCTCGGGGACACAATGGTCGATACAAATACTTCCATCTGACCAGCGGCAAAGCTGGAGGAGTTTCGTTTTTCGACGCATATTTTCGGTGAAGTCGTGTTCAGCTTCATCCCTCCGTCACTTGGTACCGGCGTTGGGGCAGAACTTGTCGGGGGCGTCCTGATGCGGGGCTCTCGCGTCTGACGGGTTGGGTCGGCGAGCATTTTTTTGCTATCATGATCTTCCCGCACCTTCTGCGCAATGAGCTCCTTCGCTACCTTTATCTGGGAGGCAGTACCGGTTATCATGACCCGCCGTTCCGTTTCACTTCTAGCCCGACCTTCGAGCCACACTTTGGCCATTGATTTGCGACAAATTTCTTGCAGTTCATCTCCGCAGCGGCCAAGGATCTTTCCGCAGGCAGCCTGCGGTACAATCACCTCCTCCGTAATGGTTATGGGCCTTGACGTTTCCTTCAGTACCATTTCTTTCGCCTTCTCGACGGCAGCTTGCGATGGGCCCTGAATACGACACAGCTGACTAGATTCATCGTGGTCAACGAAATTAATACTGGCTCCGGTAGATTGTTGAATGTGCTGCAACGTGTAGCCCTTGCGTCCGATTACCAAAGGGATGAGACTGTTCGGTATGACAATTTCCGCCACAGGAGCGTCCTGTTTGGATGTACTTCTCGTAAAGAAATCCACCAAATCACCAGCCGCGTTCGATCGCCTTTTCTTAAACAGCATGTACAAGTAGGCTCCACTAGCTCCAAGCAAAGACAATCCCAGGATGAGCGGGATTGCTGGAGCTGATGGCTTCATCTTGCTGTCACCAATGGATACCGCCAAGCACGATCAAGAAAATCCTGCAGGGAAAAGGTGGTGGTAATATAAATGATTGTATGTAAAAATAGATTCTATTATCTGACGTCAAAAGCCGCCTAACTGTGATGGTTCCGGTAGAAAGACTGAAGAGGTTATAAAAATTGATCTCTACATTTCAGATGCAACTAGAACGTTAGTGATATTTAAGACTCGTAATGACTGAAAGCGTTGGATTGGAACGACACCAGCCTCAGAACCGAATCATGCGAAAAGGCTAAGCCAAGTGATATTTACCATGCCTCCTCAATGCCATCTCATATGTCAACCTTCGTTTTTTTTTGTAAACCATTTCGACTAATAATAGAGATATGACATAATAATGTTGGATACGAATAGTGCGCAAGTGGGTAAGTAAATCACTTCACCTGATGTAAATTAACAGCACAGTTGTAAGCCTCTCATTATGTAAGGGGCGACCGAATACGGAAAGAAAATGACTCACTTTTTCCAGCTACTTTGCATGCTGTTAAAAATGCTTGATGACAAACTCTATTTGTTTATATTACGATGACCATAAAAGCCAATGCACACCGCGTTTGAATCGGAAAGTTTCCAAGTACACACAAAAAATACAAATACTACGTGTCCTTGAACTTGGCGGGCAGCTTGCAAGACCGCCTAATATTGAATATTTCTTCACACTGAAGGCCGGATTGCTAACGCTTATACCGGAATTCATTACACCGTTCTTAATACTTACTGCTGTATTTACTCCAAGGAATAGAATTTTCGCTAGTTTTGAAGCAAAACAATTCAGTTGTTGCTGAAGTTCACATCAAGGTAGCAAATGTTTCCGGGAGTGTCACAAACATAGAGCAGAGCGATCAGTAATAATTCTGCATGATTTGTGCTGCTTCCCGGTTCTCTGAAACGGCGGAATCGTAGTACAATTAAAATTCGGCAACTTTGTTCGTAAAATTTGCTCCGAAACGTGAATTAACAACGCGCTTTGCAATAGTATGCACATGTATCTGTCAAAAATTACAGTCATCGTCAAGAAAAAGCTTGCTAAGCAACGAGCAGATTCGTCGTGAAGAAGCTTGGTGGGAGTTTATTTGATTTTTGTGTGTAGTTTTTTACTTTGTGCAAGATAAAGAAAAATATTTATTTCATGGGTGAGTGAAGGCATAAAAAATCAATGTATTAAACAAGAAAACTAGCTGCTGCGTAATTTTTGAACAGTCTGTAAAGCAACGGAACCCAGTTGACAGTGACAAAAAAACCAAACTTATCGTTTTGCTGTCAAACAAACAGCTGACAAAGGTAGTGATGGGCAAAAATACGAAATGTACCGGATTGGTTTAGGAGCACGCATCAGGTATGATTTTTTATACACAAACTCGTTCTAAAAAATGATCATAACTTTTTATGTGAAGCAAAATTTCTTTCTTCTTATTTTTGGCTCAACAGCCGTTGTCGGTCAAGGCCTGCCTCTGTACCACTTATGGGGTAGGTTTTCAATGACTTTTGGATTACCCACCACGCTCTGCGCAGGATAATCAGTCCTACGTATGGCGGCACGGTCTATTTGGGGCTTGAACCCATGACGGGCATGTTGTTAAGTCGTACGAGATGAAGACGAATTTCATTGATTTTTTTTTCAATAATCGACACATTACTTCTGCGTTATGGGCCATCCATCAATTACGTAACGATGATAGAGGGGTGGGATGGGGGGTCATCAAACGTTACGATTTGCTACATGGCCGAGAGGGGGAGTTAAACTTTTTTTGAATAACAAATGAGTAATACACAACTATTCTTTTTCTTGACATTACAACCTTTGTGGTTATGCCGGGCTAAAATGGATTTAATGTACTCCTTTTATGTACTCCAGGTCCGAATAGTCCATCATTGCTAGGGGACCGCCCGCTGCGCAAATTCGAGCAGTTTCCAGCGCAGAAAATGCACCAAAATCTGCGCTGGCCAGCGCAGATTTGGCCTGGTCTCCCGCGCTGCCCGCTGCGCAAAGCGACGGAAGGCGTTATGCCGTTCTGAGAATTTTATCATGCCCTCTTTTTCTCTCCAACGCCAAATTTGTCGAGCAGCTCGTCGAGCTGCCCGTCCCTGGCTCCGCCTCATTCCCCTCGCCTGAGCGCGCTGCCAAAGGTTTGAATGTGTTGGTGTGTCAGACGGCCAATCGCTGTCAGCCATCGTCCGTGCTCTTTCCCTTCCTAGCGCTATCTCATTCTCGCGTGTTGTCAATGCTCATGAGTTGCTGTGGCGCTTAAAAACCGTTTATACACATTGCGGCGATGAAGTTGCATTTTCACATATCAAACCAAAAAAAGCGCAATGAGTTCAATTGCTGCAATGTAAAAATGACTACGGAATCGCTAGCTCACGCTGGAGGGTTTGCTGTGTAACGCGCAGAACCTTAATTCGCATTTACACGTTCAGCCCGGCGCTGATTTTCATCAACTTTTCTTTCCGCCGGCATCAAGAACGCAAGCTGATTATGATAGCGGCATCCTGGAAAGTTCACTGGCAGTCCCTGGGGCCTGCCATCGAACTAAACATGTTAAGCATTAAGCATAAATTTGTTATCCTAAGCTTCTGTTGGGGGTGTTGGGGGTGGGGGGGGGGCAAATGGTTCTCCAGCCATGGTGCCCCAACGACCATCTTTCCGGGGGCCCTTGTCGCTAATACTCTGTCCACTTGTAGACATACGGCATACTACAGACTAGCGATCTTCGGCGACCGCCTAGTCCGGCTACGGTTAGATCCGCCGCTGGTTCTTGACGGTATTTTTTTTACTGTAGAGTGCATCCTTCCCCCTGCCTTCAGCGTATGCATCGGGCAGGAGACAGTGTGGCAGTATGCAAGTTGCACACTGGATAGGAGCGGGCCCGCGGCACCGCCATCATTCCGCACATCTGCATGCCCGTCGTGGGTTCTAATCGCGTATGAACCGTCCGCCGTAGCAAGGGACTAGTCACCGGCTCAGGCTACGTGGTACTCAAGTCCTAAAACGGCCGGCATGATCGCGTTGGCTAGTACGCCATTAATAATAATAATAATAATAATAAAAAGAACTTAGCGTAGCAGTCCACACCCGGGTAAGAGTTTGTCTTGACTTTGTTGTAGCCGGGCTATCGCTGTGACGAGACAAATACACGGAATGCACTCGGCCAAAACATGAACCTACCGATCCGAACCCATTCCAAGGCATTGCCGGTCAATCGGCGTCATGATAACTACTCCAAACCAACAAGCCACCAGATTCTGGACGGACAGGTGCAGCACCATACGCGCACCGTAATAAACCAATCCAGAATCCTCTTTTGTATGGATTCACTTCAAAATGTTGTTTCCACTTGCGCCCGCTAGCTGAATTAGAAATAAATGTGCAATATATCACACGCACGTTTTCTTAGATCACGTGTCTTTTAAATACGCCCAACAGCAGAGCCGATCGCAAAGATGCCAATGCCAATGGTTGTGTTGTCTCTCAGGTAGCGAGATCGAAAATGCATGGACTTTGTAGCCGCAGCGGATGAAAATGTACCCATCAGAATCAAATAGTTTAGGGGTTTCCAAACGCACGCACACACACAAACACGCGCGCGCAAACTCACACACACACACTCACACACACACTCACACACACACACACACACACACACACACACACACACACACACACACACACACACACACACACACACACACACACACACACACACACACACACACACATGCACACATGCACGTACGCACACATGCACGTACGCGCACGCGCGCACGCAAAAGCGCGAACGCAAGCACGCAACCACGCACGCGAACGGCACCACCAGAACCCCCCCCCCCTTCCCGCACGAGCGAGTACGGCTACCTTATCAGTAGAACGGCTGGTTCAGTTTTCTTGTAGCGCATCCTCATTCAAAGCGCCGGGCGGGGTGGGGGATCGCGGCATGATAGAGTGGACGATCACTTTCTACGCGCTGTGTGTGTGTGTGTCGAAAACTCGAGACAGATTTCGGCACATTAAAAAAATTTTATAGCCACTATACATTGTGCTACATGATGCTTAGAAGGTCGTTGAAGCATCAAACATGTTCAAATTAAAAATATTAGTTTAGTGTTAGACGTTCTCCTACGCTTGTTTTAAATAGGCTTCTTCACCCTCAACTGGCAGGGGCATCGAATGGTCTCATCAGCAGCGGCACGAAATAAAATAAACCATCAATACACCGATAACACTTTGAATCCCAATCCAGCTTCTCCCACAGCGTCTCAAGGTCACACACAAATTAATAAATGCTAACACCCACCAATAACAATACATAACCGCAATGCACATATAAGTATCAACGCATACACCACAACACCCAATCAGCTGGCGGCGGAAGGCACGGGCTGAAGCGCAAGTAAGGCAGGGCACGGTGAGGGAGGAGAAGAAGCGGACGAAAAATGGGCGCCAATATTTTTAAATTTTTTTACCGTTTTTTTGCTCCGCCGCCATAAATAGTTCGTCCATTTCGCCAGAAGATGGCGCTAAACTTGCTCGACCCAGCGCAGAAATCGCTGAAGAACACCCGCTGCGCAAATTCGAGCAGTTTCCAGCGCAGAAAATGCACCAAAATCTGCGCTGGCCACCCGCTGCGCAAATTCGAGCAGTTTCCAGCGCAGAAAATGCACCAAAATCTGCGCTGGCCAGCGCAGATTTTGGCTGCCCGCTGCGCAAATTCGAGCAGTTTCCAGCGCAGAAAATGCACCAAAATCTGCGCTGGCCAGCGCAGATTTTGGCTGGTCTCCCGCGCTGTTCTTCAGCGATTCCCGCGCTGGGTCGAGCAAGTTTTGCGCCATCTGCTGGCGAAATGGACGAACTATTTATGGCGGCGGAGCAAAAAAAACGGTCAACAAAAATTAAAAAAATTGGCGCCCATTTTCTCGTCCGCTTCTTCTCCCTCCCTCAGCCTGCCCTGCCTTACTTGCGCTTCTGCCCGTGCCTTCCGCGACGCCAGCTGATTGGGTGTTGTGGTGTATGCGTTGATACTTTTATGTGCATTGCGGTTGTGTATTGTTATTGGTGGGTGTTAGCATTTATTAATTTGTGTGTGACCTGCCGGGAGAAGCTGGTTGGGTTGGTTTGGGATTCAAAGTGTTATCGGTGTATGGATGGTTTATTTTATTTCGTGCCGCTGCTGATGAGACCATTCGATGCCCCTGCCAATTGAGGGTGACGAAGCCTATTTAAAACAAGCGTAGGAGAACGTCTAACACTAAACTAATATTTTTAATTTTAACATGTTTGATGCTTCAACGACCTTCTAAGCATCATGTAGCACAATGTATAGTGGCTATAATTTTTTTTTATGTGCCGAAATCTGTCTCGACACACACGCACACAGCGCGGGGAAAGTGACCATTCACTCTACCATGCACCCACCCCGCCCGGCGCTTTGGATGATGATGCGCTATATGATAGCTGATGATAGCGGAAGGGGAGGGGGGGTTTGGTGGGGGGTGCGTGCTTGCATGTGCGCTTTCGTAGGTGCGTTCTCGCGTGCGCGTGTGTGTGTGTGTGTGTGTGTGTGTGTGTGTGTGTGTGTGTGTGTGTGTGTGTGTGTGTGTGTGTGTGTGTGTGTGTGTGTGTGTGTGTGTGTGTGTGTGTGTGTGTGTGTGTGTGTGTGTGTGTGTGTGTGTGTGTGTGTGTGTGTGTGTGTGTGTGTGTGTGTGTGTGTGTGTGTGTGTGTGTGTGTGTGTGTGTGTGTGTGTGTGTGTGTGTGTGTGTGTGTGTGTGTGTGTGCGTGCGTTTGGAAACCCCACAACTATTTGATTCTGATGCGTATATTTTCGATTTTCTGGATTTGTTTATTATGGTGCGCGTATGGTGCTGCACCTGTCCGTCGACAATCTGGTGGCTTGTTGGTTTGGAGTAGTTATCATGACGCCGATTGACCGGCAATGCCTTGGAATGGGTTCGGATCGGTAGGTTCATGTTTTGATCGAGTGCATTCCGTGCATTTGTCGCGTCACAGCGGTAGCCCGGCAGCAACAAAGTCAAGACAAACTCTTACCCGGGTGTGGACTGCTATGCTAAGTTCTTTTTATTATTATTATTATTATTATTAATGGCGTACTAGCCAACGCGATCATACCGGCCGTTTTAGGACTTGAGTACCACGTAGCCTGAGCCGGTGACTAGTCCCTTGCTACGGCGGACGGTTCATACGCGATTAGAACCCACGACGGGCATGCAGATGTGCGGAATGATGGCGGTGCCGCGGGCCCGCTCCTATCCAGTGTGCAACTTGCATACTGCCACACTGTCTCCTGCCCGATGCATACGCTGAAGGCAGGGGGAAGGATGCACTCTACAGTAAAAAAAACACCGTCAAGAACCAGCGGCGGATCTAACCGTAGCCGGACTAGGCGGTCGCCGAAGATCGCTAGTCTGTAGTATGCCGTATGTCTACAAGTGGACAGAGTATTAGCGACAAGGGCCCCCGGAAAGATGGTCGTTGGGGCACCATGGCTGGAGAACCATTTGCCCCCCCCCCACCCCCAACACCCCCAACAGAAGCTTAGGATAACAAATTTATGCTTAATGCTTAACATGTTTAGTTCGATGGCAGGCCCCAGGGACTGCCAGTGAACTTTCCAGGATGCCGCTATCATAATCAGCTTGCGTTCTTGATGCCGGCGGAAAGAAAAGTTGATGAAAATCAGCGCCGGGCTGAACGTGTAAATGCGAATTAAGGTTCTGCGCGTTACACAGCAAACCCTCCAGCGTGAGCTAGCGATTCCGTAGACATTTTTACATTGCAGCAATTGAACTCATTGCGCTTTTTTTTGGTTTGATATGTGAAAATGCAACTTCATCGCCGCAATGTGTATAAACGGTTTTTTAAGCGCCACAGCAACTCATGAGCATTGACAACACGCGAGAATGAGATAGCGCTAGGAAGGGAAAGAGCACGGACGATGGCTGACAGCGATTGGCCGTCTGACACACCAACACATTCAAACCTTTGGCAGCGCGCTCAGGCGAGGGGAATGAGGCGGAGCCAGGGACGGGCAGCTCGACGAGCTGCTCGACAAATTCTGGCGTTGGAGAGAAAAAGAGGGCATGATAAAATTCTCAGAACGGCATAACGCCTTCCGTCGCTTTGCGCAGCGGGTAGTGTAATTTCGATTTTCACTAGCGCATCTGGCGGCGACTGGTGGAAGCTTTTTTGGTCATCAAGGGAATGGTCGTGCCGTATCTCAAATTTAAGTTGTTTTTTCACCGTTTTTTGATGCGAAAATGGCTGAAATACGTGAACAACATATTCATCTATCTATTGCATAGCTTTTCCAGTCCAGTTAAAGTAAAAAACAAGGAAAAATAACATATTTTCTGAAGCGGCTTCAAGTTGTTTGGCAAAATGCTTCGGTCAGCTGCCGCCAGATGCGCTAGTGAAAATCGAAATTACACTTGCGAGTACGGTCAATGTAGCCCGGCCTTAACATTCGATTGGCCTTGTGTATCACAGCTAAGTAGTGGTCATTGAAATTTCATTTATTGTCAAATAGGGTGCCAATGGTCACGAATAGTGGTTAAACGTTCTAGCATGTGGTTATGTAGACTATAGGAATATTTCACTGGGACTTTTTTTTTACGATGGAAGCTCATAACACTACATTTATCAAGGCATAGAGTAAAACAATTGACCTTGCACTAATTGCAGAAGACATTTAGCGAATTTTCTCAACAATACACAATCTCTAACACTATTTGCAGCCGACGTGTACGACGTGCATAAAATATTAAGCATTAAGGCCGGGCTACATTGATCGTACTCGCAAGCGTAATTTTGTTTTTCACTAGCGCATCTGGCGGCGGCTGGTGGAAGCTTTTTAGGTCATCGAGGGAATGGACCTGCCGGATCTCAAAATTAAGTAGTTTTTCCATCGTTTTCCATTGCAAAAATGGATGCAATGCGTGCAAGACATGTGTATCTACGTTTTACAAAACTTTTCTCCTCCGATTTAAGTAAAAAACATGGAAAATTAACGTATTTTCTGGAGCGGCTCCAAATTGTTTGGCAAAATGCTTCGGTCAGCCGCCGCCAGATGCGCTAGTGAAAATCAAAATTACGCGTGCGAGAACGATCAATGTAGCCCGGCCTTTATGTGAAATAGAATGATAATTCAATAACTAAAGTCAATTAGAAAATTAAGCCAGTTTAAAAAAAACAGAAACAATTCTGGAAAAATCGACAAACTTATGGATAACGGAGCAAAAACGTTGATTGTTGATGTTAATTACAGTATCGGGTACGTTTGATTTTAGCAACAGTGATCGCAAATCAACTTACATTCTCATTCTATCCAACAGACCATCAAAGCGAAAAATCATCGTAAAGGCCGGGCTACATTGATCGTACTCGCAAGTGTAATTTTGATTTTCACTAGCGCATCTGGCGGCGGCTGGTGGAAGCTTTTTTGGTCATCGAGGGAATGGTCGTGCCGGATCTCAAAATTAAGTAGTTTTTCTATCGTTTTTTGCCATGAAAATGGATGCAATGCGTGCAAGACATGTGCATCTACCTTTTACAAAACTTTTCTCGTCCAAATTAAGTTAAAAACATGGAATAAATACATATTTTCTGAAGCGGCTCCAAATTGTTTGGAAAAATGCTTCGGTCAGCCGCCGCCAGGTGCGCTAGTGAAAATCAAAATTACACCAGAGAGTACGATCAATGTAGCCCGGCCTTAATGTTGTTTGTCGAGAAGGGTCTACATTCCAGTGAACCGGCAAAGAGCTTTTGTGAGAACCTTCTAAGATTGTTAAGGTCGGGCTACATTGATCGTACTCGCAAGTGTAATTTCGATTTTCACTAGCGGCGGCTGACCGAAGCATTTGCCAAACAATTTGAGCCGCTTCAGAAAATACGTTATTTTTCCATGTTTTTTACTAAAACGGAGGAGAAAAGTTTTGTAAAACGTAGATACACATGTTTTGCACGCATTGCACCCATTTTTGCAATGGAAAACGATGGAAAAACTACTTTATTTTGAGATCCGGCATGACCATTCCTGGATGACCAAAATAGCTTCCACCAGTCGCCGCCAGATGCGCTAGTGAAAATCAAAATTACGATCAATGTAGCCCGGCCTTTACATTTTTTAATTCTATTTAGGGAGCAGTAATACTTCAACCTTACAGAAATGTAATTAACCTAAAGGCCGGGCTACATTGATCGTAATCCGTAGTGTAATTTCGATTTTCACTAGCGCATCTGGCGGCGGCTGGTGGAAGCTTTTTTTGGTCATCGAGAGAATGGTCATGCTGAATCTTTTAATTAAGTAGTTTATCCATCGTTTTTTGTCATGAAAATGGATGTAATGCGCGCAGGACATGTGCATCTACCTTTTACAAAACTTTTCTCGTCCGAATTAAGTACAAAACATGGAAAATAACACATTTTCTGGAGCGGCTCCAAATTGTTTGGCAAAATGCTTCGGTCAGCCGCCGCCAGGTGCGCTAGTGAAAATCAAAATTACACTTGCGAGTACGATCAATGTAGCCCGGCCTTAACACAGGTTTGGGAAGGACGAAAGCATCTTTGAGTTTACCTCAATTGTTGATTTGATACTGGAAATTTAAGGAAATTTACTTGAAATATGAACACCATCAAGGACAAATTGTATAGTTATCAAATTTCATGTCATTCTGTAACAGATCTCTTTAAATATTTTCATGCATATGAAATCAACCCACTTAAAGTGAAACAATCCACTTGATATAAAACCTAGATAAATCTAATTAAGTAGTTAGTCCCATGAGATTTTATTCTGTTAAATAATATGATATGATTGTATGATAGTTTTTCGTATTCGACGGTTAGCTTTAAAACATTCAAATGCTAAACGTATCCTTAAACTGTTCATACTAAACAAATACAACGGTACCATTTCGAATCTTTGGAAAGAAAAATGGAGCAAATGCCGCGCAGTCGCATTTGGGGAAAACAAAATCGTACGCCTTTTGGAAAGAAAAACATACATCAAACGTCAGTGAAAGATTGTTTGTTACACATAACCAAGTTCCGAATCGAATTCAGACAGAGTCTAAATTTTACTAAAAACAAAAAAATTAATGATCCTAAAGTGCTTTGGGTGCAAACTGGTAGCATAATCGCCAAGATGCTGTTAAAAGAAATTGCCCGATTTTCGCTGCAACATCGCACCCTCTACTGTTACTTGATACTGAGCATTTGGATATTTTTGCTGATAGCAGGTAAGCGTGAGACATGTGCAGGTGTAGTAGAATAAATGACTAATACTAAAAAAAACTATGCCTTCCATCGATAGGCATGTACAAGTACATTGGTTCCATAGAAAATGGTAACAATCTACTGAATGCGAAAGGATTCGGCTACCGCAAAACGGAACGGTTTCTCGCCGAGGAAGGCGACTCAACGGATAGGATAAGAGTAAAAGAGATCAACCAGACTGACTGCACCCATCCGTTTGCAATCGTGACGGGTGAGGAGGGCGGTTCCCTGGAGGGTTGGACTTTGCAGGGCGTATTGCTGCTGATACGCCATGGTGACCGTGGCCCAATGGCACATGTGCGTGGTATCAATGAAGTGGATTGCGGATATGAAAATGATCCTACCCTTGCGAGATACATCAACTTCCTGCAGAACACTACCACCGGAAGCACTAGCGGTGGACACTGGATGAAAACGGGTCCATTTCATGGGTTTCCTTTACTGCCGGCCGCGTCGAAGCTCTGCTTGCTGGCACAGCTAACACATAAAGGCATTGCCCAAATGCTACACGTAGGCGATATCGTTCGACAGGCTTATGCGAACGCCCTGGGACTCTACACGCGGGTCCCAATCAGCACCCAAAGAACTACACCCTTTAATGGTTCCGATTTCATTTCCAATCCAACCTCTAGTTTTCAGTATGTGGTGGATGATGTCGTCATTTATTCTACTCGCTACCGTCGAACGTTTCAATCGGCTATGGCACTGCTGTTCGGTGTACTGCCACCCGAGAAATGGCTAGCAATGCAGATACAGGAGAGCCACAGTTTATCGTACTGCTTTTCGGATTGTGCCTGTCCACAGGCGGAGAAGCTGAAGAAACAACTGGCAAGCGAGATGAACGGGCATCTGTCAAAGCATCCAGCGATTGGTGCGATAGTCCAGTGGATCGGTGCGGCCTTGCTACAGAATCCACAGGCGGCTGGGCAACAGATAAATCCACTCGAAATACGTGACGCACTATTGGCACACATTTGCCATGCAGCTCCATTACCCTGTCGGAAGATACACAGCAACATGCCGTCAGCGGATAGTTACCGATATGGCTCGAAAACCGGCAGCAGCTCAACGCAAGACCCCCTTGGGCTGGATGTAATAAACATCGATCTGGATGAAGCCACCCTGAGCGGAGGTGGTGCTGGTCCACCCATCAATACGGAACAGCCAGACGACTCGGATACAACGGAGCAGGAACCGGAAATTGAGGGATGCGTCGAGAAAAGCCACGTTCTCGCCCTAATGTCGTACATACACTGGGCCGGTATGAAGGAACTGTACAGCCAATCAATGCGCCAGCAGGGCCTACTACGCTCGTACGGCTTGATGCGTAACATCGTAGCCTACATGCTGCGAATGATCTCCGGCGATCGGGTGAAATTTGTGCTTTACTCGGGGCATGACAAAACGCTTGAGTATCTGATCGCTTCGCTGGGTGTTCAGCTCGAGAATCCGTTCATACCGTACGCGTCGCGAATGGTGTTTGAAGTGTATAAAAGCGATAAGGACACGCAGTACTACTTCCGGCTGGTTTATAATGGGCGGGACGTCACGAACACTATCGACGTATGCGAGAGTGGCAAGAGTCTGAATGTTCCAAGGGGTATTCGGGGCGGTAGGGCCCATTTGTGTCCGATCGAAAACATTATTCGATTTATTCATGACGATTATTTTCTGTCCCTTAATGCTACCAACTACAAGGATGCTTGTATGGCGCAGACGAAGCAGGATGGATTTTTCTAGGAAAACTATAGCGTAACCATGCGACATGCGGAAAATGTTGTTCGTTTTTGTTAAAGTACGTGTTGCGTTGCTAAATGGAAGAGGATCTACTTCCTACCTGTGATATCTCTGTAGTTATTATGTCTTCAGCAGCAAACAGTGTCGATATCAGCTGATCATTCAATACTTTTATGAGTTAGTAATTTGAATGAATGGGAAATTTGAATTGCTTGCTCAATAGGGTTAGTGAGATAATGTCGCAGAAACAAAGCTTCATAAAAGAAGAAACTAATTGATGCCATCGAAAACGATACATATCATTGATGACGCAAGGACAGCACCGCCCTATAAATATTTTTAATGTTGTAAGTGTTTACAGATAGGGTATATTCATGTGTCAGACATAACTAAAATAAATTGATGTAATATAATTATACTTACTTCAAACTGAACCAGCATATTTATTTGGTGGTGGAAGTGTTGGTCCGCTGTAATCTCTTTATGAAATCCGAAAACTTTCTTACCAAAGGGAGTCCATCAATGGTAAACAAATTATGAACCACTGAGTTACAGATGGCCTAAGCTCCATCCATCCATTAGATTAATCCTTCTAGGTTTTGTGAGTAATATATTACATATATTATGACACTTATATATTTTATATTGCAAATATGCCAAAGTTCTTCTTTTGGCAGAACAACCGCTGCCGGTCAAGGGCTGCCTGTACCTACTAGTGAAGTGAGCTTGGCTTTCATTGACTTTTTCAGTGAAGCCAAAGTTAGCAGTTGATATAACCTTTACTTCTCATACACATTTTCGCAATTGTATTGGAGGATATGGTTCGTTCGTCATTTGTGTATTCCTTATGTATTTATTTGTTGAACCCCTATCGTTGCAATTTATTATCAGACGTGTTGTAGGCTAATGACTCATGATTAGTTTATGAGTAGCCTTTATTGTTTGCCATTCAACATTAATCTTAGCTCTGGGTATACTTCTTCTTCTTCTTCTTTGTCTCAACAACCGTTGTCGGTCAAGGCCTGCCTGTACCACTAGTAGGCTTTGGCTTTCAGTGACTAATTGATTTCCCCCCATAGCAGGATAGTCAATCCTACGTATGGCGGCACGGTCTATTTGGGGATCGAACCCATGACGGGCATGTTGTTAAGTCGTACGAGTTGACGACTGTACTACGAGACACTGGGATTGGGCACTGGGTATACAAGATAAGCAAATATTGAATGATTCTCTAGGACAGGGGCCTCCAAACTTTTCAGTTCGCGGGCCGCATTGCTTCAAAAATAACTATATTGAGGGCCATTTGACGCTACCTTTAAATGATGAGTGAACGTTTAAATCTCGTTTTTACAACAAAATACTAACGATACTAATACAGTTTCGTGTTACTAAAGCTTGATTTTTGTCTAAGAAAAGTAAAAAATACATTTTTATTTGAATAAGTCATAATAACGTAATATTTATATTAACTCTGGCAAAGTCATCGTGGGCCGCATTATAAGCTCTGGAGGGCCGCATGCAGCCCGCGGGCCGTAGTTTGGAGACCCCTGCTCTAGGATGATCGAGTTAAAAAAACAGTATATTTCATCTTTTTAAAGTACAGCGTTTATTGTTGTACTTTATTTATTATCAACAATGATTCAATTAGCGCACACTCTCCCACCAGACTCAGCATATCGATTGTGAGTGTGTTGTAATGGAATGTATATCCAGAAAAGTAGTAGATAAATTATAACATACGCAGCTAAAATAAAACGATCAACTAGTTTCACAAACATTACCCAGTCCAGGGTCAGTCTGTCATCGTTGTTAATAATAGTACATGTCTGAAAGAATTGCACGGTTTTAAATGGTTTCAAATACATAGTTGTAATCATTACCTTTTGCCCGACGCTTAGATAGTCTACTTTAAGAATCCAATTCATCAGATGGCTGGATAAGATAGCTCTCATCGATCGAATGACAATGTTTGGCGGAGTTGATTGCAGACCGTGCAACCAGCGGTTGATCAAAGTGCTCACAAATAACAGGAACGTCAGTATCATCGAAGCAATTATAAATATTACTAAAAACATACTTTTAGCAACATTCGTACATAAAACTTTTGCATATTTGTGTATCTTACCTACTCCAGGAATTTCAGGGGTAGGGTTACTCATTTGTTGGAGTAGTTGGAAATGAAATACCATACAAATTATGGGGATGACAATCTTCTCTTTGACGCGGGAATCCAACAGACAGACAAAAATATTCAACATGCTGAGAACTATGTTAAGAAAGATACAAAACATGTATGAAATTAAATTAAAAAAAAGGTTTAAAAAGATGGAATATTACCAAAAGCAGGAAGATAGATTATTGCAATTGTGAGGTGGGGACTGTGTTCCAAGTTGAATTCCAACTCCTCAACTGTGCGGCTAGTTGCTCCAGGAATGCTTAACTGTGTTTTATTGGATGAAACACTTGTAACGCACCACTTAGTTGTAGGTAAATGACGATTTGACGGCAAATATGTAATGACAGGTAAAAAGTTAACTTCATCTACGAGTTCTTTATCTCGATTTGTGAACCACATTCGACAAACTAGTGTGTTGAACGGCCAGCGTGAGTAGTCGGACGAGCATTTAGCAGAAATTCTGCAAACTGGCGAGCAAGACACATATCCATTTACGCGTAACAAACAGTCCGGGTTCAAACAGGATACAGATGGTTGTCCTTCATAATCTCTGAAATGTATTATGAGATAAAGTTTAAAAAAATGTGTTGAATGGTTAATTTACCCTTCTGAATACTTACGAATTAATATTTTCAAACTGAGGGGACCAAATTTCATCGTTGTTGATATTCAGTGTAGTAATGTTGGACCAGTCCGATGCGTTCCAGGCTAAGGAGGAATCTTGCCAACGCTTTGTTTTGAACCCAAAAAAATATGGAAACATGTTTTGTTTTTACAATAATCGCCTTCCAATTGCTTTAGATAGTAAAAATGTCTTACCATGTAATAATTTACTTGAAAACTCATGACGCTTCTGTATTCACTCTTTCAACAAAAAAAGATAAATTAAAATAATCAATCAAAAATACAGTAATGATTTGAATGAAATAAAGTTATACATACAATATCGAAACTATATAAAACCGCATACGTAGTTATATTAATTGAGTCAAATTCACTTTTAGCCGGTCGTATCTTTGGATCATATCCGTTGCAGAACAAATGTTGTTTGATGGTATATTGTACATTATCTCTTTTTTTGTCACAATTAATTGAGCCTGTAAATTAAATATTTGAAGGTTTATGAAGGAAGCTTTATAAATATTTATTTAAAAGAAATGACCGATCTATACATTGGTTAAGATTAACTTTAAATGAAAAAACCAATATCCATACTTGCGGAATCGAAAAGAAATGCCACTAGAAGCGGGAGATAAATAAATGACAAGATATTCGCCATTTAATTATGTGTTGCTGGACGAATGCTAAAATGAAAATGCTCGTATTCAAACTTTGTAAGTATTCTTGAGTGTGAACTAACCATTCGTAGCACTAGTAATAATCTGGTCGTCCTGCAAATGGCAGATCTACTTATATTTCCTATAGAAATGTTCAATGTACTGCCGCACTACTTGATCAGCAATGACGTAAGTGCTCTAGAAATACAATACAATGCTGATAATATTCTCAGACATTGCATGAAAGTGAGTATGCGTTCTCTTGTTTCAACAGGGAAGAAAACTCAGGGCCATATGTTGTCAATGAATTGATGTTTGTGCCTATCAGTCAAGTAGTCTCAATTCTACCACTATTACCATGGCACAAATTAATCTATCTTAGAAATTCATAGGAGTTAATTTGTTAATGAATTTTTATATACATAAGTTCTAGAGAAGATGGAAACTGGATAATAGGTGACGAGGTTATGGCGACAATTGAATGAAATTGATCGTCTTAAGCAGGTATCATTCTTGGAAAAAGTTGAACGTCGAGAAGAGATAGAGAAGTCTTTGACGTAACGAGAAGAGACGTATAGAACCAAGGAGGATTGAAGGGAAGACATTTTGAATACTTAGAAAAGTCGAAATGTGTGTCATGACAAATTTCTATGTGACGCCAAATTTAAATAGCACATCCTTGTTTTTTTTGCAATATTTGTGGATTTACCTTTCCGATTAAGATTTTATTTATTCAGAATCTTAAAGTTACATAGTTTACTCCTTAAAAGCATATTACTTTAAAATATTGATGGGACATTTTTCAAACATGTGGAATTTTTTTTTTCTCCGTAAAACAGGTATGAAATAAAAATGCACCATCATTTTCCATCGGAGCTGGGCAGCATGCCGCTTTACCACAGCCACTTTATCACTGCAATATATTGCAATATATTGCAATAGTATTGTAGTGCAATATATTGCAATATAAGAATCAAAATTTACTTGTAAATGATCTATTCACATGGAGATTCCCGGACTTATTTCGCTTCCCACACTTCTTATTTCAATTCAACAACTAATTCTCATTCCGGACCTAACTCCATATCTGGACTCAAGCCTGATTCCGCTACCGGAGTAAATTGCGATTCCTAGGTCGATTCCGATTCCGGAGACGATTCTGATTCCGGAGCCGATTCCGATTCCGGAAACAATTCTGATTCCGGAGCCAACTCCGGAATCGGTTCCGGGTTCAATTTCGGAATCGGCACCTGATTCAACTCTGGAATCGGCTCCGGAACCAACTCCGGAATCGGCTCCGGAATCGACTTCGGAATCGGAATCGATTCCAGCATCGAAATCGGCTCCGGAATTTATTCCGAACACGGAATTGGAATCGGGTAGGTCCGAAATATGCTCGAACGAATCAACAACTCGCTGAACATGTCAATAAAATATCATCAAAAATCCTGTATTGTGAAGTTTGAATACGAATAGTAAGTATTAGGATTAGTGATGGGTGTTTCGGAGCGCACCAACGGCTCCGGAGCCGGCTCCGACTTTTTTCCGGAGCCGGCTCCGCTCCGACGGCTCCGGAGCCGCCTCCGCACCAACGGCTCTGGAGCCGGCTCCGCACTAACGGCTCCGGAGCCGGCTCCGCACCAACGGCTCCGGAGCCGGCTCCGCACCAACGCCTCCGGAGCCGGCTCCATACCAACGGCTCCGGAGCCGACTCCGCACCCACGGCTCCGTAGCCGGCTCCGGACTAACGGCTCTACACGGCTCCGCATCAATGACTGCGGAGCCGGCATCGGGCCCATCGTTCCGGAGCCGGAGACGAAACAACGGCTCCGGACCAACGGCTCCGCACTAACGGTTCAATAGAGACATCATTGTATGATAGGGTACTAAAAAATGAATATATATTCTCGCACGTGTGGAAGCTAACACACGATACGATTGCAGTATTGACATGCATGACGTTGTGTAGCATTCGTTTGTCTCGTCTTTCTTAACAATATTCAAAACTAATCGATTTTTTTTTTATAAATTCTTTTAAACATGACCTACTCCGTTATTTACGGATTTCCTTGATTGAAACTTCATTGAAAAAGTTCTTTTGGTCCTTTGCGTTAAAACCGGCTCCGGAGCTGTCGGAGCGGAGCCGGCTCCGGAGCCGTCGGAGCGGAGCCGGCTCCGGAGCCATCGGAGCGGAGCCGGCTCCGGAGCTGTTGGTGCGGAGCCGGCTCCGGAGCTGTTGGTGCGGAGCCGGCTCCGAAATTGCCTGGAGCCGGTCGGAGCCGGCTCCGGCTTCGGAGCCGTTTTGCCCATCACTAATTCGGATATCTAAAAGTGAATAGCAACATGTTCATTATTTATATTTTTTTTTTGAAGAGACCAAAAATGGTTTGAAGATATTGCAATATTTACACAAAATTACAGATTATTTCATCTATCATTTTCATTTTGCAATGCGGTGCTTCGTAAAAATCAATAACTAAACTTCAAATCTATCTATCAATCAAATCTGGCATGGATGCAAACAACTGGCCTCAAAACTATGGGTGTAGTGCAAAATATGAAGAATAAATACAATTTGCGATTGAGGAAAATCTTGAATAAGGTTAGATTTTTATGTTTTGAAAATATAATACACAATTTGATAGAATATGTTAATGATGTTTAAATCATAAAATTATTATTATTTCATTACTTGTTTGATGAGCTTTGAAATACTCATACGGTTACAGTTTTTCCCGAGTTACGCACTTATACAATTTCGTCCCGATCGTTATCATGATATGCAACTCCATAGTTTGTTAACAATTTCAAACTAATCGAACTATTTGATTAATTCCTTTACAGTGGATTTACTCGGCTATTTACCGGCCAATTTGAACGTCCGACATCTCAAATGAAAGGTCGTGATTCGACCGATAGTACAGGCAGTCCCCGAGATACACGGTTAATGGGGACCGAAAACGGCAGCAAAATACCGCGTATCTCGAATTTCCGCGTAAGTCGAATCTCGTGATTTCCAGCCAAAATATCGCTAATTTTCGTGCAATTTTGCAAGTAGGGGATGATTTTAACCACTAAAATAATTATTTGATATGTTTCTACTGAATTGAACAGTTTAAAACCTTTCGAAATGGTATTTCACATTCGGTCAATACGGAAATTATTTGGTATTTCACAATTGATGTGTCAAATCAGTACAATTCGCTCAAAGAACTGTCAAATTTGAAAAACCGCGTATCTCCGAATCCGCGTATAAGAGGTACCGTGTATCTCGGGGACCGCCTGTATATTTTAGTGTCAGAACGGATCCGCATACTACAGGCCGAAATATTAAATCGAGTCTGACTACTTTTATTAGAACTCAAATTCTTCTTCTGTTTGGCGTAAACATCCCACGCGGACATGCTGGCCTTTTTTACAGGCTTTCGAGACTTTATTAGACGCAGCCGGATAGTCAGTCCTTGCTACGGAAGGGCGGCCCATTCTAGACTTGAATCCTCGACGAGCTTGTTGTAAAGTCGTTCGAGTTCACGATTGTATCACGGGACCACCCCTTAACTTAAATACTGTGTGCATTTTCTTATTTTGGAGTATCCCATTTGAATCTTTTTTGGTAAGGAATTGTTTTGGTACACTGTGTCATAAACGGGTCCGGAGATGTTGATGTGAAGCCGTTTGGTGCGGAGGTGTCTCCAAAATTGTCTGGCTTCGGATCCGTTTTGCCCATCACTACTCAAAACAGAGCATGTAATCATGACATGGCCCGGTCAACAATAATTTTCCAGGATGTTCGGTCCCTGGCTGCAGCTTCCCATCCATGTAGACACCCTATCTCAAACAGGTCTTGCTTCATCTGGAGCTGAGGGTCCACGATCACCACGATCAGGATGTTCGATTCGCCGTACACCTCAGCAAGTTCGTGTTTCATTCTTCTCCTTCTCCACACTCCATGCTCGGACAAACCGTCAAAGATGGTCTGGAAGATGCGTCGCTCAAACACTCCCAGAGCGTTTACATCCATCCAGATAATCCATAATCATGTCCATATCTTATCACCGGATGAATCAGTGTGTGATATATCCCACTGTTTCGTCGCGAATAGTTTTCGGATAAAGTTTCCTTTTCTTTCTTTGGTTTTTGCTGCTAATAATTACCGAAGCCGTTGTAAGAAATTGCTGGTGATGAAGAGAGGGAAAAAGCCTTTTCGCCCTCTATTTATTAATGTCGTGTGGTTTTGAAATCTTATGGATCTCAACAGTTGGTGAAGCCCTTGATAGCAATGGGTTAGCAAATCTTGAATGTATGAAGTGTATCTTAACCCCCTTAAGAATTTGTTCTTTAATTCTTCTTCTTCTTTGGCTCAACAACCGATGCCGGTCAAGGCCTGCCTGTACCCACTTGTGGGCTTGGCTTTTAGTGACTAATTGATTCCCCCCATAGCAGGATAGTCAGTCCTACGTATGGCGGCGCGATCTATTTGGGGATTGAACCCATGACGGGCATGCTGTTAAGTCGTACGAGTTGACGACTGTACTACAAGACCGGCTTTCTTTAATTACATAATTAAATAATACTGTAGATTTTGTGCTTCATAAATACTTTATTTTTATTTTTTATTTATTGAGCACATATTTCAATTACCGCATACTCTCGTACCACGTTCATGATATCGATTATGTGTGTGTTGTAATGGAATGTATATCCAGAAAAGTAGTAGATAAATTATAACATACGCAGCTAAAATAAAACGATCAACTAGTTTCACAAACATTACCCAGTCCAAGGTCAGTCTTTCATCGTTGTTAATAATAGTACATGTCTGAAAGAATTGCACGGTTTTAAATGGTTTCAAATACTTAGTTGTAATCATTACCTTTTGCCCGACAGTTAGATAGTCTACTTTAAGAATCCAATTCATCAGACGGCTGGATAAGATAGCTCTCATCGATCGTATGACAATGTTTGGCGGAGTTGATTGCAGATCGTGCAACCAGCGGTTGATCAACGTGATCACAAATAACAGGAACGTCAGTATCATCGAAGCAATAATAAACAATACTAAAAACATACTTTTAGCAACATTTTTACACAAAACTTTTGCATATTTGTGTATCTTACCTACTCCAGGAATTTCAGGGGTAGGGTTACTCATTTGTTGGAGTAGTTGGAAATGAAATATCATACAAATTATGGGGATGACAATCTTCTCTTTGACGCGGGAATCCAACAGACAGACAAAAATATTCAACATGCTGAGAACTATGTTAAGAAAGATACAAAACATGTGTGAAATTCAATAAAAAAAAGGTTTAAAAAGATGGAATATTACCAAAAGCAGGAAGATAGATTATTGCAATTGTGAGGTGAGGACTGTGTTCCAAGTTGAATTCCAACTCCTCAACTGTGCGGCTAGTTGCTCCAGGAATGCTTAACTGTGTTTTATTGGATGAAACACTTGTAACACACCACTTAGCTATAGGAGATTGACGAGCTGACTGCAAGTATGTTATGATAGATAAAAAGTTAACTTCATCTACGAGTTCTTTATCTCGATTTGTGAACCACATTCGACAAACTAGTGTGTTGAACGGCCAGCGTGAGTAGTCGGACGAGCATTTAGCAGAGATTCTGCACACTGGCGAACAAGAAATACCTCCATCTTCGTGTAGCAAACAGTCCGGGTTCAAACAGGATACAGATGGTTGTCCTTCATAATCTCTAGAATATATTATGAAAAAAGGTATATGTTGAATGGTGAATTAGCCGTAGCGTGCTACCTCGGTGCACTTTGAAAACATACATACACAGGCGTCTCTAGAGCTGTTCGGTTGTATTTAAAGAATTTATTGAAAAGGGCTGATTAGCGATTGATAAATAAATTAACTCACTCACATGCATCTCAAGAAGCACATTTATGTGCACCATTGCACAATATCAAGTACCACATTTTAGTTTTATTGCCATCAAATATACAACATGACCACCACATATGTAGTCATATGAAATTATTACAAATGGCAGCAATTGGCAGGGGAAACTCTCGCCTTCATGAGCAAATAGATCCAGCAAATCGCGCAAGAAACACTCGGAAACTGGGCGATAATCAAAATCAAAAGAAATGCTCAATATTTAACGATCATGATCTTGATAGTCCTACATATGGGGACATGGTCCATTCGGGGGTACTCATGGCGGACGTGTTGTTATATCGTACGAGTGGACGACTGTAAAACGAGACCGGCCCAACATTTTCTATTTACATCACAATAATGTTCAGTTCTTCTGTATGAAAACCACGAATGAATGAAGTGACTTGAAAAGCTATATAAATTGAACAGTCAGCTAACTACCGAACATCCAACTTAAAATCAACTTACAAGGTTTCATAAAGTTTTCATCATCCTTACATTTTTAAAACAAATGAGTATGCAATGCACAAATGGACGCTCAAAATCTAAAAAACTGTCAAGCGTAGTACAGCTTGTGGCGTGTTGAAAATCATATGGAACGGATAATCTCTTCTCTCTCGCAGTGAATGTACTACTAATGTACAAAATCTGGTAATCGTAGAGCTAATTATTTGTAATAATATTTCTTGAAATTAAATGTTACAAATATTAAGTCTTTTTCGACAAACCGGGTTTTCCAGGATTTATTGGTAAGCTCCCATATTTTTTAGGCACACGATTTATTCATCGTATCTAATAGATTTTTGGTTTGTTCCCACGATTTATTGATATCGTCCCAATGGAGATCAATACAATTCAACCAAAAAAATCTGGAAAACTCCTAAAAAATTGTAGAAACACACAACAAAACTATGGGAAACAACTACAAAACTGTGGAAACACTATAACTGTAGATGCGCCTTGAATGATGTTTTAATCGTTCGGTCTTATTACAGGGGTTTCCGAGACATTTTTTAATCGCTCGTAGCACAATGTCTTCAAGATCTAGCGCCCTTAGCGGTGCTAACCCGGTAGACCCTACGCTACGAGCCTAATTAACGTTTCGGAATACTTACGAGTTAATGTTTTCAAACTGAGGGGTCCAAATTTCATCGAAGTTGGTATTCAGTGTAGTAATGTTGGACCAGTCCGATGCATTCCAGGCTAGGGAGGTATCTGACCAAAGCTTTTTTTATACAAAATTATGATTTTTTTACAACAATCGCTTTCCAATTGCTTTTGATAGAAAATGACTTACCATGTAATAAATTATTTGGAAACTCATGATGCTTCTGTATTCACTCTTGAATTAAAAACAAAACAAACAAATAACAAATAAATTATCACAATATTAAAGTATTAAAATTAGATGCAATTATACATACAATATCAAAACCATGAAAAAACGCATACGTAGTTATATTAATTGAGTCAAATTCACTTTTAGCCGGTCGTATCTTTGGATCATATCCGTTGCAGAACAAATGTTGTTTGATGGTATATTGCACATTGTCTCTTTTTTTGTCACAATTAATTGAGCCTGTAAATTGAATATTAGAACATTGCATGAGATGCACTCGCTAGCATAGTAACTGTTTATGAAGGACGCTTTAAAAATGTGTATTTAAAAGAAATGACCGATCTATACATTGGTTAAGATTAACTTTAAACGAAAAAAACAATAACCATACTTGCGGAATCGAAAAGAAATGCCACTAGAAGCGGGAGATAAATAAATGACAATATATTCGCCATTTAATTATGTGTTGCTGAACGTATGCTAAAATGTAAATGCTCCTATTTAAATTTTGTATATATTTTTGAGTGTGACCTAACCGTTCGTGGCACTAGTAATGATCTGGTTATTCTAGCGATGGCACTTCTTCTTATATTTCATATTGAATCATTTAGTATATCACCGTCCTACTTGATCGACAATGACGCATGTGCTCTAGAAATACAATACAATGCTGATAATATTCTCAGACATTGCATGGATGTGAGTATGCGTTCTCTTGTTTCACTGTTTTAGGGAAGAAGGCTCAGGGGTTGTTGTCAATGGTATTATGAGTAATATTTGTGCCTATCAGTCAAGTAGCCTCAATTCTACCATTATAATGGGTGTACACATTAATCTGGCTTAGTAATTCGGAGGAGTTGATTTGTTTATAAGTTTTTTATACACATATATTCTAGGAAAGAAGGAAACCGGATAACAGCGACGCTATGGCATAGGCGACGATTTAATGAAATTGATTCTCTCTTAAGCAGGTATCATTCTGGGCAAAAAATGAACGTCGAGAAGAGATAATGTTAGGAGGCCTATCATGAAGGTAACGAGAAAGGGCGTATAGAATCAAAGAGGATAGAAGGGAATCAATTTTAAAATCATAGGAAACGTGAAGCGGGCGCATTGGCATGACAAAGTACGTATAGCTAAATGACCTGCTTAATCCTATTGAACCGAAAATAATGGTAAGTGGTCGCGAAAAATATTCTGATTAAGGATATGTCAATAAGTTTCTTGTCGGTAGCTCAAAATAAATTTATTAAAAGCAAACTGTTTTTAATTATATTGTAAATATTTTTTATGTGTAAAGAATCATATTCATGGAGAAGATAAATATTCTAGCTTTGTCTGTGTTGTTCAATATGCAATACGGTGATTTATAAAAGACGATAGCTAAATTTTTATGATATTTGGCTATTTCTTCTGGCAAGTTTGACGACCACTGACCTCGACCAACAATGAATATAGAGCCAAATATGTAGAAGATGAAGTAAATTGAGGAAACTTGCGATTGAGGAAACATACATTCAAAATAAAATTCACAATTTAGATAATTTTTTGTTGTTGTTTAAATCCAAATTTTATTATTATTTAATTGCTCGTTTGATCGAAATTGATATATTCATACCATTAAGGATATTTTGGAGGTTTTTATGTGGTAAGTACGAGTTTTTAAAATGTCCTCCTGTTACTTGCTGTGATCTATGTTTGAACCTTTATCGTTTAATGTATCCTGTTTTTTATCGGTATTTATTATTTTTATTTCATTTATTAATTGAAAATTATTTGCCTCAAGGGTTATACAATTGTACACTTAATACTTAGATACTAACTCTAAATCCAAAAATAACCCTAATCTATACAGTTTCAGTAAAATTAGCTAGAAAAATCATGAACACAGAGAGCAAAGTTCACAATCGCAAACTTTCTAGGAAGACAGCTGCTTCTGGAAGGCTAAACCCAATCAACACTAGCTGATTACTGTTACCGGTGTTTAGTTTCACATGATCGTTAGCTTGGATTTTACAACTTTTCTAATCCATCGTTTGTACACAGATACCATTCCAACTGAACGATAGCACCGAACCTTTCTGTTGCAGATTGACAAGCCATTGCATAAGATGCTAGTAACAGAGGATTTGCGAGAAGAGTTTGAATTATTCAACAACATTGAACACCACGTCAACAAAGATCGCCTTAGCTCAAGAGAAAGAAACGTTTAAATCATATTTAAAAGTGTTAAAGCAACATCTTCATGCTTACAAAAAAGTGAAAAAGTGAAGGCATTGTATTTGGGAGAAAGATGTCAAATAATAGCTAGGGAAATTAAAACCAAAATCGCAAATGGAAAGTAAAAAAAGCAAGAGCACTTATTCAGTAAACAGCTTTTAAACGTTTGATAATAGACATAGCAAATTTGTTTTCTGGATAGTTTCAGTTTTAGACTTTTGCTATTTATTTTGAATTTCATTCATATAGATTGGATGATAATTAAGGTTACTAATGAAACTAATTGGATCGGTAGTATATTATAGGTTCAGATCATATGTTTTATTGTTTGGATAAGACGGATTTGGTGTACCGTTCACAAAATACCTTTTACTGTAACAAGCTGTTTCTTTTGTGTTTCGTGTTTTGTGTTTTGTGTTAATGTTTTCCTGATTCAATCATTTCTGTTGATTGTTGGATATTGGTTCGTTATCACTAAACATTCACACATTCGGCTACAATAAATCCTACAATTTCGTTGGCTTTGTGCATTCAGATGAGTTTTACAATTGTCAACAAGCACATAACAAGTAACTTGTACTAAACGATACCAATCAATTAAACTTTTTTTTTATCTCGAAGCCTTTCAAGTGCTGTAGAAATTCCATTTTAATTTTGTATAAAATTTTGGATTAGATATTTTTGGATTATTTACATATTTTGGATCCAATATCCAAAAATAATAGGTATTTTTTAATAAATTACTGTAATTCGTAGAAAATTTGTATTCGATAATTTGATACGATTTTCATAAAGAAAACAAACCATCTAGTTGCTCTGTTTTCCTCCTATCCTGTCAATTTGACTATTTGAGTTTACGCCCCAATAACAATAGCAATAATGATGCTGTGCTTGATGAATGTCAAGAGAAGTTTCATTCATCCTAACGAATTATTCATATACTATCTTGTATTGGAGCGTGGAGGAATCTTTTATTTATCGAATACAGATATCTATGAATACAGAGATCCAGATCATTGGAGGGGCCAAATACTGGGTATGGATTTTTGGAGATTTTCTTCTCGAATTCTTCAAATTCAAGAATCTGTATTGATGCCAGGAAAAGTCCACAAAGGGTAAGAACCGTAACATTAGTTTCTTTGTATGTTCTAGTAATGTAGTTAAAACAGCCGCATAATGGTTTATATAATTTATACATTAGTTTTGAATGTTTAGCACTGTGTGATACCTTGAGTGTTTGGAATAAGACACATACAACGCAACTTAAGTAAGCCTCACGAGCTAAATCCGCTGTTGTATTATTTCAAACAGTTTAAAGGTCACACTGCTGAAGTTTTTATTGAAGTAACCTGCAACATTTGCATGAGACGCATTTTATCGTGTGTGCTCGCGATTGATACTAAGTGTACAAACAAACAACCGACACTGTGCCTCATCACAGCGATGTGGGATTTGTTGTGAATGAAAACGAAAACGATCTCCCCACTGCGAACTTTCTTACGCAGATGAGATCGGGCGCTCAGTCTTGGCCGCTTCGGAACGCATGGTTGAAAGGGAAAGAGAAAGATCCCATCCCGGTTCGGGTGGGTCGAATCGGATGGATGGTTGGCTAGATGGATGGGCCGCTGAGAAAGTGCACTTTGCGGTGGAGCGAAAAGCCGAACACTCTTCAAGACGGTGCGCTGACGAGCCCCACCATTCGACGAGCCGAGTCTAGCGAAACCCGTGCGAATCGATTCCGTCGGAGCTGGTGGGAACGTGGCTTCGTGCGTTCAGCGGCATTCCGAGTGCAAGGAAATTCGTCTCGGTCGGAGTCTACCGATCTATGGTGGCGTTAAGATAGCTTGCATTTCAACGTTGATCGTCCACCGCACAGGACGTTGGGTTTCGGAGTCTTGCTCCTCGGTGTGAATCGCTTGCATGGATTCTTTCTAACGCAGCTCGCTCTGTGTCGTGACCATCCTGTCCGAGCTGCCCGCAGGTTCTTCTTGTGGCGTTTGTGCAAGGGTGCCGTGTGTGACCGTGTGTTCGTTAAAATTGTGCAACTGTTCCAATTGGCGCCAATAGCAGTGTACAGTGTGCTAGCAGCAGTGGTCTAGGGTTGAGGTTCGACTTTCCTAGGTAGACGTATCGGTAACCTCAGGATAATCGTGAAAGCTCAGTGAACGGTGCAAAGGATTGGCCACTACACGGCTTGCAATTTGGTAGTGTGCGTAGTGAAGAAACACGGAATCAAAATGAAACTGCCAGCGTTGCTGTTCAGTTTCGGGCTGATAACAGGTGTGCTGTCGCAAGGATTTGGACAGCAGCCGCCACCATTCCGACCGGTGAGTAGCACGAAATACGACAGCAGCAACAACAGCAGCAGCAACAACAAAAAACTGACGACTCCAAGTCAGCTCTCACTTTCTCCGATTCTGCCACACTTGATCCGCACCGAGCACAATAATAGCAACAACAGACAATATTGATAAAGTGTGAGAAACAGGGAGAGTGACGTCGAGAAAAGGTGTGCGCATGCAAGAGAGCGCACCACCAGGGGTGAAAGATAGGAAAGCGTTTCACAGCCCCAACGAAACCGGTCTGTGACAACGCAGCCATCTTTCTTCCGCGGACATCTCGTGCAGAAGACGGCACGGGGCGATGTGCCAAAACCGGACAGGAAAGGCTACGCAGCCCTAGTCCGGCCTGCGTTGTCCCGAAACGTGAGCTCCCTCCGCCCGAAAAAAGGCTACGCCCGAAGAAACAGAAAGATAGAGCGAAAGAAAACGGCAGTTTGCTTGGGTCGAAGGCCCTAAAGTTTTTGCTTCACCGAATCTTGCCCGAAAGGCCACGACCGGATTCCAACGCAAGTGGACCCGCGCTCTCTTGGACTAGGTCTTTTTGCCAAGCACTTGGCAGCACCGACCGTAAAGGCACAGTAAAACCAAAAAAAAAAAACAATCAAATCGAACGCCCCAAAAAGCCAACCCTAGCCGATACACACAGGAAGTTACACGATCCGGTCGAACTTACGCGACATTGACAGCAGTCCGACCCGGGTTCGTTTTTGCTTCCTTTGACCTTTAAGGTCTTTCTTGGTCGTTTCGAATTTTCTCTTTCACTTTGCAATTCCACTGACGCTACTGCGCGAAGGAGAAGCGAAGAAGCTAGCTTAGGTGAGCTGTGGGATGATCGCGATCTTCCGTGATCGGCCGCACTGGGGATCACGTTTGGCGTGCACCGTTTTAGCGGGCACTGTTTACTTCATCCAAGGGGATCTTACGACATTTTAAAGCTGCACTCGTGCACCAAAATAGTCAGTGAAATCGTTCTCTGTTCCGATGGTTTGGGAAATTTGCAATTTTAATCTTCAACCTGCCAATGCGCTGTGGAGCTGGTTGTGTAGCACCTGGCAGGAGTTAGAGTGGATCGGGAATATTTCAGGTTGTTTGTGTTGTTTAAATGATTCTGCTATGAATTTTTTGTAGTATTGTGCATTTTTTGTAACTGATCATAACATTAAAAACCTCAAATCTACTTAGTGATATCTCCTATCAAAAAACCTCTTCTGGTTAGCATCAGCCAGGCAGGTGACTGAGGGGTTAAACCGTCGAAAAGAGAAGCAACAAATTGATCCATTCGCAACAGACCTAATATTTGTAGTCGCAGTTATAAACATCATTGTTGAGTCTGCAAACAGTGCTCACCTCGTAACACTATGCCAGTCACACCAACCACTGAAAGTGAAGACGCTAGTGTGAGTTCATTGAACTCATGGGGAATCAGCAAGTGAGCGAAGCATCATCGCGATTCGCATCGGCTCCAGCGTCCCACTGACTGGGAAGTGATGAACAGAGGTCCGGGGTGCGATGATGGTGATGATCAACGATCTTCTCCTTTTGACACGCGCGTCTACGTACGTGTGTAAAGGCTTATGCACGTTCGTGAATATGCGTTAGCTTACAGTACGCGGGAGCAGTAGGAAGTTCTTTCCACGACGCAAGTAACGATCACTAATGTCGTCTTTGTCGTCGCATTCGTGACCTACTGAAGGCACACACGGCGTGGCTGGATGTTTAGCAATGTAGTGTTTCCTGCTCGTGTGTACTTCACCTTCAACGAGACACAAGCAGCGAAAGGTAACAAGAAGAAAAAGGAACCGCAAACCGCAACGAAACGCTTCGCGATGTAGCGTGGGCCCTATCGCTCATGTGATCGGAAGGAAGGACCGGCGGAGCGCGTGTCATGAAGATGTGCCTCGAAATCATAAGGTCGGCGGGGGGGGGGGGGGTTGGGAGCTGGGTTGGTCGGAATGTCATCAAGAAGACCGTCTGCTGTAGTTCCTCTCTACTCCACGAGAAAGGTGTTTGGAAGAAAGTGAAATATTCATCGGTATGTTACGGCAGCTTTATTCCCTTTCGCGCGCGCGCCCGCCCTGTCCTCAGCAGGTTTGCCTCTCGTGAGCCGATGCAACACGGGGCCCGATGACAACGGTCGAGGACCAATGTCGTCAAGCCATCGAATTCCCGGCTCGGGCAGACGCAACTGCACATGAAACATTCATTCGTTTATCATTTTCATTTTCAACGAGTATCAGCGGCGTTGTTTTTTCGTTTATATTTCGCTTCCTGCTTGTCCTACTTCAGCGTACACATTCCTTTTCGGGTGTAAAACATTTCGCACGCGGCGAAATTTCTCCAAAACTGAACCTGTTTGGTTTGCGTTCGGACGGACACATGTCTTTCCGGAGTCGGTTAGTGCTCGGTTTGGACATGATCTGCACTATGGAAACAAGCACTTTTTGTGCCAAACTTATGGATGTAGTTCTGGCTGTTTAATGGATGTAGTTGTAAAAGCGGAAAGCGGAATAATATGCAAGAAATTGTGCCGAAAACATACGTGTGTAACAATGTAATGACTGTGTGTGTGTGCAGTCCAATTTACACAACATCAACGTTATTGCACCATGAACAATTGACATTATGTCGCAATAAGTCGCCTTGCTTCAATTGTGCTGCCCATCTTAACCAACATGCTGCATCGTGTCTTCCACTTTGCGCAATTTTGCCGATCGAACACGATCTAAGGCAAAACGATCGATACACCACATCCTCTTTTCTGGAGGGTTTGCATATCGTGAACAGGAAAAAAAAAGTTTCCATGCTTTGAATCGTAAACAGGCAAACGAGAACATCGTGCATCCAGATCTACTCAATTCTGGAGCTGAACGTTGGTTTTGCTAACGTTAATTTAGTGTGATATTATTGTGTTACGCTCAAACATGATCTACCAATATGAGAATGATGCCTTCAAACACCGTCCTTTCCTTGCACTGGTCGCGAACTGATGATGCTCAACAGTCCGAGTAAGTGATCGGTAACGGTAGCAGCACAAGAGCGAAAACGAACACCATTCCGATGGAGCAACACGGCTTCGTGCTCATCAATTAATCGATCCGCCTGTGAAAGATACACGTGTGCAAAACCGCACCGGACCAGAACGGATGGTGGCGCCTTGCCAATCATCGCAAGATAAACACATCATCGTAGTCAAGCACCGTGTCGAAGGAAAATGGATTTCTTTGCTGGAATTTACCGAATCCCACTGCACTGATCGACTTTCAGACACCGCCCCAGTCCAAGAGGCGGCCTATTTTTACCGCCACAAAGATTATCACACCAATATTTTTCAGGCAGGGGGGCAGGTCACGATACGAACAGAATCAGCGACGGATGTAAACGCTTGATGGTTTGGTTTTTTTTCATTTATTGAACGAACCATTTGTTGTGGTTCAGTTTTATGGCACCGCAATCGCATACGGTTGCGCGAAGGTGTGCTTTAAAAAGTAAATGGATCTGTTCACAGTTATTCGCGTTATTGCCAATGCGTGATAAGCTGGTGGAAGATTTACAGCTAGGGTGTGTCACAGATGAGTGATTTCAGCTTCACTCAAAACGCCGATTGTGAAGAGAAAATAGTGCTCGAGGCAGTGGTAATGTCTGCTGAAATGGAATTTAATTTAGAAGCGGACGTGCAACAGAAGTAAACATTGAGAGCGAGCTGTTGAAAGAAATATTAAATATTAATGCTCATTAAAATATGTGTTGGTTGTTTTGAAATGGATTACAAACAGCGAGTTGAGCGCGATGCATCGTTGGAAACTACAATCAGACCACCAATTTGTTCGACAAATATTTGTGATTCGTGCTGCGTTTTGCACATGTGGAATGTTGTATGGTTAAATGTTATTACAGCCAGCGATGGGAGTGTACCATAATGGGTTGTGTCAATCATACCATCCTATGGTCGCCCTTTTCTGCAACGACCTGCAGTGTGTTGATTTTTCTCCCTACTAATGACTGCCCTCTGGGCAGCTCGCACAGCTCAGTGCAAGCCATTAAACGATCGTTGTAAAAATTAAATTGCGATTAAATCAATCATAAAGCCCAGTGTCTGTGGCGCGGCGGTGGGAAAATAATGGTGCCAGCACGGTCAAATACAACCAGTGGTATGGTTAGAAACAGGGATAGAGAGGGAGAGGGAGAAAGCGTCGTAACAGTGCCACAGAGCGCAGGCCACGCAATAGCTCAGTTTCCGGCGTGAGTTCGCACCTTAAGTTGACTCCCAACGGAAACAGCATCCCAAAATGGCACAGCGCTGCCGTCAAGAGGACAGCGAAGAAAGCCGGCAAACAAGTGCGTTCGAATAATTGTTCGGACTTACATAAGCTGCTCATCCATCTCACGACGATCACGATCGTCACTGGTGCTCGATGTCGCATCAAGATGCTGCGAGTGGGAGAAAAAAAGCACAGAGTAGTGCTGTTGTTGTGGAAGTGACGGAAATACCAAGGGGAAACTTTTACTTTTCTTCCACTGTTTGGTGTGACTTTCTGGCGATTGGTGGCCATCTTCACTTCAACAACGCATCCGTTATAGTTGTGTGGTCAAGCAGAATAGTTGCCAACGTTCAAAATATACAATATTTGGTTGATCAATTACTGTTGGCTGATGATTATTAATGATTATGCAAGAGACAATTGTTTGATAAAAGTAAATGTTCGGCTTGGGTTTAAAATAACAGTATCTCGTCAAGCGTACAGATAATTTGCTGATCATCTCAGCCGAACATCATATCATTGGACCATGCTGAAACACAAAAAAAACAACACTTAAAGATCGTATTGTAACCGAAATCGACAACGCGTTTTGTAACCGATCGATTTAATAGAAATTTTAAACATCACATTCTGTGAATGTCTTGATATCAAAACTTAATCACATAATTTATAATTTTTATAGCAGTATCATAATTCTGCTCTACGAGATAATAATTACAAAGTGTTTTGAAAGAAGAAAAAAACCTACATAAAATAAGAATGATTTCGATGATTCGTCAAAGCGTCGTTCAAAGAGGTGAATGGAACCTTTGAATGGACACCTTTTTGCTTCGACTTACTGTCAAACTCAAACTCTTTAACTTAAATGTACACATTAATTTAGGGAAAACGCAAACCCCAAGACAATCATCAATTCCAATTCAGCAGCTTTCTTCTGGCCATAGATAGCACTATTTTTCTGTTCCCGGCAGTAGAATGTCAATATTTCCCCCCGGCTAATGTCACTTTCGCGACGGTACGCTGTCTAATTAATTTCAGTCAACAGCCGGCGGCCAGCATATCCATCACATTCTCCAGTCAGCGATCTACCGCGAAAATACAGGTTTAAATTGCTGCTACTAAGTCCCCTCCTCCTTCCTCGTTTTAGCTGGTGAAATTTTTGCCAACGAAACTTGCAACCCCGTCTTTGCACGCCTGGCAATGGCATCCCGGCGATCACGCTTTCCGAATCGCAACGCATACTGCACCGCTGTTGGTGCATTGTTTCCACCCAATGGTTTCCGATTGGCTAGCGGCACTCGTGGAAGAAGGGCAAGCAATTGCGCCAGCGGGATGCTCTTACCTCCCGTATCAATGCTGCTTGCTCTTCCTTTAGCTAGGGGAAAACCGATTTTCATCCCAGGCTTGGCTGTCCAGTGATCAAACCCGGGCCTTCCGTTTGGCTGCAGCTTCGATCGTCGCTGTTCAATCAGGTGAATGTGAAGAACATACAGCACATCGCAAATCGCGCACAAACACACGCTAAAAACGCGATGCGCATGCATTTCGTCGAGCGAAAGCACAAACCAAGCGATCGATGTTCCCAGCCTTAAAGTGAAACCCAAAACCCAACGCCAAATCAACCATCCAACTCATCCGCCCGACGATCCGTTCGTTCGTTCGTTTGCCATTTTGTAAATTCCTGCCGTTTTTTTTCACGCCGTTGTTACTTTCTTCTTCTGCTTGTTGTATGCATTCCTTCCGCCGACATCGAGCCTGTCTAGCGGGCTAGGCCGGTCTCTGCATTTGCAATAGGAAATTTCTCTCTAAAATCCGCTTATACCAAAGCCTATATCATCGCCACTGCCATATTTCGCATCTTCGAAAACAGAAGCGGCGATCAGTGCACGATTCATGCGACTCGTAAAGAAGCGACTTTCCTGGGCTGCTGCTGCTGTTCTACCCCCACCCGGCTGATGCGGATACGCGAATACGGTCCGCGTGATAGCGAACCGGGAGGAAGGCGGTGGGGCGAATCGATTGATTTGAATGAGAAGCGTGCCGGGGTACGGGGTGAAGCGCCGAAGCTGAATAAATTAAACTCATCGCCATATGTACACACAAAGAAAGATATTCGTGATGATGCTTGCCGCTTGCAGCGAGCGGCCTTTGGTAGGAGCGCGCACGGCCCAAGGGAAACGGTAAATCCGCACACGAAAGCACACTCATCTTCGATAACGACGACACACGTGAGATGCGCTTCAGAGGTGCCGTTCGGAAAGTGCATCCAAGGAGGATGGTTTTTCTTTTCCCCTAATCCACCCCTCTCCCTCGGGTGAAGAACCATCGGGGAGCATTGCAAACAGGCGATCGATGCGCAGTTTGCCACGGCCTGGTTGTTATCCGTTTGGCGCACGGCCTCTCCAAAGGCCTCTTTCACAAGAAGGGACATCGCGAGACCCCACGCGATTGCTATCGGCATTGATGAGTGCGCACTAATGGAACCGTTGTTGGGGTCTTTAATCCCAAGGTGGATGTAGAATTCGCGTGCGTCCATGCTTGAATACTCGCTGCAGATACGACTGGCTGGCTGGTAAATGAAGTCGTAATTGCCACCACCAATCGCACGGCAGAGAGGACAGGCAGGTCGCGGTATGAGATGGTTCCACTTGTAATGGCAAATGAAGCTGTCTCGAGATGATGAGTGGAAAACAGGCCCAAAATGAGGCAAACCGCGCAGAACCTGGTAATTGCCGGGTAACCTACGCCCATGAGGTGGTCAATCGGTGGGACGCTAACACGTTGGTGCGATCGATTGTTCCATAAGAACTGTAGAAAAGGCAGTGAAATTTCACAACCGAGGGTCACAATTTGGCGCGTTTAAGTAACGGTTTTAGGGCAATTATTTACCTGCAAAAACACAACATAATTACGTACGCACACAAACATTTACGGTAAGATGCGATGCAAGTCCTTCCAGTTGGAAAAGAACGAAGAAAGAGAAATCGTTTTACAGAACTAGGTTGTTAGGCAGAAAGGTTACAAGAATCATAAATACGCGTTTATGATTAGTGAAACATTTACATGGGGGATTCGAAGGTATCGTGAATGTTTATGAAGGGAATGCTGCAAATTTTCCAACGAAAGCGAATGCCAACTCTACGGCGAATGATCATTGAATTCGCTCGAAGGTGGAACGATCGTGATCGTAATTAAAAATTAACACCCCATACTGTCAAGTTACAACGCCAACCTTATTGGTTCCTGTTTGGTGTCAATTGAAGAGCCCAAGTTTTCACTTTTCCTCAGTCACGCAAGATCATGCAATTCGAAAACGATCGAATTTTTGCCTACGATAGATATAATATCGAACCACTGCATGATCGTATCACACATGTGCAAACAGAGATATGAATATGAAAAACATGGAATTTTAGATTAATAATTGATTATCACGATCGTGCGAGCTTCAAACAATCCGGTTTCAGAATTAGCGAACATTTCTTCGTCGTTGCAAATCGTATTTACAGATAAGAAAACTAATTAGCTTATCGAAACCGTCGTAGCACCGAGTTGCCGCGACTAACTAAACATGGTTTGTTTCGCCTTACGATGGGATGGTTTGCACATCTCCAGTTTTAATTTACTATCTACCCTTTTTCCATTACAATCGTCTGCTGCAGAAGATCGATTCATAGCACACATTGTTCACATTGAAATACTAGCATCTTCTCGTACAGTACTTAGGATGAGGTACAAAAAAGGTGTCTAGCGCTTGATTACGCACTAAATGAAGCAGCAGACGCGGCCTATGTACGAAGCCGTCGGCAGCGATGGCGGTTCGCACATCTTAACCGCTGAGCATAGCTTTAGCTCGAATGCTTTTCAGACCGTTTCAAGAGCAAGACTCGCTCGTGCGGGTTTCACCTGCATTTTGCGCCACTACAACATTCCGTTTGTTCACTGTGGGTGGAACGGTTGGTAAATATAATGGATATTTTTGTTTCTTTTCCCTTACAAGCAGATTTGGTCGGAAGGAAAGGAACTACTAGATAGTCAAATTCACCATTTTTATCGAATTAAATACAACAAATGATGTAATAGTTGTAACAGTTGCCTCATTAAACACGAACTAGATGTATTCGTTAAAAAATCATGCTCTTATTAGGGATACTGAATATTAATTAGAAAATGTGTTTAACAAAACAAAAACGTCGATGCTACAATTAGAGTGCGGTTAATGCTTCCTCTTGGTACGGCTAATTAAATCAAACACAAAGAACAATATGACCCATGGCTGCCAGTGGGCAGAGGTTTTTACATACACAAACATTCTCTTCGTTTCCGTTCGGCAATTAATTTCCCACACATTCCAAAGCTCAATTAGCAGGAGAAAGAGATTACATCTCAGCTTTGAACTTTTCCCTTATTTCCTTGCGTTTCAGCTACGTAGTCGGTTTATCGTCTCCCGGTCAAGTTGGTGTCATAAAATGCTTTTTTTGTTCGTTTTCGCTCCGAAATGGAAGCGTCTTCCGTTTACGATCCACCAAAAGCCCACGCAGTAAGCGGCAAGCGTCTACTACGGCATTCGTTTTATTAGGATCTACCGCAGTCGAGGATCGTTGTTGGGGCGTTGATCAAAAGCAGCCTCCCGGAATGCCAGCGGCTTAAGCACGCGGGAATACCAAACGATTTGAGGGGGTAATATCATGAACTCAGTAAAGCGTTCACGCACGAAGAAGAACAGCCTTTTAAAATTTAGCGAAAGCGCTTCCAAACCCCAAAACCCGTACACGCTGCAACCAGACATGATAGCACCGAAAATGATCTTCTATGCTGAAGCAGATGGTGTAAAATACGAGAGAGGAAAAAAGCATACTCCCCGCGAAATGGAAAGTGACTGAGTGGTTTGGTTTTTCTGTCACGGATGATGATGCTCGACCGCACGATCGTCAAGAGCACGTGTTGAAGGTTTGAAAAACAATCCAATTGAAGGCTCGAGTCGAACGCGCACCCGCTGAAGGCCGTCGCACTGCACGAATTAGACAAGTGTAATATGCACAATTTTCTTTAATCGTCCGACCGTCTCGCTCGGTGCTAATGGATTTAATTATTATGATGAGTTGTTTTTTCTGCCACCTCCTGCCGCTCGCTCGCCAGCCATATCGTTTGGCGATGATTCTGTGCCGTGGAATCTTCTCGGACGGTTTCACTATTTTACGTGTTTTTTACATTTTCCTATTTTTTGTTGGTAAATATGAGTTTGTTCCGCCGGGCAAACTTCCGCTGTAGACCGGTAATAGTCAGCCCGCACGTACGCTAGTCCAATCGCCACAGCACGCACCGTGCCACTTGATTGTCAGTGCTGCCATTGCAGAAGATTAATTAATTTTAATTTCTGCTTTGCTCTTTATCCGACGCACCTTGCGTACGCTTTACATAATTCTTTACCTCCGAGTTTTTCCAGCCACCGTTTTCAAGCAAAGCCCGTCAATGGTCCTCCTACAGGGCGAAGGAAAACGAATTAGAAGCAATTTTTCATTGAATTTCTCCGTGCGAGATTCCTTTCACGTGCAGTGGGGCCGTGGGTTGACAGCGCGAAGGTGTTTAGGGTTGTCCAGGGACCAAACCGTGGCTACATCCGGTCCCCGGGGCCATAATTGACACTGGTACGGTGCAAGGTTGCGCTAATTTTGTCATTACGCCGGCCACCCGATGACGATGTGAGGTGTGATGATGGAAGCTGACCGCCGTAGCGCCGTTGAAAGCCATTTCCATTTTTCCATGATCATCGCCCGGATCGGGAAGGGCGATCATTTGTTAGTGTCGCGTTTGGTGCTATTTGTAACGGACGTTTCCAGTGGGAGTGGAATCGGATCAACACCACCACGCTCGGAGGTTCGTTTTCCGGTTTCATTCACGCGTGACAGTTTGCTATTAATATCAACACTGTATTTAATCCACGTTGGAAGATTCGTTAAAATACGTTTCTCTCTCTATTTATCTCTCTCTCTCTCTCCCTCTCTCTCTCTCTCTCTCGATCTATATCTCTCTCTCTCGATCTCTATCTCTCTCTATCTTTCTCTCTCATTCCCATGCTCTGTCATCTAAGGTACGATGAAAAATACAGCTAGATTAATGAAAGCAATTGAGGCATCTCCACCAGAAGAGGTTTAAAGTGTTAACTCTACACTTTCTGAAATTTAGGACAAACATACGAGAGAAATGCTGGGAGCACATTTGTTTTGCATAAATTACCCTAATTATCGGCGAATGAGCTGTGACTTAATTTATTGTTTTGACTTCAACTATTTCGCATGTTACGTACTGTAGCCATGGCCGCGGATTAGTGGAAACTATCACTTTCTTACCTGCTCGTACAAAAAAACACACACAAACACACACACACATTTGCCCACGTATATTCTTTAGGCAACAAACTCATTATCACTTTCAACTTCCGTCCGGTTGACCGTATCGTCGATGCGATCGGTATTTGGGTTAGCGCGGCTGTGAACGGGTGGCTTTCATTCGTCGCCCCGTGACACGGAGTGGAGAAAATGTGTGTCCCCCAAAATCCTGTCTCCTACCAAAACCCTTAAAAAAAGGAAGAAGAAAAAAGGCCTTTAATACAAACAAGACACCCAAAACAGCGACAAATTTCATCGGTCTCAAAAACAAGGTCACCGGAGACGCTCCCGAGCAAGGCCGGGGACAGCCGAAATAGGAATAAAATATTCGCTTTTTTTGATAAAATTTATAGAGCTACAGACGGTGAGATTCCAGATGTTTCCTGCAAAACGTTTGCAAATCTACTTTCCTTAATGTTCATTTTGTGCAAAATACTAACACACAGCACAGCATTCCACCCGGTGCGGGAGTTTCCAATCAGGTGGAGGCGAGCATCGCTAAAATAGGGAAAGCAATTTGTACGTTAATTTGCTCATGAATATTGAGATACTTTCCCGCTCTTTATCTTGCTGACAGATATGTGAGTCAATTTATTTACATGCCTGTTTCGCATTACCTGGCCGGGAGAAATGGTTCTGAACTACGGCCAACAAATCATCACTATTTTCGGGCCGATATCATGATCGAATGATGGTGTGATTTGCACATTTGATCTTGCACGTACCAACGACGAGGAGTGGGGTCTCATGCACTGGTGATCGCTACATTGCAGTACAGTCCATCGATGAAGTACGGGATACACTTTATGGTAAAACTATGCAATGCCATATCCGTTGCAAGTGCATCCCTTGGTGGCAAGCAGCAATAGCGCATCACGCGTTACCGCAATTAATTAGGTGAGGTGAGGATGCCGTGCTGGTGCTGTTCGCTGCACTGGGTCTGCCCGCCTTTCGCATGATCGGTATTTACGCTAGTGATCGTATGTAATTGAAATGAATTTGATTTGCCCTATTTAGAAAGTGCAAAACTGGAGTAGTCGTCAAATGAAAGTGTGCCATTGCTACTGTTTCGTTATGTATTTCGCTATTCCTCTTCAGGGAATTTGACATTGTAAAGCGTATTTATTTTACTGTTTTGCTTACAATCATTTAACCTGCTTGCGTTGTAACGTTTGTTTTCCAGCGTTTGTTTTGCAATAACCACATTGTGGCGTGAGAATACCGCCCAAACATTGTCACATAATAGGGAGGTTAAATTGCCGCATTCCGGTACCGTGCAGTCGGACACAGCCACCAGGGGTAAAACAATGTACAAGTGTAGAGAAAATAACTCATTTTCCATTCGCCTTTGCAAGGGTTTAGTGATAAGTTGAGTTGCATAAGTCTTGCTGTGCGTTTGCATTTGTCGCTGCAAGTGATCTGTGTGGGAAAGGAAATGCAGCAAGTCACTACTGCACTACTGACCCACCGTGAAGACGTTCGTAGCGAGGCAGGCAAGTAAATTACAACGGCTGTGAACGTTACAGCAGCAACATAAACGCACATTATCTGTGTGCTGTCCTACTGTACCGATTTGTATGTTTTTCCGACCCTGACAGTGTGACCCAATAGTTAAGTACACTCCAAATGCTAGGTCCACATATTCTACACTGTTTACCCTGTTGGTCTTGTAGCAACTTTTTCGGACCGACGATCAATATTCACGCTTGACCAATAGCAATTGCCGAAGATTACCGCCAAATGTGCAGACTATTAAATGCAGCTCACAGTCGCTTTGCACAGAAGCAATTCAAAATTATGACAAAATATTTCAACCCAACGACGTCTGGTAAGGGTGAGGGTAGGGTTTTGGGTTGATGCGTAATACTTGGAGCCGTGTTGTTGTGAGCTGGCTGCAAAACGTTTCTGCAGTAAGCATATTATTCCAATTATTGTTCATCAAATGGCACCTGCGCAGTTTTTGCACTGGCGAAAAATGATGAACGTAATCGTAATTGTGAAATGGTGGATGTGTGTTTTTTAAATCCTTTGAAGTAGGGCATGCATGATCGGAATATATAAATACCATTTCAAGGATGAGCTCAATGAAAACGAATCAAAAATACTCTTTGCTAATTTCACCAATTTTGCTAATTTTTCAATGAGCAGACACCGAAAAATAATATCGATTCAAGGGTGAGCTGAATGAATAAGGATTATTTTACACTAATTTGGCATATTGAAACAGTCACTAATGAACAGTCACTTTATAATGTAATCAAACATTCGCAAAAGCTTTCATGATTTTTAAATTATTTTTTCCTAAAATAATCCACCGATTCACAGATCAACGATGCTACATGATCGTGAATGTAAAATGGACTTAAAAAAAAATTAAATAGTAAGTCATGCACTGTTCCAACTCAGAAAAGGTTAAACTGGCCAACTCAACCGCCCAGCCGATGTGGTACGAGTTTCACGCATGGCTACGCTTCCAACCCAAGATGATCGATAAACGATCGTACAAACCGATGGAGCAAACATTTCGATACGCTTCAATCGACCCGAACCGAACACACATTGAGCATGCTCAGCTAGATGCAAAAAACAAAACAAAAGAAAGAAATCAAACAGCAAGAAACTACTGCTCACACACGAACCTCCCCGCCTAGCAAGTGCACAGACAAGAAGCCCCTGAAGGGGTGCTCTCGAGAGAGAGAAGAAAGAAAAAAAAAACGATCGACGGAACAGGTTGCTGACCACCGTCGACGAGAGATCTTAGCTCCCCGTCTGCGTGCGTCTGGCGAATCAGGTGGAAAAAGCATTCCACGCATATTTGCGCCACAGCTACAGCTTTTCACTTTCTTCCCATTGCTTGCACTCCACACGGTCGGCACCAAATATGCCGTTGCATTTGCCACGGACGGGGAGGCGCCATTACACACGTGGTCGAAACGGTTGCGGCTTGGGCAAGCGTGAGCAAACCTTCCGCTTTACCGCAACTGCCACCAGAGCGCAAAATGTATGTCGATCGGTTTCCGATGCTGATTCCCTCAAGCCGCTTGGTAGTGTGCTGGGTAATGATATATTTTAATCATTTTATTACCATCATTCTCAAATCACACCCCTGGAAATGTGTGTCACCACAGAGTGTCTGGTCATCGACCCCTTTTGGATAAGGATTGCTTTGGGAAGGAGGAGGGCACCTCAAACCACTCAAGAACAAATCGCACGGCTAACGATCGACCGCAACACACACCTTTGCGCACGAAAAAACAGAGAAAAATCACCTCAAATCCAACCGTATGGAAATGAACCAACAGAGATGGGGGGTGACCAACTTTGCATTCGACTACGAATGTCGCATCCGGCCGGGTATGTTTATTCAATGATCTCAACCTTGGAATTCCGGCCGGGGCAGTGGACGGGCGAACTTTCACATATGCTCCGTCCAGCGTTCGCCGTGTTGCTCTTTCGGGATGAACAATTTCGTCAGAAGAGCAAGGTTCGGGTTCGCGCTGGAACCATGTTAATCAACGAGCAGCTGAAATTTGAAGAAAAAGCTCTATCCCACCCGTTTGCAGTTTGTTCAGTGCCGCGTCAATAAACTGAAACCAACAATTGCGTTAAGAGCAAAACGCTTCAATTCGTTTAACAATAAACAAACTGTAGATGTTATTGTTTGCAGCGTAAATTAAATGCAAGCCGATTCGATGTGTGCCGGTTGTTTGTGAAGGGTTGTTGCGTATACAGCGCAAGCAAAGTATGCATGAGACATGCGTCGTGTCCATAAAATTAGTTCTTCTTCTTGACGCGGCGTGTTGGAATAATGCCGATCAATTAGTTGCTGCTTTTCCCAAGCGATCTGCAATCTGTGCCCCCAAGCATATGGTGTACTACTCAGGAAGTGGCACCAGTTGGTGTGCCGCCCCCCCCCCTCCCATACACACAACAATGCACTCGCTAATAATATACTGCACCACTGTGAAAGGTTGGTGCAAACACGCGGCGAGTGTGATAACTTTCTTGATCTGCAGCAGCAGCATGAACCGCAAAAACGCTTCAGAGCATCGCTGATTTTTCCATCGATGCAAGCAGACACGATAAGAGGCTGTGTGCTGCCGTCTTCATTCGATGCATGCAGTTCCCGTTTTTTATCGATTCTAAAATCTGCTCCATGGGAAACGTCAGCGTGTGGCGCAACGTGCACCCGGACAGAAGATACACATAGTATGCGCTGCCAGGTATGGGAGAAGGAGATCGCTGCTTCCAGTGCTGCGATGATGGTTCGTCTTCATCGTTCTCCCGCTTACGCCATAACGCAATCCACGAGGCACCCGTAACAGGGGCAGCATAGGCAGGCGCTGGAAAATATAAAACAAAACCCCAAGATAAATAAATTCTCTCACCGGTCCGGTAATAATTGGATCGTTGCGTTTCCCCGTTCGGGAGGGCGCGAGCGGTGGCGCTTGCCATATTACGCGATGGCGTTACTAGAGTCGTGGGAGTTTTGTGAACCCGAATTTCCAGCCCCCCCCCCCTCCTGGACTCCAGATTCGCACTCATACCCACAAACAGGTCGCACTCCCTCCTCTTCCGGCTTCGAGGCCGGTTACACGTACCGCTGCGCTTTTTCATACGTCTTATTATAAATCATTCACGCCGGGCATTAGTTGATTCCTAAAGGCAAACAACACACCACAGCGGCGTCTCTCGCGTAACACCTTATTACGCTCATACAAATATTACGTTTGGCCGGTGAATCGGCAAAAGGGATGGATGCGAGCGCAAAGTTCAGAGCGAAAGTTCATCATTAAGTTGCATGGCTTTTGCACTGTGGCCTAAGAAACCGCCCACGGATGTGCCTGCCGGTTGGGTGGTTTGGGTGGTTTGCAAACTTAGTGCAGGGGGTAAGGGGGAGGGGGACTTTGCACTGCTGGAAAACCGCAAACGGGGCGGAGGCGGACGGGCGTCTTCACCGAGCTGTGCGAGAGGTGAAGCTGCCCTGTTTGATTCGCAAGAACTCGCAGCGATGCTAATGGACGGTGAAAGGTTAATCTTCCCGGTCCGGCTTAATGAAACGAAATACCTTTTCCCGGACTGCTCAAGAAATCAATTTGACGGCCAGCCAGGTTGAAACCACCGTGTTAAAACAAGGTGCAGTTTTGCGTAACCAAACGGCGCAGCGTGATCGAAATTAGATGAAGCTCGGTTGATTAGCGATCGGAATGCATCGAAACGAGATTGATTTTATGGAGGCTTTTTGTTGCTAATCTCATGCACCTATCTCTCCTGTCACAATTTCTCCTGTCTTTTACCTAATTTGATTAAACAATTGACTCGCAATGCCCCACCATCAGCCGCACTCAATTGTGTTCGGTGCCGCTGGAAGACTTGAAGAAAGCTGGCAAGGAAAGGCGGACCACCAACACCAACCACAAGACAATTGGCCTGATGGCAGATGCGAATTGGAAGCAGATTTTGATTATTATTCGGCTATCAAACGACCGCGGTCCGCAACCTCATTCTCTATCGCCTCATGCCCACCGCTTCGAAGGAACCGTTCGAAAGCCTGCCATCGCACCAGGAAAGAAAAAAAAACTTACTTTCACAATGAATCAACATTTACTTTGCGTTTAGCTGTATGTGACCAGTGTGTGTGTGTGTGTTTTTTTTTAATGTATTATCCCTCTTCTTTCTATCACTGTCACTGTTATGTTGCGACGGGCTGTTGTGGCAACTTTCGGAACACTGCCATCGAAACCTTCCCCAACGTCTAAGACGTCGTTTCGGTGGTTTGCGTCAAAAGAGTTTAGAAAGATGGATGGAGCTTACACTTTTTTAGTGGCATTCCCATGCTCCTCCTGCTCACAAAGATCGTCGAGTGCACCACTTTTGTCAAATGGCGTCAAATCTTTTCAGAACAAATCGTCCAATTTGTCTTGTCCGTTTTCACGATGCAATGCGTTTCCCCCCCCCCCCTCTTCAAATGTGTCCTGTTGGATGGGACCTGTTGAATGATCGTGCGTGTTACCGATTACACCCCAAACCAGCGCCCTCATCCTCCGCTGACCCGGTCAGTGGCCGTTAAATTAACGTTCAGCCAAGTGACAAGAGCCCAGAGGGCAAGGAGTACGCGCGCTCTACGCGTTTCAACAACAACAACACACAGTAGAAAGTGGCAACGAGGGACATATTAACAAACGTGACAAAGCGATAAAAGCGCACTGGCCAAGGAAATGGCGCTGGACATCTTATTTGAAGGCACTTCGTCAAAGGTTGCCCGGGCAAAGGTTGAGCCACTGGGCAGCAGTGTGTGGCTTGGTTGGTTTGCCATGTAATTTTCGCGAGTCCATCGAATCCCACACCGGAACCATGCAAACGGGCATGGTGGAATTGCGTGACCACGCTAACGGTGGCGCTTTCGAATGTTTGTTTTTCGTATTGTCACTCCGGCATCACGGAATGCGGAATCTGTGTGATACGAAGCAAACCGTTTGTTGTTATTTCTCCCCACCACCTCCTCCTCCTTCTCCTCCTCGTATTTCCTATCGTCCTATCCCAAACGCCAAACGGAAGTGATAGTGAGCGTTTTTAGCACTTTGACTAATGTTACGGCATGCCTGCCCGTTCATCAGAGATTGGTGGCCGTTGTTTCGCAGGCAGAAAGAATAAAGCTCCCGCTTCCCGCACCCTACCCACACATACATGCGCGAGCGCGCCCGATATTCGATCAGAGCGCTTGGGACTACCAAATTATAGACATAGATTAACTTTTCAAACTAACGTCATTGGGGTGGATGTAGGGTGGTGGAGGCTTTACAGTCACTCGCGTCGGTAATATTATGATTTCCGCAATTTTCATTTCCAACTCCCTCTCATGATCGCCAATGATGGTGATTAGCTGCTTTTCGTTCGGCCCCGGGTTGCTTTCCCTGGGCCCTTGGGTGGACGTTGCGCATGTTAGGGAGCATTTCCGGCTTCCCAGCCGATCGTCGCCAGAAAGCTTCGATGAGTTAAAATGGAAAATTAGGGGTATTTGGACAACACTCTTGAAAGATGGAAATTGAATCTCGCTCTGACATACACGAACGCGCGCACGTTCGCCCAGACTTGATGGTCGGTTTAAGGGGTTATGGGCATTTAGTCTGTGAACATGTCATTCTGGGCAGTTTACACGGGCAAAGACAAGCTATTAGTGTACCATATCTTTCCCGCTTCGGAATGTTCCACTACGCCCTACACAGATGGTGATTTTTTTAAGTTCGCTCAATAAACCATAAATTGCGTCACATGCTTTAAGTACTCGAAAATTTCACTCCTTCTCAAAAGTGTGCGTGAGTGTGTGTTTGTACGATGTTGTTGAGGATGAATTTCCTATCCATCATCTTTTAGCACCCCGAGGATCGGACAGACAGAAGATGTTTGTGCACATGGGCAAGAAAAATCAGTTTTGATTGCGACACAAACAGCTCAAGCCGCAGAGCAAAAACTGCGGTATTAAATGCGCAACAATTAGCGTTTTCGGGCAAAGTTGTACCCTTACGTAACATTACGATCATCTTCAGTGCACTAAAGAAAAAGTGCACGAAAAAAGTTGATGAGGCCGATAAAGTGGGCGCACTCGCACTAAATCCGTGTTTCCCGGAACGTTAAGAGGTCATCTCGTGGTGGTATCATAGCATGTGCCCGAGGGCCCATATTTGGTACCGTACCAATGGGATATTTCAGTTGGCGGCCATTCACATGAACTCGCCTGTACGCAAAGAGGAAAAGAAATTGTTCCCTTTGGTACGATCCAAGATGTAGGTGGCCCTAACCGAAGGAGTGATATCTTTAGGCGATTGTGTTGTGTTCTTCAGATCACTTCGAACAGATGTTCATTTGCGGTTTGTTCTGCGCAGGAAAATACATCGATCACCACTTAGAGCACGTGATTTCGAGGTGAGGTGCGACGCAGATCGTTTGCCGATCGAAAGTCTGCCGCTCCATTAGCGTACGGTTGGCTCGCACTGATGATGAGCTAATAGGATGTGATTGGGGCGTCAAAAAGTGAAATGTAAATGGTCTACCGCACACAATGGTTCGTGTGGATAATCGTGTTACGTCAGGCTGTGGTGGTTGAAATTGTCCTGGTATGGAGACAAACACTTGCTCTTGCAATATTTTGTACAGTAAAGATCCAACCAGAAACACAAATGACCATCGCCAAACGCAAAGTTGAAAATGGTGACGTTCTGCTTATAAAGTGTTCATACATCAATGCTTAATGTTATTCTAATGACAAAACTTATAAATAGTTATAGAAAAACTTCATATAATGACATAGTAGAGCATCCAATCCTCATCCCAACAAATCGAACCTACTTAAGCTGAGAAAACATACTGCAAAGGCATGCTTACGAACCAGTTCCGGTCTCACGACCCGCGAAGGGTAATAAAACCGAATTTGCTAATAACAATGCGGAAATGCTATAATGATAAGCCGACGTGTGAACTACCAGGCGTATCAATCACGCTAATGTTAATAATGTTAATTTTTTTAATAAATAATGTTAATTTTCTTTCCCAAATCATGAGACGAGAACGTTTTGGAAGGGTTTTCATACAACTCAATGGCTATTAATTAAAAGCAAACACTTGCACAGTTGTAAATAGTAAACATTCAATTATTACACAAAAACACTTTTGTAGTGTACTCCTAACCACAAACGTTGCCGGCACTTATGTTGTTGGTTTAGTTCATTGGTCTATGTTGTAAAAACATTTGCATTCCACACCAGGCACCAAATTGCACCAACATCACTGTGCACTTTATGCGCAAACAAGCAAACAAGCAAAAACAGCCAATGCTTCATATTACTCAAATCCGTTTTGTGTTTGTTTCCCTCTCTTTTTACTTTCTTTTCAATCATTTTCCATAGATTCCCAAATCATTCGGGGTAAGTCTCGGCGGCGTCTCTCCATCATCCTCCTTCTTCTCCCACTTGGTGGCGTCTGCGTATGTGCGATCGTACAACAACCGAATTACAAACAACGCCGGCCAACAACAAATACGCATACGGAAAACAAGACGTAGCTTATATTTTTGCGATGCTTCGGAGCACGGCGAGCTTAGAAAGTGTTGTGTTGGATCTCTCTCCCTCTCTCTCTTTCTCTCCTTGTCGCTCTGTTGTGGAGCCGATCGCACGGGGGGAATGTTTTTTTGTTGATTTTTCACATCTTAAATTCCACTCTCGATCGCGCGCATCATCGATTAATCAATCAATCAACCAATCAATCATAAGTGATCAAGTATTATGCAGACGGAGCATGCTGCGTGTTACCTTATCTACCTTTCGGTTTCACGCAGCGACTTTTTTTCTCATACGATCGTACCGCCACTTGTAGGATAAAGAGCCGCCACGGGACCAAGAGGGGCCTGTGTCTATTTGGTCGGTGATCGATTCATTTTCAAACCAACATCAGATCGATCGAGTCTTTCTAGTGTACGAAAATTGAAATTCGACTCAGGCCCCCTTCGGAAGTAGTGGTGGCGCTGGTGGTCGTTTAGAGCTGCTCCGTTGCATAAGTGACGAGCAAAAATTAACCATCTCTATCGGGCTAGAGAGCAGCATTCCTCGCATCCCGGTACGGTTTAGCGTATTGTCGGTGGAACCGTCTGGAAGTGGCGCCTGCTGGCGAGCAATTGCACTGCACCCAGCTGAGTATGCTTGAGTCGCCAGTCTCCCCGCACATTGAACCCCTTCCGGCAATTATGGAACACCGATGTTACCCGGGGAACGTGTCAAATGCAATTTGCTTCAAGCTGTGATTTTTGCCACGCGATCGCACCGGTGGTAGCCTGCTGCGATAGACATTATGCAATTTCGTTTTGCGGCGAAAGCTTCACAAATAACCAATCACCGATAGAGAGGATCGATCATAATATCGTTATGTTTGTACAGCACCGCGATGGCCGCTGCAGGGTTCGAAACTTGTTTTGAAGCGCTCGGGCGCATTAGCCCACTTGTTCGTACTCAGCTCAATGGCTCATCAACGGCCATGGGGTATGTGATGCTCATGCATCACAAGGTCGTCCTCAGCTGAAGATAGCACGGTGTTCTTCCTGATCTTCAATCACCATTTGCCCCGAAATGCATACGAATTTTACCCCATCATCGATGGTAATGAGCGCAGTTTAGCTTCATTTTATCGTACCAATCTGCTGCTGCTGCTGCTTCAATGCGAGTGCCGTTCGGTTGAATTGTAATTGAAACTTGCGTAAAGTACGTTTCACTTTCGTCTCAATCACCATCCAGACGAACCCACCCACTTGTTAAGAAGCTGAAACTGGCTCGTTTCACGTGCCCGATCGGCCGGCAAGTGGTCCGAGTGGATGGGTTTAATTATACTATCCATGTCGTTGGCATCGTGTCGGTACTGCAGTTAAATGCAGCAATTTCTCAGCCGACGGAGAACACTTTCTCCCCCACTTGTCCGCCCACTGCGTTTTGGATGGCCGAGCTAGGGTATTAGAAAATGCGGTTACTATAGAGTAACCAAACCTGGTGGCAACCTGTCAAAAACCTTCGAGCTGGAGAAAGATACCGTGTAATGGCAACATTGTTGGGAGGAAATAATGGTATTTCTATGAAATTGAGAATTCCGAGTGAATGGAATAAAAGGCTGATTGTAACTATTTTTCTAGTTCAATATGATCAAGCTAAGGAATGAGGCATTCATTTCGATGTTATTGAATTCAGACGTATAATTGCTTTGAAATGTTGTGTTTCATTGTAAAGATCTTTACAATTCTATGTGTTGCCGCGTTCTAGGATATAGCATGGAATTAAATGAATTAAATAACAGACAAGATTTTTTTATATTTATACCTACCAATCTGAATGTTAAAAACAGAAATTCCTTGGATTATCGGGTAATAGAAGCACATTATTCAGAAAATGATCATACGTTTCCATTAAAATAATGAATGCTCAACAAGACAAGCTCTGTGTTGTAACGAACATATGGTTGAAAATGATGTTCCACATACTAGTCGCTTTTCCAATTTGTATAATATCCCAAGAGCCATTTTACGCCGTTCTGCAACGTCCAAATTCTAAGACAATGCATACATAACAAGACTGCATGTTCAATTATACCTCGCGTTTAACGATCGATGCTTGTTTTGTTTTTAGTAGTGCAGTTCTTGTAAGGTTTACCTTGAGCCATTTGATCTGCTGTTGATTTTTCTGGTGGAAAATCACTGGCCACTGATCACGGTTTTGTGCTGCAGAAGAGCACCTTCACTTTACCGAAAATGTGCCACTGTGTAGAGCCGGCAGCGTGCACAAGTGAATGTGCTGCTCCGTTCCCATCGCTCGAAACATCTTCTCCGTGTTCCTAAAACCAATTCGTCACGACGGAGCATTCCGATCGAGCAGCTAACGACCGCAATGGGTCGAAAATAATGAAGCTTCCCCAAGCGGTGAGCTGTATTAAATTAATATTCATTTGAAATTTAATGATTCAGTGGACAGTCAATCACTCGACCGTTCGTTGCTTTTCTCATCACTCGGGAAGGAAATGCGTCGTAATGGTAATTACAATCATCTTTGGTTCATGATCTCCTCGCCTTTGGGAATCAGCAGCAGCAAAAAAACGGAACCTTCAGCCGAGCGGACTGAAAGTGAAGTACATGAATTGCGACGAATTGGTACGCTCACACATTGAGGGTACTTTCACGATTGGACACTTGTTCAAATCGTCCAATCGAACGCGCTTTACACGAATCACACGGACACTGAAAATGTCAAGAGGAAGCGTAATTTATGCAAACGATCAAGCCCAACTCTGCGTGTGGGTACAGATGACGAAATTTGGCATCTTGAGCCATCAAAAAGCTCTAAAAATGGTCTTTCGTGGTCGAGGTGGTGCGTAAAAAGTAGCACATTCATTACATAGTGACCGTTAAAGGAGATGAATCAAATTCCACGGTACGGTTGTTGTTTTTTTTGTAGAAACGATTACTGCGTTTTGAAAGGCATAATGGGGAAGGTGAAGAATCCCGCTTATATCCTACGCGCTCTTCCCGCCGGATCCACGGTCTGCTGGTGGTGGTCAATCAGCGGTGGCCAGCGGAAGAAAGGTATTTGATCGAAGTGAAAGTCCATTTCGTGCGATGAAGCCGACGCTTAAAGGGAAGGCAAACGGGCACATACAAAAGAATGCAATCGAATGCAGGAATGTCCACTACGCGAAGGAGATTTTCTGCTGGTTGTTGTATATGATGCAATGGAGCCTAACGCGCATAAAGACGCGTCTACTGATTCACTTTCGTCTACACTCGAAAGTCTAGGAAAGTTCACAACTCTCACGATGCGCGGACAAATGAAGTGATCAATTGTGTGTTCTTGAATGAAAAAAAAAACCGTATTGTCATAACCGTTGGGGCTGGTTATGAAGGTATACCTTCTCGGTGCATGATCGTGGGTACTCCCCTAGGTACATACCAAAATCAACAAAAACCATCATCTAACTTTCCTAACCTTTGATCCGATTAACATTACACAAACAGAAACGCTTGGATTACACACATCATCGCTGTTCTTTACGTAATCACTGTGGATACGCTAAGATAAAGCCATTGATCACTGTTTACATCAACTGGCTCTCATCGCATAGTTCTTACGCAAAGCGAAACGCATATCGAGCGTTGCAGAGAACCAGGAACCAGAGTGATCGCACAAAAGCTGAGATCACATCGCTTCGCGCCACGCATCATTGCGAACCTTCCCTTCCCAATTGATGCTTGCACGCAACTCTTCCCACAATTTCGTAACTAGAGCAATGGAAGCCCGCATACCGATTGTTCCGATTCTGAGTTTTTTTCTTCTTTTGGCCTTCCCTTGCGTTTGACGTAACGGCGCGATCGTGTACGAAACATCTCCTCTCTTGGTGGCAAGCTTATTTCGTGGACCACGCCACATCCGATCCCACAAAAACAAGCGGTACCGAAGCAATGATCCAAAGCGGCATCATCTACTTCCTGCGCGCCGGACAGCTGGGGCTGTCGAAAACAATTGACCACCACCGAACCGGTGTTGCTGCGTCCGCGGCTGGCGCTTTAAACGCCAGCGGAATGGTGTTACGTTCACGCGTTCACCACATCCAGAGAAGAAAACGACCCCAAACAATCGACCCGTAAAACTGCATAACCGTGTTAGCCAAAGTGTCGGCTTCGGGCCAGCCTTTCTCGTATCGCCACAGCTTCCATCGAGCATCATCCAGTGCCTCACCACCCTCTTACCACGGGGATGAAAGGGGGGCGCATCACTAGTGTTTTCATTTCTTTGCAGTTGAAATTGCCCAGAGCGGGCGTATCGGAGGGGCAACGCTTGTTACATCATCGCACCGCGATGCTTTGCGCGCATCTTGACGGTTCGCTAGATCTGGGGTCCTTTCCCGAATCTAAGACACTCCCCCCTCCCTAGGGGCCTGTAATGAGCTACTTGTAGTGTTGCAGATTCGATTGAAAATGTTTCCTTTCTCTTGGCAGTGGGTCATCAGTGGCCGCTGGGTCGCTTCTTGGGTAAAAAGGAACGTAACCCATGCAGTCAAATCAAGGGACCGGTATAATTGTGCAAGAAAAGTGTTGAAGATGATGGTAAACAAGGGGCTTCTTTTTATGAGAGCGGTGAAGATAACCAACGACGGAACGGGTTAATAAACCTACTTTGCCGATTTGGTTGCGTTTATTGATAGTGAAAGGATGCTAGAGCGGGTACACGAATGTTGTTTGGCTAAAATTACACAACCATCGCGTGAAGATCGTCCTCAAAAGTGTGCATGCAAACGTGTGTGACCTCAATTATACAGCCTCATTCACTCTCGTGCCTCAGTAAGTCCGCAGCAGTAACGATTTCTGACACGAAACATTCTTCTCTGTTCGTTCGGTCAATAGGTTCCACCGAAAGCTCAGCGACGCCAGCTGACGCAACAGCAGCAGACGCACATTCTGAGCGACATTCAGAAGCACCAGCATCGCTTCAATCTGCATCAAAACCAACGTTCGCCGAACGTTTTCATACAACCGTCGATTCAAATACCGGTGCCCCCTCAACCCCATTCAAGGCAACCGTTCAGTGGCCCAAGTAGTACACAGCAACACTTCCAGCCCAACGCACACTTCCATCACCACTCGAACAATCTACATCCACCACCACCACCATCATCACCGGCCAATGGACCGGTGAACAGCTTCCGCGCACCGTCCGGCCGTCCAGGACCTAGCTTTGGAGCACAAGTAAACCGCTATTACTTCCAGCACCACACGCAGACCACATTCATACCAAATTTTTTACAACTCTTACAGCAGGACACACGACTGCCACCACAGCAGCGCTCCGTACAGAACCAACTACAGCAGGCCACATTCTTCAACGGACCACCACCACCACCACACACTAATGGCCCCGCGCCCGTCAGTCAGCCACTGAACAGCCAACCTTCCTCCTTTCTGAACAGCATCGATACACCAACGTTCGGTGCACCCCAAAGACCCAACTCCCTTCAGGCTCCTTTCCTTCAGACTCCTCCTTCCTTCACCGGTAATGGACAGGTTCGCTTCCCGAGCCAAGGCGCACCATCGAACGGGGCGAACCTTGGCCAACAGCCTGTGCCGTTGTTCACCAACCAGCAGCTACCACTGCACAACTCTCCCCAAAACTTCAAGCTGTCCGGGCCGAACGCCGGCCAGTCGACGTTCCCGGTGCAGCCGACATTCCACAACAGCCAATCCGTAAATCCGGCCCTTCAATTCCCACCGCTTTCGCAGTCGATCGGAACGAACTTCCAGCAGCCCTCGCCGCAGTTCCAGCAGCAGCAGCAGCAACAGCAGCTTCCGAGACTGCAACCGAACGTTCCATTTGCCCAATCGTCCAATAACTTCAACGCCCAGCCCCAGGGTGCTGGATTCCCACAGGCCCAACCTCAAATACAAACGTTCAGCGGACCGCAGCAACCCGTGCAGAGTGCACAGTTCGGTGGTCAGGCGACCAACTTTAACGGTCTACAGCAACAACAGCAGCAACCACTTAGCTATCAGCAGCAGCAGGAGTACGAACGTCGGCTCAAGGAAGAAAGTGAACGGATTCGCGAGCTGCAGGAAAAGCAGAAGGTAATCCAAAAGCATGAACAGTTCCTGCAGAAGCAATACCAGAAACAGCAAGCGAAGGTACAGCAGCTGCATCAGGAGTTCCTGAAGAAGCAGCAAAAGATCCTCCAGCAGCAACAGCAGCAGCAACAGCAGCAGCAATACGAACAGCAGCAAAAGACCGTCCCAACTCAGGTACGTTCGCGCGATGTGTTGCCGTCGGAGCGGACACTTTTTGAAAAGGCTGTTAAGATGCAGTCAAAGCCCGTAGCCGTACCAGAACCAACTACATCAACCGCTGCAGCCACCAGTGGACAGCTTTCGGTGATCCCGCTCAAGCCCAACAGCAAGAAGGACTACAGCAGCATCACTCAGTCGGATCTGGACGTACTGCTCAGCGCGAACCGTCAGACCCTGTTCCAAACGATCAAGTCCGAGACGGCAAAGCCAGCCAAGGCGAAGCCCACGAAGGTAAAGTCTACCAAAGCGCTCGGACGAGACGATCTGCTTAAGCAGCTGAAGCTTGCCCTTGCCGAAACTTCGCCCGATCTTGGTGGCAAGAATTACAGCTCGACCGATCTGGTACTACCGAACGGTGAAAAGGTGCAGGTCATCCGTACGACCGATCCCGAAATCATCAAGCGCGCCAACGCCAACTCGGAGGGTGTGCTGACCCAGCAGCTCGATTCGCCCACGACACCGAAACCACTGTCCTTCGAGGACATTGCGCGCAGTGGTCTGCTTCCCCCGGGTGCGGACTTTGAACTGATCAAGCAGACGGAGGATGGGCAGATCCAGGAGGTGGGCAAGATCCCGCCTCAAAAGAAGGTTACCTTTGTGTACCTGGAGGAACAGGATGACGGATCGTACAAGGTGCAAGGGGTAAAGGGTAGCGGTGACAAGGAAACCAAAACGTCCGGTGCCGATGTGGACAGCATCTTGAAACGCATCAAGAACGGTGAAATTCAGCTGCCTCCCCCATCGTCGGTCGTGTCGAAGGGATCCGTGGCCAAGCCGGACCTGATCGAGGACGCACCGATCACGACTACGACGCCACGCCATCAACCGATCAAGAAAGCCAACTCGGTGACGATCATTCCACACAGCACACCGATCGAGGATCACGCCTCGACTGCTTTCCTGTCCGGCAGTACTGTACACCATACCGCCTCGCCGGCACCGGCCACCATCTACGCTTCCACGCCTTCCCCGGCAAGCCCGAGCAGCGGTGTCACTGCATACTCACCGGGTGGCTACTCTGGCAGCACGCTTCCACAGCAAGTCTCGGCCCGTCTTTCAACGCCGTCGCCAGTGTCCGGTAGCTATACCGCCGACAGCACGGCACGATTCTCCGAAGCAAACTCAGTGTACACCCCGGTGTCTACCACGGCCATCCCGCCCGCTACACCAGCACCTAGCATCTATCAGACTGCCAACACGGAAAATTATTTCTCGGACACGGCTACGGCCGCTGCCATTGAGCAGCAACAGCAGACGGCCAGTACCTACCAGCATCAGACGATTCATGCGTCACATCAGTCCACCGCTAGCGATGCTGTCCCTACGGCATCCGCATCCGAAACGATCACGCAACAGCAACAAGACAACACGCTCAGCGCTCCCAAGGAGGACACCCAGCAGCAGCAAAATGAACTACCAGCAATTCTCAAGAATAACGGACTATTTGCCATGGCCAAATATCTCCGCCAGTCTGGTCTCGATACGATACTGAATGAAACGGGCCCGTACACAATCTTCGTGCCCACCGATAAAGCCTTCCGCAGTCTGCTTGTCCAGCTGGGCGGACCCGAAAAGGCGGAAGAGAAGTTCCGCAACAACCCACGCCTACTGAGCGGAGTAAGTGGCAGTGCAGGGCCAATAGTCTGATTGGAAGTCGATCATCATTCATCACTCATCACTGATCTTTTTTTTCATTCCAGCTGCTCTTGCATCACGTCATTCCTGGATCGTTCGAAATCGCGTCTCTGCAGGATGAAATGACTGGTGTGTCCCTGGCCGGAACTCAGCTTCGCGTAAATCAATACAACATGCACGACTCGGAATGGAACGACGTTAAGGTAATGGGTGGCACTATAGCTGCCTATTTCATTACAAATTAGTTAATTACGTTTTTTAATTTTAATTTCCGACCCACTAGGTGACCACCATCAACGGCGCTATGGTCGTGCCAGACAAACAGGACATCGTGATCCCCCAGGGTATTGCTCATGCCGTCGACCGTGTCATGTTCCCGCTACCAGTTGGTGATATTCTTCAGACGCTTCAATCGGACCGTGAGCGACGCTTTACTCACTTCCTACGAGCATTGTTTGCATCGGGCATGTCGGATACTCTCCAGAATAAAGGTAAAGTCGTACGATAGGAGAAGATCGTTTGCAAAAACTTTGCTGAAACTCGGTATTTTCCCTGTGCCACATTCAGGTATCAAAACTTACACAGTATTCGCTCCAACCGATGCCGCATTTGCTCACCTCTCGACTGAGGAACTCACCAACCTAGTCACGGAAAAGGACCAGGCGGAAGAGCTCGTACGCAAGCACGTTGTCCCGGGCACTTTATTCACTGCCGGTATGCGTTTCTACCAGGTTAAGGACGTTATGGCGGAGGGAAAGACAGTTACGCTGCAGAAGACGGGAGGTACGTCGCAAAAGGAACTTTACATGAAGCTAACGAACAAAAGCCAAATTAACCATTTCCCTAATTTACAGGTAAAATCAAGGTTAACGATGGTTATCTGCAGACGTCTAATATCCCAACAACGAACGGCGTTATACATGCTATCGACTCGTTGCTGTAAGCATTCACCCTCGCCACCACCAAGCTGGACACGAATCTACAAAACACGATCACGTTAATTTCCAGTCGGGTGGGGAAAACACAGACCTGAAACGTCAATCCGTCTGTCCTCGAAGTTGTGTTGTTAATTTATTACAAAATGCCCTTCCATGAGTGTCCGTTTTCAATTTCAATCAAAATTACGTTCAGGTTCACAATGCACTACCGATTGAAAGTAACCATTATTATTTTGGCAATATATGACCAACTAGAATGAATGGGAGCGCAACCGAGAAGTTCTCCAGAAAACTATGGATAAAATCCCATTCTCTGTTTGGTTCGTTAGTGGTCTGAACAGTTTTGATAATCGTTAAGTTTAAATGATAATTTATTCGTTAAGTTTAGTAAAATGCTGTTTTGTACGATTTCCCGCTCCGGCCCATTTACTGGGTGATCGTTGTAAATACTATGAAAAACAGTGTAATAAAGAGTTCGAGAAAGAGAGAGAGTTCGCTTTAGTAATCCTATCCGAATTTATCTTTTGCTGTTCCTTCCGAAAAACGAAGTGATGTGTCTTTGATCGTCCTTTTCTTGGGTTCTTTTCATAGTTTCCTACGCCACAAATACGCTCCAATTCTTCTTTCAGCAATCTTTGTGTACATGTGTTATGTTTGGATTTTGATTAAATAGGTGATAAGATAAGATGCAGTAGAAAATATTACGATAATTATCAGATTTAAATAATTATTTGTTATTAAAAACCAGGAATCTGATCATCGCAGTGCATGTCGTCCTAACATGACCCGATCATGCCCGTTTCTCCAGCATGCTTGCTTCCTGGTTGCTGCTTCCCATCCATGTAGACACTCGATCTCCGGCAGATTTTCTTTACATGATCCTGCCATTAAACTCGCTGTGCTCCTCCGCGGCTCGTGCCAAGCTGAGAATCGCTGTCAAACGAGGTAGAGTTTACCATTCTAATAATGGAGCATGCTATGGTGTTATAGTTAGTATGGTAAACTGCCCCATTGTATCATGCTGGTATACGCCATCTTAACAATGTCTGCTTTGCCATACACGTCAATAAGCACGTAGTTCTAGAGATGGGTGAAGTTGGCAAAAATCAGGAGTCGACTCCGATCCGACTCCGATAAATTCGGAATCGACTCCGGAAGGTAGGACCGCCCTGCATTATCCGGAGTCGTTCGGAATCGTCCGGAATCGCCCGGAGTCGTCCGGAGTCCTTCGGAGTCGGAGTCGTCCGGAGTTGTCAGGAGTCGATAGGAGTCGTTCGGAGTCTTCCGGAGTCGTTTGGAGCCGTGCGGAGTCGATCTGAGCTTTCGGAGTCGTCTGGAGTCAGCCTTCGAAACAAAGGCCTGTACATAAAGTGCACATCTGAAGTGCAATGTCTGATCACAAGCACATTAAAACACACGGCTTCTGTTGACTCCGACCAACTCTGATTCCTGTTGACTCCGATCGACTCTAGACGACTCCGAATGACCCCGACTCCGATCGATTATGGCCGACTCCTGACGAATCCGGACGACTAAGACGACTCTGAACGACTCTGAACTACTCCGAACGACTCCGGACGACTCCGGACGACTCCGAACGACTCTGACTCCGAACGACTCCGACTCCGAACGACTCCGGACGACTCCAAACGACTCCGGACGACTCTGACTCCGAATGACGCCGGACGACTCCGAATGACTCCGGACGACTCCGGACGACTCCGGATGACTCCGGACGACTCCGACTCCGGGCGGATCTAGTGGTTCCATTTTGGCGGAGTCGAAATCGGACTAACAATAGTCGGAATCGGATCGGAGCCGTGGGTGCGCTCTAGAGAGCACATCACTGCGTAGTTTATCCTTCGCCTCCACGTTACATGCTCAAACACATTGTCCAAAATGTTCCCGAAAATGCGTCGCTTCAACACACCCAGAACTTTTGCATCTCTCACTCGGATGGTCCATAATTCGAGTTCATAAAGGATGGTCGTGGGAATCAATGTCCGATATTTTTTACATTCCATGCTCATTAAGTATAATCTAGCAACATAACTTCTTGTACAAAATTCGATTATATTATTATAATGTCATATTACTTCATTCTTTACTTAAATAATGATGACCCACGTTACCACTCTGGCACTTTGTAGTTGGATAGAAGAGCCTTAATTATTCTCAAAGCAGTTTCAAGTCCTATATGATTGCACAGAATGGAAACAGGTAAGATTGCGAATTGCGGTGTTAATTACCGCCTATACAATATGTTCGCTTTACGATGAACTAATCTTACACGTCGAAAGGTAATCGGAAACTATCAGAAGATTCAGACGAACGCAAAATCCACCACTGACCAGATCTAAAGCCAACTCTTACTGAAAACCGTAGAATGCAAAAAAAGTATTATCTCTTCATACATTCATCGACATAAGATACAATGAACTGTTTTAAGATCCTGATCCTGATCGTCAGCTGATCAGACTAGTTAGACTGACTATGTGACGTTGTTGAAGGTGGACCTAGAAATATCAGGGCATTTTGCGACCCACCATCGGCTTGCACCAAGGAGATCGACTGACTGTCTCCTATTGAACTTAATGCTAGAGATGGCAATCCCCGACTCGAAGTTGAAGTCTTAGGGAACCATTTTTGTAAGTCAACAAATATCCTGGGATACGCTGATGATATAGATATCATTGGTCTGGAGCTCTGCTATGTAGCTAATGCCAACTAAGGGATTGAGCAAGCAGTCGAAAACTCGGATAACAGATAAACTAGACAAAACCCTATTTACAAATCCACCTATGACCTATGAAGGAGAAACGTACGGATAGGGGAACGCACTACTGGAGTCGTCCAGGATTTAATCAATGTTCAGTGGCATTCTATTGTAATGCTGTATATCTCTGTCAAACAAAAAAAATTCTGGCTCCTGCAGTCATACAGTTTAGCAGAAAATCTATAAATTACTACTGTTAGTAAGCCTTTGTGTCCTAGAGTATAGAGGAGTACAATGAAAATTTCATAAATTTCGAACAAAAATTATTTGTTTCAATCTGATAAAGCGGACAGGAAATGAAATGTGAACTCAAAAACCATTCAGTACATTCAGCCATTTGTATGGAAGTAAATATGGTGATACAGCAATCACTAGATAGGTCTTTTTGTTTGCAAAAAAGGAAGGATGCGGTGGTTAAGAAGAAGCAATAAATTAAGTTTCTAAATATAAACCATCTGCAAACAATCAGAATATTTGTAAGCAAATTCTGGTGAGACTGGCAATAATCTAGATCTTGTACTGGTGGGGAGAAAAGTGCATATGGATTGGAAGGGGTCTATAATTTCCGTTTTTAAATTATCTTGCTGATGTATTGAATTTCCCTGCCAGTTACTTTTTCAGGTTAATTTCCTTGGAATTATAATACAGGAAAGGATGAATATGCTCAAACAGAGTGGCCCATTTAGCATAAGAAATTGATTTTGGGGAGTATTTGACATACGTCGTCTGTCGTATCATTACACTCATACCTTCTTCTTCTTCTTCTTTTGGGCCAACAACCGTTTGTCGGTCAATGCCTGCCTGTACCACTACTTGTGGGCTCGGCTTTCAGTGACCTATGGTACTACTCCCCCATAGCAGGATAGTCAGTCCTTCGTATGGCAGCACGGTCCAATTGGGACTTGAATCTGTGACGGGCAGTTGTTAAGTTGTACGAGTTGACAACTGTACTTCGAGACCGGCTTACACTCAGACCATTACATATAAAATTAAACAATTCTATCACAATGACACCTTGGTGTTAAAAATTTATAATATAACCTACCAATATTATAAGATTGTTTCGAAGATACAACGTACATTAGTACTGCACATGCAGAACAAATGAGCTCGGAGCATCCAACACACATTCTCAAAGCGTTAGAAAGATGTTGTTATTTAAAGGGATTTATTCATACACCAGATTACCCGGGTAAGTCAATAATGGGAGCAAATTAATAGAACTTACCTTACTGCAAACGTAGCTGTGATGTATATGTTAAAACATCAGTTTAATGTTACACATATTGTCCTGTAAAGAATAACTGCAATTGGCATCACGACATTGAATAATTCATTCATGATTGCATGTGACCACCTTCCAGACATACTAGATATTGTTGCTGCGAAAGTAGTGCCCTGGAACATGATGTTGATACCAGATAAACTGGCCGTCAGATTTTTACCTGAAAAGTGGTGTGGCCGACCCATTGGTTGGATCGTGATGAGCGACATAAAGGATACTAGAGAATACTATTGTAGTATTCGATGGAGCAAGGCCCGTTATTGCTTGGTGGAACTCGGCTGATCGTCTTGGGTCTTGGACGCTAATTTCTTTACTGTGTTTTTCATATTTACATCTTAAGAATACTCCGTCATGCTGAAACCTGCGTTGGTGTAGCATAGGACTTTATCATCATCATCATCATCATCATCTTTTCCGTAAAACATTTGGTTTTTGATTTCCATTTTGAATATTGATTTATTTTCATAATTATGTGTATATATATATCATCAATAACAGTTCAATAAATTGGTACCGTTGTTCTCGTTTCGCTACGCAAATCGCTGCCTTACTAGTGCAGTCGGGTTGATGTTACCTTGCGCCCGTTCCCTTGCAACTAAGAACTTTTCGCAAGATATGCCATTCCGATGGTTTATCCTCCTGCCAGCCGTTGTTTCACGTGTTTTGCCTTTTTGATCTATGCATTTTTGTTTCATAAACGGACTCTGTTGGACTTTCCTACCCAACATATACAGCATTACATTTCTTCGGTTTTCGTCTGTTTAAATTATGGTGTGATATTAAAAGATGCTACAATTATACATCACTTTCAATTAACGTGCTGCCGCGGAACGCGAACATCAGTCAATATAATATTGTTTGCCGTGTTAATAACAACGCGTGTTCAGTAAATAAGCGTACCCAGTAGTATCATGAGGATTACGATGAAATGATCGAGTACGATGAGAAATGAACTATCAGTAAATATTATTATCGTTCCTGTGTGTGTGTATGTTTTCTTTGCTTCGAACCTTTCGATACGACTATTACATTGTAATGTATTATGTGTGCCATCCAATGATGAGAAGCTATCCAATAACAGTGCTCCAGTAGTTTGCATGTTGAGAGCGCTATTGCCCCAATGGTAAATTGTGTATAAAAAGATTCAATAAGTGTTTGACAAAACGGGGAGCCAGATTTGGGAATCAAAAAAAGCTCTTTTCGGTGTATATAAGTGTATACTGTGTCGTTCGTTTGCTGAATTTCGGGAGAGTTTAATTTTGCTTTGACTCGTAAATTAGTCTCGGTCATTCATATACTAGTAGCAAGCGTCCAGTAGGTGTTTGCATCATCTAAAGTGGATAGAAAATTGATATGTCTTCGAAATTTCGGTAATAATACGCAGCAGTCCAAATCTTTCCTGGATATCTGCTTTGGCAGGTGCACTTATGGGACAAATTATGGGTTTTTCTTCTTATTTCTCTCTATCTCTTTCAAACTAAATGCATCAAATGCATTGAAACTTTGGACAATCTGTTGATGACATTATTTGATAGACAGTAGAAGTAATTGTATGTATCTATCAGCGCTACTTGCATTATCAGAGCAAAGCAGAATTCACATGTTTCTGTATTTTGTAGTGAAATTGTGTTTTGAGACACAGCTTATTCCCATTACTTCGTCATTGATTTAATTTCAATCATGCGGCTCATTTTCTTATTTGACAAACGGCAAAAAAAAAAACAATTTTATAGACCATCGACCAACTTGAACAACTTCTTCAAAGGGCGATCGCGTAAAGCAAAACGAGGAAGGTTTAACACCTTCATTCCTATCATATATTTACACATATCTACAAGCAAAAGCTGTAAAATGTACGTCTGTGTAAAATTAATTGCTGTACAAAATATAATCCAAGCGCAAATACATCAAACTCAAGGATATGATGATTTCATTTGAATTTACATTCGCTATTACTGCTGCTGTTTTCTCTCTAATCGCCAGCTGAACCTAAAACGACAACAATTTAAATAGACAGAAAAGTTTCTACAGGACAGGCGTAGCATACTTTTGCGTAGCATTTGCACGCTTAATTAACTAGAACAGGCACGCAAGAACGTTCGTGTTCATTGTCAATGTTGTGTCCTTTCATTTGAGATGTTTTTTTTTCTTCGTTTGTAGTTTGAAGGATTTCTCGTGTGCTGCATACTTCTTTCGTAATTTAATTCATTTCATCAAATTGTTAAATTTGTTTTCAATGTTTCCTTTACTTTGCTCCTTCTTATTTCATTACCATAATTTTATGCTAATAGTTGTATATATTAGTAATCACAATACGTTTGCTATATTTTCTTTTCAATTTTCCACGTTTTAGACACGACTGCCAGAAGTTGAACAGGTTTGTTTGCCAGATTTCTTATTTGGTTACGACCATCTTGCCGGTTAGTTTCATTTCAGCAAAACCAAACAACAGCAAATTTCAGAATCGCTTGCAATTGCTAACGATTGATAGGCTGGTATTGTTAGACGTTTATCGTTTTTTTTAATTAAGTACATTAGATCGGCCTGTTATCTCGCGGGAATTTGGATCATTTGCATTGCTGCTCCATACAGGGCCATTCGCAACTACATTTGTGCAGTACTGCTAATTTATACTATTCACTACAGTTGCAGCTTTTAAACTACACTTTTTATTTGTGATTACTTGCAACTGACTGCTTGGTACCTCTAATCGTGTGCGACTCCCGTTCTGTGTTTCCGCTTCTGCTACGCAACCATTTCAAAGCAATACTTTCATAGCTATTTCGGCGTGTTTTTTTTCCGGTACGGGGAGCCTAGCACAGCCAGCGGATAGATACACTACAGGTAAAGCTTTATAAGCCATATCGCTGATCATTTTATTTTCCATTTGTTCGGGTTAATAGTAGGTTAAGCTGCTTAGGTTGTTAATAGCAATATTGCGTTTGCTAGCAGATAGATTGGGCTAGTTTAAGTATAGGTTTGCCTACCGCTCGAATGAAGCTACTCCCTTCGTTACAAATACTAGCAACATTCTCTTGGATATGCTGTTCTGTAGACAGAACTGTGTCGTACAAGTTTAGGATAAAGTAATACCGCAATAACGATGGAGTACATGAGAATATTGATTAGGACGCTTCTTTTTGTAAATCTCAAATCAGATAGTTTGCTATTGTATCGGAATGAAACTGGATTTTAAACGTAAGCATTTCTACCAGTGTCAACTTTAGGTAAGAAAACAAATTGTAGAATAAGTTCACTTAATCGCCCGTTCGTTGGATAAAGTAGGAAAAAAGAATCATATAATAAAATGCTGCTCATGAGAATGTTTCGTTCAAAACTACGCTTAAGTACTGTTACAGCACCGTAGCTGGTCGCACGTAAGTATATATAGTCCCAGAGTGTAACGTGTCTGGCTTAAACAATAAATCGCAACGTTTTCGAGGACAAGTCGCTCGTCCCTTGGTTCCCGGGTTCGGCAAGCTTTCCATCGATGTGGTGCGATAACAATCAAATAATTCAGATACACTTAGCTACCATTCAACGATTACCCCAAAACATAATAAACACCCCGAAAGCACCAAGGAAAGGCGAAAGCGCACGGAATGCGTTTCCACAGTTACGATGCTTGCTCTGTCCTTCGGCCCAGAAAAGGCAATAGGTAGGCAGTAATGACGGAGCAAGCGATCCAGCGATGACACTGCACTTTACAGATGCACTTGGAACGTCTGGGCCGGAGGTTTTGGGGGCGAAATGAAAGGGTTCGTGCTATGTATTTCCGGCTTCGCTACATCGGCTACCCATTCAGCGTCAAACGGATCGGCAGCGTTCAGTGACTTTGCGCGGTTGTGCAGTGAAGGGGCACGCCGTGGAGAAGGGGATACGTTCTTTACAATCTGTCCCAACCATTGTTCTGGATTAGGCAAAGGCGATGCCGTTTCGATTGGAACGACTCCACTGGACGAGGAGGATGTGGTGGTAGAAGCGACCGCTATCGTTTCTGCCACTGCTGGGAAACCACCGGTAACGGGATTAATGGTTGCGGTACTATTGCTGTTACTGCTGTTACCACCGGTACTGCCAAGGCTGTGAGTCGTATTATTACTTGCACTACTGCCACTGTGACTACCAAGGGCGGATAGATCCAGCGTTTGCTGCTTGTTGAGCGGCGAAATAGATCGTGGTGGGATTGTTGGCACGACTGATAGCGTCGGCAAGTTCGGCAATGCAGGCTGACCGATATCGCTCGGACCGTTGCGAGCCAGTAGCCCAGGAACGTAACTATTCATAGTCACCGATGAGGAAGTTGCCATTGTGCTAGAAGTGATGTTCGTAGTGGCGGTTGTGACCGATGATTTAAGATGCAGCTCTTTGTTCAGATAAAAATCATCCGTATCGTTTTTGGTAAGCAGCGACAATCCCTGGCTCAGTTCCTGGCACAGCTGACTAACGGTGTCCGTGGGCTGCGGAGATACCTCCGGAATGGGCGAAACGGTCGTCCGCTGGGGAGTGCCTGGTTCGAGAAAAGCTCGCTGTCGTTCGGCATTGGACGGAAGATCGTTTATTCGCAGTGACATTTGACGTTTGAACGGGGAGGCCGACCCAATCTGCGTGAATCCACGGAAGCTTCCCTGACGTTCCAGCATCGAGGGTGTCGCGTGTGGTCGCTCAATCGCGAACGGATTGTACGGTTTCGGCGCGTTGTTGTTCTGTTGCGGGGCAACAACCGCTGTATCGGTCCCACCTGCCAGTCTTTCCGTCATTGTCTGCTGCCTGAAGGAGCCAGTACGCGTAAAGGTGGAATTTTTCATATCAAATGTCATCGTGACCCCGCACTCCTTATCACGACGCTGCTTGCGCTCCAAGCATACTGCGAACGCACAGCCGACCGCATGAGACAGTCGCTCACCGGAGTCCTTACTGGCCAGGAAACCGTGGCACATCCAGCGACGCGTTGTGCCATCTCGACAGATGTAACTAAAGCCTCGTTCGTGATTACGATCCGGCGCACAGAACGAAACCTTTTCGATAGTTTGATCTACGATCAAACCCTTAGTATCATCCTCAACCACGCGAAGTCCATCGCCGCTTACATGCAGCTGAGCTCGTATTGCACGTCTCCTCGAGTTCTAAAAAGATACAAAACACATACATTCGATTACATTCTGCTACATATTGCGATGGATTTGACTTACCCGTAGCACCTTCAACGCTTCCTCGCACACCTGCATCCCACGAGATTCGAATACTTCTACGCATCCCAAGTACTTCACCGAGAAAGTGCATGTAGCCGAACGGACTGCCTGTTCGTCCGATTGCCATTGGTGGGGCTTTGCCGCCTCTGGAACACGGTCCTTGCGTCTACGGAATGAATCTCGGAATGATTTGCGCAATCGATCCATTTTCTTAGGTGATCGTTTGCTCTGTCGGAATGAAGCTGATTTCTGCAACATCGTAAGTAAAGCAAACAAGCAAATCGCATTATTATTTGATAAACTATTACAATTGAAACGATAGAATATATTATGTTTATATAGTGAATATATGTATATATTGTGAAAGGATACACCAACATTAGTATTGTGATGAGTGTTGAATTTGTACTAACCGCATTTTTAACATCTCCGTACGTTCCGCGGGTAAAACCGCGCTCCAGAGGTTCGTGTGATGAATTCGAATTACCCATCTTGTCGCTTTTCTAGTGAAGCAAATCGGCGCTTACAAAGCACTCGAGGTAATTTCTTCTAATATTGGTGTAGAGCGATTCTGCTCTTTCCCTTCGAGTTATTTCAACCTTCAACGACTGAACTGAGGTAGAAAATTGTTGTCTTCCGCGTGTGCTAAAGCCTTCACTGATTAGCTGCTGATTTATCACATTTAGAAAAGCACGTTAAGCGTTTGTAAAGCAAAATCGCTCAAGTTAATTCTGCTAAATGGTGTGCTTTACAACGGTACTGCTTCTTTCGATGTCGAGGTCGTTTTGCAAGTATGGCACACTATGGCTTGTTGTGGCCAGGGGTTCTCTCACTCTCTCTCTCTCTCGGGTGTGATGTCTTGTTGCAACACAGGCGCCCAGCGGCAATCGTAAAGTAACGACGGATCGTTGCAAGTTATAATGCACTGTCGCTTAAGATTCAACCGGACACGGTGGTTAGGAGCGTGAAGATAGAGCGAGCTTTGGTCATATTTATGTCATGACTCATAAGAACCGGTCACTTTGTCTGGTTTCTGCTGGAAGGTTTTCACTGTAAAAGAAAAATGCACCGATTGATGATATACGTGAGAGCGTCGAGGACGTGTGAATAAGTATTCGATTTGTTTACGCCAAGAACAGCAATTAATGTCAGTTGAAAGAGAGCAGACCGAATTTCTTCAGGAAATGTTGTAAATTTGTTACTAATGGATGTAAACGAGAATACTTAATTTTGCGTAAAAATAACTTTACCCTGAACAGATTATAATATTAGTTTACTCGTTTAAAGAAAACCACACCAAATCACGTGTATCACGTTTCGTAAGCCATAGTAATTAGGTTCGTCCGCAGCTGCACTTACTAATAATCCATGGCATGACGACAGCATTCCGTTACCGAAATGTAACTAGCACTCTCAGATAACAATGATCCGAAAAGTATGTTTCTGCCTGGATCAAACATTAAACGACTTTTATTGCCATATTACACATCCCATTTACGGCTACGAATTTTTATAAAATTTGCATTGTGCGATGGATTGTGTGTTGAATCATACGACCCATTCCTAAACCAAAGGTAGCACCACCTATTTCAAAATGCATAAGCGTAAGAAACCCGCAAAAGTATTCAAATTATGAGTTGACAGGGGGGGAATACGCGTATCGATCCAGTGCGGCGCGATTATGAAACGGTGATCGATAATTGTATTTCCGGATTACCCCTGGAATGGGATTTACGCTCATCAACGACAAACTGCATTGCTCATTGAAACACTGAGAAGCTATTTCACTTCTTGTAAATGGGCGTTTAAATGTGAGAAAATTAGATTCAAATCCACTTTCACACCACTTATCCTGCAGCAGTTGTGCTGCTGCCTACGTAAAGTAACCTTCCCGCACATGCACTTCTTAAGAAGAATGTTTATCACCAACACAAAAAACGACGATCTCAACTAAATTATTACCACACTGTTCCATATTCCGCTTACACCTAGTTCCTTGCACCACTTCCTACTGGTTAATGGGTTTTTTTTTGACAACGGAGCAATCCAGCTTTTTCTTCCTAAAACACCCCTTAGGACTGTTTCCGATCTCTGCACTGATCACTTACTATAGTAAAAAAAGGAAGAAACATCCCTCCAGCCAGTTGGATGGGGTGGTTGGTTTCCTTTGAAAAGCTTGCCGCTTACTTGTTCCCGTGATATGGTGTGTACGCGACCCTGACACCGTCTTGACGACGTCAGCTCTGCTATGTCTACGGTAGATATAATACACACGCCGCGTACTAACGAAGGTATTGCTGCCGACGTTCAAAACAAAAAACGCCCAGCCGCTGCCGCTTGCTTTGACTGCGTTCGTAAATGAAACGCACACACGGCAGCAGCAGCAGCAGCAAACCAACAGAACACTCAAACACGGCGGTGGTTCGATAATGACGTCGCGCAGAGATGTATTCGAGTGGTGGCGTTAGGCTTAGCCGTGTGCCCTCTCTCACACCAATAGCGCGAGTACTCGGGGTCGTGTGTGCGTGGTTCGAATGTGAAACCTAATACTGACAATGTGGCCACAGTACCGAATGCAGCTTATCGAAATAACCAAACACAAATTGCTGTGTTTTTTTTTTCTTCTCTAAAAACTCTCTCGCTCTCTCGTGGAACCAGCCGTCTTTGAGCAGTGTGGGTGATCGTGTAACGTTTTACAGCCCTACCCTTCTTGCTATGGTAACGGTATTGGCATGTTTGTTTCGCACCAATACACCGGTAGTATGGACGCTACCCAAAGCTTACCTGACGCCACACACCACACCACTTCAACGTTCAATATCTAAATGTGCGTCTAGCTCCGCTTGCAGAACGGACCCAACACTATATCCACCCAAGAGCTGGAACTGTTTTACTTTTTATTTTTAATTTTATAAACTATTTAACGGATGGAATTGGAATTTCTCCGGGAGTATCTTATAAATTGTTCTAATTTAATTACTGCACTTAAGATACGATATAATGGAGAGGATTTTCTTGACTATCCCAAAAGTAAAGTCATTCGAAAAGCCATCTTCAGATTTATGTATTATGTAAAACATACGTGTTTATATTAGAAAGATGAGGACTCAAGTAACCAATACACAACTTTAACGCTATAAGTAAGACTGTACTAAGAACATCATTATACATTGTATGTAATGTGTATATGAATTTCCCTCGTCTCCGGGACAGTTTGCGTTTGGTGCGTCCACGAAGTCGCGACAAATTATGTAACAATAGTTGCTAAGCCATGATGACGCCGGATATCATTAGTGTGCCCGGAAGGTTTACATACAACCAAACCATTCTAATATGCAAAACATGATTAATGGGATAAGGTTATGGAAGACTTTAGCCACGTCGAGAGAATCACCCCATTCTGGGTACCCCTTAATTGTCCTCCTTCATTTGTTTCTAGCCGAGCAGTATGTATGAATTGACCTTTCCTAGGTGACCCGCCACTCAATTATTTGACCATGCAGTTCATTACCAGGAGAAAGTAAACACAATCAGAAGACTCTGCTACAAGATCGCAATAAAACGAAACACAAAATTCACACGATCTCATCATTCCTGAGCCTTTAACCGTTCCCCCTCAAAGAGCAAGGAATCGAGGATACGATTGAAATGCATGTGTGTAGGCCCCTTCGGTCTACTGTTTCAATCGTTATTAGATAGAACTATGTATCGCATGCATTGCGATACAGCAAGCCTACGAAATTCCCAGGGTTTCCCCCGCGATGGTAGAACATTTCAACATTGCATGCAGCACAGGTCGGTAGAACCCGACCAATCAGCAACACGACGACGACGACGCGCAGCTACGACGAGGGGCCACACTAATGCAATGCAATGTTGGCTTCTTGTGCATAGCCGCATGGTGGTGGTTATATCGATATGTGTGGTACACAGCAATGCAATGGCAAATATGTACCCAATCGAAAGTTAACCAAGGAGCCCCCGATAGACGAATGGTAGAAGGTCGAGACCGACGCATGGTTTTAGGTTACTGGTATGTGAACCTTTTAAGCGATTATCATGCAGTATTAGATGGATGGTTACCCGAAGGGGTTTTGCCTGACGTGTTGACGCGAACCGAAGGTTAGGCATGGTTTCTTTACATTGAATTTCTTTGTTCTTTGTTTCGAACATTTTTGCCAATTTTTAAAAACTGCAAAATATAGTCCTGTAGCATCAACATTAACTATAAATAAAAAAATATTTTCATCTAATACAACAAGGGCACAGCACTTGTTACGGAGCGGGAACTGTCTGGTGAATTGATTTGTTATTTATCATGAGTCAGAAAGTGGTAACGATCATGCCACACATACGTATACCACACACCACTACAACTCTATCGCCTATATGAAGGCGAGTCATTTCGTGCTTGAATGTGAGAGTAATGCAGACGCCCCCTACATTAAAAACCGGATTTCCTTCCTACAGGAAAACGAACTCCATCATCATCGACTGGCGCAGAAAATCACCATCGGTTCGGTTCTGCAGCACGCAAATTCTTAATCGAGCTACCACAACCTTTCCACGAGAGGCATCACATCCACATGGGGTAAATAACAATGATTATATGGCACCGATTTTCGGAACAATGGTCGTCACAAACCCTAGCCCTGGTGCCCTCTCCCTGTCAGAGCTGCGTTGACGAATAGAGAAGGCTGTGTGTACGCTCTTGGTCGTTGAGTATTATAAATTCGCACCGAGATGCCAAGAATTCCCACCAGTCGTTCTTGTGCGGCTCGTTTTCCCACTCTCCTCAATGCACAACGTGAAGAAAATCCCAACATCCTTATAAAAGGTAGGGAGATGAGATTTTGACTTAGAACTTTCCCCTTCCGAAACTGGCGTATTATTCACAGTGCAATCGCTTGCTCCAGAAGCCCGACCGGCCGCACTACATCGCAAAGGGGGAAAATAAAACCCAAATCTAGCGAATTCCTTCGTTACGCTCTTTTCTCCACGATCGCTTCGTCTTCATCGTTTATTTTGACCTTCGAGACGGCGGCGCGCCTGTTGCTGCTGTCGTTGCCGTAGCAAGGTATCAAATGATCGAAAAAGAAGGAGAGAGCAAGGGCGAGCGAATGCCCGTCTTTTTTTTTTTGCTAATTTATGCTTGGGAAAATTTCACACCAACCATCATTTCCCCCTCCGGTTAGGGTCGACGTCTTTGGCATGGCATTTTCCAACAACTAAAGCCAAATAAGCTTGGACGCGTTTTTAATCAAACTGTACTATTGATAATCCCTTCTTCCCGACCGAAGAGAGTCCCGGGAAAGGTTGGGAATTCTTCAAACACCCCATTGTGTTCCGGCAGCTCAGCTCATCCGTGAGGTTCTCCGTGGTTCAAATGAGAAACACATCGGTGGTCATCCATGAGGTGGTACAATTTGAATGATGTGAAAATTCTTCTTCTCAAACGGGACAAATTATTACACCATATAAATACTGCATATCCCTGGATCGTGAGAAAGAGGGTAAAAATTAAGTATCTGTCCGATTTCATGCAAACGTTCTTATATTTTGAGAAGCATAAATTCTTTCACTCGTCTAAAGCATCCCGAATCAAACCATTTTAAAATGATAATCTCAAATACTCAAATAACTAAAAGTAGCCAAATTTCCTTCCCCGGACTGTCATTGACCTGGCTCCGCGTCTGGGCAGTCTGCATGACACATTTTTTGTGTGTCCACCAATTGACACAAGCTAGACCCCTTCCTGCCGGAAGGAGGACGATTATGACCGTTCTGCTCAGCGAACCGAATCCGTTTATCCCTCCACCACATTGCCGCCACGCCGAGGGAAGGGTGGAGGAAAAGTATTAAACAAAAAACAGAAGCACACGCATACTTCCCGCACAACGACACAACTTGGCCCAGCAGTGTGATGGGAGATCTCACCTACCGGCTTCACTCACCACGTCACTTCAGAACGGTGGTGTGTGCGCGCTGGTGGGAAAATACTATACTCCAAACTTCCCTTGTCATTACTGGTATCCGCATATGCTTCTGCTGCTACCTCTGATGCATGCCTGATGACACTCCACCACCACACGTTTCATAGGTCCGTATAATCGGTGCGATATTGGAATGGAAGCGAGTGACAAGCAGCAGCAGCAGGACGTCGGGACGCTATGCTTCCTCGACCATACGGTGTGTTGTATTCAACCCGCTGTTGTGTAATTTGAATTCTCAATTCTGTGCCTTTTTTTGTTTGTTTCTTCTTTCTACAATGACCTCAACTCTTTGGCTGTCACTTTGAGGTCCGCAGCATTATGTGAATGTGTTTTTTAGAGAGAGCCACAGAAAAAAAGGAACCATCTTGGCAAGGGCAGACAATAATTAAGCAGATAAAAAGAACATTTTTGACACAGCTTCAGTTTCAGTTTTAATGACTATTATAACATGATTAGCCTTCAGAATCACATTAGTTTGTTCACCACGCTCTGTGCACGCTACACAATCCGCACAGTGGTAAAGCAAGCAAGAACACGTTTCACACATTGGTGGTGTGTGCTGCGACAATATTAAATCACGCACGTGTCACAAGAGAGTTTCCGGCTTAGTGCCGGATTGTGTGTACATGAAACGTCTGCCGGGAGATCTCCTATCGGCCGCACGGTCACGGATTAGATGCAATCCCCTGAAGATGGCCTACAGCATCCAACGACTAAATCAAGACGAAAGGATATCACTTCCATATGCTTGCGATTTGCCGTGAAAACTATACAAGCAAACGAATATATTCCTCTAGCCAAAACCATACCATGCAGTGAAAGCATAATAATGCCCTACGTCTGCACACACCACCGGTACGTGATTTAAGGGAACTTTTCAATGCACATTATTCCAGTGTGGAAGCGGCGCGCGAACTGAGTCGTGTGCCGAGATTCTACGACATTACGCCCCTCCAGCATATAAACCCACTAACTAACTAGCGCTACCACCACACGGGTAACGCATAATTTTCACACATTTGATGAGAGGCAAGCGCCCGTAGTTTTCCGATTTCCATATTCGTCTCGCTCGCTTGAAATCTAATCTCGCCTTTTTTTGAAACCTATACAGTGGCGTTGAAAAACTGGGGACCCTTTTTTTAAGTTGTTTTCCCAAACTTTTCCCACCTCCGTTGATGCTGTTTTTTTCTGTCATTTGTGAGCCAACTAAAAAGGAAATGAAAACACTTCTCCAGCACGGCGGCAGGGTGGGGTGATGGTACTTCAATGGGAGTCCTTGAGATTTGTCCCCCTGCTGCACCATCGCGACCCTAGTTATAAGGGACTGAGATTCGAGCGCAGCGCTATAGAATAGCTCGACTAACACACCTAACTGGTTCATAAATTACAAACGAATTAATAACCGTCGCCTAAATAGTCGATAGAAAATCTTGAACTCCTACACTCAGCTGCAGAAGAAATCCAATCCCCGCTTCGCGTCTCTGAATTTACTTCCTTTGTGAGAATTGGTTCGAGAGAAAGAGGAAAAAAAAGCCTACGGGAAAATTGCCTCTGAATGCAATCCGGAGACCCCGGTACGCGTCTTATCGAACAGGGAAATGCTTCGATTCGAAAAAGGGAGAGCCACAATAACAACAGCAAAAAAGCATATGGTGGTGGTGCGGTTGGTGATGACCGTGCGTCCCGGGGCCCGGCGGATGGTGGTCGTGGCACCGCTTTTCATCTGTTTCAAATAGGGAGAAGAGTGCGATGCGAGGGATGCAGTTTTCCATCATTAAACAAAATAAATAAGCGTGGGAATTGCGCATGTAAAAGGGGGAGGGTAAGTAAAACGTGGATGCGAGAAATCGTCCGAAGCCGTTAGTGGCGCGAACCACCAACCCATCGCCGTTTTTATTTTCATGACCAGCTAATTATTGTAATTGAATAAATTTGTGCATGTGTGTGTGTGTGTGTTAAAGAGATGCGTGAAAATGAGAAAGTAATAAAGTAAATGTATGGAAACTGTATCCGTTCCGTACGTAGGAAAATTCTGCGTACTTGTGTGAGCGAATGTTAATTTACACACTAAAGTGGTACATTTTAATATTTTAACATTATTTGCAAAAGTACAAGTATTACTCTGCAGTCTAGTGTGGTTGGGAATTCAATCACTTGTAATGTGTCGAGATCGATGTGTCTCTGCTTGGTTCTCAAACGACAAATGAAAGCAATAACACTTCTTCTGTCCTTCTTCCCACGCTACTTCCTCTCAATCAATCAATCACTGGTGACCCGCGCTCGCCCAGCGTCTATATAGCCCAAGCAGACCGTCTTATACACACCATTGTGGTACTCCTTCCTCCCATCATCCGCCCCTTACCAATCGGGACGACGTTCAATATTTCGTTCATTCACCCCGCGCTGCTGCAACTGGTGCTGGTTGTGTATCAATAGCATGTGTGGCGGCAATAGGAACAATGATGCCGGCGGAATGCAGTGCGCAAAAAGTGCATCGATACAGAATTGGGTCCACCACACAGGAGGGTGGCAATGGTATGACGTTGACACCCGCTTGCATCGTTGTGGCCGATGTCTTTCCACCATCATCGATTCTGTACCGAATGCTCCACACATTCTTCGTTCGGGCCGGTGAGAATAACGAACAACAAGGGGGATCTTCTATCGGCAGTGACAGTGACGACATTACACTAGCCAGCGACCAGTTGCAGGATATCCTGCTGATGCTTTTTGGCATCAATTGGAGAACGTGTTAATAATTGCTTCCGCTTGAGCTGTATATATCATGTAAAATGGGGTTTTGCAATTTTCATCTAAATTGTATTTTCCTATCCCTAAAATAACACCACACACACACCCACAGAAACAAAAAAGTAATTGAAAAGTGGTAAAAAATCATTCTTCATTAAAAGGCTTTCCCAATCAGTACGGAAAGGTCAAGTTGCTAGCCTGTTATTGCTAATGGTATGATGGCGGTACATTTCCAAACCTACTTTAATGTAGCGCATTATTGAATTTCCCTAGTCGGGTGGCCAACAACAGGTAGGTTAGCTGGATGCCCAATTGATTTTGGGTCAAAGTAACTGTGAAGAGCAGAACCCCTTTTTTTATGAGCCGATACATTCCCTTCACACGATGCGTGTAAATTAGGTTGCTCCCTTTATTTGGCACACGAGCATATAACACAGGGAGGTAATTTTCATCCGCCACTCGAGCCAGCTTTCGCCAGACAGACAGAGAAAGAGAGGGAGAGAGTATAAAATGAGAATAAGAACAAAAATTGGTTGAATTTGAAAAAAATGTTTACTTCTATCCATCGCCGCCTCAATAGATGTGCAATTCCAATACAAACCGCACAACAATTGTGAGGAAACCACCACCTTTCCATGGAGTGGATTGATTTGCAAGTTGTTGCTGGCTGGCTAAATTAACAGCAATGTTCATTGAACCGTCTAACAGATAATTCTAAGCGCGTAGCTGTGTAGCATGAATCGTGAATGATTAGGACATACAAGCACCTAGACATGAAACAGACAATCAAAGGTAACATATGAATCAACGACTTAAGTGAATATTTCAAACATGCACAACAGATTTAGGCGGAGTTTAATAGCCTATCTGGACAAATCTTAGCTAAATAAATATCCATCCCAGTGTTACACCGTACCAACATTTTTCATTTCCTATATCCGTTTTTTGATCTTTACCCGCTAAACCACATCAATTCTCAAACAACCCACATTAACACACACCCGGCCAGGTGAATGTGATGAGTCATCGAGAGGGTGTCATTGAGCTCAATACGGATTGAAGTGAATCTTCCTCCCATTTTCAAGCGATGAATCATTCCCTCATGTCTCATCGACGGGAACCACAACTCCATGCTCTGCGTTATACACTAATGAACTATTAGCATTCCAGCATACCACGGGATTTGATATTAGTTTTAACCACTTTAATGTTACTATACTGAGTCACAGAGAGAGAGAAATACACACGAACACACACAGATTCGTGATTTTGAACCGCTACATCTATCGTGCCAGCATCGTGGTAGTCGCGCAGTGCTTGATGGTTTCACGCGCGAGGGTGCTAGATACAAACTACCCTCAGCAGCATGCCCGACACCCCGGCTTATGCTTCCGATCACTGTTAATTGTGTTAATTAAGTAGTGCTGGATTGCTAGGCCGGCCGGTTGGCGTGACTCCCCGCGTCCCGAAACACTAGTAGATTTTCTTTCCGTTCGTAAATGCCACCGATCAGTCAGTGGCACAGAGAGCAGGCTAGTGATACAGCCGCACGCAGTGGTATTTCGCTTGAATGTCGATAATTAATTCAATTTCGTCAAGGACAGTTCCATAAGTCAACTGCTGTGTTCGACGCGTCAGCAATGGAGCGCAGATGCTGTTAGCACCCTTTTCTTTTGCTGCCATTAATTTTTGCTATATTCGATTTTTATTGTGCCACCATTTCCTCCGTATCACGATGCGAGGGGAAATCGTTTCCTTTTTTTTAACATAATTTAATAAAGCTGGGCTGGGAGTCAAATATAGAAACCGATTACTGGCCATTAGCTACTCATTGTACGGGTTAAATTTAGAAACATCGCATCAAACAACAATCGTCAAAATTGGACTAAAATGTTGACACACAAAAAATGCTGTTCTACAAATACATATAAAAAGGGTTTGTAAAAAAAATGTTTGTGGCGTCACTTAAACAAAATAAAATTATTAAATAAAATAAAATTAAACGTATTGAATCATCAAGTAATGAAAGAAGATAAAAATATATGTCCATAATATGGATATTTATAAAACATTGACAAAAATGTGCTAAACTGACCTTATAATAGTAAACTGTTTTATGTAAACTGTTATAGATATAAACACATCCTGTATCATGTACAGTTTTTGCTATTTTCAAGGTCCATGGACAAGCCTTCATTGCGTATGGTCATGACACGTGTGCAAATCAGAACGAAACAAATATTTCCTCTTGAAAATAGCATATCGCTTTTAAACAGCACTACATATACAACACCTCTTCCTGTCATTGAAGTCTTCTGATTCTTGAATTATAGTGAAATCAAAAGTACAATAAACCTTATGCCAAAGAAACTCACACAGGCACACGGAGGAAAAGTCAACTGTATCAGCTGGTCCTTATTCGTATGCTGTGTCTAGCCAAAAATGTTCCTTGTGTAATACCTTTTCTGCCCTCTTTCTTCGACGCATGCCGTAAATATGTGTGAGCAGATGTTGCCGGCCCGCTGCTGTTGAATTCTTTCTCCATCTGCCTTCTGTAAACTGTCGGTTTCTTCTCGTCCTTTGCAACCATACTGTTTCTGGGTATGGGCTGAATATAGAGCACACGACAGCATTAAACCAACAGTAAACATCTATTGAGCATTACTCCTGTTACTCATAAAAATTTGAAACAAACATCAGATAATAGGCACGGCAATGCCGTAAGTTTTGTTTAAGAAATCAATTTTACCCAAAGCCGTAGGCGGATAGAGTAGTATCATGCACGTTTCTTGCTTTCTTGCACTGTGTAGGACGACAAAGCAGTGTAATTCATCCGGAAGGATGTTTGCACCATCGATTACAATATCCGCCGCAGCAACATTACCGTAACGTAGCCCCTCTCGCGGTGGAAATTCAAGGATGAAATTCCCTCGCACGAAAGGAAAGCCATCTAACGAACCGTAACACGGGAGTCAACTGTTGCCCTTGAATGGTATGGAAATGGCATTCAACTTTGCAAGGGTTTACCGACAAATAGACACCCCGAACAGGTGTTGCCATATGATGAGTTTTCCGGCTTATAGATTTCCACGTGCTTTCCATCTTGACATTGTTTGGGTTTTGTATTGGAGATATGAGGCTGTAGAAGGTGCTCTACATTAGTAGGATTTTTTATTAAAACACAACACAGCAAGCTAAAGTGATTATCAACTATAATGAGTAACTAGCAGGAGAAGCATTGAAATTAACAACATTTACATTCACAACCACACAACTACCTAACACAAGCACAAGTCCGCACGCACTTGTGTTGATTGCAACTGCTTTTGAACACAATTTCATTGCTCGTTCGACGAACATTGTTGCATACGGTGTTTCAACCAAATTCCATTCCACATTCTTCCAAATATGATTACATTCCCCTGACAACTATTCACCATTGGCGATTCGAATGCTTTCTAGCTTAAAACATGATTCATGCAATGGCCAATCCACGAAGATCTGCACGCACAAGCCGTCCAAAACCGACCCCAGAATGGAGTGGGGTTTGCAAAACGCAGCCGAAGAAAACAACGAGTGTACGTACACACAAGAAAACACATCATCAGGCCCCAGGTGGTGATGGAAAGTCCGCTTCTTGCGTGGCAACTTGTTTTGCAGTGCCTGCAGTGCAAGCAGCAACACCAACACTACCACGCGATCGAAGAAAAAGGTGGCTCCAGCCAGACACACTGGGAAGGAACCGTCCACTTACTACCCTTTCCCGTGGCTCAAGCCGGAGCCCCGGTGGTCCCCACGAAGCAAACTAAGCCGGTCAAACAGGTTTTTGCCCACCTCTTATCCGCGCAGACCAGCCAACATTCCTGAGTCTTGCGCATTGATCAACACAACACGTTCCAAAGACGTCGTTGGTGTGTGTGTGTACGTATGATTGAAAGAGGTCGATCTCGAAAAGATGAAGCAAACAACCTACGAGAGGATGGTGTTGCACTCTCGCAGCTTTCAATCATTTCAAACTAATAATAACATTCACGAAAGTTCGAAAGATAATTTTTAATAATTTAAATTTATAAATACACTCCAGTTCGAACAATTTAGATTCTTCATACTCAATGTCACTCAGCGCAAGTTTCTTAAGATTAACACACACACTCTTTAACTCGCAACGGTTTATTTTTTGCAAAATGCAGTTAAACATTCGTTGTTAGCCACTCACTGTCCTCTTACAGGAAAAGGAAAAGCTCCAACCTAACCTTCAACTGTAACCTGCACAGACAAAAGCGAGCTTCCAGTTCACGCCGCACATATCTTCAAACTAAAGAATACAGCTCGTTATTTGGATACATGGTTGCCTGAAAAATACGCTCTTAAAAATTTGTGACCCCCTACCACAACTGCTCCGCAATGTGTTTAATACATTTATTATTACACACCCGTCATAACACACGGGCAAAAATAAAAGATATGGCTCCTTCGGGCGTATGTTCCCAGGCATTTAAAAAAAAAACGAGCAACGTGTGTAGTGTAGTTCGCGCGCATTGCGCATTCGAGCAACAGGGGCGTACGGGCTAGAGTCAAAGTAGCCATATCCAGACACTTTTCAACCGCTAAATTGGCACCTCGTGTTCGCCTCATCTAAGAAAACCTACAAGTTATCAGTGCAAACAAGCGCAATACGGCTAAAGAAGCAAAAGTATGGGGCGGTACTGGCCAGCCGCATCATCGTATCTGCACAAACCCGTGTGTGTGAGGATGCTGTGTGGGGCGGCCGAGTAAGATCTGTGAAGCCGTGAAGGTATGTTATCACTCACCCACTGCTCACAACATGTGTCATCAACCGGGCCCGGCCCGCGAACCAATATAAGGTCACGTTATAAAGGCAGTCCAAACAACAAACGCTATCCACCGGGGCCACAAACGTGCCGTACGGTGGATTGCTTCTTCACAGAGCAAATAGCGACGTTTGCTTAAGATGGTGGGCGAGATTTTAATGACATTTACAACCGCGAGACAAGCAAAATCCAGCAGACCCGTTGTAACCTCAGTCGGACAACACCGTGCACCTCTCAGATCAACTCAATGTAAGGTAGGAAAATACCCAACCAGCACCCGGGACAGTAAACCGATAAGAAACTTGCGGGTTAAGCTGAACATCCTATTTCCCTAGAGGGATTCATTAACCTGTTCCACGTGCTTCGCACGCATCTCCGGTGGATTAGGACAGATAAATATGGTGTGACACGAAAAACAATTCATTTTTGTGCGGCACAGAATCGCAAACACACGTCTTCCGGATGAACGACATTGAAGGGTGAACGCGTGTTGTCCTGCGAAAAGCTCACAGCTGTAACCGATCCTAGCCGAATGAGGTGCAAGAGAGCTGGTAGGATTATCGTGTCGTAGGTTTATTCTTAATCGGGAACTTCGAGTTCTCATAGAAATTGAAGGCTAAAAACCGCAAGAAACTAATCTATCCGCAAATCTAAGAACTTTCTTCATCTTGGGTTCCACGCTTCCCCGTGGATCATTCGTCTTAAGTAGGATATTAGGACAGGAAAAAATCCTTTGTGCAGGGATCGGATACCAGCTCCATTGATCTCGTACGATGGAAATTAGCAAAATGCAAAATTCTGTTTGTGCTGCATTTATCATCCCTCAAACCAGTTAAAGAGAATTTACCGTGACCATGTTTAAAAGGCAAAGCATAGCTCAACAGATCTCTACTAACAAAACGGGTCGTCCCCAACCGTCCAACAACACACACACACATCATCCTCATACCGTGGAGAAGAGTTGTCGTTCGAAGCGAGAACTACGTCAGCATCCGTGGCCCTGGAGTGGTGTGGTCCGGTGTGTAAGAAGAAAACTAACACTGGAACCGGTTTGGGCAGCCAACACATCGACGAAACGGTATGCGAAGCCATGAAAACCAGCTTCAACGAGGGTAGAGCATGCAAGAAGGTGTTCCAACATCCCTCTCCTTTCCTCGGCTAAGATCGAGTTCTCGGGATAGAGAGTTGGTTGGTATTCAACGAACTGAACGTGATATTCACCTATAGCCTTGTGATGAGGTTCTGAAGATCGTCTGCTGTGATTCAATCCGGTTCGATATTTCACGACTTCAAATGCAAAACATGGGAGGATCGGGGGAGGGGTGAATGATGCTGATGCTTAGAGGTTCGATTCCAGGTTTCGATCGTTCCAGGAAACGCCTAATTGACCGGAAGTGGTAAGTATTTTAAGTACCTGCGCATAGCATGGGCCTCGAAAGACTGAGGCGTATAATTTAAGCATAAGGGTAGAACATTTTCCCAACATTTTGCACCACTCCTGGTATGCGATGATCGACATCTTCCTACAATTCGCCAACTCGACCAGCAGATCCGAGCGGAGGGACATCGAACTTTTTGCAACAGGTTTTTTTTTCTCTCGTTTTATTTGCTTGCTGTGTTGAACGACGACTTGTGCTATAGCGTTTGTGCGAGTGTGTGTGTGTGTTTTGCTATCTTCTATTGTGCTTTAATGCCCCTTCTTCGTACGCTCTTTCAACTGACGTTATTTCGTTCGCGTTTTTGGCTGTGCCGAAAAATGATGAGCTTTTTTGTTACCTTTTCGTCTTTGCCAGAGCTCGGAGTTCCTCCGGTTGTTTCGAGATTTCGGTTTTCCACAACAAGCAGCACCGATAATTAATGCCACGAAACTCATTCACTACCACTGCGCGCGGTATCACCAAATTTGCTGCGCACTCGGGTCGGTTGCTTTACGATTGAGACGATTTCTTTTCTTTCCCACAAAAGACACGCACTTTCGTTTCCACAGTAATTGCAAGATACGGAAAGGTTGCTGCTGGCACTGCCCGAGCTTCGGGGCACATAATTGCTATCGATTTCATAAATTCAACCCAACCACTAAGCAGCTGCCCGATAAATACATGCTACGCTCATTGATCGTGATACCCAGCAACTCAAAGGTTAGACGCGATGATCATCACTCGCGGGACTGGATGGAATAGAAAACAATCCCGAATCTAATCGATGCACACGGATGGTTCCGATAGAAATTCCATAAACGCACTCCGGTAGCGATTCACAACGTCGACTACACGCTCACACCGCACGAAACGCACTACCCGAGTGGAAAAACAGCGCTGTGGACGTCCGCGGCAACGAAAGACACGCTCCGTACACGCTCCTCCGAACTACCTCAAACAAAAACTATTTCATTGAACGGCGTGCAAAACGAACGACGCTACCCGTAACGGTCGAACTTGAACCGTTTCTGCTACACCACACTAACACCACCATGCAACGGTGTGCAGCAGCTGCACGCACACCTTTACACGCAGTCTGGATATTGAAACGCTCACGCACACAGCTGCTTACACGCACGCAAGAAAGGGAACGGCTGAGGCTATGATCTTCAGGGCGGTTTTATCCAAAACAAAGGAATATCTACTTAAATTGTTTTTTGTACAGTATTCAAATGGATGGTTCACCAAATGTTATCTTTTTAAGCTTACACATTTGTCTGATCATATGCCGATTTAAAATTTAGCAAAAGTTGGTAATGATAAAGTTGCTCGAAAATAGGCACAGTGAGACACACTTGCTGCATTTATTACCAAATAGTATACTCTTTCTATTTATTTGAGTAATATTTGAATTTGTTTTACAACATGCGAATAAATTTTCATATTAAGGTCTTATATTAAATTCAAGATTTGTTTTTAGTTATCGGCAAACAAGAAAATTTACACGAGCTAAATTAATTTTAATTTGGACAGAACGAACTGTTTTGCACCGTTGTGTCCGCGCAGGTAGGTGTGCGATTCTCACTGTGGTAATTTCGAGCAGTTTTCTCACTTCTCATCTTCTCACTGTTTTAAACTGCACAATGATCAGCGATCTTCTACAGTTAAGTACAGTTATTTAAGAATTTTAACAAAAAAAAATAGCATAAAATTTATATTTTTAAACATCTTTTTCATAATTTTTCAGAGAATCGAAGATATTTGAACGAGCAAAATTTTGTGCTCAAAATCCAGCTGAATATCGATAATACATTCTTCTCTTTCTTCCCTAAGCATCTAAGTGCATAAGCCATTTGAAATCGTGTTTGATGCACATATGTGTGTTTTTAAGAAGCGAATGAAGCCGAAAGGCTCAAAGTCTCTATAAAAATCAATTAAAAAAAATGTGTGTTTCGTTATGTTGTTTGATCGTGCAGTGCGAAGCAGTTGAACAGTAGAAGACCGTCCGTTTGCTGGCAACATCGTTCGGTCTGTACACCGTTGAATGAAATAGTTTTTGTTTGTGGTAACTCGGAGACGCGCGTATGCAGTGTGTCTGATTTCCTTTTTTAACGGAATGACTGAGATTTTGTCCACAAACACGTGTGCTCGTCTAACATATGCCCCTGAGTACAATTTGTTTACTGCTGGCAAAAATTATTTCATGATCTTAACTGTGTGAGGAGTTTTTACGAATTTGTTTTGAATAATGCTATCAACTATATCGAAGGATTGACAAATAAGAAGAAATAAATAAAGGGAATAAGTATACACACGTTTCAAACATTATTCTTTTCTAGGATTGTTAATGAGCGCAATTATATATTAGAACCTTACAAATTCAAAATTCTCAATCAACTAACCAAAATCGAAACACAAATTATGTTTAAAACATATTCTATCATGTTTATTTCAAATTACTCATCGTTAATAAAATATATGTCTTTCTGCTAGGTAAATATGTTTATGACACAACAGAGGTTTAATTCTGGTGGTTGTTATTTTTTATTTGAAAAACATTGAATTGTTGATCTAATCTACACCAGCAAACAATTGTGTAAATCCTACCAACCTTTTGTTTATTTTCAATGATTTGATTCACACATTGAACAATTTGATTATTGAAATATCTGATTGGATTGGACAAATACATCTTTGCGTTGAAAAAAAGAATTTCATACGATAAAACGCCCGATCCTTACTAGGAAGTGATTTGTGATAGACTTTATTCTACAACCTTTGCTTTGATTTGTTTTGCAATCTGAGAGTGCGTGCCCCTATTAGAATACAATGTATCCTTCATTTTTACATCAGATTGCTTTACGCAAGCTAGCGGCTTATTACATTTTCTTTTAAAAGTTTCCATCAATTGCATTTTTTGATCACGTAAAATATTGGTCCCCGGACGTGCATCGTAGAATTCAGCCGGCCATTTCTTTCGATCACACAACCGATGACTAATAATCAAACAAGATAAGATAAACGAATAATCTCGCTTATGTCAGATAAACCATAGTATCGTCTTTAGAAGCTGATAAAATAAATCAATGAGATGAGTAATGTAGGATGTAGCATCGAAATTTGAGCAAAATTAAAGTGCCCTTTTCCATGTGGTTTTGAAAGAAGATTGAGGAAAAATCTGTTATTTTAAAGTCATAGATCACTAGATTATTTACCTGAAACAAGAAATACCTAATGTCAGACTAGTTCCGCCAATAACATTTATTGGTGAAGATGCAGAAGTTAGACTGGGTTGTGATCTTTTCTGTTTTTTTTTTAATTATTTTTTTATGAATTTTGGGGAATGCCTTTTTTATTCATTGATTGAGACGGAAGTTTGTTATAGTTCCACATCATCTGTCAGTTTTCACACTGATAGGAGTGTTATCCAGGCATATAACTAGAAATCCCTATATATATAACTAACAATATCCTATATATTTTGGTTATATGAAACTATTTTCGTTTAACATCACTTTTATAAAAAGCTATAAACTTTTGTATCTTCTTCTTCTTTGGCACAATAACCGCTGTCAGTCAAGGCCTGCCTGTACCCACTTAGTGAAGTGAGCCTGGCTTTCAGTGACTTATTGTTACCATAGCAGGATAGTCAGTGCTACGTATGGGGGCACGGTTTATTCGGGACTTGAACCCATGACGGGCATGTTGTTACGTCGTAAGAGTTGACGACTGTACCACCAGACCGGCCAAACTATTGTATATTTTTTACAAATACTATGCGATACCATTATATAGCTTAACGCTTTCCAAGTGAACTTAAAATACAACCAAAGTTTAAATACCACGTCGGAATGTTTTAAATGAGCTGATCTTCTTCAGACGACGGAATTTGTCTGGTCAAAATCTCGTTTACTTAGTTGGTCACGCACTCATGGTTCCAGCTTCACGTTCGCGACCGGTTGCTAAATTTGATAGTGTACCGGCCTCCCCGGATGCTTTGCTTTGAGTTACAATTATAAATTTGCTTCCGTCTCGTTGCACACCGTATCAACTAACAGGAAAGGAAGTGTAGTACAAGAAAAGTGTAGAACACAAACGTGTAGTGGTGCTTGCCTCCGCACTGCATGCTGGAGAAATCGTTGCCAAATGCCTCCCACATGGTAGCAGCAATGTAGGCAGGCATGGAGGAGGTAGCAACAATGGAAAAAAGGGTGCGACAATGTCAACTCGTTTATGTTGGCCAAGAGATCGGCTTGCAGTTGACATTATGGTGTCGTTTTGTTCGTTTTGCATCAGTAAACCCTAGTGATTGCTAGTGGTTGCCCATGTGTTTGCTCACGCCAAAAAAAAAAAAAATGGCACGATCAAAGAAACTGTAGTAACATCAAACCCAAGGATAGTGAGAGAAGTATAGAAAACAACGTACGGACACATGGCCACCAGCGAACTGCTGGAACCGCTCACGTATTTTTCGCTCGAAAACAGTTCCTTTTCCGAAGCGACATATGATGACGATGATGGTGATGATGATGATGAAAGATGTGAACGGAATGGTGCAGCAGAAGCCACCCATGGCACAGTGCCTTGTAACGGTCGGCGAGCAAAACGAGGTCAACTGGATTACACAATTTGCACGACACTGCAACTCCAAACTTCAAACTTGGGGGGCATGGGTTAAGACAGACCGAGATTACTGCAATCGCAACCGAACCATAAATGGTATCCTAGTAACACAGCGGGATTTGATCAGGGAGGCGGCGAGGTTCGCGTGCAGACGGCACTTGACTTTTGGTTTGTGCTGATTTCATTCATAATTTTGCTCTTCCTGTACATGGACAAAGTGACCGGGTTGAAATGATCTTTACAGTAATGTAGATGACTCGCTGGCACGCTTCATGCTGCTTCCATCGATAGGGAAACGAAGAAGCGAAAAGTTACATAACGATTCCGGTGAATTGCAAAACCTGCCGAATGTTTGTTTTAGTGCGGTAGCTGATCCTATATTCTGCTTGAAGAACTTATGATACATGAGGAAATATTGTGCAGCGTTCCTATGGGTAAGTCAGGTGTATCCTTTCACAATTCTACAATATTTCAAATCATTTGAAAGCTGCAAACGAAACTTACCTGAACCGTCTGTAGGGTTGTCGGTGTGTTTGGCGATGTGTTTAGAAGTTATCTATCGGGTTGCTAGTGTTGTGGTTGCGCCGTTTGCAACGCTGAATCGATTCAGCGATAATGGGCGAAACACGAGCAAGGGGCACACAGCACAGTGCATCAAAACTCATAGGAGTGGCCGCAGGTGTGTGTGAGATTTCGAAATCGTGCGATACAACCCAATGGTTGTGACTGATTACGGCCACGTTTCGATGTGTTGTTGTTGGGGTTGTGGCGTGTTACTACTGCTCCACTACACTGAACCGCTGAAGCAGTGAACGAACGAACAGCAGCAGCAGCAGCAGCAAAACTATCACAATGCACTATGCAGGCGGTATTTCTCACACCATTTATCACGAGCCTTTCGCTTGGTTCACCACACCTGATGATGACGTTGAGAGGGCAACGAGGGCGGATACGATTACGGCAGGGAAGGAAAGTGTAGCATATCTCGGCGGCTTGGCTGCTTATTTGTTGTGTACCAATTAAAAATTCGAGTTTCACTTTTGATTCACCGTTTTACCCGCTTACAACTGCTTCAGCACTCTTTCCTTTCATCCATTGCCACAAACCTAAGATACGTAAGCAAGCAGGCAATTTTTTCAAACCCTCAACACAATCTCGATTCGACCGAGCAAAGCGGATGTGCACATAAGTATGATTTTCTCTCACAAATCACAAGCCGCCAGGGATCATTGCGCTGGGAGTTTTGTTGTTTTTCGGGCACTTGACGACGAGTAGCCGCACACAGTGAAAACTTTGCACACCAACACACCGATGCTCCATGCGGGCTTTTCCGGCGATGGAAAACTAACGCTCCAAGCACCAACTCGCTCGGTCACACTAGCTCGCAGTTAACCTTTTCTCCCGCCTGGTGGGGTAGAAATTCCCCTACTGTTTGCGATAATCACAAATTGGACAGGATTGGCAGCCTATCGTGCATATATGACTGCACGCACGACTACCACGGCTGAGACACACGGAACAATTCCAACGACAAACAGCGATGCTATCGCGATGGAACGGTGGAACCCGACAGCATGCGCCAGCATTTGTTTGTGTGTATGCAAGAAATTTTCATTGCGAGCCTGACGTGACGAAAAACACCCACTTACCGTACCGAAAAGAGTGAGAATTTAATCGATACACGGTGCTTGGATTCTAGTCTACTGGCCATCACAGGTTACTAGCGATTTTCGGACTGGCACCGTACCCGTACCGATACTGTCGTGGCTCCGACAAAGACGCGCTCTGCTGCTTCACGAATGCGTGCCGCAGCTGCCTTTGTGTGGTGCAGCTATGGGGGAGAAATAATCGGTAACTCGAACACCAGCGATCCAGGCCACCGCAAAGCTATTTTCCGTACAGCTCCATGCCAGCACAGTAGGCCAAAGTAGGCATGGAAATCGGAGCCGATACAATTTCCACCACGCTGGTACGAATTCGCGAGCAAACGCCGTGAGGGGTGGGATTAAACTGAAAGAAAATCGCATCCCCACGATATGTGCGTGCGCGTTGACTCCATGTAGCCTCTCTGTGAGAGATCCGAACTTGGCACACTGGACGCTGGTTGTTCGACTGGTTGGGCAAATTGGAACACATTTTGTTTTTCGTTACACTCACATGGCGTTAGAGAAGGTGGTCTGTTATCCGAGAAGTTTAAGGTAAGATATAATTTTAGTATAATTTTACAAAATTATGTATGTGAAACAAACATGAAAATTCTACAACGAAACGGTAAAAACCTAAAGGGTGTCATCTTTTAGTATCGGTTAAATAAGGAATTCTAGGGTCTATTCAACTGCTCTTATTTTAAAACTTACAGCTCAACTAACTGACTTTTTTGAAGCACGTGTTCAACTAAAAATCATCATCAAAAATCATTTAATTTAAATTTTATTTGTGTAACTATTTATTACCATTTCATTTAACGTTAACTGTAGAATAATTTAAATTGTTATGTAATGGAGCATAGGTAGTATATTTTACGCGATTCTTGTTTGTTGTTTTTTCAACTATTAAAACAAAACATAAACCACAGTTCCACAACTGTGTTGACTAAACCACTAAAAATAGTGGTGGAGTCATGAATTTGCTCAATAGTTCAGAGTAGTTAATGTATTTTCATATTTTTTGCCACGCTATATCGTTAGCGGCATGATTTTCTTTCAGATCCTATCGTGTGTCGCACATGCGCTTACACTTCTATGGCTGCACGAAAGAACTGTTTTTATTTACATCCTTTCGTTAGAGAGACAGCAACACACACACACACACACACACACTTAGGAGCCACTCATATTCGCGTTACAGACTTGCTATTTTCTTCTGCGCGTGTTTTGTGCTACGAACCGCTGGATCCTTCGGCACTGTTCACTCGCCAGGGTGTTGACCTTGTTGAGATTCAATTGCGTAACGTTCCGTTCAATCGCACCATGTTCCGCTTATTGTCAGCTTAAAGCGTTAATCTATCCACCCAGTTCCGTGATATGCGACTATAATCGTGGTGCCGGAAGCTTACTGAACCACTTCAAACTTCATTCGAATTTCGGTATCCTTCAGCACATACATCAGCTCTTCGTCCTTCTGTGAGCGCAGTTCGTCGATCGAAGCTTCCTTAAATCCGGCGTCTTTTGCTGGATCATCCGGCAGAATGCCTCCATTTCCTATCGGCAGCTGGGGGATTTGCGTACTGAAGCTGAGCCCTATACGCTCCGAATTGCTTGGCGTTACGCCGATGCGTGCCCAAGAGTCGGCACCGAATGGTATGGCCAGTGGGGACGAATGATCAAATGACGCCGCCCGAAAGGGATTTGAAGGACTTCCGAAACCTAAATGGTTCATCGTATCCCGTACGAGCTTGGAGAGGGACGAGTTTTTTGCCGAGTAATACACTAACGCAGCGCCCAGCGTGTGGGCGATGGAGCGCAAACAGCGACACACGTGTTTGCGTATTTCTGAGTCTTGGTTTTGGTAAATGTCGTACTTGCCGCCCACAATAACAATTGGAAAGGGAAACAGCTCTAACGTGCTTAAATCGGGATGCTCTTTACCGATCCGCTGAGCCGTCAGTTCTTTCATCTCTTCGATCTGCCCAGCGACGGCGTGCTTTGCCGTGGCCTGCTTTAACCCATTCAGTACACTTTCGAGATCGGTCCAGAGACGATCCGGTTGCGAAAGATCGAGCATGACAATGCACGAGAACGTCTGCAACCCGTGCGACCGGATGGGCATCTCAATTAGCTGGCTCGAGTTGGCCAAACTGCCCAGCTCCCACACGTTGCATATATTTTTCTGCGCACCCTGTCCCGAAGCCGTTTTACGGCCAAACGAGTACTCCAGTGCTAGCGTTGGTCTTGGCACGTCATCTCGATCGAGGAATCTATTAATTAATGTCGATTTGCCCTGAAAGTAGCATGGAAAATGTAGTAAAAATGTCCATCATGTAAAGTGTACACACTGTGCACACTTCGCTTACCACTCCTTTGCTGCCGAGCACGAAGAGTGTACGTTCCGTAGGGGTAGTAGCTAGCCGCGACTCATTCCTCAGCTGCTCCGTCACCAGCTTGATGGCAATGTCCTGTATTGTTTCTGTAGTATCAACTTCCATCGAGTTTAATTCACTCATGTTTTATCTGTCAGGTATGATAAAAAATCCCGGCTACACTAACAAACGAAAACGCTCTGATAAAGCAAGAGCAAGAGCATCGAGTGCCGTCCTACGGTGACAGTTTGTATTGCACATTTGGCGTTGCCATGAACGACGAATTGTTTGGTAGTGAGAGCGACGATCCGCCATAGTAACGCAAACGGGAATGTGGCGTTTATCGTGTTTGCCGTTGCATTCGTTTTGACAAATGCAACGGATATTTAAATGTTTGTCATCTACTTTTTTGGGCCATATTTGCTGTTCATAAATATTCTCTACATCCTTATTTGTGCGAGATAAAAGGAGGCATGTAAACAATATCACTGGTTTCATATTGTTAAACACTGCCAAAAAGAAGCGAATTTCATACCGTTGCAACAAAGACGTGTTCTTGTAGGGGAGTTAGTTAAATAAATCGAATAAAATAAAGCATTATGTACCTGCAAACTGTATCCATGAAATATAGCAAAAATAACTACAATGCATGGTAATATCGTTGATGCATGTGTATTTATTTCCAAAATATGGTTTTATCCTAGATTGTAAACAGCTTAAAAAGTGGCTAGCTTCAGATGTTTGTTTTAGTGATTAAAGACCACCAGTTTTTTTCCTGAACATTACCGCCCATACACACTAAAATTTCGCATACACTCATTTGCTTTATATATAGATTAACATCAGTTACTTCTGCGTGTTCTCATCTCATCTATCTAGTATTATCTACAAAAAAACATTGGTCACTACCATTAACGAAAACTAATACGAAAAAAAAAAAACAAATAAACAGATAAACAATCGTTCCTAGCATTCCCTAGCATTTTCATTTCCTGCCACGCGTCCTTCGTAGTTTTGTATTTTATATTGGATGTTGCATGTCTTTCAATTGCATTGATGATTGCATCAGCTAGCAGTTCAGTATGATCGCATGGATCACTCTTACACTAATATCGTTCGTTCCGTCTGCGGCGCACCGTCGTGATGTGCATTAGTAGTGGTTTACACACTCTACTTTGAATAGGGGTAGACGATGAACGTTTCATAATCGATGGGTATTGCTGCATTTATTCCCCTTTCTCTTTCACCTTACGCGTTTGATTAATAGAAAACATTGCACTTCACATTTAGTCACATTTTAGTAGTATTTTAAACAATATCAGCAACGCCTTCAAACGACAATCATATCTTCGTATCTGTAACGTGTAATATCGGTCAAAGCATAAAATGATTTGCGACCAAAATTTCCTAAAGATCCAGCCTATTAAACGATGCTTCAGGTATATCTGTCACAGTTACGTTTCTGAAACCGAACACTAACCGCCACGTTTCGTAGAAAGTAGATTGAGTTTACGAACGAATTGGGTGATGTTTACTGCACGATATGTCGTCGCTAACCGGGGTTGTATTTGTTGCTTCTACATCCCGCACTACCACTACACTACTTTGCCTGTGGTTTATCGGACTTGGTGCCGTTGGAGGGATTTTTCTTCTGTAAACTACGGTACTCCTCAAACAGGTGTTTCATATCAGCCAATGCGCGACAAATTTCCTGCGCGAACCTTTCGGAACTCTGCAATGGAATGGGAAGCGAAACGAAAGATGAGTTTTTCATACAGAAGATCAAAATTTACAACCAAAAAGCGACATTTACCGTTGTTCCACACGATCTTTTCGACGAGATGTGGAAGAAGATAAGATCCTCTCCAGCCACAATATACGACACACCGTACCCATCGTCTGCGACGGGACCAAAGCCGCCACCCGCGCTGATACAATTCGGATGCTTCTTCAGGTCCATCTTGGCCGTTTGTCCGTGCGGCGTTTGACTAGTAGATAATCTCCACGGCTCACTCAACACTTCCTGCAGGAAAGGTGAATCGATCTCCAAATACTTGGACACCACGTACAGACAGAATAGATGCCGATCGATACCTTTGCCGCACATTGCATCTTGGTAGCCAAGCTGATGCCGCTCGCAGGCTTCATTCAACAAACGAACACGATCTTCGGTCTGCGAAATACGAAGAATGGAAGAGGATAGAAGAAAGTGAGCAAATGTAGAGGATCAAAGATTCAAAAAAGGTTCCAATAACCATTACCGAAACATTGCTGTCGAGCATTGCTTTCACCCAGGCAGCTGATTCAATCGTGCATGGACGAACTGTTTCTGTGCGACCTTCGCGGAACAGCCGGGTCATGGATGCTTCGTAGGTGAGGGAGAATTTCCCAGCGTCCCTGTAGTATGCCAGCTGTAGCGCCATTTGTATGAAGGCATCCGGGGAAAGGCGGCAGGTCTTCATCAATCCCTTGCCGTAAGCATCATGTACCAGAATCCTTAGATCCACATCCTGCCATGTTGGGGAAAATTATTTTGGTTAGCAAACAGGTGGACATTACGCTGCTGTATATTGAACCTTACATTCAGCAGCTTCTGAGCGGCAATGTGTGCCTCGTCGATAGCGACCAGCGCTACTTTATCATTCAGATCCCATGTCAATCGTTTGGGAGTTGGAGGCTCAAACTCAGGAATGCCGACTGTGTTGCCATTTTCATCATATCTATTAAAGCAAGGTGCGTGATCAAATTATGAGAATCGTTGTTCAAAGATGAATCATATAGTTAGCGTAAATTTTGTGTGCAACTAAGCATGCAACGGCAACTACTAGCGTGAAAAGTACTAATTGGAAGCATAGCTAAATCTATATCACAGCAACGTAAAAAAAATACTGGCAAATACATTAGTCTTGTATTTAATAAGCCTCATTACACATTTAGAATTTGGATACGATCGGACATTATTGAGACTTCAGGTCTGTTGTTAAGGGGTTACTATTTCAGAAATGTTAAAACAGAAAACAAAACTATATAAGATTAATCTATACCAATTTGCACTCATGGAGAATGTGTAAAAGCAGCATCATCAAAAGCCATTTCATTAAAGATGAACCGTATTTTTTTCTTCTGGTTATACTAAATGTTATAGAACGAATCCTTTCGTTAGGGAGATATTAGTTTGGTTAGGACACGTGTTTCAGTCATGCTACACGTAACAGTGTAGAAAGCCTAAAGGTATGTTACACAATCGTCAATGTGTTTGGGTTTGTCAGGATGGTCCTTATACTAAAAACCATTACCGTTTATTGGTTGCCTCGTCAGCGACAATATTTTCCCAAACATGTGCCATAACAGGTGCATCAGCCCTGGTGGAATACAAAAGTCAGTAGAACAATAGTAGTAGTCATGTGGATAGTTTGAAGAACAGATTGCTTGAGATGGTATGTTCATGGACCGAAAAGAGAGAATTTGGGAGCAGTAGGATACAAAATAGCTTGATTGTGTTATGTACAGTTCTGTGCAGTATGAATGTCGCCGGTTCCCAGATGTTTCCCAAATAAACGGTTGAGATAATCCTACTTTCTCGCTTCTTGTTGATTTAACTATTAAAAAGGGTTGTGAAACCATCACCTGCAAATAAGGTATCTTAACGTGTACACAAAATTGAAATATTGTTTCCCATGTCTTGATAAAGTATAACCTGTTCAACGGATATCCGATGATGCACTAACGCAGCCAAATGGAGTAACTAAAGCGTAATGATATTATCTATTTACAACAATAATGTCGTGGATCGAATGATTATTTCCGCCAGCAGAAACCAAAAGCAATTATCACCATTTTCATTCTGAACAGTACGTGCAATAATGTTCGTCCAGGAACCACATCCCTGAGAAGGGACCTTCTTTTCAACCAATACCTTTATAATAACTATGTACAGAAGCAGAACAGTAAGAAAAGCAGAGAGTAATAATATAGCAAACGTTATACACTTTACCGCTGCTCGGTTTCTCCCATGATCAACATTTCCCAAATGTGCGACATAACTGCTGCATCCGCCCTGTAAGAGTACGATGACAAATTGGAACGCACGAACGCATACATGTGAATTGGCGTATTGATGAAGTCGCGAATCGGTTCACATGATGATGGTTCATGTTCGATATTTGACACGAGTAATGTTTGCAATTCGTATTATGCCGTGGAAACATTTATAATGGATTTTACAACCGATTTGTGTGTTCCACGACGTATTGGACCGTTCATTGTAGATGTAGATTTTAACATAAATATGAAATTTAAAAGAAAATAAAGAGACAAGTACATAAAGATGTTGTATACAGAGTGGAGAGCACGTTGTTTTGCTCATAAGCAATGGGAGTCGTGTTGCGAACTGAGTTGAAATGTACTGAGAAGAATGACGAGTGTAGAACACGTTTTAAACTCCATCGATGAAACCGAGTAGAATGTTCCCTTTGCTCCCATAATCTCCAGTTCCGAATTGTAGTTCTTATCGGTCAAAGATGAGTGATCCTGGAAATAAATATCAACCGTGCAACTTACCACGTATGTTCAGCGTTGAATCCGATCTGCAAATGTAAATGAACAATTAAATAAACACAAATAACACAATTAAATCAAACCATTAAAATCGTGTCACCCACACACGCACTTACCCTTCCATTGCTTCCTACGCACACGGTAAAACTTTTGTCGAACCAGCGATCGTGTCCATTACCGTGTAGCAGATAGCGTCCGAACTGGTCCAACTTTTCCGGGTGAGCTAGATCGAACTCGAATGGTTTCTCATCGAGAGATAGCACGAATGCAGCACTTTCGACGGTATGCAGCGATGTGCGGTTCACTCCCTTCGCGAACACGGTTTGCCGTATCTGTGCCCATTTGGTGCGATCTCCAGCGGTCAGCGAAGCCAGCAGCTCTTCGCCTGGTTGTGGTTTTTCTTCGCTTTGCTGCAAAATGTGTTCGATCTGAATTTGCAGTTCACACGGGCGCAGCAGACGGCCATTGTGATAGATGATAACTTTGTAATAACAGCCACGGTACAGTACGACGATGTGATTCGAGTCCTGATAGTGAATGATCTTATCGGTCTCTACGCCAGGGGCACGTACGGTGTTGAAGATGCGTTCATACTGCCACGAACACAGCGGCACCAAACCTTGTACTAGGATCTGCAAAGACATTGGAAAGTTGAAATATTATATATGCATTGTCAAATTTTAAAATTATAACCAGTTTGTAGCGCATTTACTTACCGGTTCCAGCTCTTGGCGTTCGACAGTGCGGCGGAACTGTAGCAACAGGTTTACCACACTGGCGGCTCTAGCACTCTGGACCTTGGTCGGGTGCATGAAGATCGCATCGATACCGTAGAAGTTGCTGTTCACCATTAGTGCGCCACGGCCTCGCAGGTAGACGTACTCTTCCCACCAATCCGACACGTAGTTGGTCGACCACCAGCTCTTGAGGAACAGATATCGCTGCAGTTTGGTCGAGATGCCTTGTTCAAATTCTTTCGCTAGTCGCTCCATACGATTGTAGTTGGAATCGTCTAGCAGAGGTCGAACCGAGCGCAGATAGCGCTGCATCGTATCTTGCACACTTGGCAACGGTAGCCTCGGAAGCGATCCTTGGAAGCTGTACAGACCGGGCTTATTCCAGGTGGCAAGCACTTTCACGAACAATCCCCATAGGCGAGTCTGTTTGAAGCATATAATAAATGCAATGCCAGATGTTAGTAGTATCAACCATTAAATGTTTATTTAGATCTACAGCTTACCTGCAAGGAAACTCTACTGCCTGGGGCACGCTTCTCGTACATCCATCCCTTGTACATGAGCAACAGTTTCAGTGAGTATCGCATCGTGTAGCAAATCGATAGCCAAACGATTAACCCTGCTAGTGAGCATGCCGTCAGCTGCCATTGCAATGAATCGCTGGAAAAAGCAGGAAAAACGTATCGATTATGTTCTCTACTTTAATAATATGCATCTATCTCGCCGGGCAATAAACCTACCCTGGTAAAACTGATAGCCATTTGTTCACTAGGTCGAATGGTACGTGCCGTTGTGTAAAATGTAACCCCACCGCTATCGCTATCACCAGCCACAGGCTTTGTAGATGGGCCGGATAGACGCCGTTGCGTACCCCAGTCTGAAAAACGCATACCATGGTTAATAGTGGGTATTGTAAAAATTATTGATCCTGCTCGGACTTACCCTGAATCGAGCCAACCGTTTCTTCCACGATCGCACACCCGACTGCCAGACGAGGTCCAACACCTCGCGATCATAGTTAATGTCCCATCCTTCGTGAGTGATTGAGAACGAGAATGCAACAGCTGAATGTGCTTCAGCCATCGCACCGGCTGCACGTTACCGGTTTAAACACGCAGCAATAGTCGATCACAATGCGTAGACCCTGCAACACGGCCTCTCTTATAGCTCAACTTCCAACCTTCAGGCGGGATACGTATTGGTGATTGTAGTTGCTGCCTCTCTAGTCAATCACAACCGTGCACACTCCGTTGTAGAAATTCAACGATTGCGGTGATATGTCAATGCTGATAAAAATGTTCGAATCTCACTGAAAAGACAACAGAAAAAAAAAACAATCAAAAAGGGGATTTTAAACACAACTCATATCAAAATAGGTCACCGGGCACACGATTCACTCCGTTTTGCTTTCTAACAGTACAGTACATAGTATAGTGTGTTGTTTACGTTGATAATTTCCGACTCGCGGGCACTGGGCAATGTTATCAGTTACGCCAAGAAAAAGGGCGGTCTTACAATGCTGACAACCGGTTCCAGATAAATGGACAGTACGAAAAGTTAACAGTCACGCTGCTGCCTATTTCCCACCCACCGGTCCTACCGGGTGGCGTAGAGATTGAAGGTTAACAATCTTTCACATTCATTAGTGTTTCAGACGATAGTGTGTAGGGTACCACTTCAGTGTCAGTTTCCTATACAATTCACTTAATTTCATTCACTTAAATATGGTACCAAACAAGGGGGTTTAGCTCAGCTTATTCAACTCATTATAAGCGCATTTATACAAGATTATCCCTGTCTGCGTTATTGTTACATAGAATCTAAAATAAATAATTTGGTAAGTACTGAATTGTGATATTTTCAGTAAAAAGACATAAATTCTAGTTATTTTCAGAAACACCTTCAACCTGCAACGAATACGAATGAAGAATAAAGACGTTACACATAGTTGCTTAACAGCGGATTTTGTTTACAACTGTAATTGAAGTGGCCTCGTGAGCATCACGTTTGTAACCGTTGGAGTGCCCTTGTGGAGCGTGTCCACTCGATTAATCTACAAACCAATTTAATAAGAGGACAGTTTCTATGCCTGCGTGCAGTACTACGGGTGAAAACATCAATCTTTCAATGGTTCTAAAGTGCAGTAAACAAAAACAAACATCGTCCTAATGTTTCATTCATCTTTGTTTGGGGCTAAATGAGAATCGCACCAATATTGTGTATGTGTGTGGCACCTCTGGCAATGCGAAGTAACCTGCCCCAAAAGGTGTGCGTCTTTCACATCGTTGGCAACTTTCGATTCAGTTGCAAAATCATCACTTCCAGTGACCTTGAGCTCAAATGCTGTCTCTGTCTGCCTGCCTGACCACTCGAAATGCCTACCACTGGGCAACATCACGTTGCCGGGCGAACGAACGCAACGTACCAATCTTTCCAATGCCATGGCGTCGGTTACGAAACGGCGGCGATACGATTTGAAGAAACAAAACTCACACATAACGGAGAGCGCGCATATTATTCGATTCGTTTGCGCCTGACATTGAAAATCCCACCACCAAACGGTGGTTTTGCTTGGTGTTTTTGGTGGCTGCTCCAAATTAACACAGGTTTTGGAGCAGTGGAAAACTGCACGACCACCACCACCACCAACTCTGCGTGCGCGGAGGAGTAAATCTCTGGGGAAAATGGAAACACTAGAAAAACAACACGCTGTTGCATAGATGGATGGTTAGGAAGGTACGGTTATTCCGACGTGCAGCCCACAAATCATGAACGACTGGCCTATGGACTGGCTTGCTGTGTCGCGTACTGCCGGATTTTCTTGAGCGAGAGAGACAGCGATAATACACCTTGGCATGCCACGCCAAGCTAGTTAAGAGCTAACAGTAAACTTTCCACTTTCCATTTGGCTCGTTTTGGAGGGCTTTGTTTAGGACAAGCGCACCGAACACGGAAGAGCGGTGTGAAGGTGAAGAGATCATCTATTTCCATTTCGTATTATTAGCGCATACCCATTCAAACTTGAATCTTGACCAGCACCGTCGGTCATATAAACTAATGAAGACGGCATTTAAGCTGCGCCAACCGGCAAGTAAACACACGGACTAGATTCTAATGAGGAAGTAATCGATTCTATCATTATCACTGCCAGCTTGACACTACACCCTCCCCCATCGCAATTGTGGATGACCTGTTGCACCTCGCCATTCGGTGTGGTGACTTGTTGTTACCTTACCCAGCCCTTAAGGTCATCCAGTTCGGTTTCAGGTAAAACACCCAACAGCAAGCGGTACCTTTCCCCCTCTAAAGCTACTTTCAATTGGGTGGGCCAGTTTGTGGTTCGATTTTAGCTGGCGATCACGATCTTAACGATCACTTTGGTGGTGGTACACTGCTTTGGGATCGTCATTCGCCTCAAATTTCCTCGTAACAGCTGGCTTTGTGTACCATTACCATGTTTCGAAACGAAGATTGCCTACAAAGCCAGATTGAACACTGAAAGAGTTCGCCCAATCACTGACTGATCGGTCTCTAGCGGGGTTTTGCAGTCAAAGTAGACACGAAAAGGCCAGCATCCACTCACTTCTCTACCACCGAAAACTCTGTCACACAGTGTTACTCGATCGTTACACTTCAACCTATGGGAAAAGGGAACAGTAGCTGCGGCATCATATCTCGTCTACTGTTGTGGAAGGTCAGCTTGCAGCAATAGTGATTTGAGATACTTTGAATGCAAATGCCGCGCACGGAAAACGCATTACAATGGCGTTTTATATGTATGTATGGTGAGGTCACGTTATAAATGTTAAACGAAGGGGTTTCACACACTACCGTTATCAGCTGCCTTGCTTTTTGCTGCGTTCCGAATGCGTATACCAGCTACTCACAAACGTAGATCACTGAGAGGCTGGCCTGGTGCTTGCCGATTGATACGCGCGAACCGAATAGACGACACTAACCATGCGTACTGGCTGGCCAGTGACCGACGACTGACACTGGGTGCTGTCATGAGCTTCATCCACCCGAGGCCCGTGCGCTTGGGCTTGGGAGTGGTGGGGAACTGCGCCCTCCGCACGCGTGTGTTCTACGTCACGCACCTTTGTGTTTTGACGTGTTTTGGTTCCGGCCACTCTATCTAGTCGTGGTGTTGGTGGGATGTGGCGATGTGTGTCTTTGCGCTGTTGCGCTTTTTGTCAAGCGTGTGTGAAGATGTGTTTGCAAGACGTTCCAAAGGGGATATGAATGGTGCCAAAGAAGAAGCAGAACTGGAATAATGGTGATCTTCTCTCGGGGTGTTTGTGTGTGTGCGTTAGGGAAGGAAGGGTCAAACAGGAGGCAAGGAGGCATGGCTCTGTAAATAACGAACGCAATTGGATTTGGTTGCTTCACGAGCACGGGTCGGTGCTTGATATTGGCAAGCATCATTTTGACCTTTGATCATTAGCCGGCAGCATTCAGGATAGCGAAGCGAGCAAATGTCCCACACAAAAATGTCGCGTCTAGCAATCCCCATTAATCCACGATTAACGAACGCTAAGCTTTGGACACCTGAGGGAAACCATGCGTCATGATTTATTAAAAAAAAAAAGATAATGTTCGGTTCAATGTCTCATTTAGCGCTTAAAAACTTCACCTTTGGACGGCGGACCGGAAAACCCGGCACCTTACATGAAGCGTTTGTGTACATTTTGCGATGCGTGGAACAGTATTTTGGTGTTCGAGCATCAAACAAATCAACGAAAACATACAAACTCGGCCCCAAAACGGATTCGCAACGGTGACGTAAATGAAGAGGGGGAAGGCCAGTACAAAGTCCAACTCCCGGCGCAATCGGCGTTGCGCCGTAGGCAGCCGATAGTGAAGCACGCGCAGCCACTGCCCTACGAGTTCCGGCAGCAGCACTACGACACACAAACAGGGCGGCTCGCGACACTCTGCCACCACCATCAGCGTTAGCCGGTGGATTATGATGATTATATACAGCGCAGGGAGAAGCGTTTCGAACAACGCTAGAATTTGCTGTGTCTCCCTTTCTTTCTCTGTGCGTCTCTCTAATTTTACACGCCGGTAGTTGAAGATATTTGAGCATAAATGTTTGCCTGACAGCTAGCGGATCTTCTAGAGGCGAGCAAAACTAAAATAAAAATCGAACAGAAAGCGATCATTGGTGGCGTTTACGGCAACACACATAGCGTTTGCGCGGTTATCGCAACACAGTTGCTGCCCCATTCAATGCCGCGGAAGCTCCGTGTTCTGCAGTGTAATCTTTTCGTAACTCCTCTGTATTCTCAGCCAGATTGAACCGGTTACTAAATCCAACCCCTGGAACGAGGAAGTGATAAGTGCCGCGGGATTTCGGGACCTGCTCACTTATCGGTGGATAGATGTGTTAGCGAGGCCACGTAACCACAAACCAACACCACACATGTAGCACAGCTGAAGATGAGCCTGACTGCTGTTAAAAATATAATAAAAGTAGTTCTCGATTTGGTTTGATAATGCAGTTGGTTTAATGGAGATTTTTATTGAGAAATTGTAAAATATTGACCTTAAAGTCCATGCTGTTTGGGCAATAAACAGATGGCACCTTAGCTAATTAAAACGATACAAAAAATAACCGAACAATTAGAAATCCATCATATGTATTTGCTTCTATTTATTTATTTTGTGCTTTTTAGGAGTCAATTGAACACATAGTTCGATAGGAATAGACGATATTTAAACACTCAACTGCGATTATTGGTTCAGTCCGCACCTTCTCGTGGTTTGTCCACGTTTTTGACTTCTTATCCCAAGTTTGGGTTTAGAGCTTTTGCAAAGAAATTAATAAAACGCGAAGCAATCCGCAGCACATTGACCAGAATTCTCTAGGTCTAAGTTTTTAAAATAATGCGTGTGTTACATTAGAGCATCTTGCATAATGCTTATCGAAGGAACGCACTTTACACTGTATGTTTTATCTAAAACCCGCCGCCCTTAACACAATAACCTTCGCTAATAATCCATGTCACGGGTTCCACTGCTCCACCAAGCCAAAGACAATTCCGGCTAGATAAACCTGACAAGGAGCGTGTGACGTTGGCATTGGTTTAGAAGCGTCAACAAGGTAACTTACAATTCCACAAAAGACATATTGATAAGCGATTCTATGCAGTGCTTTGCGCTGCAAATCCTTTCATAATTCGGTTGCAAGCCTAGCATTAGATGTGCCATTTGATCATTGGTGGTCGGTGTTGTTAACTGATACGCACGCACCCTAGTTATCCGCCCAACTTAATCGTTCTATTTCGTGTGCTCAAAGACAGTACAATAGGTTTACAATCCACCATCATTCACCATCGTCCGAATGCGAATGGAAGAATGACCTTTGGAGTAGGGTTGTGTGCGGGAAGCGAAATGGCATTCGCTACTTGCATAGATTGAGCGAAATAAATTACAACAATCAACAGCGCACCGAGAAGCGATTCAGCGGGAGATCTCGATCGGAGGAATTGCACTGGGCGGAGGCATTTCCATGTTAAAACCAGTTTGCTGCATCTCGTCTCGTATCGAATTAAAAAAAATCCCCTTCCCACCGTCAATAGGGGGTACTCTAATAGTAGATGCAGCGGTGCAACAGTTTGTTTGCCGGATCAGCTGCAATTTTTGTTGCGCGTGTGGAATGTCCGCCAGCAGCCTGCCTGCTTGCACTTGCATCGGCACGAATGGGTTGACACAGCAGCTAGATAGATTCAACGATCTGACGACCTCGAAAGGCTGTGGCTAGGCGGACATTTTCACCACCACACACATACACACATATGGCCAGGTATGGGGCTGATGGAGCATTGGTCCATTGGCGACGGATGTTGTTTTGTTTGCCGCAGTTTCATACTCGTGGCGTTCCTTTTCCATGCGTTCGTTCGTGCGAGTGTTTGTGAGCGGCTGAGCTGTTCTTCAGCATTGTACGCGCTGCCACTGCCGATTGTCTATGGGGAAGAGGACTTTGACCGATGAGAAAACGCCGCGCTTGTGGTCACGATGGCTTTTTTTGTGTTGTTATTTTTTACCATTGCATAACAAACTTCTTTTCAAGTTTGAAAGGGGGGATGTGCATTCGTTTTGGCTTGCATTCGACCGCTTAGCGGCAGCGAGATTATTTAATTCAAATGACAATGAAAAAGACGAATAAAAACAAATATCCGATTAACATTTTAAGATCTAATTGGAGGATATAATTGAGCTTTCTCGATTTTTGTTGGGAATGTAGATGATAAAATATTATCATAATAATTCATACTTCTCCTGACTACAAAGAAGCAAAAAAGCGTGCAAAGATAAAAAATATTATTTTCCTAAAATTATAATAAATCAAGGTTTCAAACCATGAGGTTCGATTTGCATTTTGTTTGGACTTAAAATCATTTACTACCTAAGATTAATTAACTTATAAAAAAAGGATTGAGACATTTATTAGCCTTTGGTGATATTTCTCAAACCTTCTTTAGGAGTTTAGCTAACGTTCGTGGTGTTAACTCGACAGTTTATGTCGCAATTCGTTCAGCCGACGATTTCTATTTATTTACAAATCGACAACCTGAGGCAAACGATAAGGCCGACTTTTCGAACGATGCATTACTAGTAATGGCTCCTGCTTATGAATCCAATAGTTTCAATTCTTCAAATTCATTCACTCATAGCCATTCATATATATTTTTTTTATTTACGTGGAATGACTATTGCCAATTGATGAGTGGCAGTTAAAATATGATTTAATTTGCAAACAAACGTTTTTTAAATCATTTTTCCATGAATCACGATATGCACTGTGTTGCACACACGCCGTCGTCGTACACGTTTTGCTATGTTTACTGCCACGCACCATTATGAATGTGTGTGTGTGCGTGAGCGCACAGGAGCATACTCACACATGTGCATTTGCGTGCGAGCACGAAATGCAAAAGTAGGTCAGTGTGAAAAACGAAACCAAACAAACGGGAATGCCGACTGGCAAGGACGAACGGGAAACGTGTTTATGCTTCATACACGCCAATGGCTGTTCTTTACGGTCACCCTTTTGTTTACTGTCTATTACACTAGCTTTTTCCTTGCCTTATTTGTTATTACACTCTCAAAACAACTAGGCGGGTAATAGGTGTATGCAGTGCAGGAATGCTTGAAGCACCATTGGAGTGAGATAGTTGACAGCAACCTGTGCCTGAATAAAGGATATCCGTTTACGATCTGTTGCGGCGACTCGTTCGTCATAACTAGTGGCGACGTTCAAAGGTTCTTTCTATTTTTAGTCACACTTACTTCGGTACCACCCACCCGCTGCCGTGGCTCCACTCTATTGCAGTACCGTTGCTTTCGTGCACGAACAACACCTATTCACTCGTCGCTGTTGTGCCGTATTAGCACACACAAAAAAAGACTACTCAATCCCGTATCGGATTGACTACTGATAAATGTTTATAAAATCGTTTACAGCATAAACACACTTTTCTAATTACGCGTAGTTTGATTCGTTTAATTCAATTACCATCACACATTGGTTACGCAAAGCAAACACGACTGAAAACAGAGAAAACGGAACTCCGACTACGAACCGCCTTCAGGTTTATTATGTTGCTGTGTGTTATAGCGGGTACGGCCATTCTGCACATTTTGACAGCAGCGTGCTTGACGTAAAAGGTACACGGCACATCTCGATAATTTCTGCTTCTTGCTGTGCACAAACGATATGTTTTGTATTTTGAACAATATATTTGCGTAAAGAAAATGTACGCACATTTTTGATATGAGACACCAAATGCCGATAAAATAACAGGAAATATATTTGTTAACGTACATAACGGAAAAGGTAGGAACAATTTGAACACCTTGTTCGTACCAAGGTAAACATGGTTGTTGATTTTATTCTTGTTGCACAAATACAAAACACTATGATATTTTGCAAGAAAAATATGAGGAAAAAATAGAAATTACAATGTGTCGGACAAAAAACATCGAAAGTATGTAGTTGGATCAATCGAACCCAAAAATAAAAAGATTGCAGCAGTTGAACGGCATGTCATGTAGTACAATGCGTTTGCCACTAGAGTGCGCTGCGTGCGGGATGGGTCTGAACGTCACTGAAGTTTCCGGTTGCGGCTTCTCTTTCCCTCTCTTTTCGGGTTGTCGCTAACGTCAACAACACGCACGTTACCGATCCGTAGTGAAATTTCCTCTTTATTCTTTGCATTTTACAGCTAAAGTACGTAAATTCTTCACCACAAGCGAGTTAACATGCCGGACTAATGTGCCGTACGTTCTTCCATCCACAGAATGCCGCAGGAAATCAAGGAAGTGAAAGATTTTCTCATCAAGGCCCGCAGGAAGGATGCGCGTGCCGTCAAGATAAAGAAGAACGAGACCAACACCAAGTTCAAGATCCGCTGCTCCCGTTACCTGTACACGCTGGTGGTTAAGGACATGGAGAAGGCAGAAAAGCTAAAGCAATCGCTGCCCCCAGGCCTGCAGGTTAAGGAAGTGAAGTGAGCTGGCGGAGACGCTTGGAGCTGCTGTCCCTCCCCGTTCCCATCCCGTTCCCAGCGTATGTTGTGTGATGGTCGGGGGGGCGGATTCCGGCTGACGTTTCGACCCGGTGGTCGCTTTGCACGGCCTCGCGTGAAGTAATGTGGTGTTTCGTTCATATACTCTGTGTTTTCAACTGCGCATAGAACGTACAATGTGCTCGAGTTGGCCAATAGTTTAATGTGTGTGGCTGTGAATAAAGAGTATGTGACGAAATATGATGGAACTATTGTTGGTTTGGTCGTGTTCTGTTTTCCCTCTTCCCTCCACTTTCCAGGGAAGCAAACGGTAAGGTGGTGGTTACTGGTTAAAGTTGCCGCTAGATAGATTCATTGAAATTGGGCTATTTCAAACGTTGAAGGACTGACTGTCATCATTTGCCGGCTGAAATGAACAACATTTGTTGTGCGTGTGTTTGTGTCAAGTTTCGTGGAAATTGAGGCAGAAGAGAATCATTTCATGAGCATTTTTGGCGGTAGCATCTGTATCTTTCTTCATATGTTACAACTTCAATCGCGGTGCATTTTTTCCTCGGAAAATTTAAAAAAAGAAATAGTGTTGCTGTTATCTGCATCCACTCATTATAACGTAAGCAGTGGTAGCTTTAACGGTACGCGGATTAAGCAGTCGCGCGGCCCCCATCAATTTGAAGGCTCGAAGGATTGTAAGAACACCATACATTTTAACGAAGGCACTCGAAATCCATCCGCCACTGCTAGTAAGCGGATCCTTAATCTACTAGCAAACGTTTTAACTTGTCTATTGTTCATTTTATCTTACAGAAAAGAAAAAAAAAACATTAGGTAGAAAAGTCCATAGTATTGAAAAACTAATAGCTTTATGCACAGAATATTGCTAACACAGGTTTGATCTTGCTGGATTACCTAGTACCAGCTAATACTGCAACTGCTGGATGAACTGTATGAAAAGGAGTAATAACGGAATGAATATTAAAACCAAATTCTAGAAATAGATAACAAAGCACAAAGCACGTTTTTCATACAGCCTCAGGTGTCCCAGATTGGGCTGTGTTCGTGGTGAGATATTTAATGAACCCATCCCCCACGCATTTGGACGGGTCGGGTCAGTGAGGGTTCAAATTTTGATCCCCATCAGGATTGCATCCGAAACGGATCCATCATATAATTCTTTAATTAAAGATGGGTCGGAAAATCTTTTTTTTGCTTTTGGTTGGGTCAAAATTCTCCACTGGCATATGCTGCTGCGATAAATGCAATGAATGGATTCAAAGTGAGAAGAATGTTGATAGGTTTAAACACCGACAAAAAAACTTTTCCCTTTTGCTCAACATATCAACGGGTCATCTTTTTGATTAATATTTATGATACTGGGCGGTAGTGGAATGGATCGATTTTTTTTTAAAAAGATGAAATGAAAATTGAAATTCTTTGCCAAAATCTTTCATCAAACCGAGGGTGTGGAGCGTCTGGTGTGAAAAAGATTCTCCCAGAACCATAGTGTTGCTGTGCGTTTGCATTTTTTGTGTGTTTAAATTAAAAGCATTATAAGTTTGGTGGCCATTTAATAACACCAAATATACTTTACCATAGTGCCATGCGTGGCACCAGGATGAAGGATTCAGAAGTTTACTTATTAAATAAAGATAAGTCTATGCAGATCATAGCATACGCTGATGATCTACACTAGTGGTGGGTCATACGATTAATTTCACGATCTGACCCGGAGTCAGGTACGAGCCAGTCGAAATCGATTTTGCCCCGTGGGTGCAGCGGGTGCGATAGGTCGAAGTCGGAATCAAATCCGACCCGCGGGTGCAACGAGTTCGGCGAGGGGGCACCCATGGGTCGGAGTCGCTTATGCTTTCTTGCCCCTACCGTAGTCGTTGCCCCTACTGAACCTATTTGTGCCTTTCGTGTCGACCCGAACGACTCCGGGTCGCTTACGGATGGCTCCGACCCGATAGGTTCGGGTCGACCCGCCCATCACTATTCTACACAGTAGTGATGGGAGAAATGAGGATTTCGTCGGAATCGATTTCGGCTTGCTCCGAAGTTTTCGGCTCCGGAATTGGTTCCGGGATCTGCTCCGGAATCGCAATTGGCTCCAAAATCAGAATTGCCTTCGAAACGGAGTCGGTTTTGGCTTTCCCATAGCAATAGGCGTTTGGGTCCAATGATGCTAAGTATTAATAGCCGCAAAAAAATATAATATACTTGTAAATGATTCATTCTCATGGAGATTCCCGGACTGATTTCGCTTCTGATACTTTTTACTTCAATTAATGAACTAATTCTTATTCCGCAGCTAATTCATGATTCCGACGTCTGAAGTCAATCCTGATTTCGTTACCGGAGCAAATTGCGTTTCCCACCTTTGTTCCGATTCCGGAGCCAATTCCGATCCCGTAATCACGGAATCGACTTCAGAATCGGAATCGGCTCCGTTGAACGTCTCCGGAGCTCTGACTCCAGAATCGGAAAAAAAACTTCGGACTCATCGACTCCGAGTCTGGATCAATCCGGATCACTCTGGATCAGTCCGGATCAGTCCGGATCAGTCCGGATCAATCCAGATCAGTCCGGATCAGTTCGAATGGGTCTGGAAGCATCCAAATGCGACTTTTCGAGAGAGTAGTTTCAGATGGTGGTACAAAAACAGTAAGGTTATTTTTTTATTTTTTACTGAGTTATTGGGAAGCATACGGTACAAGGGAAAAGGTTTTTAAATCTGACGGAAAAGGTAAATATTATTACAAGAAAGAAAATTTTTATGCTGTATCGTACATACTCGATGCCTTACCTGAAAGTCAATGAACTCATCAAGAATTGTGTAAACGATAATGGACAGTCATTATGGAAATTAGCAATTACAACGTCAAACTACTCGTTCGGATTCTACCGTTCGGAATGGAATTCGGAATTCGTTCCGACCCAGCCGATCTGGACTCATCCAGATTGATCCGGACTCATTCGGACTGATCCGGACTGATCCGGAGTCGAATCCGGTTATGATCCGGAGTCATATTTTGCGCACCGGAGTCGGAGTTGATCCATGACTCCGCTCCGGATTACCCATCACTACGTGGCACTTTAGTTGTAGCTGAACCCTGCCATGAGAATGCACCAATGCCTAAGCAGCTCGAAACGAACGGCAGCGGTACCGTTGAAAGCTGCCTGTGCTAAACTTTGGGTTTGAAACATAAGGAAGTAAATTTACATTGTTACATTTATGTTACATTTTTTTCAAATTCGATACATCTTGCTATCTCTGCTTTTCCTGTAACAAAATGCTAGTAACATCAAGCTTCTACGCGTACGTTCAAAAACAACTAATTCTTGCATCGGGGCAGGTTCCCGATCCGGTTCCATCACTTTTAAGATCACCTCTAGAGTAGGATCGAGATAAATTGCAGGTATCGGAAGATGTTCAGGAGCAATTCCAGCAATGGTATAGGATGTAAATCATTTCCAGGGTCAGTTAAGTTTCAGTTCCTAGGCCGGTATGATGTTGGGATCTTTTACAGGGTTTAGATGCTACAAGTCTCAGCTACGTTGTGAGTAAAAGATACCTGTTCTAGGATTGGTATAAGGTGAAGATCAATTACAAAACCAATATGCGTCCAGGTTTAGTTTCAAAAGCAGTATGGGGGTTGCTCCAGTACCGGTATCGGTTCGGCATCAGTTCTAGCACCGATATGGGTTGGGAAATAGATCCGGGACAGTTATGGGTTCGGTAGTTTGATCTAGGATCCAAATGCGGTCAGCATTAGTATGGTATGGTTGGTGGATCAATTTCAGCGTATTAATGGTCCTAGTATGGGCATTAAATGGTCAACGTTATCAATGATATTAAATTAAAAAGGTTCACATTAAATGCTACTTAAACTTATAAAATGTAATGAGCGACTTTTAAAACGGATTGGTTTTAGTATCATCAATAATACATGCTTTTGAAGTCCTTGCATTGCTGTTGGGTCCGACCTATCCTGGAATGCGCCGCTGTTGTTTGGTCTTCTCCTGGCTCGATAGCAATGGCCAGACTGGAGAATGTCCAGCGTAAGTTCACTCGAGTAGTAGCTGTTTGACGCTTCCTTCCCGGTTCTCATCAAATCCTTCCTTTTTATCCCATCCGTTGGGTTACATCCCATTGAAGAAAGACATTAACACATCCGTGCAAGTATCATATCAACTCTCCTGTTAAAATGAACTCGATCCACCAGATCCACCATTAGCATAGAGAGGCCCCTTTCGTCGTCTTTGTGACAGACACCCCCCTTATCTATCCCATCTCGCCAAAACCGCTACGGTTCGAACGATAAGCTCTATCGGCTTTCAACAACTTCTACAACTTGTTTGACTTCAATGTCCCAGTATCCCGTTTTCGTTCACGTCTTCGTGATTTTTCCTCTCTCCAGTCCATGTAACCTGTACTCGTCATCCTTTATTCCTCCCCCCGACAACGAGCATTAAGTATACTCTTTTTTGAGCAATTTTGGCAGAAAATTTAAATAATAGTAATAATAATAATAATAATAAAAATAATAATATTAGTTATCTCCATAAACTGCTCCATCAGCCTTGTCCGCGCCCCGCGAGGTGTCTATTGGGGGTTGACTATATATACTCCTAGTAGTTACGGCCTTCCGAGCGTGAAGCACCTAGCACCGTCCGCCCCGACGTTCTTGCCTCTCCTGTGCTCTCCGTTCGTTCAGCCTCATGTTGCCGCGCCGATCGATGTGGGTCTCCAGTATTGCTGCGTGATTTCCGTCCCAGTCAGCTAGTTTCGCGTAAAAATTGTGAAGACGGTGGTAGCCGGCTCCATTTTTCGAGCAGTCGTTTTCCTCCATTACTAGACGGTATTTGCTGGACCAGCGATTCCACATTCAAATTCCGCTTCACGCATGACTCGTGTACAGAAGGAACGACACGTGCCTGCTCGTTTTGAAACGTTCAAATATTTATCTGCAGTACCACAAGTGGTAAATTTGACACCCGTGTAGACTGTTGTGCATGTTGTTCGCTTTACGCATATTACTGTATTTCGCGGAACGAGCATCGATTGTTATTCGGGTGTTTTATATTCCTGAAACTACACCTTCTCTGTAAATTTGAGACTAAATTGTCTTGACGGGCCACACTTTTGTGTTTGTTTAAACGGTTGAAGAATTTAAGAGTTTTATACGTTTATCCTAATTAGCCAGGTATGTCTAAAGTAAGTATTACATCAGGAACATTGAATCAATCGGAAATGAACAAGACTGGTTTAGCTGTTGGGCCAAAAAATAGGCATTTTGGATATTCAAAGGAATAGAAAACCATAAATCTTAAATATTTATTTGTCACAGCTTTTCATGTCGCTTTGATCATAAATATTTGATCTTAATCAAGTTCTTGAAAATTTTGATCATTGAACGAGACCGAACCAAAGCTGTTAGAAAGATGTTAGAAAGAGCATGAAACATAGGCTGTCAAATACAAGCCTTCTCTAGCATATAGCCAAGCCTCTGATTATGACGACAAATACATCATAGGAGGACAATGCTACAACCTAACAAAGAAGAAGAAGTAATCAAGTTCTTCTTTAAGAGCCATTTATTGATCGGAACATGAAATATTGCTTATATATTGATGATGTCTCAAAAACTCATCCCAATATCTACAACATGTTCTATATCAATATTAAAGTATCAATATCAAATTATTGCATTTTTTTAATTTGTTTCCATCATTCATATGTTTAGAATCTATTTATTTGGCTCCGATTTAGTGCTATATCTAATAAGGCTACTTATTTATTTGCTATTCTTCATGTAAAAAAAACTATGTACAATATAGCAAATGTTAGCAGTTATTTCAAATAACATGTAATACATTACAAACTGGACTCAATAATATAAAACCACCATTATCTCAAACTTTTTAAGTTTAGAAACCTATCTGAAAATAATAATTTCTTGCATAAAACTCCCTAGCCCTCGCTTAATACAGCACTTCTGCTAATCCAAAATTTATTAAAAATTCTACCACGCTCCTGATTTAGAGCATTATATTAGCACCAGCATATTTACTCCCTAACTACAGTGGAAACTCTCCTGGAAGTGGATAATGGAATGCTTTGTAGTTGACTGACGGTTTCAGGAACTCCTGCACTAGACCAAGACTACACAACGGCTGTAGTGCGGAATGTGTAGAGTATAGAAAATGTTGACAAGCTTTTTAATTGCCTGTTTGATAGGTAATAGACGGTTCGATTGGAAGTTCGACGTTTTTTATTATTTATGGAAAATTCAGAGTTCGGAAGTTTTACTATAATATTCTCATATTAATCTATTTTTTTATTTGGTAAGTATACACTTTTAAAAGTCTGTTGCATTGTAACTTTTAAAAGCTGTAACTGCCCCACATGTTTTTTTTTACAATAAATGTGGATTGACCATACCGGAATATTTAATTCGAAATGTTAAAATAACCTATTTTACACCATTCAAGCACATTCCTTTAGTGCAGGGGTCTCCAAACTAAGTCCCTCGAGAGCCTATTATGCGGCCCGTGGCAACTTTGTGAAGGTTAAAATAAATAGTTAATCATTGTGGCTATTTTTAAAGAAAATGTAATTGTTCCTTTTTATAGACGCAGATAAAGCTAAAATAATAGAAAGCTATAGAAGATTTGATTAATATGTTAGTATTTTCTTATAAAGACGAAATTCAAATGTTCGCTTTAAATACAGGCAGCGGAAAAATGGCCCTCAACACCATTATATGTGAAGCAATGCGGCTCGCAAACTGAAAAGTTTGGAGACTCCTGCTTTAGTGTATTGATTGGATATTTTTCAATTAAGCCGAAATATTCCTCAAAATAGATGCGAAATAAGAATAGTATCACCGAGTAAAACCAGGTTTCCGTAATTTTGTTTTCGGGATTTCTTAAAGTTTAGTTTGAATTAGTATTAATCAAAAACTAGGATCATAAAATAAAATAAAATAATCTGATAATACAATTGGATTTTGTTCATCAGACTACCAGCATTAGACTGAGCGTAACATCTGGCGTACGAAAAAAAGATTACATGGAAAAATTAATAAAGCAGAGGTATGTAACAAACGTGAAGACGGTTCAGAAATCTTTTAACCATACACTTTAGGTGCCAGGATAACGAAACATTTCAAAAACATCTGCTTTTCACTCAAAATTTGAGCATAAACAAGGTTTCCACGACAGATAAGTGAAGAATCCATACGAAAGCTTTGTACCAGTTTACCATACTGTACCATACCTTCTCCAAATCGTGCATTATTACCATTTCCGGTGTTCCGAAATAGCGGGTTAACAAAATTTTGTAACGAATTAAGACATACAACGGCGTACATGACAAAGTGAACGGTTGCTACTCTGGGTTCTGTAGAGTAGGGTACTTTTTCATATAACGTAAAAAGGCGCGGTGCAAAAAGTGCGCGGAACAACATTTTGCTCCGTCAGATCTGCGGCAGGTCATAAATCGAAAACTAAATGTCACAGACATGTGTCGTGAAACAATTTTACGCTCGGCTAGTCGTTCTACACCCGATTCCGGATAGCCGTTTTTTTTTACTACATTTTGACCCAATCAAGTTTTCCGTACCTACAGAAATTTGTATGGCCGGGGTACTTAAGCGCGCACGGAACGAGCTGATGAGCTCAATCGGGTCAAAAATGTTTTTTCGCTAAAACCCTCAAAACGTGTCAGGAACACAGCCTAGATGATGAAAAGTAAAACCAGCTGGGTTTGAAAAGTGGAACCAGCTTAAAATTGTTCCAAAGCATACTATCAAATGCTATTTTTTTTTTTAATTTTCAGAACGTATTTTTTCCTCCAAAAAAGACTGTGAAAATGTGTTATTTCTGGATGAAATTCAGCTCAAACTTGATGATTACCATGGGTGGTAACATCGACACCACTGACACGATAAACGTAAACGTCCGTTTTTATGTTGTGCCAGAGCTCTTAAGGCCGGAAGACACTGTCCGTACTCGCTAGTGTAATTTCGATTTTCACTAGCGCATCTGGCGGCGGCTGGTGGAAACTTTTTTTGGTCATCGAGGGAATGGTCATGCCGGATATCAAAATTAAGTAGTTTTTCCATAGTTTTTTGTCATGAAAATGGATGCAATGCGTGCAGGACATGTGCATCTACCTTTTTCAACACTTTGTTCGTCCGAAATAAGCAGAAAATATGGAAAAATAACATATTTTCAGAAGCGGCTCTAAATTGTTTGGCAAAATGCTTCAACCAGCCGCCGCCAGATGCGCTAGTGAAAATCGAAATTACACAAGCGAGTACGGACAGTGTCTCTCGGCCTTTACAGTACGTTTATAGCGATGCACTTATTATAAAGAAAGATTTGTCATTAAAAATAATGCTATTGGAGTGGATCAAAAGGCTTAAAATGTCGAAAAATGAAAAATGCTAGAAAATATTTAGTTTAAACCCATAAATAGAATTAGAAACGGTTATAAAAATATGATAATATCATTACGATCGTGCATTGGATTACGCTAGGCTGGATTTATGACAAACATATTTTGTATAGTTACAAGGTGGTCATCAGGTCAGCATGCTGCGTATGGGGGCACGGTCCATTCGGGGCTTGAACCCATGACGGGCATGTTGTTAAATCGTGCGATTTGACGACTATACCATGGGACATTAGGTATTAAAAGCAACTTTATTGATATAGTATTTCCACAATTATTGCAACAAAAAAAAACATGGTGGTGCCATTTTAACTGTGTGCAGTGTATTATACCGCCAAAAGAAAGGTAATGCATTAAATCAGAGATGTCAAACTGATGGCCTGCGACTGATTGAACCATCATTTATTGTTAGAAGCATTTCTGATTCTATAATGCATGTCAGTCAATTCCGGACTCCTGAAACATGAAGAGATTTTTAACTTTGCATGTTTCTATATGAACTGTCAAACCATGCATCGTCATTAGACCTTGTCAGTTTTTTCTACATTCTATCTATGCTTGTATGCATAAAAAAGATAAGAATTGCAGAAACTGATAAAATCATAGAAGGAAAATGAAACATGGTTATTTTGATGAAACTTAAATTTCAATTCCGCACATTTTTAGAAAAATGGTTTAAAAACATCAATGTAAATTATGTTGTACCCTTTCTGATGATTAAAATTGTTTGCAACAAATATTTGATGAACAATTCTAAAAAAAAAAAAAACAACTCACGATTTAGTTTCAACTTCATACACAATTGTGAATGTCTTACTCATATGTATGTAGTTTTAAAATATTACCTTTTTACTGTTAAGCCATCATTTGGCATTTGACTTTAAGGTATACTAAAGATAGAACATTTACTTCTGCAAAACGTTTAGAAATAAGATGAGCACAGATGTCAGCACAAACACGTGTTACTTTTGATAGGATGTTACAAAAGATCTCAAGTTTTCCATGAGGCATCCTACCAAGACCTGAAGATGCGTTTAGATAAACTACGGATGGGATTCTTCTATTTGGCGTAACGTCCTACGCGAACATGACGGCCTATATACAGGCTTTCGAGACTTAATTCTTTACCACGCAGTCGTATGGTCAATCTTTGGTACGGGGAGATAGTTCATTATAGGCTTGAATCCATGACGGGCATGTTATTGAGTCATTCGAGTTGACGACTGTACCACGGGACCGCCCGACAGGTGGGATTATGGCTCTGATTTTAGTCGTCATACAGGGTTTCCCACGATTTATTACTTAGTTCCCATAAATTTTTGGTTGGTTCCCATATTTTTTTGGAGCGTTCCCACGATTTTTTGGCCGATTCCCAGAATTGTTTGGTTCAATTGTATTGATATCCAATCGGACGATACCAATAAATTATGGGAACGAACCAAAAATCTATGGGATACGGGAACTGACCAATGAATCGTGGGAAACCCTGTAATGAATGAAAATATCTATGGAGTTTGGCAGGAAGGGAATAACGAATATGACAATTGAAAATAATCTGCTAAAGCTATTTTTAACTTATTTTCATCAAAGCCAAAAACTTTGGTAATGTAACTATGTAACGGGAACCATCTTCTATAAGTCAACCCAGATCCTGGCATACGCTGATGACATAGATATCATTGGTCTGTCAAGAACCTGTCACGACGGACGAAGCTGGGACTAAATAGTACGCCGCTGGGATATGGACACTGTCCAAATCTGACGAAACCCTCTTAGCCGCGTTCGAGAGGAAAATGGTCAGACCCGTATGTGTGGAAGGACAATGGAGGAGCCGCTATAATGACGAGCTATACGAGATGTACGGCGACCTCACTGTCGTGCAGCGTATCAAGCTCGCCAGGCTCCGGGAGGCTGGCCATGTTGTACGCATAGAAACGGACGACCCAGCCCGTAAAGTCTTTTTAGGCCGTCCACAAGGACGGAGGAGGCGTGGTAGGCCCAAATTGAGGTGGCAAGATGGCGTGGAGGCGTCCGCCATTAAGGCCGGGATAACGGACTGGCAGACCGCGAGCGGTTTCGGACAGTCCTGAGGCAGGCCAAGACCGCAAAGCGGTTGTAGCGCCGGATAAGTAAGTAAGTAAGTAATGTAACTATCATCCCACATTGAAAGACAAGGAATTGCTAACAATCAGATTTTTATATCATATAATATCATGTAAAAGCTAGGCTGAGACCCGTACTACTATATTCAGTGGCTTTTTGGCCCGCGGGGTCAAATGAGTTTGACATCGTTGCATTAAATGTTTCTGTGATGAGGGCTTGATTTTGGGGGGACAAAATCCAACTCCAAATGAATTGAGCTGACTGTCATAAAAGCACAGCCCGAATCGATTCCGTATGAAAACAGAAAGCTTTTTTTCATCCTTTGCTATCGTGCTAAAATGTACGTTACACATTGCTCCGATTATATTCGTCGCTGCTGGCACTACTATGGCAGCAAATGGGTATGAAGCATTTCGAGCATCCAATGCATGGTGTGTGGGAACTACGACCTTGTTGACATGAAGATCCTGTGGGTAGGCAAACAAAGGTATTGTATGTATGCAATGCGGTAAAGATACAATCACAGGTATTGTTTGCTAACGTTTCATTGTCTCGATGCATACGCAAATTAAAACACTGCACTTCAGTAGCAAACGGTTGTAGGCCACCATTCTGAAAACATTACCGTTACATAGAGCTGTTTTGTTGCTGAAAATTCTTTTAAATCTAAGTAAAAATGAAAACTTTCATGTTCGGTCAAAGATCAATACTGTCTGTAAGTATTGATTATTGTCCTTTTTAACACCACCATCGCGTACAACATTTGGTCGATGAACCCAGGAAGGAGCGAGTAAATTTATGCAGAATGATATCTAAGACAAACAAAACATCAATCGTACACTAATTTGAATGTGCAAATGTATGAAACGACCTTTTTTGTGTTTGCAGAGAACTTTGCGACTCTCTGTTCATTGATCCTTATGAACTGGGTGGTGGATTTGTAAAGAATGTGGGTATATTAGTGTGTGTGCGGTTGGTTGTGGAAACACGTATTGAAATGAATAAACAATATTTTGGAACAAGCACAGTAAAAACAAAATAGTGTATGTCCGTTAGACCCTTTCCTGAAGAAACCCCGAGTGTAAAGGAGCGTAAGGGGCGTAAGGGTAAGATAAATATGAGAAAAGAATGGTAAATATAACACGTTATGTTATGCATACATGAAATTTGTACGTTTTCTAAGCATTCAACCGGTGATTGTTTAAGTAGCACTGTACCTTCTGTAATCTGTTACTCATTTTGACCAATCATATAGCGCGTGGCCATGGAGCTGAAAAAATGTTGAAAAAATTTTCAACTTTGTCAAAATTGCTTGTCAACTGCAAAAAAAAGCTTTTCTCGTGGCCGCACCAAAAAAGAAGTACTAAATAGGTACATAAATCAATTAGAATCATGCATTTTAGCATTATTATCATAACAATGGGTCACAACTGCGCCAAATAGCTGTTTGTGTACGCTTTTTTACGAACGTCAAATTTTGTCAACTTTTGTCAACTTTTTTTCCTGGCTGCTCCCGGTTAAAAAATTTTGACAAAAGCTCAAAAAAGTGACAAAAGCTCACATTTTGAAAAATTTGTCAGCATTTTGTCACTCCCATGGCCCATGGCTTATAGAGTGTCTTGTGTCGAAGCAAGGCTAGAATTTCTGAAGGTCCGTTTTAGAATTCCACCGTTTACCAATCGTGAATTCCGATCTGTCTCATACCTTTCGTGCGTAGTGCTACCTGATTGCTTTTGTGGCTCACTTTTCGCACATTGGGGCATACAATTGTGGAGTAGAATATCCTAGCTTTGGGTATTTTTATATTAAAAAAAAAACTTTTAGGTCTTTCGCAAAGCAACAGAAGATGTTTAAGGCCCAATTATTATTATTATTATTATTGTTTATTTTAAATATTTTATATAATTACAAGATAAGAGATTGCGAGATTTAGGGCCATCGCTTTTCATCGCCAAATTCAAATATGTCATGAGACAGTTTAGCTTTTCGTTTAGGATTAAACAATGTAAGGCTTTTGCCATCAGTTAACTTAATCTAGCTTAACCTAACGTAAAATCAAATTATGAACTATTATTTACATCAAAAATAGCCCTTAGAAAAAGGAACTCAAATTGTTGGGTTTTTTCTTTGAGATGGCAAGATGGTGTAAGAATGCTCCGCAAATTTGTACCGGTATAACAGATTGGCAGGCGCAAAAAAAGCGTGAGCGGTTTCAGAAATTCCCGCTGCCGGACCAAACCGTAGAGCGATTGTAGTGCATGATATTCTAAGTAAGTAAGTGTTTTGTGAGATTTCTTTAAACAATAAACTTAACACTCGCTCGATCACTATGCAGACCATTTTTGGCACCTACAAAACGGCACGTCCATACGAAAAAAGTGTTTTCTTACAAACAAATAAATGTTCTGCCAGCCAACTAAATGTCCAACTATTCATCCATCCAACTATTGAGCTCTGTGACTGTGACTCGTTGTTGTTTTCAAATGTACTGGATTTGTTTGGCTATTCAAACAGGATTTAAAAGGATTGGGCATGGCATGGAGAAGATTATCCAGCTATGTACACTGATCTGGTGTAAAAACAAGTGCACCCTGGTAGACTGTAGTAGATTCTCACGAGCTAACACAGCTACATAGGGGAAGCCGGGACAAAATGGGGATGTTAAGCAGTTTGCTGAATATTTCTTTGAATATGCCACAAAAAACAATTTTTCTTTCATTATTGTATGCCTCCACCCTTTATCTATTTATTAAAATTGCCACACAGAATGAAAAAAACACTTAAAAACATGGTAATAATGTAAAATAAAAGTTGATATTTTACGAGAAGCTTTTTTGACACTCAGGGTTAAATGAATATAGACCACAACAACTGCGCTTAGGTAATGGTCTATGCTTTTGCGCACTTTTCGTGAAATGTATTTTCGTTCGATCTTTTGTTTTGCTGGTCAGAAAAACCCTTAAAATTAAAATTGGCAAAAATTACATCAATATGCTACTAAACCTTATTTTGCATTTTTCTTGGTTATTTGTTATGTAAGGGTTATGAAACTTACATGGTGTTCATAGAACACTCTAATGAATACGAATGAATGTTGAGCTTTGGAAAGTAACTTTGTAGTCCAATAATGCTTAAAATTAGGGTGCCCATTTTGCCCCACATGCCCATTTTGCCCCACTTTCCTTTATATTTTGAATGAGTTCTGCGCGATGACGTTTGAAGTATGTTGGAATGCCAAAGAAATTAATATACTTCCACAATCCTGGTGTTGTGGATCCGTTTGGGGAGGATTAGGGGCTTACCATTCCATCATGGCCCATCTACGTAGAGTATGCTATCAGTGGCAGTACTGCAATGTGCACTAGTTTTTGAATTTCTTTACCGATTGTGATTTACATTTAAATTGGAAAAGCTGCAATAATGCAATAAACTTTCGAGCAGCGGCGGATCTAACGGTAGGCGCACTAGGCGGTCGCCTGGTGCCCCACCGCTTTAGGGGTCCCGTAGATCGATAGTCAATAGCAGGGGCTTGTGTTTAAATTTGATCTTTGATTGAGTACAAAAAATCAAAGCAATTAAGGATATTTACTCAAATCTGTTTTTGATTCATTCAGATAAATGCAAAAGTTATTTGTGTGTCGGATTAAAAGTCTTCGCTGGTCTTAAGTTTGACAATATTCATGGTTGATTATGAATGTCAAATCAATACCGCTAAGTAATGTGGTTAAAAGGTATCCAATCTTAAGTGTTCAATTTAATGTACTGTACGTCGACCACCTCCTACATGAAACGTAACGCTAATGTTCTATAGACTTATGTGATATGTTTTAATAAACATTTTATTTTTTAACATGAAGATTAGTTGAGAATGTATGCTTTTGGATCAAAATTGTATTGCTCAGCGGGAAATTTGAGTGATTGCTTGTAACAAGTGTGACAGAGATACAGTTGGAGCTCAATAGTTGACAGTTAATCAAACCAAAAAACTGCTTTATATTGCACATTCAGGATGACATGCCGTAAATAAAACCGTGCGCCCAGACATATCGAGACAATTTCACGCCGGGAAGGGTGAAAAAATAGCCAAAATCAACACTGCTGAAACATATTACGCTAAAATGTATGTACTTCAATATTTTCCTGTATGGTGCACATAGCTTAAAAATATTTGCCATGAAACAGATTGCTTTTGTATGGATGAATGTCATCGAATGTTATCGATTTCGGCTGCATGCTTTACGGCGTGACGCTATTGATGGCGAAATGTCTGATTGGTTGGTATGGTTAGGTAGAATTAAATGTAAATACATTGTTGACAATTAAATTAAACTTGTTGTATCCTGTAAAATTGATCAATATTTTTGTTTCAGCTTTGTCTGTAAAGTTTGGCAATTAAATTTAGTGTTGAAATTGAATTGTGAGCAATAAATAATTATTAATAGCCATCATACTCAAAAATAAATACACATAATCAATAAATAAATCATTGTTCAGAGATTTTTTTCGGATGTACAACTTGACTGATTACCCTTTAAAAATACCGTTTTTTTTACATGGTAAAGCTAATTTTACTCAACATGAAACTCACAACAATGTTGAAATATTTATTTCTATTCCTTTTCGTCTCAGTTTGACTGGAAACCACATAAAATTGAAATCTTATCTTGCTACTTTGTTCGTTTGTTTTGTGTACAAATTGTCAACACAGTGCTATTTTTGTCAGTTTTGTTCCATACTTTGCTTAAGCTCCTCGATGATGTGTTTTTTTGTTTTGCATAACGTTCATACCAAAGGTGCACAATACACAAATTGAAAAGCTCATTTCATGTTACGCTGGTTACAATTCCTGGTTTTATAAGTATGTAAACTGTTTAAGTACTCCATTGTTCGTTCTATATGAAACATATTTCCCGGATGCACAGCAAAATTGGGTTCTGTTTGAATTACATTAGCAACATGTTTTGTAAAAATTATATAAAAGCAGACGGTAAGCATTGTTTTATACCCATATTAGACTTTAACAAGTAAGCAATCCCTGTCGTAGGCCGTCATGTACTTAATGAAAAGAAAAACGTAAAGGATTGAATTAATTAATCTAAATTATTACTAAATTACTGTAAATTACTACAATGGGTAATACACTCAATTATACTAAATTACAATTTATTCTATCAAATTTAACCAACGTGTCACCATTTCATTAAACGTTTCATAAAAGTTACAGTAGGTTTTGCATTGCTCACGATCCAACAGGATGATCGTTATGGGCTGGAGCCCCTTATAGACCGATTCCATCATACTAACAATAGCCAAGGCCATGAGTGGCTTAAGCAGACACACACCGACAACGAATGTTATGGCAAAAAAAAGAAGCAGATTTTTTGTTGTATTATTACCGTAGGTTTTTGTACTGAATATTATGTATAATTATGTTATCATTATCACAGTCATGTTTTTTGTGTGTGTGTTTTTTTAAATTAGTTTCGATCATTGGTTGGTCCTGAAAAAACATCAAACAGATAAATGTTCCATACCTTGCTAAAGTGTGTTGCTTTTGTTTTTTTTTATTTCTTCCTTTTTTATTCCATGTGCGTTTGACCAAAAGTAAGTGTCACTGGGGGAATGATGGCAAAATTGGTCAATTATACCTTCAAAACCCACATGGTTTAATTAACGTTCATCAACAGCACATACATATACACCAATACATTTCCATTTCCAACGGTGGGTAGAATGCAATTAGATGCACATGAAGACGTTTGCTTTGTGATTGGAATATGAATCATTGTGTATTGGGATTTGTAGGACGTAAAACACACACATTGCATGTATACACACATGTACATGTCTTTCTTGTTTTTTTTTTTTTTTTTTATTTATTTATTTATTTTTTTTTTTTTTTTTTTTTTTTATAGAGACTTTGAACCAATTGACCTTATTCGCCTCTTTACTTTCTTTGTTGTGGTTTGCGGTGGACACAATGGTCTCACTTATTGTTCGCTATGGCTAATCGTATTTGATCACTGGTCGGTGGAAATACGTAGGTCGGTTCAATTTCGTTGAAATCAATGTAAATCTTCTTGTGAGGCTGAAGGTGCTTTGATATCTGCTGAAACGATGGCCGCTCGTTTGGATCCTCACGCCAGCACTGCAACATCAAGTCGTACACATCAACTGTGCAGTTTTCCGGTCGTTCCAATCGCTTCCCTTCCTGCAGGTAGGCAAACAGCTCATGATTGCTTACCGAAGGATACGGATAGCCGCCTGCAAGTAGAGTAAAACATATACATTTTTGTTCATTCATGTGTGATTTGTACTGGTGTAGTAAAAAAATCACAATTCCTGTAAGCCGAGGTTGGAGAATGTATGTTCATAAATTAATTGAAAATAGTTTCAAATCTAATCTGAATTTATTTCAGATTTTATTTCATCCAGCTTAATTGCGTTGGCTTCTACTTGCATATTCTATCAAGTACTGTTCAACGATGGTAGGACACATGTTGTTAGAACGTACATATCCAACCAACTGTATAAAACCAACCGATAAAAGTTGCGCTAAAATCATTAAATTAAGCGGTCTTAGATAAGTTCCATAACCTCTTAGATGAAGTTTCGGAAAGTTTACAAGTGTAATTAAATTTTCGCGCAAATGTTTACGGTTTGTCCGCGGCCGCCACGTAAAAAATGTTGACCTTTGTCTTTCAATAACGATTTGTATTCGTTTTCATGCCCTCCCGGCCACTCTCTCTCTCCGGAGTCAAATCCATGGCCTGCAACCGGAAAACAAACACACCACAGTAGCAGGGAAAGTGATCGAAATCTGCAAAATCGTGGAGAAAAAAACTGATCATGCAATGACGCAGCATTGTATGCCCAATTTTAGATTGCCCAATTTATGGGCCGTCTTAGAAACGGATTAGGAATTGATGGAAGCTTTAGTTGAAGCATGCCTTCTTCGGGGAATGTAACAGTGAACGAAATAAAGAAGCACAAACACGAATCGCCACATTACTTATGTAAATCGTGCGTTTATCCTTCGCTAAAGAAGCATTGTCTTACCAAGTATTGAGGCTAAGGACTTGCGTCATTTTCGGCAGTTTTTAATGTTTTCTACAAATTTGTATTATCAATGCTAATTTTGTAGAAGAAAACCATGCTGCTAGGGTGGAAAACTGGCAGAATGAGTAATGAATGTAGTTGGTTTAGTTTTTCTTTAAATCAGAGGATATTTTTTGATAACCCAAGAATGAAGAATGGAAAATGCTCGAAAATGCTCGACAATGCTCGACAATTGCATGGTGAATATTATAAATATAATTGTTTGGGAACCAGTGGACCAGTCATTTCTTTTAGTATAAGCTTTCTCTTCTTTACAGATTATTTGGGCCGATTCTTTTGTCAAGTAAAACGTTTAAATCTGGGTTTAGATCTTGTACGGACTAAGCAAGAAAAAAGGTTTGTTTGTTTTTTGTTGTATAGAACTGAAGTTCTTATCATTATTTTCTGTGACTAAACTTTTGTAAATCTAGATGGTCAACAGAACAAAAACTTCTAGAACAAGGGTTGGCAAACTTTTTACTAAAAAGGATAACTTGTTGAAATTGTTGAATATGCGGGCCTGCGGGGTTCAAAACAATAAAAAAAACTTCTGCTGGTTGGAATTGTTTGGCAACAGGCATGCACATTGTTTGTATTGTTTATCCAATCCAATTGTTATATTGTTTATCCAATCCAAAATATCCAATTATATAACACTTTCCAATACACTGAAACCGATGAAAAAGAGCCCTAAACTGGATGTTTTTCAATCGAATAGTGTTTAGAATAAAACGCAACACTGTGTGTGTCATGTGGACACGTATGTTCTTTGTAAAATAGGTAGAAAACTAGCACCTGCTGCCGCCCGCCAATGGTGAACAAAACTCTTTCAAAGTGATGGCACGATGAAAAAAGCAATCTCTTTGTTCCAATTATTAAGGAGGATTGAAATAATTATTTTTATTTTATAAAAGTCAAAAATTTTGCCACCGAATCGTGAGAATTTACTATATTTGTTTGATTTCAATCAAAATATACAGTTAATTGGTTTACAGGATGAAATAAACCTTATTCGATGAGGCACAATTCTTAGCAATTTTATCTAAAAAATCTAAGAAAGTTTTAATCGAAATCCGTCAAAATCTTTCATTTGCGTAAAAATTCGAAAAATTTAATAATGGAATCTATGACAGAAATGCTCAATAGGGAGAATGTCAGTTTCCATCAATGTTTTATAAATATTTAGAAAAAAAACAACGATTTATACAAAGTGTGCAATGATTGGGTGGGGCGCAAAAATTACCAATAACAGATTATTAACGGAGTCGTTATACAAGGGCAGTAAGTTTTCAATTGCAATACAATGCAATTTCTCCAGAAAACTTAATTAATGATACACTGTAATTATGTCATTTCACTATACACAATACATTTGTATGACATAAATCCCATCAAAATGAATTGAAATCATGTGCTATTGTTTAAAGCAAATCTTCCTGCAATACAATGATGGCAAATCGTATGGCTTCAGCAACAAAGAGCGGGTGGAATTTTTTTCAAACCTTGATAATGACCATAAAAAGGTGAAAAAAACATTCACAAAGGTGAATGTGGATCGAGTAACATGGTATTTATTTATCGCATATTGTTGATTAGTAGTGTGCAGGTTTGAAATGAGAGTATTTGATATTTGCTTTTAACTCAAAGTTTAATTACTATAATCACGATAGTAATTACGAATGGTAGTTTATTCACTGTAAAAACACCACACATCATTTAAGACTTCAATTGAAGTATAATTTTTGATGGAATGGAACATCAAGGCCATCCACCATCTGGCGGAACACAAAGAATTGGATGGTTGGTAAAGAATAACGAGATTAATTTTTGTTTACGTTCAGTAAGCCTATTAAAGATAGCTCAGGAAGAATCCTACAAAGCTTACATTTTAATCAATCGCTGCTCGTCTGTTTAATAGTATCTTTTAACCTAACAATTTTATTAGCATAAGAGGAGATGTAAATTTTAACGTTGAGCAATATGTTGCAAAACATGACATTTATTTAACAAAAGTGAACGATTTATCTGTTAAAGGCGAAGGTTGTTGCGCTAAATAAGAAGAAGAATAAATATTGCATTTTCCATTGCATTCGTTGAAATTAATGTAAATATGATGTAATTAGAAAACTTTTTCGATGGTTCCACAACGAGATTTATACACAGCCGTTCTTGGCGTGGACAGGCCTCAGCCCCAGGATGCACTACCAGATAACAAGATATAGAGGCTCAAGCCCGGTATCGACTTAGCACACTATACGCAGGACTAACTATGCTGCTATGGTTAAATAATCAAATCACCAAAATTCTACTCAACGACGGCGGTTGTTGCATAAACACAGGGTTTCCCACAATTCATTGGTCAGTTCCAATAATTTTTGGGCCAGTCTACGATTTATTCATCGTATCCCATAGTTTTTTGGTTCGTTCCCATAATTTATTGGTATCGTCCGATTGGATATCAATACAATCGAACCAAAAAAATCTGTAAGAACGCTGTAAGAAATGAATACTTTTGTTTGAATAACAAAACACGTCGTAGCTGTATACAATTTGTTTGATAAGATTAAAAGAAATAAATAGAAGTTTAATTGTTTTGAGTGTGAAGACTGTTGGTTATACGGACAATAAAAAGAAGTGAAAAAATGTTGCAAGTTTTCGTTAGAAATATTTAGAGTGTAAATGTCATTTCCGTACATAAATGCAAAGCCCTATTCAAAGCCTGTTATACAGTAGTGCTTTTCTTCTTATTCTTTTAAGAAGATTAAAGTATGTCATTACCACAAGCATAATGTTTTAATATACATCACATTCAATGGAAACAAATACATAAACTACAAACCACAATGACAATGTTTAGTTTGGAATTCCTTTATTCAGATCCTACGTTGTGTTTCTTAATTCTTCCTCTGTTTCCCTATCTGGACATGTGCCCCAAAACTCCTTCTGTCAAAACAAAACCTGTCATCCTAACGTCATAAACGTCTGTCATGTCCCAATTCACAAAACCAAACGTCTCATAGCAAACATTACGGCCACCTAAATTTCCTAAATTTACATCTACTAGTACTGCTCTTCCTTTTCAAATGGCAACAAACATACGCGCGACACTGGACGTTTCAGAAACCCTTGTTGTGTGCGAAGAGTTACCACGCGAACGATACCATCGGAACCAGGATGAACTTCGTGGATTCTGGCTAGTGGCCACTCGCAGGGAGCAACGTTATCCTCCTTCAAGATCACCATTTGGCCGACAGCCACACGCTGAGGAACAAGAATCCGTTGATTATTGTTGTGTAGTTCACACAAATACTCGGTCCTCCATCTCTTCCAGTGCCGCTGCACTAGCTGTTGAAGCAATTGAAATCGGCGCACGCGGTTCTCAGGGACGTCCACAACGTTGTTATCAGGCAGCGCCATCAAAGCCGTCCCGATGAGAAAATGCCCCGGTGTTAGGGCATCTACTTCACTAGGATCTTCAGATAAGGGAGTTAAAGGGCGGCTGTTCATTTGTGCCTCTATTTGCACCAGCACTGTTGACATCTCCCCAAACGATAGACTTTGTAGGCGAAAAAGCTTTCGCAAGGTACGTTTCGCCGACTTGACTGCTGCCTCCCATAGTCCACCAAAATTAGGCGCACGCGGGGGTATGAAGTGCCATTCTACCTTGTTTCTAGCACATTCCGCCAGTACAGCCTCCTTATGATGCGGATCGTTGAGAAGACAATGCAACTCCATTAGCTCAGTGTTTGCTCCTCGAAAGTTTAGCCCATTGTCTGAGTAAACCTTAGTAGGAAATCCTCTACGCGAAACGAAACGACGGAATGCTGCAAGGAATGCCGCCGTAGACAAATCCTCCACTAACTCCAAATGCACTGCTTTGACTGCAAAGCAGACAAATACAGCCGCGTATGCCTTTGTTGCAGCAGCCCTACGATGAGGGGGGCTTGAGATAGAATGGCCCGCAATAGTCAACTCCTACAACCGAGAAAGGGCGCGTAGGCGTAGCACGAGATTCAGGAAGTTGCCCCATAGTTTGAGATACTGTTTTAGGATCCGCTCTAAAGCACGTTACGCAGCTCTTGCAAACCGAATTAGCAATTCGTCGGCCGTCGATCACCCAATATTCCTTTCGCATTTCAGCCAACGTGGCGCGAGGACCTGCGTGAAGCAATCGGCGGTGATATTCGACTGCTATTAGTTTGGCAAAATGACTACTTCCTGGTAGTAGCAAAGGGTGCTTTCCAGAGTACTCGATCCCAGTTTGCTGTAGACGGCCACCAACACGGAGTAATCCATCTGCATCGATAAAAGGATGCAGAGATTTCAAACGAGAAGTTGCACGTACAGGTTTTCCGGATGATAATTCTCGCATGTCGTTCGGAAAGTAGACGTTTTGAAGCATTTTGACGAACGTTATTTTTGCGTTCTCCAGATCTATGGTGGTAATAAATGCTTCTCTGGAGGGATTCTGTTGGCGCCTGTACCCTTTCCATCGCAAACAGTATGCCGTGAATCTTAGTGCCTTCCAATAGCAAGAAAAACGTTTCACCCAATTCACCGAATCAATCGAAATTGCTGCTATGTTCTGCTTCTTGCGCTCCATCATTTCCTCAGGTGGAACTTCTATCATCTTACTTTCCTTCCACTCTTCTTGTGGCGATGACAACCAACCAGGGCCATGGAACCACAAATCGGACGATAATAGCTGCTGGGGTAGAGCTCCTCTTGAAACTATATCAGCCGGATTTTCTGTACCTCTAGTGTGCATCCATTTGCAGCACTTTCCGATGTCCTGTATCAACGATACACGATTTGCTACAAAAGTGACCCATGTATACGAAGGAGATTTGAGCCAATGCAAAACCACTCTAGAATCACTCCACATAAATGTTTCGATTTCTTGCATGCCCATTGATTTGCTTACATGATTCCACAAATTTATCGCCACCACTGCCGCACAAAGCTCCAATCGGGCCAAGCTGATTCTCTTTAACGGAGCTGGTCTGGATGGACTTTTATTTGGAGGTACATTTTCTCTATATCGGCTGCTATAGCGATCGGATGCAATCGAAATCTTAGCAAAAGGTTCAGCAAACTATCTTGGATGACCGGGCCTTTCATTAATACGTCATTCAACGAGCAGCCGCTCGCTGTCTTAGCCGATCCATCAAACACTGGACGAATTTTAGTGCTAGTGCTGCATTCTTTTACTACAGGATGGTGAGGCAAGAAACATTGTACGGATATATCGTTATCACCTTTAGCCTTTTGCAGATAACCTCGACTTACGTATTCACTAATCACTGCCGCATATTCATTTTTCAAAGCAGGGTTTCGGTCGAAACGGCGTTCTAGCTGCTGAAAACGTCGCATAGCAAAAGATTTAGACTCACCTAAGTTTTTAGCCACTCCAGCGTGCTTGAACGGTAATCTCACAATATATCTCCCGGAGGAATCGCGATCATGTTGTTGCTGAAAGCTGTCCTCGCACTCTTGTTCCTCGGACGTCCATTTAACGGCCTCTGGAATTTGCTCTATTTCCCAAAATTTAACAATGAGCTCTTCGAGCGAAGGTTTGGTACCAACATGCATGATCGACTGCGGAACGATGCTTGTTTGGTACCGCATACGGTAGGATGTACTGGTGAGGAGAAGTGTAGAGGAACGAGAATTTTTTGCGTAAGTGTGTGCGTGTTTTTGCACACGCTGCTTGAGCTGGGTGCGCGGCGCTCAGCGATCAGTCGCGAATCGATACGGAATAAAGACACACGTGAACTGTACGAACAATATAAATTCCACCGTGTACGGCAAATAAAAAAAAAAAAAATATCACAACGTAGGGCAAATTTGCTAACGATCACGGGACAGAACATTTTTGGTGCGTAGTGACCAGGATTTTGATAAATCCTTCGGTTTTTGTGAAAACCGGCGTACAGAAGCGTTTGTTCATTAAGCAGTGCTGCGGCACTCGATCTGTGTTAGTGTTTGTGTGTGTGAGCCTTTTGCAAAATGTCGAAGCAGGACAAGTTGCGGTACAAGGAGCTCAAGCGGCACCAATACATGGACTCCATCAATCGTGTGAAAGAGTTCGTAAAAACGTTCACAAGTGAACAACAAAATCAAGTGTCGACGCGACTCGATCGTTTGGAAAAGATTTGGGAATCTTTTGAAACAGTGCAAGAAGACATCGAAGATTTGGAAATCTCCGAGGAAGGCGTTGCAACTAATGCGCGTATTAGAGCAGAAATGGAGGAAACGTATTTGTACGCAAAGGCGCAATTGCGTAGTATGTTGCCCATTCCGGCAGCCGCTGAAGTTGTGTCTGTTGCTGCAAATGCTGCTTCATCTTCTTCTTCAAGAGTGAAGCTCCCATTGATCGCACTGCCAGAGTTCGCAGGAAATTTCGATGCGTGGTTAACGTTCCACGACACATACGTCTCACTCATACACTCATCGACGGACATAACGGCAATCGAAAAATTCCACTACCTTCGAGCTTCACTCAAAGAAGAAGCTGCGAATTTAATACAATCCATTTCGGTTACGAGTGAGAATTATGATTTGGCATGGAGTACGATCGTCAAACGTTATTCCAACCCAATCATTTTGCGTAAGAAGCATATTCGATCGCTTATATCGCTTCCTAAGATGAAAGAAACGGGAGCAGTGGCGCTCAACCGTTTGGTTGACGATTTTCGACGGCATGTCAAAATCCTAGAACAATTGAAAGAACCCGTGAAATCGTTCAGTTCAATTCTCATCGAGTTGATGGCGGATAAGCTGGATGATGAAACACTCCGTGTGTGGGAAGAAGCCCATGCCGATGAAGATCCTACATTTACGGACATGATGGCGTTTTTGGAAAAACGTGTAAGAGTGTTGGAAACACTGGCAATAGAGAAGTGTGGTGCAGTTCCCAAAAACCAATAAAGACAAAAGTATCGTTGCATGCTGCTACTACTAATACCAACAACGTACCAGTGTGTGTGATGTGCAAAAAGAACGGGCACAGTATAGCGTCGTGCAATGTGTTCAAAGGCACTAATACACAAGAACGCATGAGAGTGGTGAGTGAGAAAAGGCTGTGCAGAAATTGCTTGAAAGCAGGACATTTGGCCCATGCGTGTGCGTCCAAATACAATTGCCAGCAGTGTTCTCAGCGTCACCACACACTACTTCATGCTCACGAAGAAAACAGCAGTGTATTAGTGGGTGAGACTTCTAGCTCTTCAACAATGGCGTTGGCATCGTCGAAGAAATCCGCCGTTAACGCTATACTTTCTACAGTGGTATTGGTTGTTGTCGATGCATACGGCAAAGAACACTTGGCGCGAGCATTGCTGGACAACGGATCGCAGCCGAACGCGATCAGTGAACATCTTTGTCAGCTTTTACGACTACCACGAAAGCCCGCTAGCGTTTCAATTGCTGGTGTCGACAGCACTACCACCAATGCAAAGCACATAGTATGTACAGAAGTGCGATCTCGGATCTACCACTACCGACAAGCAATGAATTTCCTTGTGTTGAAGAAAGTAACGCAGAACATTCCTTCAACGTCGTTTTCTACTGCTGCCATCGGCGTTCCTTCGAACTACGTTCTGGCCGATCCAGATTTCGGGACCGCGCGGCGCGTGGATATGATCATCGGTGCAGCATATTTCTATTCGTTGCTGCGTGGTGGACAAGTGCATTTGCCAAACCAGCGAAACGTTCTCATCGACACGGTGTTTGGCTGGCTCGTAACAGGAGATACACCGACCTTTCATGAATCGCAATCGCAAACAACAATTAGTTGCCACATGAACCAACCGACAGGAGGCAACCGACAAACTACAAGAACAGCTGGAGCGATTTTGGAAGGTCGAAGAGCTTGCTATAACATCATTGTCTCCTGTTGAACAACAGTGCGAGCAGTACTTCAAGCAGACGACGAATCGAGATCACACCGGCAGATACGTCGTTCGCATGCCGAAACACCACGACTACGCTCAGATGCTTGGCGATTCGAAGGCTGCAGCCCAGAAGCGCTTTCGGTTGTTGGAGCAGAGGCTGGCTAAAGACAAGCATCTGAAGCAGCAGTACGATGACTTCATGCGAGAATACGTGACGCTGGGTCACATGTTTCCTGTGCCGGTTGAAGAGGACAGCATGGCTGCGGTTCACTACTTGCCGCATCATCCGGTGGTGAAAGAGTCCAGCACGACGACCAAGGTGCGTGTGGTTTTCTACGGCTCGGCGAAGACAACCACGGGGCATTCTCTAAACGATGTCTTGCATGTAGGACCAGTCGTGCAAGATGAGCTGCTGTCTCTCGTCGTGCGATTCCGCAAGTATAAGGTGGCGGTGATCGCCGACATCGAGAAAATGTATCGCCAGGTGAGTATGCATCCCGATGACCGACGTTTACAACGTATTTTTTGGCGCTTTCAGGAAACAGAAGTTGTACAAACTTTTGAGTTGGCAACGGTGACGTATGGTCTGGCTGCATCGTCATTCCTAGCAACACGTACACTACTTAAACTAGCTGAAAATGAAGGCGCTCCTTATCCTTTGGCAACTGAAGCCGTAAAGAAGAACTTGTACGTGGACGATCTGATCTCCGGCGCAGAAAGCATTGAGCAAGCAATTCAACTTCGTGACGAACTGACCAGTCTCATGTGTAAGGGAGGTTTCAGGTTCCGAAAATGGTGCTCAAACGAGTTGAGTGTGCTTGATGGGTTGACACCTGATCTGCTTGGAACAACAGCATCCCATGAATTCGAAGCAGCCGCAAATGTCAAGACGCTTGGCATGTGTTGGGAACCACCAAACGATGTATTCCGCTTCACGATTGCTATCCCTGATGTACGACCCTACACGAAACGTACAGTGCTATCTACGATTGCCCAGCTGTACGATCCGCTTGGCTTGCTATCGCCTATCATCGTGCAAGCAAAAATCCTCTTACAGGAACTTTGGGCAAACAAACTCGGTTGGGATGACGAATTGCCGCGCAGTTGTGTGACAAATGGGAAGTGTTTTGCGAACAACTCCCCATGCTAGCTCATTTCAAGATCCCGAGATTTGCTTTGACACCCAACTATAACTATGTAGAGCTGCATTGTTTTGCAGACGCATCAGAAGCAGCTTATGGTGCGTGTGCCTACCTGAGATCGCAAAGCATCAACGGCACAACCCAAGTCACGCTGCTAGCTTCTAAATCGAGAGTGGCTCCTCTCAAACCACTTACCATCCCTAGACTGGAACTATGCGCAGCCTTGCTAGCTGCCAGATTACAGCAGAAACTAATATCAGCCATTGACATGGCAGTAAACGAAACACATATGTGGTCCGATTCAACCATCACGCTGCAATGGCTTGCAGCACCACCTAGAACGTGGAAAACTTTCATCGCAAACCGAGTAGGAGAGATACAAGCTGCTACCAATGGATGCATTTGGCATCATGTGCCAGGGATCGAGAACCCTGCCGACATGCTATCCAGAGGTGTTTCTGCGGAATTGCTTTTGGAAAGCAACATGTGGATGCATGGACCAGATTGGCTGATGAACGATAGCTCGTGCTGGCCCAGCAAATCGTATGGACAACAGCACTTCACTGATGATGAGCTGGAAAGAAAGGGTAACGTTGTGTTAACTGCCCAAGTAGTCGAGCCCGACCCATTGCTCCTACGATACTCCTCATTCAGAACGTTGGTTCATGTAACTGCATATTGCATGCGATTTTGCCACATTGCGCGTGGTAAAGAACAACGCGAAACGAGCAATCTCTCTGTGGATGAGATTCAAAATGCTAAAATCGTTTTAGTAAAGATGGTACAGCGACAAGTATTTCCCGATGAACTACGACAACTGCGTAAGAAACAAAAGCTTGCTGGTGGATCCCCACTCAAGCTACTCCATCCATTCATTGACAAGGATGGTGTCATGCGTGTTGGTGGCAGACTTGGACATGCCGATTTGCCATTCTGTGTGAAGCATCCGATCGTCATTCCTGGGTATCATCCATTTACCCAATTGCTGTTGAGGCAGCAACATGAGAAGGTGATGCATGGTGGCATCACATCAACACTTTCAGCCATTCGCGAGGAGTTTTGGCCATTGAATGGCAGGAGAGCGGTTCGATCTACCATCCGAGCATGTTATCGCTGCAACCGAGCCAATCCTGTTCCAATTCAGCAACCGATGGGACAGCTACCGCTTTCTCGAGTCACTGCAAACGAAGCATTTGTCTGTACAGGTGTGGATTACTGTGGGCCGATAATGCTGAAGCCTGTTCATCGCAAAGCAGCTCCTCAAAAGGCGTACCTATGCATTTTTGTATGCATGAGCACCAAAGCAGTCCATTTGGAGCTTGTGGGTGACCTAAGTACATCAGGGTTCCTGAAGGCGTTAGACCGTTTCATCTTCCGACGAAACAAGCCGAACCATATCTATTCGGATAATGGTACAAATTTCGTCGGCGCAAAGAACGCTCTTCATCAAGTCTACCAGATGCTGCATGACGAAGCTCAAAACCGTCAAATCAATAACTATCTAGCAGAAGAAGGAATTGAATGGCACCTTATTCCACCTCGTGCACCAAACTTCGGTGGGCTTTGGGAAGCCGCCGTGAAGGTGGCCAAGAAGCTTTTGGTCAGGCAGTTAGGTGTCTCGCTACTATCTTATGAGGATCTGGCAACAGTGCTGATCAAAATCGAAGGCTGCATGAATTCTCGTCCGTTGACGCCGCTTTCGAATGACCCTAACGATTTGTCAGCTTTAACACCGAGTCATTTTCTCATCAAGGGAATGATGCGTCCACCTCCAGAAACTGACATACGGGATGTCCCGACCAATCGACTCGACCAGTATCAGCGGTTGCAGAAGTACGCTCAACATTTCTGGCAGCGCTGGCGTACAGAGTATCTTCATGAGCTTGCTCAGCAACAGCGACGTAATCCACCAGAACAACAAATCTCTATCGGAGACATCGTCATTATCAAGGATGAACATCTCCCACCCGCTCGTTGGTCCTTGGCTCGGATCGTGGAAGTACACCCTGGGCAGGATGGGATTGTGCGTGTTGTTACCTTAAAAACTGCCTCTGGGGTAATGAAGAGACCTTCGTCTAAGGTATGATTGTTAGAATGTTCACGAGAATTTTGAAAACTTAGTTGTTCAAGGGGGCCGGTATGTTTGGTACCGCATACGGTAGGATGTACTGGTGAGGTGAAGTGTAGAGGAACGAGAATTTTTTGCGTGAGTGTGTGCGTGTTTTTGCACACGCTGCTTGAGCTGGGTGCGCGGCGCTCAGCGATCAGTCGCGAATCGATACGGAATAAAGACACACGTGAACTGTACGAACAATATAAATTCCACCGTGTACGGCAAATAAAAAAAAAAAAATATCACAACGTAGGGCAAATTTGCTAACGATCACGGGACAGAACAATGCTCTTATTATCATCAGCTTCACCCTTTACTTTACCGGTCGCTAACCACCCAAAGACAGAATCAATAAACGCTGGCATGTTTCCGACAGGCTTCCTAACCTTGACTGTACCATGGCCCTTTGTCTGCAAAAATTCATGGTAATATTCTGAGCCCAGCAAAATATCAATTTGACCGCCATTGCCAGCCTCGGGATCAGCCAATTGAAAATCACGATTAAATAGTGACGTGTCGATACGTTCCGGATGGTAGCCAGTAATCATTGGTAGCACCGAAAAATTCATTCGACGTTTGTAGGCGAAGTTCCTTGATGCTATTTCCGCTTCAACGGTTTTAGCTGTGAATACCGGGCATTTGCCTACGCCTACTAGCTCTTGGCTGCGACCTTTTCCGTTCAGATGCAAACTGCGACATAGAGCTTCTGATATAATATTTACTTGTGCACCGCTATCGATCAACGCTCTTGCTTGTTTCTGCTTTCCTGAAGAATTTTTAACAAAAATAATCGCAGTAGATAAAAATATATGATTTTGCGATGCGGTTACAACTGCATTTACTGACGAGGTGGTGCTACTCGATTCGTTCACGTTCAACTCGTTCATTTGTTCCGATAGCGATCCATTTAGCTGTTCTCTATGCAGAAGAGTATGGTGTTTTTTTATGACATTCGGAACATCGAAATCTCATCTTGCATGCCATAGAGACGTGCCCCGGGCGTAGACAGTTACGGCAAAGCCGTTTTTCGCTTACAAATTGATATTTGTCATCAATTGACATGTTGTTAAATAGATTGCATGTATGAAGTAGGTGTTGCTCTCCACATTTTACGCAAATCTGAATCTGAGATGTTACGTTCATTGCCAATTGTCGTTCTACTGTCTTTCTTAATTTGCCGGTTTGAACACGATCCTCTGTAACAGCATCTAGAACTCGAGACTGAACATGAAGAAATTTCACTAAATCATCCAAACTGTGTTTTTTTGAATTTTCTACATATTTCTCCCAATCATGGTGTGTTTTTTCATCCAGCTTTGATAGCATAATTTGGATAATAAGCATACCCCATTCATCAGTACTCTCTCCTAACTGTTTCAGAAGCTTTATATTTCGCTCAAACGTGTCCACTAATGAGTGAATTTCCTTCTGGCTGGAGGATTTCAAAGCGGGATACTGCAATAAAGAATTAACGTAACGCTTTTTTAGTACATACTCATTCGAAAATCGTTCAACAAGAGCGTTCCAGGCTGGCATATAGCTTGCTCCTGTCGATGGAAAAGAATTAATTAGGCTAGCAGCTTCTCCTTTTAACGATTGCTTCAAATAAGCTATTTTGTGCACAGGCGCTAGAGTTGTATTAGTGTGAATGTTTGCCTCAAACATATCGCGGAAAGGTAGCCATTCGTCGTATTTTCCTGAAAAAACTGGAAGCGACAAGTTTGGTAATTTGATAAGGCAGCTTGATTCACCCATACTATCTTGCATTTGACTTGCCGACTCTTTCACTCGCACTGCTGGAGCTTCTACTGGTGGGGGCTTAATAATCTTCAATCTGATGAGATCCGCAATTTGCATACAATTTTCATCTACGGCGTCATATAACTGCTCATTTTCATCAGAATGGCATGCATCATCCAAGAGTCGCAACTCGTTGGCAATTGCCTCAAATTCCATCCAGCATTTTTCCAATCGATTGAGTCGAGTCGTTGCTTGCTCCTGCGTTATGCCGTTTGCTCGCTCTGCAAAATTGTCGATCCGTTCGATGCAACGCAAGATGGCGTCTCTTTGCGCTTTCTTGCCAGCTATTTTCGTTTGTTCATTACTTTTACGGGCTAGCTGCGCTTGCTTATCGTACTTGTCCGCCATCTTGCTTGACATAGGTTGCTGTGGTTGGCAGGCCGGCAACATCGTTTCATTAACAGATGAATCTTTAAACCCAAGGAAAGCTTCTTCGTCCGAACTGAAATCCGTCATTTTCCACAATTTTCACAATCTTGGTCACTACGGCACCAATGCTTAGTTTGGAATTCCTTTATTCAGATCCTACGTTGTGTTTCTTAATTCTTCCTCTGTTTCCCTATCTGGACATGTGCCCCAAAACTCCTTCTGTCAAAACAAAACCTGTCATCCTAACGTCATAAACGTCTGTCATGTCCCGATTCACAAAACCAAACGTCTCATAGCAAACAGACAATATTATAATTATTGCAAACATAATTTAGGTAAATCTAATAATTGAGTGCCAAGCAGTCTTCTACGAGTAGCTAGACCGTGCGATTGTTTTGTTAAAAGAATAGAAAAAATACAAGGAATGTAGATATTTTAATCGGTTCATAGAAGTAAACTGTGTTTTGAGCCGTAAAAATTTTAAGATTTGATTGCCTAAATTAATACTAGTTTTTTTTGTCTCGATAGTATCGAAACCACAATTCTTTTGTTTACATGTTCTCTAGTTTCAGGATCACGTTAAATCGAAGGATTGAATGAAAATTTCGTAAAAATATTGAAATTCTCACATTGTTACACTGTAATGAAGAAGCAAAAATCGATCTTTTTTATTCATTCATTCAGCAGGTGGTGTATTATCCTGGCGATTTTCTTAAAGCTGGTTTAGTGTTGTTTCAACATTATTTACTTAACACATTGAGCGCCACGCCTATCCCTAGAGGCGGTAACTGGACCGTCGGTTCACTCCGAAGTCCGTAGGGCTCGAAACGGAACAGAAGCATCGTGTTTTTTTTTTTTAAATTTCACCTTTATTGTCTAAAGTGAACTTGGTTGATGTTTTATATACTACATAAACCATAGTCATAATCATAAAATCCATGAATAATATCAAATGTAGGATAAAACTAAAATACACTCGACTAAAGCGTGAAATTGTGATCCATTTTCCGTCACTCGAATCTTTAGCTGCTCCCGATCTATGTAGCCCCGAGGAGGTTGATTCAGTTTTGTAAAACGGATCTAGCTTCCGTTTCCTGAAATTTAAACCAATTTCAGCTGCCCGTGTGATATACTGGTATGTTCAGTTTGTTATGTTTCACATCATCTTTCTGTTTTGTTTTGTTCCGTTGTTTTTATCGTTCCCACAATTCATTGTAGGAAAATTATTTATCATTATTATTTATCGTTCCCACAATTTGTTGGGCGAATTTTGGAGAAATGCTTAAGTTAATTTGATCATTATTATTAATTTTTATTGGTGCAATGCCAACAAAAACCGTGTGAATGATTCACAAAACTATTAGTAATGGTGCAAAACATTTTGAGACGGACATGATCTTTTTTACATGGAATATCCAGTATTGATATTCGTCTACTTTCTTTTACTTTGATTCTCTAAAATTGCTCTTCTTTTATATCTTCAAAACCTTTGAGTGCATTTTTCTCTCGTTTATCTTTATAAAGGATCTGGTATGAGAGCCACACAATGTGCATTCGCTAATTAAAATGATAAGCGTTATAACGTGTTGATATTACGAAATGATTGACAGGATTACGAAAGGATTGCACATCAAACAAATCAATTATCTCTTCGGCGATCAATCTAAAAGGTTGATTTCACTGTAATTGAAATAGTTGAAATTCGATTTTCCTCGAACTTCAGTTTGTAATTTGTGTGTTTGATAATAGTGATTGCATCACTGATTTTTGTTGATTGAAACTGTTTCTAGTGTTGATGACATTTTATACAGATATAGCGAATTGAGATGAACAGAAGCTTGTGATAGCGAAACCTATTTCTGGCATTAAATTGTAATAAATATTCGATTTATTGTACATGCTATCCAGACATATTTATTTCATATATTTCATATATAAACCGACGGACCATCGTGTCTAATCGGCAACCTTATAATTAAATTAAGGAGCATATAAATAAACATCTAGTTATAAGCAAACATTACATGTGACGTAGACGCAATTTCTCCTTGAACGTGGAAGTAGACATACTAAAATCGAACAAATCTAACACTTCATTGAACTCGAGGGACATACGTATAATAGGGTGTCCCTGGCTATGGTTGTTGCGGGTACGCGGTACACGGAGATGGAAATTGGATCTAAGAATCCGACAGGGAGCGAACAAATTGATGCTGGCTAGTAATGCCGGGGAATCGATCTCTCCGTTAAGGAGCCGAAATATGAAAAGGCATTGGGCGTTTTTACGTCGAGAGCAGAGTGGTTCAAGTCCGAGAAGCAGACACCGCTGATGGTAGGTGGGCCGAGCGTGGTGGGATTGCCATGGAAGGAGTCGAACCGCGACATATAGGGACATATCTTAACGAATACTTACCTAGAGTGCCTATTTCCCAGAGCACGATTCCAAACGCCCAAACGTCACTCTTGTTGGAGTATAGATTATCACGCATCGCCTCGATAGACAGCCAGCGTAATGGAACCTGGTGTGAAAAAGGGGAACGATATTATCACCCGGATTCAACACAATCACCGTGTAGGTGCGTCAAACGTTGACAGATGCGAAAGTGAGAATCGGTTAACAATTGCCGATCGGTGGTTGGCACTTTGGATTGAATTCGCCGATGAATCAGATCAAAGTACCACAAAACAACAATACCTTTTTGTTTCTGGTGTTGACATAAATCCCGGTGCGGGATAAACCGAAATCCGATATCTTTAGCGTTTTCCGCTCGTCGATCAGAATGTTTCGTGCCGCGAGATCACTGGAAAGTACACAGGATGGAGAGCAAAAAGGCCGGGTGAGAAAAGAAGGGATGATAATGGGTTAACAGGTACGAGATATACTCATATAGAAAAATGAATTTAGGATGAATTTTGTATTGTATTATCATTTTTCTTGTGAGTTTCGCTTTTTTATTCCTGATATTTTACTCCCACTTACCGGTGAGTGATATGAAGTCCCTCCAAATGCTCCATACCGAAGGCAATTTGTTTCGCAAAGTTATGCAACTCTTTATGGTCAAGTACATACTCGAGCGAGCAGCTACCGATGGTGGAATTGTTATCCTCATCGCCCATGGTCCCGCTCAGCGCGGTGTAGGTAGCTATAAAGTTCGTGAAACAAAAATTCGGTTGACATTAACTCACTCGATCTCGGAATAATGTTTAGTAACCGAGTTAGCGTTTAAATTGTATGTTCGTTTTTTTCTGTCTGAAACATGCCATTTGGAGTGGTGTGAACATTCTAGTGAAAGACATTTCTGGCGTTATCAGGTAAGCTGTTGAGAGTTGAGATCTAGCTAATTGGATGAAGCCTTCTAATAAAAATCCAGTCGATTGGAACGACAGGAAAACAAAGAACAAAAAGTGGGACTCTCTTTTTACCCAGAAAAAGATTAACTATTTTTATACAGGCAATTCAATGTAAATTTACTCTTCCTAAAGTGTGGTCGTTCGAGTATTTTAATCTAGTTGCATTTTACCTGGATTACAATCGCTCGAGTATCAAGTCGAAGTGAAGCAATGTGCTTTTTTTGTTTGAATTTTACTGCAACCATTTATGTACGCCGTGTGAAGTTTGTTACTAGCTGTGGCACAACAGTTCAATGTGGATTTTTATTATTTTCCATTTAATATCCTAACATTTATTTTTATTTTTGAGGCTGATATCACTGTATATTAAATAGCCAAAATTAGTTTTTCTGCAAACTTCAATTTGTAAGTTTTTTTTCTTACTTTCCACAACTATCTGGCTGCTAGAACAACGCAAAGTATCGTAAATCAAATAATGATATTTACCGAAATAATGTTATTTAAATTTTTAGTAATTATGTGCCATAAAATAAACCTCTGTAATAAAATTCCTGTCATGCATACAGCCGCCCGCATCCGTTGGGTTCAGTTTTCCTTTCTTTGGGTAAACCAATTAGTCAGAGATAACCAAACCCATTAAAGGATAAGGCAGATGTAATGTGAGGCGTGGGAAATGTGGTAAGAATGTTAATCAAATGACAACGTTTCCGATAGCAATGTTGTGTGGCGTACTAAAATATACGCATACTTACTCTCCGTCACCGAAGGGCGTGTAGTTGTATCGGTTTGCGTAATGTAGGATGCGTCTGAGTTGGAGCTGCTGTTGTAAAGAAAACATGTTGATCCATTGGTATATTGTAGTAAATTTCTCCTTCCCTTTGTCGCTCCTATTAACTTACGATGTGTGCAATAGATCTAAGTATTTCACCATCGGGCCAAATATATTGTTCCCCGGTGCAGTGTTTAGTCCCGAGTTGGCATTCTCCAACTGTGCTCCTATGTCCAGCTGATGAACTTTTGCTAAGTGTTTCGCTCGTATTTTCCGTAAATATTCCAGCTGTGATAGGTAGTGGGAAGAGGTGAAGTAAAGACTGCATGTTACAAAGCGATTAGCGAGCAAATAACACGGGCGTGTACTGTACCAGATCGCCGCAGCCAACGTATTCCATTATCATTGTAAGCGGCTCTTTGATGGTACAGCAACCGAGCAGCGCAACGATATTCGGATGTTTTCCGACCTTTTTCATCATGGTGATTTCATCAAGAAATTCGTCAAACTCATCGCTGGATGAGCATTCTACAACGGGAATTGGGATATTGGAAAAATATCAAATGACAGTGATCCGAATGAACTGTATTAACTTGTCAAATCCGTTCTGTTGGCAGCCTGTTCTTAGTATCAATGCACTATTAACAGCAGTTTGAATAAACTTACTTTTCAGCTGTTTAATTGCAACTATTTTTGGCCCACTAAAACCAGGTAATTTAACAGCGCTAGCCATGAAAACGCGTCCAAACGCTCCTTTTCCTATCTCGCGCCCAATCCGGAGGCAGGAATGGGGAACTTCCAAATAGTCAGCATCACCACGTGCTCGGGCATTCTGGAAAATAATGAGTGCAGTATATAATGCGGCTTTAGTAGATGTGTTATTAAACATTGGTTGTTAGTAATCAGATTGTACAGGATTTCTCAAAGCGCTTTAAATAATGTTCAACTGCAAACAATTATTATATTACGACAGGGGCAGCGGAAGTATAACGTGTTATCAGGCAATTGTATAGAAAATTGCCTCCTGAATAGTGATCCAACGGGAGGCGTAACTGGAACGATTTCGGGTTTCCAAATACTCATGCAGTGGTATATGGGCCAAGCATTGTACGATTTTGCAATTACTGTTCCCAAAGACTATATAAGCAATAATATAGAACGATAACTCGGAAATAAGAAGTAGAAAATACTTCATTGCTATTGTTTTATTTATCCACATACACCCCCATCACGCGACAAATGGAGCAAAACGGAGAACAAAACAACTACACGAGAAAAAAAATCACTGAATGGATTAATACTTCTGTCTTTTAACATTTATCTTCAATTCATCAATTCATCAATTCATTCATCTTCAAAACAATCAAGAGCAACTAAACATTGGACTAAGAAAATACGGTAAATGATAATGCAAATGCAACCTACACAATAATGATGCAAACCCTGAGGTGGTTTTCTTGACAAGATATAAAGCTTATAGGATGTCAAAATAAATGACTTAAAATATTAATAAACGTCCAACATAAATGGCATCGAATTGTAGACTTGCACATAATAAATCACACACCAATATTAATTTACATATCGACAGTATATGTTACCAAATGCCAAATGAGCCCTCCTTTCATCTTTCCCTTTTTAGGCCCCTAACCGTGTTCTTCATAATCGTCCTCCTCTACTGACCCAACCCCGCCGAGCAGCAGTGGGCCGTACTGACCCCCTGTTTCGTGCAATTCGTCAATTCAACTGTGTATCCTCTAAATTTGTTTTCAACCTTCCCTTATCCTCTTTCCGATCCCGCCTAAGAACCTTCCATAATCCCGTGCTGCCTTAATTTTTGCTAGGTAAGGAACATAGGTAATAAGTATTATTTAAGTTTTTGTGTAACCAGAAGAGGGACTAATAAAATGTGAATATGAATATGAGTGTAAAAACTATATTCAACAACAAATTCATAGATTCACCCAAAAAATCTTGATTAGGTTAATACAGTTTTTAAATATTGTATGATTTTTAATGAAGATGGTCAACCAATCTCGTAAAAAACCATATGCCTTTAGACTATGGAGATTAGTCGGGACAATAAATGAAAATCACGAATATATGTATCCTTAATCAAAGAAAATCGATCTGAGCTGCTAAACCCTTATAAAATGTAAAATAAAGTTATAAACAAACGAGAATGAAATAATTAAGTCTGGAAAGCCTGTACAGACCGACATCTCTGCGTATGAGGTATAGGTACGCCAAATACAAGTAAATGTAAATACTAATAATGCTACAATACGAACCAAGAGTACTCAGCAGTTTAAAGTAAAGAAAAAACAAATGCCTGGTATGAGCTGGACATGGACAAAACGATTATTTGCGACGATTTGAGCGAATTAGCTCTTTTGCTTACTGGTATTTCGTCCGCTCGCGCTAACCATACCTTGAATTTGACAGGATATATAGGTGATATCCTTAATGAGATATTGCTCAAATAATGCTGTTTGTTCCCGAAAAATAGAGTTGAGAGTTAATGTTCAGACAAAATCAATACACAAAACTTCACATTTTTTATATCTACGTGTTGCAAACTATTGCAACAGCACTCTTTCTTTCGCCCGTAGTAGTATTAGGTATTAAGTAACAAGCGTTTTCTTAAGCAGACTTATAGAATTCTTTTATTGCGACGCTAAAAATCAATCGCTTGACTCGGGCTACCGCGAAAGAGTGGCCTTCGGTCATTGTCTTAGCCACGATGTTCGGGAGCCTTTGAGCGATCGGGAATATTCGACTCGATCGGTATCGGATGCTTCCCACACTACGCATTTGTACCGCGCTCTGTCGGGAATCACGGTAGATAACACCAACAGATCGAATCTAACGTTAATTATTATTAACACTACGATAGGCATAAGTAGCAATACAATCACTAATGACAATAGCAATAATGAGGCAGGAAGAAAGAACAAGATGTCAATCTGTGAATGAACACTCCGGGCGGTGGGTGGCTCGCTTTGGAATCACACCCAAGTAACAAAATCGACATGCTTTCTCATTCTACCCAATAGATCAGTAAACCTGAGAGAGCGAGAAAGCATGTCGATTTTGTCGCTTGGGACAGCTTTGTTCACTCTCCTTCTCTGTGATTGGTCTCTCATCAGCTCTCAGCAGAGCGTATTGCAGCGGGAAGAAAGAGAGAGCGCATATTGCAGAAGCGGCTCGTACGTGAGGATCAGAAAGAGAGTGAACGATCGTAATTACTTAAGCCAATGAACCGCTCTCATCGGTCTCTTATCTTGTACTGTTTTCTCCGCAGAAAGCTAATGCAAAATGCCAGCGCCCAGAGAGTTTAGCAATACGGCAAAGCCGTTCTACTGAATAAAAGAGGCAGAGGCCGTTCTACTAGTGAGAGGCAATTGAAATTACTACATTATTTTCTATAGCAAAACTTCTGATAATCTTGAATGAAGTAACTGGTTTCCTGCAGCGAAAGCAGCAATAAAATTTTAACTAAGTGATATTTATTGTAACCATTATGAATCCATTTTGTGTATGTCGAAATATACCTTGCTTTTAAAAACCAGTTGTTTATCAGCGGCTCTACAACCTAGCTCGCGAGCGCACTGCCTATCAAAAATATATAGCGAGAAGAACATGGTAGCTTGCCTATGGGCGGCCTAATGGTCCAAAATCCAAATCCATAGAAGATCAAACTAGCTGAAGATCGCGAACGCGCTGCCTGTTCAAAATACGTAGAGAGAAGAACAAGGTTGCGAACTTCTCGCTACGTATTTTGGACAAGCCAGGCTGTTTTCATGTGTGTTTTGCACATACAGTGCTCTCGGGCTCTACGATGTTTTATACGTGTGTGTCGAAAGAGTCTGAGTAGACGACAGCAGCTTGTGATTTTTTTAAATATAAAATATTAGTTTTAGTGTTAGTTGAACTTAACCACAATAAAAATATTTGCTGTTCAGCAGTTATTTAGATTCCGTACAAGCCCGTTAAGTGTTACAAATATGGATGTTTTTCTTCCTCGGGCTACTAGTCTCAAACGACCTTTTTTATTTGTTTTTATGCGAGCGCGCGAATATTTTTTTGCTGGAATGAAGAGCGGCAAGCGTCCGTTATGATTATGAGGAGCCGGTCTCGTAGTACAGTCGTCAACTCGTACGACTTAAAAACATGCCCGTCATGGGTTCAATCCCCAAATAGACCGCGCCGCCATACGTAGGACTGACTATCCTGCTATGGGGGGGGAATCAATTAGTCACTGAAAGCCAAGCCCACAAGTGGGTACAGGCAGGCCATGACCGACATCGGTTGTTGAGCCAAAGAAGAAGAAGAACCTTATAATTTCCGCTGTTCTTCCTCATGTTTATTATGAGTTACCAGGCTTGCAAGGGCAAGTAGTTTTTATTGGCACATACTTTTAGCTATTATATCTATAGCACTCTCAACAGGCGTCAACTCGTACGACTTAATAACATGTCCGTCATAGGTTCAAGCCCCGAAAGAACCGTGGACTCATACGTATGACTGACTATCCTGCTACGGGTAATGAATAAGTCACTGAAAGCCCAGGCCATTAGTGGTACAGGTACAGGCTTGGACCGCCAACGGCTGTGTTGTCGCCAAAGTAGAAAAGGCTCCACTAGCAGATAGTGTCGTGTTAGTGCTACCCTACCTAAACCCGAAAGGCTATTCCCGCATACCATATTTTTTGACCGTGAACAAAGCGGGGAATAACGAGGAAATGCATTTAACCTATTAATGCAATATATTTTATAGTCTAAATAGTTTGGGAATTGAATTTCGTTTCTTTTGGTTTACGATAAGCTATATTCAGATTGTTGAAGCAAAATATTACGATGCTAGGAACTAGGGGCGTCCATATGGTCTGAGCGTAGCGAGAACGGTACTCATAACTCTGAATTTCTTTTGTTTAGTAATGAGACAATGTGAAGCCTGCTCGCAAGTGGGATGAAGATTGAAACAATAGACAATTGTCTGTGCTAAGGCACTTGCGCGTTTTTGGTGGCCGATTGGCCCTTCCTGGAATTTTCATCTTTCAGCCACAAACCAGATAGGTTTCGAATCACGAGCGTACCCAAAACGAAATTAGTCCAACTTCAGAACTCGACGCGGTCGGTCACAAATAATCCAAAATTGTCACAGCAGAAAAACCCCAAGTCTAAGTTTTTAAGTTTAAATTCAAATCATTGCTTGGTCCTTCTAACCGAATTCGAACATTTAGTTACTCGAAACGAATTCCACCAGCAGTTTTGCTTAGTTCGATTCGAAACCTAATGCTAACGAAAGTGATGTTGATGATCAATTAGAACAATGCCAGTGGAACGTTCGCCGGTAAAAGTTGCCGATCTAGTGGGCGACCAAGCAAAACGTTACACACCTGGTGAACAACTGCCGTCGACGTCTAAAGCCCGGGTCTATTAAAATGTTGCGGGAACATTTGTTGCCAAAATCGTATGGACTAACTGTCAAACTCATGTTGTGGGAACATTTTTGTTGCAAGAGAAACAAATCAATTTGTTTCATGTTTGTTTTGGTTGCATTTACATTTTTGGACATGTTTGCATACCAAAACGGATAAGAAATAATTTTAACTTAATTTTAAAATGTTTTTGTGAGTGAATAAGAGCACATTTTTTGGAATAAAAAAGAACATCCAGAAATATTGCCATTGAACAAATGTTGCCAAAACATGTTCATATACCCAGGCCTAAGATGGATCTCTCTAAACCGTTCAAAGGTTTTGGAACGAGAAAAAGTGACATGTTAAAGCGAAAGGCCATGGAAGTGACAAAATGCTGACAAATTTTTCAAAATGTGAGCTTTTGTCACTTTTTTGAGCTTTTGTCAAAATTTTGTAACCTGTCTGTAAATTTTTCAACATTTTTTTTTTTGGAATTCGAGAAAGTGCATATGAAAATTTTAGAAGTGTCGGACACAATCGAAGAAGAGGAAGAAATTTATGCACGCTTCGAGACGAAGTTGTATAAATTAATGCGGAACGCAAAGCAGCGAATCGCAGCAGCTACAGTGAAAGAAGTGTTACCTTGTAACGTATCGAAACAAACATCGCGAGTGAAGCTACCGGAAATCAAACGTGATGATTTCAAAACCCTGGTAGATGCGGCGCCGGAGCTAAATGAAGTGGATAAGCTTACGTATTTGATTTCATGTCTAACATAAGATGCAAAGCGCGAGATTGAAGTGATAGATGTTACCACGGCGAATTACAGCGTTGCCTGGGATTTACGATGCACCAGATATGAGAACAAATATCTAATAGTGAAATCTCATGTGAACTCTATTTTTGCCATCTCTCCGATCAAAAAAGAATGTCCGGAATCTATCATGCGTCTCGTCGATGAATTTGAGCGAAATTTGAAAATGGGTCCCTTTTCGTTTTAAGGTCGTAGGCTGAAATTTCAGCCTGTCAGCTGTTTGCATTATATCGCAGTTTTCGAACAGCTATCGAACGGGCCGGTCTGGTGGTACAGTCGTCAACTCGAACGACTTAACAACATGCTCCCGAATAGACCGTGCCCCCATACGTAGGACTGACTATCCTGCTACGGTAACAAAAAGTCACTGAAAACCAAGCCCACTTCACTAGTGGGTACAGGCAGGCCTGACCGGCAGCGGTTGTTGTGCCAAAAAAAAAAAAGAAAAAAAGAAAAAGAGATCTAAGTGGGTATAAATATACAAGGTGGGCTGTATGAATTTAGAAGGTTGATTTTTATCGCATCTGTTTCTGAATGAAGATTTTAAGAGTGTTTTGTGTATTCGTCAAGCCTCCAGAAAGCCTGTTTGAGCAAAGGTTTCAACCGTTCTGTCAAAAAGTGACATTCAAATTTGATTATAAAAAAAAACAAAATATGATTCACGCTAGTTTTTGTGTGTTGTGTTGACATGATTACAGCCGCCAACTGTCAAACTCCATGTAAAAAAGCTGGCTAGTATTGTGAAAGGACCCTATATCGGATTTGTGTGTGTATTTTTATCATTATATACCAATTGCTTTAAACACGTGGAGAACAGTAATGTCTCATTGTATGTTAATTTACTTACCAAAATGTCCATATCTATGTACAGTCTGTTTTCTTCCATTGCCACTTGTTGATGATGATCACCACTGTAATTAAAATTATCAAAATACGAAAAACATGAACAACCAAGTTCGAAGCTCCATAATCGTAATAATATAGCGGTCTCGAAACGGTTTTCAATGGTTCAAAATAACATTTAGCATTGTTTACACGTTGATTTAAGCTTATTGGTTAAACTTCCCTCACTATTGAAGTTTACATTTTTAGTTCGATCGTAGAGTTTGGAGACCTCTCATATAAAATGTTATGCATGAAGCAGTCAAGTTACCTGGAACGTACATAAACTCCTCTCCAATTATTTGCTTTCCAACGAAATTTTGTACGACGTTTGTAGTAGATGAATAAAGTGCTTGCCAATACTGTAACAGTAATAACTGCGACTAGCACACATATTACCGGTACCTTTTGAAGAAAGAAGAACCGGAAAACACGTACAAGAGTTACATAACTTTTTGCTGAAAAACTGGTCAGTATCACAAACAACACACCACTCACAACTCACCAATATAGATGTAGAGGTAAGGTTCGGAGGAACTGTAAAACAAAACGATTAGTTTAATGAAATTAAATAATGTAGGACGCATGCTTACTTTTATAGGTAGGTATTATCCGTTCGCAGTAATTATTGCCGTCAATGAAAGAAGCAGTTAGCACAAAACTGGTGCTGCTAGTTGGTACGATCTCATCAACGAAGAATGTGTGGGTATTGGTGGCCATGGGATCTACGGAAACGGAGCAGAGTATTGCTCCGGTAAGCTCTGAACGTATCCTTAGCATGCAATAGAGACAGTGAAAACAAAACATACATCATTAGATCAGAGCGTTGGTGTTTGATTTGACCTTGTAAACCCTTACGCCAGTTGAAGTTGAACGATATCAGTTGCCGATGGTTGTCGCCAGGTGACGGTTTTTAAAGTACGCCATGTTACGATTATTTCAGATCCTTCGTGTCGACAACCAAGCAGAAAATCAGGAAACCTATTCAAACGCTCACAGTTACATATGGTGTCGTTGGTACAGGTTCCTGGAAGCAAGCAACAAGCAATGAGATATTGGTTTTAATTAGCACTCCTCTGATAATTGGTCCCATAAGCCATACTAACTGTAGCTGAAGTGTTGCATATTTTCTACAAAATACCTAATAACTATAAATCGTGTTCTAAAACATTGCTTTAAAGAAGCACGACCGTGAACGTTTTAAGTTACAAAAATGTGAAAAGACCAGGCATACACAAGCAATCATTTTACAGAAACTTTGTTAGATAATGATGAAAAACAAACAAACAAAGGAGATAAATCTTGCTATAAATAAAAAAAGCTTTTCATTAGAAGTTGTTATAACATTTTCTGCTGTTCTGTTATCTGGCTTTACTAAATTGGTGAACGGAGCCGGTCTTTTCTCCTCATATATTTCGTGAAAGGTTTTTAAAACTTTATTTATCAACGAGAAACTACACGAGCATGTTTTTAAAAATTAATTAGGCTCTTTTGATTACCAAAGCTTGACGTTCACTGGAATATGTCACACGTTTTACCAAACACCAGGCGTCTCCATCAATGAACACAGCAAGATAAACAAACAGAAATGTTGCAAGATTTTAAATTTTGGAAACTAAAAAAAAGCGATTTGATGGTTCCATGGTACAGCCTTTAATTCGCATATATTAGCAGCATATCCTTCGTCAGTTCAAACCCTGGATGGATTGTGCCCCTTATACGTAGGACTGTTTATCATGCTATTATTAGTGGGTTTAACGGTAAACGGATTCAACGCCCGCGGAGACCCGTCGGTAAAGGGGCCCAAATGATTATAAGTATAACTTACATTTTAGTGTCAGGGATGGTGGTGGGGGAGGGGGGGGGAGCAGGTGTCACATTATTATAACCGGTTAGGGCACAATATTGTGCCGTTAAAATCAGCCTCAGATTTAAGTTACGTATTATTTATCTTATGCTTTGGGAAGCTTAACCTATATCTGTGGCATGATGTCTATGTTTAATGGCATAGGGGTTTTAATTTACTTTAAGCTGAAGCTAAAACAATGTAAATACCCCATACTTTTATACTCTTTGTGGACGGTTTTTGCCATTTAAAGTGGTTCCCATTAACAAGATTTATAAGGATGTAGTAGGCAAATATATCAGCATCAGGTTCGTCTAATCATGTGGGTCGTAAGTAATGAAAACCATAAGCTTACCTTTAGATCCGCCAGTTGCGTTGGGCAGCTAGAACAAAAATGGAAAACAAAAACAGAATCATACAAACAAGAATGTTTTTTTAGGAGATATCACACGATACGATGTTAAACATACCCGCTTTTCGGCATCCGGAAGGGACACTATGTTTCGGACACATCGCATCACCGGAAAAGAGAGTGTTGTTTAATAAACAAATGTATGGGTTACATATGCAAAGAAACTTAATGCGAAGCATTTGCCCTTAGTTCATTACCAAGTATTGGCTGTGCAGTGCGTTCGCAGTCTCTGGTATCTATTACTTTTAGCTGAACAACGAAAATATACTTGCTGCCGATGAAATCGTTAATGTTGAAGCTGTATGTATTCGATTCCACTGGAAGCATTATTTCTCTCATACTCGAGTGCTGACCACCCCAGGCAAGATCGTTGTTTGTTCCACGTCGGACGCTGCAATTTGTAGAAATTTCTGTATTTTTGATGCGATCCGAACCGTTAACCGGAAAATACCGTACCCAAGATATATGGCTTTTAGATTAACATTTTCCGGCAACTCAGTTTTATTGAAAGTACCGAGGGTCCAGCTAACGATGAGCTGATTAGTGGTAGTTTTAATAATGGCTGATGTGTTGAGCAGTGCGGGTAAATGCTCAGCGTAGTGGCAGGAGCATAACCCCTCCACACAGTCTGGCACCTCGATCACATCCGTCACTCTGGTGGGTAAGTTTAATGTTTCTACCTGTATCGAATATGTACAGTGCTGTTGGATTGGACACGTGTGTTTAAATACGCCATTCAGATCCGATGGTATTGTAACTTCCGTAGTTTCCTGGCAGAAAACAATATGTATGTTAAGCATGTCCGTTTAATATTTCCTATGGTAAAGATTTGGCTGAGCATAAATGTATGTATGCTATTAAAGTAATATTTAACTTAAATCATTTGATAATGATTAGGGGCAGGTAGACAAAGACGGACACTATGGGTAAAATGGACACTTCTCATAAATGAATAATTAAAGAAAAAGGTAATTTTCGAATAATTCAACAATGCAGTATTAAAATTGAAAGTAAACCAACACATTTGAGAACATATTTGGCATAATATATATGCCAAATTGATTAAATTAACGAAAAAAGTGAAATAATTGGTTGCAAATAATAAATATAAAATGTCGTCATAATGTTAAGATTTTTTTAATATTTGCAGTTTACTGTTTTTTTGTCATTGTCAGTGTCATTGTTAAATAGCATTCGTGCTGCGCGACTTGCTACGTGTTAATTATTTAAACTAAAGACCGGAGCGATCATTTAAATTATATAAATGCTCAATGCCTACCGATCGTGGTCTTGATGTCACAACGGCTCCCAAAAAATGTATTCCAAACACGAATAACATTGCTCGTTATGCGAGATTTTACTCATTAAAAGGAGTATTTGTTGATTTACTTGTTATGCGAAAAACTTGTTACAAGGGAAATACCCCCGCTACATCGTTATGGGGGGTTCCATTGTATATGCTTTGAGTATTGAAAACTTTTTATATATATTGGAACCTAGATATAACCATTAACAATGTTTCGAAGTCGTCTATGAAGTGTTATTTTACCGTGTTTTTTTTACATCGTACTTTACCAGAAACTGATATCTTTTGGTTTAATAGTATAGCTGACATAATTCAAGTTTAACCAAATATACGTTAATGTCAGCTACAAAAAGGCACAAATTCCATTCATTCTTCAGCAAAACTTCTTCTTCTTGATGTTTATTTTCAAGCATCTGTGATTTTAGAAAAACTATTGTTAGGGATGTTTTGAGATTTATGTAATTATTGTTTTATTTCTTTCAAATATGAAATGAACAGGTTTGCCAAAGCAAAGATCGTTCTGAAATTGTCAATTGTAAATAAAATTCTACGGTTTTCAGTCTATATATATATATATATATATATATATATATATATATATATATATATATATATATATATATATATAGTGCATGGGTTTAGCCAAAAAATTAATGATTCTGACTGCATTTTATTTACAATATTTATCATTTCAAAGTGGCCTTTCAAAAGGGAATCTTTTTGCATTTCACAATATGCCAAATCAGTGCAATTTGCACTAAGAATTGTTTAATTAAGTAAACTGCGTGTCTCCGATTCCGCGTATAGCAATTACCGTGTATATCTCAGGGACTATCTGCATATGAATCACAAAGGAATAGAACATTACCATTTGATGCAAAAACATAGTCAGAATCAGTTTGATTTGATGGTACATAAAGAATGATTAAAAGCTAAAAGTAAGCATACATAGCATTACAAATGCATACCGCACTAACAACGATCGGAGCACATTTGATGTGTTTATGATTTTCAAAGGGGCTGTCCTTGAGCATACATTTTTCGGAATCAATATGCGTTATGGTCACGACGTAATCGGTCGATTCTGGCAGCGTTGAGTTCCACCAGACGTGCAGCTTGACGTGCTGATCGCTGCGAAACGGTGTCACCATCAGTCCTGGTAATGGAAGAATGAGAAATGGGGAACGAGTATTGCTGGCGTAACAAATGAAAACAGAAACAGAAATAATTTACCGTAAAGCTCCTCTGTGGCACACACCTAGAACGAGGGTGAGAGTATTTTTTATAAGACGACTAAACTTATTATCACTTACATTACCTTTTCTACGTAAAGTGCTGTGAAAACCATCAGTAAAAGATTGAAGCTTTTGCTGAAAACCTCCATTAAAATGTCATTTTATGGTGGTGCGACTGAGAGGTCGTGAACAGCAAGGGTAGCAATGTTTTCCGTATCCTATCATACAAACAACCGCTGCTATTGTAGCTTGCTCATTTCATGCACAACTTATCCAACACGGCACACGACAGGGCACGCTATGACATGACAAACGATAAACGATAAATATCAAAAGTTGTGATTAGTGTCTGTGTATGACATATCGGTTTGTAACATACCGTTTATGAATTATAAACAAAAACATATTTGCTAGGAAATACTCGTGGTACAGTCGTCAATTCGTACGACTTAACAACATACAGTGGCCGGCAATATAAAGTGGCCACTACTTACAATTTTACATTTTTTACATTTTTTCCGTGAAAAATGAAGTTATTGTACTGCTTTACTTTTTGAAACATTGCTCGTGATATGCTTAAGTATGCGCAGTACCATAGCATGACAAAAATGAGAAGTTTGCTCCAAGAAAAAATATTTTTTCCAAAATTGATCAAAATCACTGTGCCAAAATAAAGTGCCCACTTTATTCATTCTACAGAAAATATTTTTCTGAACAAATATAACACCAAACTTATAATTTATATGCGTTCCTCTCGCATTCTTCACGTGTTCGAGGACCTTTGACATAATTTATTTTGTTTTATTTGCACGTATTTGGCATTTGTTCTTCCTAGGAGTATTTCAGAGCTTTAACATATTTTGTTTTTCATAATCACGTCATTCTCACCACATTTGCATCAAAATTTGCACACGAAATCTCGATAGGATTAAAGTTAAGTCTAAGTGGGAGCCATTAAAGAAGTTTTATTCGATTTGATTGAAAAAAATAATTCAAAAATTCTTCGTGTATAACTTGAGTCGTCTTCCTGTTGTAACATCAATTTATTTACTAACTCCGTATTTTTCACAGAAAACAGATAAATTCACACAGGATGCTTATATAGGTATTAGCTTTCATTATGCCGTCGATTCAAACCATGCTCCCCACTTCTCGTATAAAAATCCCCTCCCTGGTCATCACATTGCACTCTTCATACATATTGGTTTGTTGGATCGCGTCTAGATATTTTTGAACATCAGTTCTAATTTGGACTCATCTGTCCAAATATCAGTTTTTCAACAATCTAACGATACATCTGCATGTTCTTGATCGTATTGAAGCCAATTGGCTTTGTTAGTCTTGCTGTAGCTCGGGCGAGGAACTTGAAGGACGCCACATCTAACGAGCAGTAAATTACGAAAATTGCAATGTGATAGCTAGGGGGTGTTTATCTTTAGGAGTAGCGGGAAAACTGGTGTGAATCGAAAGTACAACTATGGCTGATACCTTTTTAACATTCTTCATCAATACTTTGGGATATTTCTTTAAAAAAATGGGGTTTGAAAACTAAAAACATGTTCCTACAGGCTAACATCTCAACACACACAATCAATACAAAAAACATTTCTCAACTAGTATCGTATAAAACACCTTGCATGTCCTCCATGAAGTCTAAATCTTGGTTCCATCGAGAATTTGTGGCAGATTCTATGTGCGAAGGTGGATAAAACTGGTGTCACAAACAAATAATTTTAAATTTTAAGCTCTTGATAACGCTTGAGAAGAACCAGATGCAAAAACAAGATGCAGAACTAGATAAACCTTTAAAAACTAGAAAAAAAATACGCTAAAGATCCTCGAACATGTAAAGAATGCGAGAGGAACGCATATAAATTATAAGTTTGGTGTTATATTTGTTCAGAAAAATATTTTCTGTAGAATGAATAAAGTGGGCACTTTATTTTGGCACAGTGATTTTGATCAATTTTGGAAAAAATATTTTTTCTTGGAGCAAACTTCTCATTTTTGTCATGCTATGGTACTGCGCATACTTAAGCATATCACGAGCAATGTTTCAAAAAGTAAAGCAGTACAATAACTTCATTTTTCACGGAAAAATGTAAAAATGTAAAATTGTAAGTAGTGGCCACTTTATATTGCCGGCCACTGTACCCGTCATGGGTTCAAGCCTGGAATGGACCAAGCCCCCATACGTAAGACTGACTATCCTGCTATGGGTAATCTATAAATCACTCAAATCCAAGCCCACTAGTGTTACAGGCAGGTCTTGACCGACAATGGTTGTTGTGCCAAAGAAGCAGAAGTGTGTGCTAGGAAATGTGTGTAAACTAGTAATGTGATGCTGTCTGGAACGCACCTAAGACTCCTATCCTACTGCAACTATTGTTAGACCGATTCCGACTCCGGCAAAACGAGCACCACTATATCCGTTCGGAGAATGACTCGTAGTCGACACCAGATTTTTGCAAAGGATGCAAAGGATGGCATAGGAGGGTAGTAATTTTGTTCAACGTTTTCCAGTCTTCTTGGTTGTAAGGTCAGTAACGTAAATTATACTCAAACCAGGGAGACAGTCCATTATTTTCTCGAATCCTCGATGAGCATGTTGTTAAGTCATGTGAGTTGACGACTTTACCACGGGATTGGCTTAGTGCAATCTGTATGATAATAATAAATAGTTATAATAATAATGAAATAATCATAATAAATAAATGATTATCAAGCCTGCTTCGAAACAATTAGAATGAAACAATTAGCCACTATCAGAATCTCGATCAAATTTGGGAAAGATCTTAGCTACTATCAAAATAACATAAAACGGTGGATTCCCTCGATGTTTTTTTACATTTTGCCATTATTGTACGTATAACTGAGCAGGATACTCATGATAAATAAAGCAACCGTTGTATCTAGGCAACTACAAATAACGTTCCACTTCGAACAAGTTTGAGAAAGAGGCTGAATTTATCACTTCAATCCGTAGTTAATTTGTTAGCGCCTTGTTGTGAAACTGCCCGAATGTTCAAAAGTATCTTTCCACCTCTACGGAAGTGGTTATGCAGAAAGAATGTTTAAGATCAGAATTTGAAGTGATTGTTTTCAATCACAACAAATAGCTCATATTTTTTGCATCTTTTTGAATATAAATAAGATATACAATCTCCTTCAGTGTTTTGTTTGGGGCACCATGGCAATAGAGAATACAAATACATACGAACTTAAATTGTATGAAGTCACTATAACTAAATCAGACGCTTTATTCTGCCGATAAGTTTACCGCGATGCCTGGTTGTGAAGTGCTTCGATTAGCAGCCCAACGATCCTCGCAGACCGATCGTTTTCAGCTGCTCAAAACTCGACAACTGCAGTAAGAGTGGCTTACTCCAGAGAGAAAGCTCGTGAACGGCTGGCTTCATTCTTTCATGATTTCAAAGTTGAAATGATTTACTTATTTGTTATGCCAGCAAGAATCGACAAATCAAAAACACGAATCGACAAAATGTATCAACAAGTAAATCATTTAAACTTTGATTCAAGCAGCTAGTTTATATTTGTATTTTTAAATACTTTTTGGAGGTTTATTGTGGTATATTTATACAAACATCATTGTTCGATCTTACTATTACGGATTTGATGGTTTTCAGCGTGTTCAGTTACAACTTTGCCGAGTGTTTGATATTTACCGGGTGTTTCTCGTAGTGCGAAATTAGAAGAAATATATTTCACGTAATCCACTTATAAACTTATCGATCGAGCCGAAAGCCAAACTCAACGAAACAATCTTCGTGTTTCGTTAAACACGATGCAATGCTACCCAGCACACCATGCATCAAGCTATAACATCCTGTAGCAATGTTAGACGTATGCGTGACAAACGTGGACATTACTTCACATGACAGTTTTCAGTATATTGTTTGCATCGTATTTTCTAGCAAATACTACAACGTACACACATAAAGCACACAGCGAATGAAACATTCACGGGATAATTTGATTACTTTGTCACTCCGACAAAGCGACACAGTGACCTTTCCATTTCCTTTAACAAATCAACATAGAACGAAATGGTACCTAGTTTATTCTGCAAATATTTCAATAAGGTAAATTAATTCGCCAACCGTTTACGAGTGTAGAGTGGAAGCAGGTGCATTCAAGTATATAAACACTCCCAGGAAATAGAGGCTTCATATTAGCAGTGCACTTAAATTGCACTATACCCAACATATGCTTAGATGCAACGCAGAATTTTAATTCCCCATTGTAATGAGAAGAGCGCCTAGCATATACTGGATTATGCATTATGCAGTCGTTTGTTTCGACTGTATGCTATGACTTGACGCAGATTTCTAGGTATACTGCTCTATAAATTGTCGTAGTCTTTATAGCATGGGTGGTCCATTTTTCTTCTTCTTCTTCTTATTTGGCTCAACAACTGTTGTCGGCCAAGGCCTGCCTGTAGCACTAATGGGGCTTGGCTCTTAGTAACTTATTGATTATTAACATAGCAGGATAGTCAGTTCTACGTACGGGTCGGAGGAGGCTGGCATAGTCCATACGGAACTTCAACCCATGATGGATAAGTGGTGCAAGTTGACGACTGTACTACTGCATCGGTCCAATTAATTTACCTGATTCAAATACGAACTTTTGGTATAACGCTTTGTAAAAAATATAATTGATTCGTGGCTTTTTCCTGACCCCGAACATTCAATAGAAATCTAAAAAACAAACTGTTAATGAATAAGACAATAGAATGGCAAACTTAAATTTACCAAACGTTACTATCATCTTTCTAATCTGTTTTTCGAGCTTGGTGACTGGGCGAAAAGTGTTATAAAATTCGAATGAGATAAAATCTGATGAAAGGTAAGATAAAATAGCATGGGATAAAATATAAAGGAATTCTTCTTCTTCTTCTTTGGCACAACAACCGTTGTCGGTCAAGGCCTGCCTGTACCACTACTAGTGGGCTCGGGCTTTCAGTGACTTATTAATTACCATAGCAGGATAGTCAGGCCTACGTACGGGAGCACGGTACATTCGGGTCTTGGACCCATGACGGGCATGTTGTTAAGCCGTACGAGTTGACGACTGTACCACCAGACTGGGCCGTAAAAATATAAAGGAATATAAACCAACAATTAATTACTTCTGTAGCCGGTGGTAGATTAGCCAAAGCAGTAAGCGGTTTATTATTTTGCCTCTTCCAAGCATGAGAAACCCCTCAGCACATTTTCCCTTTCTAAATCTACACTCACTCTAAAGTTTATCACGATCCTACTAACCGCGCTTTTATATTTGAAAAGCACTGCTCCGATATTACGGACGTGCCAACGCGCAGAGAGGCACAATGGCCGAGTCGGTCCATTTTCTGGTTATTGTAAAAACACGCCAGAAACTCTACGACGGCAAAAACCAACACTACTACACCATCCCAAGGCTTACCTCTGGACCGGTTGAAACTGAATGTTGTGTTAGAATTTGGGGCAAAGCTCGTAGATACGCCATCATATGATAGAAACGGTGCATTTGATAACCCACAGGTGTATAGTATTCGAACGAATCGTGAGCACCACAAACGAGTAGAATATTCGTAGGACGAAGTAGAATATTTCATCACCAATTTTCGTGAGATACAATTAGCGTAATTTTACTAAATAATTCGTAAAACACGGGTTCTTTTTGTAAGAAATGCACAATATACAACCGTTAGAACACTTTAGGCTTGGGGGCAATCGAAAAAATATGTTAAAATACGAAAAACCACGATTTTTATTTCGGCTTGTCAAAAGATTTTAGGCAAATATTTTTGTTATCCATCCAACGATAGATAGCTTGAATTGCTCGAAAAAGATTCGCCACAGGCTGCTAGACTTCTCCTACCTAAGTGAAAAGGTGTGTTCGACAGATATTTTCTAGCAGAATATGCCGTGTGTGAACGCGGCTAACACTGCTTCTAGACGACCAACTTTGACACCGCGAAAAAAATTCTTCGAGCTCTTAGTGCTAATAAAACTTCTCGGTTTATAACAAAATCAAGGGCAACCGTGATTGTCGCGGGCAAGGTATTTGAAAGAGAACAGGTCGATGCGTTTAGAGTAAATAGACAGAAAGCCATGGGCCAAAATTTTGACAGTTAAATTGAACATTGCTTATGTTTAGCGATATACGTTACTATGGAGTGAATGATAACTATTGGCCGTTTGCATCGACCTGTTCTCCTTAATAGATCTTGGTCAAACTACCCAAATAGCTGGCTCTAACTCTATAGCTGATTGGAGGCTGTTTATCGAAAAATCTTTGCGATGTCGTATTTTGTCGCTGATTAAGAGATAAGACAGTACTTTGCGGAAGTATGGCGCTTGTTAACAAGAACTTGGAAGTCTCTGGAATCTTGCGGCTGGTTAGCCTGATGTGTAAGGATCACGATCGAACTTGAAGGCTTGTTATAAAGGTGTACCGAACTTGGTGGAACTTCCAAGACATCGGTACAAAGTGAAAGTCAGGCGCCGTCTCGTGGTTTGTACTCCAGTTAGATTAGTTATTTGAAGTAGCAACATTATATGAAGTGGTTTTGATTTTGATGTTACTATTTAATAACTAAACTATACTACACTACTTTAATCCAAAAAGGTTCAAAGTTGAATATTTTACAGACGAATTATGGTCTCAATAAGCATGGGTCGGTAAAAGAAATGATGAGGTTTAATAAAGAAACCATCAATACACACGAATTGATAGTGAAATAGTGCAATTTTTACTAAAACACGTTAAATTGAGAAAAAATCGTTTCACGGGTGCGTAAAAGGTATTCATCCATCCGGCTTTTGACATTAAATGTCGATGGAAAAACAGGTTATGGAAACAAAAATTGTTCGATCTGGTTTCTGAATGCAACTATGACTATTAGTGACTATTTGACCAACTCATTTCAACCAAAAAAGGGCATATTGTTGACCCTCTCATTTTATAAAATTATTTCCAATTAGTATCTAGTAGTAATATTTCATTTTCGGACCACGTGGCCGAGGGACTGCAAATCACTACCGTTTGCATCGGTCCTGCTGGAAGAACGAAAAGTTTAACAGGCATAAGACAGCACTTTACATGTTCCAACTGGGTAACAGAAATCCTATTTACTTTCATTTAAACGCTGAGAGTAAAATGAAACATCGAATCGGCATACACAAGTACAATATGCATACCGTCTTCTGCTTATAACCTGGTGACGAATGATAAAAGAGATCTCTGGATTGTATTAGCCATGTAATATTCTAATTCTTGTAATATTCTAACAGGAAATGAGTGCAAAATGCTGAACAAAACTCTCATTCATTCCATAGCAACATCCATCGCTAAACATAAACAATGTTCACTTTAACTTTCAAAATTTTCCCATGGCTTTCTGTCAATTTACTCTAAACGCATCGACCTGTTCTCTTTCAAAGACCTTGGATAGGAATGAAAGGGATAAGCTGGGTACAATTTGCTGTAGGAAAAGGTAAGTAAAGACGGACACTGTGGGTAAGATTGATACCTCTCATGTATGCATGAAACAGGTAATTATAGAATAATTCAACAATGCAGCATCCAAACTTAAAGTAAAACACATTTGCGAACATTTTCTGTGTAATATATTCAAAATTTGTTAAATTTACAAACAAAACAAATTTTCATTCGTGTGCACCCTTGTGGATCTTATTTTCTAATTTAACCCTACGGATCATGAGGTCTACAACTTTTATTATCTACATTTTCGGGAGTTTGGAGTTTGGGAGCAACGTCAACTGTTAGTTAGTTACGATCTATTAGAAGCGGTGCCTACCATTCCTAAATTCATGGCTAAATGCATCGTCGTTGCAGTTGGCCAGGACGTGGAAATCAATAGGATATGTTAAAATACTATTAACCTTTTCAATTTCCAACGTTTTCTACAGGTGTCCATCTGTATGAAAACGGTGTTCATGGTGTCCATCTTTTTCAAAACTGCACGAAAAATACATGCTTTTTATTCATGAAAAAAACATAAAAATCGCTAGAAACTTAAAAGTTTCAATACATTTTCTGTTAAAGCATAAGTCTAAGATAATGTATAATATGCATACATATTATCATGGTCTTAACGTTTATATATCTCTGGATTTTTGACATTTTCCTTTACGTGTTCGCCTTTCCCCAGTGTCCCCCGACACCCTACCCTTAATCTGCCGCTGAGCCTTAGGCTTGGGTAATCTCTCAATTGATGGTCCTTTTATCAAACCTCATCATTACTTTTATCGACCCATGCCTATTGCGACCATAATTCGCCTTTTGATATAAAATATTCAGCTAGGCTATTCCTTTTTGCACTCACCGTAAAACCTAAGTTGAACGCAATTGCTAAACTTACATGAAAAAAGGCTGAAAATCTCACTAGGATTGGACCACGAATAACGTTAAGCGTTTTATGTAATGTTTGATCTTCTATGGCCGGTCTGGTGGTACAGTCGTCAACTCGTTCGACATAACAACATGCCCGTCATGGGTTCAAGCCCCGAATAGACCGTGTCCCCATACGTAGGACTGACTATCCTGCTATGGTAACAATAAGTCACTGAAAGCCAAGCTCACTTCACTAGTGGGGGTACAGGCAGGCCTTCGCCGACAGCGGTTGTTGTGCCAAAGAAGAAGAAGAAGATCTTTTATATTTTAAACGAATTTGTTTCTATCGTACTTTATGGCTCAACCAACGCGAGAATTTCAGTTTTTTTGCATGCAATTTTAAGACTTGAGCATAAGGGAGTAGTCGATATAACGACAAGCTAAACGAGCTGTTCGACACTGTTCTGCAACCTATCAAAGGCTCCGGTAGGCTAGTTATGTTATGCGCATGGAACCGGATAACGTAGTTTGTCCTACCCCCTGTCCTACCCCATGGGTTGGCACGCCAGATCCGTAGGTCAAATGCGGCCCGAGCATTTCCATAAAATTTTATTTGAGGATGTCATTAATATTGAATTCTCAATGTTGGCTTGTGTTCCCTAATTTGGAAATATTTGAAACTAGTTTTCATTTGTGGTAATATTTTTTTTAATTGAAGAATTATGCCTTGACTTTAATGAATTGAAAAGAAATCCGATGGATGACGCTGCAAATGCTCGTATGTGCCACTGGCAACAACTGAAAGTATGATTTGGGGATTATCAACTGCTCGAAACAAGCCATCTCATTGAATGTAATATTGAGCTCAAACATTTTGGGGCAAAGGTAAATTTCAACTTGCTCAACATCATGCAACTCAACGCAATCCTATGATGCGTTGGCTATAGCAGTCAACAAGAATTACATCCCCCTCCCATTATAAGTTGTTAGAATTCCGTCGTAGTGTAAAAATTCTTCTCGCTTAAGGCAAAATTCCTTTGTCCCCATTCATCCTTCTTATGTGTATGGGATGAATTGTTTTTAAAGCAGAGGTTATCAGAATTAGATTTTCTAGATCTATCGTATCCGTAGGGATTTGATCGAGCCCTGGGAAAAAACTAGACTTTCGAAGACTTGTTCAAGTATTTCAAAGCAGTTTTCAAAGTTCATTTCACCACCAAAAATGAGTACCATAAACAGGGACATGTCTAAGAAACCGTTCATCAAACACTCAGACTAAAAATTTCCAAAACTATTTCATTTCATTGAACTTCTTTACCGATTACCAACCGTATCAGCAACCAAAAGGCTTCACCCGCGGGCAGTATCGATGGCGCACAGCGTTGCTATTTCTGCCGTGGTCTATTGTTGCTGTTATTGTTCTCTGAACGTGGCCCAGAAACATAATACACAGCAACTAGCAACCTGCAGCAAAATAAAAAAAACAGGAGGGTGCGACGGTTTTCTTGACCGACCGACGAATTGACGCAAGATATCGCTACAATCTTATCAACGGGCTCACGACGCCAATTCCGATTGTAAGCATTATCAGTAAACAACTTCAGTGCCGCTCGTTTCAGTAGGACGAGCAGCGTGTTCGTGTAATCGTAAGCAAAAGCTCCCTTAATTTAGCCAGGGGTTCGGTGACAAGGGTACGATTTTTGCGCGCCAATCTGTTAAAGTCAAGCATGTACACTAATGTTCAAACTTCAGCTTCATTATGGTGATGGAATATGGAATAACGGTGATACAAGATGAATTAGAAAATAAGCTTACATTTGGCATGAACTAGCCTTACTGCCGGTAAGGTGGTAGATTGGTTAAACTATCTATATATGCTTGATGTTATATCCAACCGTTTCGTCGATTGATGTATACGGTGGTAACGGTAACGCTCACGTTGAATTAAGGTGAAAAACACTTCAATTTTACACAAGGTTCCCGTTTTCACAACACATCACTGCACACAATAAAGCACGAATTAGCGCACGATACTTCTTGGATGTTTAATTTCTCATTAGGCGTCACCGGTTAGCACTGGCACGGGAGGTGTCACTAAAGCAAACACCGAATCAATTTATCATTTCGAGCGTGGCCAGAGAAACGGTTGCGACACACTTCTAGCGTGACACTCCCGTTACACTAAACACTAAGATAAGATACGCGTGGTACGATGTACAGAACACTAGAGAACACACACACACACACACACGCACGAACCGCTGCGAGGTTGGACCCGTCCGTCGAGCTTAAAGTGTCACATGCAACTGGTGCGCTGGAGCGATCAAGTTGAAAACAACCACCGAACGACGATACTCCGACAAAGTGACGCACTCTCCACACTACAGCAGCATATCGGCCGTTCTCTGCAGGATTTCACATTCCGCTCTCTGGACTCGATTGTTTACGGTTGCCTGCGTGTTACTACGTTGCACCCTCATCACCATCGTTCCCCTGGGAAACATTTTGTTCATAGTAGGCGAACAAACGGAATGTGTAAATAAACATACGAACGATGGATAAAAAGTGCGATTTTCTTCAAGTCCCAAGCCTGTGCGTGCCGGTCATTGCTCAGTAAGTGAACGTTACCCAGGTATGTTCATCGCCCAGACAAATTTGCATTGCTTAAACATGTTTGTCCTCGATTTGTTTTAAATCAAATAGCATAAGCGTTGGCGTAAAAAAAGAAGAAGAAAACTTCCACAGCTCCATTCGATAACACCCAAACACACAACGGCCAGCTGGTTTCCGAAAGAATGGTTCAGCTTCTTTCGCAGACATCATAGCCTACGCCTATCGAAGTTGGTTGCCATGCCATAGTGCCATGTTGAATGTACTACACAGGTATTTGGCGATTGCCACGGGCGTGTGCGATTATTAAAAGTGTGCCAAAAACAATTAGACTCGGCGCTCATGGTTCGCGGCAACAAAATCGTTTAAATTGAAGAGCACTGCTAAAAGCATAACAAACAGCAAGCACCTTTCGCGGCAGATTGGAAAAAAGAACTAGCGAGAGATATTGGTATACGCCCACGGACGATATCGAAGATAAGTGAATTTGTGTGATGGAATTATGCGGATCATGTTTTTTGTTATAGGTTTTTTTCTCTTATTTTTGTAAAGCCTGGAAAGAGACTATCAAAATCTAACGCCACTTTGAAAAAGAGACACTCGATGAAACAAATGAGCGTTTTTGGGAACTTTTACCTTTGTGTCAAATGCCCCAAAGCACTCTTAATTTGATTGCTGATCTTTTATAACGGCTCCCGTTTCTTCAATTGTACTAATGTAAAAGAAATTATAAAACCCAATACAAATTCATTTATGACCTTGAAGCTCAAACGATGCATGTGGATTATATATGGCTTTTATTAAGAAGGTGAGGAGATAGAAACCCAGAAACATTAGGGGGTCGCACGTTACACGAGTTTGTACGATATGAGATGCCAGGCCATAAACGCATTTCCGACCATTAATGGCAATTTTGGCAGAACGTTATGCAAACGAGACGAAATGAAATGAAATTAGGGGAGCAAATAATGTTGGTGCGTGTTTTGGTGGTGCCAAACGCAATTTCACACTTCAACATTCTTTTGATCTTTGGTGTATTGATTCGTAAAAATCTCGCAATGAAAATGTGAAATTAGGCATGCTAATTGTCCGTAAGGTTTTGCCTGTAGCTGTGTGCTTTAATATTAAAGTGTGCTGTATTATGTGTTATTTGCTGGTACTATGGGCTGTTATATGTTAAAAACGAAACTATATTTATTTGGATGGAAAATGTCTCAACAGTCAGCGCACCGATCTGATATCTCAATTCTGCCCGATCATATTTTAATGTTTTGATAGTTTTTGTTGGTAAATATTTACGCTCAAAACAAGGAACAGACAGGCAAGAATGATCGCCAGTGCGAGCAACTGCTACCGCTCGACCGAACAGTTCAATCCTAAAGCCGGATGTCTGGAGGCAGAGCTGCAGGGATTGAACACCATCGGCTCGATAAATATATGACCAAACAGATAAATATCCCTCAGCCATTAGTAATGAAATGATTGTTTATGTTTGCTACTGCTCAATCGATCATTCTTAGGGTTACGAGGCCTTTTGTACGTGCATTGCTAGTCATTCTGTAAATATCTAGTGCTGTAAAACTTGAAACATATGGCCCGTGGGAAACCGTTTCTGCTGCTAGCATATCTGCACGCACGCACTGTGTACGCTAAGCCTTTCTGTGTAAATACATTTATTGAACAATAATCAAATCAGAAAACTGGTTGCTTCCTCATCCATGATGAGTATGCTGTGCTTGAATAGTGTTTGAAGACGAAAATATGCTCCCTACCTTAACCTTAAAGCACAATTAAAGCAAAACAGACAGGACAATGCTGGTAATTGATTGCACAACAATTATGTACAAACTGGCACACTGAAGAACACAACACGCTCAGAAAGACTGTAAAATGCTCGAATTGCGAATGCTCGATGAAAAATTGTTTAAAAACTTTTTCATCAAATGAAAGAGATTCTAATTGAAGAATGAAAGGTCCCGGAACAGAAAGTTTAACAGAAAGTAAAGGACACGCTCATTGTTAAGAAAGCATAAATTGCTATCAGTTAATTACTTTTGGCTTCGGCGAATCATTGACATACAGATGCCAGGATAGTTAATTGAGAGCTGAGTACGCACACACTTATGTTATTCCATTGCTTGGACCTGTATCGGTAAACTACTCCAACATGGATATTGTGTACGAAAATTTATTGCATTCTCTTTTCGCATTGCATGACAATCATGAGCGTCCAAGATTCCAGGTATTCTTTAATAGACGGCACATATAGGGTATCGCCGTCAAAAGAATGATAATAGTATTAAGTGTGTTTAGTAACAGTTTTACACAAATTTAATGAGGTAAAATTTGAAGCATTACTGAAAACAGTTGAAAACAACTTATTTGATTTCGACTATGAAATATTAAATTCCATGATTGGATTACAGTAAAATGACCACCTACACGCATATCATCATCATCATAAGTGGTTTTATCAACGTGCGAACGATACAAAGGAAGTTGAGTATGAGTAAAAGGAGAGACAAGTTCGTGAGTTAATTAATTTATTTATCAAAGAGCTGTTATGCTATTATATGATAGCAAATTGTTCTTCATTTTAGTAAACTTTCATTTCCATTTTCAGTAGACATATTGGCCATGCGTTATTAAATGTTGTCGAACAAAGAAAAGCGAAAAAAAATTAAAACAAAAATTTTATGTTTAATTTTATTCACAAAAAAAAAATTAACGCCACAATTTTCACTTTTTAAATTAAGTTGCTGTCTTTGAGCAACCATCACACAGTGATTATCAAGAATTCAATTCAACTTGTAAATTATTTTTGTTGATGAATGGTTTTTTTTTGCAATATTATTGCACTTTGTCACATTTTTAATTACTAATTTTCAACGATTATAATAATCCCTTTCATGTATACATAAATTCACAGAAAATTCATAGCACATTTTTGTACACCATAAAAATGATTTTGCTGAGCGATACGGCCTTTTCGAACCATTCCTCCTGAATTAAAAAAAGATTTTTCCGGGATTTTTAAATTTGGAATGTTGATCACTTGCATTATTCCGTTATTGCAAAATATTATATTTTCAAAATATTTTCTATTTTCAAATACGTGTTACTTTCATAATATGGAATTATTGCCGTATAATGTACACTTAGAACTTTTTCTTTAGCTTCTAAGCTAGTTTACAATCTGAACTGTTTATAGTTAAACCGAACCACCGACTCTGTAATAAGCATCATGTGAACGGTAGCAAACGGGACCTTCTCGAAACGCGTTGATGCTGTTTCATCACCGAACGTAAACTGAAGTGATTTCGTTCGTTCGTATTGCTCATCAGCTGCCCTTAACCCAGAGAACGTTCGTCCGCTTGAGAATCGCGTGCTCTCTTTATTGTGCAATATCTCTCTGTTTATCTTTTGAACGAGTATCATTGGTTACGAGGGGTTTGATACTTCTATTTGGAAGATACAACAGTACTTGAACCACGCGGAGTTTCATAGTATACTTTTAAACTGGATACCGGTTAAAAGGATTTAGAGCTGTGGGGGAAAGAGCAACAAAGAGATATATATAGAGAGAGAGTGGAAAATTGTGACAATGATGGTTAGAAAGTTTTTTTAAATCATAAGCCTGCTTTGTGGAGTTTGTCTTCTTACATACTGATGCATTAGAAAAATATGCAAAACGTAAAAGACTAACGTAAAAGACTAATAAACATTTTTGAGGAATGTTCGCGTAGTGTAAACAAAACATTTTCGTAAACTGTCACTAGACAGCCCACGTTGAAATTTTAATGGATCATCCTTTTGATAGCTCCCGTTGGTTTAGGGCGGAAATGTATATCAAGAGATGAAACAGTCAATTTATTGAAGGTGCGAAAATTTTTATCGAATATTTATTTTTACAGAGGTTTTCAGGGGCTCTAATAATTTTTAATTTTAAAAGAAAAGGGAACTTTATTTGACGGGAAGTGGATTCTACGGCACTTTTTACATAACCTCATTGGAAATTCGAATTGGAAACAAAATATGTTTGACAAAAGGGTTGACGTAGAGTCCACTCCCCATCACACAAGCCCATCACTTACCGTAAGAAAGAGTCAAAATCGTGTCACAAGATGATCAGAACACCTGAAAAACCCTGTATTGCAGGTCACTGGATTCGAAATTACATTTATGAGAACAGTTACGATAAACTATCAAATGGTACAAAAAAGCTGTTTCTGCAATAGACCTTCAAAATCGGATTCGACATACCAATAAAGGGTACAATGGAAAAGCATATGGTTCTATGAACAAAATCATCTAAGGTGGCTGTAGAAATCAGAGCAGCAACCAAATTTTTGGCGAGTTGGCTTTTTTCGTGGAAAAATGGCTGAAGAAAGTGATTTAATGGAGCTTATAAATCGGGCAATATCGTGTGAACATCCACAGGTTTACGGTGCAGTAAATTTAAATCGACTTCGAGAAGTTTTGTGTCTCTTGGTATTGGCCCAAAAGGCCGGCGGGGAAAATCCGTCCAATGCGCATCACTTGAATGAATCAACCGAGAAGGATAACGAAGTGGCAAGAAACCACTCTGAAGTAGATATAACAAGCGATTCATGTCAAAATGTTGATAATCCTCCACCATCGAGCGAACCTAGCGAAAATGAAGAGGAAATTCATGTGAATGATACACCAACTCGATCGCCCTCGCCAGAAGACAAAGACCAAACGACTGGAGAACAGTGGCAAAATGTATTGTTTGAAATTGAAAAAATTGCATGTCAGGTAACGAAAATACATGTCCAAAGCACTGTATAACATTCCATTCACTATAACCTTTGCTTGAGTATGTCTTTAAGATGAATGAAATCAGTGAACGTGTCAATAAAATTGAAACCAAGTGGCAACCCATGAAATGTACATGTTTGGCCGAATGTGGTGCTACTGCAGACGATGAGAATATAAGCCCATCGCAGAGTAATGTATCCTTCTCAGAAAACATCCCATCTACTCAAGTGAACGCAAACGAACACATCTTTGAAGTTGGTCAAAAAAAGACAGTGAACGATATTGAGGGCTTAGCAGCGCCGCGTGAAGCATCACCATCGGAAGCAACAGATGGAAATGAACCTGCCGCACTGCAGTCAACCTCAGATCAGTCGGTCGTGTCTTGCAAAGACGGTAAAAACAACAATTCGCCACTACCGACCACTGATATTGTTATGGAGCAGGATCAGGAAGGTGTAAATTGTGTACAGGAAAATGATGAAAAATCGACGCTGCCGGCATCAAATGGCGCACAAAACGAGAAAAGAAAAGAGGGAGCTATCTTTTGTGACAACTTTGAACAACTTGTGGCGATTGTTGAATTTTTGCTGGAACGAGAGAAAATGTACTCCGAACGACTAGGTAAGGTGGAAGCAATGGTTACCTTGTGTACGGACGAGTTACCCAACCGCCTGGAGGAAGAAGATGGCAAAATTCCACCGTCTATGGGCTGGGAAGCCAAATCTCCTGTACAGAACTCAATACAGGATCCTTGTACTGTGAAAATTGTTCCCGAAACAGTGGCGGAGCAAAACAATCTCAAAAGAGAAGTAGTGGCATCGAGCATACACACAAAAGTGGACGAAATCGAAAACGAGCTGGGTTTTCTAAAAGCAACATTAAATAATTTGAACATTGCCGCGGGCGGAAAATTAGGTGCCGAAGTTAATAATCATGTACACTGTATATCCTGCAATTGTGCCGCTGCTATGGAAGTGTTTGAGACACCCATTCCCCAACCGGTTCCCTTTCATGTGAAACGCTGCTTGAAGCCGGTTCTACGCAGACAGCTGGATTCGTTAAGGAAGGAGTTAAAAGATTCGGTCGGTGCTCCAGTGGATATGGAACCTTATTGGCAACTTTTAAAGAAACCCAATTCGTTACGATCGAAATGAAATGTAAGCGTTTTTGCGCGGAAAACCAAACGAAGAAAGTGAAGTGTGACAAATTAGTCTGAAGTGTGTGCGTTTTGGTGTGATGTGCGTTTCGGTTCTTAAAATTTACGCAATGATAACTGAATCAGTCGAACAAAACGAACAAAATGAATATTTTTTCCACAGAAACTTTTTATGAAGGCATATAGGAAAATATAGTTGGATTCCTTTATTTGAGAAATCTGTTAATATTCTTGCACATACAGGCGTCCCCCGAGTTACGACCCCCTCGAGTTACGACGATTCGCAGATACGGCGATTTTAATTTTGACAGTTTAAAGTTGTCATTGAGAGGAATTTGATATATTTTTTTAAATTTCTGTGCTGATAACCAAAGCTGATTTCCAAAGATTCCACAACTACGCGATCTTGAATGTCTCTATCGTGTAAACGGATTATGGAGTAAAATTAATACATTATCAAACATTTAATTTAATTAATACATTTTGAATAAAATACACGATTTCATAGATTCCGACTCTTCAATTTTGGTTATAAACTTTATATTCACAGATATTCGACATACAACTATTTCGACTTACGCCTTGCTTTTGGACAGTTTTTCGGTCCCAAATACAGTCGTATCTCGGGGGACACCATGCTTTTTTGTTCTACTAAACAAATAACCACATAAGCTGCTGTAGCATATCTGCTATACAGAACTTATTATAATACACACTATCAGCTATAAACACATTGTAACACACTGTGGTAGCTTTGAACTCGCGTTGGCCAGGGTGGCCTTCGTCATCGTTTGCCGAATTAAGCAGAACTGAGGTGGACTCTGTTTCGAAGCGGACTTTCGGCACTTGATCGTCCAGGCGATCATAGAAACCTTTAGGAGGTTTCCCTTACTGGAAACGTTGGAGTTTAGAGGCCTTACCTTGGGCAGGGGGACATAACTAAACTCTTTAAATGAGAAGTCGATAGATGTAGGATGGGCATAGTCCTATCCTGACAGTCCGAACGAATCAGACCTGCCATGATCGGAGTTGGTTTTATTTATACTCAAAAGAAGTTAAGGGTTTCTCACATTTGGTTCCGGGTTGTATGTTGGAAAGTTATTGTTTTCACTCAGCTAGTTACGTTTGTCTTTTGTTGACAAGAACGATGGTTCTTGTCACTAAGTTCCTGTTTTGGGTTTAATGCTTATACTGTTCCTGCTTTGGGTTATAATGCATAAACTGTTCCTGCCTATGTTGTACTTTTCGGTTGGTTCTGATAAGTGTGTCACAATTGTTTTTATATGAACGGTGTGGCCTGAGACTTCCGGGTGTGTATGGTATGATCTGATTTACTGAGTGTGTTATAATGAATGTGTTACAATGGTGTGGTTTGGCTTTCCAAAGTGTGTTACAATGTGTCTATGGCTGATAGTGTGTATTACAATATGTTCTGTATATGCTACAACACTTTGGAAAGCCAAACCACACCATTGTAACACATTCATTATAACACATTCAGTAAATCAGATCATACCATAGCAACACACCCGGAAGAGTTCAGGCCGTCCATTCATACAAATAGCAGATGTGACACCCTTATCAAAAACAACCAAAATGCACAACATTAACAGGAACAGTATGTAACCCAAAGCAGGAACAGTATATGCATTAAACCCAAAACAGGAACTTAGTGACAAGAACCATCGTTCTTGTCAACAAAAGACAAACGTAACTAGCTGAGTGAAAACAATAACTTTCCAACATACAACCCGGAACCAAATGTGAGAAACCCTTAACTTCATTTGAGTATAAATAAAACCAACTCCGATCATGGCAGGTCAGATTTGTTCGGACTGTCAGGATAGGACTACGCCCATCCAACATCTATAGACTTCTCATTAAAAGAGTTTAGTTATATCTCCCTACCCAAGGTAAGGCCCCCCTCCAACGTTTCCAGTAAGGGAAACCTCCTAAAGGTTTCTATGATCGCCTAGAAGATCAAGTGTTGAAAAGTCCGCTTCGAACAAAATTTTATTCCACCTCGGCTCAGTCAGTAAAAACTGACCTACCGCAACGGTACTCGAGATGTACAATCATCACATTACACTACAACGTGAGAATAGTCTTATTGCTTTTGTTGGTGACAGAGGGAAAGAGCTCTTTCGTAGCCTTAATTTCTTGCAAGAACATCATAGTTTTTTTGAATTATGCTTTCTGAACTAGACCAAAGTATATGGCATTGCTTGTTTTTATGATCAAATTTGAAGGCTACTGTTTTGATAGTATGAGTAAAACTCTGATTAGGCTAGTGTAAGTGTTGAGCGGGAGTGCTGAGCGGAGGGGAGGATGAAATGTTGTATGTAGTATGCTTCACCTAATGGAATTGCTGCAAATCCGTCACTAGTTGATTGTCTTAGGTGTAATCCAATAATTACGTAACGCTATAATAGTAAATCTACGTCCTCCTCCTCCATTTGCTTGTTTTATAGTTCGAAATGAACAGCAGTAATTAGTTTTAATTGTTTTTTTTGTTAATTGCATTATTTTTTTAAAGTTAATTGTAATTTCCTAGTATTTAAACAAAATAAAATTATTTTAACATTTACATTATTGTAAGATGTCCCATAAAGCGATGAAATTCAAATAGATCCTTAGCATCGTTTGCAATGTTCAAAAAATGGATCCTCAGCACCGTTTGCAATGTTCTTTTATCACCATTTTACGAACCGTAATACATTCAAGCATCTTCCTACTCCTCCATAAATTGGTGGTGGAAAGGTGGACATTTCCAGATTAGTTTTTTGTCCTTTGGCTTTTGATATTTTAAGGCTATTATTACATATTAATATCGAATATTTAATAATTCGAATAAGCAACCAAAAACATTTCCTTCATTAAAAAAAAAAACGTATTGTTTTGAATCACGGACACATAAGGCATTTCTAGCATGTAATATATTCTTACTAATTCATATTAAATCGGTCAAATCTCTGCACGTTTCACTTAACTCAAGCAAACCTTGTAAATTTGAGAGAAATAAAAGATTTACAATAATATTACAGTTTTATATATTACAGTTTCGAGCTCATGGTTAAAATTACAGACATTTTGATTCGAATTCCGTGCAGCTTGTAAATTGCGTCCACAAACTTGACATTCACACACACACACACACACACACACACACACACACACACACACACACACACACACACACACACACACACACTAAACTTTTTTTGGTTTGTAATGCAATTTGTGTGGCTAAGATAGCTTTAAACAGCACATACCTTTAGGGAGCACTTGTGCAGACTAACAACTTTTACAAATCTCCAAGTACAGATAGTCTCCGAGATACGTGGGAACTTATATACGTATTTTTCGACCTTCGCAGTTTTCTGAATATGAGGCCCTTTCCGTTTGCAACTCGTAGGCTGAAATTTCAGCCTGTCAGCTGTTTGCATTGTATAGCAGTTTTCGAGCAGCTATCTGAGGGAGTATAATATACAGGTGGGCTTATCCCAAGGTGTATGAATTTAGAAGACTGATTTTTATCGCTTCTGCTTCTGAATGCAGATTTTAAGAGTGTTTTGAGTATTCGTCAAGCCTCCAGAAAGCCTGTTTGAGCGTCAAGTTTTCACTCGTTCTGTCAAAAAAGTGATGTTCAAAATTGGTCATAAAAATTTTCTCATAGCATACCTCCTGGACTACATACACTTTGATTCCAGATTCGATCACCTGATTTCTTTAATGCACCTTGGGATAAATGTAAACAAACCCGTGTTTTCGAGCAGGTACTCGAATCTAATTCTAGCTTTGTGACTAGAATAATCTAGACTGAAAATTGCAGGCTAGTTTTTTGTGTGGTTTTGTATGGAGTGTTTACATGATTTCAGCCTCCAACTGTCAAACTTCATACAAAAAACTAACTAGAATCGTGAAGGCCCCTTATGATAGTTCATCTAATAAATTTTACTGACTTGATACTTTAGCAGTTCAGAGCAACATGTGTAGTGTAGCCGCGTTCTTATCGAATTAGGTCATTTAGGTTCGTTAAGCTAGATGCGTTAAGTTTAATCTGTAAGTGTTAGTGTTAATTTGTATAAAAGAAATTAATAAACCCGAGCGGACTCTCTTTTTCCGTTTGGACGTTCGACTGAACACACGTCCGTACACCTACAACATTACACATGAATTACAAAAAACATTTCTGTTTTTATTTTAAAATCATTTAAAAACGAGTAGATGTACTCTTCATTCGAAATCATATCTTATAATCTATGTAGGGGATAGAATCGCCCACTGCAAGCAAAATGACAATAATATTAAATATATTATGGCTAAAGAGCATGAAATAACAACTTAAAAGGACATTAGATATACTTTGTATCTCCACGTTTTACGTTATTAGCCTGTATAGTCTGTTGCAAGCTTGCTTCGTCTAAGACAGAATATGCATCTAATAAGTTACCAGTGGATATCGATGTCGTAGCCTCAAATAAAAAGTCTTAAATCCGTGCTTAAGAGTATGTTCACAGTTATCACGTACTTGTTATCATCTTCAGAACGTTTTAATAGTTTTACAACTTACGCCATTTTCAGTCCCTCGATTTCTAGAAAATGCACAAACCCATAATGAAACAATGGCACAAAATTAAGAAAAAAAACAATACTTTTTTCAAGCTGTGTCAAACTCATTTCATCAGAGGGCCGTTAGTATAAATTTTCAGAAAATTGCGAGCCGCAAAGTTGAGAATAGAAATATACCCCAATGTAAATATTGAATACTTCTTCAGATCTGTATTATTCAACTAATTAATTCAAATATGGAAACGCTTGCTATTCTCAAACATACGATGTTTTTTCTTTCCTCCCTTTTTTGTTTTGTGTGAGGAAACAATAGTGTATATACTTTCAAAGTAATATGCATATTCTATTATCCGCAGCCGCGTTTTTATACGTCATATTCTGCAAGAACAGCGGTTTTGAACTGATGGGGAATTATTTTATGAATTATGAATTATGACTTTTTGAGGGGAAATTTTTTATCATAATTTCGCTAAATACCATGAATTGCCAGCCTCTTACCCAGCTCATGAACTTGTGAGTGGGGAATAAAATCATTCACCGCACCTCGCATGGGGGGAAAAAGCTGCAAAAAGGTTGAAAACCACTGTGCTGGATGAAAAAAGACGATGTGAGCTAGTGGATGATAAGGAAAGGCGATGGCGTCGAACTTTAGTTACGTCAAAAGGAAAAAAATGTCGATTACTACTGCGAGAGAGAAAGACACTTCAAGCATGGTTGCAAGAAGTGGGAAGCTGAGTAGAAAAAGTAAATCATCAAACCAACAATACAGGCGTTCCCTGAGTTACGACCCCTTCGAGTTACGACTATGTGCAGATACGACGATTTGATTTTGACGGTTTAAAGTTGTCATTGAAATTCCTCAACTATCCAATCTTGAATATCTATATCGTGTAAACGGCTTGTAGAGTAAAATTAATACATTATCGAACATTGTTTTACATAAAATACACGATATCATTAATTTTGACTTTCCAACTTCGGTTATTAACTTTATATTCACATATATTCGACATACGACTATTTCGACTTACGCCTTGCTTTGGGAGATTTTTTCGGTCGCAAATACAGTCGTATCTCGGGGGTTAGTCTTTTGAAAGGTATGGAGAAGAATGATACAAATTACAGTCAGAATTTAATAATTGAGCGTTTTGCCGTGGTCTTCTACGACGTGTAAGTAAAGTTTTCCAATCAGTAACCCAAAGAACTGTTCAGCAAGCCTCAAAATCTGAAGATTGGTGGCTTACTTTAGGTGGCCGCCACTATAAATGCGAATGTAAGAAAAGGTAGAGAAAACATTCCTACGAAAAAATAACTGAAACAAATAACCTTCTTTTAGGAGTAACGGGTCATGTCATGTATACAGGCTTCCGATAGTTAGTACCACTTAGCCGGATAGTCAATCCTTGCTTAGGGCGACGGTCCATGTAATGGCCATGTTGTTAAGTCGTCCAAGATGATGATAGTACCGCGGGACTCCTAGATGCAACAAGAAATAAAAATAGAAAAACTGGATTATGGAATATGGAATCTTAATCATTTCAAGGATCAGTATGGGGTTCAGTTCCAGTACCGAAAGGTATATGTTACAGGATCTGCATGGGGTCAGAATCAGTACCAGGACCGATATGGGTTCAGTGTGTGGATTCGGGATCCATTCCAAGGGTGGTACGGGTTTTGGAGCCGTTATACCGGTATATATACAATTTCAGTACCGGTAGGGAAAATGTACCAATAGCGGTGCAATTTGTAGGTGTACAGATGTGATTTAGTAGATTTAAATTGTCAGGAAGGTAAATTTATGAATATTTAGCCACATAGCAATTGGAATATGTTTTATCTTTGCAATCATAACCATTTTTACCATCAAACACAACAAATTTACGAAAAAAAGTATATTTTTATGACGACTTTGTTGTACCTGTAATGGTGGAATGGTTCATATAGTCGTCTTATTGTGTTACTATAGTGTTGGTAAATAAATATATCTGAAAAACTGTGTATAATATACATGGAACTTAGTTTTCAAGCTGTTTTTATATGAATGGTGTTGTTTTCAATATGAAAAAATACATCCATAATATTGATTTCTTACATAATTTGACCGTAAAAGCTGTATAAATTGGAGCGATGAAAATATTAACTAAAAACAGTATAACGACAGTAGTACCCAAGCTGGGAAAAGTGTGCTTGATTCGAAGTCGATTTTTTACTCAGTTGAATATGCAAATTTTGGCCTTTTTGAGTAAATTACTTACAGGAAACTCATTTCTGTTGCTTTTTTTTTTGAAAACAATACGAAACGTTAACAATATCCCGAAAAAAATCTAAAATGTCCTATTTTTACTAATTTTATAACTATGACCACTATAGTAACATGCCTGTTTTGTGTACCTATAATGGCAATATTGTAAAAAAATACATAAAAATGAGAAAAATGGTCAAAGGCAATGAATTTTTGTAAATCAATAACATTTCATGAAAGCTATGTCAAAACAATAATATTTGCGTTATTATGTTGTCAATTAATGCGTTAACAAAAATATGAATTTCGTTATGAAATCCTAATGATTTTGAGAGAATGTTGACACATTTAACAAAATATGGAATTTTTCTGTCTTTGTAATGGAATGGCCCATTTTAACTTTTATAGCGACATAAATGACTTAATTGCTCTTAAATTATTGTATGGAGCGCATTTTAGTGCAATACCACCACTGTAGGTACTATCACGGCTATAAGTACATTTACCCTATAGGGTCAAGATATATTTCAGATCCGGTATGTGGGAATGGGATCAACTTCACAACCGGTATGTATCAGGATATGTTAAAGGACCAGTAAGGGGTTAGGATCAGTTCCAGGATCAGGTTCATAACTAATTATAACATCTATGCGGGAATGGAATCAGTTCCAGCACAAGAATAAGTTATATAAAATTTAAGTATGAATAAGCATTAATTATAAATCATTTGGCTCTTAATGAAATTTGGCATAAAACTTAAATTGCCATAAACTTGGAATTTAAAACCACATGGAATTTGTGTTGTCTTTTAAGAAATCCGTTGCGCACAGGTTATTATATATTGCAGAAATTATTTTGCTTAACATAACCCTGTAACCGGGCCAAATTAACTAGTAAGGTAAAAATGGTGGTTGGTGTGAAGATGGTTCGTGAGGAGAATACGAGGCCGAACCTGAAACGCATTGCAAATTGTGCAGCAATGCATCAGACGGGGAAAATTCCATCCATGGTGGCTTGGTAGACGTATTAAGGCTTTCAAAATAGTCAATGAAAGGGATTCCTGGTTCTATAATTTAAGAGAAGTTAGAACCCAAAAGTCTATCCGTAGTAGTATGTTGGATGTTCGAAGCGAGATGTTGAGAGAAGGAAAAGTGAAAAGGCACTTTACATGATTAATTAAAGTCGCAATCGGAATTTCAAAAACCCGATTTGATTAATTTCCCTGTTGATCAAAAAGTATTCTGTTACCCATCCATGTACGAACTCAAGCATTTTGATATGAAAACTGTGAATTTGTGTGGAAAATTAGAAAGAATTCTGTACAAGAAAAGAAAGAACAACTCTACCATACCGCCATCCGCTGTGCTACTGGGGTTTTCGTCACGAGCCCCATAGCATCACTTCTGTGTGAAAGCGGACTTCAACCCTTGGACCACATCATCACCAACAAGATAGTATATTTGTATATTTATTAAATGATCGACGGACCTCATAAGCCCTCTCGATATATGTAAGGGTACAATAGGAATATAACAAAAATAGTCACACGCGTTACAATAACACAATAATAACAACAATAACAATTACAAGGACGCTAAAGATTCTGGCGAGAGGCGCGAAGTAAATTAATGCGACTCAACACATTTGCCATCGTCATGCCGGGCTCATACGCATCAGATTCCGCATTCAGAGCAAGACATATACGCAAAAACGGGTCTCGGGAGGCGAAGGCGGTCCTTGTCTCTGGGATGGCCAGCATCGCCCGAGGGCGGAGAGTTCTTGCAGGCACGTACAGCTGTATCGACGAGAGCAAAACCGGACAGTCGATGCTACCATTGAGAAGCCCAACGATAAAAGCCAGCCTAGCATTTCGTATTCGGTCGTCGAGTTGGGGTAACCCGAGCAACAAACACCTTGTTGTGTAGTCGTTGTTGCTGCCCCACGAACGGAGCGCGAAACGGGTAGCCCTACGCTGGATGGACTCCAAGCGCGCAACCCCCGAGCAGAGGAGGGCCACCACACAACGCTGCCATACTCCAGCACTGATCGAATAAGAGCACAATAAAGAGTTTTGGTGCAGATTGGGTCAGAGAGCTCGCGAGTCATGTTAACGACTAAGCCTAACAATTGACTGCATCTTGTCACAACGTGATCAAGGTGTTGCTCAAACGTGAGTCTCGCGTCGACGAAAACACCCAAGTCCTTGACACAATCGACTCTCTGCAAAGTTTGCCCGTTTAGCGTGTAGTCGAAATGCACTGGAGAGCGCGAACGGCTGATGGTGATGGTAACACACTTATCAACACAAATGGTTAAGGAGTTTCGCGTGCACCAGTTATCGAATTCTTCTAGTGAAGCCTGGAGTATGCGATGGTCGTCTGGTCCCTGGATTTGCCGAAAGATTTTGGTGTCGTCCGCATAGAGCAGGTGATTATCCGCAGGAAGGATCGTGGAGACATCATTTATATAAAGGACAAATAGTAAAGGTCCCAGATTGCTGCCTTGAGGGACGCCAGAAGATGCACGGAGGGATCTAGATAAATGGGGCCCCATCCTAACGGAATAAGTGCGGCCCATTAGGTATGATCGCAGCCAAGCAACTAGGGGATCTGGGAGGCCGAGTCTGTCGAGTTTTGCTAGTAATATGACGTGAGATATCCTATCGAAGGCGGCTTTTAAATCGGTGTAAATGACATCTACTTGAAGGCGAGCATCAATGGATTTATGGCAGCTACTGACGAATTGCATAAGGTTTGTGGTTGTTGATCTGTTAGGGACAAATCCGTGCTGATTCGGGCTGATGTAATTGCGGGCAGAGGCCAGTAACGGTTCATAAACAAGCAGCTCAAGCACTTTTGCGATGGCCCCTAGCGATGTAATGCCCCGATAGTTAGAAGCCTCATTCTTGCAGCCTTTCTTATGGATTGGTGTTAACCATGAGACCTTCCAGGAGACAGGAAAGGTGCATGAACGTAGTGATTCCTTGAAGATTTTTACTAGTATTGGAGCAATCGACGCAGTGCACTTTTTCAGGATCACTGCCGGGATGCCATCAGGGCCGGCGGTGTAGGACATCTTTATGCGGTCTATGGCGCGGGTGACTGACGAGGTATTAATGACCGGAAGCATGGGACGAAGTGCATCTGCGGGTGTGTTAGAAAGTGCAGCATGAAGAGCCTCGGGGTGCATGTTTTCAGAAACAAAAGTGTCCTCAAAACGTGTAGCAAACAAATCGCACATATCTGGGAGTGTGCAAGCTCGGTTCCCCTTGTAGCGGATCAAACATGGGAAACCGGAAGATTTGCGCTTATTGTTTGCGTAGGTCCAGAAGTGTTGAGGATGCACGCGCAGCTTTTTTTCTATAATACGTAGGTACCTGCGGTGGCAGATTCTGTTATAACGTCGATAAAGTGCGTGGACGCTATTGTAGTAAACCCGCAAAGCGGGACACCTTCGATCGCGCGAGTTACGATATGCAGCACGTTTCGCTCTTTTCAGTGTACGTAGTGTGCGGTCACCCCAGGCCGGACCTCGATGCGGCGTTTTGACGGGGACGCATTCGTTAAGTGCCGTTCGCATAAACTGAGAGAAATCATCGACAGCATGGTCAAGAGTTAAAAAGATCGAGCAGTCAAAAAATTCGTCATATTGTGAGATCAATCTCTCGAGCTTAGGCAAATTAATACGACTAAAATCGAGCCGCCTTTCCGCAACATTAGATGGTAGTTGGGTGGTAGGAGTATCAATGTTGAGATTGAACTCCAATGGTGGATGATGGTGGTCGACCGGTAGTAGGGGGGTATCAGAGGTCCGTATGGACGATGAGGCTGAAGCAGCTGGCCAATTTGCATAAATCAGATCAAGAGTTCTGTTCAGATAGTTTTTGTTGTTGTTGAGTTGATATAAAGCGTTCAGGTGCAATCCGTCAATTAATTGGGCACATCGTGCTGATTGAGTATGAGGCTCGAAAAAACTAAAAGCCGTATCTTGTTCGACAGGTGCAGGTGACCAAGAGAGAGTAGGCTGATGAAAGTCACCGATGAGTAAAAATCTATCATCCGGACATAAGGAGACGCAAATTTCATTGACCCATTTTAGCAATTCATTTATTTTCGTCTCGTCTGTGCTGTGATTTGGTGGAAGATAGACTGCAGCAATATACAAACGATGGTTGCTTAGCTGAATGCAGATGCATGTTACCTCGAGTGTCTGGCACAGCACATGATTCGCGTACGACGAGAGGGAAACACTGCATGCAATTAGAACACCACCCCCGCGAGAGTGAGAGCTATTGGTGGTATCTCGGTCACAACGGTAAATACGATACTCATCACCAAACAAGAGAGCGGTGGGAACAGAGGATCAAGCCAGGTTTCGGTAAGCACCAATACATCGTATTCAGTCTCCATTACCGATAAGCGGAACTCATCGGCTTTAGAGCGCAGACCACGCACATTTTGATAAAACACGGTTATACGCGTCGCTTGATCGCTGGGTGCTTGATGTAATGAAGTGTTAGTAGCTGGTATGTTGGAGATGACGGAGCTTATCGTAGATGGTGAGTGTATGATGAGTGTCTGTGTTGTCGAAGAGATTGCTCGGACCGTGTGAGTACCATATGACTGCGCTGCTGTGGTGCGGTTACTTCGGAAAAAATTGAGCCATTGTAGTTTGACGCGTTTTTGCTCGTGATGTGGACGGAAGAGTAGGTGAAGTGAGAGTGCGATTCATATCGGTTGGTGAGTGTTCAGCTTGTGTCTGCGAAGGTTCACGGATAAGTGCAGGTGAGTAAGGATTGTTGTGCTGGATGCGAGACTGTTGTGGTAAAGGTGAGAGCTGAGTGCAGGGCTGTGGCGCTACCGGAGAATGTTGAGTGCGGGATTGTTGCGGTAGTGATATGTAAGTGTTCGTGTGATGTGTGCGTGATAGAAGAGATCGCGGCGGGAGCGAGATGAACTCACGCACACCGAGCCCGGCCGGCCAAGAGGCTGCGTTAAGCGCCTTGCTACGAAGGACAGCGGGGATCCTGACCTTGAATGTTATCGCACTCAGGGAGTTAGGAACCGTTCCAGCTTTTAATAGGCTAAAAGCGATTACGTCTGGGGTGTCCAGCTGCGAACTCACCATCGAGATAACTTGTTCAGTGGTGACGGATGCAGCCAGTCTTGATAGGTGCAGCCACAGGTATTCAGTTTTTGGTATTTGTGACACAGTTGGTATAGGAACTGAGGTAGTATTGGTGCCTGTTATAATAGGTGGTAGTGAAGGTCGATCGATCCGGTGTGTGTTGTTGGTATTTGTGATGTTTGAGGTTGCTGCACTGTCAACAAACATGGTATCCGAGGATGCAACTACTTCGCGGAATAATCTCCGTCTTTTTCCGTTAGGAAGTGCATCCGGGGGAAATTGGTTGCAGTGCTGGAAGGATGCTGAGTGGGACGCGAATCCGGCAAAGCCATCCCGAATCTCTTGCACTACCGGTGGGACTAAGCTGGACTTCATTGCTTCAACGGCAGCTGTGAGGGCGGCTTGAAAGCCAACTTGCATACCCGTACCCTTAAACACTTTGCTTCGCGGATTACCAATCGCATTAGTACACGCAATGCAACTCCAGTGCAGCGAAGGCATCCTTTTCACTTCGTCGATCACTGATATGGGCACTTTCGTGCACGCCAGATGGTAAGTACCCTCACAATACAGGCACGTAATTGAGCCTTCAACCGGGCCCAGTGCATCAGAACATGCATGACACACGTCCTCCATTTTAGATGCAAGCTGCGGATGAACGTCGAAGGAGCCACGAATAGAAGCCGAAAATATCGTGAACACAGTAGTTATCGTCAGGAAAACAATACTAGGATCGCGGGAACTGCACTTATGGACTCAGCAAAACTAAAATCGGTTAGAGCGAAAACCGATTACACGGATAAAATCGTGGATAAATTCGGAGCGATTAGCAGTAAACACACTAAGTTGGCAGCTGTCAGACCGAGAGTGTGCTGTACGATGTAGTAGCAGCTGCAGGACGAAGGATGAACGCCGGCAAATGCCGAATTCACCACGCTAACAGAACAAACACTCCCCTCAGTCACCAAACTCAGCCAAATCGATAGTCGCCCCTCGTACTGCCGCCCACCACAAATATACTGGACCATCAAAAATCAGCTGCGGGCTGGTTGCAATAGTGTCATTGCTAACCGTCATTTTGCCAAACTCGTGCAGCAAAAATACCATAACCACCATCTCATCTTCACTGACGGATTAGTACAAAACGGTTCCTCTGGCTGTGGAATCTACTCCAGCATCGACAATAGCGCCATCCGACTACCAGACCATAGCTCAATCTTCACCGTAGAAGCAATTGCTGCTGATAAAGGTCTACACAGAGACAAACCCAACGTAATTTTTACCGACAGTGCAAGTGTCCTTCAAGCACCCGAACATCCAACAACTGTGCAATATTCCGAATTCACCCCAAGTCACATTCTGCTAAATTCCTGGTCACACAGGTATCCAGGGAAACGAAATAGCAGACCGACTAGCTAACGCAGGACGTAATAACTCGGCCTACTGCCATAACACTTGTGGCGACCACGGTGTGGCCCTATCACTGTTCGGAGCTGACCTCCGGTTGTACACACCGCACACGCTTAATCCAGGAAACGTCAGCCTGACATAAAATGGTCTACCGTTATTTCTGGCAGCCAAACACTCTTTCACGCCGTGACTTCATCCGCCTTAGCAAAACCATCATCGCCAATAGCTGGAATGGGTATTGGGTTAGCAACGGTCGCTTTTTCCTGAGTACCTTCAAGACCACAACACCACCATCGAAAGACCATCCTTCACACCAAGATCAGAGAATCCAATCACGACTTCGGATAGGACACACCCGGCTCACCCACACCTTTTTATTACAAAATCAAACCCACCACTATGCAGTTTCTGTGGCGTCGACATCACCGTCTGTCACATCTTCACCGAATGGCATGGATATTCTGCGGAACGCATCACCTGCAAATTAGACATAGAGACCATCCTCTCGCCAGGCAGCGATTGCCAGCGTAAACTTTTAAAATTGCTTCGTATCACTAATCTTTATAAACAACTCTAACCAAACCACATTTGTAACAGACAATAAAATCAACGGATAGCTTTACGTAAACCGAGACTACCCGGTATAAGGTAACTACAAGCCACAAATGGCTTGCAAAGAAGAATGTTAGATTTTAGTATAGTATAGATAGTATAGATTTTAAAAGTATAGAATTAATGAACCGATTGAAAGAGGCCAATTGGATCAAAGTCTCTATAAAAATTAAGAAAAAAAAAAACCAATGGTATTTAGCGAATTGTTTATCCCAAATCCTCAATTTATCAAAATTCCCCCCTTTGGGGGAATTCCCCAACGGTTGAAAACCACTGATGTAGCAATACACTCTGGATCAATTTTTTTATTGTTTCAATACGAAAAATGTTTTTTTTTTCAGTCAAAGAGAACCATTTGCGATACTCTCTTTCTCCTCTCTGGCACACAACATTCGTTGTCGATCAAAACCCGGCTCTACCACTAGTGGGGGCTTGGCTTTCAGTGACTTATTAGGGAAAAGCGGGCCAAAATGGGCATGTGGGCTTCTGTTTAAGCATTATTTCACTACAAATATACTTTTCAATGCTCTAGGGAAAGCGGGGCAAAATGGGCATGTTAAGCAGTTTACTGAATATTCCATTGAATATGCCACAAAACACAATTATTCATGCATTATTGTATGCCTCCACTATTTATCTATGGATTAAAATTGCCACATAGAATGAAAACAACTTAAAATCATGAAAACAGTGTAAAATAAAAGTTGATGTTTTACGAGATGCTATTTTGACACGCGGGGTAAAATGGGCATAGCCCTGGGGCAAAATGGGCATATGTAAACAAACTGTGAAACGTCAAAACACTGGGGTAAAATGGGCCACAACAACTGCGCTTAGGTAATGGTCTATGCTTTTGCGCACCGTTTCGTGAATTGTATTTTCGTTCTATCTTTTGTTTTGCTGGTCAGGAAAGCCCTTAAAATTCTTCCAAAAATATGTTATCAAAACTAAAACAGTTTTTACACGTTTAAATCTACAAAATCGATTCTTTTGAAGCTGTGTCTGTTATCATTATTGAGGCGACAAATACAACACCATAGCCTCACCAAACGCCATTTGTCAAAAGTATCTGCCCATTTTGCCTCAAGCGTAACTGCCCATTTTGCCCCACGTGAAGCATTTTTGTATTTTATGTTATATTAGTAAAAATACGCATTTGATCGCCTTGCTTTCTTCAGACAAATTGTATAGAAATATCATATCTTTAATAATATATAATGTAAAACTTCAACGCATCCCTGTGACACTGGGTTAAGCTTATTTTCGAAGTGACAAAAATTACATCAATATGCTACTAAACCTTATTTTGCACTTTTCTTGGTTATTTGTTGTGTTAGGGTTATTAAACTTACATGGTGTTCATAAAACACTCTAATGAATACATTTTGAGCATTGGAAAGTAGCTTTGTAGTCAAATAATGCTTAAATAGAGGGTGCCCATTTTGCCCCACATGCCCATTTTGCCCCGCTTTCCCCTACTAGTTGAAATGGCCCGGTTACAGGGCTACGCAACGTTTATTGGGACGTATACGTCTTATCAACGATATAAGAATTGCACTTCAATCAATAATTTTGTTGTAGAATCCTTTGTAAAAGAAATTTTTTGAGTGCTAATATTATTTCAAACAAACATTGCAATGTATATGATTATGATTTCATAATTTTCTTTTATTCAATATACTACAAATTGAATTGTGGATGGTGTACCGGCTGGAATAAATATTTTTTATCAAAATTAACACTTTTTGCGATAAATTTACTTTACCTTTCGGGTCATATGTTCCAGGTAACATCAAGTCCCGTGGTATCTTGGCATACGCCTTATCGAATCCCGGGAATGTCGTATGCCGTACGTCGTATGACTCACGTTGATGCAGAGCAGAAATTTTGCGAACTTTTTCCGCTCTTCAGCATCTCTAACAGTTTAGGCTGTCGGCACACGTATGTTTTCCCTTTTTCCATAACGTCCTGCAAGGCGCGATCGAGGGCGCGAGCTTCTAGAGCAAGGGTCTCCAAACTACGACCCGCAGGCCGCATGCGGCCCTCAAGAGCCTATTATGAGACCTGTGGCAGCTTTGTGAAGGTTAAAATAAATAGTTAATTATTGTTACTATTTTTAAAGAAATTCCATAAGATCAGTGATGCCTGTTGCATCAATTCGGCCTGTGCTGACATAGATGTTACAGGAACTGTTAGCGTCCATGTTTAGCGATAGCTTGAATATAGAGTGTAGCGTACGTCCCCCGGTCAGTAGCAGAGCAGCAATTCCACTCGGATTCACTGCGCGTGTACGCAAGTATAGTTTCGAACAGAAACGGCTTCCCAGTGTCCATCAATGAAAAAGATCTGTCCATGTGCCTACTCTCGGCTGGATTGTTCTGTCAAACCGTAGCTATCCACTGCTGCGGTAATTACATCGTAATTCGTTATTCGTTGTTTAATCGGTTCACGTATACTTATATGTAATCCAGCACATCGATAGCATAAAAGTGCTCATCGTCCACCAAGGAAAATATTTCGGCAACGGATAAGGCGCATTGTAGCAGGTCTGGTCCTATCTGCATAAAGTCGGATAACTGCGGCATACAGGAAACATCGTCATCGTCTTCTGCGGCGCGATTTAGCGCAGGTGCTGATCAATGAGTCGCAGCACTTTGAGGTGCTTGACAGCTCGCAGCAGCCGATTATGCTCGGAGTATGTACGTTGCACCGGCTCTGATTTCGCCGGTAAAAGTCTTCAGAACGACGTTTGCGTCCTACAATAAAAGAGGATTCTGGGACATTCCCTCCGACAATATAAGGGAAAATAGGTGACGCAGATGTTGAGCATTCCAAATGAAACTGCTTCCTGTAGGGTCCTGGATATTTTGGTGTTGTCCTGCAAAAATCCAGACATCAACAGTACACCATGCGGTCAATGACGATATCAGTCTGGCAGCGGTGTGTGATCCACTGGTTACCCGTACCAACATACCATGGAAGCTGCTGCAATTAATTTTATGCTTACTTGTACTTATTTAATTTTTAAACTACAGTGAACCCTCTCTTATTTGACACCTCTCCAATTTGAAAAACCTCTCTTATTTGAACATTTTGCACAGTCTCTTGATTTCCAGTACATTTTTGTTCCTCTAATTTGGAAAACCTCTGAAATCTGTGTCCCTCTTATTTGTGTATGGTGTTGCCATGGTTATTGAATGATGTATGCTCAAATTGGCAATCCTATTCGCAGTTTCCTATAGCAACAGTTAAGGCTGCATACTAAATGTTCTGTCTCTTTCTTGTTTGGATGGACCTTTCATTCACTATCCACCTCTGTAATTTGAAAACCCCTCTTATTCGACAGTCCCATTGCCTCTCAAATAAGAGAGGGTTCACTGTATTTAGATCACTTCATAAATATTACACAACATATTATTCGTATGTTTGTTTGAGGTAAACATGGTTGTCGTTTTTCGTGCAACGCCTACATCGATGAATCGCTATGTCGGTGCAAAGTGTGCAAGGAAACCAACACGGTACAGAAATCATCCAAGCTATCCGCACCTAACATCAACTCACTAAGCAACATCGTCTCACTATAGAGTGAAAAAGTAACGCTCTATAGTGAGAGATTGAAAATGAGAACCTTTTTGTAAAATTTGTTATAGGACTAGTTAATTTGGCCCGGTTGCAGGGTTATGCAAGATAATTTCTGGGGTATATAATAAGGTTATGGGGTATAGTAAGAATGCGTGCAACAAATTTTTTAAAAGGCAACGCAAATTCCATTTTGTTTTTTAAAGATAAAATTATTTATATTTCATATGGGACTAATCCCGAACCCATTAAAATTTTATAGAACTTATTCTGGTGCTGGAACTGATTTCATTCCCGTATAGGTGTTAGAATTAATCGTGAACCTGATCCTGGAACTGATCATAAACCCTTGCTGGTTCCCTAACAGATCCTGATACCATACCGGTTGTGAAGTTGATGCCATTCCCATATCGGATCTGAAATATATCTTGACCCTATAGGGTAATCGTACCTGTAGTGGTGGTAGTACCAATAGCGGTGGTATGGCTCAAAAATGTGCTCCATACGATAATTTAAGAGTAATTAAGTATATTTATGTCATTATGAAATCTGGTCTTTTAAATATGGTGGTGAAATCCCTTTTAAAAAGGCTAAAAAATTTAAGTGCCATCATAGTACCATTATAGGGACACGTAATAGGCATGTTCCAAAAGTGGTCATAGTTATGAAAAGAATAAAAACAGGACACTGTAGATTTTTTCCGGGATATTGTTAACATTTCGTATTGTTTTCAGAAAAATAAGCAACAGAAATGAGTTTCCTTTAAGTAATCTACCAAAAAGGCCAAAATTCGCATATCCAACTGAGTCTACCATCGCTATACAGTCAATATTTTCATCACTCAAATTTATATATTTTATACGGTCAAATTATGTAAAAAATCAATATTATAAATGTGATTCTTGCTATTTATATGAAAACAACTTCAAAACTAAGTTCTATACATATTATACAGAGTTTTTGAGATATCTTTGTTTACCAACACTATAGTAACACAATACTACGACTTTAGGAAGCATACCACCATTTATAATTGTACCACGAAGTCGTCACAAAAAAATGCTTTTTTTTTGTTTAATTTGATGGTAAATTTTTCACTTCCTGACACTTTAAATCTATTAAAGCACTTCTGTACCCCAACACAATGCTCTACTATCGATACATTTACCTAACCGGTACTGAAATTGTATATATATACCGGTATAATGGCTCTAAAAACCGTACCGGCCTTGGATTTGATCGCGAACCCACACCAGAACTTACACTGAACCCATAACGGTTCTGAAATTGATCCTGACCCCATGCAGATCCTGCAACATATACCTTCCGGTTCTGGAAGTGAACTACATACTGATCCTTTAATTGATTAAGATTTCATATCAGTCATGGAACAGATCCTGATTCCGGGCCCTGATGCTGCTTCCTTTTATATTTCGAGACCTGAATAGTACCTGAATCTGACTCACTAATGGAACCATCCAGTCCAGTTTTCCTATTTTTATTTCTTGTTGGATTGAGGGGTTCCGCGGTACTATCGTCTACTTGGTCGTCTTAACAACATGCTCATCCATGGGACCCATCCATGGAACATGGACCATCGCCCTAAGCAAGGATTGACTATCCGGCTAAATGGTAATAAGTATCAAAAACCTGTATAGGCCGGCATGACCCGTTACTCCTTAAAGAAGGTTATTTGTTTCAGTTACTTTTTTGTGTGAATGTTCTCGCTACGTTTTCATGCATCCGGATTTACAGTGGCGGCCACCTAAAGTATGCCACCTATATTTTGACGTTGAGGCTTGCTGGACAGTTCTTTGGGCCACTTTTTGAAAAACTTAACTTACACGTTGAACACATTCTTTATGCTTAGACCAAAAATTAAGCCCATATATAGCAAAATCTCGAAAGACCACGGAAAAACGTTCAATTATTAAATACTGCCTGTAACATGTATCATTCTTCTTCCTCATACCTCTCAAAACACTAAAAACTAAGTCAGCGTTGCGTTTTCTATAGTCGATGTGGTTGCCATTGTATGGATGTAAACTAAGCAAAAAACATCCAAGCTACCGCTGGAAAGTAACGCTGATCAGCCTTTACTAGAATTTTATAATAGAGATATTAACACATTTCTGGGCCCTGTTTTTGAGTTCGTTTACAGTGCTTCCCTTAACTGCTATGGCCGTGTCGTCGACGAAGAGAAATAGTTCACAACCATGAGGAAGAGGTGGTATGACTGATAGGTATATCATGAATAGTGTGGGGGCCAGAATACTTCCTTGTGGAACTCCAGCCGGAATGATGGTGTTTCCAGAGAACTGCTTACCTAACGAGACTCGAAAGGATCTCTGGCAAAGATAACTCCGAATCACTTTAATGATGAAGGTTGGAATTCCCTTGTTGATCATTTTTGAGAGCAGCCCATCATGCCACACGTTGTCAAAAGCTTTTTCAAAGTCTAGCATAATGACAGCTGTGGACCTTGCATGTTGTTTGTTGTGCTCGATAGTGTTGCGCAATCGAACTAGTTGGTGTATAGTCGAGTGACCCGGTCGAAAACCGAACTGTTCGGGAGGAAGGATACGCAGTTCATCAATTATCTCTCTCAATCGCTAATGAATGAGTTTCTCAAAAAGTTTGCCTAAAGCCGCTAGCAAACTGATGGGTCTGTAGCTCGCTGGTTTAGTCGGGTCTTTCCCCGGTTTTAAAATAGGAATGACTTTGGCGCATTTCCAACATTCTGGGAAATAGCCAAGCTCCATGCGCCTCGAGAATAAATTTGCCAATAGTTCTAAAGCACGTGTGTTTAGCTTTTTGAGGAGTAGGTTGATGATGGAATCAAAGCCTGGTGCCTTCATATTTGACAATGTTCTCAGCGTAGCTTTAACCTCGTTAACCGTTATTCTGGTATCTGATGGGATAGTTATCGTTGGTTCATCAAGACTACGAAACAACAGAAACTTCACGGTGACTGTTAATGTTATTTCCAATTTCATGAGCACTAACGAATTGTTTAGCAAGTGTGTCGGTTTTTACTGTAGCCTCTATCAGCGTTTGACCATTGACAGTAAGCGGTGGAATCGGTCTTGGTTTTTTTGCACAAACTTTGGCTATTTTCCAGAAAGCGTTAGAATATGGTTTAAGCTTTTCTAAATGGTTTCCAAAATTACGGTTGCGAATGTCATCAACTTTGAAGGAAATTAATCTACTTAGAAATGACGCTTGCTGTTTAAAAATGATATTTCCGGTTCGCTGATGATGCCGTCTCAACATATTTCTCTTACCGATGAGTTGCTTAGTCTCTGTATCGAGTTGGATTATCTTGTTCCTGATTATAACTTCAGGTATACACTCTTTTTCAGCAGTCTTTATGGCCCTTTCTAGAGTTTCGATAGCCTCATCGATGTCGGAAGTTGTTTGTACTTCCGTGCTAGCGATGTGTAGGTCAATAACTTGACCGAATCGAGCCCAGTCAGCTTGATGATAGTTGAAACGCTTTGTTGGAGGATGTATAACTGCGCTGCTATCGATTTCGGTCAGTACCGGAAAGTGATCCGAATTTAAGTCATCAATTGTTATTGGTTTGCTGATAGTGGTATTAGTTATAAAGAAATCAATTATACTCGGGTTTCCTCGGTGTGGGATATGGGTGTAGCTGTCTGGGTATTCAAATGTAAAACTCCCGAGTAGTGATAATTCTGAAAGTATTGCTCCATTTGTGTTGTTTTTGACATTACCCCAAAGTGTGTTTCGAGCGTTCAGATCAGCTCCAATTATCGTACGGGTATTGGTATGAAACAATGTTAGGAGATCTTTTTTGAACCAAGAGGCCGTACCGCTGGATGGCGAACATTGTTTAGGACAGTAGGCCGATATTAGATTAAATTTTCCAGTTATTCCTTCAATTTTAATACCTATTGCCTCGATGACGCTGGTATTGAAATGTGGGAGTAAACTATGTTGAATCGATTTCCTGATTGCAATCGCTACTCCACCTCCTCTTGTTTCCCCAGGCCGATCGAGTCTATGTATGATAAAGTTTCCGATGAAAAGGTTCAGATCTGGTTTAAGGAACGTTTCCACCAGAAGTGCAATGTCGATGTTCTGTTGGTGTAGAAAGTCATTCAGTGGTATAGCTTTGGCTTTTACCGATTGGGCGTTCCATATTATAATTCTTAGGTTATCCATAGGTGATGATAAGTTCACCTAGAACGGCGATTTGATCGGCCTTTGTTTTGCAGGCACGGAGCTTTGAACTCATTTCTTTAAACATTTGCAAGAGTGTAGTTGTGTCGTGTAAGTTTTCGTTTTCAGTGGGTATCGGTTCAGGAGCCACTTTCTGTGCGTCAATCAAGCGTTGAGCCAGGTTGTACTAGAAACCCGGCGGCACTTGCATGGTGTGGTTTTTTTGAGGCAATGCGGAACTGGACATTGCTCATTCGCCAGTTTGCGTATTTGTTGATATTTGGCACGCTGGGGCATTCCACATCGCGCGCTCGATGATTGGCTCCGCAGTTGGCACATGTTGCAACTGTACTTTGAGGATTGTTTATGTTACAAGTGTCAGTAAGGTAGGGTTCCGCGCAGATCGCACAACGTGGAAGGATGCGGCAGTTACGGGTGCCAAGTCCGAAACCTTGGCATCGCAGACATTGGGTGGGACCTTTGTGGCCACCTCGGTAGGATTCCCACTTGATGATTACCGATTGGATCGTTCGTACAGCTTGGAGCTTGTTCATTGAACACGAGCCTCGTTTGAAGTGGGCAAGTTAGAGCTGTTGATGGTAATTTTGGTTTGTTTCATCTCTTCTCTTGATGCGATGAACTTCCGTTACCTCTAGCTTATAGCTGATTTTAAGTTCATCTATGATATCATCTATTTCCATTAGTGGGAGACCCCGAATTACAGCTTTGAAGGGTCGACCCTCTTTCAAATCATGCGTGAAAAACTCAGCTTTTTTGCTTTCGAGCATGTTGATTATTGTACGATGATCAGCAAGATTTTTTGCGAAAATCTTGGTTTCTATACCACTGAGTTGAAATTCTGCGTATAGTTTTCTAGCTTGCAGCTTCGGGCGAAGGGAGGCAAGAGACAGAGATTTAACCACAATAGGTGGTAATCTTGTATTGGTTTGTGTGGTGTGCTTCGGGGAAGCAGATGTTGAGGCACCATCGTTGACGATGGGTTGAGCGTTTTGGACGCGCTTTTGTCCTTTGCGATGAACTTCGAAGAATTCACCAGTATCCATACTAGTAGTGGTAAGAGCCTCTCTTTCTTCCACACTATTTACCACATTTATTTTGGAGCGTTTTGAATCTCTCGAACTCTCGCTGTTCGATCGCGATCGGTTTTGCTCATTCTCTTTTCCTCTGTCTCTTCTCTTCATTGCGCCAGGCCACATGGCATACACACATACTATCTCGAAGCTGCTATTGTAGGTGTTTGTCGTACGCGCGCAGTAACCGAAAAACACGTCCGATCTGTTCGACAGCTCGTACGCAACTAAGTCACATTAAAATAAGGGTAGGGGTATTAATCATAAGGACATAGGGCATAAGGAAACTAGGATTAGGAAAAATAGGATTATGATAGTACTCATATTGCAGAACGGTTGGAAGAGATGTAATATAATATGCAAGAATGAACGACGAAAAATAAAGTTTTTTTTTTTTAGTTTTTATGCCAGGATATCCACCTCATCTTGGAACTAGGCATGATTCCAATATTTGACCATTCGATTCGAAACATCCTGTTCCATTCGACAACCGTTTGAGTGCCTTGATCATGTGAAAGATTTGTGTGCAAAAAAACCAATTTGTTTTGAATAATATGCGAAATTAAAATAATTATTCAGTCTCGTGATACAGTTAGTTCGTACTAACTGATAATAAATAGTCAATTAGTCAGTCTCGTACCACTCGATAACATCGGCATGAGTTAAAGCATCGAATTGATCGTGATCGTGAAAAAATTCCATTTCATTTCCTTATAAGCTTGACTTATAAACTCTGGGTCAGCTCTTTTCACCCCAAGTTCACGTTCCGTTCCGTTCCTCACGACACCAAGCGTCGCGTTATCGCCCTAAACGCACTCCATGTGCATTTTCTTCACAACCCCCGGGATCCGCTGGTTAGCACTTTAAGCGCCGCGACGTATGAATTCGTATAACGGCTTTGTTAACCGTTCAGCTTTGTATCAGCCGCTCAGTGATTCACTTGAGAGCGAATGAGTTAGGAAAGAGGGAACGAGAACGACATATGCTACGCCGCTTATCGAAATGAAACAAAAGGGTGATCACAGTCGCACGAGAAATTGTCGCATTCATCGCTCTCTTGCAATGCACTACGTGCTGACTCGAAAAACTGTGTCGTCAGACCAGCGGTCAAAGTGTAAAAGCATTAACAGAATTAGAAAAGAAAGGCAAAAAGCCAATCTGCAAACCGCTAAGACTAAAGTGTACTTCATATATACACCCCCGATGTATCTATAAACCCTCTCTTGACCTTCGCTTTCTGCTGTCTAGTGCCTCATCTGTTTGCAAGCATGCGTTGGAGCTTGAACATTGCCCCTGACGCTTTCTTCGCCACATACTCAACCTGAGCGTTGAGGTGGAGTCGATCGTCAAGCATCACTCCTAGATAATTGATGGTTTGTAGCAAATAATCTTGTTTCTGCACCGCAACTTGGCTGATCTTGACTGCTTTTGAGCACTTATAAGCAAGACTCAGTCCTGTGGTGCCCTATGGAAAGTCTGTGGCCGCGCATTCACCGCTCAGTGTGCTCCAGCGCCTCATTGCCCCGTACCTCAACATGCAGTTCGGTCTCGCCTTCAACTAGGAGAACGAGGCCGTCCGCGAATCCTAGTACGCTGCACCCCAAGGGCAATTCCGCAGTAAGTAGTCCATGGTAGAGGACATTCCAAAGTACCGGGCCTTGAGGGACTCCAGCCGAGACCCAACGCTCCACAATGCCTCCGTCGGTCTCCATAAGGAGAACTCTTTCTTTGAAATAGCTCTTAAAGAGCTTCCCAAAGTACACTGGTGGACATAAAAATAGGAACTTTTTTCTGTGACCGAAAAACATAGTTCTTGTCGGAAATATTTGGTAGCCCTGAAAAGGACTGTTTAAGTGGTTGTTGGGAGGTGGTGTTGTGGTGTTCCACAGAGCGGAAACATATTCTAACGGTCAATGTGTTGACCGTTATTCGCTATCACTTCCTCACAGCGTAAGGCCATATCGCCGATGAGGTTACGGCATTCGCTTCTGTCTATGCGTTTCCACATAGCCTTGCAGCGTCTCCATAGCGAATCGGCAGAACGTGCATGCTTGTTCTTAAGCTGACGCTTGAGAGTTGACCACAGATTCTCAATCGGGTTGAGGTCTGGACTCAACGCAGGCCACGGTAGAACTTGCACATCCTCGTTTGCCAAAAAACATTTAACTAATCGCGATGTATGCTTTGAGTCGTTATCGTGCTGAAAGATGTAATGCTCTTCGTCTCCGAATTTTTGTCGGGCGTGTGGCAACATCTTACGACGTAGTATGTTTCTATACCCTTCCGAGTTCAGTGTCCCTTTGATATGGAACAAAGGACCCGGGCCGTGCCAGGAGAAGCAACCCCACACCATTACGTGGCCGCCTCCGTACTTTAGGGTTTTTATACGGATGATACGCCTGTTTAGGAAGGCGCCAGACGTATTTAGTGCCGTTCGAACCATCCAGATTGATTCTGGACTCATCCGAAAAAAATATTTTGCTCCACCAAAAGATGGATGCAGCTAAATGCTCTTCGGCAAACCGAATGCGCGCTTCTACGTGGTGCGGCATTAGCTTACGAACCTTTCGTGGTTTCCGGGCACAGAACCCACCGGCGTGTAAACGGCGCGACACCGTTTTCGCCGAAACTTGCAATCTAAGCACCTGCTTAATACGATTGCAAGTTTTGAAAGGGTCTGCCCTGATTATCTCAACCATCTGCGCGTCATCGTCAGCCGTTGTTTTTCGCGGACGATCTGTGGTTTTACCCGTAGCCTCGCTACGAATGGCGTTGTCCACAAACGTCCGCGAACGGCCGAACGCCTTGCAGATCATTTTGATAGGCACGTTCTCACGATACAAACCCTGAATATGTTTCCGCTCCTCTGGAGTGCAGTGCTTTCCGCGACCCATGATGAACTTGTGGAATTTTCAAATCGCAAACTTTCACCTTTACCACTGAATAAAGAATGAAGCGCAACACGGTTTGGATCTCTTTTTATACTACCGAAAAACACTGCCGTTACTCAAAACTCAGATAAGTAGCGCACCACAAGTGCGAGTATAAAAGGCAAACAAACAGCGATTGCAAATTCAGTACGCCTCGAACGTTAGGCGAAAAACTCCGCAGGAGCCAAAGCCTCTCTAAACCATACTAACAACAACATACGCCTCGATCTGTTGGCGATAAGAGGCCAACGAACTCTACAGGAGCCAAAGCCTCTCTAAACCATACTAACAACAACAACAACTGTTGGCGATGACACACCTATTGCACGCATAAAAACACACAACAAATTTTTTTCCTATCTTTTTGTCCACCGGTGTACCATAGTACCCCCGTTTCCACAAGCACTTTCCCTATGCTGGTCCATCTTGCATTATTAAATGTGTTGGTGGCGTCAATAGTAACCACAGCAAGGAGACGACCTTGAAAATCTCATGAAATTGTTCAACTGCCTTCTTGAACGCAATATTGGGAATTCCCATGTGTCTTAGCTGCTGCTTAAATCTCTCCAGTAGTCTCCACAGCCTCATCTTCGCTTAAAAGGGAACTCCATAGCGCCTCATCAGGCAGCTCATGGTCGAAATTTGAAGCCGAAGCCTTCCGAAATTATTGTTGTTTGGCCAGTTTGGCTCGACCCTCAATAATTATTCGGCCGATGTTTCACGGATACCAAGGGGGCACGCCTTCCATACGATTTCCAAGCCCACTATCCCCTGAAAGTTTTGGCTTGGTGACCGAAAACACTGGCCACGAGTATCTGGCCATTTGCAATCTTTGACCTTGTGGCCAGTTTTCCTACATCTGAAGCATTTATCTCCTAACTCTTCGCGTGATCGCAGTCAATTATTGGATCACGCGATCTGCAGGCTTCGCTTAAGTAGAAGCGCAGCTCCAGTTGAAGGAAGTACCTTAAAGGAGGCCCTAAATGGGTATCCCCATATGTCTTGCGATGCTTTATGCCGGTGCGATCTACTTCTATTCCCCATCTGCTTTTTGATTGCGGAAGCCATTTTCTCAGCCGTGATAACTTCATCAAGTCCATGGCACTCGATCAAGATGAGGCTTTGAAATGCTTTCACCGTGACACCTTCGCAATGTTTTGCTTTTAAGATTTCCTCGACCTCGCCCCGTTTCTCTTCAGAGACGTTCTTCATCGTAACGAACATATCACCATTACTCAACCTATTGAACTTTTTTATGGAGTCAGAAACTGTGCAGAGCTCCTTGTCTTCTCGGAGTTTAGCCAATAATTTGGCGTACGACATGCCTCCTTCAGACATCATGCCCAGAACGAAGGCGTCGCTTCTTAGCTTTGGCATCTATCGAGAAGTTCAGGTATATTGACCCGTACCTTCTTTAGACCGTCTTTCTTTCCCATATTCTTCCGCAAAGGCGCCGGTTTCTTTCTTTTGGGCTTAGCCTCGGAACCACGGGTTATGCGTTTCAGCATACCTCTGTCCACTCTTCCTGTCCCTTCCTAGAGATGGAAGGGGTTGGTTCGTGTAAACATCCTGCCTCGGGAGCACTCTGAGGAATGTTAATCATCCCAGCACTGTGCCTAGTGTCTATTTTAAAGGTGACACTCTGGTTCACTCTGTTGGCTCCTGCCGAAACTTGAAACAATAACACACTTTTGATTTTGCTGAATATTCACTAAGAACCTGATCACAACACTGTAATGCGTATGTAGACACATAAAACCACATTTTTGTATCAAATATCACCATATTCACTATAAATTATCCAATAACTTGAGAGAAAAATAATAATTTGTGAGCCAGTACTCTATAGCCGTCAAGCAGTCTCATTTTTCCAATGCCTACTTTGTTTGTAACTCAAATCAAAATGACTGTAAAAATTACCAACAAAATGCCTGTTCCCAAGTGCCACAAATCCACTAAACGACCACTAGACGGCTTCTAAACGACTCAAGTTCTCTACCTAAACAGAATATAGAAAGACTTCGTTTAGCAGAGGGCAAACGACTCATGCATTCTAAAAATAGCAAAAAAGCTGGTGGCGCTCTCTGTTGGTGGGATACCCCAACCAGATGAGCTTCATCGCTTGGAGGAGAGCTTTCTCATTTCCTCTGTACTATTGTATGGTTTCGCATTGAAGTTATGCATCGCTAGAACTAGAACGGCGATACAATTGTTTAAATACTAAACTCCAACGGAAACCACCAGCACTGAAGCAAGTGAGATTTGAGTAATGGTCGTTGGTGTTGATACCCACGTATCTGACCACACGACCATTTATATAGATTTTTGCTCAGAAAGTTAGGAGGTCATGATAAGATGAAACTTGTCGAAATACATCGCAAGAAAAGGATAGCAATATAATGATGAGTTGTAATACGCCATCTACGGATCAAACCAATGAAGCTGTGGAGCTTTCATTTTTTTTCTATGGATATTCAATTTTCCAGTCGTTTAAGCTTAATCTGTGGCGCTTGGGTTGTGAGCTAACCTGGCCCGGACTCATTCACGGCGGTCACTCACGGATGACAGCAAAGGGTCATTCGTCTATGGAGCGTGTGATCGATCCGGGGGTCATCGGTTGCGCAGTCACGGACGTTGACCGCCAAACACCAGCGCGCACTGAAGATCTAGCGGTCAGCAAGGGAGTGTGCTCGGAGCCTACACCAATTGTAAACCAAGTGAAGTTAAATATATACGTTATCAATTTTATCAGTAACGCGTGAGTTTTATTCGACCACCTTCGCGATCGAAAGAACATAAAAATGCCCAAAATGGGAAACATAAATTTAATAATTTAAGTACTTTTCAACACCAATCTTAGGAAAGTGAGAGTGTAAAATTGTTTAAAACATTTTTGTCTACCTATTGGCATTAATTAAAACATTTATCGACCCGTATTCGCGTTGACGAAAATAGGAGCACAGCCTGCAGAAAATAGGACCAAACTGCCGAAAATAGGAACAAAATCAGTGTTTGCATTTTCATGAATATCGCTAGAAAATGCATTTGAAACAGCAAATAAAAATAGCACAACATGATACGATAGTTTATCGTCCATAATAATGTTACTTTCAAGAAAAATAATAAACATTGTAAGTGTACGAGCTGTTTTAGTGAATCTGCTGCACTAACCTGCCCAAAACTGGTACATTTACCCTATGGCCTACCGAAAATAATTTATTTATTTTTTTTGTATGGAAAAACGTGGCAAATAAAAAGCACATATTCAATAGTTATCAGGGATTCGAAGTTCAACCAGAGAGTTCAGAGTGTAATTCTAATAGCGGCACACCATGCCACTCAAACCTCCTGTTTGGCACACTTAGGCAGCGGTAATCTCTATTGCGGGAGTGCGGGCGTGCGTGCGGAAAAATCAAAATTGTTTGATTCTGACGCATGCGGTTGCGGGCTGTCACCCGCTGCGGGTGTCAAATTCCATACATTTTCAGAAAACGCACGCACGCCCGCATCAGCGATTACTGCTGCCTTAGTCAGGCCCGTGTCTGTGCTCCATCGCATGCGATTTTATCGCACGAGCTGTCAAACGCTTTTTCGTATAATATTGCGATTATTTGGATGATTTTAATAATATAACGACGAACGACATTCTGTCTCCAACCGTCGATGCGATCGGATGCTTATCACGATCGCTCCACAGCAACAGATCGAAATCGCTTCAAAGCCTAAAGTTCACCGACTGCCCTTTTAGTAGTATCACTGTGTGTCCTGAGTGTATTTCGTATAACGCACCACATGCCTAGCGTACGCAGTGTGGCAAGTGTGTATTGTGCTGGGTGTGTAGAGTGTAGAGTGTACATAGTACCGTTACAGTCTCCGCCTTTGTGAGTAGACATCAGTGCGTGATGATAGGTTGATGACAAAGTTCTAGTAGTTTTGTACGTATTAGTATTTTGTTCTTGTTTTTTTCTCTCTCATTTTTTTTTCTTATCTTGCATTTCTCTCCGCGGTATTTCTATTAAATAATTATATCTGTTTGCCCCCAACTGTTGTGGCCAATATGGCCAATATGGAAATTGTAACGATTTCCTCTGATGAAGGGTTCACTACGGTATCCCATAAGAAAAGGAAAGCACCCGTAGTAGTAGAAGAAGGAACCAGTTGCAAAAAAGTTCTTGCTACCGTCACACCAATGTCGACTGACAAAGCAAGACATCGTGAATACCCATCTTGCTACCGGGGAGACTTTCGTGTCTTCATGATGCCCGGAAAAAGTGAGCTCAACCTAGTGGCTATAACTGCATCCCTGCATAAAAGCTATCCTGCGGTAACCGATGTATTTCGTGTTCGTACTAACCGGATACGAATCACCGTTAGCGACCGAATGCAGGCGAACGTTATAGCAGCTGATCCACAATTCACTGATCACAACCGGGTGTATATCTCAGGTGGAATAGTTGAGGTAGCAGGTGTCGTAGAGGATCTGGATATTCCATCCGAAGAACTGCTAAAGTTGGGAATGGGTGCTTTCCGGACTCTTTCCACTCCAGGGGTGAGGGTGATTGCGGTGAAACCACTTTACACCTCTTCCACAGTAAACGGGCAAAAGACGTACACGGAAACAAAATCAAAGCGCGTTACGTTTGAGGGAACTGTACTCCCTAGTTTCTTGGTGTACGAAGGACTCCGCATTCCTATTGCAAGACCCTTTGTTCCCAAGATTCCAACATGCGAGAAATGTAGTGAAATAGGTCATACAAAAGACTTTTGCAGCAACAAGTTTAAATGTTTTAAATGCCAAGGTCAACATCCGTCCTCGGATTGCACTGCAGCGCCATTCAAATGCGCTCAATGTAAAAATCATTGGCATGAACTAAAAGAGTGCCCGGTGTACAAGAAGTCTCAAAATGAACTAAAAAAAGCCCAGTACCAATTGGCCCGTGGGTCATATGCTGCAGTTCTAGCGAATGGTAGCTCGACCGAAAACACATACAGCGTGCTAGCTGAAGAGTTCAGATCGGTAAACCAGGAACCAGTCCCTAAAATCTCAGAGGTGATAATAAGAGTGAAGAGATCCGTGAATCGTCGTCGTCCTAGGAAAACCCCTATGAAGGCTACGCCTCCTAAGGAGAAGAAAGCTTCTCTACGTTATGAGAAGAAAAATTCTCCTCCCCAGGCACCACCTCGTCTAGCACGTGCCCCTCGTCCCAGAAAACCTAACAATCCTTCGCTGGACGAGGATCTTCCATCACTCCCTTCTCCTTCCCTCTCCCGAAATCCCCAGCCCAAGCCAGAGCCAAAAAAGAAACCTCGACGAAAGGTTCAGTCGCTGTCCATATCAGAAATGATTGACTCAATGATTACAGCGCTGGCTTTTCCAGAACCATTGAAAAGCATAATTGCTATGACACGACCAATGTTGGTCAGCGCAATAAAGCAATGGCTTAGGCAATGGCCTGCTTTGAGTTCGTTGGTACAATTGGAACATTAACCCGTCCATGGCTAACATACTCCAATGGAATTGTAGAAGTTTTCTTGGAAAAATAGATATGTTTAAAGTACAGGTAAACAAGCACAACATAGATGTATTTGTCCTATCAGAAACTTGGCTCTCCCCTGATAAAAAAGTTACCTTCCACGGATATAACATTATACGCCAAGATCGAAACACTATAGATAGGGTTAGGCGTGGTGGGGGAGTACTCATAGGAATACGAAAAAACATACAATTCTTTCGAATACCCCTCCCCTCACTACTAATTATTGAATGTGTCGCAATCCAGGCAAAGATAGGCGATCTTGATTTATCCTTTGCATCTGTATATATCCCACCGGAAGCCGAGATTGAACTTGAGAAGATTAAAAAGGATCTTGAAATAATAGCATCTGCAATGAAAACACCTTTTCTTATCCTGGGAGATTTCAATTCTCATGGATACGACTGGGGATGCACACGAGACGACTCACGTGCTCCAGTCATTAGGGACTTTAGCGACAACCATAGATTGATGATATTAAACTCCGGCGATGCTACTAGAGTGGCAGGGCCTTCGGCGCGTGACAGTGCAATAGACTTGTCTCTATGCTCAGTGTCGCTTGCTCTGGATACTTTGTGGAAGGTTATCCAGGACCTCAATGGCAGCGATCACTTACCGATTGAAATTAAAATCACTACTGGAAGGCGCCCAATCAATAGCATACCGGTCAACTACGACATGACAAGGAATATTGATTGGACGAGATACAACGCACTTATGTCAGTGAGGCTGCCATCTGTGACATCCATTTTTGACCCACTAGTGGAATACAAAAATCTCGTAGACTGTGTAAACGAGTGCGCTCTTGCAGCCCAAACACGAGAGCCCCGCCAAATAAGGACGCATCCCAAGCCTCCCACTCCTTGGTGGGACAGAGACTGCCAAACTGCATACGTAGCGAAGCGAAAGGCATTTGGACAATATAAACTCCATGACTCGATTGCCTTATACGTAAAGTATAAGGCACTGGAGAGAACATGTAAAAACTTACTTAAAGCGAAAAAGAGAGGATTTTGGCGCAAATTTGTCAAAAACCTCCCGCCTGACACTTCGCTACGTGCGTTGTGGACAATGGGTAGAAGGATGCGAAACAGCACAATTACAAATGAGAGCGAAAGATTTTCAGGAGAATGGCTTTTTCAGTTCGCCGAAAGATTCTGTCCAGATTTCGTTCCAGCGCAGAAATTTGAACAACATGCGCCTTGCAGTGATTCCAGCTTGGATGCACCTTTCTCCATGGTCGAGCTATCCCTAGCTCTCCTTTCTTGCAATAATTCTTCCCCCGGACTGGATAAGATTAGGAGTAGTCTTCTCCGAAACCTTCCAGACGTGGCGAGGAAGCGGATATTGATGATATTTAACAAAATGATAGATCTCAATATAGTCCCGCAAGAATGGAGAGAGGTGAAAGTAGTCGCCATCTTGAAACCCGGCAAACCGTCATCAGAGCACGGGTCTTATAGACCTATATCCCTACTATCGTGCTTGCGCAAATTGTTCGAGAGGATGATTCTTTTTCGATTGGACAACTGGTTGGAGTCTAACAACTTGTTGTCCAGTACCCAATTTGGTTTCCGCAAAGGTAAGGGTACAAACGATTGCTTAGCGCTTCTAGTTTCAGAAATAGAGCTGGCACATACTCGTAAAGAGATGTTGGCCTCTGTATTTCTAGAAATAAAAGGGGCATTTGATTCAGTATCGATTAGCATACTAGGTCAAAAACTTCAAAACGCGGGGTTAAGTCCTAAACTAAACACTTACCTTTGCAACCTCCTTTCTGAAAAAGCAATGTATTTCGATAATGGTCTCGCTCAAACAAGACGGATCAGTTATTTTGGACTACCACAAGGGTCCTGTTTGAGCCCCATTTTATACAACTTTTATGTAAATGATATCGATTCATGTCTTGCCCCAAACTGCAACCTAAGGCAATTGGCAGACGACGGTGTTGTGTCAGTCGCTAGCAACGACATCGTAGGTCTTCAAAATCCTTTGCAAACCACGCTGAACAATCTGGAAGCGTGGTCAAACAACCTAGGTGTTGGCACGATATCGACCTCGTGTGGATTAGCCAAGCGAGTGTTGATAACAGCAACGAGCTGTCAAGGACAGCTCGAATAGATGTAGCAAAAAACACCAGATGGCGCTGTTAGACAGACAAGGACAGAAGGATAACCCTTAAGGCGAAACAGCTCGCTTATCAAAAATAGGGTCTGTTGGAATGTAAGGGTTATGAAACGGTCATTTTGAATTGTTTGCGGTTGTTTTGTCAGTTGGGAATTAAAAGTTAAATGTATTTTCTGGCAGCACTGCCGATCGACAATTTGTGATTAAGTATGTGTGCGAATAAAGCGGCACTAGCGCATGAAACTCGATACGAGCCGGACGTGTTCTTTACTTTGTCTCCTTTGGCGATCGAAGACGACACAACAAAACACAACGTAGGGCGTAGAGGCGTCAAGGGGGAAAGGAACCAACAAACCATGTTCCAGAACGCAACATTGGTGCCGTGACCAGGATGGTCTAATATTTGCGGTTTGGTTTGACTGGTTAAAGTGAAGAACTTTGTGTGATTTCTTTTGGCAAAAATCGCGTAACGCGTGTGAAATCTGAAAGTTCCGTATCGAGCGTTGGTGGATTTCTGAATAAGAAAAAATCGCGAAAGCGTGAGAAATCATGTCCCTATGTTCCGCATGTCGGCTGTCTTCAACACTGTCTCGGATTGCTTCGACTTCGACATCTCAACTCAGTGCTTCAAGGAACGTCTCCGGCTTTTGCCGTGGCCGCAGTGAATTGCGATGCAAATCTTGTTTTTGCTATGTATTTTTTTTTTATTGAACTGTTACATCTTAATTAGGCCATACGGCCCGTTGAAGATTAATAAATAATAATAATAATAAATCATTGTGCTAGTGGGTGTTCTTTGCGTGTGTATGCATTTTGTGTCGCGTATTAGAAATGTCGGTTAGTGAAGATTTTGCCGGTTTCTCTGACGCGTCGGGTTCGAACAATACAATGCAATACACACAAGCAGAAGATCTGGATATGATTATCCTAAAGTGCGAGCGCGACCGAGTCGTGCAATCGTTGACAAGAATCGACACGTTTTTGGCGCAGTACAAAGAGAGTGATTTCCCAGAATTGACGCCTCGTCTCGATCTATTGAACGAGCGTTGGAGGGAGTTTAAGGCTTTGGCTCGAAATATTGGCGCAAAAGATTACAGTGAAGATAACGATGTGCTTTATGGTGAGATCGAAGACAAAGTCATGCTGTTGAAAGGAAAATTATTGGGAAAGCTGCGGGCTGGAGCGGAGATACCGAGTGTGAAACAGGAGCGCGTGTGCGATGATTATAATAGTGTTCGTTTGCCTCAGTTGACGCTTCCTCAATTTTCCGGAAAATATGACGAATGGCTCCCGTATCACGACATGTTTGTTGTTACTGTTCATGAGAACGAGAAATTGTCGCAGGTTGAAAAGATGCTTTATTTGAAGGGTTCTCTGAAAGGTGAAGCGCTGAAAGTGGTGGATACTTTGCAAGCCTGCAATTCGAATTATGATGTGGCTTGGGATGCTTTGAAAAAGCGATATTCTAACGAATATATTTTGAAAAAGCGTCATGTTAACGCGATGCTACAATGGCCACGGATGAAAGTCATGAACACGGTGGGTATTCATGGGCTTATCGATTGTTTCGAAAGGAACTTAAAAATTCTAAAGCAGTTAGGTGAAGTGACCGAACAGTGGGGATGTTTGATTATTCAGATAATCATTTCGAAGTTGGACGAAAGCACCCAACAAAAGTGGGAAAGGCACGTTGAAGAAAGTGAGCAAAAAACGGTGACGGATTTGTTAAACTTTTGCGCACACAGACGCGCATAATGGACGCGTTTGCAGTGGATAGGCCAATGGCGGCGGGCAAATCTACAAGTGAACGTCGTGTTGCGTCTAATGTGGCTGCAGAAGCAAAGTGCGCAAAATGTGATGGATCGCACATGGTGGAAAATTGTGACTCGTTTCGGAGTTTAACGTTGCCGCATCGTCGTGAAGTGGTTGAAGCTAAGAAGCTTTGCCTTAATTGTTTGAGGCAAGGGCATTTTCAAGCCAAGTGTTGGTCACGTGCCCGATGCAATATTTGCAATCGTAAACATCATTCCCTTCTACACGGTGAAAATGTAAGTGAAACGATCGATCCGTCGGTTCGTGAAGAACTTCCATCTACCAGTGGCACGCAAAATGTGGTGGTGAACGCGTCATCGAACAGAGAGTGCACTTCTGTGTTATTATCAACGGCGATAGTGAGTGTGCGTGCGTGTGGTAACAAATGGTTGTCAGCAAGAGCATTGATCGATAGTGGGTCTCAGGTGAACCTGATGACAAAGGGCTTGGCTGCGCGGCTTAAGTTACCGCAGTACGAAAGTAAAACGGCATTATCGGGAGTTGGACATTCGAAAGTGGACATAAGGACGTCGGTAACGACTGTCATACGTTCCAAAAGTTGTAACTATCAAGAACGTATGCAGTTTCTAGTGTTGCCGAGAATTTCTAGCTACAGGCCGGTAACTGGAAATCAAATTAGCAGGCAGAATCTCCCGATGAATTTTGTGCTCGCGGATCCTAATTTCGATAGTGATGCTGAAGTGGATTTATTGTTGGGCTCCGAATTTTACGCGACTTTTTTGAAACCGGACAACCGTGGTAAAATTAGGCTCGAGCTACCAGCGCTCCCAACATTTATTAGCACTGTTTTTGGATGGGTTGCAACTGGGAAAGTTCCGCTGGCTTCTGAAGGTAGCAATTATGTTACTTGTGGCACGTGTACTAGGTTGGACGATTTAATTGAGCGTTTTTGGATTATTGAAGAAATACGTGAGCCGCTTCAACATAGTCAGGAAGAAAGGGATTGCGAAGCACATTTTGTGCAAACTCATCAGCGGGATAGTGAAGGGAGATATATAGTGAAGCTGCCATTTAAGTGTGACTTACAGAACCAATTGGGACCGTCCGGTGCGATAGCGAGAAAACGGTTCTTGCAGTTAGAACGACGTTTCAATCGGGACCCATGGTTGAAACAAAAGTATACGGCGGTTATCAACGACTACATCGACAAAGGGATTTTTAGTCAAGGTGGCTGCGAACCCTGATTCTGAGGAAGCTCATGGTCATTATTTCTTACCGCATCATCCGGTAATCAAGGCGTCCAGTACCAGTACAAAGGTACGACCTGTGTTTGATGGATCGGCCTCTACCGACGGTGGTAAGTCTCTTAATGATTTGTTAATGACTGGTCCTGTGATTCAGGAGAACTTGTTGGCGTTGTTGCTGAAATTTCGGATGAGAAGCGTGGCCTTAGTGGCAGACATAAAACAGATGTATCTGCAAGTCAAGGTGCATCCCGACGACACTCGTTTTCAACGTGTATTATGGCGAGACTCATCTGTTGAGTCCATCGAAGTCTACGAGTTGAAGCGGGTCACATTTTGACTTGCCCCGTCCTCCTTTCTGGCCATTCGAGTACTGCAGCAATTGGCAATTGATGAAGGGGAAAACTTTCCCTTGGCGAGACAGGCGTTGTTAGAGGACTTCTATGTCGATGACTACATTGGTGGTGCCTCTAGCGAAGAAGAAGCAGTTAGGTTGCAAGCTGAGCTGACGCTATTGTTGAGAAAGGGCGGATTTCATCTAGCTAAATGGAATTCTAACAAACCAGATGTTTTATCTAGCGTTTCAGCGGAAGACAGAGCAACATCCAACGTTAAAATGTTTGAAGTTCCAGAGGAGCCAATAAAAACTCTAGGTATCGCGTGGCTACCAGAATCGGACCAACTGTACATAGACTCGAACATTCAGATGAACAACGAGAGCTGGTCCCGTAGAAAGGTTTACTCTTTGGTAGCACGTATATACGACCCTTTGGGGCTGGTGGCTCCTGTGACATCTTGGGCCAAGATAAATATGCAATCGTTGTGGTTGGCAACTGATGACTGGGATGAAGAAATACCGGCTGTCATGCAAGAACGATGGTATGCTTTTCAATCACAACTCGGGTTGCTGAAGGAGGTTAAGTTTTCGCGCCATGCTGTTGTGCATAATCCTGTTGCTGTTCAACTACATTGCTTTTCGGATGCATCTGAAGCGGCTTATGGGGCATGCGTGTATGTTAGAACGATTGGTAGCAGCGGGGAAGTGGTAGTTGAGTTGCTTGCTGCAAAGTCTCGTCCTGCGCCGCTGAAAAGAGTCAGTTTGGCCCGGTTAGAACTTTGTGGAGCATTACTGGCAGCAAGGTTGCAGAAAGTGGTACGCCAAGCGTTGAGAATTCCAGACGTGGAAACCTTTATGTGGACTGATGCGACAATCGTGTTGCATTGGATTCGAGCACCATCCCATTCTTGGGCTACGTACGTAGCGAATAGGGTATCCGAAATTCAGGAATTGACGCATGGCTACAAATGGATGCATGTGAAGGGCGTTGACAATCCTGCCGATATTGTATCGCGTGGAGCTATGCCGAACGAGCTGTTAGCATCGAAGCTGTGGTTCCATGGTCCCGGGTGGTTACAACTATCAGAGGAAGAATGGAAGAAGAATGCCAGCGGTGTGTTGGCAATTCCCGAAGAGGAGTTATTGGAACGAAGGAAGAGCTCATTGCAGTAAGTAGCGAGAGCGATGATTGGTGTGATAGGTTTTCCAACTATGACAAATTACTGCGGATCACTGCGTATTGTATGAGATTTATTCGTTGTTGCCAACGAAAGCTGGATCCTAAACACAAAGGTGTTTTGTTGGTTAGCTCGCTCACAGAGCGCAGAGGCGAAAATTCGACTGGTGAAAAGAGAACAACGGATATACTTTGCGGCTGAGATCAAGGAGTTGTCTGCTGGACAAACGGTACGTCCCAAATCATCACTGAAGACATTAGGAGCTTTTTTGGACGGTGATGGTTTGCTCCGAGTTGGTGGCCGCTTGCATCGCGCTAAAGCCATGCAAGTTTGTAGCAGATTTCCGTTGGCGCTACCCAAGAAGTCACGATTTACTAGGCTAATGGCAGAATATTATCATCGATTGGCACTTCATGGTGGGCCAACTGCAACATTGAGCGCACTCAGGAGAGAATTTTGGCCAATTCAAGGACGATCTTTGGTCAATAGTGTTTGCAGAGGCTGTCTGGTATGCTTCAGGATGAATCCCGTGTTAGTTCAACAACCACCAGGACAGCTACCCGTGTCGCGTGCTATGCCAGCTCGACCATTTTCGATCGTAGGGGTTGATTTCTGTGGACCCATTTACTTGAAGCCGGTGCATCGCCGAGCAGCAGCTGAAAAAGCATATATTTCAATCTTTGTGTGTTTTTCAGTAAAGGCTGTTCACATCGAGCTTGTGGAGTCTCTATCAACTCATGCATTTCTAGCGGCGTTTCGTCGGTTTGTGGCAAGACGGGGTTTGCCCAGCGAGGTCTATTCCGACAACGGTCTCAACTTCCAAGGAGCGAGTAAGGTGATCGATGACTTCTACACGTTGATGAACAGCGATTCGGCGGTGGAGGATATATCGAGGTATGCTGTTGGCGCTGGCGTTAATTGGCACTTCATCCCACCCCATGCACCGAACTTTGGCGGCCTTTGGGAGGCAGCGGTAAAAGCGGCAAAACGCGTCCTACTGAAGGTTGTTGGTGATCGGCAGCTGGCGTTTGGGGAGATGTCGACGGTACTGGTACAAGTGGAAGCTCAACTCAACAGCAGACCGCTTACACCGTTGTCGGAGGATCCGGAAGAACTTGATGTATTGACGCCGGGGCATTTTCTAATCGGTGCTCCGATGAACGCTCTACCGGAGCCTGACGTGGGTGATGTACCAATCAATAGATTGAAACGGTATGAGGAATTGCGTAGAGTGGTACAGAATCATTGGGCGCGTTGGCGTAGGGAATATTTTAGCGAACTACATAACGAACATCAACGCGGCAAGGCAGTAGTAGAGCTAAAGGTAGGACAAATGGTCCTGTTGAAAGAGGATGGGAAGACTCCTCACCATTGGCCAATGGGACGGATTGCTGAGGTATTTCCTGGCCCAGATGGCGTAGTGAGAGTCGTTAGTATCTGGACTAGGAACGGCTTGTATAAGAGGCCAGCGAATAGGATTAGTCTTCTTCCGTTTGAGAGAGTGAATTAGATATCATAAAGTCAGGCATTTTGTGAAGTAATGGAAAGAGGTAAATTTGGTAAATTTAGGTGGCCGCTATGTTGGAATGTAAGGGTTATGAAACGGTCATTTTGAATTGTTTGCGGTTGTTTTGTCAGTTGGGAATTAAAAGTTAAATGTATTTTCTGGCAGCACTGCCGATCGACAATTTGTGATTAAGTATGTGTGCGAATAAAGCGGCACTAGCGCATGAAACTCGATACGAGCCGGACGTGTTCTTTACTTTGTCTCCTTTGGCGATCGAAGACGACACAACAAAACACAACGTAGGGCGTAGAGGCGTCAAGGGGGAAAGGAACCAACAAACCATGTTCCAGAACGCAACAGGGTCAATTAGGGTAAAGTTCGGCAGCGGTCGCGAAACGGGGTCAAATGCGGTCAAGACCGATCAGCTGTTCGGGAAATAGGCGCCATCATTAGGCCAAGTTAGACCAGTAGCAAATATTAAGCTAGAAAGGACAGACGAATTTTTAAACTGCGCAAATAAATATAAACACATAGCCAGTTCTAAAAACGTCTACCAAGCTATTCAAAATAAACAGTTTGCTACATCCGTAGCAACATTTAAAAATTCGTGCGAAACTTTCTAACGCAAGTTATTTTTATAAAAGTGTTCGCGATGACCAAGCGCGGATTTGATTGTGGTGGCTGCGAGCGGCATAACACCGTGGAAGATATGGTGCCTTGCGAAAAGTGCAGAAAGTGGTACCATTACGGGTGTGTCGGCGTCACTGTGATGTTAAAATCTTGGTGCAATTTGTGTGTGATGAAGGTGGCAAAGTGCGAAGCTAAGGAGATGGGCCGTCTAAAGTCCTCTAAGGAAGCCATTGCGATGACTGGGGTGCCTGCTGAAAGCTGCGAAGGCGACAAAAGAGCCAAAAGAGCAGCACATAGCGAGGGCGAAGCCTCGGCGAATAAGCTGGCTACAGAGGAAAAAGAGCCCACTACATTCCATGCTGCAAAAAGGCCTCCTACCACAAATTTACCGACAACAGCGCAACTCAAAAAGTCTAGGCAAGCGGCACTCGAAAAGCTTATGGAAGTGCAACAGCAAGAACGGGAGATGGCCATAAAAGAGTACGAGCTCAAAATGGCTAACCTCAAGCTCGAACATTTAAAGATTCAACTTCAGCTCGAGGAGGAAAAGGCATCGATTCGATCTGTGACCGATGCACGGATCAAGCATCAGCAGCAGCAGCATCAGCAGCAGCATCTGCAGCAGCATCAGCAGCAGCAGCATCAGCAGCAGCAGCATCAGCAGCAGCATAAGCAGCTGCAGCAGCCGCAACAACAGCAGCCGCAACAACAGCAGCAGCAACAACAGCAGCAGCAACAACAGCAGCAGCAACAACAGCAACCGCAACAACAGTCGCCACAGCAAAAGCAGCATCCACAAGAGGAGCAGCTGCAGCAACGGCAGCAGAAACAGTGGATGCAGCCGCTGTATAACGTGGCAATGAATAGTGGTGAGGTTGGTGAAAATGGGTGTTGTAAGGAGGTACCGGTGAGCCCAGCAACAGTGGCAGTCGTTGAAGCGAAAGCTTTTACCGAACAACATGCGTCGGCGCAGCCACTCTCCCAACCACGTAGCAGTCCTCCTACCAATGCTCACGCGCAGTTGGATTACAAAGCGCAGAACAACACGCTGCTTCGTCCGAAGGTGCAATCTGGAAGAGCAGAATCGTTGAGGAAAACTTATGCGTCGAGATCCGTGCTACTATTCCGCATAGAGTTCGTCACGATTTACCAGCATGGACAACGAAGCACCGATCGACCAGCCACCCCCAACGAAGGATCGGCGACATCCCTATGTCGATCGGAGCCGCCAGGAAGCGCCGGTGTGACCGGTAGGATGGAGCCGCCGGAGATAAACTGCACGACGGGTGTAACAAGAAGCAGTTGGAGTATGAAGCAACTAAGCTGTACGAGTTCACCAAAGCTCGTAGCCTTTCAAAGCTAAGTTTGCCGTCTCAAGAACATTCCGATATATCATTAACCCGAACTTTTACTCACTTTCAGGGAATGTTGACTCTGCCTTCCCTGAAAGGGGAGTTGAAGTTGTTGGCCCGAACACATCCCACCGAATTGACGGCACCACCCAAGATCGACAGCATCGCCAAGCACACGACGGAGAGAAACAGATTGAGATGGACAGCTTGCAGTATCGGCAGTGAAAACCGTAAAAGCCGAATACAATCCATTAGCAGCACAGTACAATTTGTTGTTGAAACAAATCTAAAATAGAAGAATGTGCAAGTTAGGGATCAAACGACACACACACTCACCGACACGATCACAAATAAGGTTATGATTACACCATGCGCGTTGCGAGACAGGTGTACCCCAGGTCGAATTGATCTACGTTTTTGTATCCCACAATCAAGTGGTAGAGAAAAGCTGAAAAATCATGTCCATGTCCATGTCCATGTTGGATCATGTCTGTTGGAGACGCTAACTCGTCGGCATAAACGCGTTGCGTTGTTTGACGTTTGCTGCTTGGGTCGGAACCGAAGCCAGGAAAGTGTGCGCTCTTTGTACGCGATCTCCACGGTGTACGGACGTGTGTGTGTGAATCAGAATAATTTGTAACCCCCCCCCCCCCCCTTTTATCTGAATTACCGAAATACAAGAACTTTTACTTCCTAAATACAACAATGTCCAGATCGACGAAGGTTGATCGACAGGTTGAATGTAGGGAAGCGCAAGCGTAATCCTATATATGTGCAATACGAAAGGCACAAAGCACACCTAGAAAAAGAAGATAGGTTACCCACAAAACAATTTCTATACCGGCGAAACGCGGAGGAGCCCGGTGAAATACGAAATCTTATGAGGTATTTGAAGGCCTTAACGAAAGCAGGAGATTTTTATATCGTGCTTATTTTAAGCAAATCCTGCTTCACTAAGGATTTACGGGGTGGGGTGTTGGCACGATATCGACCTCGTGTGGATTAGCCAAGCGAGTGTTGATAACAGCGACGAGCTGTCAAGGACAGCTCGAATAGATGTAGCAAAAAACACCAGATGGCGCTGTTAGACAGACAAGGACAGAAGGATAACCCTTAAGGCGAAACAGCTAGCTTATCAAAAATAGGGTCAATTAGGGTAAAGTTCGGCAGCGGTCGCGAAACGGGGTAAAATCAAGACCGTCAAGACCGATCAGCTGTTCGGGATATAGGCGCCATCATTAGGCCAAGTTAGACCAGTAGCAAATATTAAGCTAGAAAGGACAGACGAATTTTTAAACTGCGCAAATAAATATAACACATAGCCAGTTCTAAAAACGTCTACCAAGCTATTCAAAATAAACAGTTTGCTACATCCGTAGCAACACTAGGTATCGAGTTTTCCCCAGAAAAAACTGAAATGCTTATTTTTTCATTTCACTACGATACACCAAAAAATAGGCGTGAGAACTTTGTACACGTTCTCTAAAGTTTGACATATATTTATATGGAGAAAAAATCACGATTGCCCAAACTTTTAGATACCTAGGGGTTTGGTTTGACAGCAAAAATGTGTGGAGGTAACATATAGAACAACTGGCAAGAAAATGTGCCAAAAGAATTAACTTCCTCCGAACAGTCACGGGATTCTGGTGGGGTGCACACCCACTAGATCTCCTAAGACTGTATAAGACAACGATTTTATCCGTCTTGGAATATGGTTGCATATGATTCCATTGGGCATCCAAGACGCATTTAATAAAACTAGAACGCATACAATATCGTTGTCTTAGAATTGCGCTGGGATGTATGAAATCCACCCATAATATGTCCCTAGAAGTGTTGTCTGGAGTGATGCCACTAAAACTACGTTTTGAACAATTATCGCTTCGCCTTCTACTTCGTTCCACAGTATCTAATCCACTAGAGATTGATAATTTCAAATCCCTACAAGAGGCAGGTTCTAACTGCAAAATCATGAAGATATATCAGGATTTTGTATCTTTACAGGCTAACCCTAGTGCTTCACAAGCAATCAGGTGCGCCAATCTACCGGAGTCCTACAATTCCCTTTTGGTAACTGATTCCTCTTTGCAAGAGGAAACAAAGAACATACCAAACGATTTTCGCTGGAGGACAATTCCCAGCATTTTTGTGAACAAGTATGGCCATCCCAACGAAAAACAATATTTTACGGACGGATCCTTTTCAGACGTGGGCACGGGCTTTGGTGTATATAATACATCCAAACAAACCTTCTTCAAATTGAGACAGCCATGCTCAATATTTGTCGCAGAGTTGGCTGCCATATTTTACGCGTTGCTTCTAATAAGCGCGAGCCCTCCGGATCAATATTATATATTCACTGACAGTCTCAGTGCTGTCGAAACTTTGAAATCCGTGGAGGCGATAAAGAGCTCTGATTACTTTATTAAAAAAATTCTAGAAACACTAAGCTCTCTGTTCAATAAAGCGTTTCGAATATCGCTTGTCTGGCTACCTGCTCATTGCGGAATCCCTGGCAATGAGAGGGCAGATCTCTTGGCCAAACGAGGCGCCTCTGAGGGCGATTCCTTTGAACGATCGATTCAGCCTCACGAATTCCTCCGCTTCCCACAGCAATTATGCATGGCTCGTTGGCAGAGCATGTGGGATGCCGATGATCTCGGGAGATTTCTTTACTCCATCTCTCCTAGGGTGATACAACGTCCTTGGTTTCAAAGCCTACAGGCAGATCGTGGATTCATTCGCATGACATCAAGACTCATGTCAAACCACTATGCGATGAATGCACATCTACAACGTATAGGGATCGTCGATACAAATGTTTGTAGCTGTGGCAAAGGATTCCACGACATCGACCACGTCATATGGTCATGTGTGGAGTTTGAAACAACAAGACCCGCACTACTATCGACGGTTCAAGCAATAGGGAGGAACCCTGAAGTCCCAATACGTGACATCCGTGGTCAAAGGGACTACGAATACGCGAGAATTCTGCACAAATATGCTAAGGAGGTTGGCATCACCTTGTAATCACGTACCGAACTTATATGTTTAGAGACCCAATAAATGTATAAGTATGATCATGTATGGCTTAGGGTGTATGAGCGTTCGTGTGCATGGGTAGGTGTCTGCATGGGTGTGCGTGTGTGCATGTGGATTTTCTTTATATCCACATCTACACACGCATTGCCATGTGGACACTTATTAGTGTTCTCGCGCGTACATATTTACCCGGTTATGTATGATTGTACCTATTAGCATATTTGTTAGTAGTAACCTTAGTGTGTAGTATATTGTCTACGTTGTATGTTAAATTATGTTTAGTGATCCTCGGGCAGTCTGAACTTAGTGTTGGGAATTTCGTTAAAAAAAAGGAACGGAACGGAACTAGTTCATTTTTCAAAAAGAACGGAACGTAAACCTGGGGTGCAAAAGAACCGACCCAAAGCTTAGAACCCAAACTGTCATCCGGGGGGGGGGGGTGTTACATATTCCAGGATATGAAAAGGCGTTTCTTCATATATCATATCTCATATCATATCATATCTGACACCAAATCTAGATGGGTTCAACCTCTGCCCAGTAAGCTATACCAGCTGTGCTAATATAAAGCATGCATTTATTATCTAGCATTTTTTAAACTTTTTAGATGCGACGACCATTTTCAGTCAAAGCCTTCCTGTACCACTAATAGGCTTGGCTATCAGTGACTTATTAAATGCCCATAGCAGGATAATCATCCCAGCGTATGGGGGCACGATCCATTCGAGACTTTTACCCATGCCGATGTTATTGAGTGCTACGAGTTGACGATTGTATCACGAGATTGACTAATTATTTCAATTTCACTTACTATTTTAAACAAATAGTTTTCCACACAAATCGTTTACAAGATCACGGCACTCAAACGGTTGTCGAATGGAACAGAATGCTTCGAATCGTATGGCCAAATATTGGAATCATGCCGAGTGCCAAGATCAAGTGGATATCGTGGCATAAAAAATAAATACATTTTATTTTTCGTTGTTCATACTCGCATATTATAATACATCTTTTCCAACCCGTTCTGCCATATGAGTACAAATTTAAATTTTATAATAGTTATTTGTCTAGTTAAGACAAGCAAAATTATAACAAAAAGTATAATAGATGTTACAAATTGCACCATAATACCAAATGCAACTCCATTTTTGGTTTCGCTTATCACCGATTTTTATAAACGATACGCGACGAAGTGCGATGAATATTCCTGTGAGCATGGGAGAGTGTACAAGCAACACATACTGTGTGCGAGAAAGAGTGAACAGTTATCTTGCATGCAGCAAGCAACAGCCGGACAAAGCCGGTTTTTTTCAAAGAACGGAACGCACGAACGATAGCACCTTGCTAACAATATTGAAGCGGCAAAGACCGGAACGGAACGGAGCGAACGGAAAGAACGAATTGAACGGAACGGAATGAACGGAAAGAACGGAAAGAACGAAATGAACGGAACGGAACGGAATGAACGGAATGAACGGAATGAACGGAATGAACGGAACGGAACGGAATGAACGGAACGGAACGATTTTGTATAAAGGATCGGAACGGAACGGCCTGCATAAAGAACGGAACTTTTTTACTAGGTTCGAACCGGAACGGCCAACACTAGTCTGAACACATAACCGACGGTTGGGGCAGAAGCTCACCACCATGACGAGCTCAGAGTGGTGATTTAGAACAACCAAGCCATCGCGGAGCACTAGACAACCCGGATGCTGGAAACCATCGCTCACCTAACACCTGTAAAATACGGTGTCGATGCCATATACACTAAATCCCTGCTGCCTTGGATGGGAATACTGGAATTCCCCATAGACACTATGGAAAGAGAACGGCTGGCATACAACAGAATCCGAGCCCACCCGGAATAAGGTGCACAAAGCCGAGCAAGGAAATGTGCTTCGGCCAGCCCATAGATATTAAGAAATACAATAGAACCAACAATGTTAGATTTAAGTCTAGTCCATAATGATACGGCCAACCAGGCCGTCCTTACGAGAAATAAAAAAAATAATATAACGATTATGAAAAATTAAGTTGAGATTGTTCCTACAAAACACCACACATTTAGTTTGACAGATAAAATCGGATGCGGCGTCCGACGAAATCAAAAATTTTTGATTCCGTCGTACGACGAAATCGCACGTCCGACGTTATCTGTCAAATCTCATATAAAATTTTGACAGGCCTTCCGATAAAATCGCATCCGATGGAGCACAGACACGGGCCTCACCTTTGTATGGAGCTGCCACTTCTAAAAAGCACGGATAAACGGACAACCGATTAAAATGTACCCGGATAAACGGTGCTCCACTGTAATTTCAAACAGCGCGCACGGCATCATGCTATTTGTTGTGTGGGAATTGGAATCTTTTGACGTTTCCTTTCCATCTTGACAGAATAAAGCTTTTCGAATGTCAAAGTACGAAGCTTCATTCCAAACGCTCCGGAAAAATTTAACGCCAGATAACTGTCCGATTTCGAGAACGAATTAAATCGAAATTGCATCCTTCCTCCGACAATTTGCAGTAATATTTAAAGTTTATTAATTTCTGTAACAAAAAATATACGTTTTGCTCACAAGAAAATATTGGAAGAAACCAAACTTAACTTCAACCAGATGCAGTGTTCAAGAATGTTTCGATTGGTAACGATTGCAGATCCGTCCGGAATACAGCTTGCAGCTTTGTTGTAAGAGCAAACGCTGAAAAGTACTCGCATTATCAGTTAATCTTTTTTTTACGTAGAAGTGACTCGGTTAATCTAGTTATGCGTACGGCGTTTTGTTGCTTTTTGTCGCCTGCCGTACACTCGCAGTGCCAGTGATGAGTTGGACAATAGCGCCGCGCCGTTCGTTGCCGTTCCCGCGTCAGCATTGCTAGGGCATTGGAATTCGCGTCATTTGTGTTGCTGTTAGTGAATTAATTAGTTCTTTCAACGTGAAATTTCACTCTATGCCAGTGGGCGGTCGTTGTTCTTTTGTAAGCCAGTGAAAAAGAAACAACCCATACGTGATTGTTCTATTCGCAGGTGTGCTTGGTTTGTGTTTGTTTTATTGCTATTAGAGAAAGTGACGATTGTGCAAGCGTGCAAGGCATGGTAGATTTACCGGCCCCGAATAGTTTTGTTTGTATTTTGGATACGTATCGAAATAACAATCGGTGAACAGTGAAGTGAGCAGCAACAGCATCTCGAAAGTTGCATACGCATACTCTGCATAGCTGAAACACACAGCACAGCAGGCGCAGGATGGCACATCATCAAGGGCAAGAAGTCGGCGTACAGGATTTTGTACTGCTGGACGCTGTTACGCAGGACAAATTCATGGACAATCTGAAGCGAAGGTATGTTTTCATACAAATAAACCGCAGATGGGTGTGGGTGTGATACTTAAAAATAGAAATGGAATGCAGAGAAGATGTCTCTAAATCCAGTAGCACTGAAACATTAACACGCTTGAAGAGACTGTGAAGAAGACTGACCAAGGGTACAAAGCAAAAATCATGACCTTATCGAAAAAAAGGTTGATTTTAATAGCAAAATTATAAATTTGACAGTAAAACCATTAAATTAAAATGTTTTATTTGGTTCTGAGAACAATTAAATAGAAAAAGTCTTTTGAAGCCGCCTATGTACAAGCTGTTTCCCATCTTAATGAAACACCGCGAGTGAAAGGATTGCCTTGATCAACCAAATAAGGTGCTGTTTGAAGTATTCTTCAAACGTGCGTTTTTATCGACTCCAATGTGAAGATGCAAGTTGTTTGATTGGATGGATTGACGGTGATTTATAGGCAAAAAGTTAATCGAACACAAAAAGTTAGGTCCCACAAACACCACGCGGCCATGGTGTATAATTATTTATAAAATGTGTCATCTTTCTACCGTGTATGACTAACAAACCGGCCCTATTTGCATATGGCGTGTAGAGCATCGCCGCCCGTGCAATGCTTTAAAAAACAACAGCACATTAGTCATCGATTATTGCAACCAGCGGCAATCACGTCATCACCGTGCAGTTAAACGCCGATTGAATTGACCAAGACGTTTCCCACAGCAACGAGGTTACGAATAAGTTGCCCTTTTGATGAAAAATAAAACCACTTGCACTGCAAATCACACACATACACACCCGTATGCACAAATACAAATACCGATAAGGTGGCATGCTCGGGGATGTTTGGAACACCCCGCATGGTCGATTGGGGGTGTTGATAAGAATACTTGAGGAAGTTTTCTTTTGGCCTTCGTGTTTCGCAAATAGACTACAAGTTAAGTGTGAGCAGCGCGAGCTCACAGAAATAAAACTAAAAGAAAGTAAACGCAAAGATCCGTTCTGTAATAATCCATTCAACAGCTGTTGCGATTGGGCATTCCAGTGATTGGTCTGAATGTGTGAATCATGGGTGAAAAATGGGATAAAACAGAACCACATATGTATTAGGCTCGAGTAGAGCTCCACTCGCACACGCGGGTTTTATTTTATGTTTTCCAAAATGGTACAATCTTTCCACTGCTTACACACAAATAAAACCCCGCGGTGCGCCTTTACGTTGGCCAAGCGCACGGACCGTTTGAAGAACGCAAGTAAACACGGGCGCTGCTGGAGGATCCATCCTTTGCAACCGCGAACGCGATAGCACGGCGCAACCCGCTGACCGTCCGTTGCAACGTTTGAAGCACACGATGAGCGTTTTCTGACAAAACAATAAAAATATACAGTACACAAAAAACCCCTCCGAAGGAGTTGGGTGCGGATGGGAGTCGGTCGGATGTGGAGTGCAAGAAAACGTGCGGTACTTGAAGTTATTGCAGGATGTTTACCCTTTCAATCGGTGCCAGCTCCAGTATCTTTTTAGCACACCGATTACTCTTTATCATGTGGCCGTTTAATACTAGCAAGATAGCCATGGACAAGCGAACCTACCTAGCCTTCTTTGATTGTTCGATTGGTCTGAAAGCTCTCATCGTTAAACCTAACGGCGCCGGTTGGTGTTTGGAAGGTTTAGAGCTATGGGAGATAACCCATGGCAAAATTCAACCGATTATTGATGATTTATATGTCAATGTTTAGTAACAAATATATAATTTAATAAATAAATAAGTAAATAAATAAATAAATAATTGTTCCATGCATTGATGAATAATTAATTTCATTCGAATTTACGGATCCATTCTCGATAATGAACCTTTCATGATTCATCATACAAAACCAATAAATTCTGTGCTGTAAATTGGTCTATTGTCTTGCTTACTCACAAAACTCCAAATATCAAATATATCAGCAAAGCTGAACCGTGGATCGACAAGCGTGGTGCTGTAAAATCGAAAGACATTCCACCGTTGCGTGGTCGAGGGGAATCTTATCATTGGCCGCCCTGCAGATTACACGTGTGATTTGGCAATTGTATGACACAATGCGCGGAATTTGGTGTGGGTAAAGACATCAATATTTTTTTTAGTACGATATTGATAATGATACGGTTTATGATTGATTGGAATGAACTGCTGACTGTGTATAAACACACAATGTTTCTTCAATCTGTGCCGCTGCTCGTTCAAGTCGCAAGTCGTTGAAGCTTCTCCATTCAATGGTACAAAAGCACGTATGACCAAGGTCTTAGCTGCGAGGCCTGACGACGACGAGGGTGGTGGCGATGATGTCAGCTATACAGACGCCGTCTACGGCGACCTGTGGTGGTGGTGGCGGCAGAGCGCTGACGCTTCGCGGCACAGGGTGTTGTAAAGTTGCTATCCATTTCTGCGTTCTGCCCATATCCCCATCATGTGTACGGCCTTCTTAAGCACCGTGGATTTTGTGCCATTGGTGGTAGTAAGACCACGGCTCTAGCGCGGCACGCGTTTCCTCACATATATAGGCCGAATGGTGACCCCCATCGTGTGTGTCCCCTGGTAAACGCTGTGGAAATATGTTGGCGCTGTGGCCAGACCAATCCTTGGGGTTATATGTATGCGAGCGTATTGGTGAACCGTGGTGGAGGGTTCATTCTTCGAAAACCTTTTACATTAAGCTTGTAACGCTGATTTGTATGTGTGACAATCGCCGACAATGATGTACACATGTGTATGGGTCGTAAAACAACTTGAGAAGGTGTGATTAGGATACAATTTTAGCCTTTTTTGTTAGATTCATTGGAAAGCATCATGAACTATTGACTATTAGCTTCACTTTTTTGGACAGCAAAACAAACGACATTTAAATAATTATAAACTCGATGATGAAACAAAAAAGCCCATTCAATTATTGAATATAAAGCTGTTGGAGACTCGAAAATGCATATGTAATAGCTGTGATGCCACTAAATATTTTTTTACATTTTATCTCAACAATATCTGCAATATGGGTCCGATTCCGCACAGCTGTCATATGCACGGCTTAACACGGATTAGAATGGGCCATGTATTGAAATCTCAAATAAAACTCCTTGCTTCGTCTTCAGGATGGATTAGTGCAGAAAATCAAAATCTGCAAATGAAAAGTATACAACAAAATTTAACAGAAAATTAACACACGTTTTAAATGCACTAAAACAAAAAAAACCTCTTAAAAACGTGACCTTTACAGGGTTTCTCTAGCCAGTTCAATACCATAAACAAACAATTCAATCCCGTAAATACATTTCAACAATAACTATGGAGACTCGAATGATATCTCATTGATTACTTTGTGTACGTTCGACCAACATTTGACAATGTTGAATTGGGATTTTACGGATTGGAAATGAAGCTTACAGTGTTGAGTTGGGTAGAAAAAAACCTCCTGTGTGCACATGCCCGTCATGTGTTCAAGCCCGGAATGAACTGAGATCCTCCAATACGTAGAATTGACTTATCTTTACTATGAGTAATCTATAAGTCAGGAAGGCCTTGACCGGTAACGGCTTTTGCGCCATAAAGAAGAAAAAGATGTAAAACCCTCTACGGGGCGTTGGAATGTAGAAAAATACAGTAGATGACCGGTAACTGGGTACTTTTTAACTGGAAGTTCGCTAACTGGAACTAACGTCAAAACCTGAAACATCTGGAGTCTCATGAAGGAAAATTCATCACAAATGTCCATTTTTCCCCACAAATTTGGGGTCTTTTGCCTACATTTGCTATTATTATTAACCGAATTACTATAATTGATAGCAAAATAAATGAAAGAAGTGTAATCTTTTCTTTCAAGGCAACGCCAATGAAAACAACCAATCGATCGAAACATCACTTCAGTTAGCGTATATTGTTCCGTCGAACTCTACACACATTAAATTCAATGTTTTGTTGTTCTTATTTCACCGAAAATCATCGACAACGGTGCAATTCTGCGAAAGAATTTAATGTTTGATGAAATGTTGTATAAGAGCCTAGACGATAGTGAATGTAAACTGATAACACCTGTAACTTATCGATTGTTTTACGATACTTTTGGTAGCATACATTGCCTAGAAAGCTTTGAAAAATATAGAAATTTGTTCAAATGATCGTGCGGCTGCTTGGAATTAGTACACTGCGGCTATAACCACACCCCTATAAACTGGCAATGACTGGGTCAAACTTTGTCATTTATATTAAAATATCATATATAAAAAAATATTTTTCACGAACACAAAGCCAGAACCCGAGCTCGGTTACAAAAATACGATTTAAGGATAAGCAAACTCATTACAATTTTTACAATTCTTACACTGAATCTCACAAAATTTTGATCTTAATTCGGTATAAAATATTGAAAGAATAATTGTGATAAGGGTGTATGCAAAAAAATGGCAATTTCTTGATGTCAAATTTGTAAATAAATTTTGTGTCGCAATTTGAACAGCTTATAGGAAGCTCGTCAAAAATATTAAACAATTTTGACAAATGTATACCAATCAGGATTTTCGATGTAATAAACGATGCAGACAATGCAACAAAACATACATTAATGAAAAAAGCTTACGAAATATAAGTAAAATCAACCTTCTACCGTAATTTATTTAATTGCGCTTATAGAAACTAGATGGTCAAAATAACGTAAATTAGTTATTACTATAGCTACATGCATGATAAAAATAATTAAAAATGCGCTAAATTCCTATTTCTCCACAAACAAAAGCCCCATACCCACCGATATCAAATCTTTTGAAGGTATAGAAAAAAAACATGAAAACTAAGGGTGCGGTTAAACAAATTAGCCGCGCAGTGTATTACAATATAGCATGCACGGGAAATATAAAAACATTTATGAACACATGTTATTCTTTTTGATAAAATAATCCTGATTTTATGTGCTGTTAATTGATGTATGCTTCAAAACAATTGAAAACAAATTTGAATTGACTATTTTTAAGTAAAAAGTCTACGAAGGCCTCTGGATGCTATTGCTCTTGAAAATAAAATTTAAGTTCAGTGATGCTTCCAGAGTTGGGATTCATAATTCCCAAACAACTCATGTAAAATAACAACTCATGTTTGCTAATTCAAATTAACTAGATGGTAACTAACTGTTAGCTCAACAGCTATTTTCTCAGAATCTTTATGCGTAAATATCTGTACTAAACTGTTTTTTTTTTTTGGTTGGTGCTGATGATAATTTAAATAAATGTTTGTCAATGAAATAGATATATCATTACATCTCTTGATATCATGATGTATGCTATGTATTGTGAGTAATCGATGTCGGCTTGTCTTGTGTCGTATGTGTGCTATATTGACAGCGGTCAAACCGAAGGAGTTAAGATTAACAATAACTACGATGTGGATTAAATGAAACGAACTTTTGATGATCGTTTCTCATGTATTGAACGTTTGGTTTTAATTTTACATTGTATATATTAATTCAAAATCAATTCACTTCCCTTCTGAATTAAATTCACTTCAATGATCGTAAGAAACATTGGAGAATCTTTCAGATATCTGCCGCAGCCCCGCAGACTGTAAAATTACTCTAGTCTGCCGCTTTTTGAGTTTGTCAACCCCGGCTCTATTCAATTATCAATGAAATTTTAGCGGTAAAGTAAAAATGAAAGAGAATGGATTTGAAAGAAGACAGACATTTGATTTGATGAACTCTGAAATAAATTTATAGATATATTTTGATACATTTTGTCGAGTTAGATAGCAAAGTTTTTTCATACATGGTTTTACATATATTCTACACAGGAGATAGCAAATTGCTATTTTGTAATTGTGTTGGAAACTTGCCAGTGTTAGACAATATTAGTATATGCTATTGCATTTTGGCGTTCAATACAATGCATTTTTCAATGACCGATCAATAATATTAATCCTTTTAATCGGGTGTAATGAATAAAGATTGGTTTGTATTAGAACGTATTCAACGCGGAAACGCGCTGCAGAAATAATGGATTCAACAAAGTGAATAAATATGAACGTATGCTGGAAATCGATTTGGTGTTTTAATTGCATTTTTTCATATTTTTGGACAAACATGTTTCACACTATCAGTTAGTAGAGAAAAAAAGACAAAGCAAATAGTGATATTCTTTTTTCTTTTGTTAATAAATGCAGAATAATTGTTAATAATTGAGTTTGGATGCGATGTAAGTTAAGTTTGGATGCGATGTAAGTTACATAGCAACAACAAACGATCCTCGAGTTCGTTTTTTGCTATGTAAGTTTGTTCCATGATCCTCGAAAATCTAATTCAAACAGAAGCATCATCAACACGCTGAAATTTAATGCAATTGCAATGCAATGAGTACATATTCAACAGTTTATACGTTTCGATTGCCACCATAAACGATAGTTTTTATTTTTATTGTTGCATGGATAACAATTTAATTTACATCTACCTTGACACGGTCTTAAAATGCAGCTTCGCTAACGGACCAGTATGGATGGGACGAACAGAGCAAAGCTTTCATCGGTAAAAGTTGCGCAATGTGTTAGCAACCGTGATGAAGCGCTCATCACAGTACATTGCGCCATAAAGCCTAAACAACGCGAACGACGTCACAAGAGACCGCAGACTGTTTGTAATTTTTAATTAACCTCAACGGGTTCCGTTTTCCACCGTACAGTGCTGAGGTGCGGATGAGCACCGATGTTACAGCGGACCCGAACCGAAGGAGTGTATCATCTGTCTGCTTTCATAATCCATAATTGATAACAATTCAACGAAAGTGCGATAGATAATGTGCGCAGCCCACAGTGAAAGAGAAAGGTCAAATTTGTGCATTGATGATGAGCGCGAGATGAAATTTTTAAACCGCCCAGTTTTGGTGTCTCTTCATCCTTCCTTTTCCCGCTTGACGTCACTGGAGAGAGAGGGGACCCGTGGGCTGTTGGGCTGTTGAGGGCTGTGGGCTGTTGAGAGTGACTAACCGAGATATACTCCATTGGGCGGTAAAGGCACCGGAGGTGCTAAGACAGCCTCTTCCTTAAATGAGTCGGATGGGTCAGAAAATTCGCGGTTTTGTGTTGTTGTTATGTACTTTTCCTCTAGCAAGTAAGCAGTTCGATAATCAGCAGTTACATGTGATACGTTCTCCTCTGCTTTTCCTTTTCACAGGTTTCAGGCCGGCAAGATCTACACATACATCGGGGAGGTTTGCATCTCGGTGAACCCGTACCGCGAGATGAACATCTACGGACCGGAGTACGTCAACCGATACAAGGGGCGGGAGCTGTTTGAAAATGCGCCCCACATCTTTGCCATTGCCGATGCTGCCTATCGGGTGCTGAAGCAGCGCAACAACGATACCTGCATCATGATTTCCGGCGAATCGGGTGCAGGCAAGACGGAGGCATCCAAAATCATCATGAAGTACATAGCGGCAGTTACGAATCAGGGAAAGCAGGGTGAAATTGAACGGTAAGCCGGCGGGGACCGGGATCACATACCAGCACTCTCGATAGTAATGTTTTGCATTGCAAAACTGTTAACCTCCTCCTTCTGCTTAAATGCGCGTAGTTTTGGCTCTCTCATTATGATGATGGTTTACGTTGTATGTTGTTATACATTGATGGAATTTAGGAGAGCTTTTTACTTCTTCCGAGTTCCGAGCTGCTAATGCGAAGCATTAGAATTAAGTAATTTCTCGGCCGCGTAATGTATACATGAAATTTCAAATTCAATTGCTCTTCTATGTTGTAATACCTCCTTGCGCATTTTTATCCTAGGAAGAATAGGCTTCATAACAAGGTTAAAATATGCTTTTAGTCCTTGTTGGGGGGTGTAGGACCTTTAAAGCGTATGGTTTCGCCAGTCGCTGTTAATAAGCGGCAAATTGAAGGTTCCACAGTTAATTGAGTTGTTTTAAAACCACCCAGCAACTTTTTGTGAGTGAAAAGTTGTGCTTACATCACAGCGAAGACGACGCTCCTTAAATGATGGCAGGGACATGCGAAAAGCAATTCCTTATCGCATGGCACAACTTCGGAAGGACAACAAACCTATTTGAGTAATATGGGCGCGGAAAATGAGAGTGATACTTTGTAAAGTTTTAATCCTGCTTCCGGGTATGTTCACTTGTTTCGTTTGATGAGATGAAGCTGTTTCCTGTTTTAATTTCCCATGTTTTTTTTTACTTGGATTGCTTCTATTAACAAAAGGCTCCTTTTGTTTTCAACAACGAACACACATTACGATGCCAGTGAATGAAAAACTGTTTACACATTGTTGATTATTTGCCAATTATCGTTAGGCTTTTTATTGAAAAAAAGCGTAGTTTATTCCAGCATGCCGCTAATTGGCGTGGCAAAATGCTAATTAAACATTTTTTTCTCCCTCCCATTCTTTTCCATGCTGGCTCGCACTTGCAATGTTTCTGGACTTTTGCGTAAAGTTGTTCCACTCAGTAACATTTGAAAGTTTATCGAAATTTGGAGCATGGCTTTATTCTTGGTTTATTCCGGCCGTGTGGTTAAGCGAGCATAAATAAAATAAATAAAAAGTTTCAACTGTTGGCCGCGCGAGAACTTTTGATACTTTCAATTTTACGCTTTTTGAACACTTCACAAAACAAAATCTGTCTTTATTGCAGCTGTGCGAATTGGAAAGCCGAGATTTATCAGTATAATATACTGTTTGCAGAATGTTTCGCTATGGATTGTATTGAAAAGCAAAAAAGATAATCCATATGCTAACGAAAAGGCACAATGGAGGTACCTTCTGTGGTACGATAATTTTCCCCATTGTATTGCTTCATCCCACAAAAAAAAATCAAGTTCTTTGACAAAATCCGAAAAGAATCATTCTCAATCAGGAAAAATGAACAATCACGAGTTTGCATGAAATTTGAATGATTCATAAAAAACACTGAAAATACTCAACACATCTAAAATGGTTCAACATTATCAAGAGTCTCAGTATTAATTTCGCACATTGTTGCACATTATTCGCTATTTGCAGGGTTAAGAACGTACTGATTAAGAGCAATGCAATTTTGGAGTGTTTTGGAAACGCGAAAACTAACCGCAACGACAATAGCAGCCGTTTTGGGAAATACATGGACATCGAGTTCGATTACAAAGGGGATCCGGTCGGTGGTATTATTACCAACTATTTGCTGGAAAAGTCCCGGGTCATTCAGCAGCAGAGTGGCGAACGAAACTTTCATTGCTTTTACCAGGTATGATTTAGCGATACGAGAACAACCAGCATGATTGGTTGAGCAATTCCTGCCAATATTAATTACATAGATTCCATAATTGTGTACCAAACAATCATAATGATATCCATGTACAATTGCAGCTTTTACGTGGCGGTGCTAACAATGAGCTGCAGCAGTACAATCTAGTACGAGATCCGGCCGCTTATCATTACACAAATCAAGGAAGTACGGAAATCCTGTCGGAAAAATCAGACTATCGAGCGACGACCGGAGGTTTGCAGGCACTTGGATTTAGTGCGGAGGAAATTTCTATGGTATGGCGCACGGTGGCAGCAATTTTGCATTTAGGAAATATTGAATTTAAAAGTAAGCATGCCAATGAATTGTCGCATAGTTTGGGTAAAATTAATAAATGGAATTTTTGTTTTCTTTCTATCTTTCAATCATAGTGAAGGATGAAAAGATTACTATTGCTAACGGTAAGACGCTAGCAAACGTTGCCCAATTGCTGCAGGTGACGGCAGAGGAAATGCGTGCTGCCCTGACGGAGCGTGTGATTGCAGCGCGGGGCGAGATCATGACTAAAAGCCACGACACGAAGCAAGCCGAGTATGGGCGAGATGCGCTTGCGAAAGCGATCTACGATCGTATGTTCACTTGGATCATACAACGCATCAACAAGGCCATCGTAGTCCCAGGCAGTACCACGCAGAAGCGGTACAATAAAGTGATCGGCGTGTTGGACATCTATGGGTTTGAAATATTTGACCGCAACAGCTTCGAGCAGTTTTGCATCAACTATTGCAACGAAAAACTGCAGCAGCTGTTCATTGAGCTGGTGTTAAAGCAGGAACAGGAAGAGTACAACCGGGAAGGAATTGAGTGGACCAATATTGAGTATTTCAACAATCAGGTATGTTCGCGTGCGTGTGCACGTTCGAGCTGCATGATTGTGAATTTGAATGTAATGTTAATTGTGTATTCAATTTTTTACTAGATCATTTGTGCCTTGGTAGAACAAGCTGACAAGGGTGTTATCGCGATCATGAACGAGGCGTGCTTGAATGTTGGCAAAATTACGGACGAAATGCTGTTGGGCGACATGGACAAAAAGCTCTCCCATCATCCGCATTATAGCAGCCGCCAGCTGAAACCGATGGACAAGGAATTGCGCCATAAAGAAGACTTCCGCATAACGCATTACGCCGGCGATGTAATCTATTCGATTAGTGGGTTCATCGAGAAAAACCGCGACACTTTGTTCCAAGATTTCAAGCGTCTGCTTTACGGTTCGCATGACAAGGTGATCAGCTCGATGTGGCCCGAAGGTGCTCAGGATATTGCGAAAACTACAAAGCGCCCGCTGACCGCAGGAACGCTGTTCCAGAAATCGATGGCAGAGCTGGTGGCCACACTTTTGCGCAAAGAGCCACTGTACGTACGGTGCGTTAAGCCGAACGACATCAAGAGTCCGACCGTGTTCGATGATGTGCGCGTGGAGCACCAGGTCCGGTACTTGGGCCTGTTGGAGAATGTGCGTGTACGAAGGGCCGGGTTTGTGCACCGTCAGCGGTACGACAAATTTCTGCTCCGCTACAAAATGATTTCCCAGTACACCTGGCCAAACTTCCGCGGTGGCAACGATCGGGACGGCGTGAAGGTGCTGATGAACGAGAAAAACTTTGGCCACGATGTGCGGTTTGGTAAGACGAAAATATTCATCCGTTCGCCGCAAACGCTGTTTGCGCTGGAGCAGCAACGGAACGACATGATACCGCACATCGTAACGCTGCTGCAGAAGCAGGTGCGCGGTTGGATCGCGCGCCAGAAGTACAAGAAGATGAAGGCGGCCCTGGTCATCATGCGCCACTATCGGAAGTACAAGCTGAAGAGCTACGTGCAGGATTTGGCCGTGCGGTTCCGCAATGCACGTACGCTGCGTGACTACGGCAAGGGTATACAGTGGCCCCAGCCTCCGCTTGTCGGTCGGCAAGCGGAACGGCAGCTGCGGATGCTGTACTCTCGCTGGCGCGCCGCAATGATCCTACGCAAGTATCCGCGGGAAGAGTGGCCCCAGCTGCGGCTGCAGATAATTGCTGCCAGTGCGTTCCGCAAACGGAGAAAGTGCTGGGGCCACGATCGCCGCTGGCTAGGCAACTACTTGTCCATTGTGGCCGAAAACAGTAACTACTCGTCGTACAATGCGAGCGTCCGTAATATAAAGAATGTGGACAACTTTGATACGATCGTGTTTTCGGCGTTTGTGAAAAAGTTTAACAAATGCAACAAATCGGCAGACCGTGCGATCATAGTGACGGACGGAACTATCTACAAACTGGACGGGCCGAAGAACAAATTCCGTAACATGAAGCGAACGGTTGCTATTAGAGAGGTAAGATCATCATCATAGGATCTTTGCACACAACATAAACTAACGATAAATTGATCTTTCCTCCAACAAGATCACATCGATCAGCGTTAGCCCGGGACGCGATCAGCTTGCAGTATTTCATTCACATCATAATAACGACCTGATCGTATCGTTGCAAGGCGAACATCAACCGTTGAAGGAAGATCGCATCGGAGAGTTGGTGGCACATGTCATTAGGCGATACTTTGCGTAAGATTACTCGCATTTTATTTTTGTATATCAGACGATAGAGAAGATTAATGTCAATTTTTTCATCTTCTGTAAATAATTGTAGCATCTGCCAGCAAGAACTACCAGTGAATGTGGCGTCAACGATTCCGCTGCGGCTAGGCAACAAATCTCGCTCTTTGAGTATCGAGGCTGCCGCCGGTCAAGATATGCCAGAATTTACCCATGCCGGTACATTCATCATCTTTAAAGTGCCTGCAGCATATGCCAGTGCCCAGGATACGACCGAAACTTCGCCCAACACGTTACCACAGCGATACTAGAATGATAAGGAAGAGAGTGGAGAGAGAGAGAGAGAGAGAGAGAGAGAGAGAGAGAGAGAGAGAGAGAGAGAGAGAGAGGGAGAAAACAACCGACAAGCAGAAGTGCCATTAATTAATAGTGAAGCGACGATAATCCAGTATCCATCCTTTCCAGGTTGACAACAGCATTAACTAAATTGACACACATATGTTTGTAAAGGTGCATTCCATACATTTGACTTTGACGGCAACGAAAACGGATGAACCGATTGTGATATTGGAGTTGTGCTTGGTGACCGCGCTATGACTTTTAAATGGATCATTGAACGGCATTTTGATGTTACTTATACCAATCATTCAAACAACCACTCCGACAGCCGGCGGCAGGAAGGAAGAAAAGTGATCGAAGGAACAAATCAACGTTTGCGGGGCACCCATTTTCATGGCTTAACGTAGTTTTTCAATTTTTAATCTTTTTTTGATTTTTAGCATGTAAGATGTTCTTAAAGAATGCTTAGGAAGCTGTATTTCGTTTTTTACAACTTTTGCTGTACTTATTAGCTTACAGGGCGGCACATACTTGGTCTGTGCTGTTTCTGCAGATACCGCAATTTGTGCCTTTTTAAAACGTTTCCAGAATGTTGGAATGGCAATAAAAATATAGCATTAAGTGATATGTATTTCCCCCCACGTCAATTAGAGATCCTTGAGCATGTCTGATGCCGGAAGCGGATACATGTTTTTACACGAACCGACAAGAATAAATCATGATTTTAACATAGTGGAATGTGGTTTTTGCTTATTGTGCGGAAATAATTTGCAATCGGCATTAAATATTACACCATTTACACAATAGTTCGTACTTTTTAGAGTATTTATTATTACAAAATATACTTAATAACAACACAATGTCAATGCGAACGATAATCATGCCCGTTGCAGCAACTCAATTAGTGCCGGTCGATCCGAAACCACCCGCTCCACGCTCCGTATCGGTAAGCGTTGGAAGCTCTTCCAAATCCGGATAAGCTATTTTCTCGCAAATAAACTGTGCGATGCGATCCCCTTTCTTAACTTCAAAGTTTGTCTCGGAGTGATTGAACAGTACAACTCCGACGTTGCCCCGGTAGTCCTCGTCGACGACACCGGCGCCCACATCGATGAAGTTTTTCACAGCCAAACCGGAACGTGGAGCCACCCGGCCATAGCATCCTTCCGGCACCTGGACCTGGATGTCGGTCATCACGAGCTGTTTGCCCCGAGCAGGGACCGTGTAATCGTAAGCGCTGAAAACGATACGAAGAGTGGTTTCTCTCATTAGATCGGTTGATGGGATGCGTTGTTGATCGTTTCATTACCTTCGGAGATCGTAGCCCGCTGCCTTGGCGGAACCTCTCGTTGGCGCAAAAGCGTTTTCGGTGAGTTTAGCAAACTTAAGCACGCACTTTTGTTCAGGCATTTTTGGTTGGGAATGTACTGCTGCAGCGGTTGTAAAAATGAACTGGCGTGAAACAACAGATGCGTGACTATTGGCGCGAAAGCAGTGGATTGGTTTGACAAGCTTGAAGAGCCACATAGTGCTACGACCGGACATTGTTGAGGAATGAAAAAAAAATTACAAGGATCATATATCGATCCTTGGTGAAAAATGTGCAAAATTGGTGCAAAATGTGTTCAAAATTCAAAACTTTTGAAAAAATACACAATTAAAAAATCATGTGATTGTATTTATAATACTGATAATAATGCCGGATTGAATGAAAACTGATTTAATGTAAATGACATATTCCACATTGACTTTATGACCAATTCCATGTACAATACGCAACCATAGTGCAGTGCTCGAGTTTTTAAAGAAAAAAAATTGTAGAATTTATTTTTTCAAGTAAAACTACACGATTGGCAAGTTGATTAAATTGGCCGCTAAGATTTAAATAGTCGAGTAGTTCAACGGGCAGACCATTTTTATGAAAATGCTGTCCTGTGTAGTTTAACCACCGTCGGTTTAACTACGCGGAAAGTGCGCGTAAAAATGTATTTGTGTCATTAGGAGCACCGTAACTTGCATTTACGCATTGTACTAAACGATGTTGACGAAGAGCAAACATTATAAGTTCGAAATTAATAAAAAGTTCCTTTCTTTCTGTTGTTTTATGTTTTTCTGAACAAATCGATATTTTTGTTTTGTTTTACGAGAGCATTTTGAAACATACTTTCTTTTTTTAATTGCAGTTGGAAAACGGTGCACCCTGTAGTAGTAGTGGTTGTAGTAATAGTAGTAATAGTAGGTTTAAATTATTGGTTTTGTACATGCAGTTTATGTTAACTTTCCTCATTATTTTTTTTTATATTTTTCTTTTGGCATTGCCTCATTGTATTTTTGGATAATTCCTTGTCTTTTCTATTATATAGAGCAGTGATCGGCAAAATCGCCGCAACGTTCAATCTGGCCTACGAAAATTTTTGCGCGATTTTGAAAGAAGAGGAAGAACCTATTTGTATAAAAAATTACCAATCATCCATTAGGATGACGTTTTATACTGTCGAACTCTTCCAAATTTGATTATCATAACATGGATTGGCGGACTAATCAATATGGTCAAACTCGAGGAGAAATTTCCCGTATGTATTCCCGTAACTAGGTACTTCTGCATGGCTATGCTCACCTCCATTTGAAAATAGGAACGAATATTTAAAACAAAAACCTTGATTGTTGTTTTTACGCGAACAACGGACGGTTACATACTGTTGCTTTTTATGAGTAGAACAATTTTCTATGAGCTTTTTTTTTAATAAATGCGCTATCAATTTGTCTGACATGGCATTACTTGTCCGTAAGGCTTTAGAATAGTAACTGAATGTACGTTTGTCTCGATATTTTTTCAGCCGTTAATGCTTTTGTATCATTTCCATAATATCCTCAATAAGTTTTGCAGCATAGGAGAAGGGGTTCATTAAGAGCGATATTGCTCTAGCTTTGTTGTTTGGAATATTTAATCATTTTTATTCACTATGTTGCTGACTCTTAACTGAAGAATCTTTTCAATGAATTTTAATAATTGCAATTTAATAATATTAATTTGAACCTTGATATAATAATTTAATTAAGAATAATAATTAAAGAAAAAATAAAATGTAAACAATCGCATTGCTTAATACCACAAACCAGTTATTTTCTTTCTAAACTGTAATAATATAATCATTTATATGTAAAAGGAAAAAATCTGCATTCTCCTGGCCTGCGGCACTCGATCATTTAGGCCGCGGTGTCCTCGACTTACTATTCGATAGTTTAATAGGGTTTTGAATAGAAATGTATACCTGTAAATGTAAAAATATTAACTTTCTTCTTCTTCTTCTTTGGCTCAACAACCGATGTCGTTCAAGGCCTGCCTGTACCCACTTGTGGGCTTGGCTTTCAGTGTCTAATTGATTCCCCCCCATAGCAGGATAGTCGCGCGTATGGCGTATGGCGGCGCGGTCTATTTGGGGATTGAACCCATGACGGGCATGTTGTTAAGTCGTACGAGTTGACGACTGTACTACGAGACCGGCTCAACTATTAACTTTCATTGATTGGTAATTTTTATAATTTTGAATCTTCGAAACATCGAATGTCTTGATTTCTTATCATCAACTTAAAATAGTTACAAAGATTGGAGGTTAAATAGCAGCAAAGAAAATTGTTAGAAAAAGCTATACTTAGCGTTATCATTCGCGAAAATATTCAATTTGATTTTATATTTGTGTACTTTTAATGATTACTAAATGTAGTTTGGGTATCAGCATATATCAGCAATCGGCAAAGTACGGCTCGCGAGCCGCGTGTGGCTCTTTACTGTTTAGGTGGCGGCTTTAAACCGCTCATATATTCCATATGAAATGCATACATTTTCTATTTTAGTTTATCTATTCGGCTGTTTACGTGGAATTTTACGAACCTTTTTTATAAGATTTTGTTTTTTTGGTCGCAAATTTTGCCGATAGCTGTATTTACGTATCTGTATTTACGTCTAGACGCCGTATTTACGTATACGTCCTCCTACTGAAAGTTTTTAGAATTTTACAAAAAAGTGTTTGAATATAAAAAAGATTTAATAAATAGTTTTAATAAATTGGCTAGATAATTCACCAAAACATGAGTTCATTGTATATAATTTATTTTTATTGTTATAGATAACTTATTTGAAGTTATTATTTAAATTTGAAGTTATTTTAATTTTTACGTTGAAAACGATAAAACGATTATCATCGAATAATGTCATGGGTGTAGCTTGGCAATTAAAAAAACAACAACATCTTACATGATAGCATAATGTATCGCTCCACAAACATCTACGTCACGGCCAACGGCCGCACAGGGTTGGCATGGTTGGTGCGCCTTAAAATAATCCGTTAACAGTGCTGCACCGCAAAAAGCGCAGCTAAGAAGGGATCAGTTCATCGGCACCTGCTCCACGTCAAACGATAGCCCTCATTGATTCCTTGAGCGGAACTAGAGACACCTAACCCATCATCTCGCGCAGGGGTGTTACTTCCTGCTCGCTGCACCCGATACCGATGCTGGTGGAGGTGGCGTTTGCGGTGGCGAACGGAATTGCAATTGCAACACGTACTCCGCCGCTCCGCCGTTCGCTTCTAAGCGCAGCCTCTTGTTCGCCGCAGTCGCAGCCCGCCGGGAGCACGGTGGCCACGGTGGAGTGCATTTCAAAATTAACATAGGAAGCACTGCTCGCTCCAGCTGTACGCCCCAATCGGCCAGCAAGCCAGCCAGCCAACCAGCCAGCCCTTCGGGACCAGCAGAAGGAAGCCTATCGAAATCGAACGGCGAAATGGCTTGGTGCCGGCCGAGTTAGGCATGCCAGCTGCACAGCCTAGGCTAATTAATTGAAGGGAAAGGGGAGCGTAATTTTCATGTTATAAAAATAATAAGCGAAACGGATGCAGTTGACCTGCGAAAAGATCAGTACGCTCACTGCGTGGTCCGTACGATCGGGCGGCAGAAGCGAGCGGCAGCGCGTTAGGATGGGCCGGGCGCGCGATGCTTCGCTGACTCGATGGGCACTGGCGGCGTGGGGTGGTGCAAATTTCTCCACCCTTTGGGCCACCGCGTTTTGGGGGATGAACGATGGCATTGGTTGCGATTTGCGGGCCAGACCGAACCGGAGCAGGCAGCCCTTGCAAGCAGCCCCTTGCACATAGTGATCGTTTCGATACGCTCCTTTGAATCCGTTCACTGCAGGGCCTAGGCACCAGGGAATGGGAAGCCGAAGGTGAATATGAATAAGGTGAATAATGCACCAGCGCAGGCAGGCAGTGGAAGGTGAGCATGATGCATTCTTTTTTCCCTTCCCACCAAACGCTCCCTCCCTGCTGCAGCGCTTTCCCTTCCAGCGCAAGACTAGATCGTGGCCATGTAGGGCAATTGTAGGGGAAAATGAGATCGCGGCAGGAAAGGCCTTTGGAGGTGGCGGTTGGTGTTTGCAGATGACTCCTGGTTTTTGTGCCGGAGAGTATGGACGCACGCGGCCAGCCCAACACCTACCACCCTATAGCCTATCATCGTTGCCGGTGCAGTCGTATGCAACGGAGCTTAATTAATAGAAGATAAGCATTATGAGGCGTACACAGGTGGCTTATGTGAAGTTGCGGTGGTTGATTTGCTGGAGGCAAACCGAAACTGTTGCGACCGGATGCACCGGAAGACACGTAAGGGTAACACACAGGCATAGAACATTGGCTGGGATGAGCAAAACTGTGTAATCAGTCCGAGCTATGCGACGGAGTGCAAAAAAATCACAAAATAAAACAATACAAAAACAAAAGAAAAAGATGAGGTGAATGATCTGGGACGCTTTCGATGGAAGGGCTTATTTGATGAATGCAGAAACGGTAGACAAAAAAAACTATTTTATATTCCATTACACTTACCAATGTTGGTTGCATGTACAAAGAATGTAAATGCATGAAAGATAGCTCTTCTTCTATCTATGTTCTACATTTTGTTGAAATACTGCCAAAACGGGATGAACGATGCGGATGGGAAACAATTCACAGTAGAATTTTGCTAAGACGTTGCAGAGGTTTACAGAGGAACTTTATGTAATGCGAATTGGACATTTACAGCACCCTTTTGGACAGACTCAGTTGTAATCCAATAGAATGTGTGCATATTAAGGGGGCTGTCAAAAAAGGATGCCGTAGAAAGCCGTCAAGAAAGTGTCCAAAGATTATGATAACCCTATAAGAATGCCATTACATTATTAACCATTATAGAAATACTAGTTTTAGAAAATAGTATAAAATACAACTTGTAAAATTCAAATATCACTCATTGTACTGTTTTCAATATTTTTTAAACACGATCACCCTGGCACAAATCATGCATAGCATTGTTTAAACAACATCTTACTGGTAACCTGACGTTACCTGAAGATTAGTGATTGGCGTTTAGGAGCGCACCAACGGCTCCGGAGCTGGCTCCGGACTAACGGCTAAGCACCAACGGATCCGGTGCCGGCTCTGCTCCGACGGCTCCGGAGCCGGATCCGCACCCACGGCTCCGTAGCCGGCTCCGGACTAACGGCTCTGCACTCAAGGCTCCGTTCCAACAGCTCCGGAGCCGGATTCGGGCCCACCGTTCCGGAGCCGGCGACGAATCAACGGCTCCGGACCAACGGCTCCAGACTAACGGTTCAATAGAGACATCATTGTATGATAGCGTAATAAAAAAACGAATTTATATTTCTCGCACGTGTGGAAGCTAACACACGATGTGATTGCAGTATTGACATGCATGACGTTGTGTAGCATTCGTTGGTCTCGTCTTTCTTAACAATATTGAAAACTAATCGATGTTTTTTTTTGATAAATTCTTTTAAACATGACCTACTCCGCTATTTACGGATTTCCTCGATTGAAACTTCATACAAAAAGTTCTTATGGTCCTTTGTGTTAAAACTAGCTCCGGAGCCGTTGGTGCGCAGCCGGCTCCGAAATTGTCTGGAGCCGGTCGGAGCCGGCTTCGGAGCCGTTTTGCCCATCACTACTGAAGATGTAGTTTTTTTTTAATGAAGATATAGGATTTGACCACTTTGACTAAATTGTCTATTTTAATGATGTACAACACACGTTTTTGTGGTGTGTTCTATGTTCTACACATTTCTTTATTATTACCAATGTTTGTTACTTCAGTTCAGTTATTTTTATTAAAATAAGTACCTAATTAAATGATATTATTTTAAAATACTAATAATCATACTAAGGACAAATAATGATACGTGTTTAAGTCAAGTGGGGGCGGTCCCGTGGTACAATCGTCAAGGTACCGACTCAATAACATGCCCGTCATGGGTTCAAGCCTACAATGGACAGTGCCCCCCGTAGCAAGGATTGACTATCCGGCTACGTGGTAATGAATAAAGTCTCGAAAGGTGGTCTCATAGTATGTTTTTTTTTTTAACAAAATTTGAATATAACTTTTTGACAGGACAGGTGAAAACTTGACGCTCAAACAGGCTTTCTTGAGGCTTGACGAATACTCAAAACACTCTTAAAATCTTCATTCAGAAGCAGAAGCGATAAAAATCAGCCTTCTAAATTCATACATTGTGGGATAAGCCCACCTGCACCAATCGACATTTTTTTTCGTGGTACTTTGGCAAGTCCTGATAGTTGATTAAACGGATTATTCATAAAAAAATAACTATTATTAGTAAGTCAATAAACCAAAAATTAATCAAAATTTCGTTATAGCGAAATAAAAATGGACTAGAATATAAATGTTTCGTTATTTTTTAATGAACAAATTTTGTACGAAACACTTATTAAAATCTTTTACTACACGATCAAAGCGATTGTGGGTCACGATAGTCTAATTGTTCGACAACATCCTAAATATGCCTCTACGCGCACATACAAGAGCTACAATTAACTAAGCCGTAGCCGGGCAGATTCAATGCTCTGGTTGCGTTTGCACTATGATGCACGCCAGGGAAGTGCATCGTACGCGGGCGGTGTAAGTAGGAGTGGCAAACTTGCAAACGATTGCATTCACCCCTTGGTGGGTGCGGTTGGTTGTCTTCTTCACTCGCAGAAGCATACATCGGTTCGCCCCTGCAATGCACACCATGCTCCCTGGACGGTGCTTATTAACAGTAAAAGACGCCGAAGATAAATCGTAAGGCGAATGAATGTGATTACCTACGCTGCCGATTACTCCTGCAAGCACTAGGCAACCTACCATCGCCACCGCCACCGTCGTCGCTACGTGATCTTGAACCGTTGACATCGTGGGACCTGGTCAATGGGAGCCGACGATGACCACTTCACTTACAACACCGGAAATACGCATTGATGCGCGCGCCATCGTCGGTCCGGTCCGGGCAGCGCATGTTCCCATAGGGCACAGGGATGGTGTGGCTTAGCGAGATCCATTAGCCATCTAGCTGAGATGGCAAAGGTCTATCTGGGACCTGGGACGGGAACGGATCGGGATGGATGCATCGGCGCAGAGGGAGGGCGGGGTCAGGTGAAATACTTTTTTTGCATTCCTAGTTGGCTTGGTGAAGCGATGGATATGAACAGGAGCAAACTGACCCATGACGAGATGCCGCCGTGCGCCGCAATCGACCACACCAAACCGCTGGCTCTGTGCCGTCCACGTTTATGCGCTTTGTAGCAGCCACTGGCTGGTTGACCACATAATTGCATTCCGTAGGTAACAATCTCGCTTAAGTTCACCATCATCTTGTGTGTATGTGTTCGCGCCTGGTCTTACCTTTTTTCCCCTGTCCACTCGAGTTCCTTCTTCTCTGTTCGCTTCACTCTATTAATCCTTTGCTTGCTTGATGTCTCGACATCGTTCTGTCTTTTGAGCTTTGTTTTACAATTTGTGGTACTTGACCGCAAACCTTGCCTTGCGCTGTATGTCTTATTTAAGCGAGATGATTTTTTTTCTTCTTTCGGTTATGTTTTACATTAAACGACAATGGGGGCATGACCTGAGAGCTATAAACTTCGTGTGGATGGATATCGTTTGTTCAATAAAGCAATCTAACACTGCGTGGTGTGAAATTGTATAACATTATTAACGCGTGTCAAAAAACGATTTTCACAGTAGTCAATGTTGAAGCCTTAAATCATTCGATTTTTAGTTCGAAGTTTTAGTTTGGAAGATCTTGTTGTTAGGATCATCTTTTTTTTACTTGATTTATAAAATCACCCCTGATCCAGACAATTGCAGTCACATATTACAAACATGTTTTATAGCAGAATTCAGCGGAATTGTCAGGTTGATAAAGCTATTGTATTGTTAGATATTTTGTGTTTGATAAAAAAAAAACAATTTAAACAATTACACACATATCAGCATTTACATCATTTGGCCGACCCCTACAACATTCTGTCTATCTTAATTTTGTCTTTTTATGTCCTACCATTTATTTTTATTTCTAATTTGTACGATGAAAAGAGGATCCATTCCACATGCAAATAATACCAAAAGGGTGAATTTTGCTGAACTCCTCGTTCCTCATATTGACGATAACATGCGGGCCTTATACAAACCTTGTTAGCACTATGCTACCTGGAAGTCAATCAGTCCTGGCCACAAGGAGTTTCCGGATTGAAAACGAACCCCTGCCCTGCCTTGTAAGATCCAGTGCATCTATCGAATAGATTATGCCTTCGCTATGATATTAAGCATGGGAACGAACACTTACATGTAGCGAAACGCTTATTTTACAGATAAATATCCATTACAAACAGCTGAAGTGAGTACTATACGATTGACTCTGTTATAAATAAATAAACAAGCAAACTTAATGATACAGATATTCTTTATACAACGTGGATAAATTGGTTCCACTATCCACTACTATACTCAAATTACTTCTATACTGCAATTACTACTAATTTTAAAGAGGGTAAAAATTCATGAACAACAGAGCTTTAAAACATATTTCAGTCTATTTGATCCAAAAAGAATTCAATTCTGTTACGATTACAGGGGATTTTCAGGGGTTCGCTTTATTTTGGGACACTGTCCTGACACTTAAGTTTTTCCTATAAAAAGTGAACTTTATATGTAGGGATTTAAACTGTACAGTACCCTTTTCGAACAAACACATTTGAAATTCCTATTGGGTTCACAATAGGCATCTATTATGATAAGATTGTGTATGATAAATAGATGGTCGACGAATGGTCGATGCTGGGACTTGTATGCTGATACTATTAATTTTCCAGCTCATATTAATCCGTAGCAGCTTTCGCCTACTTAAACATAGATATGCATGTACATATTTCAAAACATGTCTTAACTGAAGTAGCACTAACCACCCTCTGTGCCAAACGGGCTAAACATTTCAACCACCAAATGTTGGCACCGTTCCGCTTAGTTCTTATATTCCAACTTGATCTGGCTGACATTTCAGCGTTGTAATCGATGGTTTATAAACCAACTTCAAACAAGTATCGACCATGCCCGGTCGTTCTGTGTATGCAAGCGACGTGTCGGAGCAGGTCCACAAAGTGATACGCGTGCTGGAGCGATCGAGCTTGCGATCTCGCTGTGTTCTCGCTGAAGCCGGGCGCAAGCAACCGGCTCAGAACAAGGCAAAGGAGACCGACTGGTCGCGAATACCTTCACCTTCATAGTCACCTAAGATGCGAAGAGTACGATACACCCCAGGTATGACCGTGACTTGTAGATATTATATTGACTTCGCCGTACTACCGTGCTGCACACAGTGCTTCTGTTTTTGACGTACTTTTATTTCCCTGTCCTCCGTCCCGCATCATTCTGCTCTGGTCGAAATCCGGGCCAGGGGCGACCCTAGTTCCGTCACTAAAACACTCCGCGCCGTTGTTGCCTGCCTGTCGCTTGTTTGGTCGTTTTTTTTTTGGTTCGCCCCTCTTCATGTGCACCACCAACCCATTTCGCGAACTGCTCTCATTTCGGGCTCTCGCCTTCGATCTGCTAGCTTGATTTACGTTCTTTTTCGTGCCCGCCACTCCACCACTTACGGTTGCCCTTCTCGTTCACAGTTGTTTGCACATAAGGTGGGTGGTTTGGGGCGCGAGTTTGCCCGTTTGCTGCCCGAGACTGCCCAAAGACAACGAGACCCGGAAATCGAACTTTTAAGCGGAAAAAATTGACCTTTTAATTAGATTGTCCATTCCGCAATCGCTCGCCAACGCCGTGCGTCTGTGTGCGACCAGTTGGCCTGGGGCTTCTGTTCCCTTCCCTAGCCGCGTCTCCGTGCTGCTCATTGACCGTGCACTCTCGTGCGCAAATGATCACCTTTAAACTAACGTCGCTCAACGGCGACGAACAGGGTTTGGTAAATGAGTCCGGACGGACGGCGGGGACGATGGTCGTTACCGGCAAGACTTCTGTGCGAGTTCTTGCACAGATGAAAGTGGATTCTGGTTGGCATTTCTATATTTATTGGCAGTCTTATGGGTGTCGTCGTGTGCAGGTAGTTTGATTGGTGGAAAAACGTAAACGATAGAATTGTTGATGCCTTTGTCTGGTAGGGGATGATATGAGGGAAAAATGGTGATACAGAATTTTATGAGATCGCGTAGCGGCAAAGATTTAGCCCCATACAATTGAACAAAACTGTAAAATAATTGTTCCACAGTTATAAATTGAGGGGACAATCAATGTTCCGTTTAAACATTTACATTTTTATTTTCAGCTCAAATACTCTTGATACAAATGCTCCTGATATTGTTTTTTATAATTTAATAGCTAATTAACTCTTCATGTCTTAAAAGCTGAAAAGATATTTCTACTCGGAAAGCCCTTTGCCAACGGAGATCATCAAGCAGCTTCTATTTTTTACCAATGTTTTGACCGATCGGATAGGTCACAATTGGAACATGGAGCAAAAAATCAACAAGTTTAGGGATCGGTGCTTTCGTTCTACGCCTTTAACGTCGGCACCGTCATCATCATCATCATCATCATCATCATCTTTTCCGTCGTTGTCGTCGTCGTTGTCGGCGTAGTATAACCGCAAGGCATGTTAGCTCTAGCCGTCTCACAGTTTGTTGAGCTCGTTCTCCCGTACCAGAGACCTGAGCGATCTTCAACCTTTCGACCTACACAAACACCTCCGTAGCAGGGCAACAACATTCCACTTATTCTGCTTCTTCTCGCATCGCGTCCAACCCGGGTGCCGCGACTTTCGGCTTTTCGGATCTTTTCCCTTTTGCTACGGTCCTACTAGGAAGTACGGTTGACCTGATCGTGGGGACCCAAGGGATTGTGCTGAGGAAAGGGTGCGCCCGAACGGCAAGTGGGTTTTGCTTTACCGGCGGGTGTCATTTCGGCGGGTGAGCGGGACCACGCAAAAGGCACAAACTCGGGGTTGCGAAACGGTTCGCGGGTTCACAGTGCGCCAGTGTTGCGTTGCGCGTCGCTGGCAAATCGCAGAACGAAACCATTTCTTTGCCTTTTTTCTGGTGATGCTGGTTTTTGCCGCTCCTTCAAATAGAATCTATATTTAAAATAGGTTACTCATAAAAACCGACCAACTCAACCGACCCGTCGACCGCTCTGCCGACCTGGTACGACCGCGCACAGCTTGAACTGTGCGAGTGACCCTCCCCTGATGGGGTGAGGCCAATTTCTCCTCCCCACATCCGTGCTCCGTGCTGCCATATGACTGGCGACACAATCTGGCCGGGTGACCGCAACTTTGGCGTCTAATTGTATGACGTGATATCTGCTCGATTCGTAAATCTGCTGATGGTGCGCGATTCTGCCACTGGCAAAGCAACTCGTAATCGATTTTGGTTTTTCTGTTATACTTCAAAGCATTTCAACAAACAACTGTGTTCATGCAACCAGTTGGGTTACGTGAACCTGAGCTTGCAATAATCGATACTTCTTGGCCTTGAAATATTGTTGAAAATATAAATGTAATACTCTGTAAAATACTGTGTTCAATACTTACATACTTATCCGGCGCTACAACTGCTTGGCGGTCTTGCCCTGTCTCAGTAGTATCCGAAAACGCTCACGGTCTCACGCCATGTTATGGCTATGGATTAACAAAAAACTGAAGTAACGAAAATAAATACTTCTTTGTATTTTCTAACTCAATTAATAATTCATTAAGATATTTAAATTAATTTAGATTGCTAACAACGTATATAATCGTTTTAATTTAGTGAAATTTAATATCTATGTTACTTTTATTTATAGCTTCATTGCACTCTGTACTATGTTACAATGTTGAAAAATAGAAAAAAAATATTAATAGTAAATAAAAAATTAGCTTACCATTTCCATCCTCCCGACTCAAACGCTAGGCCAAGCTAAGATAAGAAGCAAAGCTACGAAAGAATATGGGAAATAAAATCAACCCATCCTAGCTGTTTGTGTACGGCTAGAATGTAGAAATAATTAACATAATTAACACCAACGTCCAGCGATCGAAAAGTGATTTGCTCGTAAACTCGTCCCAGCGCAAGATCGCGGGCCAAACTTACACTACACTAGACCTGTGGCAGTGTCAGTGTATGTGCGCGAACGGGCGGTATCATCCGCCCAGAGGGAGAGCTATGGGGCCGTCTCGAGACGGTAACATTTGGCCCGAAAAGTTCACCACCGGTAAATGTTTGCACATGGCATTTGGCATCGCAGGGCACCAACCACCGGTGCTGCCCACCGCGCGCTCTTCACCGATCGATCCCATCTGCTCGCGGTGCTAAATGCCGTACACTCAATCCAACGAGCCGACTCTCTGGCCCGGTGTGTTTGCGAGAGAGCGTCAACGCTTCAATGATTTTTACAATTCGCAACAACTTCTCTTGCCTTCTAATGCATTCAATCGCGGCTCCGAAAGAAAGGCACCGATTCTCTCATCACAGGGCGCACAGTACGTTCGGGGTCTGAAAACGTGATTGCGTTTCCAAAACATTGCCACTGCCATTACTGTGCCAACTTTTACCTCAGTCCCTTGTTTTCGGGGACCGGGAATACAAAAAGTTCACACAAATACACAACAAAGAATTACATGAATTGACATTTTTGAAGTGTATATTGGTCTGACTCGTCTGGTCTGACTGGTCTGCTCATAGCACGCTTGCTGATATCTGCTTTTTAATTTGGATACAGTACAACTAATACATTAATAAATAATGTCGATCACAACACGGATCACACCGCTCTAGATCTGATCAATATTGTGAAATTCTCACCCGGGAATAATGCAGCAAAAAGCTGTTTAAAATTCATCACATCCAACCCCGACGTAGAAGAGAATGAATGGAAATAAACCTCAAAAGGATGGGGCAATTGCCAAAGGACTCCTCGCTGATAGCCCCATGGGCTAAGCTTGTAAACAAATCAAGAGAGTGAATTAAATCCGGTGCGCCACGTGAGACACTTAGTGTGTGTGTGTTTTTTTTTCTTCCTAACCTCGTTCGACACCGTTTCGATGCGATGAGAAAGAGTGGAGATGAACCGCCACGGCCCACCACGCGGAAGAGAAGATAACTCGCAGTATAAACTCGCCGCTGGCTTAAGCTTAGCCGCGCGAGAGCGAGAGCCAGCGCCTGCAAAGCGAAACAGAGCAACGGAGAGAAAGATAAGGCCTGCTACGAGCGAACGCGAGAGCTGAGAACGCGAGCGCGGTGAACGCGAGCAAAAGGCACCAGAGGCCGAGAAAAACAAAGCAATCGCGCGCTTTGGAACCGTTTCCATCGTGGCAAGTGAATCAATTGCGTGCGGCTAGCGAAAGACGGAAGGGCACGTTCTGTGTGTTGCCTCCGCCAGGTTCCCGGTTTTTTCTTTCTTTCTTTTGATTCGGCGTGCGTTCGTTTGTCGTCGCAGTGTGGACCGCGAGGTATCCGGCCGTTCTTTCAATTCCCCTGCTCGTGGCCATCCTGGAGTTCTGGACTATTAGGAGGTTGGAAGATGATCAGTGAATCCATCAGTGCGACTGTGCGACATCTTTGATTCAATCCATTCTATATTGCACGTGTTCGATGACTATCTGCTAACGTCCGTCTGCGTTACGCAAAATGCGCAAGTAAGTGATTGAGTGTGTGAAGGGTTTGGGCGTCTTATCTACAAATCGTTCCCAGTGTATACCGAAGTGTGAAGTGCTAAAGAACGTGTGTTGCTGGTGCATAATTAGTGCTATCAAGTGTTGTCCTCGGTTCCTTCAAACCAGAAGAAACAGTAACAGTGCAATCGACACTGGATGGCTTTGCGTCCTTCTGTGTGGTGTATGGGAAAAGGTGTCAAGACGTGCTGATAACACGCTGTATGGGTGTGTGTTTGTGCGTGTGTGTTCGTACCGCAAACACGTGTAAAGTTATCAAGGCGAGTATGTTTTGAAAGCTGCGACGAGCGGGTGTGCATGAAGACATCATCATCCGGTGTTAGAATTGATTGAAGAGACATCGCGAAACAAACCAAAAAGTTACCCATTTACGAGGTGAGAATACGTTTGCGATATTTATGCCATTAGAATTGTTTGTCTGCGATCACGAGAGCACATGATCGTTTCGTTTGTGTGAGCGTTGCCATGCGTCGAACAGCAGGCCGCGGCCCACCACGGGGAGATGTATATGACGTTTGTGTTGCGCGGGAGGTTCCGTCAACCGAGAAGGGGTTGTGAAATATCTGAGTATTTGTATGTTTATGTGTGTGTATGTGTGTGTATTTGTGTGTATTTGTACGAGGAAGGGAGGCAGAGCTCACCGTAACGTGACCTTTTGTGCTTCGGAACGAACCCGCGGTCTGCCCTCGCCGGTTGAGCACGATTAGCCGCACCGTTGCGCTCGTGGGGTGGACAAGGAAACACCATCGCCACCAGTGAGAGAGTCCGGTGGGGGGCAACAGCAGCAACACAGCCGTACGCTCCGGTTTTTATTTATGAGCTTGAAATATTTCTAATGACAATTATTATTCCGTCCGAAGCTCGCGCGGCCTGCTGTCCGCCCGCGTGCGCGCTCCCGGACGCCCCCGTTCTGCCGCTGCTGCTGCTTCTTCCGGAGATGATCTTCCAACGTCCAATTGTCAATTCACGATCACCACGATCCGCGGGCCCGCGGTACGCGTTCTGGCGCGTTGGACGAATGTTTCTGTATTTGTTGTTTATTTACTTCTCGCAGCTCGTTCGCTCTCTCGGCGGTATGGCCGACTGGCTGGCTCTCCACTGGCACTCGCACCCTGGCACGGCGACACCTTCCCGTTGCGTGTTTCGAGGCGCATTCTTCGTGTTCATGGGGGTGGGGAGGGGTGTTTTTTGTGTTCTTCGTTTGTCCCTTCCAACCCCCTTCCTCTTCAAATCCGGCATAATGCGTCGCGGCGCAGTGCCTGAAGTTCTAAAGTTCTAAAGCGAAACCGATCCTACCCGATTCCGTTTCAACGTTCACCTTCACCTCCTGCTGGCCGAAAACCGTGGAGTAGCGCCCATATGCTCTGTGTACGGTGAGGGCCGGTTTGACATTCTTGGCTTGAACTACTTGAAATGTCAAATCATTAATAGAGAGACTTAAATGTTATTCTGCAACGGCGGCTGCCGCGAGCGATCATACGGGCGTTCGGGGGAACGGGGGGAAGCTTGAGAGGGTGGTGGGTATGATACAGAAACCTGTGCAAATCTGTTCCGCGTGCCCTGCTTTTTGAACCTTAATCACTCGCTCTCAGCCTGCCGGGTGATCGGGAGATCAGCATTGATTGATTTGCTCGAAACCTGCGGCTATAGCGTTGACGTGTAGTGGTCGTTAAAAAGTACTGGTCGGCGCTACCTTAAAGGCGCTGTCAAAATTTACCATCGGCATTACTACTCCTACAGTCTGGTGAATTTTACATCTTCGTACGACATTTCCTGCAATTTAGTTTTTGGCAAACAATCATGCAATCATTCTATTTGCAAAGATGTATAACATCAGCTATAGTCCCAATTGTTGGACGCCACAGCTGGTGGTATTTTTCCCATGAAGGGGTCATGTTACGGTCATTGGATTTCGTCACAGACCGATGATCGACCAATAATGGGTTCCATATTGATACGAATTTCATGTCTAAGGGATAAGATTTTCGTTAAATAGTCAAAGTGAATGATTTATTGGAGGGATAGTCTAGCGATAACGATTTTACAACAAAATAGACGTTTTTGTGTGTGTGTAAATAAAGTATTTCAGCTCGGAAGATGTTGAATTAAATCAAATTCAATCTACACATTTCAATAATTACTCAAGGTTTCACAGTTAAATTTTTTTGGGTGGCATGTTTTGAAGGCACACGCTACATTTTTCTTTGGAGTATTCTCTCGAGGAAACTATTACCAACACACTGCGTAAGTACAGTAGTTCTTGTGTTTGCACCAACGTGTTTTATTTTCATCCTGATAATTTGCCAAGGTCAACTCAACCGGCTGAGGAAACGACATCACAAGGTGTAGTCATTTTTAGCGCCCGCTCAATATCGATAACTTTCCCGAATACTTGTCCAATTTGTCCGACGGAGACAGGTCGTTGGGATAGCGTGTTGAATTGATACAACCGCGACCGGATGTGGCCGGCTAAGGTGGACTTGGTGGTGTGCATTAACAAAAAAGCATGACGAGACAATACAAAATGTAAGTGCAACAGGGTGCGTGCAAGTAATGGTGAGCCGAGTTGGTACCGCGTGTTGGAGTTGTACAAAAAAGGCAAACGGTTGAACTAAACGAACTCGCGTGGCGGGGTAAGCTAAAGGGCACCGGGGACGTATGGATCTTTAACGAATGAATGGAAGATTCTGGCGGGGTTGGCCCGGTTGGACGCGCGTGGAGAAAGAAGCAAATCATTATGAAGAAAGGTGTCATAAAGAAGCGAAGAACCGGGGAAGAAGCGACGCCTCAAATGGGCGTACGGCCGACGGTTTGTACATGGCTGTGGCATGAGGGAAGTGCGGCAGTGCCCGGGAGCACCGGGAGGGCCTGTGCACGGGGAAGGAAAAGTTCATGAGTCAACAGACAAGTGAACCCAGGTGACTCTTTGGTGACCGTCCGAGGGGTGAGTGAGCCCGCCTCGGTTAGAACTGCGCAGAACGCAGCGAATTGAGCGCGTTGGCTTCACTTCGCTGTGGTCGCGCATACCACGACATCGTCGCCGCGGTCGTTTACCACCGACACGTCAGTGTGTGCGCATTGGTTAGTATTTGGACGGCGTCTTTAAGTGTATGTATCTGGGGTGCTGTGCGCCGCCGGCCGATGACGATTAAGGTGACGATGAGGTGGACCACGACGACGGCGACGACGACGACGACGACGACAACTGCGCGAAGATGACTCTCACGACCTACGCGGTCAAAGTGTGGACACAGCCGCCACCGCACCATTCTCCCGCCGCCGGGTTCGGCCAGAACGATGGAACGAATTGAGCGCGATCGTCAAACTCATCGGCCGTTGTTTCGTTCCGCGCGATTTCCAACACAACGCGCGCGCCATGCGTCTGGAACGAAGGGGATAGGGGACGTCTGCGAAGGGAGGCTACCGGGTTGGACCGGTAGAGAGTGGTGCGTTTGAAACAGTCAGTTCGAATGTCGAATTCTCTCGCTCTGCGTCCGACGTCGGGAGCGTTAATCTACGCCATCAAGAATGAGCAAGCAGCGAACGACCGGAAAGGTTGTGACATTCTTACGACTTTAAAGGTACAGCGTCAGCACACGATATAGAAAAACAATCTCGCGGGGGGTTTTCGATGCCATTAATACATATTAGCACGAGCTGGCCGTGTGGTCCGCGATCGTGCACGGTCGATTAATCAAACGCGCCGAAAGTGACGTGCGACAAAGATGTTCGACTTTTGGGCAATCATGCTGCCGTGCCAAGCCCGCGGTACTTGTGGCCACCGCCGTTTTGTAGGGTTAGAAAGTTTAGTGCACGCTAATACAACCACTTCGCGCTGAGGGTGAATCTGCCGCGGGTTGGTTGGTCCACCGCAAAAGTATGTATGACAGAGAGAGAGAGAGCGTTTGCATTATCTCCTGCCATTTGATGCACTTTGCCACGGGTTGCCCTTTTGGGTTCCTGTTTATGTGCGCTGCACACATACGCTGTGTCTCGTAGCGACAAGCATCACGCGAGCTAGGGCACCGTCGATGTCAAGATTCCTCCGCCAGACCCGGGCCACGCTTCGGGGGCGATGCAATAATGGACTTTGCGACACACATACATAAGACGGGCGTAAGCGAAAGGGGAAACCAAGCGGGACAGCGGTAGGCACGTTAGAAACTGTGTGCTATCTCCTTCGCGCGCTCCTGTTATTTTAGTCACGGGGGTCATGCTCTCGCCCCGATGGGCCACAGTAGCAGAGGCGATCGGTATGAGCATACACATGTATTCCAGCCTCCAGCCGCAGGCACGGCAACGAGCAATCGAAGTGTACGCTTGATCGCCCGACCTTTGACCACTAACCGAAGGAGGAGAGCTCGATTTCGCTAAATGGTTATGGTTGCCCACGGCACAAAAGCAATTGGCAGTATTTGTGCAATGTGTAACAGTACGCCAGCAACAAAGTTTAGCAAAACTACACTTCTACTTCTGGGCAGATGGGAAATGGCGAATGGGCAAATTACTGTATTAATCTATGCTCGTACTAGATGCTCCTCTCAACTATGACGTTCTGTGGCAAGGTAACAGTGAGAAACTGGGTCACCGATAAACAAACAAAAAAACTCGCTTTGGAGCAGCCAACCAGGATCCGATAACGCACTTTGCTCCGGTCTATTATGGTACACCCAGGTCCAGATAATAAACGGAGGAGACTTATCACGCAGCGCCGATTGTTGCAGCGTGGACAGGTGCACGATGGACCTCACGTATTGTCCTCACGCACCTCCACTCTCCCAGCTCTCCAGTGCAGCCATGATATTTCATGGCCAAACTGGGGAGACGCGACATGGGACCAACCCTATTGAGAAGAGATAACTTGATGGGTGTCACTCTCCGTTCCATCCGCTCATTCTTATCACACTCTAGCTGTCTTGTTCCGTAGGGGTTGGCCAGTTTAATGGGGGAGTTAGTTTGCAGAAAGTGTTGTGGTTGAATATTCTAGCGTGTTGCAGTACGACTCAACAGAATGCTGTTAAAATGGCAAAGAAATGCATGTTTTTTGTCAATTTCCTTCAAAATAAAATATTCCCCAAAATCAATACAAACAGTTGTAGTACCTCCCTGTAATGGTTGGATACAAAGCTAACATCTCGTAGTCCTAGGGACGGAACACATCGGAGAAAAATGAACCATCACCTCTATTCCATATTCGCCTCGAATCAGCGCTAGTCTTTCATTGTTGTCTTCCTTTCCTTATCGTTTCAGAACGTTCGTGGAGCCGTGAATCACCGTCGGCACGGCCACACGGGAAAAACATTCGTCTTCGGTAAAGGCGTGAAGTAGCAGCGATAAGTCGCGACAAGTAGTGGTAATAAACATACTGTGCCTTGCGCGTCGGCGGTTTGAACCGCGACTTGAGCAAAACGAATACCAAGCCGCGCAAAAGGGGTGTAATATCTCCCGCAGGTCATAACCGCGCAGTGCAGTGGTAGCAGTGGAGTGTGTTGGTGACCGACAGGGATAGGGCTAATGTGTGTAGGTTGAATGCGGGCGTGACAGAGAGAACAGAACCTTCGGACGACCACGAGTGTGCTCGAAGAGACAGGGTAGTATCACCTCTAGCGAAATTGATGTGCTGTTTGCGGTCGCGTACTTACACGATTGGGCAAGCGATTGCCCTGCGTCGATTGATTTCCGAGGGCTTGCAAAAAATAATAATAATAATAAAAGTGTCGAACACATATTGGAGCAAACATATCGGAGCGGAAATCTAGTGCTGGTGTGATTTTGTTTGCAGCACGCGTAAATTGTCGGTTGTAATGTGTATTTGTGCGGCGGATACGCTTCCAAAAAGCTTCGAATAATTTAACCTTTTGCGAGCCATCGACGGGTATTTCATTCCGATGAGTAATAGCATGAGCTACGCGATACTAATTGCCAAGGTTTGAAATTTGTCAAAAGTGTCACGTATCAGGTCGCCTGACGGACACTTACCGACCGCGTGGCGTAAGCTTCGCCCCCAAACGCTCAGTCTAATCGCGCCGAGGTGTGTAGTTTTTAGCGTTACGGCGTTGACGGTGTGCGCGATCGGGCAGTGTATTGGTTGTGTCTGTGTGATATCTAACTCTAAGCGACCGATTGTGAAATCTACGTGCGTACGAGGGTGTGTCTGTGTGAGTACCAGTGTGCGAGTGTGTGAGAGTGCCCGCCGAGGGCTCAGACGGCAGTACGGCCGGTGAAGTGTCGCGTGTTCGTGGTCGTTATCTCTGGGGCTAGTTTTGCCATTGACCGTCCTAGTGCGCCCTAACCTCTACCCTTCCTTGGTCGGTGACTCCCACCCCGAAGGGTTGACGAAGGGTGGTGTGTGAGGTGCTGTTGTTAAGGGACGGGCGGTTTATTTAGGGGAACGGTCGCACAGGGCTATCCCGCTATCGGCAGCAATGAACGATCGCGATTGTCGCCGTGAATGAGATCATGAGGGAAGTGGACACTTCGGAAACATCCGTCGTATGGCCTGCATGGTGTTACTCAGGTAAGTTCGATAAGCGAATCATTGGGCTGAGGATGGGTTGGGATTGGATTGGGGGGAGGGGGACACAGTGTAGAAATCAACATGTAACACACGCGCGCCTATATACATGCCCGATAAAACCAGTACCTGGAAAGTTTACCCTCGGTCGGCGTTTCAAACTAATCCCGGATTGAAACTATTTCGAGCGTTTAAAGTAATTCTATCCTCTTACAATTAGCCTCCGAATGTCAAACGGCTGTTATCGTAGTTCGTTTTGTTGAATTTTTTAAACATTTTTCCTAAACTCACCTGCAAGATATTTAAAACTTGTAAGGATTCAACACGTTGGCGGCGTTATTGGTAGGGTTTTTTCGTTTCTTTTCTGAAAGTCGGTGTCATCGTCCAATCGTGGAAACATTCGTCATAGAAATAGTAAAATGTGAAAACAAATAAAAATTGCGTACACTTCAACCACATGCCAAGTTCGTCCGTCCCGCAGGTGTATTACTGTGACGTCCTAGTTTTGGGGGCTCCCGATGCTCAATTTAATTACCTTTGCGGCCGCAAAGTTTTCCCATTTTCCTACTATTTTGGTCAAGCGTGAGAGGATTTCACGGCGCGCTGAGCGTTGCTTGTGTGTGTGGGGAAGTTATGTTTGGATTTCCTTGCCGCACTGCACGAGATTCCTTGCGAGGGCTGCTTTTCAATAAGAGCCGACGCGTATAAGACTTCAAACTGTAATACCGCAGCTTAGATGCAACGTGTGTCAGCCATGTGTTGGCGTCTGTGGTGTGACCAGTGTGGCGCAGTGAAAGGCATTCTGTCGGAAATTAAGCTGCGGAAAGCATTCCTGGAAGCTAGCGTGACATAAGCTAACGATTAGTGCAGGTCAAAGATCACAAGCAAAATGGGATCATTTGTGTTGCTTTTTTCCAGTGTATTGTATACCAAGCACACTTTTTACATAACGGTATTGTTCTGTACAAATACCCAAATGCCTTTCCTAGAGTAATCTATATTTCGTAGGATTATTTCCTCTTTGTATGAAACGTTCAGTGCTGACGTTTGACAGTAGTAGTTCGACTGTTGATAAATCAGTAAGCCTGACCGGTGTAGGTATCCACATGCATTCAAATGGTGTGAAATTTTCCGATAAGGTCACGGCCCAAAGCGGTATGCAGATTTGCATACGACATAACAAAGGTCAAACTCGTTTGTGTCATTGGGGTGATTTCGTTTGACATAATCCAGGATAGATAGCACGGAATGGTAACCTTTACCCATGTGCTATAAGTTGGCCAGTTTGGTTCGTTTGAATTTTATTGGTTACACAAACTGCTTTATAAAAGTCCTTTAATATTTCGCAGGTTGACAAAAAACAGCTACAGCTAAGTTTTCTGTGCCGAAAAAATAAATCATTGTAATCGTGTAAAGTTGCCTTCAACGTGATGCTGGTATACGTTTTCACTTGAATTTATACATTTTTTGCAGTAAGTAGTCATCAGTCATGCCAGGCTGCTGGTGTGTGCCTTTATTGCGCTTGGTTGTGCGACTCGGTCAGGTCACATTTATTGACATTTGGAACGCTGCTGTTCGTTTGAAGGAAGGTACCGCCATTTAACAACGATGCTCCCGCGAGTTAACCTCTCGGTGTGTCCATGAGCCGGTGTCTTGCGCTTCGCTGCTTTAGGATGGTCGCTGAACATGGGTCACGATTTGCAAAAGCAATTACAATTACTTGCCCCTCGCCCTGCGTCTGATGACCACAAAACCTGGTCACCCTGGTTGGAGTTGCAGCTCGTGCAATCCTAAAGTTTTGCTCCAAATAAAGCTACTGAAGACGAGCAGCATCCTCGACATTAGTCTCAGCGTAGATACAAGACAAGTGAAGATAGCAACATTTGTTTGCGTGCTCGTTTGTTGATGTGGGAAAATATCAATTTTGGTGATTTTGCGAATTAGCTTATTTTGCAGAGAAATTGTATGTGCTGTTGGATATTAATATTATTACGTAGTACAGTTCATTAGCGCGACGGTCAAATGTTCCGTTTCGTAGTTAATGACCGTCTACTATCTTATCTCGAACATATCGACTAAGAAGATAAACAAAAATTTTGCTTATTACTACTATACTATTTTGTAAAATGCAAAGGTAAGATAAACAAAATAAGTTATTTGTCAACTTATCATTACCAGACTTGTTGTGAAAATTGTATATCATTCTACAGTGATATACAATTGATGGATTAAGCATGTACGGAAAAGACTCGCTTATGATGATAAATGCATAAATATCAGATTCTGATTCGGTGCTCCCATGGAAAAGATGACAGAAAAGGGCAGAAAATGATCATAAATGGATAAAATTAAAGCCTTTTGTTATAGTGCCACCGAGATGCTTCCGAATAACTGTACCATGTGCTCAAAAATACGAATAATGTCTTGATATTGTGCCCATGTATCTCGTGCTCTCAACGTTTGCTTTAGCATACACACCATTGTCATGGCTCATTTGTTCGCGGGCTTTCTTTTTAACGTACCAATATGGTGGTACATAATAAAAATATCTTTTCTCATTATTGATTGGACCGGCTTTCGTGGCGCTACATTTGGATGGATCCCGTTTGTTTTGAAAAAATCTGTCCCACCGTTCGCGAGCCACATGTTGCCGATAGGACGATGCCGGTCGATATCGGCTGGGGTAGCGGGAATGTTGGTTCACCTGTTTACTGCGGTGATATCTGTGCCGTGCGTGATTAGCCCAGGGTAGCATTCCGGTCTGATGCTAAGCGTTACCATACGTGTCATAAAAAAGCGTCCCGGTCAAACTTTCTTCCAAAATACTCACGCTACCCGCTAGTCGATGGGAGCAATCGGACGAAGGACTCGCAGAGGAAAATGGTGTGAACCACCGTTTTTTTTTAATCAAAGATCCAACCAATTGAAACGAGATCAACAAAGCTCGTCAGAAATAATAAGCGACAATAAAAAAGAATACCCTTTATCTGAATCGGCTGTCTGATGATCATGTCCGTTTTGTTGCGGGATCTTTCCCGAAGCGGTACCCAGCGTTGAAACCGCAATCGTTTAGGAGAGGATTCGCTCGCTGGTAAGCAGCAGAAGCGGCAGGAAATCGGGAAAATTGAAATGAAACAAACTTGACACTGGTTTTGGGGCAATTGGACTGCGGCCCGGCACTGTGATCCAATCGACTGACGAAAAGGCGACAAACAAGTTCGAACGTAACGTGTGGTAATAAAATCACAGCTCGATCGATCGTCTGCGGGTCGATGCTCAGAACGACGCCATCGTTCGAGGCGATTCTGGTGCGCTGGAGCCTAATTTAAGATCGCATTCTTTTTTTACGATTTAAATGTTTTCATCTGGGGCGACTTCCTCAACCTGTTAGTCAGTGTTCAGTAGAAGGGTGCTAGAGTACCACCGATAGGTGTTTTTGTATGTTCACCAAAAGATAAAACAGCTAACCATAAGATGCATATGAGCAAGATGTTTGAAGCGATCAAGATCGTTTTATTACACGGCCTGATCTCGACAAAAGGGCGATTTTGTATAACAAAAAGGCGTAGAGGAGGACAGTTGATTGTAAATCTTGTCGCTGTGGGAATCCCAACCAATTATAGCGGCGTATCAAGGCAGAAGGGATGCTTCTTTAGGAATGGTTTAAAAATTAGAATGAGAATAGCTTACGCTGAAAGTAGTTTCGGTTTAAATTTGGAAATTTCGCTCTTCAACCTACGAGACAGAGATGTTGAAAGGTCAGTTTAATAACGCCCATAGGCCAAATTCAGCTCTTAATCCCACCGTTGTTCTGAGACCGGTTCCGTTTATCTTCGTAGCAAAACGAACACCACTGGCTGGTTTTGAGCGGTGTTTCACTGTTACCCGACAGGTCGAGAAATGACTGTTTTTATGGTTTGGGGGCACTAGGGTCCAAGGATCACCTTGGTCCCGACATGAATATGAAACAGCGCTTAACATTCTGGACACTGGATCAATCGCTCAAGCAAACAAGCTTCATACACTTCATGATTGAAAAGTGATCGCGAACGGACGACTCTCTGCGTTCGGTGGAATGTGCTCTGGATTAAATTGAAGCCAAACAACAATAACAACAACAAACTCATTAAAGAATGCGTCATTAACCAAACCAGACCGGGGGAGGCGATCTTTAAAAGTTTTTATTTTTCTCGTTCGGTCTCGCTCCTCGTTCGATGAGGACGAATGCATCTGCACAAAATGACCGAGTAAAAAGCACGACATTCACACATTTAGTAAGCATGTTGGTTTGCTCCTGTCCCTTTTTGCACGGCGACACTGTAACGCTGTCCTGTTGTTTTATTTTCGGTTGTTGTCATCCAACAGGAATCGTGAGATTCCTTTTACTTTTCTTCTCCTGAAAGCATTGAGGGTTACGTCAATTGGACGAAGGGCAAAAGTGAATGTTGTTTGGCTGTTGGCGACTTGGCACCTTCGTCGACAAAGGTTCACCCGGGATCGAACCAGGGCTGGGAAGGGGCGTCCTTTCTGACGGAGGATATTAAATTATAATTCGGATATGGTTTGCAAATTGGCTGATTAATTGCTTGATGCAGTGTCTGATACACTCTACCCATGTGTGATCGATAACGATAAATTTTATGACAATACTCCATACCTTTGCACCAGAAACAAACAAGTCAGTAAAAAACAACACATAGCTACGAAACTGCAATTTATATCAGATGCGTTTGTTTTGTTCCTGCTAATCCAAGTAATTGTGTCGAGCGTAAAACAAACATTAGTAGTGAAAGGATCAACAATATGAGCGTGAAACAATGAATCTGAAAAGAAAATGTGTGAAGTAATGCTGGAAATTCGAGCACTAAAGATGATTAAATACCCATAAGACTGGCAATGTCAAACTGTCAGATAACAGTGACAGCGTTGCTCGTCATACATCTAAATTTAAGGTCCGCAAGATTGTGAAAGATGATGATGATGTTCGGAATGCTGCCAAAATGCCCGACGCAAGCTTCGAGATTCATCATAAGTTGTTGTAAAAGTTTCTTGTTCTCGTTATGGCACTTCCCTCCATTCGTGGAGCCGGGCCAACCCGCTATCCTTAAATTAATGAGGGAGCATTAAAACTGGAGTGTGATCAAGCGCTGCGCAGTAAAGGGTCTCTTTCATTACAATTGCCAAGAGGTTAAGAATGTCGAGCGGGGAGTGAATGAGACTCGCCAGTTGCTATAGTTTCATCGATAATAATGCGAGAAGTAAAACTAAAATCAGAGAAAAGTGCGCTTGAGCGAGACTGGAGACACCTTTCGCCGTATCGGGGCTGGGTGGAATAAAACGGGCAAAAACAAAAGTAATTTGAAGGTTTCGGCAAAAGCAAAAAAGATGTAGTAACGCGCATACTGGCAGATTACAAAACCAGCTAGACGGTGAAAGGTGCATCCCTGCTCACCCCTCGACCGCAGGGGTCCCGGGGTGAGATGGAGATGAAAAGTGCAACTGCATCCGCGAACAACAAAACGACGATTCCACGAAAGTAAGCGGGCGCCCCGAAACGCCTTGTTCCAGATCGCTGGCAGACTTTTGGTAAAAGTCACGTACAGCCGGAGATTGAAAAACAAGAACGTAAAAACAACTTCACACATACATGATCTTGACAAAAAAAATCACATTCATCGAAACAAGAAAGGATCGCCCGACGACTCACCCACTGAAATGGAAAATCCCGGGAACGGAAGCATCAAAGCGCTGCTGGTGCGGGTTCAGGTTTGTTCTGTGGTAATTCGTAACAAAACTGACTTTACCACAAAACGGGTGTCCGTTTTATTGCTCCATTCTCGTCCCTTTTTGCTGCAGTGCACAGGAGATTGTGCAACGTTAGCACCGTTCCTTGACCATTCGGCTTGAACTATCCTTGTGCTTTTGGGGCGAGCTGAACGAAGCTGAACCCAGCGGTAGTAAGATGCCTCAGTGCAGCCTTCTTTTCGGCAGGTGAAATAACCGCCAAGAGAAAGGAACTCGATCAGCACAAGGTGTGGATATCCAGCTCACGAATATAGAACGTATCAAGCGAAGGGCAGGAGAAAGGAGACCCTCCTGGAAGAGTGAGTGGTGGTCCCGGGAGGGGGGGGGGGTGTAGAAAAGACGATCCGGTGCAGGGTTGCGGCAGACAGGGTGGGATACGGTTCCCTTGAACCGAAAACTACTTTTCACTGGCCAAATACGCCAAATCATCCAGTTTGCTCGCGTTCCGAACGGCGGCACAATCGACCACCAATGCAGAAGCGCCTTTCGAATGTCCTGCTCGCCTATCGCTTGGGCAGTATGCGCAAGCACGGGGAGAAGGTTGTGCCGATCCCAAACGGGGACAGGATTGTTGCTGATGTGATGAGGCCGATGGCAGGACACACTGGTCCGGCGGACAGTTGGAAAGGAAATGACACGTTTTGCGCAACGGCGAAGAGAAAGGAACCCAAACTTGATACTTTTGCTGGCGGAATGATGACGCCTTAAGTTTTGTCCGAGCTGATGACCCGTGATCGACGGATCGGCGATCGTCGGTAAATTTGCTGCGGAAGGTCAGAATGTTTCGCAATTCCATAAAATATATCTTTCTTGAATGGGCTGACATATTTATAAACGAGTTGGAGTTAACATAATGTAAATATATTCAAAACCATATTCATAAACATGCAATTACATGATATACAAAGTTGATGATTCACATAATAATTTTATTAAAATTGACAAGTTTGGTAAAAGATATTTGTTACTTTCATAACTTTAACTTTTATATATTACAATGGCAAAGCATGTTCAATTATACATAAAAGACTGGCATCAACGAACGAAGTATTCTAATACCGTTTGAAGGAACAACTTTCGTTTCTAATAAACCAAATCGCATTCGTTAGGGTCGAAGGTACAAAAGATCTTTTTTCGGCTTGATTCGATTGCAGTAGTGGTATTGTAAATTGATCGAGAGAATAACACGAAAAAGCATAAATCGCAAATTTCTACCGGCCATTGCACTAGCCTATGCTGTATGCAAAAGAAGAGAAAAAAACAATAGTTGTTCGGCACAGTGCGGCAGTAACCTTTCGTCAAGGGGTTTTGTGTGAGAAACGGTTCGCATCCCGATAAACACACCGCCGGCTTCATAAGCCCATACAAAAAAGGCCGCCAGCAGGGATAGATGGAAGGAGAAAATACAAATAAAAAAACAAACACTAAGACGAAATAAATGCCTCAATGGAAATAGAAGGAAAATAGAAAGAAACAGAAAGAGGAAACATGAAACTTAATTTTATAATTAAATTGTTTCGCTCGTATTAGAAAATTAGGTATTCCGATGCGGTTCGATATAACTGTACCAGTTTTGTGGCGGGTTGATTTACTTTCATTTTTTACTGTTTCTACTTGGTATTTGGTTTGCAGGTTGAAAATAAAACAAACCCAACTCGCGGCCTGTGGCACGGTGAGCAAGAATAGGGCATTTGTGGGAACACTAGTTCGTCTGATGGGAGGAAGAATGCTTCTGTTTCTTGAAAGATGTAAACACAAACTGTATTAGAATTGTTTTACGTACTTGCTGTCGTTAGACTCAACTTCACTGGGAAATCATATAATCTCATGCCAATCAGTGTGCAGAGATCGTGAATGTAATGACATAAAATGGGCTTGATTTTTATTGACTGGATAATAGGGGCATTGATTTTACGAGATCTACTCGATATTTCCGGTAAGATGTTTCACTCACATGATCATCGAATGGAGCACTAGCAACCTGAAAGACCGTAACTGATCAACAGGGTGACTTATTTGTTCTGACAGCCTAGTGCAATCGGACACTGATTGGATGTATAGGGACGCGAAGGCTATTTCACAATGCAAAGAATTGAGCGGAACGTGCAAAAACAAACGCAAAGATTAAGCTGATGATCTTGCGCTACGTTTCCAGCAGCATCCCAGTTAGTGCCACAATTAATCTAAAGAACTGGCCGTTTCCCGTTGGGACTGTTGGCAAACAAACATGGGTTTTCTCTTTGCTAGCACGGTAGGCGTTTAACGTTGGGCAGATGACTCCACCTCAAATCAACGCCGGTGGCATCGGGCCGAACGCGAGCTCATAGCGTGAAAGCTCGATTTGTAAGATTTGTTGTTCGCTGTCGGCTACGCAGCACTCCTGAATACATTCAATTGGCCAAAATTGCGTTTCAGCAGGTTCCTCACAGTTGGGCGGGTAGAAGCTGCTGCTTTTCCATTGGCAGCTATTACGGATATTGAGTGGCGTTGTTGCTCACACTCTCGCGGTAAAGGGTTTTCCGTTGGGTTCCCCGGAGCTTTCGCGGCAGTCGGGTGTTGTGCTTGCTCAGCTAGCCAGCCGGTGCTGCGTTTGGCCACGGAAGGAAATTAATTGAAAAATTGATTAAAACATTTGCCGTCATCTGCACTGGCAAGCTGTTTGAGTAGCCGATAATGGTTGTTCCGATTTCAATGTGAACTGTACCGGGTCTTGGGAGCAATTTGTCCATCTGGACAGAGACGATGGGAACGTAGCATATACGGCGATCGCTAAAGTATTGCTCGATTACTTTGAGTATATGAAAAATCAACGTTGCCAAAAGAAAATACCCTCGAGCATGTACCCTGAACTTCAAATGAAATAGAAAAAAATCATGCTGCTGGCAGATGACTGTACGGAAATGGTTATTTTCGTTGATATTGGTGAGAATATTAGAATGAGAAATGAGAAGAATTAGAATGAGAAATTGCTTTGATTGTCTTTGCTTTGTTTACTTGAAGCTATTTATGTGAAAAGTAGGAAAAATATAAATTCCTTACAAATATTTCATCAGAAGATGTGGAATAATCCTGTAAACTTGTGTAAATAGCCATCCTTTCCGGTACTGATGATTTGTAGCAGAACAACAAAAACAAGGGCGATTTTTACGAGAAACTAATTACATAGGATATAGAATAAACAGTTATAGGCAACAAAGAGTTACGGCTACCTTCGGGAGAAATCAATCGTAGAACCGGCGATTGGAGTGTAACAGGTGTTTAGCCTTGTAAATTTCGAACCTGGTGATGTACTGCCCGTACCGTTGCAAGCTTCCGGAGAAAAGAGATATTCTGACCTCTTGGAAGATAATGAGCAAATAAGGCAAGCAAAATCCTCATTAAATGTAAAGTGTTGAAAGCATGATTACCTGCTGTGCGCCTCCTCCCTACACAGCGAACTACATGCGTTTGGATTGTTTCGCTATCTTTTCCTCATGAAAACAAGGTGTTTAGGGAAATTTCATAATTGCCTTAAAGCATTTGTCTGAATAGGCTTGAAGCGTTGGAATAGATGAAAGTTCTTTCAACATCCAGTGTGTGTGTTTGGGTGAGCTTTTGATAGATGCATGACGAGATCGATTTAAAATGAGATCTTTCCCTGAACCGTTAAAAATGCATTTTTTATACATACTTTGAAGTAAAAATGCAATAAACTTTTTAATTGGACAAAACATTATGAAACAATCAACGTCTCGGCAGTTGAATCGCATTGCAAAGAGAAAAAGGTTTCTGCGCCAAACGACGTGTGCTGGAATAGGGTAATGCTTCTAAAACGTTCCTTCTTTGACTCTGGTGTTGACTCTGGTTCGTGTTGCAACGACGCGTTCGAAGCACTACCGAGCAAACGCCCTTCTTCCGTGGCGGATCATCGTTCGGATGATCATGATGATCATGATAATGATAAATATGTTATTATGTGCCTACCTTTTATCATAGAAGCGTTCGCGTTGAGCATGCTGCATGGCTGTTGGGAAGGCAAGAAGCACCAAACGTTGCATTTCTTGTGCTCTCTTCCGATTCTCTGGTTTCCTTTCCTTTTTGGTTTTTCTTTTCAAGCGCAAGAAAACCTGCACACTCATTGATTGCCACCGAAAGGCAGCGCGGCGGATGGTGGAAACGGCGACCGTCAGCTGAATCGCAATATTGCGCTGATCGTAACTGTTTATGATCTATTGATACATGATTCTACTGATTCATATCTTTGATGCAAATGTAATCGTTTATCCGGACGGAAGAGATTGGGCAGACTGTCGGTTGTATTTTCCTACTTCTTAAAGTTTGCTACTCGGATGGCTTTTGCAGGTCTTTTTGGGCTATCATGAGAGAGATACATTATGTGGTGACTTTTATCGTTGATTGATGTGATACGTCTGCTAAAAAATCTATTCACCAATCTAAAGGTGTATGCACATTCCAGTAGTCTCAGAAATGATTGCTGCGACATTTTAAATATTTATAGTAAATTTCTGACGTATTTGAAAGTAAACTTTCACTATTTTCTAGTAATCACGAGTTTAATAACAAAGTCTTTTGGTTTATTATGTGACGCAAATGACCCGATCGGGGGCCAATATTGCAGCCAATGTGGTGGAAGTCAGCTGTGCGGACGATCGATAAGCTGTAGACAAGAAGCGAGGCAAGCAAAGGCGCGGGACAGGCAAGCGAAACAAGGCTCAAGAGAATTGGTGTATGTGCCCTGGTTCAGGCGTGCACATGAAGGAAGCATTGATCACCTCGGTCAAACGGCAGCAACAGCAGCGGCACCATTGTCTCTATCACAGAAGCCCGCCTACATCTTCTACACTTGGTGCTAACGCAAGAACCGCGCGGCTAGTGCAGAAGCAACGACTAACCGTTTTGTTACAGATCCCTAGAGGCAAACTGTATCATTTTTTTACGATCGAAGGCTGGATTGCTCGACAGCGCACGAGCATGGCAATAGCTTTTCCAGCGGGCGCAACATGATTTCCCGATGCTTCCTCCGTGTTGTTCGCGTCCAAGGCGGAAGAACGGCTGACCAAGTGCAGCGAGAGACCGGCGAGTAACGATTTGACTGCTGGAGGGTGTAATTTATTATTTAATGTGCCGCGTGCGCGCGCTCACACTCCCGGCTTTATGTCCAGATGATCGCGTTGCAATCCAGCAGCCACACCATAACGAGAAGCTCCGGTGCTCAATGTGCAGAAGGTCCTTAGCTCCGCATGGTGTGGAGGTCGGTTTTGCCGCGGTCTGCAGATTTTCAACCCGCGTGCACAGCACAGTCATCGATAGAAGGAGGTGGGAGGAGGGGAGGGTAGGAGAAGAGTTACCACGGCAAGGGCCATTCTGCAGCCCGGGGCCGAAGATCAACGATTGACGAAGTTGCGACTGGGCAGAATTTACAGTATAGGGGCTTTACGTTGGGTCGTGGCGTCGTTCGATGAAAGGAGCGGAGAGAATGTACCATACTGTGCCGCAATGTCGGCGTCGATCGGTGGCAGCAGTAGGCTCGTGGAATTGAATTGAAATAATTTTGATTAATTGCTGATTCAGCGAAATGCAATTAACGATAAATACGGTAGGGAAAGGTGGAATTATTGACCTTTAGGTGCCTCTCGTCAGGACGCCGATGTGATGTAGTGTACAAAGTGTGTGTGTGTATGTGTGTCTATACATTTGAGGTACCGAGACAGTGTGAGGGAGACAGATAAACGAGGAACATTAAACAAGAAGAGAGAATGAGATGTAAAGAGTGTCGAGATGTTGGCAAGTGATCTTACAAACACTCGCAGCCGCGCTGCTATGCACATTGCCATCCATCCAAACATGACCGTCCTTGCGACGATAGAAAGGCAGTAGCGGAGTGGTGATCGATACCGGAAGAATGGAAAAGTGCAGCTGTACAAGTGGGAGCGGGTGGGGGGAACATTCGATGCATCATCTATTGGTATTTACGGAACCGTTAGAGTAAAGGGCTTCAAGCGGTTGCAGTGAGAAAAGTGCATGGTGGCATTCTTCTTACGTTCAGCGAGACGATTGATGGACGACGATGAACGAACGTTTTGTTCGTTGGTTCGCTTGGCGGATAAATCGCTGCAGGGGCATTGATTGGTTCCGGCGAAGGAGAAATGGCTAGGTCGTTTGTCGCGGGAAAATTGGCTTTGTGGTGTCGCATTGTCGCTAGCCCCTGGAAGGGTGGCTTTGCAGTTGAAGTTGGCAAATTGTTCGCCTCTATCGTGAGATTTTGTTCGACGTTTATACAGTTACTGTGTTTAGCTAGACACTATGTATAGCTATGTGAGAAAATCAGAATAAGACGATTTGTTATTATTGTCATCTAGAAATCTGTTCGTAAATATGTGGATAGTACTTTGAAAATGTTTCGTTGAATAAGCAAGGAACGGTTTATTTGAGACATTAGTTTAAAACGACTCAATAAAATATTATAAAAGTTTTGCAAAAAAACTTGGATAAAACTGAGAAGTGTAAGTTTCAATGTTAAACCTATAGTGAAACATAATCAATTAATCAAATCCCTCCCGTGACGAAAATTGCCATATCGTTTTCATTTGCTGGGGGAGCATAATTTTTCGAACGTTTATTGCCACCGAGGCATTTTGTTGTCTGTGGAGCGTGGAGCAGTTAGCAGGATAATCTTACCATGTTGTCACCTGCAAAAACGTAAAAAGCGTGTCTCGAAGTTCACGCTCCAACAAGTTGTCGGTCTCCTGTAGGTTTATAAAGTCATCGTGTCATTCTGGAGGTCTCCCGCCGCCACTCGATTCCGTGCCCGGGGAAGGTGTGGAGTGGTTTTTGATAAAACGATCGAGCAATCGATCGTGGCAAATGCGTCTCGCATTCGTTTCTTTATATGCCACCAACAGACGAATGAAGCGTTACTCCCTCTCCTCGGTGTCGTTTGTGTGTCTCTGTGAAGTCAATTTCGTCGTTCGCTGAGGAGGAATCTTGAAGGTGGGTTCCGTTGGTGGTAATTTATTCCAAAATTGATCGGTCATTCAGGCGCGTACGTGACGCTATGCGCAAGCACTACGCCATGCGATGGAGGATACGTTGCGTATTTCGAATAACAGCAGGGCGACGTTGAGGATGCGCTACGCATGATGCAGTAGGGTTGATGGGTGAGTATCGATTCGACCCCGAGTCGGGCATATGTGGGTGCTGTCTTTGACACAAGCGATACAGGAAAAGGAGAAACACAGAAGTGAAGACCTTCACTTAAATATGCCAGTTTGGATTCGGCGATTGTTGACCGGGGATGACACGAGGGCATTAATGTCGACTGGATTGAAAGCAGATATGTACGCAAATATCTTTCACGAAGCTTAATACATACATCCCGCAAAAGCTTTCGCCTGTGGAAGGGCAAAGTCATCAGAATAGGGGTACACGGATCGGTGACTTTATAGCATAAGCAGGGATTGTTTTCGTTCTTCTTATTTAACGAGAAAGGGTTTATCCTCCTATGTTCTATGAGACGTAGGTTCGATTTCGCATACTCAGAGGCTTACTTTCTCTTTTATAAGCTTTGCTCATTTGCTTTGTGATTGTTTTTAAAGAACCTTTAGGCAGTAGACGTAAATGAGCTAGAGTCATTTGCTATAATTAAGTTTAAAAAAGGGGCCGTATATCTGCCTCCGTATTTCGCATAACGCTTGTATGTAAGTGCTAACTCACCAACACGAACTCAACTGTTGCTCCAATGACTCACATTTCCCCATACAGCCATAGCTCAGCTCATGGCTCATGTCAATTTCGAACGAGCTAACGACCTGCAACGTGAACGGAATGATAAAATTCTCTTTGTTCTGTTTGGATTGCGAGCTTTCCAATCGTTTCTCGGGATAAAGTTGATCGCCCATACCCACATTTGCGAGAGCTGCTTGCGTTAAAATGAGACACACGTTACATTACCTTTGCGAAGAGTTCAGAAGCTTAAGTTACAGCGAGAGGCCTTGTTGAATTCTTATGGCGGCACACATAACTACCGACGATACGTCTTGATGAAGATGTCTTATTATAGATGATTTATGTGTTGTCTCTAATTTTAACTGCCAATAACCTTGACGAGATATGATTTTTAATTTAATTATTCAATATTGTTATAAGGACAGTGGTTGCATATTCCGATTGAATCTCCTGACGCAAAATGACACAATTCAAGGCATAATGTATGGGGATTCTATTTGCAAGTGAAATGGACCTTGCAAAAACAAACCGTTAATAGATAACGTAGTGCGATAGGGCGCATGTTGAAACTAGATTGTTTGCAAAGTACAGCGATGCAGTGTTTAATATTTTACAATCATCAAGATCTAACGGCTGGATATTGCACTTTTGTTTGAAATACAGAGTGTGTGAAACAGCTTGGCTAGTAGGTTTAAGCAAAGCTTATCATATAGCATATAGTATCACATCTATACATCTCTAGTAAATGTTTGTGCATTTTGCAGTAGCCACTCTAAAACCGAAGAAAAATGTGTGGAATGCTAGCCGTAATCGATTAGATGCAATCCATAGGCTATCGAGTCACTCCTCTTCAAAATGGAAAATACAGACCCCGAAAAGTAGGTTCGATTACTTTTCAATTACTATAGTGGTGGCGTCGAGCATGTTTCCCCACATTCCGAGCATATTTCCTTGGCACGGCACGGTGCGCAACAGAACTAGAAGCATCATTCAGCCGAAACCCTTCCAAGTGCGATCGTGCCTTCAAATTTCATGCGGTTTAAAGTAGATGAAATATTTGGGCTCCTGTCGGTTCGTCCCACTTGGCACGGTAATCGATGATACCGGCGTGCCAGTACCCCTTCTCTTCGCGAGAGCCACTTTATGGAGTGATCACAATGACGTACCAGTAATAACGTTGATGCCCGGCGTGTTTGTGGGAATGACTTGCAACTCGCCCGCTGCTCTGGCCGATTGTCCGCGGTTGAACAACGCTGTTGAACCGCAGATCTCCGGAACGAACGCGCAATGTAAACAATGTAGCACCGGAGCTCTACCGGAACAGGTTGGAAGAGGTGGTTTCATGTGGGCCATTCGGGAAATTGGAGAGTGACCATAAGCACCTGCGAAGACAACCTCCGGCGCAAGCGGCGGGCGATGGTGCCGAGAAAGAGACGAGAAAAACTGAAACGGAGCTCCATTATGCTTATGATTATCAAATGAAATTGAGCTATGCTTCCGTCGAATCTGTTTGCGGGTTGAGTGTACGAGCCTGGTAAGGGTGCATTGCGGATCGCCTGTGTGTCTGTGATGGAAGGAGCGGAAGGAAGAAAAAGCGGGGTAGCGAAAAATTGTGATTTACGGTTGTTTTTTTTTTCCTTGCGGGCTACCGCAGCACCCTGCACGTTTGCTCTTGGTACACCCTTGATTTCCCTGGATTCGATCGACGATCAGGAAATTACTTTCTCACACCTTTTAATTTTTCGATAAAGATCCAATCCATTTGCCACACATCGCAGCCACCGTGCAAGAGCCACGGCCATAATGAAGTGATCTAGTGAGATTCGAGCACCGGCATCGCGGGGAGGAAGTTGGGGCGTCGCTTGGCGATCAGGCGTAGTACAGGTGTTTAGGTGTCCGCATGGATTTCAAGTGAAATTTTTCAAACGGATCCTGGAAGGTGTTACAGTACGCGTAGGCAACTTGGTGCGAGGTGCGTGCGTCAGTTTGAGCCATACTTCCGGCTGGAGCGGCGGGATATTACGGAACTCTTCCAACCGCTGCGCAAAGCGTTCTTGATGGCTACGGTCTGGATCGCCGTAATTTAGACCGGATCGGGCCGTCACTGAAATGAGCTAGAGGCGAATAATTGGATCTACGGACGGTAGTGTCCGGGTTCGGCAAGCATCGAACAGTGGGTTGGAAAGTGAACCCCCGATACCTTTTCCCTTCCGGAAAAGCCAATCGAGCAGCGACGGCGAGAAGCGTTATTAGAGAAAGCTGTCTAACAAACCAACGATGACTATCTGGTGGCGGTAAATTGACTCGATTGGGGCACGCCAAGCACCGTAAAATCAACGGTATGAACCACGGCAACACGAAATGCGCTGACAGTACCAAGCTTTTAATGACAATTTACGGATTTTTGTCGATCTCGATTTGATCAAGCCCGTAGAGCCGCTAGTGCGCTATTGCGAATGCTGGTATGCTGATGGCCGTGCTTCCGCCAGCTGTAGCTGTATATCTATAGCTGTATATCTTGCTAAAGAACAGTGGTCCGAAATAGAGCATACCAAATATATGGTAATGCAATACATTTACCTCTGTGAGTATGTTTTAAATATTTATATGGTATTTGAATGGTACGAATTTTGTAGACTTTTCTCATTGCCTGCAATATTGTTGTTTTCTTTTCTGAAATGATTTTTTAAAAATCACATTACAACATAATTGAATTTTCATTTATACATGAATAGATGTTGGAGATATTTGTTATTAATAAATGTCACCGTTTTGTTTTATTTTGTATTGTGACGGAAATGATCAACAACGGAAGTCCATTGTGCGATCTTCAAACACTAGTGCGCTCTACGTACGCGCTCGTACGTGTGCGGGTGGAATGCGCGAAGATGCAAATGTTGCACTTGCACACACGAGTCCAACGTCTAGATATGGCGTAGTGTAAAGCGACACCATCTACAGTGCCCCTGGCGCACCACAAAATGCATGACATCTTAGTGAAGTTTTCGCTCACGTATTTGACTAGCAAGAAAACCGAGCACGCTCTCTCCCACACCAGATCCTATCGTGGGGCTCGCCACAAACAAACACAAGCCACCGCTGCACTGCACAACTGCACCGAACCAATAACACGGACTATGAGCAAAGATTGTATTAAATAAAATTAGCATTATCGAGAAATTTAATCTGCATTACGCTGAACTTTAGGTCGCGTACGGAATTCGTCGGCGAGGAGGGTTTTCGGAGTATCGGGCGACCAACTAGCGAAATAAAGTTGTATACACATAGCCATGCACCGTTGAAGCAAGTTCCGCATCTAGCAACGCTTAGCAACGTGTCGGATGCATAATAATATGCAAACGAAGCTGCATCGATGGCGGCGTTGTGCTTCGAATCCGAAAGTCCGCCCGCATCGGTCGGACATCCGATAGAGTGACTGTGGTAGCTCTTTTGACTTTCGTTACGCTTACTTTACTGTAATCTGTGTGTGCTCTGTCTCTTACCGCTGTTGACCCTGACTGGGTGTCAACTCATGTTTTACTCTGTTGCTTGACTGCTCATAGTTCCATGGACGTAGGAGTTTCGGTGGAAACAATGTTGTCCAAAAAATGTTTTTCAACTACAGGGTTCAAGAGATTACATGGCTTTAATGCACGGTTAGATTAATGCTTGTCTGTGCAGTTCAAGCATGGGTGTATGTATGGCAGTGCATTAGCGCGAAAATGAAATGCTTTTTTCTATCTTTTGATCCGCACAACACATACAGTAATGCAATCCATTCTCACTAGGGTAATGATTGATTGTAAAAAATGTTAGGAATGACACAAGACAGGGAATATATTTTTTGTTTAAATGAATGCAATCATTTACTTGATTTGTTCAGTTTTGTTCATCGTTGAAAAATCGGTTTGATTTATTTATCCTTGCAGTGAGATTTACGAGCAAGATGAAGTATTTGATACGAAAAATTGTGTATTTAATAGCTGAAAATATATTAAGGTTTACAAATCTATGGAAATGCTCACACACAATATATCAATAGCATTTCTCACATAAACACAACTGCCCTCTAAATGTGGGACGAAACAGAAGCCTCATAAATGTGTACATTTGATCGGTAAAAGCAAAGTGTACCGTTGGAGACTGCGTATTCTGCGGTTAAACTGCATTTCACTCAATCTAAGATCACTCGTTTAACGGTTTGTGTGTGTGTGTCGATGCATTGCACGGTATTTGATGCGCGCTTTCTGCATTGAATGCTGTGCACTGAACTATTTTTCAATCTTGTATACCTATGCTGTCTGCCTTTTTTCTCGATACGTTTATGTCTAACTGACCTATTCAAAGCATAGTTTTTCGATAATCTTCGAAACGCTGCTAAGTTTCATCATTTACGATCGTTTGTTTGCTAGCCAAATTGTTTAATCGTCGCGGTCACAAAGGTGGGAAAAATCCTTTTTGCTATTGAAGACGAACCCAAAACGCTTCGGCCCTGATGGGTACTGCTTCGAATCGAATTGATTGTTCACTGTTAGGGAAAGCGATCGACGACGGTGATTACAGGGGCGCCCGTACGTACACAAAGCTATCGACGATCGAAGATGAAGGTGGTGTTTGATCGTTGCTGGTACGGGATGCATCAACGCCGTGGTGCAAATAGTGCAGCGCAACTAGCAACAAACATAAATCGATCTAATTTGGTATTTTCTCTATTTCTCTTTCTACTTCTCCCGCCTATTACTTGTGCATGCCTTCCTCCCCCCGGGGCCATCCGATCGCGAACCACGCAATGCAGGAGAAACAACGGTTAATGAAGATTTACCACAACGACTGGTGGCGGCCGCAGCAGCAGCAGCAGCAGCAACGGCCGTTACGCCTTCCCCGATAGTGCTACTGGCGCAGCAAGAAGAACGTCAACGGCAGAACTCACGACATCAGAAGGATCGCCAGCACCACCACCATCACCACCACCAGCAAGCGTCATCAAATCAATCTCGGTCGTCATCGGCTTCATCAGCATCAGTGTCATCCTCACCGTCCTCGCCGGCGACATCACCTCACTCTCGCGCAGCCACCCTGTCCCAGCAGGAAAGACGGCGGGTGAAACGAAAATCAATCACCAGTACATTGCTGTTCAACCAATCACCGGTAGCCGGGCTGGCAAGCAGCGCCATTGCGGCTGCACTCGAAGCCGGTTCCGTGGTCGTACCTGCTAGCCCTCCTGGTGGACTTTTAGGGCTTTCGCCACACCGGCGGGTTGCAGAGGCGCTTTACGATGGTCGGCCATTCGTAGGTGGCAATGGTGCACCGTTGCTGAGCAATCATCACGACCGCAACACCGAAAACCGCCAGAACGAAGCCACTAGTGACGAGGAGGAAGACCAGGAGGAGGAGCACGAGGATAACGCACTTGCAAAAGTGAACGCAAATTGCGTGAACAGCAATCATTTCGGTGTTATCAATACACGGCTTCTGCAGGAACGCGTTCAAGAGCGTCAAACAAAACTTCACACCCTCGACAAGATGCTCAGCGAAAGAATTTACGATCGGAAGAAGTATCTGAACTCTCCCACCGGCAGTGGTGGAGCCAGCACGGTTGGCAGTTCCACTGCAGCTAGTGCGTTTTACGAAAAGTATCGCAACGGCGGTGACTCCGGCGAGTCTCAGCTGAACCTGATCAAAAACGGTGCAGCCAGTGGGGGCTCTATCGGGAGCCTGAACGGCGTTAGCTCCAGTGCTCATCTCAGTGCAATAGCGGCAAGCATTATAGGTAGCAGTAATGGTAGCAATAATGGTAGCAACACTAGCAATAATAACGAAGGAAACGGCACACTGTCTCTGCATAGCGGCGGCAACAGCAATAGTAACCAAATTAGCAGCAACAAAAACGGAAACGGTGGCAACAACAACAACAACAACAACAACAACAACAACAACAACAGCAATACAAACAATAACAACATCAGCAGTGGAAGCATCGGCAGTATCAACAACAGCAACACCAGCAGCATCAAAAGCGAGCGGTTCAGTCCACCCAACAACGATGCACAATCGATGGCTTCGAGGTGAGTAAAGCCTGTTGATAGATAATACTAGGGTCGTTGTATATTATGCCTATTTGATTAGCATTACTACGCTCATTGAGCATAGTGCACGTTGTGCAGATGAAGTGGAGATGACTTTCTTCAAGCTATTTAATGATCTTAGCAGTAGCGGGTTTACAGTGTCGGGGGCCCTAAGCAGTAAGAATTGTTCAGGCCCCTTTGTACATGATTACCGAGGGGTACTCGGCATCCGTCTTTATTTATGTTACATTTCAACTTAAATTTTATTGCTGCCGGGGGGGGGGGTGCTTATGGTCCGTCTAGCGCGGGGCCCCAACGTCTATCACCCACGGGGCCCTCCTTGCTAATACAGTTCCATATTCTATCAACTGTTATGGATAATGGACTAAAGATTCCGGGGCCCCTCATTGACGGGGCCCCCCGAAATTGCTTACTTTGCTTACCGTTAAATACGCCACTGGATCTTAGTGAGCTTACTCATGATTTCTTAACATGAGCATCGGAAAAATAACATAAAAATAGGAATACTCTGAATGTTATTCAGTTTTATACATGTTTGTTCTTTACACCTCTAGGTTCATGTAATAATCTACAGATCAACAGAGCAACTCAAGGTGAAGGAATCCGCTGGCTTGCACGTGGTGCAAGGTAGCACAAACCAAGGCAACCAAGAAAGCAAGGTAGCACAAACCAGTGCATGTGCTCAGTACAGATTTATTCTCTCCTCATACCGACGGGCTATAAATGCGCCTGTCTTAGCTGTCCACGACCGGAATCAACTTTCCTGGCCTAGTCAGTTGATGGGGGTTCATACGCAGTGCGCGCTCTAACCTGCACTGTCCGGGCCCGGGCATGTGCTCCTGCAGCAGCCGGAGCTTATGTCGCTCGGAAGCAGCTCAATGGTGCTTTCTGTTAACTGAGTTACGCTCCTCCTCCCGCTCTTCTCACTTTCTTCCGCACGCGTGTGCTAACTGCTGGTGCACCGGGTCCGGTGCGACGACAGTAACATCATTTGTCAGCAAAACGTGTGGTCTGGTGATCGTGTCCGCCTCCCGGATCCCGGTTCAACCCAGTGTGGCGCGGTCCGTACGGTGCTTTGCGACTGTTAAATTTATGACTAATTTGATTTACAAGTTTGACACGGACATGCGTGAAACGACCTTTCCGGTGGTGTGGAGAGCGCACAGAACACGGGCTGCTGGCTGGGCCGGTAGCTACCGTGCGGTGCGGCTAGTCGTCGTCCCGGCGTCGTCAGCGATGGTCATGTTTGATTACTTTTACCTTTCCCTCAGCATTTTACTGTAAATTCTCTACACCGGCAATGCTTGACTTTGGCACGCGAGAGGCAGGTTCATTAAAGGGAAAAGCTCAAGCTTGTTTTATCTGTGAGCTGATTTGAAGTGGCCAGTGAATCGGTACACATTCTGCATGAAGTGGAAGCCGTATGCGTGATGGTAGGCCGGCTCATCTGTCTGTTGGCAGAATGATTTGCTTGTAGAATGAAAGCCGTATAAAATGCATTTATACACTTTACTAGCTCCTTTGATTTGTTAATTCGAATAATGTGGACATCAATTGTAGGTCGAGGAAGAATTCTTTATACATTTTAGCGTTGTTCATGGGACACGAATATTATTTGTTAAAGAAGTTTTTTTTTTAGCTCATAGCAATAAAACTGGTGAAAATGTTAAATGCATAAGTATCATACATTGCTCCAAAAAGATTGGACAAGCACAATTGCTATCCACGGCTAGTTTGCACAGTCAGTTTTACACAACCAAGAGAAAGGTAGACCAGGAGCGTTCGACTGTAAAAGAAAGGAAAAAAATAATTAGTCTTCGAGCCCATTGAGGCGTGAAGTGAACATCCGGGGATCCGGGTATAACATCCGCCATAGACACTGGCCTTCGCGACAATCAAATAGGGACGGTATAATTTACGAAATAGTCACGATGATTGATCCATTTTGAACCGTTAGATCTGGAGCTGTTTTTTTGTTCCTCTACATTCTAATTGGCCTACGGTTTGTCTCTTATTTGTGGTACTAAATGAGGTTCATCGGGTAAAGAGGTCTGCGGCTAGCAGCAATCGTCATGTTAATGGGTATTAGGTTGTCCGGTGGATTAGTAAATTTTGTCATAAACATCGTACCAGCGGTCGTATAATCACGTTTTATAGCGCGAAACCTCGCGCGGCTGCTGGACCAAAGAGGCATTTGAAGCGCGGTAGTGGGGTAGGGAAGTGTGCGGCTTTATGATTTGATCATTCGTTTTATGGCGGTGACCTTTCATGCGTTGCTCTAAGCGATGCTGGTATGTTTTCTTAGATTTTAATGAAATTCGTTTATTGCTGCTTACAGTTTGATTGAAGCTGTATGCGCAGTGGCAAAAGTGCCATAGTTTTCGTGTTGTAGTAAATGTATAGCGCAATAAATAAAAGTGGCTTTGTCGTTGGCTTATTTGTTCACACATTATCAAAAAAATATTAAAACTTTTCAGTAATGCTTTTGCGGTCGGTGGTCGACATTGTCTACGAAATGAAATTTTAATATATCACGCGCGGCACGAATAACCAGAGCTACAATTTGTAGTAGGTGAGGTGTGAAATTTAGCGCCATTTTTCCTACGCCACGAAAGCATCAGAAAGCCCTAGCATGGGACGTTGTCACACGAACCGTAACGGAGCAGAACGCAGGTTGACACGTAATTAAAAGCCTATCAGACCTCCTTTGGCGGAGAAACGCGATGACGCTGCTTCTCATCGAATCGTATCGCACGGTGTCACATTCGCTCATCAGTCTCGGTTATTGAACCTGAGTGGTTGATCGTTAATTTCATTAAGCTGTTTGCTCGGGGCTGAGAAAGAGCTTTGTTCAGGAAATATGGTGGGAGACCCCAGACCAGAACGGCTAAGAATGATGCCAGCTGCTTCGGCCAATCATTGTTGATGAAAGCTGTAGTTTATTATATTTTTTTGTTTTTTGGTTTAGCAAATTGACACAAGAAAAGGTTTCCGCCCAGGGTATGATCGCTCCATATGGTGAGGAGGACGCTGTTTATTACGCCACGGGGGCAAAATTAATTTCCTTCATCTCGTCTTGGCACGCTGTCCCACTCATTCCAGCTCACAACCCTAAGGCCCTATCAATTTGTTTACCGTTTTCGATCGTTGCTTGTTTTTAACATGATCGTTGCCCGTAGTTGCTTGGCAGAGTCCGCATGTTCTGCAGATGTAATTAGTCAAACAATTCATACTTCTTTAGCTCATTCGACCATTACAACCCGTTTCCTTTCTGTTGTTTTTCTTTGCATGCTACACACCAAAGGTCGCGAAGTGTGACACCGTCGTCCTTCTCCGGGACGCCACCCCAGACGATGCACGCGAGCGATGTCGGCTTCTCTAGCAGTATTTCTACCGGTGGGCTACTTCCGTCGCCGAACTCATCCTCCGGTGCGGGGAATTCCGTTGGACGGTCCGAATTTCAGACGCGAAATTATTCCGATTTCATGCGCAGCCTGGCGGCCAAGTACAACAACAATAACAACACTAATGAGTAAGTTTAACCCCATATTCGGTATCCAGCCAGAGCGGTATGGAATTAAGCAGCAATTAAGCGAGGTTTACATTCTATTGGCTTTTGAAGCTTTCAGTCGATTTCAAATCCACACTAGTGTGGTAAGAGCAATGTAAAATTTAATGTAATGTAAAATTCAATGTAAAAATTGGAGCGAAGCGATAGCATGATGAGAAAGGTTCAAACGCAAAAACTAAAAAAAAAAACTCATTTAATTCTGCAACACATGTTCTTTCGTTCTCGTCCATCCACAGTATATCGAATATCAAAAATTCTTTTCTTGAACCAAAAATGCGCCTCACTCAGCCAAAATCTTACATCGAGAGCTCGTTGAGTAGTAAGAAAGGCAGCCCTCTTACCTCCACTCAAGTAAGTGCCTCACGGTGGAATGTGCGTTCGGTCGTTCTTCGAATCGTTCCGTATCTAATTTTGACCGTTGATTTTACTCCCTCTAGGTACCTAATCCAAGTATTATGACGTCACTGTTTTCGGGTCTTCCATTCCAATCGGCCGTCTTTCCACCGCTGATCGATATGAGCAGCACGCAAGCGTTGGTTACGCTGGTAAGTACCAAGGGGTGCAGTTACAAGTAAAGGCTTAAACGTGCAATATTAAACGTTACATTAGACATACAAGATAGAAACCATTGGTGCTAACACATCTGTTGTGTTCTTTTTTATAACTTTTCAAATAGGCTAGAGCGGCAAAAGATTCGGAAGTTCACAACATTCTCAAAGTGGATACGGGAGGTGGTCTGAAGAAACCGTCCTCACTGTCGCGTGGCTCGTCGCCGCCACCGTCCTCCGCTCTTGGGAGTCATCATTTTTCTTCCCCCTTTGGTACGGGGTATTTGCCGGGGTTACTCCCTAACCATCATCATCTGGCCAGCTTCCCCTCGCAGTCTCCCTCGCTAGCAACTAGCGGGCCTCTGAAGTCTCCTTCCCGAGCACCCGAACCGACTGCCCTTGTGTCCACCTTTCCACTTGACCTGAGCGCCACGACGCCGTCCGGCAGCAAGAGGATAAAGCTCTCGCCAACCCCTAGTCGTCATCAGGAAACATCTCCAGCGCCCAGCTCCACCAACAGCCAACCGTCCGCGGACTCGCTCGATCTCAAATCGACCCGGAAGTGCCACGCACGCGTGGAAGAAATCAGTGCCTGGACGGTGGACAACGTGTGCGACTTTGTTGCCAGCATCGATATCTGCGCCGAGTATGTACAGGTAAGCGAACAGTGTCATCGAACCTCTCGATCGGTTGCATCGCGCGACCTAACGGGGATCTTCATCGCGCTCACCAATACCAACAGCGAATGGTTGTCGCGATGAAGCAATAAAACTAGTTAGTCAATTAGCTCACGATTGAAGTCTGGGCAAGGGCTTGCCGATCGTCTCGCGTAGCCCGTATAAGGCAGGCCCGTCCCCGGGTGCAGCGCTAGTACATTCTTCTACTGCATCGACCTATCCCGAGATGCGCACCTGTCTTGGAATGACTTGCGCCGACAGGTTTATTTGGCATTTTTATGGGTCTCATTTAAAGCTGCTTAAGACGTTTCTTGACACCTTTTGCCAACAACCGCACAAAACGTTGAACGCTTGTTCTTGAGATCTCGCCCGATGCCCGTGCTGATCGTTGTAGTAGAGGGTAAAAGACAAAAAAACGAAGCTACAAAATACCCTTGTACTAAGCAAGCAGCGACCGTTTTCCGGCTTGTGCTACGATTGAAGTCTTTTATTACCATTCGGAAGCCGTTCATATAATGCCAAATATTGTGGTGTTGCTGCGACACTTGCTATCGGTGTGGAAACCGCGATCTAATGCCACGAGAAATTAAACGTGACACAAATGCGCAATCTTGAGAAATTGTTCGTGATTTAGGCCAATCCCTTGCTCGATGTACGGTCTGCAGCTTGTTTACGAATGAGAGGCATGCAACGGTTTGTTATTTAGCTTTGTTTGATGTTTAGCTGTTGCTCATTCTCATTCATTCTCATACCGATTCAAAGATGCACCGTTTCAATGCACGGATTCTGCAACAATTGCACTCGTTTTAGCGCCATCCAGTTGGGTAATCAATACCTGATGTTTTGCAAATTAGTAGATATATGTTGACACTGTACACGTTGTTGCTTATGACGTAATAAACTCGACGATCGCAATAATTGTTCAAAGCATTACAAAGAGTAAAACAGTTTTAAATATAGTAAAATATACTAAAAAAATCAAAAGAGAGTCTAACGAGTTAAATTGTTCATCGACTTATACGTTCACCAGCTTCCCGTACGACTGTATCGGTTGTGTCTCTTTCCTTCTTACTTCCTCCCTCATGATCGTGTAAGTCGATGGTACAAACGGCTAACATCACTTTATAACTTCATCTGCTTAGTGTCGGTTGATTCGACAGGAGCTGAAATGCTGTTCCTTTGCCCGCTTATGCACCTTCGTTTCGATTGCAACCCTCAAAGCGTTTCACCCTTTTTACGATCGTAACAGTATTATTACCATTATACTCTCATTCGTACCGCATTTATTATCGATTTGTAAGATTAACATTCACCGGAGCGAACGAAACCAAGACTGCAGGAGACGCTCGCGCGTGAGAAACGCACGGAAGCGAAGTGAAGGACGTAGGAAAACAAATATACTTTTCCACTTTGCCCCGGCTCTTGTTCGGTTAATCTCTCAATTTAAATTGTATTTTAATGCTTCTGGTTTGGTGCCAGCCGGGTAGATTTCCATATGAGCTACGCAGGTTAGGCCGGTCTAGTGGTCACTGCAACAGGGTATGTGCCTAACCAATTACATGCTGCTGAAATCGAACGCGTTACTGTTTATTGATCATTGAGCACTGGTGCGGAGAGCATGCACGATATCCCATGCACGTTGCACTGAGCAAATGGTTTGATAGGAAAAAAACCTTGTATAGAGGAAACAGAGGGGGAAAATATAAATCTACATAGGTTCATACATCGATCTGTAAGACAAAATATCAAAGTATTGAGTTAGAGATGCTTTCGCTTCTTTTTATATGCATCAAAAATGGTACTACAACATTTTACATGTTATTTAGAATTAAATGCCATGCTATTATTTTAAATGATGGTAACGTAAAATTTAAATAATTAATGACTAGCGGCACTGGTCTACAAATTATAAAGTGATAATTTACCTTAATGACATGGGTTGGCGTGTATTGATTTAGTTTCTTATCGTACGCGCGCAAAATCTATGCAATCATACGCTAGGACTGGTTTGACGGTGTTAATTATTCGCTTAGCTGGGGTTGAAGTTTGAATATTTAATTTTATGAGGCTTATTAGTGAGTAGATCGTGTACAAAGTACGGCACTGCCAGCAGACCGTATATTTAGCTACAATTGTTATAGCATCGAATCGTACATGAGCCCAACATTTATCCGTGCTTCATACGATGGGTTCAATTCTGTCGATTAAAATTGCACTTCTTTCCTGGTTCATTTTACGTTTCCATTACCGACTTGTATCTTTTGGAACAGCTGCTTAATTTGTAATTTTGTTCTTGTTTGTAATGAAGTGGATATAAACAACGATACAATTTTCTATAATGCTGGTTTCAATCGAATGATGTATTATCGTTTTTTAGTCAAGTGACATGAATGTTTATTGTGGCGTATATTTTGATGATTTTCATTAGACTGTTTATGACATAGTTTTTCCAACAAGTGAAATAAGCTTTAATTGCTATTACATAAGTGTAATACTTTGTTCATCAAACAACTGTATTATGAATGCTATAAATACCTATTTCCATAACCATTATAGCTTAAAGGATTTTATCAATCAACAATAACTATGACAGCAATGACAGTATCGGCTTGTTCACTGCTCACAACCACGACGGCTGCAATAATGGTGCTGCGTGTCTGTGTTTAAGCGCGAACATCCTGCTCGTGGGAAGTGGAAGCCGTTACTTTGACCATACCCTGTTCACCTTATGTCTTTCCTCTCGCTGAATCCGGTACAGGTTAGCCACAGTGGTGCAGCGGTACACGTTTTTCAGCACGTTTTTCCGCTTCCATTTCCATTACCGAAGGGGATGGCTGCTCCTCAATTCGGTATCAAACTGCCTCCAATCGCTGTCCGGTAAGGTAAAAATTATGATATCATCTAGATCGGAGCCCGCTGCAACGCATTCCACTGCTGCCCGTGTAGGGGGGACACAGCTGATAGTGGAGCATGCGTCGCGTATGCTGCCGTCCCGCAACGCAGCAGCGGCCAGAATGTTGCCACCTTCCCAACAGGTTGTCCACCAGTTTACCGGTAGCTCGCACACGGCAGCATATTTCGTGTATTTCGCAGCAAACCGTACGCAAGCGCTCCCTGGGCGCATGCTGCCCGATCCAGTTCTGTTTCGTTACCGTTCGTGCAAGCTGTCCTCCTCCGCATGTGCACGACGACATAGCAAGGCCACGGCGCCGTAGTAAACAAATGACACTTTGGAACTCGGAAAATTGGATCCTGTCAGCAGGGCCTGAAACGGTTTCAGCGGGCCCTTCGGCACAGTGCTGGTACCGACAGTGCGCGAAGATTAATCGGCGAAGATTAGCGCCTGCACATGATTTACAACTGGCACCTGGATAGGCGCATTGCACGAAACCGTTCCGATGGCAGTGAGCACCGGAAGGAAAGAAGGGACAGTTCACCGCCTGCCGCGGTGTAGATCACGAATGTCAGTAGACGCCACACAGCAATCATGGCCGGGGCGCGAACTGGGAAATTGGCGCGTATATGCCTGAGCCCTAGCTCAAACTGTCAATCGTAATTATCGCGTGAGCGTGAACACAAATCCCTTGCGCTTGTGACATAGGTTTTGCAAGCGAACGCGAAACCGACTTTAGCGTGCTATTTAGTGAAAGGGTTTGGCTGTGTGAAATATTACAATAGATTTTAAATTAAAAAAAATGTGTTCAACTCAGCTATTATCTGGGCAATTTAGAATTAAATTTGCAAATGAATAATACTTTTGTTTCATTCTTCTCGCAATCAAAAATTAAGTATCCTAAATATGGCATGCAATTGATAAATTTTCAATAAAATCTTAATCGCTCATCGTTTAATGTATGTATAAAAAAGCTTAACAACCTTTTAACCACAGCGATACGATACTGACCCTACACTTTCACCCAAAGTTTTTGGACAAATGTGGCATTTTTTCTGCCTTTTCCTTCCTCTGTCCCAACGGCCCGATTCGGGTGGATCTCGGGCTAAAAGGTTAAACAGCGGAAAGCGATACATTCCGGCGATCGTCGCATGATTCGATGCGGGGCGGAGAATTAGATCGATGTGATTTTGAACGGCTTAACTAAAGGCTGATGCTGTACGGCTTGCGTGTCTGGATGCGAATGTGGACAAAAAGTGGAGTGGAAAAACAATCTCATTTCTTGCGCTGAGCAGGCGAGAGGGACAGCCCCGAAGAGACCTAGCGCGACACAGGGTACGGAATAGGGCAAGAACAAGATCCACCAGATCTCGATGTCACGATAGATGTCATTGATCCCGTCTCGAACTATGGCCACATCGTTGATCGGGAGACCCCGGGCAACAGCAGCAGCAGGCTGGCCGGGTCGAGCTGAACCTGCTCCAGCCTCTTATAGCGTCGCGCGACGGCTAGGGCAGCAAGAGTGAAACACAAACCAAAGAAGAACAAGTTCCGTCCGGGTTCGTCGCTTTTGAAAGCTCCGCTAGATCACTCGGTCGAACGGGGCCGTGTACAACAGTAGGTAGGGGGTTGCTCTGGGGGTGGTAGAAACGAAGAACGGGAAGTTGGTGCAGCGGCAGTTCAAGGATAGATACTGGTGCACCCCAACGTTCGCATGGGGCCCGGGGTGAACCTGGGTGGAACGAGAACTTTGATCTCGTTTTCAGAGCCTTGCCCGGTTTTCAACGACTTTGCACCACACACCGTGGCATTCTGTCGCGGTTTGGCGTGCACGTTGCCTCGTCTAGTTCCAGCGGGTCTGTGTTAGTGTATCAGAGACGATTTTTTATTCGTTCATTGTGCTCGGGATGATCATCATCATCAGCATCAGCATCAACATCAACATCATGATCTTCATCATGCGCTGCGTGTGGGGAAGCCATCGCCATACACGGAGCATGATCCCGTTTTACCGTTGACATTGCGCCCCGGCCGCACTGCACTGGCCCGTCTCAGGCGGCCGCCTCCGTGCTCGAACTAGTATCGTTGCATTCCTGTTCTATGTGGCCATATCGAGGCAGTTCGCGAGATGCCAAAGATAGAGAGTTCAACCAGAGCGATGCGAAAAGTGATTCGCGAATCAAAACTGGACGCCTTTTCCTGTAAGCGACCTCGCGGGCATTAGTTGACAATGCTCTCGTGGCAACAACCTGCTCAGCAACGTGACATCGAGAGCCCGGGACAAATTAGGCACGTAAAGTCATCACCGATCGAGACGGTAACTAACGTACGGCAAAAATATCTTTAGCTTGCCTTCCAAAGCAGCTAAATCCATTTCGAACTGGATTGCTGCCAAATTAAAAAAAAACATCTCCTCGCCGTGATTCTACCGCATACATACATATACATATACCCTGCTTTATGCGGGCGACTCATTCACAAAAGATAAAAACACCGGTTGTGACCACCGGTGGCCTTTCCTACTTCTCGGGCAGTGGATCTTCGCCGTGGACGCTGACCGTGTTATTTTTGTTTTGTTTCTCGGGGATTTTAGAAACAGTTTTATGCAAATGCTAACCTTTTTCGCTATTTATTGTTAACCCGTTTGGGTTGTGGCCGGTTAGACCCCGCGTGGTCGATCGGGTGATATGCGAACGTTGTTTGTTTCGATGGATATTTTTGTTGCTGTTGTTTTTGCTGTTGTGCCCCTGCGCGTCTCTTATAATACTCAGCTGGATGGCCGAATTCGCCGAGTTGGCCCCGGCACAATCGGAGGTTTTGAATATATTGAACGGGCGACATCGGTGGCAAAAATAGTCGTGAACCATGATTGGGATCAACAGTTAGTTGAAATTAGCAACCAAGGCCGGCAACCATGCAATGGTGGCTGGTAGAAGAGGTGGATGAGTGGAACGTCACTGTTATATTCTACGTAATCCCGATGGTTGAGAAATGGTTCGGTTTTTTCAGCACACATTCAGATACAATACAATCAAATTGGAACCTTCTACATTGCGTCAGTCCACGAAAGTGGTATATTTACGCGAGAGCACGTCCTATGACCTGGTAATGTAATCTAATTAGCTCGGGCAGATCAGCCCGGGTCTGATTTTGCAATTAATTCAGCTCACTTAAGCATACTCAAAATGGTGGCTGCACAGTTCTTAAACATGAATAAATAAAAACTAATCAAGCTCTAGCTTACTAATCCTCCAGTTTCCCTTGAGAACATTGTGCTCGGGTTCGTCGCTTAACGAACCCATGGTAAACCAGAGGACTTGATGCGTTAGCGTCACAATTAGAACCATCCATGGGAGCTCACCAGGATTACACCTATTTGTTGCTCTGCGATATTAACCTATGATCTTTGAGCGAGGGGTTTTTTGCGGCGCGTAACGCAACGCGCCTCATCCATTATGCATGAAAGGCGTAGCCGTAGTTTTGAACTTGCCAAATCAAGAACTTTGAAGCCAAGGGGGAAAAGGTGGAATGATATCGAAGGAGACGTGTGTGCGACCGGTTGTGTGTCGTCTTCGGGTCCAAAATAACTCCAACGTCGATGAATTATTCAGCAGGTCTTGAAATAAATTCTACACACCGTGATGCAAGAACAGGTTTCCAACTGTAGCCTCTGACCTAGAGGAACTCTCTTACTAATAACCGCACAGGTGCTGGGCTACAGGTTCTCTTGGTCGATCGACAATCACGATCGTTCTCGATCTGGGATCGGAAATACCACAGATTACAATCAACCAGTGTGTGGACATTGTAAAGGGAAGCTGGAACCAATTTGGACTCCTAAACTAAGTGCGTCTACGCCCTTCCGGTCATATGGTATGCCTATTTGCAGCTGCCTGACCGTATGTGTCCTGCGCGTGAGATTCATATGTGTAGCTTCCAATAAACATTGTGTGCTTTCGGAAGCTTTACATTGCCCCAAAAACGCACCCAAGGCGCAGCAGGGTAACACATAAATAGACAAAACATTTCCTGTTATTAATTCACCATCTACGGATTCTCGATCCGGAGGGCCGATGATTCGCGGTGGTCTACCAGAACGTGACCACCGGCAACGGATTAGTTCTCATTAATTGGATTCGTTACGCAACGCCGCGATCATAGCCGGGCGCGGGAACACCGAGAACGAAAGGTCTCATCGTCCGAGAGGTCTTTCACTGTGTGGGCTCGTCGCACAAAGGTCGACAGTACGAAATGGTGTGATTCCTTCCGTAAAGCTAATAGACTGGCGGACATTTGCGGAGAGCGTAGTGGGGCAGTGCAGTGGTTATTGGGGAAATTAGAACGGTACGGATGATGTGAAATATGAAATGAAATGGGCAATTCCCTTCCGACTCCCTTTCGGTGCTGCGCCAGCTGGATCTGATCGTGATCGGGAGGTGGTGGGAGGAGGGGGGATTTTCATAAACACTCCCGAGCGCCCGAGATGAGGCTAAGCCTTTGCGAAGCCGTTTAAGTGGCCAGCATCATCGATGATCCATCAAGAGACTTCTGATCTGGCTGCGATTACAGGTGTGCATGTGTTTGTTTGTGTGAGCGGGCGCGCGCTCGTGTGTGTGTGTGTGTGTGTGTGTGTGTGTGTGTGTGTATATCGTGGTAAATTTCGAGCAATTGAGGCGCGGTAGAGGGCAATATAAAAACAAAGCATCTTCACTGAAACTAGCTGAAGCATGCACACGAGGGCATGAGTGGGTAAAAAGGGGAACAAAATAGAAACAGTACGGTTCCCGAACATCTGTTCTGTGATTTTGGAGAAATCGCCGGAATGCTGGTGGGAAAACCGTTCCCGTCTCTGGGAATGTTATTTCAACTACGTCAGGTGGCCATCAGCTTCTAGTGCGGACCGTTGCAATGGAGGGAATTTATGTCATGCCGCCGGAGGGGGAGTGGGGGATGCTGCCAAAGATGTTTGCTCATGTAAATGTCGCGTTCATATTTCACGCTGTGGATTCTATGACCTATTATTGGTTTACACGGCAATGGTTGGTTTTAAGTGCATTGCTCCCTTCGGCAAAGACAATGTGAATCGGTTGACGTTTGTTTAATATTTTGTTTTGTTTAGAACTATATTAAGATTTGTGTTGTTCAAATGAACGAAAGATACACAATTTGTTTAGTTTCTAGTTGTTTGTCAAAAGTAGTTAACAAAAGAGTCAACAAAAGCAATTGAGTGTAAGCAGTTGAACATTAAACTAAAATTGTTGCAAGTTTGTTCATTCGTATTATTCGTATACAATTCTATAGTTTGAAATATGTTCAAATAATTTTATCAGTTGAAAAGCAGTTAAGTTATTATATTCTTATTATTTAAAAGGATGGACAGAAAGGATAATTTTCGTTTCAATTTAACTTTGTTATAGTTGTAAAAGTAATAAGTGATAAGTGATCTTTCATATTTCATTTTTTGCTTACAAATTCTACCCCTTAATCTTCGTACTTTCGTTGTACTTCCCGCTATCGACAATTGGCGTACTTGGTTCGTTTGAGGTTTATTTGCTTGCTATAGATTGCGCTGGAGTAGCTGCGCATAACAGATTCATTACATTTCTAAAGCTGCTTACAAAGACCGACTAGCTTCTGGGGTTTTGTTGCTTTTGACATGGTTGAAGTGAAACCGTGCATCTTTGCACTTCTTGCAATCACTGCTCGCTAGATGTTCGGCCGATATGCGCACCGACGGATAAAAGCGAACGGAACGGATGTCTTGACAAGGCAAACACAAAAAAATGCACACACAAAAAAAGGTTACATCGCCCTAGGTTGGCAGATTCAGTTCTAGTTTGCCCACAAACACCAATCGGTCGGCCCATGGCCGTGAAGGGGACGGCACTGAAACGCGCAGCGGAAACTAGTCTTAGGTTAAGTACGCTGCTCATTTTTCTTAAGGCGCTACTGCGTACAGTCAGCTTCACCGCATGACACGACCCATCCCCTTTTGGAGCAGTTCCTTCTTGTGTTGCTCTTTTTCATAGAATCGCTTTTCTTTCATCAGATGCGATCGAATTGCTGCGATACTACTGTGGTATTTTCCGTGCCTATTAGAAGCGATTGCGCGATGCATTCTTCGCGGATATCGTATTAAGGCTGCTGCTGGTCGGTAGAGGTAATTGTAGCTGCGCAGCATCGTTGTTGGCGCTAGCTGCTGACCTTTGTGGAGCAAAATGCTACCGAGCCAGTGAGCAAGATTGAGCTATTGAAAGCGATTGTATCTGAAGTATGATAACATCTTACTCTTACATTTGTATATTGTTGAATATATAATGGTTTGGTTATATTTTAACGGATTAAAGAAATTTTAGAATGATAAGCTTGTGACAGACATTGTTTTGGAAACACCATGCCATACAGAAGTACGATCGTTGACAAATTTGTGACATAATCGTTGAGCAAATATGTGGAATTTAAAATGCGTGTCTGATCAAGTCATCCGCATTAGCCTGTTTTTTTTACTGTTTCAAGTTTTACTTTTGAGCAATCTTCCAAAAGGAACGGCATGGGCGCCTTGCTGCGAAAATCAAATTTTCCTGCGGCAGTATGTCGAACTAACTGTTAATTCTTTTCCATCATCTGCGAACGAGAAGTTAATTACCGAAATGCGTTTCGACAGGTTAACAAGTGTTTTACTCTCACCTTAATTAAGCAGCGAAAGGTAGCGAAACAGAACAGAGTGCGAACGCTGCGAACAGCAACGATGCACAAAACAAGCAAATCTTAATTCACCCGACCGTCGCCCGGCCGCCGCCCCGTGGGACAAACGCGCACGAAGGGAATCGAGCAACAAGGCGCAGCAAAATAAGAAAAAAAAGGAAAGGGGACCGTCTCTGAAGCCGTGCAATCGCAAATGCAATCATTGCGGAGCTAAGCTTCATAACTGCTTATTTGTATCCTTTCTTCCTTTGGTGTATTTCTGTTTCATTTGTGCGTGGTGTTTTGCAAGGAAAGGAAAGGAATTGTCTGACGCACGCACTCTTAGCAGGGAATCACTCCATTTCGCTGCAGCTAATTAAGAGCTTAAGCAGCTGTGCTGAAATTCGATGCTGAAGTAATGCGACCAAATCGCGGCACCAGTGAAGATCGCACATGCACAGTTCACAAGATCGTTCAATATTAGAGCTTGCACAAATCTGTTCTCCATTACGCATCGACAACGTTCGCTGCCGAGTCGATTGTGATTAACTTTCTCATTTTATTGGGCATGGGTATTGAAGGGAAAGAAACAAAAAAGGGGATGAACACAATTCACAACTGCAGCGACCTCTGTCTCGAAAGTAAAAGGTGCTCCAGTTCGTCAGTCGCAATGAGATTGGGGGAGCACCATTCGGGCAAAGTTTGGATGAAGCTTTCCGTAGCGATTGTGCCGTTGCGTTTTTCTCTCGTTGCGGCGTTCTTCGGGAATGAGTTCGAATTTTACGAATGTCCTCCGGGCACCACAACGCCGAGCAGCATTCGTAACATATTATTAGCATAAAATTATTCCAGTCTTCTGGACTTTTGTTTGATTGGGTGTGAGTCTGCTGGCAGTGTGCAGTGAGGGGTTTTTTTTGTAAGATTTGGTTTTATTTCGTGATGCCAGACATAGGGCAAGGAAGGACTTCAGAGAATAAGGCGAAGGATTTTTATGTTTCCACAAAACTCAGTAAAGTTTAACATAGGGCAAGGGAAGGACTTCAAAGAATTAAGCGAAGGATTTTTATGTTTCCAACAAAACCGAGCAAAATTAAACTCCCAAACGCGGTCGTTTTTCTAACGTTTACGTCCGAGCGCCAGCGTTTGGGTTAATTGTATGAAAAGGATATTTTACGACAAGCGGATACCGTGTTCTGTGCGATCGGGTTATGAATGCGCTTTTTTTGCCCTTGCCTGTGTGCGATGATGTTTGTTGGATTCCAGGATCCCCGATTGTTGCAAGGTCGATCGTCAATCTTGGAGAATCACGGGATTAGCGAATCCGAATTTCGAGGTACGTTCATTAAAAATTCTATCGATTCTCTGTCGGGTTCTGCTGCTGTGTAAGGGGCCTGACGAGGGTGACGGTCTTGATGATGGCAGTGGCGACGACGGCGACGACGACGACGACGCTGACCAAGACGACTGGTTCGGCCATGATATGCCCCGGGCCAAAGGTCTCGCCAGACCTGCCCCGCTACAAAAAAGGGCTCGGCAGCATCTCCCCCCTCCCGCCCCCTTCTCAATCGATGTCGTTTCACAACGGGTTCGGTTAGGTGGCTAGAGGCATGTCAGAACGGAGCCCGAGCCCGGGAAGAAAAAAGGATCTAATCAAGCACGGCTATCCAGTGGCCTTTATTTTGTATGGGCTTTGTTCGTCGGGATGCTGTGCTGGCAGATATTCCAGGAATCCCGAAACCACCGCAGCTTTGCCAGGGGTCTTCGAGGTCAGGACCCGGGAGGCTAACTGGGGTGGCTGATGATGTTGCTGCTGCCGCTGCTGATGATGCTCCTGCTGCTGCAAACGAAGGCGATGCGAAGCGAACGGCAAATGTGTAGCAAATATTTTATTCAAGTAGCCGCGGGGATCAATTATTTCGCCCGTGCTGCACCTCTATCGCCGTTTGTGGGGCCGATGCAATCGTCGCTTTTCGTTGCCTCGAACACGGCCGCTTTGCGCACGCAACGCTTTTCGAGCTGGTTCGTCGGTGTAGACTGCTGTCTCCCGCACGATCGGGGATTCGCTGCCGCCCGGTGCAGCATGCGCGAGTGGGGGGCACATGCGCGAGTGAGTTAGATGCATCGCGTCGGTGCAGTGGGATGCGCTCTGGTGATTGTAATTTCCGATGAATTACTGCAGCATTATGCTTCCTGAGCAGCAGCAGCAGCAGCAGCTCGAAACGGTGTCTGCTGTGCCACCGAGACGGTGCTGTGATATCGATATCATGCTGGTTTTACACCTTTAACGCGTTCTACTGTAGTTGTATTTAAGAGTGTTTTGTGTGTTTGCTTGTACATTTGGTAAATATTGTAAGCCGTTAAAGGTCCTTCCAGTAGAGCAGTAGTGTGATAATCTTGGACGTATTAGATACTTGGTTAGAAGAACTGCAATGATTCGAACTCTTTTGAGTTTTTATTGCGCACTTAACTCTACAATAAATGTGCATTCTTTTACATTTTAAACCGTAAAAAAGAGATTGGTTTTCATCGATAAAGTATCTTATGTTATTACATTTAACGTTTAGTCAAAAAAGTCCACAATTTCATATAAATATTTTAAACATTAAATGTTTGTCCTCAAACCCTCTTTGCAAAGAAAGAAATAAAAAAATCTACTTCACTCCAAAGCAAATCGCAACAAACATCTCGATTACGACCAATTTAGACGTTCGATCCTAACCTTTTACGACCTCCAGCAACACACCGGTCACTTGGTGGATGTGTGCCTGCGTATATGTGCCGGGCAGAATTAAAATATGCCCTCGAGCGTGCAATCTTCTGCTGTTTGCCGGTTGCGCCGTGAGCAGCTTTGTTCTCGCGTTCTTCCTTTATTAACTGGTACCATTCGCTCGCCGATGGAAGTCTGCAGTGAAACAAAGTGTACGAATACCTCCGCAGGTACTGAGGCTTAACGACGGGAAGGACGGGGGCAGTCGAAGCGGGATGATCGGCTTGATTGGAGAGCAGGCAAATATATTGCACTTTGCACCGAATGCAATCCTGGTGCTTCTGGTGTGAGTTAGTGTGGTTTTTAGAAAATCTGGTTTGTTGGCCGGCAGAAACGCTGAAAATTGTCTCTTTGTGCTTAACGGGGGGAGGTAATGTTATTTTTATAAAACCTCTAAAAGGGATCGATTTACTCCTTTGCGTTCATGTTGGTCTTAATCTCCAATGGGATAGCCTCTTGCTCGAGCTACTAATCTTCCACTGCACACCGCAAACCAACGCACGATCGAATGATCCTTGCAAGCTTCCATCAAAGGTGCCACAGCAGCACTTCACAGCATTCGAGCAGGGCATATTCTTTTATGTGTATATGGCACAGGTTTTAATCATAATAATTTCCTTCACAGCTCTCTCCTCCGCCGGGAGGTTGGAGAGAAGTTGGGCGGTTAATGGAGCGTTTCGTTGGTGGTAAAGCGGATCAAACGATCGCTATTCGGGAACATACAGTAACATTGTTGAGTAAGTTGTAGCACAAGTTTCCTCCTCTCGGCTCCCTATCATCGCTCTGGTTTGTATCGTGTTACACTTTCGTACAATGTTGTTCGATATGGGATCGATTAATTGCACAAATTTCAACACTTTTACAGTGTTTTAGCGTGATACGCATGGTGTTTTTTTTTCATAAAAGAATTATGTACCGACTAATAGCTTATGACTTTGTCACGTTCTTCACTCCACGACTCTTTAATAAACGGAACAGGAAAATTTGATCTTACGTTATGCTTTTTCGCCTGCGATCAGATTTTAATCTTTAAAGTGTATTAAAGAGGTAGAACATGATTGAATATCTCCGGTGATGGATCTGCTTCCCATCGATGGTACGCATGCACGAGAAGAAGAGAAAGGCACACAGGGAGCCCCATACTAAGACGCAACCTTATAACAACCGCATTGATTTATTGCTTTTTATAGCGAAAACGTTATTGCTACCTACAAAAGGAGAATGAATGATTTTGCGGCAAAATTGTAACTAACTAAGGAGCGAGCCCAGACATTGCTGGTAGTGGTGATTAAGTGCTGTATACGAAGAGATGATTGAAGCTAAAAGAAAGGGATCTCTATCAAAATCCTGATTGCTCCTATGCAAGCGATGGAAATGTTCTCAATGGTACTGCTCAGATACCTTTTTGCACCAGGCTTTAGACTACGACTATGGCCACGCTCAAAGCAAACTCTCTGTATAGCTTACGCAGACAAATGATTAATTAATATATGGTCAAAGTTCATTGCCTGCGACCGGTATTGAAGAAGTTAGGTTTATGTGCTAGACAAGATTAAAGGATTTTACAAAATTGTTGCAAACATAAAGAACAAGCTATGATTTCAAAAAGAACCCATAAAAGATCGTTTCTTTCATCAAGACAAACTCTGAATTGGATTGAATATGATTATTAAGATAATTGACCGGCTGACGGTCAGGCCAACGGAAGGGCTTGATCACTAGAAGTTAAAGGCTGCCGTTAATCTTTAGAATCTGCATCTCAGCAACTTATCCCTGCCGGGCTTTCCAAAACCACCCGCAAGCCACGCACAGGAGAGAAACCGTTGTTTATATGTTGGCCAACACCATCGGCACCACAATATGGGACCAGAGCATAGCAATTTGCAGCAGCAGCAGCCCACCTATCCTGATGCCAGTAGCCCATCAAGGGTCCGGACTTCGATAAGATTTATGAACGAAAGTACGCTGGCGCTTGATGGTAAACGGGCGCGCGCGCGCGCGCTCAGTTCATTGAGTAAATCCGTAAGCATTCAATTGCACAAATTGTCGGTTTTTGCAGGGCCGCAGCCCGACTCCTGGTCAGCAGGGTTTGAGTGTGGTTTTACGCCAAGCTCCCTTGTCGATTGCGGGCCATCGGCGGAGAGTTGGTGGGAGTTGCTTTTCGCTGAAATTATGCGCCTCCAAAGATGTGGGTGAGGGATAAGCTCTCTACTTCTTGTTCGCTTAGCCCTTCCCTGTTTCGCTGATCTGTTTCCAGCTGGTTGATTGAGCCGGTTGAAGAAGGCCATTTTTTATGGGGCGTCTCTTTCCGGAGCACGGCGGAACCACATCCTAGTCCTAGGTATCAGGTGCCCCCAGGCAAAAAAAACCCTCCAAGACACCAGGCCAGGCAGGTAGCTTAGCGAACGGTACTCGGCTGCAGCAATCACTCATTCTCAATGAGCGGTGGCGCTCGGTGGCTGAAGCCTTCTGGTGCATCTGGTGCATCGATGCAGTACACGAGTGCACGCGCATGCTACCCGCACCATAATTGCCGTTGTCGGCGTGTGTGTGCGAGCGCACACGCGCGCCGCACTCGCGTTCGTACTTGCACACGCGCACTCGTTTCCTTCTTGCTCCTTGAGTGGATTTTCTTAATGTGCATACAGATAATGCGCGGGCACACTTACTCCCCCGTGTGCAGTAAATCGAAACGACCGGCCGAAGTCAGCCGAGCAAAAGGAGCAGCCGGAATAGCTAACATTTCGATCCCATTGCTGCCCGAAACGGCTGTTCCCTCTTCCCGGTTTGGTGGAAAGATTGATTCCTTCCTACACCGAACGTGCCTTCCCCCGAGAGAGTGGTGGTGGTGGTGAAGTGCCGTCGGAGAAGCCAACCGTTTAGCCCTTCGCACAAGCTCAAGCGAAAAGCCCGGAGTGACTAAAGGGTGAACGCGCTAATTACCGGGCATCGGTTTTGAGGTGCAAGCGCCTGCAACTGAAACCCATTGCCATTCGGTGAGACAACTCGCACACGAGCTATAATCAATTGCAGGTGGGAGAGCGCTTGCCACGGCAATCACCTGCCTGTTGGGTGGGAGGTTTGTGCATGTCGGTGGTTCGGTTCGGGCCAAACGGTTCATTCGTCATAGTTGACACGTTTCCGCCTTGATTCGTTTGGTTAGGAATTTGTAAGTCATCTAATCTGAATAACGCGTTCTGGAAGGACCTTGACGACTTGTCTATCCACACGCACAAACATTGCATAGCAACTATGTTATTATTAATTATAGGCTTGCAAGTTTAGTTTAGATTTTGAGCAATGGCATGAAAGATGACATTCAAGGTGGAATTTATGAACGAATGTGGTGTGTTTTAAAATTGAGTCATAGTTAAGGAGAGTTTAAGCTACTTGTTTTAAGCACAGAGTGAATTCGAATTTTACAATTCGTTGAGAAAACATCACACAATATACAAAGCGATAGTAATCCATGATATTCCGGATAGGATATTTTGTATTAAACATTTAGAAGATGTGCATTCGATTACCGTAATATTCAAAAATATTGTTTAATCGAAATAGCCACTGAGTAAGAGTTTCAAATAAACCTTAAAATTAATCTTTTACAGAAGTTACAATATTTTGAAAGTCATTTAAAGTGTCTCGTAATACGTGAAAAATCTCGTGAAAATCTCGTAATAACTTTGTTATTGACAGAACAGGCGATTCCATGAAGGACTCAAAGATCAATGGCGATTATTTATCGCTAAATTATACCAATAACAGCTAACATCACATTTCCACATGTATATCTTTCAACTATACTTTTCATAATCCATACGTTTAATTGAGCCTGCTACTCAATAAAGCTAGAAAATTTACTATTTGTTGAACGTCAAACAACAAAATTGCTACTGTGAGTCGTTTCGATAACAATTTCCCATTCAAAAGCATACATTTTACGAACGGCATTAAACGTTGGGCAGACAATTGTGCAAATCCCATGACTAGGGGCCATAAGAAAAGAGTTGCACCCCGCTTAATAGCAAACACAGCAACGCAGTGCGAACCACTGCAAACTGATGATGGTAATGATTAAAGATGATGCTTCGGTAGTTACTGGGCGCCGGCCGGCAACGTGCCATAATCTTTTTTTTATGCTGAACGCTCCTTTCCCCCTTACCAGCCATTGCCATGTCCCTCGGTTCAATCGCTCATTGAACGCTTGAGGCGTTCGTAGCGTTAAATACCAGCACGAGCACAACATGCAGAAAGTGCATCCGTGCATTGCACCGGAACACGAGCCACCCATGCCATCTTCCTAGATTAGACACAAAAAAGAAGAAGCATGTGCGTATTTTGACGGCACTGTATGGACCTCGATGTATGATATTCTGTCTGCGTAGTTTGTTTATATTTGTACCATATTTTATACTACTTTTCAAGTTCATTTCATCGCTTGTAAAATGAAAACCAAACGAGATCGTTTCTTGTGCAAACATCCAAATAGTTCCATCATTCCATCAAAAAACCATTACAAAATTATAAATCACATCCCTTGACGTTAGAACCCACCCATTCCACCAGGCCAGGCCCTCTTCGCGCCAGGCAAGAAGCTCGTGCAGCAGTTTCATGCTATGGCGGTCTGTTATTACAAAAGCATAATAATGGTAGGATCGTGACGTCGGCAGCCTGAAGGCGCGTGCCTACGGTTTTATTCTGCCTACCTTTTTTTGTTGTTTGAATCGTTTGTCAGGGTTGGGTCGTTTGTGCGGCAGCAAATCCCTGGCATTGCGGGATCATTCTCGATTAGAAGGGGGCACTGCATTTCTGCATAATCTTCACATGGCCAGCTTCCATGCTTCCATGCTCTCGTATTGCCAGGATAGTAAGCTAACGGGCACCGATGTCGTATCCTGCTCGGAATGTCTGTCCGTTTCCTCCGAAAAGCTCGCCCCAAGAGGGCAAGAACATGGAGAGAAATAAGGAAAGAAACGCCAGCAAAAAAAACTGCTCAATTGGTCGGTGGTGGTCGGTGCATTTGCTTATGCATCATCAACAACAACAGCAACTTGCCCTGATTTTGTTGTGTACCATTTGTGACCGTTTTATGTGTGTGTGTGTGTGTTTTTTTATTGCCACATACACGCTATGGTAGAGCAAACTGGTGGTGCTGGTGGTGGTAGGAAGCACAATTTGAGCAGAAACGCTATCATTAGGATTGTTGGTTTCTGTGTTTTGTTGCAGTTCTTCCCTGCAGCGGCAACCGAAGGACTGACGGTTGGTCTAGCACCCTTCCGTTACGTCGGTCTGTCTGTCGGCGAGGGTGCCTCGCGAACCGTTGCATGTGGCGCAGCAATTCGCAGCTGTTTGTAGTTTGTACCAAAGCAGCAAACACCACTATAACACACTGCCTATAAACACAAAAAATCTTCAAAATGCCAACAAATAATATGGGTCAGCTACCGGGTCGAAAACACTTGGTAATATCTGTTACAAGAAGTCCATGTAGTGTGTAGTTGATATGCCACGATTTACACGATACAATCTGCGACAGTTTCGAGCCCGTGACCTTTGCAATACGATACACGGGCCACATTCGGGTCGGGAATCTGTCGAACCGATGACTAATGTTGTGTTTTGTTTTCTCTTTCCCCTTATGTTTTTGCAGAACTTTCGTGACCAGAGCATCGACGGTGCGGGATTGCCGCTGCTAACGGAGGAACACCTGACAAACTCACTCGGCATGAAGCTGGGCCCGGCGCTGAAGCTACGCTCCATGTTGGCCAAAAAATTGGGTGGTCCCTGTCCGTGCGCACTGTGCAGTGTGCCCACTTCAATGCCGCCGGCCCGCACGAACAGTAGTGGCAGCGGTAGCAGCAAAGGCGACACAACTCCCACCAATCGGCCACCGAGCAATGACGGTTCGATTGGTTAATCGAGCGCTCGTGGTTGGCTGGAATTTGGTTGGCGCTGTCGTGTGGCTCCGTGGATAACGCGCCACCCGATTCGGGGTTTTCCATCCATTTTTTTGCTGTTTGATTTGTTTTGTTTTTTTGGAACGTACTTACTTAGAACAAGGCACCGCGTGCAGGCCGCTTATTTTCCATTCGACAAGCCGGGACATGTACAATACTAACGTTTAAGTTGCATTATCTTTTAACACTAATGAAACAGCTCTAAAAGACAATCCTCTTTCTGGGAGGGCTACTGTGTTGCATAGCTGCTCGGGGCAGCTGAAATGTGGCATCTTTATGCCAGCGAGCGATGAGAATTAGGAAAGGCGTGTTCTGTTTTCCCACAGCGAGTGGAAGAGTGTTTCCTTTCGAATTTTTGCTAGCGAGTTAAAGACGATCCCTGTCAGAGAAATATAATATCAAGCACTGTTTGCTCCATGGATCGATTATGCATTCACTCTAGAACACCGACGACTCAGTAATTAACAATGGTTTGGTGTATTCTTCTACCAAAGAAAACAATAAAACTTCAGTGCGAATTTTTGTCTTTCATACTACTAGAATCAAATAATCGGGCCTCTATCGTACACAAGTAAGGTAGAACATAACAAACATAAACTCACACAACGAGAAACGAAAATAGGAAACACTCATCCTTTAGGTGGAAAACAATGGCGTACGAAATGATCGTTAGTTGGGGCCTATCCATGGTCTGTCGTTAGGTGCAATGTGTAACTAATTAATATGAGCCCAGGCAAAGTTAGATAAGATTACTACAGTAGGCAAGAACGGTACGAAACACACAGTGCGGCGCGACTCAAATGTTGTTAATTTGTCGTTATTTATTCAGTTAGTTTATGGACTGTAGCTCGTAACGCAGCTTGTTGCATTAGTCAAACGTACAGCTTTTGTAACTTGGTTTAATAGCACGAGCAGGAGGAGTAGGTAGAAGCAAACGAACAACATATAAAAGACAGCGCTATTTTCAGATCTCTTCCCACTGTCCGAGGAGATGATAATCGTTTTACGAACAAGAAATCTTCCAAATAGCCCCTCTAAAAGTGTGAAAACGTTACAAAGAATTGTGTTGTATGTTATTGTTGCGCACTAAACTTTCTCAATACGCGCCATCGCGCGCACACCCTGTATGTTCTGCGAAATTCCACTACAAGTGCAACTAGGCAGCTATTCCTATTGACACACACAAACACACGTGACGCAGCTTAACGATATTGATTTCACTGGCAATTGATTTCATTGCACGTTGCTATCCCTACTGATAAGGGTAAGATTTCATCCCATCTTCTCCCAGGAGGGGAGAGCAGAACAAAGGCGTATGGATAGCGTACACGTTAGCGGTTACATTATTTAAAATGTTAACGATAGCAATATCAGTATTTAAAGACAAAACATACAAAATGTTAATGTTATACAAACGCGTTTCCGGCAGAAACCAACACATCTGGATGTGGTGGTGAATGCTAACGGAATATGTGTAAAAAATAAAGACATTACAATGAAATAAATTAATAACGAGTTAAACGTTTGTTGTATCTCATTTTAATCGACAAATTCTTCACAGCGTGTACTGTGGGGTATTGTTAACTGTGAGAAATTTCTCTTTCCTGTTTCATGCATTGTTTGAATTAAGTGATTAATTAGTAAACATAAGATAAATGACAATGCGTGAACGTTACAATCATGTAGGTCGTTTACACCAAGGAGATATTTAAAAAAAAAATTAAATAAAATACTATGCGAATTGTTTGAATTGTTTGGGTGGTTCCTTCTATTGTATTGCATTAAGCAAAGTGCAAAGCAAAAATAAACTTTCCATAACGTTCGTTTTAAATTAAGTCCATCCCTTCAGAAACTTCACGCAGACGGCCCACTACAGGCTGCACACAGTGTAATTGGACAAAATAATGAAAATTGAACAAAAAACCACATTCGTACTGTTGAAATGTTTCACGTTTGAATTGACGGTTTGATTCGGTATTCGGTGCAATAGCAGATTGGCTTTGTTAACATCGTTTATACGCAACGGTTCAATTTGCACGTGAAATTATTATGTCCTTATTTTCGTATAAAAAGTAATGATAATTTTAATTTTTTTATGTTGTTTGATGTTTGATAGTACTAATTTGACTATTATAAAAAAATGAGCAATTTCTTCTTATCTATGCACAACAACTGTGTACGGTATATACTTGGTTTGGGAATAGGTACTACACAACAAAAAGGTGCCAAATTTGTCAAATTACCTACACTTGTATTTTCTAATTAAATAGAATATATCTAATAAGTAATTTATGGACCTTGATCAGTGGAGAAAATTATCCACCGGCGGAAAACATATCCATATATAGTATATAATTCGATCAGATAAAAGTTATCGACCATCACTTAAATTAACAGTAAACTCATCACATATCTATTGTTTAGTAGAAGCTTAATATTCTTATTTCGAAACATGAAAGTATGGAAAAGGAAAGGAAGACAATCAACTAAGTGGAATGAAAATGATGTAATCAAAATTTTCTTTTAATATTTTTTTAGTTTAAGCGTAATTATTAAATAAAACGTAAGTTAAATAGCATCTACTAAAATAAAACTCATTATCTTTTATACAAAATTATTACACATATAAATATATGCCCCTCCTGGAAAAAATGCTAAATTGATAGAAAAATAGAAAATGAAAGCAACTAAGAATAATTATGAATAACATAACAACAAATGAAAAACAAATTGCCTGGGGCAATTAGGGTAACTATAATATACAGCTAACTATACTATATTAGGAAACTATATTTAAATTGTGAAAAATATTATACACATGATTGGGATAATATACAGCATAATATAGAATCAATTAAGGATAAATTCTTGCAACGGCAATTATCAGGATGATAAACATAACAGCAAACACATTTTGAAGGAAATAAATACTCAAAACAAGATGCATAACAATATATAAAAAAAACAAGACATTATTCAAATATTGAGTGAAATATGTTATTGATAAAATTAATCATCATCAAACAAACGCTCCGAGCGCGTTTTCATGTAACACTTGGAAGAATACTCGGTCTCTGTATAATATTTTATATAAATATAAATATTTTAAATTTATACTGACGGGAGAGAGAGGGGGGGGGTGCAATTGATTCGCCAGCTTCGGGGCCCCAACGTCCATCCTTCCGGGGGCCCTTGTCGCTAGTACTCTGTCCATACGGCATACTATAAAATGGCGATCTACGAGTCCTAAATCGGCGGGGCCCCAGGCGACCGCCTAGTCCGCCTACCGTTAGATCCGCCACTGACCCTAACAAACGATTTATATCTGTTGATGGACATACAGGTGTCCCCCGAGATACGACTGTATTTGGGACCGAAAAAATGTCACAAAGCAAGGCGTAAGTCGAAAAAGTCGTATGTCGAATATCTATGAATATAAAGTTTATAACCGAAGTTGAAGAGTTGGAATTTATGATATCGTGTATTTTATTTAAAATAATGTTCGATAATGTAATAATTATATTTTAAAAACCGTACACAATATAGATATTCAAGATAGGGTAGTTGTGGAATTTTTGGAAATGTATGTATAACGGTTATCAGCCCAGATTCGAACCAGATTTAAAAAAATACATCAATTTCTTGCAAATGACAACTTTTAACTGTCAAAATCAAAATCGTCGTATCTGCAAATCGTCGTAACTCGAGGGGGTCGTAACTCGGGGGACGCCTGTACCTGTTTCATAATACTGCATGCTTGTTTTTTAACACAATGTTATACATTTTGTGCAACCAGAAAGGATTAGGCGAAAAATTATTTCATTTGGAACCAATACATTTTATTTTAAAATGGTATTCAGCAGAGATGGCTCAGAACTCAAAATTTACAAAATACAGTGCCAATCTTCTTGTGCTTTCAAATTTTCATTTTTGGCAAGAACTAAAGCTGAAAATTCAAGCCAAAAATATAAGCAAAAATTATTGTTTTTCAGATTAAGAAAAAAATGCTTCACTCAGCTAGATCCTTAACGTGCGTATATTGATGGATACGGCCATCTTATGCTAGGCTAATTAAACATGGATTACCATCTCGAGACCGTTGGAAGATACACGAGGATGAATGAAATATATCATCTGGAATATGGACTGAATTGGAAAACTTAAATCAACGCGTCGGTCCCGTGGTACAGTTATCAACTCGTGTGACTCAATAACATCACATAAATGACGGTCTACCTCTGCGGCAAGCTCTAAACATGTTTAGTTCCTGGTGTGATCGCAACTTATTCTCACTATCAGTTGCTAATATCAGGTTATTTCGTCCTCGAGGTCCTGAAGTCCGAAACTCAACTATAAAATCAACAATAACGTGATGCAAAGTACCGATTGTGTAAATGATTTAAGAATACTGCTCAGCTTTAGGTCGCATATGAACAACATTATCAATTGAGACAATAGGAAGCTAGAGACTCTTATCAGGGTAGTTGGGAAATTTCGTGACCCTACTAGCATTACAGGTCTCGTAGCACAGTCGTCAACTCGTAGGACTCAATAATGGTTTCATAAAACGACGTTCTTCGGCATCAAATCTTGTGGAATTTGTAAGTTATTGCCTGCGGAATATGGATCGCGGAACACATGTCGACGCAGTGTACATTGACTTTCAAGCTGACTTTGACTGCATCTCTCACGAAATATTACTCGTAAAACTAAAAAAATGGGTGTTCCTGATTTGTTTTAATCCTGGGTGAAGTCATATCTCTCGAACCGTACCTACCAAGTGGTAATCGAATCACAATGCTCATACACGTTTACTAGCACGTCAGGGGTTCCACAGGGCACAGTGGCGGATTAAGGATATCGGGGGCCCTAGGCGGTAAGACGAGTTCAGGCCCCCCTAGGGGGGGGGGGGGGGCGGGGGGGTTGGGTTCGGGCGTTGTAGCGGCACTAAACTGGCTGTTGGGAGTTTGAACGCCGTCGGGGGGCCCTACGATCATCAGTCACAGGCTCTAAAATTGATTCGCCAGCCTCGGGGCCCCAACGTCCATCCTTCCGGGGGCCCCTTGTCCCATCCCTTGTCGCTAGTACTCTGTCCATACAGCATACTATAGAATGGCGATCTACGGGGCCCCTTAATCGGCGGGGCCCCAGGCGACCGCCTAGTCCGCCTACCGTTAGATCCGCCACTGACAGGGCAGCAACCTTAGACCTCTGCTATTCCTGATTTACATAAATGACCTGTCAAATATACTGCCGGTGGGATCGTATCTTGCTTACAGGGTTTTCGAGGATTATATAGACATGTTCAGCGAGTTGTAGATTCGTTCAGGCATATAATAGACTCTTTCAGCGAGATATAGAATTGTTCGGAAGTAGGCGTAGACATGTTCAGCGATTCTGTAGAGCTGTCATTTGTTTTGTTTACACACTGTGCCGCAGGGTTCAATTTTTCATTCTTAAAAGTCCTAAAAGTAGCTAATTATCATTCCCCAAGCTGTTTAATACATCAATTAGTTGAAAAAAGCTTATTTTTTCGAAAAATGTAGTCCAAGGGGTACGAAAGTGACAGCTCTACAGTATAACCGAACATGTCTACGCCTACTTCCGAACAATTCTATATCTCGCTGAAAGAGTCTATTATATGCCTGAACGAATCTACAACTCGCTGAACATGTCTATATAATCCTCGAAAACCCTGTATGCCGATGATCTGAAGATTTTTACTGTGGTCAAAGACACAAGTGACTGTCAGCGCCTACAAGAAATGCTCGACTTATTCGGAGGTTGGTGTAACCGTAACTGATTAAAGCTGTGTCCAGTTAAATGCCAGACTATATCATTCACTAGAGCATGTCACCCCATCAGACACAATTATTTTATCTTTAATACCTCGCTAACGCGGACTACCTGCACACGAGATCTTGGTGTCCTGCCAGATTGTAAGCTCAAATTTCATGAACATCTTGAAAGTGTTATGTCCAGGGATAACCAGGCATTAGGACTTATAGTGAAAATGTGTAAAGAATTTCATGACAATGTGCCTAAAAGTCGTATATTGCGCTATCGTTCGGTCCCTCTTAGAATATATGTTGAATGCAGTTAGAATAACTGCAATATTGTTGAGTAGTATAGTGCCCCTTAGCAGTCCGCGCAATCAATCGCCTGAAAAGTATTCAACGAAAATGTACTAGGTACGCTTTACGACTCCTTCCTTGAAGTAACGGAGTCCAACCTCCTTACAACCAACGGTGCCTGTTGCTTGGTTTGGAGTCGCTAAATGTCAGCGTGTATTTGCATTTCGACAGTTAAAAGGTGATATAGATTCCCCTGCGCTCCTTGCTGAATTTTTTTTGCACCATATAGAATAGTTAGAACTAATTTTTACTTTTGCCCAGAGCGAACGAGGACCAGTTACGGACAAAGCAACCCTCTGCAGCTTATGTGTCGTGAGTTAAATGTTGTGAGTGACATGTTTGATTTTAATATGTCTACGTCAGTGTTCAAAGATTGTCTTCGTCAGCGTTTCCATTCTGGTAGTTTATAGGTATAAGTATTAGTTAAGCTATTTGTGTAGACCTGCGGAGGCCCGATGATTCATCCTAATAAATAAGTCACTGAAAATTAATCCGACTTGTGGTACAGTCAGGCCTTGACCGACTACGTTTGTTGTGCCAAAGAAGAAGAAGAAGAGACTACCATTATAAGGTTTTTCTGTTCAATAGTCCAATCAGGTTTAGAATAAGCTAGTATTGCTTGGAGTTGGACTTCAGCTCAGTCTTGCATTCAGCATATTGAGGCAATTCAAAGGAAAGCAACGTGTTATGCAATAAGGTTCCTTCCATAGAGACATGGTGACGTACGTCCAAATTACGCCAGTAGATGCCTTCTACTGTTAGGTTTGGAACCATTCTCAACTAGACGTGCGATCGCCCAACGTCTCTTTGTGGCAGGTTTGATTTGTGGCGAAATTAATGCGTCCAACCTACTCAATACTATACACTTCTCTGCTCCGTCTAAGACTCTCAGGCAAAATAAAATAATTCGCATGTCACATTATCGTACCACTTTTGGTCAGTCAGATCCGACAAACATGATGCTTTCCGCCTTCAGTCAAGTTAACAATCTGTATGAATTTAGTATGTCTCAATCTGCGTTCCGTGAATGTTTGTGTATTCGTTAATTAAACTAAATGTAACGTCGCGTAGCTTGTAAGCACGGTTAGTTCTTTAAGATTTTTTCTATGTCTGATGAACAAACTCAATAAATACATGCCTCATGGGTCATGGGTTCAAGCCTAGCCTGGACTTTCCTCCCGTAGCAAGGGCCGACTCTCCTGGTGCGTGGTACTAAATATGCCTTGAATGCCTGCATAAGCCGGCATTTCCATGCAGGACGCCAAACAGAAGAAAGCAACGGTAAAGCATAGCTTTCATAAATGGCTTAACGATTGATAACGGAACATTGTGGAAAATAAAATCAACACTAACACAAATTTATTTTATGTTAGGACAATGAGTAGTCTGTTCGAAATCGCAGCCAGCTCTCGCGGATTAAAGATTAGTTTGGATGTCAAGGGTCTGCACGTACACGGCCCAGTACGTGTAGAAATGAAAATAAAAAGTGTGCTCGCTCGTAACTGGAATGTTTCAATACTTCGTTGGCATTTTAAAGTAACGAGGGCAAATGCAAATATTGACACCTTCCTAGACGGCCGGTGCAAAAAAGCCTCGGTGCGAGCGCCAACAAAACCTATATATGTATTAACATCCTCCGTACCATCCTCGACTCGTGCACAACCATGCGCCGCTTTGTTAACATTGTCGAGAAGAGTGCAATAGCGACGAGCCGAAAGCAACACGTGCCAAAGTTGGATCACTTTCGCAGTATTGGTGATGGGTAACCGAAACGGATGGACACCCGCCTTCGTGACATCGTCCTTTATCGCCTTTGAGTCTTCGCTCACACAGCAGCATCACACTTACGATGAAAGACTTGCTTTGCATGGACTGGTGAACGGTTATGTCCTAAGTAACATAACTTTTCATCTTGAGGAAAGCTGTAAGGAATCTGACCGGCAAACGATCAGCAGGCAGTTGGGCCTTCCGGCATGCAAACAAAAAAAGGTAAGTCGACACACTTTTATCACACTCCCGGAGCCGGAGCACTGCTCCCTCATATCTTTCCTCACTTAACCTTATGATATTTTGATGAAAGAAGAGTAGCGTGACGACAGTCCAAACAGTATGGAATAAATTATGCAAGCTTAATCTGTATTTCTTTTTGCTATCACTTCCTTTCCCCCCTGTTTGGCACCTGCGAGACTACTGGAATCATGCGCCTACAAGACACGTTGCTCACGTTGATTCGTGTGCTGCCGACATGAAATCAAATTTCAAAACCAACCCGTCCTCATTTGTTGCTGCCGTTCTGTGAGTGAGTGAGTAAACACATTTGTGCTTTTCCGCTTTTGTGATGATTGAATTAACGCACCTGAAAGGGGTACAGGGAATGAGCAAATGGAAGGAATGGGGGGAGAAGAAAAACCAACACCAAAGTCAAGTGTCTTCTGTACCAAACATACGTTATTACGTCTTTTTACAGCAGCTCTAGTTTATTGAGATTTACGATAAATATATGTGTACGTACGTATGTATAAATACATTGTGTGCATCTAAATGCTTCATTTGTTGGTGAAACGTTGGAAGTGTGTGAGTGTGTTTATGAGGTGTCTATGTGAGAGCTATTGTGGCCAGTGTTTTGCAACACTTTGCTAAGAGGTGTGTGAATAAAGATGTTACAGCAGCAGTACAGCTCGATCTTTTCCTGTGCCTATACTTTACATTTCTGAACTGTTTCTCCTGATAGGTCCTGCGCAAGACGAAGACGGCTAGCAGTTGATTTGCGTATTAGAAATGGCCTCGTCGCCTTATTCATCACAAATCATTCTGAGATTGCGGTACTTCCGCACGCACTGTCCGTCTTGTCCGTCCGTCAAACGAGTACAGTCTTTCTGCTAAAAATGTACCAAACACACACTACACGCATATCGAAATAGCTTCCTTCTACACTCCTTCCATAGCTCTGACACTTACGGTAACGAAACCTGATAGCTGAGAAGTGGTTGTGAAATGTGTGTGTGAGCTATTTAGCTTCCGTACTATGCTGTAGGAAAAACGCTGAAACATAACAGAAACATAACATTGCTTTAAATGTGTGCGATACAATTTCCACCTCAACAAACCCCATTGCTTTATGCTGGGAGCGCTGGGGGATTGTTTTTGGTGGTGCCTTTGGTTTGTTTGTTTGAAATCTATATTCTTTTCCTGCCGCAACCATTCAACCTTCTGAATTAGTTTACACATAGTTACATATATTGTGAATTTCACTGCAAAGAGAGAAAACGGCAATAGGGGCTTTTTGGTTTTATTTGCTAGAGAGTGTATGTTCTAATAGACTCGCCATATAATTCCTTCTTCTTTTTTGTTTTTTTGCTGGTTGTTCTGTTTTCCTACAATAGTCTTTCGTTTGCTGGTTTCACATCTTCTTCTCTAAAATGTCCATTCCTTGCCTCCCTTCTCACTAACGAGCGCTAGTATTTCGTGGATAAAATATGGCTTTAAACATTTACAAACATCCCTGTCACATCAAATAGATTAGCAGCAACCGATGCCGGAGAAGATCTCGAAGACACGAGGTGTCTTGTGTACGTGGTTTTGGTTTTAGTTTTTTGTGTTTTGTTTTTTTTTGGGTTTTTGCTTGTCTTTTTGCGTGTATGATTCATGGTTTTATTCCTTTTTTGTGTATATTTTTGTTTCGTTCCATTTCGAAAATCAACAAACATTACGAAACGTTATCTTACGCCTTCCTAACCGCCTCTCTCTCTCCAACCTGCCTGCGCTACCTTCTTTGGGGACAGTCTTTCCCCCCTCCCCTGTAAGAATTCACTTTTTACTTGTGTTGCACGGCAAAACGCGACGGGATAGAGATGCTGGCGAAGGCCGAACAGGAGCTTACACTACTACACTACGGGGGATGGAAGATTGAAAGGAACTGGGAGGAACGTGACCGGCGTGACTCTTGCTCCGCTGCTGTGTGCCGGGCACCCCCTTCTCCCTCGAGGACATGGTTTCTGCAGGTGGCGGTATACGATGGGGGCAATGAGACGACGACGATGGGGCCCTTACTTCTTGAAGCAGGAGATGGGATTGAAGTAACACTGACGGTATCGAATTTGGCGCTTCATTTCTGGTGCCCGGTAGAGCTGATCCCAGCCACCACCACCGCCGCCGCTGATGGCACTGGACAAGGGGACAAGAAGGTAGAAGGATTTATTTGCTAATCGTTTGCAACCGGTACCTGCCGGAAGGTGGGCGAGCGTACTTACTTGCTCTGAGCGTACTGCGCCAACAGCTGCAGCTGTAACGGATCCAGCCCATAGTTGTCCAGCTGGTTCGATACGTAAGAGTTGTAGTTTGTGTAGAGTTTTCGCAGCTCGTTCGGATTTATCTCGGGCATATCCTGCAAACGACCAAATGCAGACATGGTTTAGAAACAATAGGCAGCACAATGGTGAATATTTCATTTGCTCCGGGTTGTAACCAAGGAATGTTTGCACGTGGCAAATGAGGATGAGGATGAGGTGGTGTCATGTTTCACATTTACTTTCACCTTCATTGGCTAGACTTGCCGCTCGTTTCGGGTGTTTTGTTTCAAGTTAGTGAGTAGGTATAGACCAGGCAAGAAGTCGTTTGAGACGTGTCATAGCACCTTCGAACAGCTTAATTTGCTAACTTAAATTTTCGTATTAAAGAAAATCGCATTCTTTATTTATGAATTTATGTTATTTTAACACTTATGAATATTTATGAATTTAGGAATATTTTAACACATAGCAGTTGGGATTTGTTTTATTTTTGCATTCACAATCATTTTTACCATTTACAAAGGTACCTCAAAAACAATGTATAGCATCAATGAAACTTAGTTTCGAAGCTCTTTTCGTATGAATAGCAAGGATGACTGCCATAATAATGATTTCTTGCGTAACTTGATCATAAAATATCCATAAATTTGGATTATAAAAATATTGACCAAACTACTGTTCAACATCTGTCGTCAACCCACACCCGGAAGAGTGTTGCTGTTGCTTATTTTAGTGAAAAAATTACTACATGTCAAAAAATCATGGAAAAAAATCTTTAATGTCCTATTTTTACTGATTTAATGACAATAACCATTATAGGAACATGTCTTGTTTGTGTGCCTATAATGGCACTATGATAAAAAAAACACTTAAAAATGCATAAATATAGTCAAAAGGCAATGAATTTTAGTAGAACAATAGCATTTAATAACAGTTATGTTAAAAAATAATAATTTCGTTGTTATGTGGTGATTTAGAACGTTAACAAATATATGAGTTTCATTATGAAATCCAAAGAATTTTGGAAAATTTTTGATACCTTTCACAAAAAAATAGATTTTTCGGTCATTAGGTAACGGAATGGCCTATTTAACTTTTAAATCCTTTGTGAAAGACCAGATAACATTTCACACTATACATAAACATAAATAATTTACTTATTTTTAAATTATCGTATGGAACCCATTTCAATGCAATACCACCACTATTGGTACTACCACCACTATAGGTACGTTTACCCGATCAAGAATATCAACATATTGAATTTAAAAAGATTAAAATTGTTAAAATATTTAAAAAAAGGTTTACAATTATATTTATTTGAAAAATAATGTAAACCTTATCAAATACTAAAACGCTTAAGACAAAATTATTGAACCGGTAAATAGTTGTCCTTTCAGAAAATTAATGAAAACACCTTTCACCTTTCAGGAAATCAATCAATAAGTATAACACATGATAAAATACAGACAAATTAAACAGGAGATGAGTAATTAAATACATGAATGAATTGATGAAGTTCACGATTCAAATACTAATATGTGTGAACACAATTGAATGAAACATGAATGAAACAAAAAGTGCTATAATTAATATCAAGTTAATTCCATCAATTAGGAATGAAAAGGATGATGCATTTTTATTCGTAAATCTTTCCTTGTAAGCTTCAAGTGAAATTATACTACTAAAAACATACCAACATCAATTAGTCAACGTGTCACGTTAAATATCACCCAGCCTTTAAAGATTTGCCCTTCCTGCCACTAGCGTACGTACTACGTTGTAACGAAAACACCTGTTGACTAGCAAAGTGAGTCGCCAAGTCGACAAACAACGACAAGTCACGGGCATTTGGCAGGAGAATTCCCATGCAGCCTCCCGCGTCACCGGAATAAGAATCACACGTTACACGTTGCACGTTACAGGAATCACCAAAGGGTGCCTGCGTTCCCTTCGAAGCAGAAGGATCATAAACGTATGACATGGAGCTGCTAACACGATAAATCTCATCTCATCGAAACGAAACGATTACGTATGGAACGGAGCATCTCCGGCTTTCCGAGCACCATAAGGACCATAAGGGGCGTTTGAGCAATGCTCACCGCATAAGGTGAGCCGTTCAAGCCGGGAAGCCGACGACGACGACCCAGGAAGCTAGCCGCTTCCGTTCCGTTTGTTCGTTTAGGCAGCTCTGTGGCCAACCACTTGTCGTCAATTTCCGCCTCCTTTCCATACTGATTGCTTGTTTATGTGCTCAGAATTTATGGTGACAAGCGAACCGCTACCGTACGCTGCCTCCGTCGGCGAGATGATGCGAATGAAGTGCGAACTTTTCAACACAAACGCGAACCTTGCCTGCCGGGTGACTTGTGCTCTTTTCAGTCTTTGCCGTTGTAGTGTCCTGGTTTTCCCGCCACTACGGCTATTAGTACAGCAATGCATTTATCAATATTCGTATCCTACTCACTCGCCACTCTGCGCCATAGCTGGGAGCAGAAAATAGAATGTAAACTATTTCACACGGATGCTTGAAAAAGGTACAAATTGACAAGAAAAACAATAGTATGGAAACGTTCAAAAAAGGAGGAGGGTCGCTTGTTCCATTGTTCGCATCATGTTGACAGTGGTCAACGGGACGGTGCTAGCAATAAATTGGCACAAATTGAAGAATAATAAACCGGCACTGCTGCCACACTTTGTCAGTATCGTCGATCCTATCTGGCAGGCCACGACGAAGCGTACTTGCCCCGTACCGAAACAGGCTGATGAGTACCCTTATAGCACAAACCACAAGCCACCTACCTGATTATCGATTGCATTTTGCGGTCGACCGGTGCCCAGCTTCACGACAAACAAGAGCGCCAGGACGAACAGTATCTGTCGCGAAGGTGTCGCCGGGGCAGCCATGGGGATGCTGTCGGTGGGAAGAGGATGGTTGTTGCTTTCGGGAAAGATTCGGTGCACTTTTCGCAGCCGCGCCTCAGTCTGGGCTTATTTCCTCTTCTGATATGCTGTTCCTGTTGCAAAAGAGTGGCACTCTTTCACGTCTGCCGGTGTTGTTTCTTAGCTGTGTGCTGTGAATGATAAGGAAGAAATCTCGGCAAAGTTCAAAAAGGTAAAGCAGGCACAACGGGTGGTACGGGAATGGTTATGAAAATAAAATACAATTAATTCTACGGTAAGTGGATGCTTTACATAGAGGGGCAAAGAGGGAGGAGGGGGTAGGACGTGGCAGGAGATATCTATGGTCCGGTTAAGATTATACAGTAAATTGAAATTCCGCCAGCGGCTGTCGATTGATGATGTAGTAGTTTCATGAAGATTAATATTTATCCGATGTAAGCTGGGCTGAGAATTGGTTGGATTATGCAGCGGTGCAACCTCAGCGTACAGTGGTAAGTTTGGTGACAAATAATTACAATGTGAGAATAATTTACACGAACAGATGAAATTTCAACCGCGTAATACTACTAAATTGTTACGCAGCTTTACTGATAGTTCCTATATAATACTCATTTATTATATATATAATTACATGAATAAATACACATATAAACTATATTAACAGTGGAATTCTACTTTCATTTCCGAATAAAAGTCTAATCTGCTCTATTATGTTTATGCAACCTTTTAAAAGCAAGTAACACCGCTTCTAAACATCCCCACTAGCTTCTCACCCAGTCGCCGTCCCAGTGAAGCTTCTCACCCAGCACCTTTGTGTGGATGTGCTTTTAGCAGACGCTCATGTAGACGATGCAAATGACATTCTCAGCTCACTTTGACCCAGCACCTGGCATTAGGCTAACGAAAACAGTACTATGATTACACAAACGTCCCACAGCCGGCGGTCAGCTGATGAGTGAGTACGCCCAAAGAGCTTCCCTAGTAGGCTAATTAACTCGCAACCCACGCACGGCCCACTTTTCAAGCTGTCCAACATACTGCTTGGTTAGCGAAAGGACAGTTGTACTAGTGTGCGTCCCTAACGGATGGTGCGGACAAGAAGAAACAGCTTTATCATTTTTTAAAAATGCCACAAGATCTACAGTAACAGTCTACAGGGAAAGTGTACATAACGAAGGGAAGGTAAAAAAACGTTCTTTTTTTGTGCGCATTTGCAGCTGGTACCGGTTGCTGTCGATTACAGAACCAACCTTAACGGTGCTGCCATTGACAGTTCGATTGTATCGGCTACAGCATCAATTTCATGCAAACCATAGCGTTGTACGTGGTTTCAGCTGTGTTGTGTTGTGTACTTTTCTTTCTTTTGGCACTACAAAAATGCAAAGTGGATGTTAACTTTACAGCTCCCTTCTTCTCCGCACCTTCGCGCTTCGCCATGGATGTGGAACAGGAATTAGAAAAAGTCATCCCGACCCTATTGCCACTCATTAATCACGGATCGCTAGAAACACCATGCGTCTCCATTGGGTGGCCGTTTCAATAAAAGAAGCGTTGTGCTTGGTCAGGGTTTCGTTGGTTTCTTGTTCAGCTTTTCCCCTCATTTTCTATGTGTATGCTAAGTTGGAGCACCCGTAGGAAGCAGCAACGGCATTTCCAATTCGGCGGAGCGTAAAATTAAGGACAAACTTCACCCTTTTTCACTTCATCTTGTGGTTTCGGATCATGTAAAACCCATTGAAAATACGATTACCCCTTTGGTGGTGGATGGCAAGCAAGGATATGTGACGGTTGTGACGAGTGTCATTTTTGTGGTAATTTGAACGATGTAATTATCTCCATTGCCAAACGATGTGTGGCTAATTATTCCCAAACGCTGCCCGTACCGAGCGTGTTCTGTGTCTGTGTGTCACGTTGCGTTTAATCAACAGCAGTAGCAGCCAGATATCGCCTCAAAATAGGAAGCAATTCTTTAGCTTCCCACAAGGTATACAATTTGCTCAAGCAATTACTGGTTAATGAAGAAAGTTGGAGTTGCTTTCCACAAGTTAGAACGTCTACACAGGGTGGGACACAGCAAAGGGAACGACATTTTGCATAGTTCGTTGTTTAGCTGGCATTTAAATCAATCCTGCTGAGCTGATGATTTGAAAAAAATGCCACATATGTACGTTCAATAAATATTGTTTTAGTTCCTTTGCTGGCACGATACCGCATTCACTAGTTGACGTCATTTTGGACCGCTTCTATGGGAATTTTCACAATAAAAAAAAAACAAGATCTATGAAAAGGACAATAGGCCGACCCGTTTTTTTTGTCAACGATTTTGAACCTGTTGATAGCTGTCAGCGTGATTGACGAAGGTTTTACGAGAGGTGAACTTTCCGGCAGCGAAAGAATCAATTGAAAAGATAGAACCGACAACAACAACGAGGAAAATGATGGCAGTAAATCATGCTACACGTATTACTAAACCTGACAAAACACACAATCAACTATGACGATATTGAAAATGGTGAGTATTTGAAGGCAATTAAAAAGGACCTTTTTCTGCATCCCAACATCCTTTGCTTACGCCCCCGGGGGATAAGACAGAATGTCTGTCACGAAACGTGTCAAAACAATAGTGTTAACTTATGTTGTTTTTTTTCTTTTGTTTTTTTTTTCTTCTTCTCGGAATGCGATACACACCGAGGAGGGGAGAAAAAAGGACGGTCAGGAAAATATTGCTACCGTCTCCTGGTTGCTGGTTGTTGAATAGTCGGTCGGACTATAGTGAAACGTTCTACAGAACGAGGAAGGACAACATGTCCCAGGTTAATATTTTACTTTCCTTGACACATGATATTTTAATGTGCTCAGTTTTCCCTTCCTTGCATGACAGTTTTTACAACATTTGCATATCATATGAGCTGGTGAAGCTTCATATCGGATATATCGGTAGCACGGGGAAGCGAATAGAGGCAGTTTTAAAGAAGCTTTTAAATACTTTGTGATGGGGTATGTATGAAAGGGGACTATGGTGTATTGCAAGGAAACGAAAACTAATGCAATTTATACGATAGGCTGTTAGACAGTCTGCATTGTTTGGTAGCAAAGTTCAAGCAAAAAATAAAATTGTTAATAATGGTAGCAATAACTTAAAATAAATAATAATAATATAGCTCGTAACAAATAATTTTATAATAATAACAGTAATCTTTACATATAACATGTGCTTATTCCACAAGTTTGGTTTGGAAATTAATTATAGCCTCAATTAAATGAATTAGAAATTTTAAGTAATTTGCATTTTATTGTAATGATAAGTTGAAGATGTCTTTAGATCACTTTAGCGTTATATTTCAATACATATAAATTTATGCGATTTTATGTAAAACAGATAATCTTTCTTTTATGTATTTTTTTGTATTGTAAAGACATTGAGATATTTTCTCATCCATTGTGAAATAAGGCATCAAACATATATCTTACCTAATTTGAAGATTGTGATTGAATAATAAAGAATTTGCTTAGATTGAATCTAAAAAATTGGATTGAGTACTTGAAACATATTTCGTATTAAACAAACCAACGCAAATAGTAAATGAACAAACAAAATGAACAATGAGAGGATGTCGTGGAAGTCCTTATTAAGCTATTAAAAAAAATGTATCAATTTTAATTTAATAAATTTAAACAAAAAAATTAGACTGCAAATACATCAATTGATGTTTTTTTAGATATTCAATAATTATTTTTAAAACCTTACTGAAATACAATAAAAAATGTCTGGCTTATTAGTTACCTATTTTTTATATAGCAATAGACATATACAATATAATTGTAGCAATGTCTGGAAGGCTGATTTAATTGTTTACAACTGTTTGTTTGCGTGTTTGGTTCAGAAACATATTTGCAAAAGTAGGTAACACTGTACGTTGTTAATTAGTCTCTACATGACACGCTTTTGCTCGCATCTCAAGGTCGTAAAAGCGACCAAAAACGCATAAAACGGCTCGTAATGGAATTTACGATTCACACATACATTCCATAAATCAATCAACTAAAACCCCTTTTGACTAGTGCACTTGACCTATCAGCCAAATACATATATCGCTAATACAGTTTCATTGTTTCTTTGTTTGATGCGGTCGGTTGGAATGCATTTTATGTACGTTTGGGCCGAACTGCTCGTCCTACTATTCTTCGTACCGTGCAGTAAAGAAGGGCATGGTCGCAAACCATGAAAGGAAAGCCCAGAGCTGAACTGAAACTGAAACATACCACTCGGGCAACAGTTATCCATTAGAAGCGGCAGGAGAACATTATAATGGCTTAATGTAACAGCTACCCAAGCTAACGAACTTCATCATCGTGTGATGTATGCTCTACTCACATGAAATCTCGCTACAACCTAGAGACAATTGTTCGATTTAGATGTGTTCACACACACAAACACACACACACACATTACACAGCACCACAAGCACACACTACGGACCAATGAGCAATCTACACTACATGTACCAAAACGGATACAATCACACACACACACAAACACACACAGACACAGGTTAGTAGTTAGAGAGAAGTTAGATCACTTGGGCTGTCGCTACTTACAGCACGTGTCGGCGTATTCTTGCGTCAACTGTTGCGCTCCAAAAGTGAGTCTGCTACGGTATGAGCGATCCGGAAGCGACCGTTACAATATTTATACAAACCGAATATGCCATGTCGAGGGCGCAGAACCGTTGCACGCATGGCTCCACGGATGGCATTTTTGCTCGATTTGTGTGGCGCCGTCTCTATCACACCAGTTTGCGACTAGTGCGTGCGTTCGCTTCCTTCCTTTTCTGCGTTGCGTTTTTCTTCGACGACATCTGCCCTCTCACATCGTGCTTCTCTGTCGCTCCAGCAGGCGGTGACTGTGGGGAGGAGGAAAATTCGCACACCAGTATACTACGATCGCACGCTTCTCAGTGACGCGCGCGAAAAGCTCCTTTTTCGCAAGCTTGCCTCCTTCTTGTGACGATAAAGCGGGGATAGACGATGAAACGGGGATCGTGACGATGAGTCGTTTTGCCTGCTTTTGCCTACCGGGCGTACACCACCTATCAACAAGTGAATGCAACAATATTGTCCCCGCACGAGAATGAGCAAGCAAGTGGCGAGCAGGCCGGGCTGGCACCGAACGATGAATATATCGTTTTCCTAACACGGTGCATGCACCGTTTTGAAACTGGCACAGATATAACAAATGTTTAAATGAATGCACTTGTTTGCGACTAATTTTCCAACAATGTAACCTATTTCTTGGGAAACGCGTTACTTTGTTGATTGAATAAAATATTTATATCTGTTGCGTTTCTATTGACGCTACCGTAGGAGGACAAACAACTTTTACCTGCCTGCTCATCAAATCATACTTGAGGGAAATCGGGATACAACCGAACCGATTACAAATGATTTATAACCTTTTCCAAAAGACCACCCACCCCAGCCCGGGCCGGGGCGGTTGGAAAGCTGCTGGAGGGTGAAGTGCACGACGCACTTGACGCGTGACGCGCTGCTGACGACTGTAAGTCTCCGAGGCTCCGTAAGCGAAAGCGTCCGTATGAATATTAGATATGAAAATCCGTCCTCCCAAACGCAACAATCATCCATCGCCGAAATCAATGACAGTGGCGCTTGGTGCGCAATGGTGGCGCATTATTTATCGCAGCATCACCATCCGCGACACACTCGGCATCCCCCACCCGGGTGGGTACAACTGATGGGTGAGCGATTACAACAACACAGCACCACCGCCACTGTACGAAACGAATTAGCATATAGATATGCGTGAGCCCTGGGATCAAAGAAAAGCCCAATTGGCAGGGAGGCCTTTTTCGTCATCGTGGGATAAATTACTGCCCGTCGATGCTTTCGCCCTCGGAAAGTTCTTTAAATCGCACCACCACCAATGGGGTTGCAAAAATGGGACAGAAAATTGTCACCGCTTGTTGTGGTGTTCTTTTTTCCCCCTTTTCAATGTGTGAGATTCTTTTAATATTCGCATCATTAGCTCGACCAAAAAGAGGCTACATTGGAGTGAGTTGTGCAGCAGGGCGGGTGTGACAAGTTTACATTGTCCGGACAGCATGATTGCCATTTATCAGCCACGGGTGCCAGGCTGGCCGTGGCATTAGGAATGCACGAAACGTGACTTTGAATTTTCATCCTAAACCGGATTCGTCCCATCATCGAGATGGATCGTTCTGATTTCAGCCCGTACGCTGTGCGGGACAGTGCCAATGAAGCAAGCGGCGGCATGACTTTTAGCTTTTGCTGCATTGTGCAGAAGATATTTAGATTAATGTAGGCCACCTACAAAAAGACCCCCTACCCTGCATGTGGCTCTGTGTGTGTGTGTGTGTTGTAACCAGCACTGCATTTGCGAGTGCAGCGTTAGTTTAAGGACAGCTGCATTGGCTCCAGCAATGCGCCTCAGGATTGCGTCAAAAATAGCCTATTTTATTGGTTTCTTCATCGAATATCATTAATTGCAAAGTGGAACCCACGAAATTAATCCCTTCGGGCGTGCATTGAGCTGTAAATAAGTTCAGCACAGTGACGCCATCCCATAGTTAATGGCCGTATGGGTTAGTGAGGAATGCGGGCTGTAGACGAGTTGGATTTTATTTGGCAATAAATAGAAAACACACTTCTTTCATTTCTCATCCTGCTCGGTTGCTGCCTCTGGGAGGTTGATTTAAAACGAGTACAAAAACAGTAACAAGGAAATCCCACCCTTCTGTCTCGCAATTCCCGGTATTCTTCGGGAACTGCGAAGGTGTACTGTTGCAAAAAAAAAAAAGAAGAATAACACAAAGTTTCCCGCAATGACGCTCACAGGGAAAGCTCTCGTCTATCATAGTCATTCTTCAAACCCTCCGCCCCATCTTTTTTTTTTGAATATCCGGTAAGATTAATCAACTATCTAATCTTACGTCAATTTTTAGGCAAACCCGATAAACTATGACGACTCATGGGACTGACTAACCAAACCCATCGGTCCGGGGTCTGTGAGATTTTCCCACCGCGCGAGCAGCAGTGCTATATGAGACACCAGTTAATTAATACGCAACGATAATTTATGCTCCACGACCAACCACGGAGCCCATGGTTGGGTTTTATCATTCATCAAACGCTTTCACCACTACCAGGTGCTTATCAACGCTCCAGCACTTTTGGCGGCTTTCTCGGTAGAGGTATGCAGTCATCATTATCTTACTATACAGCTTGGTTTACTCTCTTTCTCTCTCTTTCATTCTCTTTCGGTATTTCTCTCTAAATCCCTGTGTTACGTCCGTCTACCATGGCATACTTCCGTTCAGAAGGTTAGGAGTAGTTTCTGATGCATTACGTTCCCATGTCCTCCCCATTTCAACGCAAGTATTTATGACATATTTTGTAAATTTGATTTCTCCTCTACATTTGCGCATATTAGTTATGTGCTATTATCCAGAAACGGATAGGTTTTCCCTGTGCGATACTCCCTAGAACTAGGGGCTGCCCTTACGATGGATTCTATCAGCATCGTTCAAGGATGAGCGTTTTCTTACGTAAAAGCAAATTGCTAATCAACAGCACATTACACAACGGACCGGATTCCCAATTGGACCTGAGCAGCCGCCCAAGCTGAACGTACATCGGACGGCACCACATCAAACGAAATCTGACGCAAGACGTAGCTAACTGGGCTGGCTGTAACTCTATCTTTCACTTATGTTTGCCGGTTACTCGTTCATCGGTCAAGTCGTCGATCGAACTGATCGAGAAAAAAAGGGACGGAAACTGCACGTCATATAAGAAATATCTTTTCGCTTATAGTGCTGTCGTGGGTGTCAATGTCTTGCCCCCACCAGGCAGGGAATGATGTGGCAAAGTCGAGCTGAGGGCTACCTGTAGTGTTGCTCGGGCTTGAAGATATCTGAGTCGCAAGATGGCTCCAACTCGGAGGGAGAAGCGGGGAAAGGGAGGCAATTTTTATAAACTGGTAATTGAATTTTATGAAACGGATTATCATTTCCAAAGAGCCGAACAACACGAAAACAACGGTCACACGCGCAGCCATGGATGAGTTCGGCAGAACTCGAACCTCACTAACGAGGTATATTTTAAAGCCGTTGTGCCGCAAGCGGTGTCGAACATTCAGCTGGTAATTGAGAAGCAACATTCGGTAGGGGATTGATTTGGAATCCATCCAAAACTGTCTATTCAATCAATAATCCCAAGGTGTACAGCCGGCGGGTACAGCAGCTTACAGTTTACGTTTCTACAAATCGAAACGCCTTCGGTCGCGACGCTGTTTTACGAAGCGTAGTTTAGCTGCTGGATACTGAGAAAGTGTATTTTTGTAGTGTACCTTCTTTACCGAGCTGCTAAGAAAAACAACCATGAGTATGAGTTTGTTTGTGGTGGTGAGCTTTGCGATATCATAGATACAATGGAAGCTTTTGTAAAAGCTTTCACAAAAGTTCGTTTGTGCACGGCAGGACGACTGAGCGAAAAACGAAAGCTTAACCGGTTCGGAGAGGTGCTGACCTGTACGGTTTGCTACGACGATCCTTAATGGTGTCCGAAATTGGTTTCTATCTCTGTATGGTAACGTTATAGTTTTTTTTATTTATTGCGCTGTTAGCTATCATAAATAATTTAGTTGTTGAAATTCGTATTGTTTAAAGGATAAAAATGCTTTAAAACACATAGTGAGATAACCAAAGCTGATTTTTTGCGATAACTAAGACTATAACTACGATCATCGCAAAGGACACAACATTGCGAATCGCTTTGCAAATTATAGTAATTTGTACAATGGATTTTTTAAATTATAGCTATACAGTATAAAAAGACGACAAATTTTGTCGGCAGCTACCAAGCTGGGTTTGTTGGAGGCAAATCCACTACCGACCAAATTTTCACTCTACGGCAGATCCTCCTGAAGTGCCGAGAGCGCCAGATCCCTACGCCCCACCTGTTCATCGACTTCAAGGCGGCTTACGACACCATAGACCGGAATGAGCTATGGAACATCATACAGCGGTACCATTTCCCTGGAAAGTTGATCCGGCTGTTAGAAGCCACCATGAACGGGGTGCAGTGCAAGATGAGAGTATCGAACTTGACGTCGGAATCGTTCGAATCTCACAGGGGTCTGAGTCAAGGTGACGGACTCTTCTGTCTGCTCTTCAACATTCAACTCTTCAGACACCCTGGAAGGTGTCATTCGAGACGCGAGGCTAGACAACGACATCCGTGGAACGATCCTCTACCGGTCACTCCAATTTCTTGGCTTCGCGGATGACATCGACATCATCGGCAGGACAACAGCGAAGGTGTGTGAGGCGTACACCCGACTCAAACGCTAATCAACAAGAATTGGATTGAGAATCAATGCGACGAAGACGAAGTACCTGCTTGCCGGTGGCTCAGACCATTTGGGAAGCAGTGTATTAGTTGACGGCGACCGGTGGTCCTTTATGGACACAAGTCCTGGACCATCCGAGCGGAGGATGCAAACGCTCTGGGCGTGTTTGAGCGACGCATCCTCCGGACCATCTTTAGCGGTGTGTTCGAGCATGGAGCGTGGAGGAGAAGAATGAACCACGAGCTTGCTAAGCTCTACGGCGAATCGAGCATCCTGACGGTGGCGAAGGCTAGCAGGATACGATGGCTGGGGCATGTTATGAGGATGCCGGACTCATGCCCCACCAAAAAGGTGTTCAACAGCGATCCCCAGTTCGGCATAAGGCACAGGGGAGCACAGCGAACTCGATGGCTGGATCCGGTGAAGCGAGACCTGACGGAGATCGGGTGTCTGCATGGATGGGAGGCTGCAGCCAGGGACCGAGCATCCTGGAGAATTGCTGTTGTTCGGGTCAGGTCACATCGACGTGCTCTATCGTGAGCAGACCAACAAGAGATACAGAGAGAAAGAGAGAGAGAGAGAGAGAGAGAGAGAAAGAGAGAGAAGCGAGATAGAGAGAGAGAGTATAAAAAGGGGTATATTGCGGAAATGCCCCAATGATTGAAATCGATAGTTGTAAAGTAATTGTTCTTCTGGAGACCAATCTTATTCATCGTGTTATATACAGACAAATGCGAGTCGATGAAACTGTAGCTGATCACATATGTTTGAAATTTCACTCAATAGAGTCAATGCGAGTGTCTACAAATGAGGTCCATAACAGCCGAAGTCATACAAAATCATGAAAAAGTCTGCTCCCTTGCGTTCCGGCGTCCACTCGACGTTTACCGAGCCGAAGTGATTAGTTGTGTTCTTTAAACATGTGTGCGTATCAGGTAGCAGCTCTTCAGGTAGCAGGAGGAAACGTTTCTGTGTGTGTTTTGCCTTTTCATTGCCTTTAGATCCTGATGAGTGAAGCATGCATACCTTTCGGATACGTCTGTGGAATAAGCCTACCACTCTTACGTTAATGTTAAAAACTAAATCGTACGCTATCGGCTCTGCATTTGGGCATGGGCAGACCCGTGGGCGTCATCTGTACGCGGGCAATTAGAATTTGATGACAATCAGGCTTATTCTATTCCGATATCGATTCGATTCGAGTCGAGAAAATTAACTCCAAAGTTAACTTTTCCATACAAATGAACACACAAAATTCATCAACTCGACGTGGAGACGACTCGATTATAAGAACAGAATACGCCTGAATGTCACATGGTCTTTTGCTTTTACCAAGGCTTTGCCGGAAGAACTCACCATGTGGCAATTGTGTATGCTACAAGGTGTCTAGAATTATGAACACCCTGACTAACATCGAGCACCAAAATACTGGCCCTAGTAGTGGTGGTAAAAGGCCTTGTAGAGTGGTCGATCATAAAGTTATCCAATACAGCATTGCTTATGGAATAGATGGGTAGCGAAAATGTCACGCTAAGGGGTTTTTTTTAAATACAAGAGCATCAAAAATGAAGGCGTAAAATATGAGGACGAGGAGAATGGTCCTACATATTTCACAATGCGTTATGCACAAAGACATTGAAGTGGACTTCTTGCTATGACAGCTTCTCACAGGCAACTGGTTTCATCAAATGGCTCGCCAAACTGCTCCGTATGTGAGAAGTGCTGTGAGACTACCGGCTTCGATGACAGCCGATGGACGAGAAAAAGCCCCAATTGTAACAGTTTCAATATGCAGCAACACTGACGGGCGGTACCAACAGAGACTCTCCGAAACAACATAGTTCGCTCTTTGATGTTATTTAAGTTCCACAGCACCATCATTAGATCGTCAACATCCAGGGTACATTGCATACTCGCTCCTGATTGGAGTAGTACGCCCATCACCAGAAGTGAGATCAGTTTGAAGAGTAATTTAGTGCAAGATCGCTACGGCTGATCTTCCCCATTAACCGGTAGAGATACAAAATAGATAGCAAATAATCAATCATGTGCCTGTGCCATGCTGGAAAAATAATATGTATGGAGAGATGAGAAGAGGGTGAAACTCGCTGGACACTAAGAAGTGAATGGTGAGTTTAATGAGCAAGAAAGCACCGTTCCTTGAGCTTTTGTTTAGTTTTAGAACAAAGGGGCGATATACAGATCCCGATTGGCGCTAGTTGTTAGGTTTTTTTCACAAAAACGAAATCTGTAAACATGTTTGAACTAAATAGTTCCTCTGTTCCGTTTGTTTTTCTATCAAATACCATATTACTTGTCTCCTATTTGATACGAAAGTTTTCGACGAATGTGTGCTTGTCGTTTGACATTTACGCTAAGCTTTAACAGTAATTATATTGATATAAATATCCTTGGCTTGATGGGCTTGCCATTAGGTTGCACGAGCCGGCCAGAGGATAGAAACTAACGTATTTTTATACTATTAGCAGCTAGCAGTCACATCAAAAATTGCTGAGGGTAATTGCTGAACGGATTGGTTCATGTCTAGGGAATAATGTCGACCATATCGACAGCTTCATAGCGCTTTTTAACGGTATTTTCAAAATATTTTTTTTTTATTTTTAACGTTCATTTTTTTAAATGAATAGAACAAAACTAGAAACATGACTTTATTTATTTAACAAAGTTATCTAGCCATGCTGGCCTCCATAACTTAATACTAGATTCCTAACTAATATAAACACTGAACTTATGAGCAAATAAATACTCGTAAAAGCTGACCACAAAAATTAATTGAAAAAAAATAAGAATTTCACTCGTCAATAAAGGTTTCGCAAAGTTTGTTTTAGTACATTTACGCTTACGCTGGGATCGACAATGCTGTTAACAGACCTATACTACTTAATCATTCTCAAAAGTGGATCTTTACAACAAAATACCGTAGACCTAAAATCAGTACTAAATAAGGGACGTTGCCTTAGATTCCTACTAGGTGCCTGAAAATTAATTTGTTCTAGAATAAACGGGGCGTAAATGTAACCGCTGATAAGCTTATGTATAAAAGTACACTGTGCCGTCATTCGTCTATGTTGTAGTGAGACTAGTCCGAAAAGCAGACACCTAGCACGATACGAAGGGTACACAGATTCTCAAGACCATGGTAAACGGTAGTAAAGAGCGCGTGAAAGTTTTCTTTGAACTGGTTCTAGTCTATCGATTTTGTACTGTTGATTTGGTGTCCATAAAATGCTAGCAAATTCAAGAATCGGTCTTACATTAGCACAATACAGTGATTTTAGGGTAAAGGAGTTCTTGAAATCTTTAGCGACACAAAACTTAACAAACGATTTGCTTTAGCTAAACACACACCTGCTATCAAGCTGTACACCTAAATCGCGAACGCTGTTGGTCCGCGGAACTAAGCTGTCAGCTATTTTGTAGTCAAAGAGAATAGGGGATCTTTTGCTGGTGAACGTCTTGACTTGAACATCTTGAATAACTTAGGCTTTACTATCTTATTTGATTTGATGTTGATTTGTTAGTGAGCTAACGATTAAATAAATGATTCATTAATTGTAGCAATCAATAGATGATTCAGTCCGTTGAGCTTTTAAATATTGACAAGGAGAAAGGGGATGTAGTGTTGTGTTTGGTGACTTGTTTTTATGTGCCCTCTCCCAACCTCGAGGATAAATGCGTGGCGTAGTATTTGTTTTTGCATATATCCCACTAATTAACAATAATATATGTAATGGTATCGCTTTAGTTCTACAAAATATACGTGCCCTCTCTGAATACAGACTGTGCCCTCTGATTTCAGATCCAGTTTTGAGAAATTTTTGTGTTTAACATCTTTAAAGCAATTTAAATTATAGCGAAATATACATATTTTCTGACAAAATACTTCTTTGCTACATTTCTTTTGCGTTGATGGGTTAATAAAATAGTAAAAAATAGTATTTAATCTTTTGTAATAATTATTTATTATTTTTAGAAATCACAGAAAATTATACATAAGACGTAGGAAATAATTGTAAAATAAAGGAAAAGTTGTGATATCTCATTTTGTTAATGTTTAATAAACTTCAATTACAGCTCATTAAATCTTTGTATATTTCAATTCTTAGTCTTTGTATTTATAGTTCATTGATTTATTGTAGTATGACTAATACCATTACTTTAATAATACAATCCGATATCCGTCTTAGATGTTTCACTGTTGAAACAACATGGTTATGCTCAGTGATTGAATAGGAGCACCCAGCAGCAGTATGTTGACTAGTGCACTCGTACATCAGCAACATCGGGTTTCGTTCTATTAGTACGTAAAATTTAAACTCCATTGCTTGCCATGTCATCGCTGGCCTCGGTGGTCTCACTATCAATGCAGCTATTGACTTCTTAAGTGGGTAAACTTTTTTGTCCGATTTTTTTGTATTTAATTGGTAGTAACTAGCAGCAGCTGGCCCCACCCTGTGCCTTAAAGTCCACTCTTACTGTTCGTTCCCTTTTTTCCTTTTGTTTTAAAAACAACTTACTGCATTAAAATAGCATTTCCAGTATCTGCCCTTCTTGGTTTTGTCCTCAGTGCCCCGGGTTTGGATGTCCATCTAGATAAAACGATCGAGAAGAAAGTAACAACAAGAAATCGTATGTAGACATTGTGGTGGCGCGATGCCCACAACTGAAATTGCTGCGGCCAAGCATTAGGTTTCTTTTTGTTTTGCTTTTCTTTCTTTTGTATACCACTGTTTACGAACTCACACACAGATTTGCATTCAGTACTCTAGTTTACCATTTCGTCCAGCAACTCCTTCCGCGCCTCGATATCATCGATTTCGTCCGGAATAGAATTGGCTACCCTGTCGTCGGCATCCCCGTCTGCGTCCGCTTCTGGAAGTTCAGAAAGTGGAGCGGATAGAGAATGTAACGATCGTTAAAGGATTTCAGCGGATGAAGAGATAGATGATGGAAAAGGTTAACTTGACCCATGACACCACGGATCGAACCGCGGGCCATCACAGGCGCTCAATTTACCAGCATAATAGCTTTTCATCAGTTGCTCCGTTTTGCTCGGCGGTGGCGGTAATTTGGCCGGTACTAGGGATACCGTGGGTTTACCGGTATAGCGCCCATCTCGGTACACCTTGTTGATTGGTCGCCCACCGCCATCCTCGCCGTCGCCCTTCTCGAGTGCGTGATGCAGGGCAACCATCAGACGATCAAGTAACATGGCCGCCCGTTTCGGTACTACCATCTGGAAAATGATAGTTTAAGACACAGTTTGATTGGTTGTTGTGTTGTTGGATTGTCCAGTAGGGAGTTCAAACATTTAAGGATCACGGACTTTAAAAGTAAAACGGCATTTCTGTAAAGCAAAGAAACTAGTTTTTTTCTTTTGTATGCGATGCAAACAACGTTAAGCGGTATGCATTTTTAGGTCATGTTTATCTGCTTTGTAGTTGTGTTTTTGTTTCTTGATACTGCCACTCCTCGTTTTTATGCAATTTGTGATGCTTATTTCTGCATTTATCTCATAAAACCGTAAAATTATAGACTTTAAAAATGTGTGCTGCTGCCTTAGGTTGCATAAAAAATACTGGTGTATAATTTTATTTTATTCGTAAAATGAAAAATGAAAAATCGAAGTGTATTAAATTTTCCAAAAAAGAATTATAATTTTGTTGCTATATTTTTCGAAACTAACATTAATGTACCCATAACATCCAACAAACTTATTCTACACGTACGTACCGAGCAACCAAGGTACTTAAGAAACATTAAAACGAATGCAAACTCAGTCGTATTTTGTTTCGATTAAACTCCGAAAATTAGCATATTTTTTTGCAGACTAAATTACATATTCTATATGGAAAAAAAACAGATTTGCGTCAACTATCTAGAAACGAAAAAGGAACGAAAATAACTAGATACACTCAATTGGAAACATCGCAACAACTAGTGATGGATTGTCGGAATCGCATCCACGGCTCAAAACCATTTCCGATCTTAGCTACTCCGACTCCGAATCCGGCCAAATCAAAGCAACAGTTCAGCTCGGTGCCTTCCGAAGCCTACAAAGCCGTCTTGAGTCGGATAGATTTGGAACCGTTGGGGTCGTCGGTTGTCGCATGGAGCGACTAGTCTGCAGTCAGAAATGGCTCCGGTCGGTTCCACCGATTTTTCCGAGAAAATGTTTCAGTCCGCTCCGAATGGCTCCAAACGGATCTACACGTCTCCGACCTGAGAATGTTGCATCTTTGATGTTCGATTGAAGCCACTTCTGTTGTTTTCATAATCATGCCACCATAAAAATCAGATAAAATTCAATATGTTAGGCTCATTGAAAGCGTTTGTACCCGAGTTGAGATTAATTGAACCCCACATTCTACAAGACGAATTAATATACTTTCCAATCTCCCCAACAATCAAAACCAAAATGAAATGAATACGCTTAAGATAAAAGGCTTTCGATTAAGGATTAAAATATTCGAAATGCCATGCAATACATAGCTTATTAATAGGTTAGCTCACACAGTCCATAACTTAATCCGCGAATCATTCCCCTTACAAGTTTCAAAAAAAAGAAACGCCAATCTTTTTCCATTCACACACCAACAATCGTCGTTGGATAAAATTATCGTAATTTAACAAAATTACTCCTAAAATACGGGTTCTTGTTACTAGACATGAATAAACCATCATTGGAAATTAGCGAAAACTTATTTTTAAAAACGGTTTATTGCAATTTTTCTCTTGATCTGAGGAAAGATTACAGGAAAATATGTTTGGTATTCATCCAGCGATGGATTGCATGGAAAGAAATTGTATGTGATTTTTAAAGTACATTAAACATATTTTGTCACATAAAACAAAAACGCGCACGCGCGACCCTCGAATCACTGAAAATTTGTACTTGCGCATCTCTGATGAAATGAGTTTGACACAGCTGACCTACACGATCATGCCCAAAGTCTATATAATACAGAGGTCGAGTCGTCCAGAACATTTGATCAAAAAGCGTGGGAAAGTTTTGACAGCTGGATGAAAAAGCTTCAATAGTTTCATCGTAGCATACATTGAGGTTTTAGTTGTTGTGCATGCAGTGGTCTGAAAGCATTTTCGGCCATTTTTACATCGTTTGTTTGTAATATTGTACTTTAAAAAGTTGACAAATATCAAGAAAAGATAGAATTATAGTGAAATTATCAATTACAACAAGATCAGTGCCCGAAATTACGACGAAATCTTGTGCAGCTCAAGAGGGTCAAAGCTAAGAGGCCAGATTTCTGATTGTGGTCATTTTTAAGTGATGAATTACTGAAAAAACTACTCCATGCCACGTTCATGAGAAGTAAATGTATAGTTACACTAGATTTTGTGCAGAAAAAGCACAATTAGCCCTAAAAAGTGTATGGTTGTTTGGAATCGTTTGTGAACGCTTCTTCATCTAACTGTCAAAAATGAGCTTTCAAAATGGTGGACCAAAATCGGGCTATGCATCAACCTCTGTATTATATGGACTTTGATCATGCCGACGAAACTTCTTCATGTGTCATGCAGGCTAGATATCAAGTAGTAAAAGTTGAAAACTGTAGCACGAGACCGCCATTGTAGTCATATAGTTATATTCACGCAAATACCAACCTGCAGCAATTCTGCTACTAAATACTTTGAGGATTTCGCTCCATAAAAGTGGGATCGTAGTACGCATGGCAGCAAATATCGTTTTTCCTTTGAGCTCCCTGCTACTCTTTAACAATGATCTACCAAATCTGGTAGCATAAATATCTTTCTTATTATGATAAGAGGAGGTGGGAGTCAAATGGTCTTGGCGGCAAATGAATTTTCATCGTACGTTCATCGTGCAGCGAGCGTTTGTATGCAAATAAGATCAAACAAACATTGAATTAAATTTTTATGGATTGAAGGGCGATCTTTTAATTAGATTCAGTTTATGCAAAAACAGTTTTTTTGCAATAATTTATCCATTTTTTCTTAACAATTGGATGTGTTAGTCAGTAAATTTCGATGAACCATCATCAAATCAAATAAAGAGATCGTACTCTGCAGGGTATAATCTTACTGGTCACCGAAAATACCTGGACCGTCGAATAAAAAGCTGATAAAATTAAGGGTCAAATCAAGGATAATTCATTTGATGTAGTAGAAGACACATTTTCGTGGGATTTTTTTATCCATATTATCTTTGTCAATGGTGTTCGATATGTTTGCTTTATTGCTATTATTGCTCAAACAAAAATTGATTTGAAATATTATCGTCGTTCAGATTTAAAACAGAATACCTATTAGAGAGAGCCCATGGCACAAGAAACATCCAAGCCACTACCTGGCTCGCTAAACAAACCCAAAATAAACCCAAAACAAATTAAAAAAGCTGCTTTATCAGACATATTTCAATTATCTTTAACTCTTTCATTAATTAAAATGCAGTTATAGATTATTGAGAGGTTCATATTATTGCATGAGCAAAATAAGTATAATTGTATTTTTGTTAATAAGCGCTTTGGTATGTAAACCTTAAGATAGTTTCCCATTTAAACCCTCGTGTCCTTGTAACAGCATGAACTTGCTTTCGTATGAAGCAAAACTGCAAATCAAAACGTCCCTCCTGAATATAAACTTACTTTTTGAAATAGTGGTAGGAATAATCCACGAACACCTTTTTAAAAACAGATGTAGTCGCGTGCAAGATCATCGTACTTTTTCTTCTTTGGCACAACAACTGTTGTCGATCAAGGCCTGTATCACTAGAGGGGCTTGGCTTTCAGTGATTATTATTGATTTCCCATAGCGGGATACTCAGTCCCCATCACTTAACCCATGACGGGCATGTTGTTAAGTCTTGCGAATTGACGACTGTACCACAAGTCCGGCTCTGTACTAAAAGATCGTCGTTCACATGAAATAAAAATAGTGCGCCATAGGAAAATTACAGTAGTAAATTACACGTCAAACTCCCTACCTAAAACTAATACGTAATGAATGAATAACTCTGCAGAAACAACATACTTTGTCCACTCAAGAAAAACTATGCATATGTTCTAGGGTTAGCTCGATTTACGTTTGTTTCCTCACGGCTTTACTTTGCCTCTTCAGACCGTCATGATCTTTCATATTGCTCTAATGGTTCAGATTCTTTTTTAAGTTAACTATAAATATGTCACGAAAATTCGCTACACATGCTAGAAGGATGCGAGAAGGTCCCAAATTTCAACCCATGCGTTGCCCAGATATGTTTAGAAATCCAATTACCCCGCAAACCCGCCGTCTTGCTGTCGATAGTTCGCTCGCATGGATCGCAGACGGTTTGTGTCCTATTGAAGTAAAGTTGCACAGAAACGGTTATGAACCTATTAATCGAGTGATTTTTGTTTCGTTTCATTTTTTTAAAATACCTACAACATGGGCGGAAGCCCATGCCATTACAAACAAATCAATTTAATTGAGTCATTCTTTAACAGAATAGCTTCACAATTCAACGCTTGTGAACTAAACGCTATTCTAATTTACCTTTTTTCTCCTTTTTCTAATGATTTCTTCGGTTTATAAAAAATATACAAACGATCAATAAATTTATAACTTTATAAAACAAAACTATTTTAACCTATCTTTGACCGATTCGTTATTTCCAAGAATCAATTGTGAAAGTTCTAGTATGAGTTATCGATTAGCTAAGAGTAGTAAATCATTTAATTTACTAAATAAATATAGTTTGACTACAATTAAAACGCAATCAAAAAGCTAAACATAAAAAAAAACTATAATATGAATAAATGGTTGAAACTTGATGAAACGTGTTGATTTATTGTGTTTTTAATTTAAATATTACAGGTAAACTATTTATCATTGCATTTTTGTCATTGAATATGTCTCTATGACGATTGAACATGAACCTATCTATTAGCACGATACAATAATATGTGTGGAATTGAATATAGATACGGATATTAAAATAAACAGCCGATTAAAAAATACACCTTATCAAAGACTGGGTCGGTTCTTAACTACATCATCAAATCCCGTTTGTATCGCGCTTTGATCGACTGCTCTCATTAAACAGGATATTATGAACAAGTTTTCTATATATTCCATTGGCATAGATATACTAGTTTTGAGAACGGGGTTTCCCCATAAATCTTGTGCTCTTATCAGAGCTGTATCACACAATATGAAACGGAAATGTAAGCACTACTCAACGCTATGGATATTAAAAAACGACATTTAAACCTCAACACCGACAATGATACACTTATCACGGGTGATCGCTTCGCCTATCTTCAAAATAATCTGACTGAAAAAACTGATATGAAATTTTTACATCTTTTTACAATTCCACTGCAACTAGGTTGGTAGTAGAATAATGGAACCCTTACCGGATAATCATCGTAATTCACTTCTGCAAATTTTGCATTCTCGTCGGACTTGATCTTCGCTGGCGGTACGATGGCTTTGTAGCTGGACAATTTACACCACACACTAGGCGTTTCGATCAACACGAAGCAGATCGTCAACTGTAAGAGGATTCTTCGCATTTTTATGCAAAATGTGGGCTGCGTACGCGGTAAAAATTAAACACTGTCTTGACGGTTCGATGCCACTGCAGTGCACGTGCAGCAAGCGTGCTTAAAACGGGGTTTGGTCCAGTGACAGAATAGAGATAGTTTTTACACAGCTGAAAATTTGTCACAATCACGCCAAACACTGAAAACCACTCACTGTGACCGCCAACTCTTGCCCGCCGGCATATACAACCGGCAAAGGATTAATTATTCACCACTGCATCCATCATGCTTCACCACAACACGGTTCTTTTCAGCTCTATCAGCGGCCAGCGATCGGAAAATCTCTTCCTGTTGTGGTACTGTGTATAACACCCGGTTGTAAATATATTTTCCTTCCTTCCGTTTTCGTTAAAGCGTATCAAACTAAGGTAATATTGCTGCAAATGAAACGGGATTCAAAACTGCAGGCCAGACCTGTCTCAGGAACTCGACCGTACTCGACAGTGATGTGAGCTAATCTAACCTGCTACACTGTGCTTACAAGAGCTTTTATAGACTGAGTCGATTACAATCACCACCGTAGAAGTGTGACTAGCAGCAGCGCCCTTAATCCTTAACCGTCGCCGGCTGCAAGCGATTCAAACGGCACGCACACTATCATAAAACCAGGAAGACGCGTGTACGCTACGTTTCTTGGTACGTTTGGCAGTGTGTAGAGTGTTGTAGTCTGAACTGTGCAAGCAACAAATGGTATGTACTCGTTGTGTGTGAAATTTATCTTTTGAATGGTTTAATTATATCATAACCACTTCATCAAACACGTGTGATTTGAAAAAGAGAAAAAATGTTTCCGATTCAAGAATAAAATATAATAAAGATGCTCGTTCTTTGCATTAAAATTATGATAAAATGATCAAACTATAATCCTTAATTAAATTATGCTAATAGTACTGTTTCTTCACTTGATTGGGTTAAGTGTAGTTTTAAAAATATACAGATCAACTGTTTGTTAAATTAATGTATCTCGAAAATAATTGAAATATTATTTTAAAAAACATGCACAATTGAAGGAAAAGCATTAATGTCTTTCCTCTAATCTTCTTCTTCATTGGCACAACAACCATTGTCGATCAAGGCCTACCTTGCACCCACTTGCGAAGTGACCTTGGCTTTCAGAGACTTATTGTTACCATAGCAGGATAGTCAGTCCTACGTATGGGGGCACGGTCTATTCGGGGCTTGAACCCATGATGGGTATGTTGTTAAGTCGAACGAGTTGACGACTGTACCACAAGACCGGCCCCTTAGGATGTGATGTCTGCTGATTGTGATTTGTGATTGTGATTTATCTATTTAATTATTTATTTATTTATTTATTTATTTTTTTATTTATTTTTTATTTATTTATTTATTTATTTATTTATTTATTTTTTATTTATTTATTTATTTATTTATTTATTTATTTATTTATTTATTTATTTATTTATTTATTTATTTATTTATTGTAATTTAAATGTATACACATTGAATTACGGCTTTTTCAATATTATTTTTTTTCATTTATTCATTATACATTCCACACTTCACATTCAACTTAAACGAAACAAGTTGAGAATATACTGAATACTTATTTCTAAATAATAAATGTACAGTTCATTGTTTATACCTCCTTAACCAAACTCCTAGGAAAACTGCAATATAAATTCATTGAATTAAAAGAATAAAATATGTTCTATCATATTTGTATTTTTTTTTTTTTTCAATGAATTATAATTTCTTTTATTTATCATTATAATCATCATTTTGTGATTCGGTAAAAAAAAAACATACAATTTTAAAATGATCTTTATTCTAGAAATTGCATCTAGCCACAATTTAATTTGTTCTTCTCTCTTGAATTGCTGTTATTATTTCTTATTTCTTTTTTTCTTACATTTACATTTACAGTTACATCTATTATTTTGTAAATTACAAGCTCAAAACATGCAAACATAATTCATCAACTATGATTTTGTATTCGGATGCCGGATTCTGGTCCCTGTAAAACCGTACGAGAATCGTATTCCTTGAAATGCTGCCACTACCACCTAGATTCCAACGCTAAGAAGTACAAAATGTTGTGTTTTATTCATCTCGAATAATCATGCGACACCCCGTACCCTTTTCTTGTAAGATTAAGATTTAAGATTTATGAGGAATGCAGCAGAAAATATCAAACAGTTTGTTATCAAACGAACATTCCCAGCTATTGTCGTTTGTACCAGCGTTGCATTTATTCGTATTACAGATGAAAAATAGCTGCGGAAAGGCAAACAAACCCGACTGATAGGAAGATGAAAGGAGGCATTTCGCGTGCCGATGATTTAATTATGCATGAAATACGGAGGAATATTCAACAAATCTGACTCAAATTATTTTGTTAAATAGATGCTGAATGAATATTAATTAAGGGCGACCTTCAAAAGTATGACCTTCTGCTATTGTTTCCCATATTTAGTGGAAAACTCCTACATCCCTAGATCACGGGCTAGAAAATTGGACTAGGATTAGAACTGAACAAAAACATACCTCGTTGCAGTTCCGATTGGTTTTTTTTTTTGCATTTAGCCATGGATGGATGAAGCTAGATGTATGCCAATGCCAGTTGCAACAAGCACAAAAGTAAGTCAATGTCAGGAAACCGTCCCACAAAGCCTACACCAAATTTTTGGGCAAGGCTCTGGAAAAAAGTGGTCGCTGTGTCTCACAAAACGACGAACGATCGCGGAAGCGGAAGAGGTCATCGGTCAAGTAATGCTAAGCGCACGAGGAAGGAAAGGCTGCCTGGAACCTGGAACCGATGTTAGGTTCGAAATGCATGTTTAATGTTCCGATATCCTGCCGAGGCGCAGGGCGCAATTGGAGAACGCTCTTCGAATGCCGTTTGCCCACCTGTTGCTGCGAACATGAAAGTGCTTTCAGCACCGCTTGGTAAAGTATAGCCTTACTTAGTTCGGGTTCATCTTACGACAACACACATGAGCAGCAATGGGGAAGGAAGAACAAAAAAACATCGTGATCGTCGCCTTCAGACAAAAGGGAAAGCTTCAGGATCATTATTACTGTGGAAAAAGCGGAATGAAAATGTGTACATGTGTCACTACATGTTGCATGCTTTCTGTTGCAGTTTCAAATAACAAAACTACTCACACACCTACATACACACTCATACACCCAGGAATAAGCGTTGATGTACAGGGGAAAACTCTATGCAATTCTATGTTTGTCTCGTATCAACGACACCACGCGTTTTTCACACCCGTCTGTATCACGTGGCGATCCATTCTTCTTTCGGTGGACTAAAAAAGAGAGGTTCCGATTCCCGAATGTAGAAGATAGAAATATACTTTTAGTAATACATCTGCTTGATAAATATAACTTAATATTTTATCATTTAATACCGACAACAATACATACCCAAGAAAACATAAACCACACAAAAGAAAAAAGGACACCAGGCTCAATCCAAGCAACAGATAAAGAGGGCAAATCAATCATTTTTATTACGCAGCATCTGACCATAAAATCGGTGAACGAAATTGAAGCTGCTTTTAACGATCAAATGAATTGAGTTTCGTTATTAAAAGTGGTGTTACAAATTGTATCAACACATCCTATCCCTATGGAACCATATCGACAAATAAAATAATGTTTTTAATTGCTTTTTTGCCATAATCAGTCAGTAATTCAGTCATCAGTCAGTAATTCAGTCAGTAATTCGATAGATCAGAATCAGAAGACATCTTGAGTGTGTTGTGCGATTCCCAATTGTAGGGATCTTTCAGATGCGGATATATAAATGGTCCGCACAGATATCGACACTCGTCCGGGCGTGTAGTAGACAACAAGTTTATGACAAAACCCAGCGAGCCGACTCAATATTGCAAAATAGATCAAGTTTAATCGTAACGCAGCTAATCAACTTTCTGAAAGTTCGAATCAAATTTGATTTCTTTGCGTAATTATATAAAATAAGTATGTAAGATACATACAAAGCGTAAACATTTCTGTAATAAATGAAAATAATAATATAACACACGAATAATAAATTTCATCTTTAAAGTCTTTGATTTTTCAAACACACGAAAATCATATTTATTAAATTGTGGTGATAAAAATAATTCTGTCCATTAATATTAAACATGACAAAATAGAATACAACCTTAATGATGTGCTTATAATGAGAGTTGCAGCATTATAATGAGAGAGCAAAGAAGCTGGTGTGCTTGAGATATGTATTAATTTTGTTTAATTTTACTTCTTTTTTTATTAAATTTAGAATTATTGCATTTTGAAACAGTTAATCAAACTATATTTTTACCATAACTAATAAAGTGATAAATAAAACAATTATTATCTTGCATACTTTTAGGCGTTTAGTATATCAGTTGCAAAGTCATGTTTACTTACTCTTCATGCTCTTCTAAAGTGTAAAAAAAAGTTCATTAAGCTGTTCGCTGCTGTTGATAGTGGGGCTCATACCGACTAGTTGAGTTTTGCCTTTTGATAAGTGAAGGTTATGAAATTAGATTAAAAAAAAACGACTCATCTATTACAGGGGACTTATGTATGACAGAGGATTTTTCAATCCTCGGGCCTCAAACAAAAATATTGAGGGCTATTTTGACGTTACTTTCAGCTAATGAATGTACGTTTAGATCTTGTTCCGATAAGAAAAAAATGTTTACAAATTTCTTAAGCTTTCTTTTATTGCAGCTTAATTTTAGAGTTTAAAAATCCAAACTAAAAATTTTGATTTGAATAATAAAAATAATATGCTATTTATTTATTTAATCCTTACAAAGACATCAAGGCCGCACCAGTACATAACATAAATAAAACCAACTCCAGTAACATAAATTTAGTAAGTTTTAGAACACTTCATGAGCTCGATCTAAAAATAAAAACAAAACAATTAGTTTTAAGCCTTCATCCATAAATTACGCAAAGCTCATAGCGAGACATGATGAGCTTACTCCACTGGTCATATTATTCCATATCAGGGAAGGATTCTAAACATTGTTTCCTAAAACAAAACAATATGACCCAACAACTCCATATTTGTATAACCTCGAATGTTGTTAAATAACGACGGTGATAGTTTTTTTTAATGTTTTTGAGGTCTTTAGTTAATCCGTTCAAATCCGAACATGTTTTCAAAGATTAATAAAAGAAAAAAAGAACCGAAAGAACAAAATAGTGATCGTACAAACGTTACGTTGATTAAGGAGAACTGGCGTGAACGTCATCTTTAGTTACACTAGGAGATGTGGATAGAACTAGCGGATAATAATAGTAGTTTTATTGTAAAATTCCTAGCAAAATTACAATAAAACATTAGATCGTATGGAGTGCATTCTTCTCGCTGTGATATTCAAATGAAGGCAAAGCAAATCATCCAAACAACATACAGTATTTTTCACATTTTTATTACTACGTTCCGCCGTCAGTCAAGCTGTGTTTCAAGCTTCCTGCTGGCGCGTGCAGCCTTGTGTAGAAGGAACAGTGTGCAGTGCAGTGCTGTGTTTGTTTGAGTTTATAGTTGTCCACCTTCCAACAGTGGATGCGGTGATCCTGTGCAGGATTCACCATCATCATCTCTTCTAAAGCTTATCGTCTTGGCAAGCATAACCAGGGAATGGTAGAGTTTCAGTTAGCGTAAGTAATTATGCCTTCAAAAGATAACCATGCGCAGCGTTCACGATTGTATTAGCGACACTCTCGCAAGCTAGCTTCCGCATCATACAATAGTTCAAGTATGTTCGTAATGTTCAACAATGTCGCTGTCAACGGCGATCTCTCTTTAACTTTGCCAGTCATGCATAAATGCAAAGATGGTTCCAAAATATCAAACGAAAGTAGCTCTAAAATATTGTTGTTTCAATAGATTCTGTGCAGGCTACCCAGTGCATAGTGCAGTTTTTGGTTTTTTAGTATTTTACTTTTTATCATTATATGTCCACCATCGTCCACTACCAACAAAGAGCTCCGAATTCGAGTACTGTGCTTTAACGCAGTATGTCAATCAAGTGCTGAGAGCACACTTCTGTTGTATAGTTCGTATGATATATTCAGTGCGGGTTTTTGAGCTCTATTACTAAATTGGACAACGGCAGCTGATTACAACAACGCCACACTGATACATATTTCATTTTCAACATTTGCCTGCCTTCCTGTATTCGTTTTGGGACAAAACTTTCATTCATCCCATTCAGTTTTGTTATGTTTGGAAACAATTACGTATTGGGATGGCGCGGGATTTTCTGTGGAAACAAACAAATTTGAACAAACACCATCTAAATTACAATCAAACACATTAAACTAAACCAACACACGAAAAAATGAACACAAATGAACACAGAGATCGTTATTTTGTCACTATTATTGATGTATCTTTTTTCCATTCAAGTAAATTAGAAGAAACATATCCACATAAACTTATAAATAGCAACAGAAACCGCAATGAAGACTTTTACAGGAAAGAAAATAACAACAATTTTAAATAGAAATGATAAGATTTAGAGCTCGTCGTCTCCTCCCGCATCTGGCCAAATTGCAAATATGCCTGCCTCTCACTTCAGTGCCACCTTTTGCTATGATATTCATGGAATATAGCGTCGTTATTTATATGCCTTGTACACTCACTTTTGATGTAGTTAATAAAAATCAAGAAACCAAAAATGGAAAGAAGAGGAAGAAGAAAAAAAGCATTGGAATCTAATGAACAACGAAAGCAATTAAAAGTAAGTTTCATTTCGCTTTCACTGCTTGCGTTTGTTTCGAACACATCGTTCCTACTTCCACCCCAGTAAGATTTGCCCTGATTTGCATTGATGGGTAGCAAATATTGTGTCTGCCAAAATAACACTTTCTTTCTCTGCATAGGCGGGGGGGCCTAGGTTAGGACCAACCTTTTAAAAAATGATGATCGTCCATTGTTTAACAGAATCGACGAATTGTAGTTGATAGTAGTAATAAGTTACAAATTACACAGAGCAACTTTTACTTGCATAAATGCACTGTTTGTTGAGAATGTAAAATTAGTAGCTCAACAGCCACAAAACAGAACATGACGAATCTGAACGTCTTACACTATACGCCAAAGGAAAAGAAGAGATTCTTGTAAAACTAGTTACCAATAAGGAGGGGGGGGGAGAAAATGGAAAGAACGCAGCATGTGCAAAAGCTGCTCAAGTTGTGTAGATTGGTTTTGTTTGTTTTCGATTCTTTCCGATCGCTATCTGGTTTTCTTGTCGCTTGCTTGCTTACTTGAATTACCACCCTCTTGACGACATTTGAAATTTTCACTTTTCTGCGCGCTCGATCTCTCTCTCTCTCTCTGGTCCGAACGAAACGGTTGCGTTTTGTGTCGTATTGTGCTAATGAATGTTTGTAAAGTCTCTTCCCTGATGCCCGACGAATCCCGGCAGAGGGCGGGTTTTAGTTGTACTGCTCAGGTAGAACGTACGAAATGTCGTCCCATGGATGACGGTAGAGACCCTGCTTCAAGCGCTTCTGATCCATGTAATGTCCGATGAAACCGATGCTGCGACCCAACACGAACAAGGAATTAATCGCACCGATGTTGATGTATTCCTGGGCTTCCTCGCTGTTAATGATAGAATAAATAATAGTAAAGTATGGTAAACTATATGTACTGAATTGAGGGGTTAACATAGCACATGCTCAAAACATACCTTGTGAATGAACCGCAGTTCCTTAGCATATCGACAAAGGATGTTGCAATGACTCCATCGACGTTCAAAATTAGATTCGGTTTCTTGCTGGTGGTAATTTTCTCCACCTCAAGCGCGTATTCCAGCAACGGGTAAGCTGGGAAGTTTTGCATTACAAACTCTTTGATGATCTTTACTCGAACATCCGGATTGTTGATCGATTTCACTCGATGACCAATACCCATGATCAGTTGACCCTAGGAAAAAGGCAGATTTTATTATCGTATTGAGAGCTGCAGTGCAAAACACGGTACCCCTTTCTCCATCCTTCTTCACTTACCTTCTTGCGCATGGAGTTTACAAACTCCATCGGATGAAGATTGGAATCGTATGCTTCGGAGAATTGCTTGGCTGCACCATCAAGCGCACCACCGAACCGATCACCGATCGTGAGCAAACCGCTCACTACAGATGACACCAAATCCTTGCCAGCTCGTGCACATACGATCGTGTTGTGTGCACCGGACACGGCTGGTCCATGGTCAGCCGTGACCATCAAGCACATTTCGAAGAATTTGCACACATACGGTGGCAGACAGCGCTGGAACCAAAGCAGCGACACAACGCCACCGATTCCTACGTTCTTTTGCAGCACATCGCTGATCGGCATACCGGCGTAAAGCAGCTCCTGTCCTCTCTCGTCACAGATGGACGTCATGAACGAGGCCGGCTTACGGATCAAACCAAGCTCGCGAGCCCACGAGTAATCCATCGGCACGGTTGGGGGCGGTACTTCCTCCGCAGGTACAATAAGTCCCTCCTTCACCATGCTCTCGTACACGGATCCAATCATATCACCGAAAGCATCGAACGATGCAGGCACATGAGCGCCGGCTTCGGCAAGAGCCTTGTTTTTAGCCGATGCTGTTTCACGGTCCGAGTTGGCGCAAGATCCCGCATGCCCGAACTGCACCTCAGAGGTGAACATTCCCGCACACGTTCCAATGCACCAGGCAATCAGCGGCTTGGTGATGCGGCCGTCCTTCAGCGCTTCGCACACTTCGTACTCCTCCACACCGCCAACCTCTCCCAGCAGTACGATCATCTTGGCAGCCGGATCTGCCTGGTATCGCATGATGTGATCCATGAAGGTAGTGCCCGGATAACGGTCGCCCCCGATTGCCACGCCTTCGTAAACTCCGTCCGTCGTCAGCGAAAGAATGTTGTTCAGCTCGTTCGACATACCGCCCGAGCGAGACACGTACGCAACACTGCCAGCGCGATACAGCTTGGAATGTATGATGTTGTCGAGCATACCGCCCGTGTTGCCGATCTTGAAACATCCCGGCTTGACGCCACCGACCGTCGCCGGACCGATGATTGCAACGTTTCGTTCACGGGCAGCCATGTTCAGCTTGCGAGTAAGATTCTCCGGAATACCCTCGGCAATGATGGCAATCGTGCGGATCTGCGGATAGTCCAGCACCTCGACCGAGCTGTCGTAGGCCGACCGGAGCGATGCAAAGTTTACCAGCACGTCCGCTTCCTTGTGCTTGTTGATTGCTTCCGACATCTTGGAATACACCGGAATCAGCACTTCCTTGTGACCCCAGTAGAACTTCTGTCTATGGTATCCGGTGAATGGGTACACCATAGCCACTACGGAAGGTTCATCGCGGCTGTAATAAAATTAACATTTGCTTTGGTTAGTATCGTCATTCGATTCATTGAACCCCTTTTCGCGTTTGCTCACCTGCAGATGAAGTCGAAATCTAGCATTGACTGAACCGCACGGGTTTGCATGCCCCAAACGATCGCCTTAGTACGATTGCTAAACATCTGACGGTACGCATTCGACCCGATCTCCGTTGGAGAGCTGCGGGCTGCACCAGCTTCGCCTACCGGGGAAGTAGCGGGTGAGGTAATTTTCTTGCTAACGCCACTACTAGCTGCTACATGCGTTTATCGATTAAAGTGTGATGGTGGTACGGCAAGTACAGACCGCATTATGAACGTACGTAGGGATACGGTGAACGGGATTATGTATGGAAGGTGTTTGATCATCGGAAGCAGGCGAGGATGCAAACATAAACCATGAACACAAACACACAATGCGTGATGACGTGCGGGGAGAAAATGAAAAGAAAAAATAGGAAAACAGTATGGGATTATGTGAATTTTCAGAAAGGTCGGATTTGATACGGCTAATGATAGTGGGATGGAAAATTATAACGAAAGCTGCACACGCACCAAAGCGCCACTGGGAAACACCAATTTGTGTGTAAATAAATGAATCATAGTGTATGAAACGTATGCAAGCGTAATTGTGGAACAATACAAACACAGGAGAAAGTATTTTCATATTTTTATCAGAAATTCGAAACAGCCTGAAGATTACAACTACATCAATTGTTCAGTCTCTTTCATATACCGAAGGAAATAATAGCATCCGGCCAAGAAACGGTTTGCTAAACAGCGTGCTACTAACACCATGGGAAGCTTCAACTAGAAACCTTAAAGCAACCTTATCATTTCCACTGTAGAGGAAATGGAAACACGTACACGCACTTTATACATATTTTACCAATAACACACCCTTTTTACAACATAGACCCGTACTTGTTTAACAAGTTTGTTCAAAAAGCAAACGCTCACCTTGGCCGGTTTTGCCGCAACGATCTTCGTCATCGTTCGATGTGGTATATGACGGACGGAGCAATATTTTAAACAATAGCTTAGAAAAACCAGCCATTCTACCACGTGGGGCAGGTGGCACGTTTTGCTCTACAATAACTGTAGGGATGGTATTATCTTGTGCGGAGGAATTGCTACACAATCGTTCATCAGATGCTTCGTGTACAGTGGAAACGAATAGGGAAATATGCACGATTAATTCACAAAAGCATCACGATGGCACACAAATGAATAGTAAAAGATCTGAGCTGATAGGAAATACATAGGAAGGATGAGGGTTTCACTGTGTCATGTACACGGCAAAGAAAAGCTTACCATTTTCCTGACTGGCGGTGGAAGATTTCTTCGACGACTCAGCACCCTGCTGGCCGCCCGGCAGTAGAAAATTTGCGGTAGCAAAGTGTACATTGTTGCTCTTTGCGATCGGTTTCTTTCCCAGTGCCATGCCGCAAATAGCCGTCATATGCGTTTCCGGACCGAACACATACAGTGGAATGCCTGTTGTGAAATAAAATAACAAAATAACCAATCAACACCCAAACCTCGCACACCACACCTTTCACTCTTCAACTTACCCAAGCTGCTACCGATCTCTCGCATCTTGCGCAAGCCCTCCTGATAGTTCGGACCAGCACGGCGCACGAAAATGGACACATTATGCTCGATCAGCTTCTGCTGGTAGTCACGCAAAGCGGTAATGATTCCGCTAAACGTTGCTGCCACATTCGTAAAGTTAGCAATGCCACCTCCGGTGATCAGCACCTTTCCGTCCGGATGCTTCGGGCTGCTCGTCATTAGACTAAGAATGGTCTTAGCGTACTCGTAAGTTTGCTGCTCTGACGGAGCGCCACTGTATTCGCCGTAGTTGGCCAGCTCGCTAGCGCCTCCCAGGTCGCAGATTGTATCAGAATAGATAACGCTAGCACCACCACCAGCCACCATCGTCCAGATGCGACCGTTGCGATTGAGAATGGTTAGCTTCAGCGAAGCACCACTCTTAGCATCCAAATCGGCAATGTACGCTTCCTCCGGGAACGCATCACGTCCAAACGGTGGCGGATAATCGATCTCTCCCCATTTCGGCCGACAGATGAAATCTGCAGTTGCATCAACCTTAGCGGCAAGATCAAGGATGTAGATGGAGTCGTCCGTCACGACCAGCGGATTAATCTCCAAGTAAGTAAAGTACAGATCCACGTACATTTTGTACAGATTGTACACAAAGTTTGCAACTCTCCTGGTAAATGGAAAACAATAAAATTGGAGATTTATTACTTTCCGCGCCAATTAATTTGCACCATTCATCACTCTTACTTTTTCTTAGCGGAAGAAATCTCGGTCAGCAACACTTTTTCGATCTCGGCCATTGTGACATCAGTACCGACTGGTACTTCCAATTTCAATGCTTTCGCGTCCACATCGCCGATATCAACTCCGCCCTGGTGATAGAACAGAATTGTGTCTGCCGTCCGATGAGAGTAGATGCATACGTACGCTTCCTCATTCTGTAAAGATTAATGAGTTGATTAGAAGGCATGATTAAAAAGAATCAATTGTTCGTTATTATTTGCTGGAAAAAATCAACATTTCTTACATCCTTGTGGGGTACGAAGGGCTCAATGATAAAATTGCGCAGCTTGCCAGTAGCATTGCCAATCTTCTGATCCTTGCCCATCCGTTCGTTGACCCATGTTTTTACTTGTGCTAGATTTTTGTTCACGGCAATCAGTCCAAGCTTTCCACGTCGCTTGATCAGTTGATCAGGCTTAACCACAAGAGGCTATACAAAGAAAAGAAAAAGAAAAGATTAATAGTATGTTACATTTTAACAGCAATTCATGATATATAGTTCCAATATTTAATGTTAAAATTGCTAGTTGTAGTGACAACTATATTTAAAAAGTTTTACTGAACGAAATATTCACTATCCGATAAACAGAGTTCGTATAGCATTATGTAAAACAACACAGTTTTGAACACTATACGACTGACTAATGTATTCTTAATAGAACTCTACGAATATAGTCTTTGAAAAGATGGCACCCCAAGACTCGGTACATTTTTTATCGCAACATCAACATTACGAAGCATTAAATGTCTAACGTCGTTTCTCGGAGATACAACCTCACAGCCAAAGATTAACATTTACGTATTGACGCGCGATTCACCAAGCCTCTATACAAACACTTCGATGATACACTACACCTTCGGCCACCAGTTTTTACGTCACCACCTTTACGAACGGCCGAAAGATCCACAGGCTGTGACGAAAAAAGCCATTTTACGTAATTCCGTGCCCACAAAAAGCTGATCACCGCTATATGTTAGGTATGTCAGTTACAATATTTTTCTTTCTTTTTTTCTCCTGATGAATTTATGTAAAGGTATTAGGAGTAGAAACGGACAAGCAATCGGGTTGATGACGGAATTCAGTTTGCTGCATGAAACAAAAACTCGAGATTCTCGAAGTTTCTTCGTGGCAAACGACAATTAACGGCAAAGCAGACATCATCCTCTCAAGCCGCTTATTGTTTGTGCAGAGTGCATTATCTCAGCACCTGACCTTGGCCGTACTTTGCACAACCCGTAGGGATCTATTTAGTAAGATTTATAAATTACCAATTGATAACGTTAACATTCATTTCTATAAGTATAGTTGATTCTAGATGTTTCATAACGTTTGAGTAAATCCCAAACCTAAAAACAAACACTATCCTTCCTCCGAAATCAGTGCATCTTTACACATCACTTGGGTGAATAGCGAAAGAAGCTTAATGTACGAATATATTGAATAGATTGTTTGCCACTTACCGATGTCTCCAGCCACGGGTTGTCCTGCACCAACTGCTGCCATTGTGTAGTTTCGGTCACGGTTGCAAACCGACACTTGGCCGCTCCATGATCGCCCTGCAGCTGACGGTTGATAATGTCTTTACCGGTGGCTTCGCGTATTGCTTTGGCGGACATCTTGCTATTGTACCTCTTGTGTGTGTTCCTCTTTTGTTAGTTGATCTTTTAAATCTGTCAAGATTGTCCCAATAGATAGGAGAGATCATTAGAATAGTAGTCACACGGAATTCCTACAACGACTGACAAAACAACGCATTCGCATTCGCCACGTGTTCACACTGTTGTGTGTTTGTGTGTGTGTTTGTGTGTGGGCTGATTTAAACCCGCCAATCGTATTACATCAACGACTCCGAAAGCCGTTATGCCATAGGGCTGCAATGCCCACCGAATGCATCGTGTGCGTATGGGCCTTTTAACGATTCACTCATCTCAAATGCGCTTCAGAGGGCGCAGCCTGGGTTCGTAGCAACAAACTGGCCCGTCTTTCGACCCAGCCAGCCAGCCCGACATACCAGTCACAGACAAGACAATACCTGTGGCGTGGTTGCTTAAAAACGCCGTCCCAGCTTTCGCTTTCCCCTTAATGACACAACCATGGAAAGACCTTCTCCGTTTGCCAGCACGCTCGGACTGTTTGGTAATGAGGAGTAGTTTGTTGTGTCGGCTGGCTTGGTTGAGGTTGACTGACCGAAAGCAGGTGGACCTTTAGCGGTTAGCAACACTGTCCCCGTCCGCATGACGTGTCGCGGGTCGCACCTAGTAGATAAAGATTACAACATTCCTATCGCCGTTCAGATTTTGCCGAGAGAGAGAGAGGGAGATGGAGCATCACTGAAGACAACAGCAATAGATAGCAGAAAGGATGAAATTTATTTCAAACAAAACGCTCATCTTTCTAATTCCATTAGCCTTAGCCTAAAACGCTATGGTTCAAGACAGCCTTAATGGTACAATTTGTATACTATAATCAATTCCAACTGTATTAAACACGTCTAACAAGAATCCAATGTTTTCTACAATCAAAACTTTAATTACAACTTTATTGAACGCCAGGGACAAGCTTTATCAGGCAAGCAAAATCTTATTTATTGCAAAAAAGCCCCCATTTAGAAAGGATTTATCTATCAATGGGTTGCGCATAGATACATTGACAATTGGTACTATATAGGCGATCAAATTAACTTCCAACCTCTGATAGACCAGCCCACTGAATATGCCGAGTGAAGTGAGGGTGTAACACAACATTATTGCATCTATCGGGGCACATAAATTAGCAAGGGCTAAATAATCCTGCTGATAAGTGTGATAAGACTGGAAGGCCCGTGTGCGTTAAGTGTGTGCGCGCGGTGCTCGACTGTAGTATTAGACAGATTCCGTGTGGCCAAAAGCTAACGGGGAACGGGGATTGGGTTGATTATTTATTACATAAAAAATCCACTCAAGCAGAGAAAACCTGCAACCAGCGAACTGGCTGGCTGGGAGCGCAGCAACTCCGGATTCATTAATTATTGCTAGTTTCCTAGGGAAGTGGATGAAACGTCCATTAACGCACTACAAATGCACCACCGAAAAAATTGGGAGGCAACAACTTTCTCTTCCAGCCGAAAACACACCACGACCAAAACTCGTATAATGTTGGAATCTCCGGACACATACACACTGCATACACACACATATACACATACACACACACACTCATGCAAACACTCGGTGGCCAGGGCTTGCGGTTCAGCGCGAACCACTCTGGTAAAGGCACACACGCGGAAGCGAAAAGTTACGGTTACACACCTAAGCGCAGCTGTGGGAGTGACCGCGAGTAGAAACGGGCCAACAATGCAGCGAAACCGGTCACGGGCAGCAAACACACACTCCTGGGTTATGCTGGACGGCTACGAGAGACAACGATCCGTTCGAGGCGACGACACAAACGCAACTAAACCCCGTGGAGTTCGGCTCGGCTCCTTCAAGTGGATTCCGACTGGCGGGGTTTCAACGCGAAATCGGCGGCCGCGAAACAGCGTGATTTCGGGCCCATCGTGCTTGGTAGGGCAGGGACCCGCAGGGAGACGCGGTACAAGGGGTGGTTCTTTTTTTTTCTTTCCTTGCTTTTCTCCTGCTACCAATACGAACCGTTTGCCTCCACAGCGTCATTCGCTGAGACTTGTGCACATGTGTGTGTGTGTGTGTGTGCGTACGTACGTGTGGTTTGCCCTTACCGGCTTGGCTGCCTGGTCGCGTTCGCAACGTTACGTTCCCGGCCATTTCTTATCTCCTCAGCTGATGGTTCACCACGGTTTCACCTCGTTGTTTCGTTGCGGAGACTACACACCACCGGTGAGTGGTGCTGGTCATGTGCTGTTGCATCCGCCTTTCGTCCGACCGTGCCGGACCGGACGGTCACTGATAGGGGACACCCGTGCAGCCGACGGGAAGAAGCAGCGGTGACCTGAGCGAGCAAAAAACATGCACGATCGGGACACTGTCAAGGGCGGATTGTGGCGGTTTCTTATGCATGCATGCTGCATTTGACCTAGTGACAGGTTAAAAGCAGTAGCGTTTTCACACCATCGCCAAGTTGCAAACTGGTGAAGGGGTGCACCTTCAAAATTCCACTAAAACAAATGAGATTGAACAATCAATTTACCTTAAGGGTATGTTTTAATGATCAAATGCGGAGCTTTTCCGGGTTATTGGCAAATATACTCTTTGTTCTACTTCACTTTCACTGCCTTTGTGAATAAAGTGTACAATTCGCTCGGGGTTTTATCAAGCAACGAATCGAGGACACCATTTGAAATAGTGGTTTACATCCTGGTTGTTTTCAAAACCTGTTCTTGCAACTAGACCCCGATTACACCATGCTGTTTTGTATCCTGGTTCCATATGTTAATTAACAGCATTGCAAAACCCTTTGCTAAAGAGAGATCAGTTGCATTGCGGTATTGTTACATTTAACACGAATTATTCCTCCCTTTCTACATTTTACAAGGCAACACAGCACCATCAGGCGATACACACATTAAATTGTTTATTTGTAAAACTAGCCGTTGCTACGGGAACCAGAGCATACGGCCACTGTGTGTGTATAGTACGCTTTTTGCTCTATCAACGTGTTGCGAGCTTCACTCCTTCCTGTGACCTCTAGATCAATCATCCTTCAATCATAAATTCAATGGAAAGAAAGTTACTTTACAAAAACAAAAAAAAAAAACTTTGTGCAAGTGGACTAGTTCCTTACGTGAAATGTAACGAAATGTGATTTTGTAAATGCTCTGAAATGAAAAGTAAGGCTTCATTTACACTAAATCTTACGGAAACTCATCTATCTTCATGTTACATTTTTCTTAAAAAGAAAAAAGCAATTTAAATCAATACTTTCATCAGAATCAAAGTCATCTCTTCCCTCTGTCAATCAGCAGGAATCGTAAGCCAACATACACTGACGTCATCATCACACAGAGAGTTACATAATCTCGCTGGACCAACCCTTAAGGAAGCGGGATGGGATCCTTCCTGAGTGAGCGGGTGAAAGATGGGTGGGACCAGGAAATCCAAACTAATGGGCACAGTGAAGACTTTGAACGGCAGATGTGCATCTAATTCACTAAACTAGCTTTTTAGATGGCTTCATCCGTCAATTGCCGATTAATCTTTCTTGCAGCCGTTGGTTTCTGCTACAACGTTCTGATTTCACCTACAATTTTTCACCAGTTGGCTTTGTTATACATTTTCATATGAGAAACCGTGCCACGCTTTACTAACCATATTAGTTGTCAAAATAATGTTCTATTTCAGAAAGCACCACATAGATTTGGCAATGTTCACCGCGATCGATATAACCTTGACAATGAAAAGCTTATGGTGTTTCCTCCTGATTATTTCTCCCAGGTCCTAAAATTGATGGCCAAGGTCAAGGTATTCCATTTTGGTTTCGGTGCACATGTCGCGTGCAGACATCCTAACATCATCCCGTGCCAAGCCAAACAAAACCCTATTTTTGATATTTTCGTACGTTTTCCACGATCTATACGAATATGCCGCAAAGTTGGCTGCAAAATACAATGATAAACATGCGTGAACTCACAACTACCATCACCGCTGCTGTATATCTTGTATACGTATTGCCGACATCAGACCACCTCTCGACAATCTCGTACGATCTGTGCAATCATCATCATCGTCATCGTCATAGTAAGCGTTGCCTGCATTTTGCTCTCCACTCGCACACTGTTTGCCGGTATATGCCGTGTGAAGGAGCGAGCAAAACGACAACATAAACACGCCACCCCCTGCTCTCTGTCTTCCCACCTTACAACAACTCCACTTCCTTCACTAATGAGCCAGACACATGCATCTCGCTGTGCATTAGCTTCGGTCACACTCAATCCGCCAACGATGATTATTGCTCGTTGCCATGTGCGCTCGCATCAAACATTTTGGGAACCATTATCGTGTTTCGATTGCCAGCGCCGGAACGGCTCTTCTCAAGCAAACCAATTCACCCGGCAAAAGTAACATTAGGATTCATTGCCCGATCATGTTGTACCTCTTCCTCCGTTCTGTTCCTGCTGACGTATATTTTGCGACTCTCTACACGCACATCTCTCCCGTGCAGCTAAAGGTGTATTAGTAAAATCGCTCTTTCCTTCATTCCATTCGACTGCCTCTTGGTAAGGCATTTTTTTTTTTTTGTTGTTGCCTACAAATAGTAAAAATTAGTCCACACAGCTGTGTAAAACGCAATATTTCGAAAATCAATATCAATATGACCATCTCAAGTAGAGTGTTTTGTTTGTACTCCACTGCTACACTGATAAGAGAGTTTTGCGTTGTATAGGTCACAGTAGCGCACAACACGTATACATTTATCCAATCGCCGTTCATCCCCGTATCCCCGCATTCCAGTCGCACCTTGTGCACTTACGCGTCGATAATTTATTCCACGACGAGTCGCGTTCTACCATACATTTCGTCGTGCAAATAGCAGCGAACGCTTACACACCGCACAGCCAGCAACTGCAATTCAATGCCTTCGAGAAAAGCCCGCAACACTAATCGGGACGACGTGTTTGTTAGACCGACGGCCGCGGATGGTGAACAAATGTGTGTATGGATAACGTAAATGGTCCGTCGGCGAAAGTTCACGCAAGATGCTTAACATGCAGAAATGTTTCGTCTTATCATTTCGCTACACAACCATCGGCGACGGATGGCGCTGGTTTGCCGAATGGTTAGTGCGAAAATTTAAAGCCAATCATTTTCCATTCATAATTCCAATTTGGCAAAGCAACCAATGACCGCATCAATGGTGACGTCGTACCATTCTTTTCGCACAACAAAAACACGTACACAGGCAGCAGGCGACAGCATTCGTACCGCGCTGTATCGATTTCTCTCTGCACGCACTTTTACATCTGTAACACAACTTTAACACAATATAATACAGCTGCATTTACATGACACTGCTATCGGCAACTAACGTACAATCGTTTGGATATGTTAGCGTTCTGAGACAGGGACTGTGTTATCTATAACTACGTCCTTTCCACTTCACTGTCGGCAATTCTATTGCACAACACCCACTAATTCCCCGGATGTGTTCCCGGATATCAAAATCCGATTGCGTTTCCCTTCGAAGCCGATACTTTCATATGTTTTCCATGACGAAACAACATTCTTCATTGCACAGCGAAACAACCATTGTACGCAATGCTTCTGTTGTTTCTTCTAACGGGGTAAAAACTAAAATCTGGTAAGAGATTGTTCACATACCTGTGCGGATATCTATGTGTCCAATATTGCAGCAACGAAGTCCGGTTTCAGCGCACACAATCTGACTCACGCACAGTAGTTTTGGAAAGAAAATGCAGCCTCACAAATTTTCACCGTCCACGATTTGTCAACAACATCAAATTTTGCCAAAATGTCAAACGAGGTAGCTCAGGGGTGAGCAACCCAAAGACCATTTACAATTTTGTTCTATAAATGCAAATACGATGTAACAAAAAATAAACAAAAGACGAGTCATGCTCATTGGTAGCGAACAAATCATGTTCATGCGAATTTTTCATTTTATCTAATATAATTGATAAATCGTGCGTCACGTTTTATGCATAAACTTCCAGTTGTAATTTAGAATGATTGTTCTTTTGTCAAAGAGCTTGTATTGTTTATACCTTGGCTTAATGTGACGCTATAATGTATGAAATGTACAATAATGTGTAGGTTTAATTTAACAAATGTTTAGCTTGCACCAATGTTAACGAGTATGTCCGATGGGTTCTACGAGTGCTACGTTGTGGTTAGACGATTGGCTTTTCTGAGCTATTAGTTTGACACATATGTTGACAGCAGAACCGGACGCGGGTTTTATTACAAAAAGGCTTACAAAATTACACTGTTTACAGCCGGTACCCACGCACGGAACATTTAATCTCAAGTTTCACGCCAAAATATTGTAATACAGTGCATAAGATGGTGCCAAGCATGGAAGGATTTGTTGCTCCGATCATTCACCGATGGTATCATCAAAACAGCCTAATATCTACCCCGGATAATGGCATCCTGTACTGTTCGCGCTACGAAGTGGTGTACATACCGCCGCTGGATACGGGTTGCCTGCCCAAGACTCAGCTAATCAATGTGCATGGATTGTAAGTATTTGAGTCGATTTTAGGCATCAATATTTGGTTACTAATTCCGTGCTTTACCACAGTACAAAATCCCTGGCATGTTCTCCGGATTGGAGTGCTAAGCGTTTGTTTGCTACGTTGGACGAGTATAACGTTCTGTACGTATGGGATCTCGACTTGGGACAGCCGGTCCATGGTCATCGCGGTCACCCAACAGCACCGAAAGCGCCAACATCAAGGCAACAGTTCAAAGATGTAACTTCGGCGATTTGTTTCTCTGCACATGGAAAAGTGATCTCTTGCGATCGTTCTGATCTGGTGGTGTACTGTTTGCTCGCGGACAGCTACAAGGCGATGCCGGACTTTTTCCGCAATAAAACCGTCGTTACGCTCGTACCTTCACCTGTTGATCGTGACGTGTTTATCGCTGGGCTAAAGGATGGGCTGATACAAATATTTTCTATTAAAAAAATGGCCATACTACATACTTTGCGCAGTCACGACAAGGAAATTGTCTCCATAGAATGTATGACGGTGCCAGTTCTGAAGGGAAATGTATGGAGGAAGCGCCAGAACAATCCAGAAGCTGGAAGTGGCAACGTACCGGACAGTGCGTCCAAAACGGTGCAAAACAGGCCCAAAAAGCAGGCCCGAAAAAAGACTGTGCCCGTTGCGGACGATTCGGATTTCTTGGACATTTACGATTTCAATGAAAGCCAGGAAGAGTTTGGCACCATCATTGACCGCGAGGCGAAGGATGATAAGCAGAATCAGTTCCGAGAGAAGGCTAAAACGGTCGAAGGTTTTAACTTTCTTGAGGCTTGCGAAAACCTGAAGGAAGATATCCTGAAAGCGGCAAATCGCAGAGAAGAAGAAGAAGAGGAGGACGACGAAGCCGGGGAACAATCCACTCTAGCACAGGAAGACTTCAATACGGACGACGAAAACGACTTGGATGATTGTGAAAAGTTACGCGACTACGTGGTAGTCGATAATGAAGATCGAGAAGCCGAAGAAGAACCGCTGGATGATCGAGAGGAGTTTGAAAGCAAGCTAATTTTGGTTAGTGGAAGTCGGGAAAATGTCGTCTGGTTCTGGGACTACGAAACTGGCCTTCCAATTGACAAAATCGTGATACCGTGCGAAACCAACGGAAGGCTTTGTGATACTTTGTTCACTAATGCTGTGTGGATGGATGAGTCGCACATCGTTGCGAACACCTCAAATGGGCAGGTGATTGAGTGGAAGGTAGAATTCAAGTTCAAGAACGATCGCCTGCAGCTAGTGGCCAAGGAAAGCTTGGCGCCATACCCAGTGGAGAAAATTTTCCATGTGATTCGCGCTAAAGGGCTTACGAAGATGGAGACCAATGGCCGGTATTTGTGGTGCTCTTCGATCCATCGAAAGATAAGCTGCTTGGAAGTGGCTGAATCTGGTAAAGCGACTGTGGTTGTCGATTACTCTTGTATCACTCCCACAAACCGTTGTGTGGTGGAAAATCCACTCGAGTCAATGGTGTAAGTAAATACTTAGCTAACTACAGGCAATGCATTCTATATTCTTATTCTAAACTGACCATTGCTCATTTCAGTATTGCCCTCGCGAGTGCTGCACCGAGAATCGAAAAATTAAACCTGGCCAGTCTGCAGCCCGACAATATTCCCTTCAAACCATTTACGAATAAAATTAGTGGTTTCGTTATGTTCCTGGCCTGGCATCCAGAGGAAGAGGATAAGTTGGCCTTCGCCACGAACGAAGGGCGGGTCGGAGTGCTCGATACGAGCAGCATGAGCAACGTCCCCGTCATAATGAAACCTTTCATCAACAAAGAAGTGTATGCTTTGCATTGGTGTTTTTTAACGAACGACAAACAGGAAAGGAGACTGGTATTGTTTGCGTGTGGTACAAACGAACTTGCTTACTATCACATGTCAGGCGCTCATAAGTATGGTAAGCATTGGATGATTATATGTTTTTTCGACAAATAATTCAGTAGAACTACAATATTGCAAACGTTGCGTTTCTCAGAACCCGTCAGATGCAAGCAGTTCGGCCAGGTTTCAAACATATCAGGGACAGATAAGATGTGCTTCATTGGTACTCAGCAGGGAAGCATCTATATCACCGGTTTGGATGAAAATCTTAAACAATTGTACTGCCATAAAGTTGCTAATCGGTACATCAGCTCGGTGGAGTACAAGCAGAATTATCTTGCCGTTGGTTCTAACGACCATGCTATACGTTTGATCAACTTGAGCGACGGTTTTGATGGTGAGTTGAACTAACGGTTAATTTCCCGTAAATTCGCTTCGGTTAATCAACTGACTTTTTTTTAGGTGAGCAAGAAAATGAAATTATTACGCTTGAGGGTCATACGGAGGGAATTTGTAAGGTGAAATGGAATCGGGGAGACACGATGCTTCTTCTAAGCTCTAGCTACGATTGCTCTATTCGTATTTGGGACGCTCTCTCAGCTACCTGTTTGAGTGTGTTTTATACAAAATCGTTTGCTTATGGAGCCATCTTTTCACCGCTGGATGAAAACATAATACTTTACGTCGGAAAAGGGATCCCACTTTCATCATACGATTACACTAAACAACACGACAAAGTGCCTAAAGGTAAAGTTTGGAATGCTTCCTGAAAGGGATCCGATCGATCCGCGCAACGATTTTTTTAAACAATTTTATTATTATGTAATATTTTAGCATCATCAAAAAAGTATCCTAAAATCAAATTCGCTACACTTGAAGATAGCAAACCGATAGAGACAATGCCAGGAAAGAAGAGTGGGCGAGGAAATAAGCAGCCCGCTGCTGTGTCTGTAAATGAGGCCGTCGATCAATTGACGGATGAGGTGAAAAAGGTCACACTAAAGGAAGGCGCTGTTGTTAAGCCAATGCCAATACCAACCCTAGCGACAACATTGCCACTTACGTATCGCGAAACGAACAAAGTAAAAGATGTATTAGAATGTATCGTTAAATTGCTACATACGCCGGACCCGGAACCGGAACCAACTAAATTGGATGAAGACGAAAATGGCAGTGATAACGAATCGCTAGATGAAGAGTTTAACCGGTTGATAAAACCGAAAGCGATCGAACAAAAGCAGCCAGTCGTTGAACCACCGGTTAATGATAGTGAAATGAGCGCGCCGGACGAAAAAATGTTCTACAACGAAAGGCTTTTCTCGACCGAACAAAACCTGAAACAACTTATAGAGGAAGAGGGTAAGCATTTGATTGGTATGGCTATTAGTTTCGGAAATAAATTATTGGCCAATTGTAATGTTTTAGCAAAAATGCACACCATCACGGACGTCTCATCGATCGGAATGGTAATGTTACCGCAACTGCTGCATAAACTGAAGGATACAATTTTGGGATGTATTACTAAAAAGAAACTGACTCCTCAAATGTTGGCATTAGCGCCCTACGTTTCGCACATGTGAGTATCTCGTCGCTTTACTACTAGAAACTACCAGGTACACTGACACTCGACTCTTCCACCTAAATTACTCAGGTTTTGGCGTCAATGCTGTCAAGCTTATGCCTATCAGTTGATCGAAGGTCAGCAACCTTTAGCAGCTGTACCCTATTTTCTAGCCAGCCATAAGGTAAGTGTTAGTAATTGTTGACTAGCTATGTAAATGTTGTTGAACTGCATACACTGTCCCTTTTTCTTAACAGGTTGATTCATCCATCGAAGAGCTTTGCGATGCCAAGTATTTCCGCGAAGCATGGGTGATCTGCAGGTTGCAGAAAATGCCCGATGATCCTATTCTGGAGCAGGTGGCTAGCAAATGGGCACATCATTTGGACGTCATTGGAAATTACGAAGCGGCAGCATTAGTGTAAGTACTGTTAATGTGTAAGGCGTCGATCGCACTGCATTCGATATCTAATGCCGATATGATTCTTTAGATGGACTGGAGTGAAAAAGTACAAGGAAGCGATCGAAGTACTGACAAAGCGTCGAGATATTAACGAGGACATCAAACGCACTATCGATGAGCTGAATGCAAAACTACAAGGGGCGCCCAAGGCTGAGGCGAAATGATTTAACTCATTCATGTGTATACTGAGTGAAAATTAAATTCCATCAACTAACTAATTAAGGATTGTAACATTGTGGAAACGTTGTAGGTGTTTTCTTTTCATTCCCCTTATTTTCTTACTATAACATCCATTTTAATTCACATTCAACACCATTTCATGGAACAGTTAAATGCTGAAATAAATACTGAATTCATTGTCGAACTTTCCCGCAATAATACTAGGATTGTTTTTTTACCTTGCGATCCTCCGCACGCCGTTTCATGCCAGCGGAAGCGGTAAGTAGTTGCGATTTCGTTTGCGGCAGCAGCACCAGTACCGTTTTAGCACGCCACACCAGAGCTGTCCACAGACCAGTTTGAGCGGTATAAGCATCATGGAGTACACCGCAAGCTGATAGAACCGCTGCGATGTCCACAGCACGGTGTACCGGAGCTTATCACCATCGAACATGGCGTAACCGTACCCTATCTTCATTTCGCCCATTCTGTACGAACAGGTGGGCACGATAAACTCCAACAGCTCTCGCGTATCTTTGAGATAGTTTAAGTCAAACTCCACTACCTCGTGCCGGTTGGATCGTTCTGTGTTGAGTGGTTCGAAAGGGGCACCCTGGGTCAGCTGATTACGGTGCGTCTTAACGTGGCGGGATTTGTGTTCATGGGCGGAGAAAATCACATTTGGCTGAAAATCGTCAATAACCTGGAAAAAGGAATAACAAAATGATGGTAAAAAATATCACTTTGATAACTAACCGCGTTGCGTTTCACCTTATAAGTAAAAGGATCCGACCACCTTAGTATTGGCATGTGGCTCAAAAGCACGGTGTAGGGTTGCGGTTCCTCGGTGCTCGGTGCACTGTTCATCGGAAGTGTCATGCTGATGCGATTTACGTTCAGGATGCGCAACATTGGATCGATCGTTAATTCGTCCTGCTCGTTAAAGTATTGCTTAAACCTGAGCACTCGGTCGGATTTAATTGTTTCTAATCCTTCGCCTCCAATATCGTTATCACCTGGAATGTAAAACTGAGCAACGGCGCGTTACCAAACGAATTATCTGGCCCGAAATTGGCTCGTATTTGGGTGATAAATAAGCTCATACGTACCATGATGGTGTTTGCAGTCGGTTGGGAGAAGATGTTGACAAAGCGGGTAAAGTAAGCGGCAAATTGATCATCGTTAGCAACGCTTCCTTCGTCCATGAGATCACCCAGAAAGCAGATAACATCCGGTGCTGCATGTTGCACCACGCTTTTGTACGTTCGTTTTAAATGCCTTGAAAATACATTTAATTGAATGTATATTAAAACTAACTACACTTAGTAGAACATTTATGATTATTTGACACTTTCCCTTAACATGAGTTTTCTATTGATAATGCTAGAATTTCACGATCTTTAAACGAATGACTAGGCTATAATCTAAAACAAACCCAAACAAAATAACAGATGTTTTGCACTTTCTTCCTTTTTTTTCTTCCTCACTATTTACGTTTTTCACAATTCGTCATAATGCTGTATTATCTTGTCACACAAGCTTGATCATTTATCAATGCGAAGAAATTATCCAATATCGTTGAAATAATAAAAGCCAAATTGAACACCGTCATTCTTCAGCCGTTTGCTGATAAGATTAGAGATCCCACACGCACGATTGGCGCGTGATCTGTCAATTTATTTCGTCCCTACAAGCTAGCGCCGGCGACGCAAGATGATTTCTGATTCACTGCTGTTCAATGTACAAGCGCGATAAAGCTCACATTCAGAAACACTCAACAAACACCTGGAGTGGGTTTGAAGCATGTAGTTTGGGGATTTCTTAAGTGCGTTTAGTAACGTCAGCAGAACTAACTACATTATACTTCTTCAACTACACTGTATGAGATTATTCCATTCGTTCATACATACCGATCCGAGTCGAAATTTGCTAACGGCCAGTAGAGCTTCGTGTCGAAAGTGTTGCCCAGGATCTGTGGATCAGCAACCAGGAGCATCTTAATGCAGCTATCTGAAACAACAAAAGAAAAAAAAAACATAAACGAAGTTAAGATATTTATTCCAACTATGTATCAATTCGGTGTTATTCCTTAGTTCTCTAACCTGTTTCACATTGCAGCTCAGCCCACTGAAAGCTGTGATAAATGTGGATGAGATATTCATTGTACACGATCAGCGTAGCCAGCGTTGGAAGATAGATTTTCCAAAACAGTGGTAACCTGAGAACGAAAAACGGCGTGTCTTAGAAGCGAGCGCACTCCATGCACTGCTTAGGTGGTTGTTGGCTTTACCTGCAAATACTCCTTTTCATCATGTCGTCTGATCACAGTCACCGCCGTCCATCGCTTTACGGTGACTGAGACTGCCCGCAACATGGCGAGGTGCCGTAACTGGGTGAAGGTTTGATACATCCCAAAAAGGTACACACATCGATAACGGCACTCCACGTTCGCCTGCCCGCCTGCCTGCTTGTCTGTGGACACTGATAAGACCCACCAGTCGATGGGCCTCATTTAATCGTACTGGCCAAATTCTCCCAAATGGTGGGCCGTGTTTCTATCCCAGGTAAAATGAATCCATTATGTCGCCTGAGGAATTGTGAATATTATTTTATATTGAAATTTTTAAGCTTCAGAAGCGAAAATGAATTATGTTCAGTGTGCGTGAAACACAACTCAGTCGACGATTGTATGCATGGTTTTTTTGTGTGTGCAGTTCCCGCCGCTTATCAAGAGATAAGGTTTGTTTTGATTCAGTGCTTCTACTAACATTCCTACAAAATGGTTACTGCTCTTATATGATGCTAGAGAAAATAATACTTTTTAATGGACATTTAGCTGAATAGAGATAGAAAAAAAAATCGATTTATTATTTATTCTTTTTAAAATAATGGTAGTAAACGAAAAATCTCAGCATAATTTATTGATTAAATTTATGTGAATTTTCGGTAATCCAACAGGATTACTAAGGTGCCTCTCCGAAAAGGGTGTCGTAGAATCAACTTCCCTTCATATACATTTAATTTCCAACAAGAAAAAGCTCAAGAAAGTGTTCCGAAATAATGGAAACTCCTGAAAAACCTTTAATAAAGCTATAAAAATAAAGAAATTAAATAAATAAACGAAGTTAGTGAAATTATTAAAAAAATATAAATAACTATGTGCATAATTAAATAAATCAATATAACCTGTTCTTAGATGAAAAGTAAAAAAAAAAACAAAATTTCATGAATATTCTCCACTCTTGAATATTATTGGTAATTAATTACACATATTTATGCAATCATACGCACCGTGTTAGCAGAAGCAACGAGATGAAATTACGATGCGGTAAAGTAGTTCGATCTTGAACTGATCCGTAAGTAAAACATGCGCCCCGCTCCAAGGGGAATCACTCGGCTTGATATGCAACCGCTCGCTGGTACACTGTGTGCGTTCATTGTGTAAGTACGCACGTTACTAGAATGGTTAGTGTTCCATTTACTGTCCAGCGATTAATCGGCGTCACTCGTCCACGGTCAGCACAAAATGCCGAGTCGATAAGTTCGCTTCATTCATTCGCCCGCAGTGCACGGTTTCGAAAACAGTGATTGCGGAAGTCCGCTACACCCAAATAGCAGCTTTTACCGTGTAAGTTCTGGTTGTTTTTTTGTTTTCGGTCAAAACAAGTGCAGTGTTTAGTGCTAGAACAAACTCTCCTACCGTAGGGAGAAGGAGATTTTTGCAATCTACGTCAACGGATTCGCCCAATTCCGGTTGATTCGTTGCAGAACGCCGTGTTACGATGTGGTATCGGTGTGACATGACAAACTAATTGATACAGTTAAACGCCAAGCTGTGGATGACGTGCGTGCCTAGGTCATTGATATTCTGCCCGCGTAATTTTGTTCGGCTTCGGTTCAGTCGCGGTAACGAATCATCGGTGCTGTTCTAAGCCGGTATACGATGGAGTAAAGTGGAACTGAAAATGTGCCCTCCCCATGCGAATGCTGAATTCAAAGTTCAAATTGTTTATCGGAACCATGAAATTGCGTTTAAAAAGTTCAAACCCTTTCCCACATGCACTCTTACCTTGCAGTGCGATAAGTGTAAGGGTGAGATATAACGCCTAACCCTCCCTGAAGCAGCGCAATGTCTTATCGGTTCAAGAGAAAAAGACCAATGTTTTAAGAACACACTATGTGTAATCATTTGAGGCAACTCGTAACAGTAAAGGGAGAGCTGGGTTGCGTTTTGAAAGGTGGTAATTAGAAATAACCTAGAATTGGACCGTCTTGACTTGATCGGTCTCATATTTACAAACCATTCAGTGCAAGCAGAACAACAGCTTCACGTTGACTGAACGTGATGCAGCACATATTGCTGGGGATGTGCAGTAATAGAGTGCATCAGGTGCTTAGAACACGCGAGAAAATAAGTTAATGTTTATTAGATGAGCTTTGTCGATCGTCCCTTGCCCTATCGGTTAATGTCCGTCAATCGACATTAGCAGGTCGTAGTGCAAATGTCCGTGATATAATTGCGCAGATGACTGCCAGAGATGCTAAACTTAATTAATATAAGCTGATGGTGTATGAAGCCTTTAGAGAGATAACGGACTTATATTAATAAGAAAAAAAATCCTTTTTTTATTTAAATTTACATAATTACGGCTTCGGACGACTTTTCTAGCAGGATAATTGATAATTGATTTATGCATTTATAACGACATGCAGCATCATAAGCCTACAGAACATAATGATGTTTTATTAAAAATTATAGGACAAAAAATTGACCGTAGTAAGGAACCATATAGTCACAATTACACTATGTGTAATATAATAACATTAATTATAATATTACAATATTAGGTCATACATTAACAGATTGTATTACATCACACTGCGTAGCCGGTCTGGTGGTACTGTCATCAATTCGCAAGACTTAACAACATGCCCGTCATGGGTTCAAGCCTCGAATGAAACGTGCTTCAATACCGTAGAACTGACTATCCTACTATGTGTGTAATCAGTAAATCACTGAAAGCCAAGCCCCAGTAAGTGGTACTATGTGTAATATAATAGCATAAATTATAATATTACAATATTAGGTCATACATTAACAGATTGTATTACATCACACTGCGTAGCCGGTCTGGTGGTACTGTCATCAATTCGCAAGACTTAACAACATGCCCGTCATGGGTTCAAGCCTCGAATGAAACGTGCTTCAATACCGTAGAACTATAGTCATTAGGCCATATATCAGATCAAAGAATAGATCATAGAATATGTAAGCTTACGCTGGCCTGCATCAACTTTCTATATATTATATTGTTGTGAAGAATTCCACATTATACTGTCATATTCAAGGGCTGGAACGATTCTAGTTTTTAACACTCAACGTTAAACCATTAAAGAAACCCGAAAAACAAAGATTGTTTTAAATGGTCGTTTAGCCCGCTATCTAAAAGGTCTCATGGATCTCGAACTAAATTAGATCGAAATGTAGAGAGTTTTAAAGTTGAACACAATTGGAGATCGTTTAACACAGATTTTAGAACACTAGGACCTAGGACGCTACCTTGAAATACCCCTCCTGCAATTGTGAACGGTTACGAACGGACTTTGGCAATTTAAAATGATTGTCACCGCTGTCGACATACGGCAGTTGAATTGGTTTACCAAATGATAGTAAGACCGTTTGTGAATATGGGAGTTTATGTACGATACGTATAACGAGCATATTATTGCATTAAACAGCTTTACGACACATCTACAGAAACAGATCATTCTGTCAACAGTCGCAGAAACCCCAGCAAACTAAGATAAATCTATAACAACTCTAGGTTATTGCTTTACTGCTTTCCGTGCACTTGGACTTGTTTTCCGACCTTCACCGTAGTGCAACCCGCTGACGATGCACTTCTTTTCAATTTTGCTTTTGTTTGCAGATTCGCCTTCAGGCTTGGGCTGGGTCATGGCGACCAATTACATCACGACCATATCAAAAAAGTACCCCTCCTTTCGAGATGAACCCTTAAAAACGGTCTACCGATGGTTGGACGGTAAGCGGCAGGACGATGGTGCGGAGGGGCTCTGGCGCATTCACGACACCCTGTACGACTTTACGGACTTTATCGAGCGTCATCCCGGTGGCCCTGAGTGGTTGCGCCTAACAAAGGGCACCGACATTACGGAAGCATTCGAAACGCACCACGTCACTGTGCGAGCGGAGGGCCTGCTGGGAAAGTACAAGGTGCGCGAGGCCACCACACCGCGAGCGGTTCAACTGACGTTCCGTGACGATGGGTTTTACCGGACGCTGAAGCGCCGAGTGCGCGACAAGCTGAAGGATATCGACTATGGTCCAGCGCAGCGATCGAAGCTAATCATCGACTCGATGCTGGTGGCTGCGTTCGGTCTTGCGTTTCTTGCCATCCGGCTGCACAGCTATGCACTCGCCACCGTTTCGGGACTGTTCGTTTGCTGGACAATGATAAGCGCTCACAACTTCTTCCACCAGCGGGACAATTGGCGCATGCTGGCGTTTAATTTGGCCTTCTCAAGCTATCGGTAAGAGTCGGTGAAGCCAGATGAATGACTGTATTCAACGTATAACGCACATTTTCCTATCCTTTCCCCATAGTGAGTGGCGTATTTCTCATGCGTTATCGCATCATAATTTCCCGAACTCCATATTGGATTTGGAAATTTCCTACTTTGAACCGTTTCTGTGCTGGTTGCCGAATCCGTCCATTAAGAGCTCGGTGAAACGAATCGCATCATGGCTGTATGGCCCGCTGGTTTATTCGTTCCTGTTTTACGGCGAATTTGTTAAGCGTGTGATAGAAACGTACGAAACGGGAAAGAACACCTTCTTCCTGGACGATCTTGTGACACTCATACTGCCGACGTTCATGTACGTGGTGGGTGCTACCAGCCTGTGGGAAGTGATCAAGATGTGGCTGTTCATCGTGCTTGTCGCTAGCTTCCTGTTTGGTTTGATCGGACTGAATGCGGCCCATCATCATCCGAAGGCCGTGCACGATGGAGATCAAATACCGTAAGTTTTAAGATGACATTCATTAAAAAGATGTAAGTAATTGTAGCTAAACCGTTTCCATATTCCAGCGCCGACATTGATTTTGCCGTCTATCAGATGGCCGCCGTGATCGATCGGTCGGATACGAAAGGATCACAGTTCATGGTGCTGACCAGCTTTGGCGATCACTGTTTGCACCATCTCTTCCCAACGCTCGATCACGGCATATTGCCCCAGCTGTATCCGGTGTTTTTCGAAACGTGCCGTGAGTTTGAAACCGTCTACCGAGAACTACCTTGGCTGCAGCAGATCATAGGCCAGCATAAACAGCTGGCACGCGTCGAAACGATGACGTACAAACCGTCGGAAAAATTCATTTAATTCTAGCGAAAGTAGCACCTAGTACCAAAGATAGTAGAAACAATTGCTAGCAGAAACGATTTTTGCAGCAGTTAATGACTAGCAATACTGTGTACTTGATTGTGATTGTTTGTAGAACGTGTTAATGAAGCTGGTTCGTAAATCCTTTTTTTTGTAAAAGTAAATAAAAATAAAGAGCTGATGGGGACTGATTAAATGGCCAAAAACTGAATTATCTAGAACTTTATAATGCTTGAGTTCATACTGATTTTTTACAGCAAACTTGATGGCATCCTGTGTCATTGAATTTAATTTGGAAAAGCATTCGAAACAACGTTAATCCTAAAATAATTTGCTCTCAGAGCTAGGATTAGGCTCTAGTTAGTAATCAACCAGAGGTCCTCTCGCAGTGAGCTTAGTATATTGATAAACTACCCAACGCCCAGTTTAAAGAACAACTCCTCCTGCCGCAATATCCGACCTGATCCTCCCAGATTAACTTGTCCCTCACGTCAAAAAGATATCCAAAACTATCAAAGAGGGTTCCAAAACGGAAAATCAACCATTAACTAGATTTTCATCATGATCACCAACACGTACCATCACTAAGAAAACCAGACCTACGAATGGGTCTGTCAGTGAAGTACGGATTGGTGAATGCACTTCTAAAGTCATCCAAGATGTCACCTATCTCGGGCCATTGTATTGCCTGAGGAAGTAGTTCACCTAAAAAAATGCTAGGGATGGAAAGAGCTGTGACTATATCGTAGCTTTATAGCACCAGTATTCACATACGTCTCTGAGAAAAGGACACTGTAAAAATCTGAATCTTCTGAGCAGCATTCGAGAGCCGTGTTCAGAAAGAACACGTATTTTGGCCCCGTATAAACGGACATCAAGGCTGCCTTTTATAGCGTCCCGCACTCCTTGTTGCTCGCTATGCTCGAGGTGCTTGGACTACCCGTGCAGCTGGTGTCATGGATGCACTCATACCTTGCCGGTCGTTCATACTGCGTGAAAATGGGACCCTATACATCGCGCCGTATTGCTGCTTCTTCGGGGGTGACGCAAGGGAGTAACCTCAGATCGTTGTTGTTCGTCATGTTTCTGTCCTCAGTAACTCGGTTGCTCTATCCTGATAGCCATTTCAAATGAATACGCGGACGAGGCGAAACTGTTCCTGCCGATCCGCGATCGGTCAGACCAACTCCACCTTCAAGCCACTCTAAGTGCTTTCCAGTGCAATTGTCTCCTTGAATGGTATTGAATTGCGGTGCCCTTTAGTCTACGACTTCGCGTTTAATGGATCTACCATTGAGCGGAAAAGCTGTGTCAGGGATCTTGGAGTGTCTCTTGACGAAAAGTTGAGCTTCCACCACCAGCTAGAGAACGTTATCGCTAAGGGTAACCAATTGATCGGCTTAGTAAAACAAATTGCACGTAACATCACTGCTCGGGTCTGCATCAAGACGCTGTACTACGGTTTAGTGCATCTAATGCTGGAATACGCTTCGGTAGTATGGTGGCTATCAGCTGCACGCCCCCTGGCCCGTTTGGAGTCAATCGAGAGCAAGTTCACGCGGATGGCTTGCGCTTCAGGAGTGTTCAGATAGATCATGCTGGTCGCTGTACGCTCTTTGGCCTCAAATCGAACCAGTGAACCAGTGACACTGCAACGCCCAGAAGCTGTTTGCTGCGGTACTCCTAGACAATCGGGTCGACTCGTCGGCGCTTTTATCTAAGCTCAACATGTATGTCCCGCCAAGATCGCTCCGAGCTGATCCGTTTCTTCGTATGTGCCGTGAATTCAAAGTTGTTTGTCCCAGATATGTCGCGCGCCAAATAATATCCGTGCCGTGCGTCCTTCTATGTCCTAATTTTATTGACCAATGAATCCAATGTAACCAATGTGACCAATGAATCTGAACGTAACATGTAATTTGTGAATATGTTATAATATTATCTATAGAATTAAATGCTTCGAGACAGCCAAGCGGTCCGTTGAATTATAAATAAACAAATAACAAACAAATAACAAATGTGTGAAAGAACAACAGAGGAGTCAAATACAACGAAGAGTTACATGAACTGCACGGCGATCTCCACTGTCTTTTGCAGGTCCTCCACAAGGACAAAGGGAGCGTACTAGGCACAAATTGAGGAGGCAAGATAGTATGTGCGTCCCTTATTATAGCGGAGATAATGGGCTGACAGACGAAGGTGCGAACCCGTGGGTAGTTTTGGGATATTGTGGCAAGCCAAGACCGCAATACCGGTTGTAGCGCCGAATAAGTAATTCATAGTCTTCTTATGTGATTACCTTGGAATGTCCTCCTGACCTTAAGGGGTAGGGCCGTTTTGTCTTTGTTTCCTGCGAGGAAAAGCTCTTTTATGATCGCTTGAACGACCAACCGGACGAATCGGACGATCGTCTACTTAAAACATAATTGACGATGAGGCACCGATGTTCAACATCCGTCCCATGCTAGCTTACGCAAGTAGCAGTATATCATAAAACACTCCGAATAATAATTGAATGTACTGGAACGCCAATGGTTATATTACAATCGCGATGTTTTTTTTTTTTTTTTTAATGAGATTTACATAACTCCATTCATAAGATAAACTCTTCAATCGTACAGTTAATGGCAAATGTTGTGGATAGACCGCTGCCTCATCCTGAGGGCTCACTGTTGACAGCAGGGCTGTCATCCTGTGACGTCCTCAGTGAGGTTCGCGGCGCGAGAATGACCAGTGGTCCTCTCCCCGCATTGCGTGTTATTGTGTGGTTTCATTTATTGTATTGTAAACGGTTGAACATATACCAAAGCTAGTTTAAAATATATATTCTGTTTGTGCCGTACACGTTTCATATCTCATTTCTGCGGACACAACAGTGGCGACGAAGATGGGATCCTCCTCGCGTAGGGGGGGACCCTACAAAGAACCTACGCAGCACGGAGGCCACCATTGCGGTTCCACCATCGCGCAGGATGGGCACGCTTGGGCTTGCGCGAAGCCCCGAAGAGAACCTCACTCCGCTGCAGCGTGTCTCGTTTGTGCGGACACAACAGCAAAATGTCAAAAATAATATAATTTCAAACCCCCATAAACAAGTTCTATCACATCTTTGTTTTGTTTATGTTCATAGAGACTTGTTTATTTTGTTTTATAAATACCAATCAACTATTTGGCATAAGCTTCTTTTTGAATCGTAAATTTATTTTTTGTACATAAAAGAGTATGCTTCACCATGAAGTTTTAGATGATATTTGCTATTTTTTATACATTTTAAATACATTTGGAATTGTGTGTATATGCTCTACTTAGGTTATTAATTACATCTAAGTATCAATCAAAGCTTGGAGCTGAAATCGAACTACTAAAAATTATATATCATTGTTATTTTAAGGTTTGACCAATATACATGAAACCAATCCAATGTGCTTTTATACTTGATCTTGTAATATTTTTTTTTTCGTTTAAGCCGATCTAGGTGAAAAAAATAGCTCTCTCTTAAAATGGCATAAACATAAGTTATTTATTTAACTTGTGTTTATATTTGATGTGGAGTTTACTATGGCATATAAAGAATAGATCAATCAACCAGGGATCTCCAAACTATAGCCCGCGGGCTGCATGCGCCCTTTGAAAGCCTATAATCCGACCCGCTATGACCTAACGCTATGACGCTAAGGTAAAAATAAATATTATATTTTTTTCTAATTTAATAAAACAAATACCTTTTCAAGACGAAAATCAAGCTCTAATAATAGGAAGTTGTACAGTTATGATGTTATCAGTCTGTATTTTGGTATAAAAAAAAAAGATTTAAACGGACTGTATCGAAAAGGATAAAATAAACGAATGTAGGTAGATAGGGGGTTGATTTTCAGTATGTATGCTTTTTATTAGGATTATGTAAGATCGTCATTGTGTATAGCCAACAGCAACTCTGTTGATGTCAGAATATGGTCAAATTTGTCCTGCGTCAATTGATGCAGTTGCAATATATTTAAAATTGTATTCGAAGCCCCATGCATGGTGGAACCACTGTTGGTCACAAGTTTCATTCACCGTTAGATTCGCTGCTGTACTCTGTAAATCTATAGCACGAATTGATTAATATCACAACTTATGAATCAGTTTATTATATCCGATTAAATGTTAAACCCTATATCAAAAACATAATCATGATAGGTGAAATCGAACTCATCTTTCATTAAGGTGGGTTAATTTCAGGGCCTGTATCGGACGTGGTAATAGCTCAATGCACTTCAGAGTATTGACGACCATGTAAGCCCATACAGACCATCGAACGTAGCAGAAATAGGTTGTAGATTATAAGATAAGAAAAATGAGTGTATTAATATTTATACACTGAGGAAGAAGGCTTGAATATCTTTTCGTTCGATTAACGAAGTGTAAAGTAAGTTACAGATTGTTGCTTGTTTGGGAAGGTATTCACAAAGATGGCATGTAGCATGTGTTTTAGTAGTTATATTGGAATATCACTTTCTTCATTTCCTTGATGAGGGTACTCTTTACCTATGGTTCTGCAAAAATCTCAAAAAGACCAAGCACTTTAAAAAGGCGTGAATTGTATGAGGTCGATTGTAAGATAAAAGTCTCTTTTCCTTAACAAAATGGCCATATAGCTAAAATTTTGAGTTATCTTTATTAGTCATTAGCGTTGTAAAAATGTAGGATTTATGTTTCGTGTGTCATCGGGTTTGTAGGCGATATACGAGGTTTAAAAAACTGTCCATTTCCAATAAAATTTCCGAGTAAGGGTGACCACCAGTGAAGTAAAACATGAGTAAATTTCATGGACTGCTTTTATTATTATAATGTTATTTCCATGTTCCCTTTTTTTACACATGAAAGATGCATGGTAGGCAACTTGTAGGCAATAGCATTTTTGAAGGCTATGAAAAAATGTAATTAATATAAGAATCTAGGTCCAAGACAAAGTCTTTAAGTATTTTCGCAGATCGATGCTTTCATGTGGCTACAACGCCAGTCTCTAAGAATAATCGTTTATTCTTGCTTCAAACCAACCATATCGATCACCTTGTTACGTATTGATCAACGCTCAACGCTATTGATCAAGATATCAAGGTTAAACAGGGCATAAAAGGTGCAAGGTCACTGAGAAAAAAACAAGTTGCAGAAAATAAAATTTTACCATCTTAGGAAACATTTAATATAAATATTCGTTAGAAATAAACATCTTCTTTCTTCTCTTCTCGAAAAAGTAGTATGAAACCTGTATAAAAGCAAATACAAGTTTTGCGGGTGTGCTTGTTATTGTAGGTATTCCTATATAAACTTTTCCTTTCAAAAAAGCGATACGATATGAAAATAGACCATAACAAACTCAGCAGAAAATTCTTGTTGATCGAGTACGGTTTGAATAAATCAACCATGTTTGCCTACGAACATGATTAAACTGCTGCATTTTTAATTCCCCATCTGTTGGTTGGGAAAACAATAAATTCAAAGTGAATGATAATCGCAAACTTAACCTTGACTTTCGAGCTTGGATTGGGCTCAATCCGTATGGGAATGCAATGAAATTGGCCTCGAGCTTGCTCAGCCACAAACACGTGCGAATAGTAAAATAAAACAAATAAGCCGTTATTTATGTGGAGCACAGGGTTTCTCACAGTGTTTCGAAAACGTTGCGTCATTGCCAACTATGTTGCTTTTTGACTAGTCGTCAGCAGTTGTACCGATGTCTATACTTTTCATCCACAGTGTATGAAGACCAGGTGGTCTCAACGACAGTTTTTATGGCAAAATTTGAACGTCACTTTTTGACGGAACTTTTCCTCATAAAAGCTTTCTGGTGACTTTCCGAACACACAAACAATCTTGAATCTTCGTTCTTTTCACTGAAATACCTTCACAAACACGTAAATTATTTCTAATTGTAAGCTAAACCAAATCTGAACTAATTAAAATACCAATTGTATGTGTCAATTTGTATGGGACGAGACCACCTGGTATCAATACACTTTGCTTTCACCACGGTTAAAAATACATGCCACTGTGAGGAACCCTGTAAAATGCATAGACATACTTTTTTACATTTTTGCATATATTTATCACATCACCTGTGGCTCTGGGTATCCTCCTGAAAACTGTTAACTAATTTGCAAACCTGAACGGTATTCATTCGAACGGTGAGATGAACGTAACGGGGTCTCTGAGTATGTGGGCTAGCTGCATCGAAATATGCAAAACACCCCAAAAAGCAGACCCTGGCTCTCGCATAGTATTTTGATGCAACACAAAACGGAGGCCAAAAACCTGCTTTCGGTCTCTATTGTTAGCAAAAGAGAAGTGGCGCTTGCAAACACGGGAAGAAAGCACTCAAAACAAACTTAAAAAATGTTTGCGTAACCATCGTTTGTTGACGTAGTGCAGTACGAATCGCTTCAGAGGCATTTTTGCACTGCACGCTAATCATTTCACATTTGCCAGAGTACAATGACAGGCGGGGCTGTTCACGTGGCATTCGTTACAGCATTAGGGCTGGAGTTTTTACATTAATTGTTTTTACAAAAAACATAGATATGTTTGTTATATTTTCATTAAACACCAACTAACAGCTTCATTTCCTCATTGTAGTGCTTTCCGGTGATCTAAGTCGTCACCACTGAGTTGGGGATCGAGTGGCATTATTTCGCTGCGTTCTTGGCCATTTCCACTGCCCGTTCACCGGCAGATCCGGTTCACAATCACTTTTTGGGTCGATCTGCACGAGCGCCACAATACGGTCATTAATTCGGGGTGGTGGAGTGTGGGCCGCAGATTCGCCTGCAACAGTGTTACCGGCGGACGCGATCAGTGTGGACGTGTCTGGTGGGTGATTGTGCGGAGCACCGTTGCGCTTTAGTTTGAAGCGAATGTGTGATTCGTTCGGTACCTTCTCAGTTCAGTTAGGTGTCGACCGATATACATTCAGTTGGTTAATATCCAAAGCAGTTTAGGTGTTGTGTTTCGGCGTGTTGGAACATTTGATTAATCAGCAGATAGCATGTTTTACTTGTGCTGTGTAGCTGATTTCTGTGATCGGTGAACAAAATTTGACGAGCTGGTGTTTAATATTCATAAAAAAAGGTTAATCGCTGCAGGGACCTTATCGATCAGTCTTAGAAGATGGGTAAATCATAATCAACATATTATGACATTGGCGGCCAAACAGGTACTTATTAGTCGATGGTTCTAATTAAAGTGAGCATAGCATTTAACCCAAACAAGTCAGACTACATCGAAGGTTTATAGAGTGAGCATAGTTTGGGCATATAGCATGGCCAGAATAATCTGTCTGAAGGGCAAACAAAGTAGTGACTAAGGGCGGTGCTCAACCGGTTTGTTCGCGGCTGTTATTACAAATATCCGGTTTAGATTCGAAGATCACTCCGATGGGCCGCTGTGCAGAAACAGAACCAATAAAAATTCTTTCATTTAATGTGTTTTGAGCTTCAAACCTGAATTCCACGTGCGAATTAGGTGGCGGGAACCGATTTGCAATTCAAATGTATATAGAATCTTAGCCCAGCACTACCATAGGGTTGACGTTTCCCTTGACCAGTGGATTAGTACGAAACAGGAAACCATTGTTTTGGTCGCGTAAAAAAGTTTCGCTTCTCAGTTTCAGTGCTGGTGCCGGTGCTGAACCTCATCCCGCCTCAACCTGTACAAAGCATTCGATTGTTGCACCTTGTAATGGTTTGAAGCTTTTTTTCTGGCAGGAGCACTAGTGGTGGATTTTTGTCAGATCTCGACAGAGATACCACTTTGAAGTGACAGTTGCGTGATTTGTTCGAACGCTTCGTTTACTACTTTCGTGATTAACAGGTGAGGGTGTGCCGTGTCTCAATTTTGAACCATCTAATTCAGTCTGCTCGAGGCTTTTGCACCGTAAACAAGTGATCTGTGACAAGTGGCGCTAGAAAGCATAGATACTAAAAAAAGCTTTCAAGGGCGTGATTGTGGACAACATATCGGTGGTTTGTGTCAAAAGTTGGCCGTTGATCTTTGCTTCCTCCGTACGCGTACGGCTGCGGTGCTGCGGTGGTCTGAATGAAAGTGAATAACTGTTTTAAACTGTAGTAAACACATGATACCTTAGCCCGAGTTCGTGGCCGAGTGAGCTCATGCGTTTTTTGGTATGAATAAAACAAAAGCCAGAGAAATGATTGTGCTGTGAGATATCTTGTACGAAATGAATGCCTTCACTTTGTCGTTACACCTGGCGCATTACAGTTTGTGAAGCTAAAAACTACAAGCGCGATTCGTAGCTGAAGGTAGAAAACAGAGGAGTTAAACATTGGGCAATTGATGGGGTGTGCAAGCGGAAAGCAGACAACCTGAAATTAATAAATGTAAACTACAAATTATGTCAATTAGCAATTTGGTCTCATTGTGTACACAGTGTTGTAGGTATATGTGTGTAGTTCTGTTACAGAAACTACATCTTTATTCATTGAAGTCATAATTCTATTTAACATTTGCTTGCAAAAAGGAAAAGTTTGATTTACGGGTCTTCCGTTTCGCAATTGAAATGCTACCTTCTCTAATAATTGCAAAATAAAACATGTGAAATTCAAAACTGGGAGTAAAATTGCAATAAGCTTGTGCATTTAAAAGCAAAGACAGTAACTTCATTTAAACACACTACAAAAAGAGCTTATTGCCAATTTGTCGATTTTTTCAGCCAAATTTAAGGGTACCAAATGAGTTTCATTTGATTAATCGGAAATTTGACTTTTCTTACTAATTAAATTTCAGAAAAAGGTGCAAATATCATTACAATAGGCTCCTAAACAGGCTAAAATTTCTTCAAATATCTGTATAATGTATATCTATATTTACGGATGGTATTTAAATATAGTTAATACTACTTAATTAATTTTCATATGATGCGTAAGGCGTAATTTGGGGTAACAACTTGTCAAAAAAGACCATTTGTATCACGTGATTGGTGGATAGTAAACCTGTTATAATCTACTGTTTTGCTAACTACGGAGATACGGATGAGTAATGCTGATTAAAATGCAATACCTGCAATCAAATTAAACATAAAAGCGCTTTTTTACTCTATTTTTAACGTTATGCAGAACGGTCTAAATGATTGATGAGTATGATACGATTAAGGAAGGAACAAAAAGCACCAGACACTAATTCTTAATTTGTGACGCTTTGACGAATGGCTCGACGGTTGGTTTGAAATGATGTTCTAGTAGAGCGGAAACACGGGAAAGACCTTCAATAAATCTGAGCATAAATTAACAAACAGGCAAACTATTCCCCCCAAAGTTAAACGAACTTGTCCTTGATGAGGCTCGCCTTGCTGCGATACCCTCTTTACAACAGTCCAGTTTCAGCGACTGGTATGGCTGTATCGAACTCCAGCGCGACATTTACATACTCCACCGCCATGCGCTCCAGTCTCACCCATCCACTGTGTCGATGGCGTCAGCATCCAAGTTCACGGTCAGCATTCACCGGCTGATAAACGAGCTACTAATCCATTGCTGAGAGCGCCACGCTAAACCTTTCATTGTTCAGTTGGCGAGAGCGATCCGGCGATCGTCAACATTAATTATCTGGACGTAAAAAATGTCTCACTTGGTGTTGCTTCTTTCTCACCTCGATAAGGTAGACAGCCAATGAACGCAACGTCATGGCCGAAAGTTTTGAAGGAAAGTCATCCCATATATCAGCGAACCAAGCGGCCATGCCATCGTACGCGACGGACATAACGCATCGTTATCCGACGTTTCGTGACGAACCGTTCAAGACCGTGCACAATTGGCTGGACGGCAAGAGGTACGACGATGGTGCCGAGGGCCTGTGGCGAATAAATGACGATCTGTACGATCTTGAAGATTTTGCCCATACGCATCCAGGAGGCGCTGAGTGGATCCAACTAACCAAGGTGTGTGTCTGTGGAAAAATACCAAATACACTAAAATGTCAAACATGATCCTCTCCACCTGCTTATATCTACGTATGTTACAGGGTACGGATATTACAGAGGCGTTCGAAACGCATCACATCAGTCGCCGGGCAGAGCTAATGCTACCGAAGTTCTACGTCCGGCGGGCCACACAACCACGCAATTGTAGGCTAACGTTTCACGAGCATGGATTCTATCGAACGCTCAAGCAGCGTATCAGGGAACAGTTGGGCCGCGTGAATCCCGCGCCAAAGAAACGCTCGCGCCAGATAGTGGATGGACTGATAGTGTGCGTGATGCTGACCGCCTACCTAGCCGTCAGGCTAGAAAGTTTCGCCATTGGAATAGTTTGTGCCATCTGCGTAAACGCAACCGTAATTGCGGCGCACAATTTTCTACACCAGCGAGATAACTGGCGCATGTACGCGTTTAACATTGCGTTTCTTAGCTATCGGTAAGTTGTGCGTCAGGTAAAATTGTGTTATATAGTTATTTTTACTGTATCTCTCGTTGTTTTGAACTCTTTCAGGGAGTGGCGTGTATCGCACGCCATTTCTCACCACCTGTTCCCAAATTCAGTGCTCGATATGGAAATTTCGTCGTTCGAGCCCTTCCTGTGCTATCTACCGTGGGCGGATCTTAAGAACAGCTTCCAGCGGTACGGTTCCTGGTTCTATGGGCCGTTTATATACGGCTCGATCTTTCTGAGCGAGTACCTCAAGCGGTTGATGGATAGCTTCAGCCAAGGGAAGAACCGGTTTCATCTGGACGATCTAATTCCTTTCCTGCTGCCCGCCTTTATGTACGCTACCAATCCGGAACGCATCGGTGTAATTTTCCAACTGTGGCTGTTTGTGGTGTTGATGGCCAGCTTCTTCTTTGGGCTTATTGGACTGAGCGCTGGACATCATCATCCGAAAGCACTGCATTCCGGTGATTTATTTCCGTACGTTTTCCTACACAGATTTCTATGTTAATTTCACTATCGAATCATATTAAACCTATTATCTCTTTCTTTTCTTTTCGGCAGTAATGATATGGATTTTGGACTCTACCAGATGGCCACAATTGTAGAGCGAAGAGGTGTGGAGGGATCGTTGTTGAAAGTGTTAACCACCTTCGGTGATCACTATTTGCATCATCTCTTTCCGACACTCGATCATGCGATCTTGCCACAGCTGAATGATGTGTTTCTGGCTACGTGTGAAGAGTTTGGTGCGGGCAAACGGCTCAGTTCGTGGTTTTCGCAGTATATTGCACAAAATTTACAACTAGCTCGTGTGCAGCCCAAACAATATCAGCCAGAAATGATGGCTAATAGGGGAAAGACTAAACATGATCAGCGTGCATAGTATAAGGAATAAAAATGCGCATTGCTTCATCATTATACTATTAACTTGGGTTACACCAAAGGAAAGGTCGTAAACTATGCATATGCGGAATGATTCATAGCTGTAATGTTTTTAGTCCCAAAACGACTTTATTAATTTTGCTGCTTATTATTTGCTACGGGAAATACGGGTGACTAGAATATCCCATTGAAGAGTGTAAAATAAAGTGATAACTTACAATGAAACATTTGACTGTTGATCAATTAAAAGAAACCAATATAAATTAGTAAATGAATAATTGAACATGTTCAATATTTTATTATGTTGAAAGTATTGTCTGTAAAGCTCTTTAAATATCCCTTTTAACGCGCAAAATTTTGCATAAATCCATTCCCATTCTTACACGGCAAATTTTCTCATCCTGCTTCAGCAAAGTTTTTTTTGCTGAAACGATACAGTAATAGTAAACTAAACTAAAAAAAAAAATAGAATATTTTACTGGTTTTCAGCAAAAATGTCATGTTTTTACTGAGTTGCAGTAACACAATTTACTGAATGCATTTCAGTAATAAAAATTTAACTGAAAATCAGTAAAATCAGTGTCAAATTGGTCGTTTCACTGAATATCAATAAAACAAATTACTGAAAATGCAGCAATTCATTCTGTCAAATCGACATCAAAACATCAAAACAAAGTAACGCGATGTCCTCTTGCGCATGATGATCGAAATTTAATTTGGTAGATGGTTACAGTCATCCCGATAAAAATAAGGTGATATTTCGACTTGCAGAATTAATTTTAAAGTATTTGCGGTCGTGTTGGTGTTTAAAATCTTTGCCACAATTAACTGTGGTTGCTAAAATTTTGTGATGTCTGTGAGCGATTACTGAGCCATCATCAAATGTTATGGCAAAAAAACAGTATAAAAACATAAAACAATCAAATAACATAAAACATTGATAAATATGTACTGAGGGACTGGCAATATCTTTGCATCAATAAATACTTAATTTTAAAGCAATATTTCATCGCTTTTTAATAGCTACCAACTACTGAAAAATCAGTAATATGCGAAAGGCTTTACTGTAATTTCAGTCAACGAGCAGTCATTTTGGGGAGCCCCGAACATTACTGAATGATTCAGTAAACATTTTTTTACTCCAAGGATTACTGAATCTTCAGCTCAAAAAACTTGAGTAAAATGTTAATAATAATAATAATATTAATAATAATAATAATAATCTCTCGCGTCACCTAAAAGCATCCGTCGAGAGAGTAACCCTGCCACGAAAAATATGAGGGGTAGGTATCATTGACATTCAGGCACTTTGTGTTTCTCAGATCCATCAGCTGCGATAATAATAATAATAATAATAATAATAATAATAATAATAATAATAATAATAATAATAATAAAATACTAATAATAAGAATAATAAGAATAAGAATAATAATAATAATAATAATAATATAACGGTACTATATTCGTTCATTTCCAATAAACGCCCGTCGTCGCTCACTTTCGTTTATCTAATGCCCTCGAGTCGCTCTCTCTCTCGCTCCGATCTATCATTCTCCTGCCTAAACTGCTCATTGTTATCGGGATGAATTAGGGATGAAACTCCTGTAAGCATTCAACTTTTTAGAAACGTTCACACGGATCACTGTTATCTATTGAACGAGAAACAAACAATTCAAAAATTAAACAATATACTAAGATAAGCATGTGTATAATTGTAAACAAATAAAGCATTGATCTTGACATTATTTTTCTTCTATGGCGTTACGATATGTGTGGTTATACTTCTCTACACAGGTACACTTACTACTATTTCATAACCGGATAGCCATTCTTTGTAACTGAACGTCGGGCTGGTTGGGAATCGATGTCACCCAACTTTGTAGAAGCTTGCGCGTCAAACGAGTAAGTGATCGCGCCTCACATTATCGTAATCTTAATGTTGCTGATTTCCCAACGTGTAAGCAGCACTTGGTACACTCAACCTACGAAGGATGGAGCGCATGCGTGACAAATATGGCGAAAGTGTTGCAGCTTCGATCATATTCTAATCCTTGTTGCTTTTATTAAGCTTCGTCTATTTACTGCAGCCTTTATAATGTTTCTTTCCACAACATAATGCTAATAAGTGCTTGTGATATCATGGTTAAACACCCCCCCCAGATTTTCCCCGATCGCTCCCGAACCCGAAACCAATCACACAGTTGCATTCATTTTCGAATAGAAGTATCTTATTTCGTTATTATTACCTTCTCTCATCTTTTTTTAAATTATAAAAATAAATACATTTTGTATTACTTTTGTTATAAAAAATATAATTAAAAAAAACATTCAGAGCGAAAACTGTTTGCCACGGATACAAAAAATTAAACAACGTACAAAACCATACTCGAAGAACGAAGGGTGGAGTTGACTGTTGTGTCTGTGGCAATTGGGGAAAAGGGAACTGGAGATAGTAAATGAAACTTTGTTCGACGGATAATTTAAAACTGAACGTTGGTTGGTGGTGTACAAAAGCAAATATGGGATAGGTTTGAAGTAAAAACTCTGTATAAACACTATTTGCAAATCATTATCATTTCTGTTTTGATGTTCATTAATGTCTAAGTATTCCGTTTGTTTAGTTTTTCATGGTTTTCCTTGGGTTCTTCTTAGTATCGATCTCTTTGGTTCAAATGTCCCACACCACCT